>NC_000084.6:11862500-13300000 GCF_000001635.26 Mus musculus | reverse complement strand
ACATGTGGAAGACTGAGGATTTATTTTTACGCTTTATTTTTTGTTAAAGACTTTATAAGATTGTTCAAAGCAATAGTGAGATAGTGAGGGCTTGGGTACACAACATCACATAGCAGTTAGAGTAATTGCAAAAGAATTAGAAAATGCACATACTGAGGGGGCAAGTGTGTGCAAAATACGCACACAATGAGGGTTTGAGTATGTAACATGCATTGGCATAGCAGAGGCAGTGATTGCATAGCACATGCAGTGATTACAGAGCAGAGGCGGTGAGAAGCAGTGATGTCATAGCAGAGGCAGTGTCTGCATAGCAGAGGCAGTGTCTGCATAGCAGAGGCAGTGATTACATAGCAGAGGCAGTGATTGCATAGCACATGCAGTGATTGCATAGCAGAGGCAGTGATTGCATAGCACATGCAGTGATTACATAGCAGAGGCGGTGAGAAGCAGTGATAGCATAGCAGAGGCAGTGTTGTCATAGCAGAGGCAGTGTCTGCATAGCAGAGGCAGTGATGGCATAGCAGAGGCAGTGACTGCATAGCAGAGGCAGTGACTGCATAGCAGAGGCAGTGATTGCATAGCAGAGGCAGTGATGGCATAGCACATGCAGTGATTACATAGCAGAGGCAGTGATTGCATAGCAGAGGCAGTGTCTGCATAGCAGAGGCAGTGATTGCATAGCAGAGGCAGTGATGGCATAGCACATGCAGTGATTACATAGCAGAGGCAGTGATGGCATAGCACATGCAGTGATTACATAGCAGAGGCAGTGATTGCATAGCAGAGGCAGTGTCTGCATAGCAGAGGCAGTGATTGCATAGCAGAGGCAGTGATGGCATAGCACATGCAGTGATTACATAGCAGAGGCAGTGATTGCATAGCAGAGGCAGTGATGGCATAGCACATGCAGTGATTACATAGCAGAGGCAGTGATTGCATAGCACATGCACTGATTGCATAGCAGAGGCAGTGATTGCATAGCACATGCAGTGATTACATAGCAGAGGTGGTGAGAAGCAGTGATAGCATAGCAGAGGCAGTGTTGTCATAGCAGAGGCAGTGTCTGCATAGCAGAGGCAGTGTGTCATAGCAGAGGCAGTGACTGCATAGCAGAGGCAGTGTCTGCATAGCAGAGGCAGTGATGGCATAGCAGAGGCAGTGACTGCATAGCAGAGGCAGTGACTGCATAGCAGAGGCAGTGTCTGCATAGCAGAGGCAGTGATGGCATAGCAGAGGCAGTGTCTGCATAGCAGAGGCAGTGATGGCATAGCAGAGGCGGTGAGAAGCAGTGATAGCATAGCAGAGGCAGTGTTGTCATAGCAGAGGCAGTGTCTGCATAGCAGAGGCGGTGTTGTCATAGCAGAGGCAGTGACTGCATAGCAGAGGCAGTGTCTGCATAGCAGAGGCAGTGACTGCATAGCAGAGGCAGTGATGGCATAGCAGAGGCAGTGATGGCATAGCAGAGGCAGTGACTGCATAGCAGAGGCAGTGATGGCATAGCAGAGGCAGTGATTACATAGCAGAGGCAGTGATTGCATAGCACATGCAGTGATTGCATAGCAGAGGCAGTGATGGCATAGCACATGCAGTGATTACATAGCAGAGGCGGTGAGAAGCAGTGATAGCATAGCAGAGGCAGTGTTGTCATAGCAGAGGCAGTGTCTGCATAGCAGCGGCAGTGTCTGCATAGCAGAGGCAGTGTTGTCATAGCAGAGGCAGTGTCTGCATAGCAGAGGCAGTGATGGCATAGCAGAGGCAGTGACTGCATAGCAGAGGCAGTGTCTGCATAGCAGAGGCAGTGATGGCATAGCAGAGGTAGTGATGGCATAGCAGAGGCAGTGACTGCATAGCAGAGGCAGTGATGGCATAGCACATGCAGTGATTACATAGCAGAGGCAGTGATTGCATAGCACATGCACTGATTGCATAGCAGAGGCAGTGATTGCATAGCACATGCAGTGATTACATAGCAGAGGCGGTGAGAAGCAGTGATAGCATAGCAGAGGCAGTGTTGTCATAGCAGAGGCAGTGTCTGCATAGCAGAGGCAGTGTTGTCATAGCAGAGGCAGTGACTGCATAGCAGAGGCAGTGTCTGCATAGCAGAGGCAGTGATGGCATAGCAGAGGCAGTGACTGCATAGCAGAGGCAGTGACTGCATAGCAGAGGCAGTGTCTGCATAGCAGAGGCAGTGATGGCATAGCAGAGGCAGTGATGGCATAGCAGAGGCGGTGAGAAGCAGTGATAGCATAGCAGAGGCAGTGTTGTCATAGCAGAGGCAGTGTCTGCATAGCAGAGGCAGTGTTGTCATAGCAGAGGCAGTGACTGCATAGCAGAGGCAGTGTCTGCATAGCAGAGGCAGTGACTGCATAGCAGAGGCAGTGATGGCATAGCAGAGGCAGTGATGGCATAGCAGAGGCAGTGACTGCATAGCAAGGCAGTGACTGCATAGCAGAGGCAGTGATGGCATAGCAGAGGCAGTGATGGCATAGCAGAGGCAGTGATGGCATAGCAGAGGCAGTGATGGCATAGCAGAGGCAGTGTCTGCATAGCAGAGGCAGTGATGGCATAGCAGAGGCAGTGTTGTCATAGCAGAGGCAGTGTCTGCATAGCAGAGGCAGTGACTGCATAGCAGAGGCAGTGATGGCATAGCAGAGGCAGTGTTGTCATAGCAGAGGCAGTGACTGCATAGCAGAGGCAGTGATGGCATAGCAGAGGCAGTGACTGCATAGCAGAGGCAGTGTTGTCATAGCAGAGGCAGTGTCTGTAGAGCAGGGGCAGTGATGGCATAGCAGAGGCAGTGTCTGCATAGCAGAGGCAGTGATGGTATAGCAGAGGCAGTGTTGTCATAGCAGAGGCAGTGTTGTCATAGCAGAGGCAGTGTTGGCATAGCAGGGGCAGTGATGGCATAGCAGAGGCAGTGTCTGCATAGCAGAGGCAGTGATGGCATAGCAGAGGCAGTGTCTGCATAGCAGAGGCAGTGACTGCATAGCAGAGGCAGTGATGG
The DNA here is from genome assembly GCF_000001635.26 of Mus musculus. Lineage (NCBI taxonomy): Eukaryota > Metazoa > Chordata > Mammalia > Rodentia > Muridae > Mus > Mus musculus. The sequence continues at coordinate 13,296,996 of NC_000084.6, read as the reverse complement.
CATAGCAGAGGCAGTGATGGTATAGCAGAGGCAGTGATGGCATAGCAGAGGCAGTGACTGCATAGCAGAGGCAGTGTCTGCATAGCAGAGGCAGTGATGGCATAGCAGAGGCAGTGATTGCATAGCAGAGGCAGTGATGGCATAGCAGAGGCAGTGTCTGCATAGCAGAGGCAGTGATGGCATAGCAGAGGCAGTGACTGCATGGCAGAGGCAGTGTCTGCATAGCAGAGGCAGTGATGGCATAGCAGAGGCAGTGATGGCATAGCAGAGGCAGTGTCTGCATAGCAGAGGCAGTGATGGCATAGCAGAGGCAGTGATGGCATAGCAGAGGCAGTGTCTGCATAGCAGAGGCAGTGATGGCATAGCAGAGGCAGTGATGGCATAGCAGAGGCAGTGATGGCATAGCAGAGGCAGTGATGGCATAGCAGAGGCAGTGACTGCATAGCAGAGGCAGTGTCTGCATAGCAGAGGCAGTGATGGCATAGCAGAGGCAGTGATGGCATAGCAGAGGCAGTGATGGCATAGCAGAGGCAGTGATTGCACTGTAAAATAACAACATGCAAATGCATTAATCATCACTTTTTGCTTAAACAGTTCTTAATCTAAGGTTGAGACAACTTAAAGATCAGTACTGAAATCCACAAATGAGCCACTGTAAAATGTTTTCAAAGACATACATAAAAGTCAATCCTTTTCAAGGGTACACTAATATGTGTGTGTAAAATATGGTGGCAAAATGTGATAAAGAAACACAACTTAGAACAAGAATATTATAGGGAATTACAAAACTGAAGGTGTACATCCAATGATGGCAGTAATGATATGAAACTGGATCAATCCAATGTTCCAACCCGAGCATAGGACCGATCAGATTGAATAAAAATGCCTACTCCACCGATGTACAGACTTTAAGATAAAACCTTAAGGTTCGTACATATGGAAAATGATACGCCATAAATAAGTGATGTGGGAGAACTCAAGTTAATAATGTAGTAAAACCATGTCTTCTAGATAAAACAACTTCTGAGGAGAAAGTGTGTAACACTTTTCCATTTACAATAGAAAGGGGGCGAATACCAGTTTAGTAATGTAACCTTCCGTCTTAAGATGTTGACCAAGGTAAAAAAAAAATTAACCACAGTTAATAGAAGGAAAAATTAAAGCGCATAAGGATATAAGAATGTCAATGTGAAGACAGCTAATGCAATGAAGGGATTCTCCACGTGCTCAGCAAATCTGAACCCCTTTCACCTGACTGACTAAAAAAAACAGAGAGAAGAAAACTCTTCACCAAAATCAGGAATAAAAGGAAGGAAGCTGCAGATTGCGTAAAAATGAAAGGGTGCTGGAGGAGGCTCAGCTGTTAAGAACACCCTCCAGAGGACCCAGGTCATCTTCTCAGCATCCACAACGGGTGGGTCATGACTGCCTCTAACTCAAACTCTGATGACCTGACACCATCTTCTGGCCCCTGTAGGCACCTACACACAATGACACACCTACTCAGGCACACATACATTCATATTAAATAAACTTTAAACATATTTTAAAAGGCTTATGAAAGTGTGAAACCACTTCATGGAATTAATTTAACACTTAGATGAAACAAACTAAGTCCTAGAAAGATACAAATTATCAGATAAAAATTAATTAATGTATCGGATATAGCTATAGAAAGCAAAGGGCATAAATGACTAATGTAAAATTTCTTCACAAATGGCTGAATTCTGTAAAACATTTATAAAAGTAGTAACTCCCATCCTACAAATATCTTTCAGAAAGCAGTAACTTTGGAGCACCCACAAAATCATTCTGTACGAAAACAATGTTACCTACTGAAGCCAGGCAAAAGCACTATAGGAAAAACACTATGGACCAGTGGCCCTTGCAGATAGAGATGGAAAGTTTCTTCAGAAATCTAGATGCATGTGAAAAGAACTCTATATATAGTAACCAAATGAATACTGCAAGATGCTGACCTTCTGAAATTATGTGAAGTACTGTATTAGTGCAAAAAACAAAGAAGCAGAAAAATACAATGAGTTCTTCATGATTTAAGTTGTGACAATCTTAGGGACTATCCTTCAACTTGGTAAAGGGCATCTCAGAAACCCTACACCTAACATGACACTGAGAGGCTAAATACCATAGTGCATCCTCTTATGAGGATGTGGAGGGACATAGACCCTGCTCATCCGGTCCAGTACCATGCAACAAACAGAACACAGGAAAAGTGTGTGGGATGGAAGGATAGACTTTCTTCATGCATTTAACTCTCAGAGCTGTTGAATATGATTTGAAATGTAATAGGTACTGGATAAGTGGTTAGTGAAAATGTCGATAAGAAAATGGATGGACTAAGGGGAGAGACCTGGGCATGGTGCTCCACACTAGTTATCCTGGCACTTTGGAGACTAAGTTGAGTGTCAAGAGGGTGTGGCCATGATTCTTTACCAGCCAGGAATACTAAGAAATTACTATATCAACCAGAGATAAATGGCAAGACTAAATCAAAATACGCACAAGGAGGTGGGGAACGGGGATAAATATTCTATTTCTCAGAGAAATGTGTTACTTCAACCATTATATGCTGGTTTTCTATCATGGGCTCATACTGTATACTAGGAAACTGTCTTAGTTAGGATTTCTATTGCTCTGATAGAGACACTATAGCTTAAAGCTTGTGGGAAAGGGGATTTATTTAATCTTACAACTCTTAGGTCACAGTCCAGCATGGAGGGAAGTAGGGGTAGGGACTCAAGACAGGAACTGAGCAGAAGCCAAGGAGGAGTGCTACTCGCAGGCTTGCAGCAGCAGTTGCAGGATATTTGATCACATAGTAAACCTTGAGATTGTGAACTGGAAAAATCTGCTTCTTACTGTGGTGTGGTTCAGCTCTGGCACACACCTTTAACCCCAACAACTTTCTGTAAACAAGAGCTAAATAAAGTCAGAGATGGTTTAAGAGATAGAGCAAGCTACCAGTTGACAGGAAGTGAACATAAGAAAACATAGGAAAGAGGGCAGAGGGTCTTTGAGTTGAAGGGTATTTAAGGCAACATGGGGAAGAAGAGCTTTTCCTTCTGGGACATCAGTGGAGGGGGAAGGGCAGCTGGGTGCTTTCTCTGCCTCTGACCTAGCAGGCTTTCACCCAGACACCTGGCTCCTGGGTCTTCATTGGTAAATCGAATGTTGGCGATTCTTGTTTTTGTTTTGTTTTTGTTTTTGTTTTTGTTTTTGTTTTTAAAGCTCACCTACTTCCTTATAGCACCTAGTGCTACCTGCCCAGGGGTGGTACCACCACAATGCACTGGTACCTTCCCATGTCACTTACCAATTATGAAAATTCCTTATGAACTTGTCTACAGGTCCATATTCTAGAGACATTTTTTTCAATTAATATTCCCACCTACCAGACATATCTGTTTGTATCAAGTTGACCAAAAACAACCAGCACAGAGACCAAAATTAATTTTCAAATAAAAATCATATTCTGTACAGTTTTCTGAGAATGGAAAGAAATTAGCACAGGGAATGGCTGTCAAAAAATTAAGAAATATGAGAAAATTCTGTGTTTCCCTCTTACAGCCATGACTACCCAATTTTGGGGTGTGTGTGTGTATAAACTCTGTAAATCTGCCAGTTAATTGTGTGCTTGCATGTTAAGATTATTGTCTCCAATAATCCGTTATTGTTACCTGGTTCATTGTGTTCTCAATTTGAAAAAACTTTGCAGAATTTGCTGGCCACCACTAATCACTAAAGATGTGGCATTTAGATGTAGGCACGTCATCTTGAGCTTTGCATTTCCCATTCTAAGAAAGAAATGAAAGCAATATGAAGTTTTCAGTTTTTCTCCAGCACCCTAACCTTCTCCACTGTAATCTTGGATGGGTAGAGGCATTAAAAAGTATATAAAAAGTTTTAATCATAGCCATAGATCTAGGTAGACAGAAAAATATATACACATAAAAGATATGTGTTGACATGTGTTTACCATGGTTATATGTGGCTATGTCTAGCTATTTCTCCCTACCTGATCACCCATACCTCACCGCCATGATGCTCCAATAGCACTACTCTTATTGCCATATTCCCATTTAAGAGGTCAGGGTCCATGTGGTCTCTAAGCTACCTGTTTCAGAAGCTTTCCACAAAGCACGTATTACAATCCATCAGATAAAAGGACCTTCTGAAAGACTTGCCTCCAGCACCGCTTCCCTCCACCTTCCAGAAGTGTGAAAATGTGGTAGCCAGGGTGAGCAATGAGAGGTGGCTCCTCCTCTGAACTCATTTTCCCAGGACAGTAAGGACTGTGTCTGCTGCCGGAAAAGTAAGCTTGGTCACCTTTGGGCACCTCTCCCTTTCCCTCCACAGATTACTACCATTTCTTTAGTGGAGTCTTACCAACATGGCTCTCCCTCTGAATTTTCCACTTTTCTACTTAGTCTACTGTGATGGTGGAGATGCAACGGGCAATAAGGGATACAAAAACAAGCACAGCCCCCTGCATTTCACCATGTGATTGGTTAACTTTGTTATTGATATAAACTAACTCTCTACATGACACTCTACAATTTACCATTTGACCCAGGGACTAGGGAGATGGCTCAGTGGGTAAAGTGCTCACAAGCATGAACGCACAGCTCAGATTCCCCCACACTCACATACACCAGGCAGTGCCTGGAATCTACTCAGGAAGCGCAGACAGGACCCCCCCAGAGCCAGCCAGCTAGCTAGACTAGATAAGTTGGTGGCCTCTGTGTTCAGTGAGAGAGCCCACCTTAGTATATACAGTATAAAATAATCAAGGAAGACACCCACCATCAACCACACACCCACATGTGTGTCCACATCTGCACATGCACACCCACACATGCCAACATACATTCACATGTATATATACACAAGCAACATTGTGTGTATGAAATACATTTTGTGTGGGTCACCTGTATCTATGGTTTCTTCCTTTTACTATCCTGAAGGATGCTGTTAGAAGAACATGTAACTTAAGATTCACTTTTATTTAAATTATTCCAAATTATTCTCCAAAATACTTATATACTTCTCCCAACACTCTGCAATTTCCCAGTGTTCTGTCTCAAATTCTTTATATTGGCAAACTTATTCCCAGGATAAGGGTAAAAGCAATTGTTTTATTTGGCTCTTTTTTGTCTGTGATAAAGAAATTTGATGCATTACATTATGCTGTGCTTAAACTTTTCATAAGGCAACTCATGAACACAGATGTCCTAGGTTTCCACTGTCCAATGCAGCCGATTTGTTTGCAGTTTTAACCATGACTTAATTCTGACAATGAAGCTAGGAGCCATACTTTTTTGTAAGACTTTCTATATATCTGAGTCATTTGTAGTTTCTGAGGATGATGGAGCCTGGTGTAGATATGCCAGTGGAGGCAACAGACTCTCTCTCCAGCAACAGCTCCCTGACATGGAACTATTTCGGTTAGTCCTTTGCTGGGGCTACTACAGAGCAAGCCAGCCTTTCAGTAAAGCAGCAAAGAGGACGTGGGGAGGGGACAGCTTCACCTGATTCCCTCACAGACCATTCAAAAGTCCAAGAGAATTGCGTATTTAAATGCCTTCTATTATGCTTGGACCCCTCCCTCTGAAGGCTCCTTGGAACCATGAAGAATAGCTTGTATCCAGGTTATTAAAAGTATTCTGATGTTAAGGGTGGATTCTTTTGGTGTATTTTAATATATATTTCTTTTTATTTTGTTTAGTACCTACATGTGTGCCTAATGGAACTGGGGCTAGAGGAAATTGTGAACTGCCTTGTGGGATCTGAAAACTGAATCTGGGTCCACTGAAGGAAGTATTTTTAACTTCTGAGTCATCTCAGTTTCACTCTTAATTGAAATGAAAACAGTAAAAAAGAAAAAGATGAACAGAATGAAAGTTTAGTCAGCAATCAAATGATCTTGAAGACTTATGTGAGAAGATGTGTGCTCAAATATGTATGCTCATCATGTGCTTGTGCATGTGGGTGTGTGTACTTATGTGTATATCCGTGCCCATGTGGAGTGGGTTTGTACTTTGAACACAGAAATGCGATATCTTATCTACATATTTATTTCACGTTAAAATTCAGGGAAAGGGCCGGGCGGTGGTGGCGCACGCCTTTAATCCCAGGACTTGTGAAGCAGAGACAGGTGGATTTCTTAGTTCGAGGCTAGCCTGGTCTACAAAGTGAGTTCCAGGACAGCCAGGGCTACACAGAGAAACCCTGTCTTGAAAAACAAAACAAAACAAAACAAAACAAAAAAAGAAAAAGAAAAAGAAAAAGAATTCAGGGAAAGGAGGTGCCATCCCTCCTGTGTTAACATTTCTGGGAAGATGACCTTTGTAGCTACAAACAAAGTCCCATGAGCAGACAGCTCTGAGGGAATCCTAGAGCACAGCTGCTGGACACAGAGCTCATCAAAACTTGCTTGCAGCTTTCTGTCCTTTAGAAACTCTATATTCTATGGTTTTCAAGTTATGTCATCCAAAGATTAAGAAAAACAGATTTGTAAAGAATATTAAATGCCAGTGATATCAGAAACTGCAACATATTTACCAAATAGTACCAAACAGATCCAGAGAATATCTGCTAGACTCCCAGCTCCTGGTCATCAAGCGGATGGCTTCATCCGACACAGAGCAGTATCTACCCAGGATGGTTATGCAGAGCAGTCAGTCAGTCAGTACAGGAAAAGGATGCAGGATGCTTACCGGGCCTGTTGCTCTCTGCAGGCCTGGTTTAGGTCTGAACCCTGTCTCTCCTCGATTCACGCAGGGCTCTGTGCTATAAATGAGTGGCCTTTCCCTGCTTGCTGGGTGCCTTTGCCCATCTGCTGCCATTACTTCTCAGCTCTGTTGTATTGCATGCGGTTATCCTTCAGTGGGTCATTATGGCATCTGGCTGCCCACCTTGTGTATGCCCTGTTTCAGTCCACCAGGCAGCAGTTGCCTGCACACACTGCCCCCCTCCATCAGCTGCACAGGTCCAACCCAGTCAAGCCTTGTTTCAGAAATCATCATTCCATTGCTTGAGGATTGGCTGAACTCCAGGGCTTGGTTACAGGGGTCCTTGTTCACTGTTTACTGTTCCTATAGATAAGTTTCTCAAAAACCAGATGTGCTGGCCACAAGGAATTTCAGTTTCAAGGTTGTGTACAAGGATGCATATGGCCAGATCTTTATCAGCTGTTATTTTTTAAGCAGTAAAAGGAGTCACGTTAATAATAGTGAGATGATCTCATTATATATGAAGACTGGACTTGCAGAAACCCCAGCCCTCATCCAGAATTGATTTTAAAAGAGCAGTGATGCCAGTATCATAAAAATCCATACTGTTTCTTCTGCTTCCTTAAGTAGATGATGTCTAATGATTTACAGCTATTAGCGCAAGGCTCAGATACATGTTCTGTGCCATTTGTAGCATTTAGTAGGAAATTGACTGTCTAAAACTCAAGCTTACTGTTTTCACGTGAGAACTGTGAGACTCTGGCTGTATCTACAGTGTGTCAAATCTTGGAGCTTTCAAGTTATATCTATGAAATAACTTCATTGCCTTTATTATAGACATATTAATGTTTTTCTTACTTTTATATAAACCATATGATTTTTAAATGTGTCTTTATCATAAAAAAATGCCCAAACAATGTTAGGATTATAGAAGTAGGATCAAGAGGAAACACATTGTCAGTGAATTCTGAAACCAGGTCTAAGTTCAGCATCCCTCATCCACCAGGAGTCATGACAAGACCCCAGTGCCTGATAGCACAAGTTAGGCACAGTAAGAGACTAACAGCCCTAAGTAATAACAAAAAGATACATTTCAGCAATTTACCATGATCAAAGTTATTTAAACGCATATGTTATTTATGTCTGTAATTTTTTAATTCAATGCCTTTAAAACACCCTTGACTGTATGAGTAAAGGCTCCTGAAGTAAAATCTCAGATAATGGAAGACATGGTAGCAGGCATAGCTTTCTCTACAGCCTGGGTCATTGCAAAAGGTTCTGTAGGAGTGAGAAGAGGAGAAAAGTCAGTCAACCCCAGACATGGAAGGGAAGGGAAGGTGGACTCTGAAACAGGGAGAAATGGGATGACCTTCTCAGAGGCAGGCCAGAATCCAGGCCAGACCCTGGTCAAACTATTTTGTTCCTGGTGCCAGTAAACACCACTAACCCACCATGAGGTAGTTGTTGATATTTTCATTATTCAGATGTTGAGCCCAAGACTCAGAAAGGACCACATGCCCAAGATCAAGTCTATCTAGCGGGCAGAGCCAAGTTGGAAGAGCTGAGATTTTCAGCCCTTCTTGGCCACACCTTGGAGCATCACATTGCAAAGCCAGCAGCCAACGTACACCAGAATTAAGCCAATGGAAACAATTCCAGGGTTTTATTCAAGGCAAAATGGAAAGCAGAAACCCACAGCTCCTTTCTTGGAGGATTGTATTAAGCTGAGGTGTATGAATAAGAAGCCAGGAATGGGCAGGCCTAGAGTGGTGCACCTTTTTCATATTATTTACATAGGGCAAAAGGATAAACTAGCCGCTGAGGTAAGTAGCAGGAATAAAGTGTGTTTTCTTCTCGTGCCATTTTAAACCAGTTTCCACGAATAACTTAAAATTCTATGTTTAGTTTAAACAGTACTGCAACTGGATTAGGAAGGTTGGGGAGAAGCTAGGGGGAGTCCAGGATGTGAACATGGTGCCATGAAGCACATATGTGATGTGCCTAAATGAAACCCATCCTTTTGAATTAAAAAATTAATTAAAACTATGAAAACCCATCATGTCAACTAGCATCCCAGGTTAGAACTTGGACACCTTATTTATGCTTTCTTCAGAACTTCCTAGAACATTCCTGTGTGTTCTATACCTGCCACTACCATTCAGAAGACACAGCTCTCCCATGCCCTGACTCTTTCATTCCTATGTATGCTGTACTATGTGGTTATTTAAGTCGAGCAGGAAAAACGTACTGTGTAAATAAATCTTTATTACTGTCAGCATTGTTAAAGAATTGCCTAGCTTGAGCTGTTCTTCCTTTGAAATCACCACCTTACTGAGACAGAGAGGTTCCTGCTAGGCATTTTAAATTAGGGAAGACAGTTTTATTGTCAAGGCAGGTCAATCAAATTATAATTGGCTCTAATTTACACTCCCACCAGCTGTTAAATTCTTTACCCAGAACACTCAAAGTGGCATGAAATTCTTGCTGGCTTTGTGAATGCTTCAAAAGGAATCCCACTCAACCAGATCCTCAAACCGAAGGCCTTGGTATTTTTTACTGGCAGTGAGGGAAAGCCCCATTTGGTTCTGCCTGGAGAGCATGGCTTGGCTTGGACTGAGCCAGGAAGGACAGGCCAAGGATGGGCAAGAACTTTCTCCATTAACAGTCAGTCTTGACCAGTCAAAACTGCTACCACAGAAGAGCAAGGGGAGGCTTCCATTAGGCCACAAGACCACTAAGATGTATTTTCTAAGCCCTTGGTAATGGAATTTATAGTGAAGGAAGAAAGCTATAAATTGAGCACTTCAGACAAGATGGAAAACAGGAGCGGGGGCAGCATTCTGTGGTAGCTGTGTATAAGCTGGTTGTGTGGCAGAAACTCCTGGTGCTTTGACTATTTGAGGGCTCTGGGTAACACTAAGGAAGATCTTTCCCAGGCAGGCACACACCCTTCAGAAAAGAGAGAAACCTCAAGCAGTGAACTCATTAATGTGCCATTGCACTGCCTTGCCAGGGTCCTAGGGCCGGGCTCTATACAACTTTGCTGAGTGCAGTTTTGAGACCCTGTGATGGTAGCAAGAAAATAACGTCTTGAAACAGAATAGTTAACACTCCCTTCATCTTTGGTGAATTTTTGGAGAATCTGTTTGACTATTTCTAAGGAAACTAATTTAAATAACTAAAGGGGATTTTTCCTATTCTTGTTAACAGGCTGCAGGGACAGTTCTCAACAGTCTCAAAGTGTAGGCCTGAGGAGTGATTGGTGGGTTAAAAGTGTGGTGAAGAACAAAGGCTCTTGTACTTTGGGATTTGGAGTGGGCTTCAGAAAATTCAACTTCGTGAAGACAAAATGAAATACTAGGCTAGAAATAAGAGCCAGGACAGCTCCCAAACAAAGGTTCTCAGGAAGCAAGGTGGGAACACGACGTCATGTTAGGATGGTCACAACAGTCCGCAGCAGCACAGCACACTGGAAATAACCCAGCTCTCCTCAGCAAAGGACATCTTCTAAGCTGTAGTCATCAAAGTGCATGCACCTTTAAACGATTTTTATAAAGAGTTGTATTTTACTGCACAGGAAAGGATCAAACAGTGAAAATATGTAAACCAGGGAAACAGGATGATAATGGCTTAGTCTGTGATCTTATGCATATGAAAGCATATTTATTGCATATCCATAGTACAAATATTGAAAATGCTGTGTCTGAGTGGCTCTTTCCAGATGAGACAGCTTTGCAGACAAATCTTAAGTATTTTTTCTCTATTTTCCTGGTTTTCCTTGCTTTAAATTTTACAATCATAAAGACTGATACATATTAATTGTACCAATGAGTAGAATTTGCTGTGAAATTTCCATACATACATACATCATACATTAATTATGTCCAACTGCCTTCCTTTACTCTTGGTCCCCTCCTGTTTTAGATTTTACTTTTTCCTGGAGGGCAAATGTTAAGACAGGATCTCCCTGGCAACACATGCTGGCCTTTAACTCACAACCCTCCGCTGTTCCTGTACACGGGTAGAATGGACATGCACAACCACTGCTGGACCCCTTTTTATAAACAACAGCAACAACAAAAAACAAACGTGTGCAATCAATGTCGTTTTATAATGCACTGCTCTGGTGTGCAACCAATGTGGTTTGCAACGCACTGCTTGGGTGCATAAATGCCCCATATTTTTCATTTTGCTAGACCAAAAAAAAAAAAAAAAAGTTCTCTGAGACCCAAGCTTTAGGACAGACAAAGCACTACTGGGGTTCTCTTGAAGAGTCAAGAGTCAAAAACAACACAGAAACTTTGGAAGAACACAAACTTCCTTCAGATGATTGTCCAACTTTTGCAACCTATATGCAGCTATGTGCCTGTGCTGTGCAAAGAGAGGTATGCACAACTATTTTCTGCTCAGAATATGACTCTGGAACATTTCTGGAGCCATCATAACAAGACAGAGCCTTAGGCAGAGATTCATTGTCAAGGTAGAGGACCACCCCGAATTTGAGGCTAGCTTATTCTATATTATAAGAAAGTTTTTTGTTTGTTTGTCCTGTTTGGTTCTACCCTAGGTCTGTGAGTCGTCCAGCTTCCAAATCCTAGCCATCTAGGCAGTGTCTGGCATGGGCTTCCTCTAATGTCATTGGCCTCAAGTTAGACCAATCCCACATGAGTTGGCCACTCCTACATTCTTAAGTAAACAAGTTAAGATACTGATATAAAGACCACATCAATAAAACCTTTAGAGGAAACTATATCGGTAAGACTCTGTGTGTGTCTTACAGTCTCTGAGGATAAAAAAAAGAGAGAAAGTAGAGAAAATGAGACATACTCAGTGCAAATTATCTCCCATACTACACTTTAAGTCTCAGTGAACTATCTCAATTAGCTCATGATTAAACTATTAGAGCAAATGTTGTTAAACCAAAGTGTACACGTGAATGTCTACAAATGAACATTTTCAACCTGGGCCCAGACAGCCTACAAGCTATGTGGCAAACTCTGTAGCCCTCAAGTACTCTGTCTTTTTAATCTTTTATTGTTGTTGCTGTTGTTATTTGTCTTTGGTTCATTTTTAACTACATGTCTTTGGAGGGATGAGTATGCATGCGTTAGTAAACTTCCAGAGACTGGAAGCTGGAGTTGGATGTCCTGACGCTGGAATTACAGGTGTTTGTGAGCTACCCTCTGACTCCAGGTGCCACCTTGCCAGCAGATTTTGTCTTCATTTTTATGATTATCATTAATACAAAAAAGCTTAGACCTGGAGAGATAACTTAGCAGGTTAATTCTCTTGCTCTCACAGAGGATCTGAGTTCAGTTCTGAACACACACGTGATGGCTCATGACCATCTGTCCCTCCAGTTCTCGTAGATCTTATGCTGTCATCTAGCCTCTGTGAGCAGCAGGCACACACAGTCAAATGCACAGGTGCTGAAAAAAACAGCCGTATATATAAAATAAATCTCAAAAAAATTCTTAACACAAAAAATTAATCATCAGGGAAATGCAAATCAAAACAACCCTGATATTCCACCTCACACCAGTCAGAATGGCTAAGATCAAAAACTCAGGTGACAGCCGATGTGGAGAAAAAGGAACACTCCTCCATTGTTGGTAGGATTGCAAGCTTGTACAACCACTCTGAAAATCAGTCTGGTGGTTCCTCAGAAAATTGGACATAGTACTACCAGAGGATACAGCAATACCTCTCCTTTGCATATATTCAGAAGACGTTCCAACTGGTAATAAGGACACATGCTCTACTATGTTCATAGCAGCCTTATTTATAATAGCCAGAAGCTGGAAAGAACCCAGAAGTCCCTCAGCAGAGGAATGGATACAGAAAATGTGGTACATTTACACAATGGACTACTACTCAACTATAAAAAACAATGAATTTATGAAATTCCTAGGCAAATGGATGGATCTGGAGGATATATCATCCTGAGTGAAGTAACCCAATCACAAAAGAACTCACATGATATGCACTCACTGATAAGTGGATATTAGCCCAGAAACTTAGACTACCCAAGATACAATTTGCAAAACACTAGAAAATCAAGAAGGAAGACAAACGAGTGGATACTTCGTTCCTTCTTAGAATGGGGAACAAAATACCCACGGAAGGAGTTACAGAGACAAAGTTTGGAGCTGAGACAAAAGGATGGACCATCCAGAGACTGCCCCACCTGGGGATCTATCCCATAATCAGACACCAAACCCAAACACTATTGCATATGCCAGCAAGATTTTGCTGAAAGGACCCTGATATAGCTGTCTCTTGTGAGGCTATGCCAGTGCCTGGCAAATACAGAAGTGGATGCTCACAGTCATCTAGTGGATGGAACACAGGGTCCCCAATGGAGGAGCTAGAGAAATTACCCAAGGAGCTGCAGGGGTCTGCAACCCCATAGGTGGAAAAACAATATGAACTAACCAGTACCCCCAGAGCTCGTGTCTCTAGCTGCATATGTAGCAGAGGATGGCCTAGTCAGCCATCATTGGGAAGAGAGGCCCCTTGGTCTTGCAAACTTTATATACCCCAGTACAGGGGAATGCCAGGGCCAAGAATTGGGAGTGGGTGGGTAGGGAAGCAGGGCAGTGGGAGGGTATAGGGGACTTTTGGGATAGCATTTGAAATGTAAATGAAGAAATTATCTAATAAAAAAATTGGAAAAAATGTTAATTTTTTTAAAAAAATCAGCTCATTTGAATGACTAATTCATATCCCAGTATAATTATGAGATCTCAGAATCTCATTGGCATTGATGCTTATTAAAAGACATCTTATTTTTAATTATATGTGCTTGTCTGTATGAAGTTATGTGCGCATGAGTACAGGTACCCACAGTTACCCAAAGAGGGCTTTAGCTATCTTGGAGCTTGAGCTACAGGTGGATGCCGATCCTCCACAACAGCCGTGTGTGCTCCTAACCACTGGGTATCTCTGGAACCCTAGCAGATACATGATATTTAGATACATGAATTCTTCATGAGCTAATGGAGAATGTACTCAGGTGAATGTATTTGTGCCATCTGAGCATCACGAACTTGAAAATTCAGTTTAAGTAACAGTGTCAGCAGATAACATGGTGAGGAACTTGAGCTGTCACAGCCCTCTCTTTTGCAAATGCTTGCTGAAGACAAATTCCTAGGTTCCAGCCATTGTGTCATGACTTTAGCAAAAGAACTTCCAAGGAAACCCATCAGACATATAAAGGGGCAAACTAAATTTCATTTTGAGGAGGATTTTTTGATTTGTTTGGTTTGCTTGTTGTTTGTTCATCTTTTGAGACAGGATCTCTCTACATACCCTAGGCTGTTCTGGAACTTACCATGTAGACAAGGCTGGCCTTGAACACACAGACATCCACCTGCCTCTGCCACCTGAGTGCTAAGATCAACGGAATGCACTACCACACTCAGCTTAAGGAGAATTTTGAACAGATGTATATAAAATCTTATTTGTTCTATGATCAGAAGCATCAAACTCTCTACTACTGTTTACATTTTGAAAATACTTTATCATGTAATTAATCTTCAAGTTATTTTCATGGAATCACATGTAAAAATTGGAGGAAAATGGGGACCACCATATTTGCAAACATTATCTTTTGAAATGTTTAAATTTGTCTGTCAAACTTTTAAAGTTCACTGAATCCTGCATAGCGACCTTGGGAACTTAGAGAATTTCATGGATTCTCTTTTCAAAGGGATATATTTTCCCCCTCCCTATGGCTGCCAGCATGTAGTTTTGTTTTTCTTCTGTGGTGAGACAATTGTAGAACCAGAGTTTCCTGAATTGGGCATCTGAGGCTAATGAGACTTAGACATGAGGAGCCTAGCCTATAGCACAGTGCCTGCAACCTGCTGCAAAGCCAACCGTTCCTCCAGCCTGTGAGTTCAGTGACCACGGCTCAAATGTAATACAAAAGGTATGGGAAAGAGCAAAGACAAATGTTGCTTGAGCAATCATCAGGACCTGGATTCTTCTGTGCTTTCTCCATCACTCTGAGTCATCTCTTTATTATTGCCCTGTTTCTGTCTTGATTTAATTTTTATTGTAGTTTAATGGGGGCAGAGGCAGTTGCAAAATGGGGACCAAGAATATTGACATCAGTGCCTGATGAATCACTGGTTCCCAGTGCTCTCCAGAAATAAAGTTTTAAAGTAAGTAGAGTGTGGACTCTTTGAGAATCGTTAGAGCAGTCGCCTTGCTGCCTTCTCTGCTTATTTCATCCTGAGTCACTTCACTGAACTTATTCAAAACACATGGACTGGGACAGATAGTGCTGTAGTTAGGAGTGCATGAGGTTTCCTATGAAAAAGAATACTGTTATGTTATGGGGGCTGGGAAGATTGCTCAGTGGATAGAAAGCTGTCCGTATACCCACAACAACTTAGTTCAGATCCCCAGAATCTGTGTAAAGCTGGACACAGTAGTTCATCTGCAACCCTAGCACTTCCCAAATGAGAGGAGGGGCAGAGACAGGGCATTGGTAGAAGCTCCCAAGCTAAGCAGTCTGCCTCACACTGCAGGGAACAAGGTGGAAAGCAGGGGCCAACACCTTAGATTTTCTTCTGTAATACAAACATCCCCTGTCACTTACATGCCCTGGCACATGCATACCCACCTTCATACCCACAAACACACTTGTTAGCATGTAAATACACACACATGTGCGCTCTCGCGCGCGCGCACACACACACACACACACACACACACACACACACACACACACGATAGTATTGTGGTCTGGTTGTAAAGTCCTCTCACCCCCTGTTCCAGTACATGTGCCCAGCTTATGACAATGCTTTTGTGGGACCTTTAGGAGCTGGGACCTACCTAGGAGAAGTGGACCATGTAGGGGATAGGCCTTCAGAGGTATAGCCCAGCAACACTACCAGCCCTGGACTTTCCACTCCCTAGTCTACCAAGATGTTAGCAAGCATTCTCATGATTCTGCAAGACCTGCTTGGATAATTGTCAAGTCAACCACCTTCACCCCAAGAGACTGTAGGACATAACAGATCCTCCTTCCCACAAGCTGCCTTCATTGCTCTCATGTGACAGCAATGGAAAAATGACTGATTGAAATTGCGTTTGAAAGTACCACATGATGCCACCTGCTCTTGCTCCAGGAAGAGAACAAGCCCATGCCTGCATCTAGCTTGCGTTTAATGGGATACAATTTTAGACAAGTTTGATAGGGAAAAAAAGTGAATTTGGATTTGGGTGACTTTCATTTTTTAATATTTTATTGATTCTTTGTGAGTTCTATACTACCCTAACCCCACTCATTTCCTGTGCAACCTCCCCTCCAAAAGAGAATAAGATAGAATGAAAAACAAAGAGATCTTGTCCTGGAAGCTATCGTGTGTCACAGTGTGTCACAGTGTGTCACAAAGTATATTGGGTGACTTTCATTATCTAAAATCCTTAAGAGACTTTCTTGGGGTTTAATAAAAACTGTGCATAATGTTCTGTGGAATGGATCTCCTTTGTTTTTTTTGTTTAGAAACAAATAAAACTAGATGAATTATTAATGTAAAGCAAATTGTTTCTGTACATTTAAAGTCACTTTTTATTTCATGCATGTATCTGTATTAAGATCTTAAGGGTGTTTTACTGTGGATTATGGAACAGTTGGAATGGCATCTAAGGAACTATCAAAGAATGCTTAGTGTGATTTGGGAAAAGCAAAGAATGGTCCAAATGCAATCACAAAATGAACCGGTAGAATTCCGGGTAAGGGCCACCAGACCCCTCTCTCTTCTAATACCCATTACAGACTATGGTTTCCCAGGTCTTTCACAGTTCTAGTCATCCACTGGAACCCTCTGAAAAGTGCTACAGTCATCACTGTGGTTCAGTGCACTATAAAGTAGGGTGCTCAAGGTTTCCAGAAATGGGGCTTCCAAGTCATCTCCTTATAGACTTATAAACAGTGTTAACTTTGTGTTAACTTTCTTGGCAATAACATGTATAGTAGCAGGGGTACTGAAATTCTGAATGTTCCCTTGAGTCCTGGTGTCCTGAGGTTTTATTGTGGGGACATGGCCAGCTGCAAATAGGCTGACCTTTGTTCTCTAGTCCTTCAGAGGGAAAGTTAATTCCACATGGCTCAAAGTCTCCATCATGTGGTCCAACACTACCCATTATATATTTAAGGCATCTTCAACTCCATTTCTCATAGGTTTATCAACACAATGTTATCATAAGATTTGCTTACATATTGGAACGGGATCAACATGATATACCATACTGTGGCCATGGAACAATTCTATTCCCTTACAAAACATATCCATAGAACTACTAAAGTATCTGCTGTCCTCCACAACACAATTGACCCTTGCCCACATAGTAGGCTTATTATGGACAGGTATCATTACACTTGACCATAATTTAATTGATTCTAGGATCCAAGTCAGCAGCCCAATGCAACAAAGCCACTCTCTCCACCTCATTTCATAATCTTTTACTAAAGACCATTTTTATAATGTGCTACCAAATAGCTGGACCTTCCTCCCTCCTTCATGGATGACAAGGGTACAGTTCAAAATGTTTCCTATGTCTGATAACTGGACTGCCAAATGTCTTATTTTGACCTGTTCTTGAAGCAAGGAGAGTTTCAGTACAACTACATAAGTTACAAGTTTCCCTACAGGATTTCCATGGATGGGAGAGCCTTAAGATATGGGAACAAGCCTTTGGGCACCAACTACGAGAATGAAGAGTTACTTCCCCATGCTTACAAAATTCCATGTATTAAAATGCTCAAGAGGACATTAGGATTAGTTATCAACCTTTCCCAATAAGAAATCATAATATCCATTATATTGTAATTGCCATGAGTTGTTTCTGTTCCTCCCAGACCCCACTGCAGACCCAAGCATGTCTGTCTCCACGTGTCCTCCAAGGCCTCCTTTTCTATAAATGGGCTGTCCTCTTACCTCTGGGATAGGAGAAAAGTGAACAGTGAAATATCCCAAGAGGAAAATTACTTCTTGTGCCTTGAGAAAAGTCAGAAGGTAAACCATTTCCCTTCTCACTGTGTGTGATGATTTGTATATTCTTGGACCAGGGAGTGGCACCATTTGGAGGTGTGGCCTTGTGGGAATAGGTGTGACCTGGTTGGAGTAGGCGTGTCACTGTGGGTGTGGGTTTAAGACTCTCACCCCAGTTGCCTGGAAGTCAATCTTCCACTAGCAGCCTTTGGATGAAGACATAGAACTCTAGAACTCTCAGCTCTGCCTGTGCCATGACAGCCTGGATGCTGCCATGCTCCCACCTTAATGATAATGGACTGGACCTCTGAACCTGTAAACTAGCCCCAATTAAATGTTGTTTTTTATAAGACTTGCCTTGGTCATGGTGTCTGTTCACAGCAGTGAAACCCTACCTAAGACACTGTCCATCCCATGATACGAAAGTGTGCCATGGAAAGGACAAACTAATTCCAGCCATGGGAAGCTCACTGGTGGAGAAAAGGCTCAATAGGAGTTGTTAAGTGACTGCCTCAACTTCCCCAGCCAGTTTGTGCTAGGTGTTGGGAGAATCTACTTTGATGTTCTCTCTGGCTACTGCTACCTGTTCACTTAGAGCCTCACCAGAGGGAACTCTGCTCTGTCTGGAAACTCCATCTGACTGTCTCAAAAGGGCTTCCCCAGTCCACTTCTGCTTCATGATGTGTGTGTGTGTGTGTGTGTGCGCGCGCGCGCGCGCGTGCATGCGCGCGCACATGCATGTGTGTGTGCACGCATGCCCTATTTCATAAGGTTTTGCTATCTTCTTGATACTTTCTATTTATTTTTTTACTTTGGCTTGATATACCCTTAATAAATTCAGTAGTTTAAAAAACCAAAACCTTCTGGTCCTTGCTGCTGTGGCAGACTCCTAGTTGGTCTGCTCCTGTGAAGACACCTTATCCCGATCCATCCTAGAGGACCTGCTGCACTCAGAGGAGTTGGACTCCCTGCAGTCAGAATAGTTAGACCCCTTGCACAAAGAGCAGTTGAGCAGTTGAGGACCCTTTGCACTCAGAGCAGTTGAGGATCAACTGTACTCAGGGCAGTTGAACAAGAGCTTGACTGCTCCACTGAAGACCCAACAGTCTGAAGGCCTCTCAGGAAATCTACTGCAGCCAGGGCAACATATCAGCAGCTTCTCTGCCCCTGTGACGAGCCCCCACTTGGAAGTTCTGATACAGCCAGGGCCACAGGCCTACCGGGAGACTGGAAGCAACCCAGGGACAAAAAAAGAGGCAGACTCCAGCCAGTTATTCAGACCAACAAACACCAGGGATATCCAGATGATGAAAGGCAAATATAAGACAATAAGCAACAGAAGCCAAAATATGTGGGAATCACGAGAACCAAGTTCTCCTACCACAGTGAGCCCTGAATACACCAACACACCTGAAAAATCAGGAAGCTGTTCTAAAATCCTATTGATGAAGTTAATAGAGTCCTTTAAGGAGGCTATCAATAACTCACTAAAAGAAATACAGGAAAACACGGGTAAACAGGTGAAAGAATTGAATAAAGTGATCCAAGACCTAAAAATGGAAGTAGAAACAATAAAGAAAGCACAAATGGAGGCAAACCTGGAAACAGAAAATCTAGGAAAGGAGTCAGGAATTACAGATGTAAATATTACCAACAGAATACAAGAGATAGAAGAGAGAATCTCAGGTGTAGAAGATACGGTAGAAGAGATTGACACAATTGTCGAAGAAAATTCAAAACATAAAAAACTCCTAACCCAAAGCATCCAGGAAATTCAGATCACAATGAAAAGACCAAATCTAAGAATAATCAGAAAAGAGGAGAATGAAGATTCCCAGCTCAATGGACCTGAACTTGTCTTCAACAAAATCATAGAAGAAAACTTCCCTAACCTAAAGAAAGAGATGGCCATAAAGGTACAAGAAGCCTACAGACCATCACATAAATGGGACCAGAAAAGAAAATCTTCTCGTCATATAATTATCAAAACACTAAATGCAGAAAACAAAACAAAACAAAACAAAAGAGACTATTAAAAGCTGCGAGGAAAACAGGCCAAGTAACATACAAAGGTAGACCTATCAGAATTACACCAGACTTCTCAATAGAGACTATGAAAGAGCCTGGTCAGAGGTCATGCAGACTCTAAGAGAACACAAATGCCAGCCCAGGCTACTATACCCAACAAAACTCTCAATCAACATAGATGGAAAAACCAAAATATTGCAAGACAAAACTAAATTCAAACAGTATCTATCTACCAACCCAAAACTACAGAGGATCCTTAAAGGAAAACTCCAACACAAGGAAGGTACCTACACTAAAGAAAGGATAAGATAATTAACCATCTCACAACTAAGTCAAAAGCAAAGAGCCACAAGCACATAAAACCACCTACAAAAACAAACATGTCAGGAACCAAGTCATCACTCTTTAATATTTCTCAATATTAATGGACTCAACTCATCTATAAAAAGACATAAGCTAACAGACTATATATGCAAACAAGATCCAGCATTTTGCTGCATACAAGAAACACACCTCAATAACAAAGACAGACACTATCTCAGAATAAAAGGATGGAAAAAGGTCTTCCAAGCAAGTGGTCCCAGGAAACAAGCAGGAGTGGCCATCTTTATAACCAATAAAATAGACTTTCAACCAAAACATATCAAGTGTGATGAAGAAGGACACTTCATATTCATCGAAGGGAAAATCCACCAAGAGAACGTCTCAATTCTGAACATCTATACCCCAATTGCAAGAGCACCCAAATTCATAAAAGACATTTTAATAAAGCTCAAAACACATATTGAACCTCACACAGTAATAGAGGGAGATTTCAACACCCCACTCTCACCAATGGACAGGTCATTGAAACAGAAACTAAACAGAGACACAGTGAAACTAAGAGAGGTTATGAACCAAATGGATTTAACAGGACATTTCACCCTAAAACAAAAGAATACACATTCTTCTCAACACCTCATTGTACCTTCTCCAAAATCAACCATATAATTAGTCACAAAACAACCCTCAATCGATACAAGAAGATTGAAATAATACCATGTATCCTATCAGATCACCATGGCCTAAGGCTGGTCTTCAGTAACAGCAAAAACTACAGAAAGCCCACATATGCATGGAAACAGAACAACTCTTTACTCAATGATTACTTGGTCAGGGAAGAAATAAAGAAATTAAAGACTTCCTGGAATTTAAAAAAAATGTTGACACATCATACCCAAACTTAAGGGACACAGTGAAAGTAGTGCTAAGAGGAAAGTTCATAGCACTAAGTGACCTAGTAAAGAAACTGGAGAGATCTTACACTAACAACTTAATAACAAACCTGAGAGCTCTAGAACAAAAAGAAGCAAACTCACCCAAGAGGAGTAGAAGGCAAGAAACAGTCAAGCTCAGGGCCAAAATCTACCAAATAGAAACAAAGAAAACAATACAAAGAATCAGCAAAACCAAAAGCTGGATCTCTGAGAGAATCAGCAAGATAGATGAACACCTAGCCAAACTAACTAAAGGGCTGAGAGGCAGTATCCTAATTAACAAAATCAGAAATGAAAAGGAAGACATAATAACAGAAAAGGAGGAAATTCAAAAAATCATCAGATCCTTCTACAAGAGCCTATACTCAACAAAACTGAAAAATCTAGATAAAATGGATGGTTTTCTAGACAGATTACACATACCAAAGTTAAATCAAGAGCAGGCAAACTGTCTATACAGGCCCATATTGCAAAAGGAAATAGAAGAAATCATTAAAAACCTCCCAACCAAAAAAAGTCCAAGGCCAGAAGGATTTAGTGCAGAATTCTACCAGACCTTCAAAGAAGACCTGATAACAATTTTCCTCAAAATATTCCATAAAATAAAAAGAGAAGGAACACTACCTAACTTGTTCTATGAAGCCACAATTACTCTGATACCTAAACTACACAATGACCCAACCAAAAAATTGAATTTCAGACCAATCTCACTTATGAATATTGATGCAAAAATAATTGATAAAATTCTTGCAAACAGAATCCAAGAACACATCAAAACCATCATCCATCACGATCAAGTAGGCTTCATCCCAGGGATACAAGGTTGGTTTAATATATGAAAATCCATTAATGTAATCCACTATATAAACAAACGCAAAGAAAAAAATCACATGATTACCTCCTTAGATGCAGAAAAAGCATTTGATAAAATACAATACGCCTTCATGTTAAAAATATTGGAGATATCAGGAATTCAAAGGCCATACCTAAATATAATAAAAGTAATTTACTGCAAACCAACAGCCAATATCAAATTAAATGGAGACAATCCCACTGAAATTGGGGACAAGACAAGAATGCCCACTTTCTCCATATCTATTAAATATAGTACTACAAGTGTTAGCTAGAACAATAAGACAACAAAAAGAGATCAAATTGATAAAGAACAAATAAAGATATCACTATTTGCAGATGATATGTTAGTATACATAAGCAACCCAAGATAGTTCTACCAGAGAACTCCAGCAAAGTGACCGGATATAAAAATTAACTCAAATAAATCAGTACCATTCCTTTATACAAATGATAAACAAGCTGAGAAAGAAATTAGGAAAACAACTCCCTTCACTATAGCCACAAATAATATAAAATATCTTGGGGTAACTCCAACCAAACAAGTGAAAGAGCTGTATGACAATTACTTCAAGTCTCTCCAGAAAGAAATCAAAGAAGATCTCAGAAAATGGAGAGATCTCCCATGCTCATGGATTGGCACAATTAACATAATAAAAATGGCCATCCTACCAAAGACAATGTATAGATTCAATGCAAACCCCATCAAAATTCCAACACAATTCTTCAAAGACATGGAAAGAGCAATTATCGACTTCATCTGGCAAGGCAAAACAAACAAACAAAAAACAAAAACAAAAAAAAAAACAAAAAAAAAAACAGAATAGTGAAAACAATTCTTAACAATAAAAGAACAGCTGGGGGAATCACCATCCCTGACCTCAAGCTTTCCTACAGAGGACTAGTGATAAACACTGCATGGTATTAGTACAGAAACAGACATGGTGATCAGTGGAATAGAATTGAAGACACAGAAATAAAACCATACACTTATCGACACTTGATCTTTGACAAAGAAGCCAAAAACAAAATGGAAAAAAGAAAGCATCTTCAATAAATGGTGCTGGTCTAACTGGCTGTCTGTATAGAGAAGAATGAGAGTAGACCCATATTTATAACCTTGTACAAAGCTCAAGTCCAAGTGGATCAAGGACCTCAACATAAAACCAGAAACACTGAATCTAATAAAAGAGAAAGATGGAAAAAGTCTTGAACTCATCGGCACAGGGGGAAATTTCCTAAACAGAACTCCAATGGCTCAGGCTTTAAGATCAAGAATAGATAAATGGGATCTCATAAAACTGGAAAGCTTCTGTAAGGCAAAAGACATAGTCAATAAGACAAATCGGCAACCTACTGATTGGGAAAAAAAAAATCTTCATTAACTCCACATCCAACAGAGGGCTAATAACCAAAATATATAAAGAACTCAAGAAGTTAACCAGCAAAAAAAACAAACAACCCAATCAAAAAATGGGGTATAGAAATAAACTGAGAATTCACAATTGAGGAATTTTGAATGTCTGAGAAGCACTTAAAGAAATGCTCAAAGTACTTAGAGATCAGAGAAATGCAAATGAAAATGACCCTGGGATTCCTCCTTACACCAATCAGAATGGCTAAGATCAAAACATCAGGTGACAACAAATGGCAAGGATGTGGAGGAAGAAGAATACTCCTTCATTGCTGGTTGGACTGGTACAACCACTTTGGAAATCAATCTGGAGGTTCCTCAGAAAATTGGAAATATATCTACCAGAAGACCCAGCAATACCACTCTTGGGAATATACCAAAAAGACACCCCACCATACCACAAGGGCACATGTTCCACTGTGTTCATAGCGGCCTTATTTGTGATAGCCAGAAGCTGGAAACAACCCAGATGTCCCAGGACAGAAGAATAGATATAGAAAACGTGGGATCATTTACACAATGGGATACTACTCAGCTCTTAAGAATGAGGACATCATTGTATATTTTTGGCTTCTTTGTCAAAGGTCACGTATTTATGGGTGTGTGGTTTTATTTCTGTGTCTTTCATTCTATTCCATTAATCAACTTATCTGTCTCTGTATCAATACCATGCAGTTTTTGTCATTGTTACTCTGTAGTATAGCTTGAGGTCAGGGATGGTGATTTCCCCCAGAGGTTCTTTTATTGTTAAGAATAGTTTATTTTTCTTTTTTTTTTTTTCAGGTCCCAGTGACTGGGTGACTAAATCCGTCTCAAAAAAATAAGTTGACCCCTACCAAAACATGATAAAAGCAATCTACAGCAAACCAGTAGCCAACATCAAAGTAAATGGTGAGAAGCTGGAAGCAATCCCACTAAAATCAGGAACTAGACAAGGCTGCCCACTTTCTCCCTACCTATTCAACGCCAGAGCAATTAGACAACAAAAGGAGATCAAGGGGATACAAATTGGAAAGGAAGAAGTCAAAATATCACTTTTTGCAGATATGATAGTATATATAAGTGACCCTAAAAAATTCCACCAGAGAACTCCTAAACCTGATAAACAGCTTCAATTAAGTACCTGGATATAAAATTAACTCAAACAAGTCAATGGTCTTTCTCTACACAAAGGATAAACAGGCTGAGAGAGAAATTAAGGAAACAACACCCTTCTCAATAGTCACAAATAATATAAAATACCTTGGCGTGACTCTAAGGAAGTGGAAGATCTGTATGATAAGAACTTCAAGTCTCTGAAGAAAGAAATTAAAGAAGATCTCAGAAGATGGAAAGATCTCCCATGCTTATGGATGGGCAGAATCAATATAGTAAAAATGGCTATCTTGCCAAAAGCAATCTACAGATTCAATGCAATCCCCATCAAAATTCCAACTCAATTCTTCAATGAATTAGAATGGGCAATCTGCAAATTCCTCTGGAATAACAAAAAACCTAGGATAGAAAAAAACTCTTCTCAAGGATAAAAGAACCTCTGGTGGAATCACCATGCCTGACCTAAAGCTTTACTACAGAGCAATTGTGATAAAAACTGCATGGTACTGGTATAGCAACAGACAAGTAGACCAATGGAATAGAATTGAAGACCCAGAAATGAACCCACACACCTATGGTCACTTTATCTTTGACAAGGGAACTAAAACCATCTAATGGAAAAAAGACAGCATTTTCAACAAATGGTGCTGGCACAACTGGTGGTTATCATGTAGAAGAATGCGAATTGATCCATTCCTATCTCCTTGTACTAAGGTCAAATCAAATCTAAGTGGATCAAAGAACACCACATAAAACCAGAGACACTGAAACTTATAGAGGAGAAAGTGGGGAAAATCCTTAAAGAAATAGGCACAGGGGAAAAATTCCTGAATAGAACAGCAATGGTTTGTGCTATAAAATCAAGAATCAACAAATGGGACCTCATAAAATTGCAAAGCTTCTGTAAGGCAAAAGACACCGTCAATAAGACAAAAGGCCACCAACAGATTGGGAAAGGATCTTTACTTATCCTAAATCAGATAGGGGACTAATATCCAATATATATAAAGAACCCAAGAAGGTGGACTCCAGAAAATCAAATAACCCCATTAAAAATGGGGCTCAAAACTAAACAAAGAATTCTCACCTGAGGAATACCGAATTGCTGAGAAGCACCTGAAAAAACATGTTCAGCATCCTTAATTAATGGGCTAAGGTTTCCTTTACTGCTGATACCTTCACCACTCAGTGAGGTATGTAGGCTGGCACCATTGATATCACACTGGGGACCACATTGATTTTAGGTCTTCCCAAATCACAATGTATATTTGAGTGAAGTCCCTAGACAATGCTTGGTCATCTGGGAACTCACAAGCTTTTCTGAGTAGCTTTGCTCATCACTTCTAACTTGAATCTGCCACCATAGCATCCTTGCCCAGTTCAGAATCTCTAGACATGAAGAAATTGACCATCAAGGACTTTTTATGTTGTCTGAAAATCACCCTTTTAGAGGAGCCACAGCAATAGCAGAACCTGACTGCAGACCTTGCAATAGTCCCACCCAGAATCAGAAGGTTCTAGGCAACACGTCCCATGGGCCTGATAGACAAGGTCTAGGACAACCTGTTAATCAAACTGTTTTAGCTTGTACTTTAGACCAGAGGCTAAACAGACACCTTTCCCTCCAATGTTTACAGTAATGGAAAACTCCTTATTCTAGGTAATTTATTTAATGAGTAGCTCCAAATATTTGGTTTCCAGCTAACAGCAGTCTAATAAAAAAAATTACAGGCTAGCTTAATTGCACTTAACCAAGCAGGCCTTGTGAACAATTTTCTCTCATTATTTCTCACTGAAGCATACACCTTTGGCACAGTTTTCTCTTTATTAGTAAACTCAAGGAGCAAGTGTTGAAAAATCTCTGTGCTTCTTCTTTTTTTTTTTAATCCCAGCTTATTTGAATTGAGAGATGGATTAGTAGTTGGGGGTATGTCCTGCTCTTGCTGAAGACCTGAGTTTGGTTCTCAAAATCCAGGTTAGGCATCTCATAATCACCAACCTGGCCTCTTAAGGCACCTAAAGTCCCATGCACATACAACCCTCACAACCCCTGACACAGACACACAATTCAAAATGAAAACAAATTTTTTAAAATATGCATTTAAAATTCTACCTTATTTTTTAAATCCTATCAATGAGATGAAAGGTATTATTACACAAAATAGACTTTAAAAAAAAAGGCTTTTTCTTATTAACTTCGCAATTGGTAGATTGAAAAGGTATGTACCATTGAAGGATGTCTGGCAAATGACTGTTGGTCTTAATGAAGCTGATGTGCCTCTCAACAAATGCTTATCATATGGATCATGTTCACTGTCATGTTACTTCTCCCTTTGCGAGCTAATTCACCTCCTTTGTTTCTGTTTACCCTTTGGAATGGCTCTGGTGTTACTATTTTTAATTTAGAGCTACAGGATCTGTGGTTCAAAACAGCATGCCAATAGTCGCAGATTTATGCATGATAGAAGTGGGATCTAGATCCTGGCCTTGGAACCACAACTCTAGATCTTTCTGCCACACTGCCCTGAACCCTTCTGGTGAGCAAGATGTGGCACCAAACCTTATAATCAACCAGTCCACCTCCTACAGAGCTTACAGTCAACCAGTCCACCTCCTACAGAGCTTACAGTCAACCAGTCCACCTCCTACAGAGCTTACAGTCAACCAGTCCACCTCCTACAGAGCTTACAGTCAACCAGTCCACCTCCTACAGAGCAGTCCTCCATGGCCTCTGACTACATTCCGACCAATTTTATGGTAGATGGAAAACCAGCCTGTTGAACTTGTGTCATATAGCTAGTAGGAAGGCTATGAAGAATCATCCCTCACCAGCTTTTCTGAAAATGTGTGTATTCTTAATTTGTTTTTCCCTGAGAAGCCCTGTATTATTTGAAAATATCTGTGAAAAATACAGCATCTGGACGCAGACCTTCAGAGTGGTAGGTTCTCTGCAAGCTCTTGAAAACTGTAGAGACACACTTGATAAAATAGGAAGAGGCAAAGCCTGTTATCTATTCATGGGACTCAGCTACAGCTAAGGAGAGAGGCCCTGCAAGGCAAAACCAAAAATGTTATCAGATCTCACACAAATCGATACCTAGAGATGGTTCTTGGAGGAGTTGAAGGAAGAGTTTAGCTTGCACAACTTCCCTCAAGAAGAGGAAGATGGAGTGAAAGCGGTTAGAGATGTCCAGGAGTACCCTTCCTCCTCTTCCCTCCTAGAACCTTGTATGCATTTGCAGGAGGGGCAGCCTCTGATTTCACATGTTAGTTTTGGTGTAAGACCATTGTGAACCAATCTCTGATTTCAAGAGTTTGTTTGTTTAAAGTGTGAATTTGAATCTTAACCATTCTATTAAAATTCAACCTTAGTAGAATAGGTTTCTTTGAAGCCTTGTTTTTCCATAGCCCCTATTTCTGCTCAGACTAGTTGTTGACAAACTATTGTCTAAGCAGAGGTGAGCTGCAGTGCTATGAGTAGACCACTCTTTGAAGGACTTTGTCATGAAGGAGACTATATCATGATGCAGACACTGTTCAGTGAGTTTTCACAAATAAACAGACTAGCCTTGTTATATAATGTTATATAATGTTGCCACTAAACGCTCTGGATAATCTTTGTCACCTAACAGCTTACATAAATTTTAACAGCTCAATTCTTTAGAGCATTATTTCTTATTTCATAAAGAATTTTTAAAATTAGTTACTTTTTGTAATTTTTGTTATTTTACTTTCTATCATAGTTCTGCTAAGAACAAAATAAGTGAAGCAAACCTGGTCTCTCGTGTAGTAACATTTGACATTAGTCAGAAATCACAAGGATAGGAAGATGAGGAAAACCTGCTGATGAATCTCAGCGTGCACCAGAAACTATTCAGACACAGTGCAGCAGGGAGCGGAGACAGAATGTGCTGGCTGCTGACCTGCAGCATCCCTGCCTCAGAAAGCAGTGTGAAATCTAAGGAAGAAAGGCAGCCACCAGGCAACCTTGGAACCCTGTGTTTATAAATCTTTTTATCAGTACTGATCAATAGTATTGAAGGCGTGGGTGGGCATTTGTGAATATGATCTAAACATTGGAGGTGTGCATGAAATTCCCTAAGAATTAGAAAGATAAGGGCTGGGAATGTTGAAGAGGAGGTGGAAAGATTGTTAGACCCAAAGGACCAGGAGGTCTGCTATGGAGAGAGTATCTTCTGTACACAACAGGATGCTATATACATGAAATCCCGACAATGTGGTTGCCAGGATAATGATAACACCATTTGACTTGCCAACATGGGTGAGAAAAATCTTACATGGCCTTACCTCCAGATGAAGACCTACACACAATTAAGGAATGCTGAGAAAGAGGCTTAGAGACAAGCCTCCTGATAGCTTATCTAATCCAAAGTGGTCAGCTGTAAGTACATATACATATGAGCAACACAAAGTAGATTCAGCTGGTTGCATTTATATATGTATATGTGCATGTACATATAGAAATCATAATTTAAGAAAAAAGTCATGAATTTGAGAGAGCTTGGGGTAGACATAGGAGGATTTGGTGGGGTGAAATGAGGACAATACAGTATTCGTATATGGAATTCACCCTACCCCACCCTCAAAATAAAATTAGTGTAAAATAGAATGATTGGCATTAAATAATTCTAAAGCCCATATGTTTTCACAAAGGGAAGATTCTAGAAATGAAATAAATTTGAACTTGTTAAACTATACAAATGTAGTAAACTTACTAGAGTTATACATACAGAATAAAATTGGTTGGGTCTAAATCATAGAAAGGGGTCAAAATTGAATCAATTATTAAAAGTCAAAGGAAGTAAGAAACATAAAAACCATAATAAAAATAGATATAAGATAAAATTCTAGCAAATGCCTATACCTGTGATCACAAGAAGTTTCTGTGACTAAAGTGCAGATGCTGACAGTAAACTTTCTTCCCCTCCCCCCTTTTATTGGTTATTTTATTTATTTACATTTGAAATGTTATCCCCCTTCCCAGTTAAACCCCTTATTCCCTTCCTTGCCCCACCTAGTTCTATGATGGTGCTCCCTCACCCACCCAACCCCTCCCACCTCAGCACCCTAACATTCCCCTGCACTGGGGCATCAAGCCTCCACAGGACCAAGGGACTCCCCTCCCATTGATGCCCACAAGGCCATCCTCTGCTACATATGCCCCTGGAGCCATGGGTTCCTCTATGTGTACTCTTTAGTTGGTGGTTTAGTCCCTGGAAGCTCTGGGGGAGTCTGGTTGGTTGATATTGTTGTTCTTCCTATGAGGTTGCAAATCCCTTCAGCTCCTACAGTCTTTGCCCTAATTTTTCCATTGGGCTCAGACCAGTCTGTGAGCATCCACCTCTGTACTAGTCAGCTTCTGGCCCAGCCTCTCAGGGGACAGTTATTCCAGGCTCCTGTCAACAAGTGCTTCTTGGCATCAGCAATAGCATCTGGGTTGGTGTCTGCAGATGGGATGGATCTCTAGGTGGGGCAGTCTCTGGATGGTCTTTCCTTCACTCTCTGCTCCACTCTTTGTCCCTGCATTTCCTTTTGACTAGAACAATTCTGGATTAGTATTTTTGAAATGGGTGGGTGGCCCCAACCCTCAACCTGAGGCTGTGTCTATCCACTGAATATAGTCTCTTTCTCCCCTTTATTGGGTATTTTGGCTAATGTCATCTCTGTTGGGTTCTGGGAACCTCTTGGGTCCCTGGCATCTGGGACTTTCTAATGGCTACCCCGAGTTCCCCATGCCACATTGCTACATACCTCCATTCAATTTCCTGGCCCTCTGTACATCTCCACCCCTCCCCCCACCTTCATCTCCTCCCACACCCAGTCCTGCTCCCTTTTCCCTCCCCCTCCTTTTTCCCTCCAAGATTCCTCCCTCCCTCTATCTACCATGATTATTTCCTTCCCCCTTATGAGTAGAACTGAAGCATCCACACTTTGCTCTTCCTACTTCTTGGGTTTCATATGGTCTGTGAGTTATATCACAGGTATTCCTAGCTTTTTTTTTTTCCTAATATCCACTTATCAGTGAGTACATACCTTGTATGTTCTTTTGTGACTGATTTACCTCACTCCGGATGATATTTTCTAGTTCCATCCTTTTGACTGGGAATTTCATGAAGTCATTGTTTTAATAACTGAGTAGTACTCCATTGTGTAAATGTACATTTTCTGTATCCACTCCTTTGTTGAGGGACATCTGGGCTGTTTCCAGCTTCTGGCTATTATACATAAGGCTGCTATGAAAACTTTCAATATAGGTTTGTACTTTTGAGGAGGAAACCTACACATACAACAAAAGGTCATATGAAAGTTAAGACAGAGGACAGGCTAGGATATACAGGTAATACCTGTAAGAAAATTCATGCTTTCTAACAAATGAATATCAGTAAGGGAAGGACCATAAGAATATCTGAGGATTTGGAATAACTCTTTGGTGTTCACCAAGTATGTATTTCTATTTTTTACTGAGATCATTACTAAACTACATTATCCATTCTCCCTTGTAGGGTGATGGGGTCATGTGACTGAATCCAGGCAAGGCAATATAAATAGAGTGAATACAGTATTTCTAGGCCTGGGACTTAAGCAAACATGACATGTATTATGTGTAAATGTGACACCACCTCTCCCTCTCTGCTCTTAGCTCTCTCTACCCCTCCCCACCTCTCACACACCCCAAGGGGGTACAAACAATATCAAGTCCCTAAGAATGAGAGGACATAATGGAGAGGACCCCATTCCTGAAGCTTGGAAGAAAGCTACTACTGACCAAAGACACAAGCTGAGCACAAGGAAATTTTATGTTAAAACCAGTAAAGCATTTTGCTTAACAAATATGAAGGGATGGGGGCATTACAAAGCATTTGTATAAATATATTAGACAATTCCAACAAGGGAGGAACACTGAAGGGATTAATAAAGAGGAGAATGAAATGTATGTATTTTGAAAACAGAAATTAGATTAGATAATAAATCTTATATTGCGGATATATATAGCTCAGCAGTATATATCAGTGTCTTACTTGACACATGAAAACCCTGAGCTCAATCCCCAATATCATGAAAAGAAAAAAATTTTTTAAAAATCAAAATTTGGTCAAAATAAAGAAAAATTTAAATCTTGAAGCTACTCAGTTGAGTAAAAAAATCTTAAACTTAATCAAGACTTACATAGGAGGTAACAAATATAGATGATATCCATGTAGTCTTAAGAAAATGGCAAATTTGCATGAAAATGTACAATGCCAAATGTGATGGTTTATATTGCAAACTTGACAGAATCTAGAATCAGAAATCATCTGCAAGCAGGCCTCTGGGTATTCTTGGGGCCCAATCAAAGTTGGATAGGGTATATCTTTATTACAATAATTACAGTGGGAAGAGCTGTCCACTGTGGGTGACAAGCATTTCCAGGCCTGGTATCTAACACTGTAAAATTAAAGCAGTCAGCTCAGTACAAGCAGGCATGTGTTCATTGTTCTTTCTTCTCACTATGGATGTGATATGGTCACCTGCTTCAAAGGCCTACTGCCTTAGATTCCCTGTCACAATGCACTGCACTTTGATATAAGAGTAAAAATATACCCTTTCTCCCTTAAGTCAGAATATTCTTATCATAGCAACAAGAAATGAAACTGAGACACTAAAATACCCTAGGAATATGTAGAGAACCAAAATAACCAAATATCTAGAAGGAAATGGGGACATGGTTGTTGACAACATCCCCAAATAGACTTATAAAATATTCACATCAGCTATACATATATAGACATGGAAGACATTAACACCTTTTTTTATACAAAGTATTACATGGTATATCTTTTTTAGTTTTTGTATGATTTTACAAAGCTAGCGTGCAATTATATGAAAACTCAAAATCATTATCCCAAGAAGGCATATTACAGCCTTCCATGTTTGAGAGGAAGCATTCTGGATCTTCCCCCTGGTTCTCTACAACTACAGCTTTTTCCTACCTTGCGCTGTTCAAAGATAGTGTCCTTCATTTTTGTCACCCAGTAGGCCTACAGCAAATGTGAATTCACTATTTATCACCTAAGGCAAAGAGTTCATCTGGGACAGTGACAGAGCCCAGGTGATTGGCCTCATTTCCCACCTCTTAGCAACTCAAACAGAAACACAACCAACAAAGAGGATGTTTCCTGTCAATCTCCATACCTCAGAAACTTAAGTAAATTGAATTTGCCAAGACCTCAGATAACTTCACACTGACAAACTCAGGCAAAAGTAGGATACTTGCCAAGACACGCACTTAACTTGTTACTTAGAGAAGATGTAATTGCCCCAGAACACAACACAGGTTGAGAGAAACTGCATATTTCTTCCACAGTGAAAACATTTCTGAGTATTTTAGGAACTGTCTCTGCTCTCTTCTCTGGGACCAGGGTAAACACTCCCCCTTGAAGTCCCATTCCTTTGGTCTCTCCAAGCTGTAAGCTTTCTTAGAGTTGGGCAAACAAAATAACAAAATGAGAATGTGTTTCTTGCCAGGCAGTGGTGGCACATGCCTTTAATCCCAGCACTTGGGAGGCAGAGGCAGGCAGATTTCTGAGTTCAAGGCCAGCCTGGTGTACATAGTGAGTTCCAGGACAGCCAGAGCTACACGGAGAAACCTTGTCTTGAAAATAAAAAACAAAAAAACAAACAAACAAAAAAAACAAAAACAGAAAACAGAAAAAGAAAAGAAAGAAGACAAAAGAAAAGAATTTGTTTCTTCTGTTTTTCAGTTCTTATGTTTGTTTTCAGCTTTTCTCAGATCAAGAAGCAATCTTCCTGTAACCCCAGGCTTTCCAGTTGCCCATCTTTCCCCACTCTCCCAACACTGTATGGACAATTACTTAAGATCACCAGTATGGGGTTCCCATCTGCACCTGGAGCTGATCCTGTGACACAGTGCCCAGAGTTGATCCTATGACATAGCAATCTATACCCAAAGACAGTCGGGAGGGAGCTGATTTATGAGGAGTGTGGACAAGCCTGTGAGCACAGATCAGCCCACTATTTCTGTTCAAATTTCTGGCCTAAGAGGGACCCTTCAAGAGCCATCAGGTCACAGGAACCAAGGAACAGCTGGGGACAGGATCCCTTCCAGTTTCTCTCTGCACCCTGTAGCTGATCTTGTGCCACAGCTCTACATACTCAAATTCCTTGAAGAGAAAACTGGTCTCCCAGGAACTCTGAAACACAGGCTTGAAGGAGAAACAGACCACAGTCAGAGACAGCAAGACCAGCTAATACCAGAGATAACCAGATGGCTAGAGGGAAGGGCAAGAACATAAGCAACAGAAACCAAAGCTACTGAGCATCATCAGAAACCAGTTTGCCCACCACAACAAGCCCTGGATACTCCAACACAACCAAATAGCAAGACTCTGATTTAAAAATCACATCTCATGATGATGATAGAGGACTTTTAAAAGGACATAAATAACTCTCTTAAAGAAATACAGGAGAACACAGGTAAACAGCTAGATGCCCTTAAAGAGGAAACACAAAATTACCTTACAGAATTACAGGAAAACACAACCAAACAGGTGAAGGAATTGAATAAAACCTTCCAGGATCTAAAAGTGGAAATAGAAACAAAGAAATCACAAATGGAGAAAATCCTGGGTATAGAAAACTCTGGAAAGAGATCAGGAGTCATCACCAACCGAATATAAGAGATAGAAGAGAGAATGTCAGGTGCAGAAGATACCATAGAAAATATTGACAAAACAGTCAAAGAAAATGCAAAATGCAAAAGGCTCCTAACCCAAAACATCCATGAAATCCAGGACAAAATGAGAAGATCAAATCTAAGGATAGTAGGTATAGAAGAGAGTGAAGATTTCCAACTTAAAGAGCCAGTAAATATCTTCAACAAAATAATAGAAGAAAATGTCCCTAACCTAAAGAAAGAGATGCACATAAATACACAAGAAGCCTACAGAGCTCCAAATAGATTGGACCAGAAAAGAAATTCCTCCTGTCACATAATAGTCAAAATATGAAATGCACAAAACAAAGAAAGAATATTAAAAACAGTAAGGGAAAAAGATCAAATAACATATAAAGGAAGACCTATCAGAATTACACCAGACTTCTCACCAGAGACTATGAAAGCTAGAAGATCCTGGGCAGATCTCATACAGACCCTAAGAGAACACAAATGCTAGCCCAGACTACTATACCTAGCAAAACTCTCAATTACCATAGATGGAGAAAATGAGATATTCCACAACCAAACCAGAATTACACAATATCTTTCCACAAATCCAGCCCTACAAGGAAAAAGAGATGAAACTACACCCTAGAAAAAGCAAGAAAGTAATCTTCTTTCAACAAACCCAAAAGAACATAAACATAAAAATAGCATAAAATAACAGAAAACAACAATCACTATTTCTTAACATCTATTAACATCAATGGACTTAATTCCCCAATAAAAAGACATAGACTAACAGACTGGATATGTAAACAGGACCCAGAATTTTGCTGCATACAGGAAACATATCTCAGTGTCAAAGATGAACACTACCTCAGAGTAAAGGGCTGGAAAATAAGTTTCTGAGCAAGTGGTTCCAAGAAACAAGCTAGAGTAGCAATTCTGATATCTAAGAAAATCGACTTTCAAACAAAAGATATAAAAAATGATAGGGAAGGATATTTCATACTCATCAAAGAAAAAAAATCAAACAATTCTGAGCATCTATGCTCCAAATGAAAGGCCACCCATATTCATAAAAGAAGCTTTACCAAAGCTCAAAGTACACATTGCATCTCATACAATAAGAGTGAGAGAATTCAACACCACACTTGCATCAATAGACAGATCATGGAAACACAAATTAACCAGAGACACAGTGAAACTAACAGAAGTTATGAAGCAAATAGATTGAACAGATATCTATAGAACATTTCATCCTAAAACAAAAGAATATGCCTTCTTCTAAGCATCTCATGGTACCTTCTCCAAAACTGACCATATAATCGATCACAAAACAGATCTCAACAGATAAAAGAAGATTGAAATAATCCCATGTATCCTATCAGATCACTACACATTAAGGCTGGTCTTCTTTTTTTTTTTTTTTTTTTTTTTTTTACAAAGTGTTTATTGTTCAATACCTTGGTTATGTTGTGATTTTAGCCTGTAAGACCATCTGAAAACCATCTTTTAATCTCTATATCATGTCTTTTCATGTTAAACAAATTGTTTGCTTATGTGACTTTAATTAATCTTCTACCTTATCAAAAATCCAAGAATGAATTAAATATTTCCTGAGTATATAGGAAAGGCTGGTCTTCAATAACAACAAAAACAACAGAAGGTCCACATACACCTGGAAGCTGAACAATGCTCTACCCCGTGATAACTTAGTCAAGGAAGAAATTAAAAAAAAAAAGAATACTTTTTAGAATTTAATGAAAATGAAGGTACAACATACCCAAACTTATGGGACACAATGAAAGCAGTCCTAAGAGGAAAACTCATAGCCCTGAGTGCCTCCAAAACGAAACTGGAGAGAGCATACACTAGCAGCTTAACAGCTCATCTGAAAGCTCTAGAACAAAAAGAAGCAAATACACCCAAGAGGAGTAGAAGTCAAAAAATAATCAAACCAAACAGAGAAACAAAAATAAGTATACAAAGATCTGTATAACAAGAACATCAAATCTCTGCAGAAAGAAATCAAAGAAGACCTCAGAAGATGGAAAGATCTCCCATGCTCATGGATTGGCAGGATTAATATAGTAAAAATGTCAATCTTGCTGAAAGCACTCTACAGATTCAATGCAACCACCATCAAAACTCCAATTCAATTCTTTACAGAGATAGAAAGGGCAATTTGCAAATTCATCTGGAATAACAAAAAACCCAGGATAGTGAAAACTATCCTCAACAATAAAAGAACCTCTGGGGGACTCACCATCCCTGACCTCAAGTTCTGCTACAGAACAATAGTGATAAAAACTGCATGGTACTGGTACAGTGACAGGCAGGTAGATCAATGAAATAGAATTGAAGAACCAAAAATGAACCTACACATCTATGGACACTTTATCTTTGAGAAAGGAGCCAAGACCATCCAATGGAAAAAAAAGACAGCATTTTCAACAAATGGTGCTAGTTCAACTGGTTGTCAACATGTACAAGAATGCAAATTGATCTATTCTTATCTCCCTGTACAAAGCTCAAGTTCAAGTGGATCAAGGACCTCAACATAAAACCAGATGCACTGAATCTAATAGAAGAGAAAGTGGGGGGAAAGTCTCAAACACTTGGGCACAGGGAAAAAGTCTCTGAACAGAACACCAGTAGCTTATTCTCTAAGATCAAGAATCGACAAATGGGACCTCATAAAATTGCAAAGCTTCTGTAAGACAAAGGCCACTGTCAATAGGACAAAATAGCAACCAACAGATTGGTTAAAGATTATTACCAATTCTACATCCAATAGAGGGATAATATCCAATATATATAAAGAACTCAAGAAGTTAGTCTCCAGAGAAACAAATAGCCTTATAAAAAGGGGGAACAGAGCTAAACAGAGAATTCTCAACTGAGGAAACTCAAATGGCTGAGAAGCACCTAAGGAAATGTTCAACATCCTTAGTCATCAGGGAAATGCAAATCAAAACAACCCTGAGATTCTACCTCACACCAGTCAGAATGGCTAAGATCAAAAATTCAGATGACAGCAGATGCTGGCAAGGATGTGGAGAAAGAGGAACACTCCTCCACTGCTGGTGGGATTGCAAGCTGGTACAACCCCTCTGGAAATCAATCTGGTGGTTCCTCAGAAAATTGGACATAGTACTACCTGAGGACCCATCTATACCACTCCTGGGCATATACCCAGTAGATCCAACATAGAATAAGGATATATGCTCCACTATGTTCATAGCAGCCTTATTTATAATAGCCAGCAGCTGGAAACAACACAGATGTCCCTCAACAGAGGAATAGATACAGAAAATGTGAAACATTTACACAATAGAGTACTACTCAGCTATTAAAAACAATGACTTCATGAAATTCGCAGGCAAATGGTTGGAACTTGAAATTACCATCCTGAGTGAGGTAACTCAGTTACAAAAGAACAAACACAGTATGTCCTCACTGTTAAGTGGATATTAGACCAAAAGTTCAGAATATCCAAGATTCAATTCACAGATCATATGAAGCCTAAGAAGAAGGAAGACCAAAATGTGGATGTTTCAGTGTTTCTTAGAAGCAGGAACAAAATACTCACAGGAGAATATATGGAGACAAAGTGTGGAACAGAAATTGAAGGAAAGGCCATATATAGACAGCCCTACCTGGAAACCCATGCCACATACATCCACCAAAGCTGGACTATTTATTGTAGATGCTGGGAAATGCTTGCTGACGGAAGCCTGACATGGCTGTCTCCTCGGAGGCTCTGCCAGAGCCTGAAAAATACAGAGGTGAATGCTTGC
This sequence comes from Mus musculus, assembly GCF_000001635.26. Classification (NCBI taxonomy): domain Eukaryota; kingdom Metazoa; phylum Chordata; class Mammalia; order Rodentia; family Muridae; genus Mus; species Mus musculus. The sequence continues at coordinate 13,259,111 of NC_000084.6, read as the reverse complement.
AGCCCATCATTGGACTGAATGCAGGGGTCCCAGATGGAGGAGTTGGAGAAGGGATTGACGGAGCTGACAGGGTTTACAGCCCAAAGGAGGGAGCAACAGTGTCAATAGGCCAGAACCCCAGAGCCCCAGGGGACTGGACCACCAACCAAAAAATACACATGGAGCGGCCCATGGCACTGGCCGCATATGTGGCAGAGGATGTCCTTGTTGGACATCAGTGGTAGGAGAGACCCTTGGACCTGAGGGTGTTGATGCCCCAGTGTACAGAATGCCAGGGCAGGAAGACAGGGGTGGGTGGGCGAGTGAGGAGCACCCTCATAGAGGCAAGGGGAGGGGCAATGGAATAGGGGTGTTCTGAAGGGGAGACCTGGAAAGGAGAAAACATTTGAAATGTAAATAAAGAAAATATCCAATAAAAAATGTAAAATTAAAAAAAAAAGACATGAGAAAAGAAATAGATACACCAGTAAAAGGAAAACAAACAAACAAACAAACAAACAAACAAACAACCAAAACCTCCAGTACTGTAAGAACAAAGGGTCCAGCATACCTGATAATGGAAGCAGAAAATCCACTAACGGCTAACAGTGTGTGAACACAACCTTCACTTTGATCTCTTGACAGACCATGAGGATTGAAAGCAAGGCCCTCACTCCTTGCAGAAGTGATGAACCAGAGACCCATTAGTCAGATCATAAGCTCCCTGTCCAATCCCATCTAATCCTTGGTCTGTCAGAGTTGCCCCTTGCAGGCACCCAATTCAACAAATACTTTATTCATAAGGTTTGACTGTGTCCTGCCAAATTTATTCATTCTCTAGGCAACAGTGTTGAAAGGTAGGATCTTCAAAGGCTGATCAGGTAGGGCTGAGGAGATGGCAGCGTGGGTCAACTGCTTGCCACTCAAGCTTGAATACTTGAACACAGAGGCACATATGTATAAAGCAGAGGCTAGTAAGTACCAGGAAGCTCACTAGCTTGTTTTGGTATCAGAGACAATTGTTTTGTCTATTGCTATTTAAAAAATTCCCACTCCTCTGAAGTGCATATACTAAAATACTAGCAATTGTACTTGTGTAAGATACGCTGAGTCTGTAACACAGATGTGGACAGGCTAAACAATCCCACCCAAGTGGCCTTGGTTGATGTCAGTCATGCTGCAGAATTGAGTCTGTGGGCTAAATGAGCTAAATTTCTGGAAAAAAAATCATGCACCTGACTGTCACCTCATGATCCTTGGTGGCCACTCTTTCTTGTCCCCTGTCCTCCCTTCTCTCAGCTCCCTACCTTGAGCTTCCTCACAGCATGCATTATGGTTTTCTCAACAGTGAGACTTCATCAAAACTTGCAGGCCATATCCTACCAGATTGTAGCAGCAAACAAAGAGACCCATCCTCAGAGGCAAAGGTGAGGACCAATCTGAGGTTGTCCTCAGCTTCCACATGTGCATCAAGGAATGCACACACCCACATTTACACCCTCATATGCAAGCATTTAAAAAACATACATCAACACCATACAAACATATTCAAATACAAAAGAAATATGTTCTTTTCTCAGGGATTTTTTCTTGTTAATTTATAAAATGGTTCCTATTCTGCTCATCTTTATTCATTTCATTAAAGGCTATTTGATAAATGGGATATTAAACCTATTCATGAACATTTCAGGAAATAAGAACTCCTTTTATAAATTACAAACATTTCACAGTTAACAAAAAGTAAAAAGTCTATCAGAATCATTATAGATATTGTTGTTGAGACATTACCATAGTTTGGGATTTCTACAGTTGTTTCTAGAAAAGCCTGATAAATCATATCTATGCAAATGACCCAGACATCTTTTATATCCAAACTTTAGGCTTCTATTTAATAGAATTATAGTAGTTTGGGGGGAAGTTTAGCTCTTTACAGACTGTTAGTAAAACTCATCATTTAATCTTTATATTTCAGCCATAGAACATCTAAATATCCAATCTGAAGATTCAATGGCTCAAGAGCTATGGAGTTATTAATCTAGATGATACAGGAAAAGGGCTGGGGTATCCAAGACAAGCTAAATTTTCAAAAAAGGATTAGCACACATTTTCCTGGGGTGATAAAATCCTATCTCCGTAAGTTTTTGTGGAATTTAACTGGTAAGTGAATGCATACATAGATAAATCACTTGCCCACATTCTCAGTGTGTTCTCAGAAATCTGGAGACACATTTGAGACACTATTTAAATATACAAGGCATTGGCAGAAAGAATGAGAAAGAGTGAAGAACAAATTTCAAAAAGTAGATCTAAGAGACAAACTCAAGGCATGTTGATCCAGTTTGAGGTAGTGCATGAAGAGACAGAAGTAAACGCATTGGCTTTAATGCGGCTTGTCTGGGCAGATGGTGCCAATATCGAGTGAGTTAAGATGACAAAGACAATTCCAGCCTTGAGTGGGAGAGAGAAGAGTGAATTGAGCCTATGTGGCACTAGAGAGTGTCCAGGAGAGAGACCAAACATTTAGTTGGTGTATTTGTCATATGCCACCAGAGGGAGAGCTTAGAGTTAGATTTAGGAAATGTCTCTTCCATGGCAGGTATACCATGAGCATCTATGTGATCTTCCAGAGAGAGTGGGAGAGGGAAGAGCTGGGAACAGCAGCACTTGCATAAGAGACAGAGGACACAGGGAAGGAATGGTCTATAGTAGACAATTAATATGCAGAATGAAGGTCCAAATAGCTCAATGGCCAATGCAATATCCCTAGTAAGGGCACTTGCAATATGACATCAGGAGGCTTCTCCACACGATGATGTAAAAAAACACTCACAAACCTCACTGAGGGAGGCCTTACTCACTACCTGCCGTCTGTCAGTGAGCCAACTTTGTGACTTAGGACATGCTCCTCAGTCCCTTCAAGGTCAACCTCTCATCTGAAAATGCATAAAAATGCTTTGGTATCAATAAAGGATATCACAGCATAAAATGTTTAACTGTGGTAGGTAGCTTAACAATTACTTAGAAATGTTAGACTCGGGCAGTATTTGAGGGATGCATAAGAGCATTGATGAAGCTCTTCACATGGACAGGATAACACTAAGTGTTCCTTTCCTCCAGAATTCCTGTGAGCAGCAGCCTACACTTGGCACACTCAGTGCAGGCTTCATGTCCTACTCTGTCATTGTCCTGTTAACTTGCCACAGTTGGCCATAATCCTATGATACTAGGACCACTTATTTAGTCTGTGGGTGCCCTAATGGTGGTCCATAACTTACCCATTCTCCCATTTTATCTACAACCCAGAACATAATACATGAAACATGAATGGACTCCATAAATATTCACCAAAAGGCAGACTAGCGTCTTTAGTCGTTAAATTTTGTTCTCATTGCTAGATAATTAAGTTAAGGTGTAAGTTTTCTCAAAATCCTTATGTCATTAATATTTTCTTCAGAAGCGTTAAGCACACTATTTAAAATCTATAGTTATGAATATTTATATAAACATGGAAATGAAAGGTTATGAGTATTTGCAACCATTTGTGTAAATGGGAACAAAACTTGGCAACTAGCACTACAGTTATGGTGAAGTATTTAAAACAGTCAGAGTGATCACCTTCACAAAAAAAAAAAAAAAAAAAAAAAAAAAACATGAACAATGACATCTTGGGCAGCAAATAAATAGCAGTCTAGAAAGCTCTCTCACTCTCCTCCCTCCCTCAAGCTTGTTGGTTATGCCTAAGTACACCTTCACCTATCAATGCTTACCTTACCTTTCCATCACACAAAAAAACCCACTTCTCAGTTCTTTCCCAACATTAAAAAAAAAAAGAGGTGCTGTATGCTTTGAATATGTATGGTCTCCATAGACTTGTGTGTTTGAATGCTTGGCCCATTGAGAGTGGCACTATTAAGAGGTGAGGCCTTGTTGGAGGAAGTGTGTCACTATGAGGGAGGGCTTTGAAGGTCCCCTGTGCTCAAGCTATGCCTAGTGTGGCACACTGTCTTTCCCTGCAGCATGACGATCCAAATATAGACCCTCCAACAACATGACAGTCTGCTTTCTGCCATGATGATAATAAACTAAACATCCAAAACTGTAAGCCAGTTCCAATTAAATGTTTTCCTTTGTAAGAGTTGCTTTGGTCATGGTGTCTCTTCACAACAATGAAACCCTAAGACTGGTGCCAAAGCACCATCAGAACTGGAGTAATTAGAGAAGAGACATTTTGAACACCTCTGTGTGGCACCTCTTTGATGCAGCCATGCCATGGGAGATATCATGGAAAGTTATCATAGGACAAGTTTATCTAATATTCTGTTCATTTGGATGGGCAGCAGAAAGGACAACTGGTAGTCATAAAGACTTGCTGCAAAATATAGCTGTGTTCATTGAATTTAGAATTGTATATTGATGCTTTTGCCCCCAACACTATCTACCCTTCTTGGAAATTTGAAAATAAGAAGCCCAAATTCAAAAGTCTAAAATCACTGAAGCAATGAGTAAATTCAAGGGGCAACTAGTGGCTCAGTAGTCTGCCTCTAAGGACAAATTCCACTTTGCTTCATCTGCTACTGTTGTTGTTTTAATCAAAATTCTTTCCTTGGCCTAGCATGGTGATATATACATGCCAACAGTTCAAGAACTCCATGGCTGAGGTAGAAAGAAAGAATGAATCTCCTTCTGATAAATTAGACACCTCTAAACACTCAATGAGGAAAAGCCCTTCTTGACAAGCATCATGATTTAAGTCACCCATAGGGACCCAATTCTTAACATGGTAGTGTGGGATTACTCTCTATCACCTCCCATGGCTTCAGGATGAGTGTCAGTGCCATGTCCTATGTGCACGTGTAGGGTCACTCTCTATCACTTCCTGGAGCCTTGGGATGAGTCTCAATGTTATCGCTCAGGCAGTTTCATCTTCTCTCTGGGGTGATGCTTGCCATGTCCTGATGTGGGTTCTGTACGAACAAGGCAACCACTAAGACAACTTGAGATGTGCAGTTAAAGTGCCTCATTTTTCTAAAATAATCTAATAAGAGATGTGAGAGAAGAAAGATCCAGAACAGTCACACATGAATGTTATCCGTGTCAGGGAGCTCACTACATAAATAGATACACACAGTGCCAAAGGGAAAACTGAAGAAGGGCAGGGGCTCATCTGCCTTCTGTATTGCTATCTGGAAAGATCTTCAGTTTGACACCTGAAAAGGTGCTTTCTAGTTGAGGATTCTCAGTGTAGAACTCATGGTCCAAACAAGTACCAAGGTGAATAAACAGGAATACTTCCATGACATTGCTATGAAATCCTAACAGAAAGCCATCTTTATAAGGCTAAGATAAGCATCCTAACTCAGGTCAATATGCCTGTAAAAGTTTCATCCAAGTTAGATCCTTGGACTTGCTCCTGTAATTCACTGTATTATCCAATAGGATCTTGATTGTGTTTTATCAGAGCATAGCTCTTCCTCACTTCATGACAGTTTTAGAGAATATTTTTCGCATCACTCTCTGTTCTCCAGGGATTATGCTCTTGGAAGCATTCCTTGCTTTTTCTTTAGTAGTCATTGGATGCTCACTGTGGAGTGAGCACTGTGTGGAGTTCTTCCTCAGACACCATCCTGAAGGTCACAGACAGCCTTGTCATCAGATTGCAAGTATCCAAGTCACAGTCACAAAACCAGGCATGTAAAGGTACCTTTCAACCCTAGTTCTTTTGAATGAAGTGTCATATTCTCCACATGAAATGTCTCCTGGCCCCAGTCGCTTCTTCCAAGGATATAGAAAAGAACCTCAGCTCAATTCTTGGGAATGTATTTTAAGGTAATCACTTCAGGAGTTCTTGGAAGATTTGATATATTTCTTCAGAACTTTCTTCCAATATTATTCATGCCCACAAAACAATGTTAGACCTGTCCAAGGATACATTGGCAGGGGTCAAGAAAGTTGCTAAGTTTACCCTGCCTCTTCTCCCCTGAAGATGAAGGTCAAAGGTGATGACTGAGAAAAAGGAGCACATGGCAGGGCCATTGACAGCGGGCGTCTTCATTTCCTAGCCTGACTGTGATTAAATACACTGACTTAAGGGAGAAAAGGGGATAGCATCAGTTCCAAGGGGATACAGTCTATCATGGCAGAGAAGGCATTGTCACAGGCACAGGCCAATGACTGCATCCTCACTCAAGAAGCAGAGAGTAAACAGGAAGTGGGTTGGGCTATAAAGTACCAAGGCCCGCCCCTGTGACCTCCTTTCTCCAATAGGACTCCAACTCTTCAAGGTGCCATACCTTCCCAACCCTAAGCACCAGCTGGGGACCAAATATCTGAGCCTGTGGGGGACATCTCACATCTCACATTCAGTATACTGAGCCCTGGCTCTCTCTACCCTTCACACACAAGCTCGCAATGCTGAACACAGGGTGGAGTGTGTGGTGTCCTATGGCCAGACATGTCTTCTACATAGACACTCTACACAGCACCCTGGCAGTGCAATGGGGTATTGATAATTTACAGACTTGGAAAAATCTGTGAATAATTGTTTTGTGAGCTGCTTATTACTTGCAACCAATTTCTCAATAATTGAAAACATCCAATTAACCTTTTCTAAATTATAGTTTATTAAAATAATAAACTCTATTTGTATAAATATTTTAGATTGCACTATTTTTTCTCATTGACCAAAAGCTACCATTGCTGACATAAAGACAGCTGGACATGGTGGCATATAACTGTAATTCCAGTACTTGAGAGGCTGAGGCAGGAAGATTATTTGTTCAAGAGCAGCTTAGTTATAAAGCAAAAAAATAAGAGTGAGAGAGATTTCGGGCTTTCCATGAGCTGTGAGTCAGGGTCATGCCAAGGGCATCCAGAACAAGGCAGGCCACCACCATTACTCTTTGTTTCCTTCCAGAACTAGAAAGTGAGATCTCATTGCTAAAAACACTGCATACTTTAGTTGCAGGACATAAAGAAACCAAGCTTTAAAAGTCTCACCGTCCCTGCTGGCAAACTTTCAGAGTTTCATAAGGTGCTATGGAGGTCACTGGAGGAGAAAAAAATCATCAGTGGATTTATCTAGCAATGAACTCTGCATAGTTGTGATACCAAACTGCCCAACAAAATGTGCTCATTGGTGTAATATTGACACAAAGGTGATAAGGGAGACCAGTCACTTTTATATCAGATTTCAGGCCTGCCCTTCAGGAGAGAATTCTGTAAACTTGGTCAAAATTCCACGGCTTGGAAGGTCATAAGCCCTAAGGGAGAACCTAGTGTCATCTTACTAAGTGGATTTATCTTCAAACTGCCTTTTAAATATGTATGTTCATACCCACAGGTTAGTTCTGCCCTCAACCATGGCTGGAAAACTATCACTACAGAAGGAAGCTGTTAACACAGACTCAGAATTGGTCAAAGTGCTGAGATTATGGGACTACTGTGAGCTCTCCACTGAATGGGAACACCAAGGAAAAGGGAGTCTGAAGGAATGTGAGGGGGATGTGAAATGATATCTTCTGGATATGACATGACATGACTGCGCTAATGAACTCTCTGTAGTTATGGCCTCCTGCCCAACATCAAGTCAACAGTATTAGTCAACTTCTCCATAGGCAACACAGTCTGGACTCAGTGACCTACAAAAAATAAGAACAGAAAATGAAGAGAAGGGATGTATTATGGGTGGCTGAAGGAGGGGAGGGTGATGTGGTGGACAAACTTTAGATACATTGTTTACATCTATGACATTGTAAAGAATAAAGTCCATTTTTTAATTTTCATAGACTTTGTTATTCTAGTTTCTCCAGTTTCAGAAACACAGAGCTCTTTTCAGAACTAAATCCCCAAAACCACCAAATTTTATATGTTTGTCTTGTCAGTACGAGTGCTCTGGAGTGCTGGTCATCCAAGCACATCACAGTGACTCATCACAGTGACACACTGCTCTGAATAGTTCCAGGCCCATCCTTGATGATATTTGCAAGCAACAGAAAATCCAGCTGAAAGCAGCTAAGAGTGAGGAAAATGTTGCATCACTCAAGTGCACAAGATGAGTGTGATCTGCTCAGATGATCAGGAAGTCTGAAGTGGTCAGCTCATGAGAGTTGGGTGACTAGCAAGATGAGTGTGATCTGCTCAGATGATCAGGAAGTCTGAAGTGGTCAGCTCATGAGAGTTGGGTGACTAGCAAGATGAGTGTGATCTGCTCTGATGATCAGGAAGTCTGAAACGGTCAGCTCATGAGAGTTGGGTGACTAGCAAGATGAGTGTGATCTGCTCAGATGATCAGGAAGTCTGAAGTGGTCAGCTCATGAGAGTTGAGTGACTGGCAAGATGAGTGTGATCTGCTCTGATGATCAGGAAGTCTGAAGTGGTCAGCTCATGAGAGTTGAGTGACTAGCAAGATGAGTGTGATCTGCTCAGATGATCAGGAAGTCTGAAGTGGTCAGCTCATGAGAGTTGGGTGACTAGCAAGATGAGTGTGATCTGCTCAGATGATCAGGAAGTCTGAAGTGGTCAGATCATGAGAGTTGGGTGACTAGCAAGATGAGTGTGATCTGCTCAGATGATCAGGAAGTCTGAAGTGGTCAGCTCATGAGAGTTGAGTGACTGGCAAGATGAGTGTGATCTGCTCAGATGATCAGGAAGTCTGAAACGGTCAGCTCATGAGAGTTGGGTGACTAGCAAGATGAGTGTGATCTGCTCAGATGATCAGGAAGTCTGAAGTGGTCAGCTCATGAGAGTTGGGTGACTAGCAAGATGAGTGTGATCTGCTCAGATGATCAGGAAGTCTGAAGTGGTCAGCTCATGAGAGTTGGGTGACTAGCAAGATGAGTGTGGTCTGCTCAGATGATCAGGAAGTCTGAAGTGGTCAGCTCATGAGAGTTGGGTGACTAGCAAGATGAGTGTGATCTGCTCAGATGATCAGGAAGTCTGAAGTGGTCAGCTCATGAGAGTTGAGTGACTGGCAAGATGAGTGTGATCTGCTCTGATGATCAGGAAGTCTGAAGTGGTCAGCTCATGAGAGTTGAGTGACTAGCAAGATGAGTGTGATCTGCTCAGATGATCAGGAAGTCTGAAGTGGTCAGCTCATGAGAGTTGGGTGACTAGCAAGATGAGTGTGATCTGCTCAGATGATCAGGAAGTCTGAAGTGGTCAGCTCATGAGAGTTGGGTGACTAGCAAGATGAGTGTGATCTGCTCAGATGATCAGGAAGTCTGAAGTGGTCAGCTCATGAGAGTTGGGTGACTAGCAAGATGAGTGTGATCTGCTCAGATGATCAGGAAGTCTGAAGTGGTCAGCTCATGAGAGTTGAGTGACTGGCAAGATGAGTGTGATCTGCTCTGATGATCAGGAAGTCTGAAGTGGTCAGCTCATGAGAGTTGAGTGACTAGCAAGATGAGTGTGATCTGCTCAGATGATCAGGAAGTCTGAAGTGGTCAGCTCATGAGAGTTGGGTGACTAGCAAGATGAGTGTGATCTGCTCAGATGATCAGGAAGTCTGAAGTGGTCAGCTCATGAGAGTTGGGTGACTAGCAAGATGAGTGTGATCTGCTCAGATGATCAGGAAGTCTGAAGTGGTCAGCTCATGAGAGTTGAGTGACTGGCAAGATGAGTGTGATCTGCTCAGATGATCAGGAAGTCTGAAACGGTCAGCTCATGAGAGTTGGGTGACTAGCAAGATGAGTGTGATCTGCTCAGATGATCAGGAAGTCTGAAGTGGTCAGCTCATGAGAGTTGGGTGACTAGCAAGATGAGTGTGATCTGCTCAGATGATCAGGAAGTCTGAAGTGGTCAGCTCATGAGAGTTGGGTGACTAGCAAGATGAGTGTGATCTGCTCAGATGATCAGGAAGTCTGAAGTGGTCAGCTCATGAGAGTTGGGTGACTAGCAAGATGAGTGTGATCTGCTCAGATGATCAGGAAGTCTGAAGTGGTCAGCTCATGAGAGTTGGGTGACTAGCAAGATGAGTGTGATCTGCTCAGATGATCAGGAAGTCTGAAGTGGTCAGCTCATGAGAGTTGGGTGACTAGCAAGATGAGTGTGATCTGCTCAGATGATCAGGAAGTCTGAAGTGGTCAGCTCATGAGAGTTGGGTGACTAGCAAGATGAGTGTGATCTGCTCAGATGATCAGGAAGTCTGAAGTGGTCAGCTCATGAGAGTTGGGTGACTAGCAAGATGAGTGTGATCTGCTCAGATGATCAGGAAGTCTGAAGTGGTCAGCTCATGAGAGTTGGGTGACTGGGTGTCTTCTGTTGTTCACCACTGGATAACCCTCCTCTGTCTGGCAGTGGATACAGCTGGTGCATTACAAATGGTATAAATGGACCTTGTGTCCCAGGTCCTAAGAGATCAGTCTGCGCAGGAGAGTCTGCGGACTGCAGAAGCTACATAGCTTCTGGGACAGGCCCTGGTACAGGCCTTCATCTTCAGCCAGGAAGCAGATCTAAGCTCCAAACATCTGCGCTCCTTCCCTGCCAGGAGAGGGGTGGCTGCCAGGGAGAGCTCTGGCCACCGGAGCAGGTGAGAGAGCCATCTTGTATCCTGGATCCCTCAGAGACCAGTCTGCGCAGGAGAGCCTGCAGACTGCAGAAGCAACATAGCTTCTGGGACAGACGCCATTTCTGGCCTTCTTCTTCAGCCAGGAGGCAGATCTGACCTCCAGAAATCTGCACTCCTTCCCCTTCAGAGGAGAGATGGCCTGCAGAGAGTACTCTGACCACTGAGACTCAAGAGGGAGTTGGACTCCAAGGAGTGCTGAGAGAGGCTAACAGAATCACAGGGGGAAATACCTCCAGCTAGAGACAGCTATAACAACTAACGCCAGAGATTAACAGATGGTGAAATGCAATTTCTTTCTTACTAATACAAAGCAAGACCACTTAGCATCAGCAGAACCCAGTACATCCAACACAGCGAGTCCTGTAGAGCCCAACATACCCAAAAAAGCAAGATTCAGATTTAAGATCATATCTCATATGATTTTCAAAATAGTCACAAATAATATAAAATACATTGGTGTGACTCTAACCAAGGAAATGAAAGATCTGAAAGACAGGAATTTCAAGTCTCTGAAGAAAGAAATCAATGAAGATCTCAGAAGTTTGAAAGATCTCCCATGCTCATGGATTGGCAGAATTAATATAGTCAAAATGGCTATCTTGCCAAAAGCAATCTACAGATTCAATGCAATCCCCATCCAAATTCCAACTCAATTCTTCACCGAGTTAGAAAGGGCAATTTGCAAATTCATCTGGAATAACAAAAAACCTAGGATAGCAAAAACTATTCTCAACAATAAAAGAACCTTTGGTGGAATCACCATGCCTGACCTCAAGCTGTACTACAGAGCAAATGTGATTTAAAAAAACAAAAAACAAAAAAAAAAAACCAAAAAACTGCATGGTACTGGTATAGTGACAGATAGGTAAGTCATTGGAATTCAAGACCCAGAAATTAACCTACACAACTATGGTCACTTGATCTTGACAAGGGAGCCAAAACCATACAGTGGAAAAAATAGACAGCATGTTCAACAAATGGAGCTGGCACAACTGGCTGTTATCATGTAGAAGAATGCAAATCGATCCATTCTCATCTCCTTGTAAAAGCTCAAGTCTAAGTGAATCAAAGAACTCCACATAAAATCAGAGACACTGAAATTTATAGAGGGGAACGTGGGGGGAAAAGCCTCAAAGATATGGGAACAGGGGGAAATTTCCTGAACAGAACAGCAACAGCTTGTGCTATAAGTTCAAGAATCAACAAATGGGACCTCATAAAATTGCAAATCTTCTGTAAGGCAAAAGATACTGTCAATAAGACAAAAAGACCACCAACAGAGTGAGAAAGGATTTTTACCAATTCTAAATCTGATAGGGGACTAATATCCAATATATCAAAGAACTCAAGAAGCTTGACAACAGAAATTCAAATAACTCCATTTTAAAAATGGGGTACAGAGCTAAACAAAGAAATCTCAACTGAGGAATACCAAATGGCTGAGAAGCACCTGAAAAAATGTTCAACATCCTTAATCATCAGGGAAATGCAAATCAAAACAACCCTGAGATTCCACCTCACACCAGTCAGAATGGCTAAGATTGAAAATTCAGGTGACAGCAGAGGATGGCAAGGATATGGATAAAGAGTTCACTCCTCCATTGTTGGTGGGATTGCAAGCTAGTACAACCACTCTGGAAATCAGTCTGGAGGTTCCACAGAAAATTGGACATAATACTACTGGAAGATCCAGCAATACCTCTCCTGGGCATATACCCAGAAGATCCAACATAGAATAAGGATACATGCTCCACTATGTTCATAGCAGCCTTATTTATAATAGCCAGAAGCTGGAAAGAACCCAGATGCCCCTCAACAGAGGAATGGATACAGAGAATTTGGTATATTTATACAATGGAGTACTCCTCAGCTATTAAATACAATAAATTTATGAAATTCATAAACAAATGGATGTATCAAGAAGAAGGAAGACCAATGTGTGGGTACTTCATTATATCTTAGAATAGGGAACAAAATACCCATGGAAGGAGTTACAGAGACAAAGTTTGGAGCTGAGACCAAAGGATGGACCATCCAGAGACTACCCCACCCATGGATCCATCCCATAATCAGCCACCAAACGCAGAAACTATTACATATGCCAGCAAAATTTTGCTGAAAGGACTCTGATAGAGCTGTCTTTTGTGAGACTATGCCAGTGCCTGGCAAATACAGAAGTGGATGCTCACAGTCATCTATAAGATGGAACACAGGGCCCCCAATGGAGGAACTAGAGAAAGTACCCAAGGAGCTGAATGGGTCTGCAACCCTATAGGTGGAACAACAAAATGAACTAACCAGTACCCCCGGAGCTCATGTCTAGCTGCATATGTAGCAGAAGATGGCCTAGTCGGCCATCATTGGGAAGAGAGGTCCCTTGGTCTTGCACACTTTATATGCCCCAGTACAGGGGAATGCCAGGGCCAAAATGTGGGAGTGCGTGGGTAGGGGAGCAGGGTGAGGGGAGGGTATAGGGGACCTTCAGGATAGCATTTGAAATGTAAATGAAGAAAATATCTAATAAAAAACAAACCAAAATGGTAAAAATGGTCATCCAGCAAGATGAAGATGTTCTATGTTTCTTTGTGTATTTCAAAGAAAAACATTATCTTAGATACTTCTGGCCACTCCAACTAGAGAAATGTATTGTTACCTCCCTGGGAGTCCATATTCTAAACAAATTCAGTTCTCTACAAAGCAGAGAAAGGGGATGGTTGATTTGAGAGTCATCCATAAGTTCAAACCAGAAGTCCAACAAAATTATTCCCTCATGACCTCCTATGTCAGGATTCGTGATCCTATTTATACCTCTTCACCCTTTTTAATTTTTGGTTTCTGTTTGTTTCGGGTTTTTTATTAGAAATTTTCTTTTTTTTTTAATTAGGTATTTTCCTCATTTACATTTTCAATGCTATCCCAAAGGTCCCCCATACCCACCCCCCCAATCTCCTACCCACCCACTCCCCCTTTTTGGCCCTGGCGTTCCTCTGTACTGGGGCATATAAAGTTTGCAAGTCAAATGGGCCTCTCTTTGCAGTGATGGCCGACTAGGCCATCTTTTGATACATATGCAGCTAAAGACAAGAGCTCCCAGGTACTGGTTAGTTCATATTGTTGTTCCACCTATGGGTTGCAGTTCCCTTTAGCTCCTTGGGTAATTTCTCTAGCTCCTCCATTGGGGGCCGTGTGACCCATCCAATAGCTGACTGTGATCATCCACTTCTGTGTTTGCTAGGCCCCGGCGTAGTCTCACAAGAGAGAGCTATATCTGGGTCCTTTCAGGAAAATCTTGCTAGTGTATGCAATGGTGTCAGCATTTGGAAGCTGATTATGGGATGGATCCCTGCATATGGCAATCACTAGATGGTCCATCCTTTTGTCACAGCTCCAAATTTTGTCTCTGTAACTCCTTCCATGGGTGTTTTGCTCCCATTTCTAAGAAAGAGTAAAGTGTCCACACTTTGGTCTTCGTTCTTCTTGAATTTCATGCGTTTGGCAAGTTGTATATTATATCTTGGGTATTCTAAGTTTCTGGGCTAATATCCACTTATCAGTGAGTACATATTGTGCAAGTTCCTTTGTGATTGGGTTACTTCACTCAGGATGATACCCTCCAAGTCCATCCATTTGCCTAGGAATTTCACAAATTCATTTTTTTAATAGCTGAGTAGTATTCCATTGTGTAAATGTACCACATTTTCTGTATCCATTCCTCTGTTGAGGGGCATCTGGGTTCTTTCCAGCTTCTGGCTATTATAAACAAGGCTGCTATGAACATAGTGGAGCATGTGTTCTTCTTACCGGTTGGGACATCTTCTGGATGTCCCAGGAGAGGTATTGTGGGATCCTCCGGTAGTACTATGTCCGATTTTCTGAGGGACCGCCAGACTGATTTCCAGAGTGATTGTACAAGCTTGCAATCCCACCAACAATGGAGGAGTGTTCCCCTTTCTCCACATCCTCGCCAGCATCTGCTGTCACCTGAGTTTTTGATCTTAGTCATTCTGACTGGAGTGAAGTGGAATCTCAGTGTTGTTTTGATTTGCATTTCCCTGATGATTAAGGATGTTGAACATTTTTTCAGGTGCTTCTCTGCCATTCAGTATTCCTCAGGTGAGAATTCTTTGTTCAGCTCTGAGCCCCATTTTTTAATGGGGTTATTTGATTTTCTGGAGTCCACCTTCTTGAGTTCTTTATATATATTGGATATTAGTCCCCTATCCCATTTGGGATAGGTAAAGATCCTTTCCCAATCTGTTGGTGGCCTTTTTGTCTTATTGACGGTGTCTTTTGCTTTGCAGAAGCTTTGCAATTTTATGAGGTCCCATTTATCGATTCTTGATCTTACAGCACAAGCCATTGCTGTTCTATTCAGGAATTTTTCCCCTGTACCCATATCTTCGTGGCTTTTCCCTACTTTCTCCTCTATAAGTTTCAGTGTCTCTGGTTTTATGTGGAGTTCCTTAATCCACTTAGATTTGACCTTAGTACAAGGAGATAGAAATGGATCAATTCGCATTCTTCTACATGATAACCTCCAGTTGTGCCAGCACCATTTGTTGAAAATGCTGTCTTTTTTCCACTGGATGGTTTTAGCTCCCTTGTCACAGATCAAGTGACCATAGGTGTGTGGATTCATCTCTGGGTCTTCAATTCTGTTCCATTGGTCTACTTGTCTGTCACTATACCAGTACCATGCAGTTTTTATCACAATTGCTCTGTAGTACAGTTTTAGGTCCGGCATGGTGATTCCACCAGAGGTTCTTTTATCCTTGAGAAGAATTTTTGCTATCCTTGGTTTTTTGTTATTCCAGATGAATCTGCCAATTGCCCTTTCTAATTCGTTGAAGAATTGAGTTGGAATTTTGATGGGGATTGCATTGAATCTGTAGATTGCTTTTGGCAAGATAGCCATTTTTACAATGTTGATCCTGCTAATCCATGAGCATGGGAGATCTTTCCATCTTCTGAGATCTTCTTTAATTTCTTTCTTTAGAGACTTGAAGTTCTTATCATACAGATCTTTCTCTCCCTTAGTTAGAGTCATACCAAGGTATTTTATATTATTTGTGACTATTGAGAAGGGTGTTGTTTCCATAATTTCTTTCTCAGCCTGTTTATCCTTTGTGTAAAGAAAGGCCATTGACGTGTTTGAGTTAATTTTATATCCAGCTAATTCATTGAAGCTGTTTATCAGGCTTAGGATTTCTCTGGTGGAATTTTTAGGGTCACTTATATATACTATCATATCATCTGCAAAAAGTGATATTTTGACTTCTTCCTTTCCAATTTGTATCCCCTTGATCTCCTTTTGTTGTCTAATTGCTCTGGCTAGGACTTCAAGTACAATGTTGAATAGGTAGGGCGAGAGTGGACAGCCTTGCCTAGTCCCTGATTTTAGTGGGATTGCTTCCAGCTTCTCACCATTTACTTTGATGTTGGCTATTGGTTTGCTGTAGATTGCTTTTATCATGTTTAGGTGTGGGCCTTGAATTCCTGATCTTTCCAAGACTTTTATCATGAATGGGTGTAGGATCTTGTCAAATGCTTTCTCCGAGTCTAAGGAGATGATCATGTGGTTTTTTTCTTTGAGTTTGTTTATATACTGGATTACATTGATGGATTTCCGTATATTGAACCATCCCTGCATCCCTGGGATGAAACCTACTTGGTTAGGATGGATGATTGTTTTGATGTGTTCTTGGATTCGGTTAGCAAGAACTTTATTGAGGATTTTTGCATCAATATTCATAAGGGAAATTGGTCTGAAGTTCTCTATCTTTGTGGGGTCTTTTTGTGGTTTAGGTATCAGAGTAATTGCGGCTTCATAGAATGAGTTGGGTAGAGTACCTTCCGTTTCTATTTTGTAGAATAGTTTGTGAAGAACTGGAATTAGGTCTTCTTTGAAGGTCTGATAGAACTCTGCAGTAAACCCGTCTGGTCCTGGGCTTTTTTTGGCTGGGAGACTATTAATGACTGCTTCTATTTCTTTAGTGGATATAGGACTGTTGAGATCATTAACCTGATATCGATTCAACTTTGGTACCTGGTATCTGTCTAGAAACTTGTCTATTTCATCCAGGTTTTCCAGTTTTGTTGAGTATAGCCTTTTGTAGAAGGATCTTATGGTGCTTTGGATTTCTTCAGGATCTGTTGTTATGTCTCCCTTTTCATTTCTGATTTTGTTAATTAGGATGCTTTCCCTGTGCCCTCTAGTGAGTCTGGCTAAGGGTTTATCTATCTTGTTGATTTTCTCAAAGAACCAGCTCCTTGATTGGTTGATTCTTTGGATAGTTCTTCTTGTTTCCACTTGGTTGATTTCACCCCTGAGTTTGATTATTTCCTGCCTTCTACACCTCTTGGGTGAATTTGCTTCCTTTTCTTCTAGACCTTTTAGGTGTGTTGTCAAGCTGCTAATGTGTGCTCTCTCTAGTTTCTTTTTGGAGGCACTCAGAGCTATGAGTTTTCCTCTTAGGAATGCTTTCATTGTGTCCCATAAGTTTGGGAATGTTGTGGCTTCATTTTCATTAAACTCCAAAAAGTCCTTAATTTGTTTCTTTATTCCTTCCTTGACCAAGGTATCATTGAGAAGAGTGTTGTTCAGTTTCAACATGAATGTTGGCTTTCTATTATTTATTTTGTTATTGAAGATCAGCCTTAGTCCATGGTGATCTGATAGGATGCATGGGACAATTTCAATATTTTTGTATATGTTGAGGCTTGTTTTGTGACCAATTATGTGGTCAATTTTAGAGAAGGTACCATGAGGTGCTGAGAAGAAGGTATATCCTTTTGTTTTAGGATAAAATGTTCTGTAGATATCTGTTAAGTCCATTTGTTTCATCACTTCTGTTAGTTTCACTGTGTCCCTGTTTAGTTTCTGTTTCCATGATCTGTCCATTGGTGAAAGTGGTGTGTTGAAGTCTCCCACTATTATTGTGTGAGGTGCAATGTGTGCTTTGAGCTTTACTAAAGTTTCTTTAATGAATGTGGCTGCCCTTGTATTTGGAGCATAGATATTCAGAATTGAGAGTTCCTCTTGGAGGATTTTACCTTTGATGAGTATGAAGTGCCCCTCCTTGTCTTTTTTGATGACTTTGGGTTGGAAGTCAATCTTATCAGATATTAGGATGGCTACTCCAGCTTGTTTCTTCATACCATTTGCTTGGAAAATTGTTTTCCAGCCTTTCATTCTGAGGTAGTGTCTATCTTTTTTCTCTGAGATGAGTTTCCTGTAAGCAGCAAAATGTTGGGTCTTGTTTGTGTAGCCAGTTTGTAAGTCTATGTCTTTTTATTGGGGAGTTGAGTCCATTGATATTAAGAGATATTAAGGAAAACTAATTGTTGCTTCCTGTTATTTTTGTTGTTAAAGTTGGCATTCTGTTCTTGTGGCTGTCTTCTTTTAGTTTTGTTGAGGGATTATCCTCTTTTTTTTTCTAGGGTTTGGTTCCCGTCCTTGTATTGGTTTTTTTTTCTGTTATTATCCTTTGAAGGGCTGGATTCGTGGAGAGATAATGGGTGAATTTAGTTTTGTCGTGGAATACTTTGGTTTCTCCATCTATGGTAATTGAGAGTTTGGCTGGTTATAGTAGCCTGGGCTGAAATTTGTGTTCTCTTAGTGTCTGTATAACATCTGTCCAGGCTCTTCTGGCTTTCATAGTCTCTGGTGAAAAATCTGGTGTAATTCTGATAGGCTTGCCTTTATATGTTACTTGACCTTTTTCCCTTACTGCTTTTAGTATTCTATCTTTATTTAGTGCATTTGATGTTCTGATTATTATGTGTCGGGAGGAATTTCTTTTCTGGTCCAGTCTATTTGGAGTTCTGTAGGCTTCTTGTATGTTCATGGGCATCTCTTTTTTTAGATTTGGGAAGTTTTCTTCAATAATTTTGTTGAAGATGTTTGCTGGTCTTTGAGTTGAAAATCTTCATTCTCATCCACTCCTATTATGCATAGGTTTGGTCTTCTCATTGTGTCCTGGATTTCCTGGATGTTTTGAGTTAGGATCTTTTTGCATTTTCCATTTTCTTTGATTGTTGTGCCGATGTTCTCTATGGAATCATCTGCACCTGAGATTCTCTCTTCCATCTCTTGTATTCTGTTGCTGATGCTGGCATCTATGGTTCCAGATTTCTTTCCTAGGGTTTCTATCTCCAGCGTTGCCTCACTTTGGGTTTTCTTTATTGTGTCTACTTCCCTTTTTAGGTCTAGTATGGTTTTGTTCATTTCCATCACCTGTTTGGATATGTTTTTCTGTTTTTCTATAAGGACTTCTACCTGTTTGGTTGTGTTTTCCTGTTTTTCTTTAAGGACTTGTAACTCTTTAGCAGTGTTCTCCTGTATTTCTTTAAGTGAGTTATTAAAGTCCTTCTTTATGTCCTCTACCATCATCATGAGATATGCTTTTAAATCCAGGTCTACCTTTTCAGGTGTGTTAGGGTGCCCTGGACTGGGCAAAGTGGGCGTTCTGGGTTCTGATGATGGTGAGTGGTCCTGGTTTCTGTTAGTAGGATTCTTACGTTTACCCTTCACCATCTGGCAATCTCTGGAGTTAGTTGTTATAGTTGTCTTTGTTTAGAGATTGTTCCTCTGGTGATTTTGTTACCCTCTATCAGCCGACGTGGGAGACTAGCTCTTTCCTCTGAATTTCAGTGGTCAGAGCTGTCTCTGCAGGCAAGCTCTCCTCTTTCAGGGAAGGTGCACAGTTATCTGGTGTTTGGACCTCCTCCTGGCTGAAGATGAAGGCCCAAAACAGGATCTTTCCCAGAAGCTGTTTTGCTTTGACCAGGAAGGTTGTCTGGAGCCGAAGATGGCGCCGCCTCAGAAGCTCTCTGGCTCTCGCCTGTCCCAGAAACTGCTGGCCTCTGTATTCCACACCCTCACCCGTGCAGCCTGCCCTCCGCGGAGTACCGGAACCAAGGTGGCTCCCGCCGGAGCCTGAGGCAAAAACCTCTCAGGCTGGTCAGACCCCTGTGCTCTCACCCGGAAGGTGGCCAGTTGTCTGGGGCCGAAGATGGCGGCGCCTCCAGATATTTTCTTTATTTATATTTCATAGGTTATGCCCTTTCCTAGTTTCACCTCTGAAGACCTCCTATCTCCTCCCCCCCCCAAACACCCGCTCCCCAACCCACCCACTCTCACTTCCTGTCCCTGACATTCCCCTATACTGGGGCATAGAACCTTCACAGAACCAAGGGCCTCTTCTCCCATTGATGACCATCTTCTGCTACATATGTATCTAGAGCCATGAGTCCACCATATGTTTTCTTTGGTTGGTGGTTTAGTCTCAGGGAGTTCTGGAGATACTGATTAGTTCATGCTGTTGTTCCTCCTATGGGGCTCCAAACCCCTCCAGCTCCTTGGGTACTTTCTCTAGCTCCTTCATTGAGGACCCTGTACTCTGTCCAATGGATGGCTGTGAGCATCCATTGCTGTATTTGTCAAGCACTGGCAGAGCCTCTCAGAAGACAGCTAGATCAGACTCCTGTCAGCAAGCTCTTGCTGGCATCCACAATAGTGTCTGGTTTTGGTGGTTGTTTATGGGATGGATTCCCAGGTCGGGCAGTCTCTGGATAGTCATTCCTTCAGTCTCTGCCTCACACTTTGTCTCTGTAACTCCTTTCATAGGTATTTTGTCCTCCTTCTAAGAAGAATCAAAGTAGCCACACTTTGGTCTAACACACTCCACACTCATGCTTCCAGGTATTGAGGAAATCCATGCAAGTCATCAACAGACTTTTCTGTCCTGAGCCATTGATACTTCATGGATTTTGAAAAGTAGCTAAATAAAAATCATGCACTATTTGCACCTAACCCTTCAAAGCCATACACTCTTGTAAACAACATCTACTCGATTTTGGTCCCTCAGCAAGGAAGCACATAAGGCACTGCCTGCCTGACCAGATGGAGCAGTAATCTAGCACAAACCCCCATCCCAACTTCCCCTAGAAAATGCAGAGTAACAAAAATTATCATTGCTTAATTGCCCTTGCTTAACCTCAGTCTACTTCCAAAGAAATCTGGAGGAGAATGCTTCCCTCTGGCACAGAGAATACACATGTGCTCCCAAGCAGTCTCCTTCACCCTCTATGCCTGATCTGTCTCAGTCCTAAAGTTTTCTGTCAACAGCTATTCTGGACATGTGAACCTGCTGTGGGACTCTCAGGGCTTTGCTCCTCTGTGTCTGAACTCCAGTTAGAAATTCAGGATTTGGCTGTTGAGACTGTTATTGAGAGTCACCTCATCATCAAAAGAAATTGCCTCATTCCTGGGAGGCATCATCGCAATCTATAATTTATAACCCTGCCACTGTGATAATTGTTTGTAGAAATGTATCTGTCATAATCAGCAGTCTTGGATGTAACACAAGTCAGAACTCTCTCCAAAGCAGTGGTTCTCAGCCTCCCTAACATTGAAACCCTTTAATAACCTTGTGTTGTGGTGAACCCCCAACCATAAAATCATTTCCTTTCTACTACATAGCTGCAATGTTGCTACTGTTATAAATTGATGCAAATATCTAGGTTTTCCAATGGTCTTAGGTGACACCTGTGTAAGGGTCGTTCCCCACCCAAAACGGTCAAGACCAACAGGTTGAAAACCATAGTTTTAGGGGAAAAAGAGTAAAATCTGCAGGAAGAGAGGTGTCCAGAGACCCACCCAGATGAGAAGACCTGAAGGTCATTAACCCTTTCTTTGTGGTTGTTTATACATGTGAATGAGTGTACTGAAATTATAATTGCTTCAGAAAATTTCCATCTAAACCTAAAAATGGAGGTCTACAAAAGAACTCTTCCACAGACAGCCCCATGCAGGAGTTGTCATTTGAAATCATCTTAACCTGAACCTCATTTTGATACATGGACCCCATTACACAGGGACCCCATAAATGCATGGGAATATTCAGATAGCTTTGCTTGCTAGTGTCTTTCTTCTAAAATCATGACTGTTTTCATAGTAGCATTACCCCTGGCTACAGTAGAGGGCACTTGAACACTATGTTCTTTATAGACCATCTTTGACACACAAACCGGTGATACTCTGGGGTGAAGCAAGAGTTAGGCAACTATTGGGAGAATGATGGAGGCATATATTTACTTTCTCATGTCTTTCCTAACCCCACGACTATTTGAGGAAGCTACAGAGTCCCACTTGGGAACCCAAACCTTAATTATACACTATAATTGTTGTTAATGGAACATGTACATTTCGACCCAGCAAGATCGGTGGCACTTCATGCCAGTGTGACATATCTCCCAGACTGCTGTCTTTATTTGTATAAATAGGAATGAAGCAAAATTCTCATCTGCTCTTCGCATAATGAAGAGGGAGGGGAAGTGAGCCTGTGCTATGGTGGCCAGATGCTCTTTTTATCTCTTAGAAAATCAACATGCAGAGCTGGTGATCCTCAAATAGAAAGCGTCTCTCCTTGGGGATGCAGCTCTGTATGTTTGGAATGATAACATTCTATAAATAAATAAAAAAGATTATTAAGAACACTGTGTAAATCTCCTAGTCAAACATCCCTTCAAGCAACTATCAGCAGTGATTCAGTTTGGTCCCCTAATCCCACTGTATACAAATACATGGCATAAATATGGTATTTAACAAGCACCAGAGACTCTTCATGCTTACAGGAAAGACTCATCCTACAAGAATGAGCACCCACTGCCTCAGCATGGCCAGCCACATCCAGCCTTCGGGTCTTGCACTGCTCCTTCTGCCTGAATAAGGCCACCAACTCATAGTTGAACAAGTCTCGTGCATAACCTGCTAGTTAAATCAAATATGAAAACATTAACTTGTTCCATATCCCTTTTGTTCCATTTCAGTGAATTCATGAATATCCATTAGAAAGCACATCACATTTGCAAGCACACATGGGCTTCCTTAAAGTCTCACACAATCTCTGGGCTTAAACAGAACCAGAAGAGGTGAGGGCAAACTCAAAGTGACATGAATGGCAATCCTGTGATACCCAAGCTCTCCTGAGAAATAACAGTCCCACAAAACACACTCTCCTTCACTCTATTGCTTTCACTCCCATCCACATTCCTGAGTGTGTGTGTGTGTGTGTGTGTGTGTATCTGTGTGCATATATATGAACATGTACATACACATGTGTGTATAACATGTGTCCATATGTTTGTGTACATGTATGCATGACGTGTGTACACATGTATGAGAATGTGTACATGTGTGTTCCAGTGTGTATCTATTTTTCTCCTCTCAGTCTGAGTTTGTAATTCTCCTTCAGCTTTATTCTATATAAGAGAGTACGTATGTATGGGTGCACATGTGGGTGCAAGGTACACATGCACACATGAGTGCATATATGTGGAGGACAGAAGGTAATATCCATTCTCTGGCTTGCCGGTGACACCCTTCCTGCCATGCCTTCACAAACCATCTCTGTGTCGCAGCCCTGGCATCTTGAAACATGTCTAAATCTCCTCCTCTTATGAACAGAGACAGCAAGAGGTCCCTACCCATGTGACCTCATGGATCCCAACTTGGCCTTTAAAGTCTTAACTTCCAGGTTACATGCTGAGGCTCTGGGAGTTAGAAGTTTGGTGACCCAGTGACTGCTATCCTTTTATAAAGTAGCCTCTGGATTCCTGCCACACTTTGCCTGAACCAATACAGAAGTCTTAACCCTAATTCTCTGATGTCACATTTCCCACAAGGCAACAATGATGGTTACTAGCATAAGAGTGGTGACAAATCAGTTCCCAATATACTCTTAATTGATCTTTAAAAATCCAGCTGCTAACAAGCAACATATCACTCAACTTTAATACAGAAAGAAGGTCCTCTCTGTGTCAGTCTGTGGGTCTTGTGGGGTTTTATTTGAAGGGGAAGATATGACTGTTTTGATCGTAAGATATTTTATATAGCACTATAATACTTAATTATTTAAGCATGTATTGCATATATATTAATATTGCTGGAGCTCAGTATTGCATTTCTACACATACAGCTATTGAGTCCTGATCAAAACAGTCCTCCCCTTGCCTGCTGTCTGAGCTTCCCAATCTCTCATAAACGTTCTCCACTCGTTGACAGCATGCAGCTATGACTATGAGAAAAGCTGTGTGGCACTTGTCTTTCCATATTCATTTATTCTACACAACATCATGTCTTCCAGTTTCACTCATTTTGCTGAAAACTATGCAATTGAATTTTTCTTTGATGCTAAATAATATTCCATTGTGTTTGCCTACCACATTTCCTTAAGTTGTTCCTCTTTACCTTGGGCTGAGTCTATAACGCAGCTTTCTGGAGAATGTGCCTGGCAGTTTCTCAACTGACTTATCCTTGGCTGATGATATTTGTTTTTAACAAGTATCACTTCTATTCTCTTCAAAACAAAGTCTGTGAAACTTCAAAAATATTGGCCATTAACAGACCCCCTCAAGTCACATCTGGTTGATAAGGGAAGGAGGGTCTCTCGAGGCCATTCCTGTGTGACAAGATTTCTAGGACAGTCTTTGTCTCTTCATTTATTTTCTTCCTTTAAGAACATCACCAGCAGCTTGGGTGAGTGTGAATATCACAGGGAGATAGGAGGAGTCCAAATCCAGACCCCAATTAATTACACAAAGCCCTCCCCAAAGCTGGCCTTGCAGGCTCCTGATGTTGCAGCAGCTGCTCGAGGGGAGACAATTCTCTGAGGTCTCTTAGCCCAGCCTCACTGGAGCCTGGCACAGTGAAGGATTCACAAAGGCCAGAAATTCAAGTGGCCACTCCTGACATAGTGACTTGGAAGTATGTGAAGTTCTTAGTTACAAAAAATTGAATATGAACCCTATGGTATTGTCTGAATTTGGTTCTCTCTCTCTCTCTCTCTCTCTCTCTCTCTCTCTCTCTCTCTCTCTCTCTCTCTCTCTCTCTCTCTCCCCCTCTCTCTCTCACACACACTCTCTCTCTCTCTCTCTCTCTCTCTCTCTCACCCTCCATTTCTGGAAGTCATATAGAAAAGCACATTTTTCTTAAATCTGTTAGAGTAAATCTGTCAGTCTAGTCTCCCATATAAAATCTTTCTGAAACGACAAGAGAGAAATTAAATACTTATAAATGCATACACAAGAAAGAAAAAAACAGAAAGCAACTGGGAAACTGCCAAAACATTTGGGGGGAAGAAAACATGGTGAAGAAACAGCAAGAGCAGAGTGGAGTGGATCAGAGTGGAACTATCTGGAATCCAAGTGGATTTGGTTCAGCTGCAGAACCTGGAGAAATGGGTCCTCAGATACTGAGCATCACTTGGGAGGTGGGTAGGGCAGGACCGGTAGCAGAGTCTGCACTTACACATGACTTCATTGCCTCTTCCCTTACTCACCCCAGCCCATCAGGCTCTAACTGCCCCTTTCCCAATAGCCTCTATCAGATGTCCTCTTGCCTCATCCCTGCAAGGACAAATTTGAGAGAACTTGAACCAGAGAGAATCCAGTCTTAGCTGACAAAAGGATGCTAGGCTCAAAGTAAAGCCCTGGAGTACAAGTTGGTTCCAACTGCTCCTGAATAAAGAGTTTAGATATGTATGTCCCAAGCCAAAAGAAGGGCGATTCTGCAAAGGAACAGACTGGCATTAGGAGGAAATCAGCAAAGTCCCCATTTGAGATATTCATCAAAGCCTGTGTACATTTTCCCAATGCCTTCTGTGGGACCAGCTGCCCCACGCACACAGTCAGCTCATTATTACAATAGCTACAGAGAAGCCAGCTGTCAGGGGCATCAGTCTCCTGTGGACTGAATATAAGACCATTTCTTAAACTGTGGCAAGTCTGCAGGTACAGAAACATTTGAAGAAGGTGTCAAATATAGCAAAGGGACAAAAATAAACACATTCTCTATCATCTATCATCTATCTATCTATCTATCATTGATTGAATAGCTTAGAAGACACAGAAGTGGGAGTAAAATGAAAACTGCATAGTAATTATCATCAGGAAGTTTTGAGAATATACTATCTTCATGAAATGAAAATTAAATACAGTTTATAGTCTGGGGTTATTTGAATTTCTGGGGTCCAGCTTCTTGAGCTCTTTGTATATATTGGATATTAGTCCCCTATCAGATTTAGGATTGGTAAAAATCCTTTCCCAATCTGTTGGTGGCCTTTTGGTCTTATTGACAGTGTCTTTTGACTTACAGGAGCTTTGCAATTTTATGAGGTCCTATTTGTCAATTCTTGATCTTACAGCACAAGCCATTGCTGTTCTGTTTAGGAATTTTTTCCCCTGTGCCCATATCTTCGAGGCTTTTCCCCACTTTCTCCTCTATTAATTTCAGTGTCTCTGGTTTTATGTGGAGGTCTTTGATTCACTTAGACTGAGCTTTGTACAATGAGATAAGAATGGATCGATTCTTATTCTTCTACATGATAACAGCCAGTTGTGCCAGCACCATTTGTTGAAAATGCTGTCTTTTTTCCACTGGATGGTTTTAGCTCCCTTGTGAAAGATCAAGTGACCATAGGTGTGTGGATTCATTTCTGGGTCTTCAATTCTATTCCATTGATCTACCTGTCTGTCATTGTACCAGTACCATGCAGTTTTTATCACAATTGCTCTGTAGTACAGCTTAATGTCAGGCATGGCGAGGATGTGGAGAAAGAGGAACACTCCTCCATTCCTGGGGGGATTGCAAGCTTGTACAACCACTCTGGAAATCAGTCTGGAGGTTCGTCAGAAATTGGACATAATACTACCAGAAGATCCAGCAATACCCCTCCTGGGCATATACCCAGAAGAAGTTCCAACTGGTAATAAGAACACATGCTCCACTATGTTCATAGCAGCCTTATTTATAATAGCCAGAAGCTGGAAAGAACCCAGATGTCCCTCAACAGAAGAATGTATACAGAAAATGTGATACATTTACATGATGGAATACTACTCAGCTATTAAAACAACGAATTTATGTAATTCTTGGGAAAAAAATGGATGTATCTGGAGGATATCATCCTGAGTGAGGTAACCCAATCACAAAAGGAGTCATTAGATATGCACTCACTGATAAGTTAGGTCTTGGGGACATGAATACCACAGGGGTTTAGGGAATTCTGGGGAAAAGGTGTCGAGACTGGCTGTGGGGATGGACCAGGTAGGAGCATTTGGGCTTATTTGATGCATCGATGGAAATGGATCTCTGAGAGGAGTTTATCGGCTGACATAAGAGCATGGAACATCAGTGACTGGTTCACTGAAGAAAATGGAAATGCAGGTGAGTATAAATTTTAATGTGGAGGAAAGTAAAGGCACCGAGCCAAATAATATAAACACTCATCACAGACTAGAGGAGAGGGCTACAGTGATGCTGAGAGGAGACTGAGAATACTAGGAGAGAAATCCTCACTACTGTAGTGTGGGATAAACAGATAATATCTAAACTAAACTAGAAAAGGTGGGGATCTTAGCAAAGTGTTATAACTGGGCAGACCCTGAAGCAAATAGCTTCAAGAAGAGGAAGGCATTCTCAGTGCAGAGAGACAAGATGAGGGAGGAAAGAGAGGGTGCTGCTGGCTCTGAGCTTCCACCCTGGTGCTCTTTCGTTGCACTTATATAAAGTATAATCTGTCCTTGACATCTATGGGGAATTAATAACACTACCCCTACCATCCCCAAATCTGAGATTCTAGGGTCCCTCATGTAATGGGTAAATTATTGTTCATAATATATGTACATCCTCCTATTTAAGTCACCTCTACATTCCTTATAATACCAAATGCTATGTAAATACTATAAAACAACTCTGTTTTTTAATACAAGTCTATATAAATTCTGTACATAATTTTAAAATATTTTCATGTTCTATTCTCTCTCTGGGTGTACATGGGCATACACTTTGTGTGTGTGTGTGTGTGTGTATAACCAGGGAACATGGTGGATGACTATACTTTAAGAAAATAACTTCATACTAAGTAAATGAATATGGAAACATAGATAAAGAAGGGAGGCAAAAATGGAAGATGGCTCAGTGGGTAAAATGTGAAAGCATGGCCATCTGAGTTCAGATCATGAGCCAGACATGCAGTTATGAACCTGTAATTCTACTGCTGGTATGAGGGAAGGAGACAGGCATTCTCATGAGCCCTGCTGGCCAACCAGCCTAGCCAAAAGAAGGGAGGAACAATCTTTCTCAATAAAAGGGGACAGAAGCAATTGAGGTAGACAAGCTGAAGTCACCTTTTGGCTTTCAAATGCCTCTGCATGGGAGAACACATCTTTGTGCACAACTTACCCCACCACAACACCCATACATATCTCACACACACACAACAACAAAAGAAAAAATATAGTAAGTGTATAAATGTACAGGGGAAGGAAAGCCAAACAGAAGAACAGATGCCTTAGAACCTCCTCTGACACCTGGAACAGTGAAGGAAGGCTACAGAGGTCAGGCATGGGGGCTCTTTTACCAAAAATGAAAGATGGGCATTTGAGAAAATGGGTGAAAGACATTTCTTGCCCGATAATGTAAGAAAAAGTTATAACTGAGAAAAAAACATTAAAACTAAGGAAAATCTCTTCCCTTCTGTGGGGCAACTGAGATGGTCAAAAGCCAATTCCCATTGAACAACTGCAGGTGAGAAGGGTCCCATCAGATCCATACTGGTGATCCCTGGAAAGACATGGGTGCATGTAGTCAGTCTTACGGTTTGAGATCCAGGACTGAAGTTTGACTTCTTAAACACACCTATGTGCTTCTGAATCATGTTTGACCTGTTGGGCTACTTGCCTGTATTCCGCTCTATCTGTGAGGGCTGCAGACTGTCAACTGAGACATTGTGAGACTCTTAGTCTGGACAAAATCATTTCTAGAGCATTAACACATTACATAACTTGTGCTGAGTATTTTCTCTTATTCCGTGGTATTAATAATTTAACAGTTAAAAGGAGTATTTCAGGAGTTATGTACCAATAGCTACAGGGGCATTGAGAAACAAGCATGGAACAAAGGTGGAATTAGGCAATATGCAAGCAACAGAGAAGAACTCTGAGGCCTTAACATATGATTTTATGTATGATGTGGAGTACTATAAAAATCAATGCCTTAAATTTCAACAGTCGCGGTCGACCCTTCCTCTGCAATGGACTGGTTTAGGATCAGGAATTCTGGATGTGTTTGGAAAGGTTCAAAAGACTCAAGATGGAGTGAAAGAGAAACATCCCAAGGACTTGTGGCTTAGAGGGAAAGCATGAAAATGGGAAGAAAGCCATGTTCAGAGAGGGGCTATGTTGAGTAACATATAACCAGGATTTGGTTGAAATATTGGTTAACCCTGCTCGTGAAAGCAGATGTCCAAAAACTCTTTGGGGTGGAGGTGGAGACATGGATCAAAAGTATTAGATTTGATTGTAAGGGAAACTCACAACCCTACAGGCTGTGAGCATGACCCAGTTCATACTGTTTCAGAGCCTTTCCTCTTCCACATTGATCCAACTCTATATTAATTTGACTATTATCTTGCTCTCTTAGGACTTGCTCAAAAACTGAAGAAAAAGAAGCACACAGACAAAGCACTTTAAGTGTCTTTAATGTTACTCTCCTCACCACCTGCTCCCAATATTGGGAACTGGATCCAAGGCCTCATGTATTCTAGGCACATGCTATACCAGGAGGCTACACCTCCAGTCTTCATTTGC
Organism: Mus musculus; assembly: GCF_000001635.26. Taxonomy (NCBI): domain Eukaryota; kingdom Metazoa; phylum Chordata; class Mammalia; order Rodentia; family Muridae; genus Mus; species Mus musculus. Next base: position 13,229,917 of record NC_000084.6, on the reverse strand, counting down.
TTTTTGTTGAAAGACAGGGTCTCACAAAGTCACCCAAGATGACCTTGGCCTTGTGATCCTTCTGCCCCAGGCTCCCCAGTAACTTGGGCAATAGACCTGCACCACCACATGGGATCTCTCTTAGGATTTTGTTTCTATGGTAGAACACCCAATAGGCACTTCTCTGAATAGCAAGGCAAGAGATGGATTTAAGCAACTGGATGGGACCAGGCCTTGTCCTCTCTCATTTACTTGCCATGTGAGGGGGTTTTGCCTCCAATTCTAAAATCAGAAGTTGCTGTCTTCAAGAACACAGCTTTAGGAATGTGGTGATTAACTGGGACACAGCATTTTTCAGAATGCGAGGAGGGCTGGAGAAGCTCAGTGGTTAAGAGCTAATACTGCTCTTGCAGGGGACCAGAGTTCAGTTCTCAGCACCCACCCCAGATCCCCCACGACTGCCTGTTACACTAGTTCCAGAGAACCAGGTGCTCATTTACTGATCTGTGCAGATACTCAAATACACACAATTTAACAAAGACAAATCTTTAAAAGAAAAGTGAGTGACTCTGAAATTCAAAGGTTCTCTGCACTGTTTCATAGTATTTTCGAGTCTTATGCAACTATTGTTTCTCTGGGTGCTGGTGATCACTGAAGCTCAGCATGGGGGGACAAGTCTTCTGCCACCAAATATTTCTAGTCAGCTTCTTCCTGTGCCATTAGAGGTAGCAGGTACACAGGCTGTTCCTGAGAGAAACCTTTAACCTCAGTAAGGGGTTGCTCACATGGAAACATCTGAGATGGGGAGATATCTGTGCAATGGTACTCCCTCAAGGACCTGCCCTCCTGACATTATGAGGGGTGTGAGGGAGATGGCTGGAGGCTACCATAAGCCATTGGTTGATGCTTGGAGCCCTGTCACAAGAGCCACTTTTTTTCTTAATGTGTATGTGTACATGAGTGTCCATGTATGTGATGGCTAGAAGGTGTTGACTCAAAAAATGCTACCTACCTCTTTTGAGACAGAGTCTCTCATTGGTCCCGTTCACTGACCAGGCAAGAGAAGCTGTCCGACAAGCCCCAGAGATCCTGCCTCTCCCTCTCTAGCATGGACTTTATGCTGCTACACCTGGACAGTTTTTCATGGGCTCTGGGGCATAATGTTTGTGTCTTTTTACTCTCAAGGAAAGCACTGTCTTCTCAAACATCAGGTATCATTTTCAGTGACGTCTGCATCCATATAGCACTAGAACAATGGCAGGAGACAAGAGACAAGAGACATGCAGTCAAAGCCCACAGTAGTCACCTCCAAGACCAAAGAACTTTCTGCTCCATGTGACCAGAAAGTGCTTAGACGCTCAAGTGACCTAGAAGAAATTCATGAGTAGGAGATTAGAGAAAAAAGCAAAAGGTGTGGGGAAAAGGGTATGTTTTCCCTCTTCACCTCAGAGAGATAGAGACAGAGAAACAGAAAGAAAGAGACAGAGAGAGACAGGGACAGAGTATACAGAGATATAGAGACAGAGAGACAGAGAAAAAGAGACAGCAAGAGATAGAGACAGAGTATATAGAGAGATAGAGACAGATAGATTGCAAAATCTAGAGGCGAAATCACAACCCACCCCAGGAAGCTTCATACACTATGACAAGCCATGCTGCAGCCATTGTGTGGAAAAAATTTGATGACTTCACTCTCCAGCCAGACAGCAGGAGCCTGGAGCCATGGGTCTGGGTGCACGACAGCTGTGCTCTCTACCTGCTGTAACCAGCTCTGTCCTTAACGTGCCCGTGAGGATGCGTTTGCAGGAACTGTCATGGCAATTGATAAGCTCTTGGTTGGGAAGTGGGGACTTTTCACAGGTTCTGACCTTAAGCTTGATCCTTAAAATGAATTGGAAGCATCTGGCTGTTTTGCTGTTGGTAGGTAATGATGCAGCCACGTCACACGCCCAGATGTGATTCTACATTGCCGCAGCTGTTCTGGTGGGAGTTTCAACACCCAGAACATCTGCTGCTGGGACTCCTTGGTACCATTCTCCCTCTACGTCTCTAGGCTCGTACTCTCTTCCTAGAAAGTGTGCTTTCTTTCCACGCCGAATGTTTCTATTTGCCAAAGGTGTTATTCCCAGCAAAGGCTTGCCCATGAAATTCTGTGGGACATGGAAGAGAGAGATACACAACCTCTCAAACTCAGAGACCAACCAAGGGGCTGTGATACAAATTATTTTTCTCAGATTTGATGAACTAGAACATTATAAGCAGCAAAGAATAGACTGAAAAGAAATGGCTTATAATGAAGTGACTTCAGGGTGTCAACCACAGTAGGCAAAGGGCACCTTTGAGGTTAAAAATGATGGTCTCTGGGCAATTCCCTTGCACCACAGAACTATCCACATAAAGCTCTCCTGGTGTAGTACATGTGACCTACACATCGCCCTTTAAGAGGTAATGATACACTCACATTGGAGTTGTGAAGAGCAACAAGAAGTATGAAGAGCCATTCAGTTTTCACTGTTACTGAGAAATATCTGAGATTTATTCTAAAGAAATAATCTCCTATGTGGAAAAGTGTTACATATAAAATGCTTATCATGGGATTAATTATATTGAAAAAATGGTTTTGATTGATTGTGCCAAATACAAAAATAGTTAAGATAATGGGGTGTCTCTACTTTTGCAGAACTCATGGAAAATCCATCTGAGGGACTGAATAGTCCCAGCTGCGCAGGCAGCAATTAACAAGATATTTACTGAAGCTAGGAATAGCGTGCGAAAGGTTTCTTGACATCTAGCAAGTGAAAATCAAACAGCAAACGTGTTTGCACATTGTACACGCATCCTATCAAAAGAGAATTTGAAAATGACCCCAAATAACAGGCCAAGAGCAATGGAGCTATTGTGTTTAAATGGAATGATTATGGGCAATTTTCTTCTTTTCTCAATTTTCCTAATTATTTACAAAATGACTATATTATTTGAGTCAATAAAGAAGACAAATAAAAGTGAGTTGGTCAGTATGACCAAGACCTGCCACCTGCCACAACTGAATGAGATGTAATCCAGTATCAAACAGATCCAAAGCTAGCAGCCTTCATCCAGGGGATCTGCTTCCCCACAGCTCCTGTGCTGCCTTGTCTAGCATTAACCTTACCTTATTTGTTTACGACTTATTGATTATCTGTATGTATGTGGGCACATAAGTGCCACTGACAGCAATAGAGGACAACTTATGGGAGTCTGTTCGCTCTCCATCTTGTGTATCCTAAGGATCAAACTTGGGTCCTGGGTCCTTAGCAGCAGTTCCCTGAACCTGCTGACCCAACTCTCTACCCTTGGCCGGAACTTTAAGGAATCTAGAATAAAATTAACCCAATATTCCTTTACCTGTCAGGGTGGCTACTAACAGTGATAGACCATGAGAAAAACATTCCAGCTTTTCAGGACACTGTGAGAAGTGAAGTGGGGAACTTACTGTCTTCATTTAGTGACGGACAAGATACAGGGGCTGGCGAAATGGCTCACAGTGAAAGAGACTTTCCTCTGAACTTTACCACCTAAGTTTGACCTCTGTAACCCACACAGAGGAAGGCAACTGACTCCTGCAAGGTGTCCTCTGACCTCCACACATGTGCCATAAGTGAAAACTAACTCTCTCTCTCTCTCTCTCTCTCTCTCTCTCTCTCTCTCTCTCTCTCTCACACACACACACACACACCACACCACACCACATATAATGGAATTTTGTTGGTTGGTTGGTTGGTTTTTCTAAAGAAAACTAACTCAAAACAAGAATCTCTCTCTAGTTCCACCTGGTAACCTTTTTGAGCCCTGGAAACTTGGGCAGAGTGAGCGCAGCACCCCTTTGTCCCCAGGTGTCTTTCCTACCCTTGTATGGAGCCCAGCAGAGAGGACTCTGGCTAAGCTTTGGGATGCCTTCCCTCACTCTCAGCTGTCCTCTCAAATTTTACAATGATGCAATTGATTTTTTAATATCCAAAACCACATTACTATTTCTTAGCATTTTGGAGACTAACTTAATTTAGGAGTGGAAAGGGATGGCAGAGTGATCACAAACTGATTAACTTCAGAATTTCTCAAGGAAACGCTGACTTAGCACTGTGGCCTCATGCGCACCATTATAATGCTTTGATTTCCTGTCAGTGGATGGTTTAAAAAAGCGAAAGTAAATAGGAGACATGGAAAATCAATGTGAGGTGCTGAATCGTTCCAGCTGCCAAGGCTCTGTTAATTACATCATATTTTCCCGGAGACACTCAGCTCAGACTTGCCAAGTGCCCGCATCTGGAGGCTGCCTGTCATCCTGCTGGGCGAAGCACCTCTCCTCAGGCAGCTCGGCTGACTGCAAAAGGACAAGCTATCCCAGGAAAGCAGCTTGTTCAGGACAACTCTCTGAGGCAAATCCCCAGCATCACCAAGCCTGCTGTTACCATAGAGATGAGAGGTGCCAGGATCTAGGGAAAGGGTGCCAGGTTGTCAGGGAGTAGGTCAGTCAGCACACACAGTGTGAACCTGAAGAAAACGCAAGTCCATCCTATTTGGATGACTCCACATCATTGTGGGCTAAGAGGGAGAGAGAAAAGAGATGGGATACCATGGACAGCAAGCAAAGAGAAATAAAGAGGCTTTGTAAAGAGCCAACCAGAGCCACAGTAGCCTTCAAACCAAAGCGCCTGAACCCACACCCTTTGGTCAGGATGGTAAGAAGCAGCTGCATGGACCACGTCTTTAGTGGCCTCCTCCTTCCCTTGTAACCAACTCTTCTGAAGTTCACTTGTGTGTCTTCATCTTTTGCATCCATCCCTTCTTCGCAACAGACTACAAGAAAACAAAGACAGCTTTGCATGGAGCTTCATTTCCTTCCGGAAAATTCCGGGACTCCATGTCCTTCATGATTATGCACACTAGAAGACAGCTTTTGTTGTGACTCATCCTTACTCTTTGTAGCTACATTCCTGCCCCTTCTTTTACCACCAGCTATTTTTAATTTTGAACATTTTAAAACTTTATGTATGTGTATGTGTGTGAAATACACACATATATGCATATGGTGTCTTAGGAGTGCAGAAAAGATATCCCCTGGAGTTACAGGCATTTGTTGTAATCTACCCAGTATGAGCTCTGGGGACGGAACTTCAGGCCTCTGCAAGAGCACACATGTTCGTAACAGCTGAACCACCTCTCCAGGCCTCTTTCTATTTTTTCTCACCTTGGTTTCTCAAACAAATAGGCAGGAAGAAGGAAGATCCAGAGCTATTTTTTAAAAAGTTTTGAGATAGTCCCTAATGTCCCTTTCCTGCAGCCAGGCCCCGGGCTCCATCCCAGGGTCTACATTAAACACCCTCAGCCCGGCCCAACATTCCACTGAGAAGCTCCAAGATCTGCACATATATTTTATTTGTAATCCACTACTCTACTGCCTATTTCCAACGTATGGTATCTACTGTACACTTTATTCCATGATTTCTCACACATTGCAGTTTAAGTTAAAAGTATATTCCATGTAAATATGCATGCATGTTACATATAGAGATAGAGATAACACACATATGCATTCAATACTACAGTTTACATGAACATAAATTTATAATCTTACCCAGTTTTAACACACTATAAACTTGAGGCAACAAAGTAAGTCACTGTGTGTAAATTTGGAAATCTAGATTCACCTAGATTTCAGGAACTGAGCTGCAGAGTAAAGACATTGCAGTACTGTACCTGAGTGAGGACATCACAGGTAGCCCTGGTGTCTTTGTGCACCACCATGCATGTGAAATGGCATGAAAGCACACTGTTATTTTTCTTTTTACATCTTTATTATCTGAGCTTTTGTTTGGTTTGAGCCAGGCCTCTCTATGCATTTCAGATGGCCACAAACTCAGCAGTATTCACGCTTTAGCAGTCAATGTGAGGAGTGCAGGCATACTCCCCTACCCCAGTTGAAAACCGTAAGTGAAGGGTTGCATTGTACTGCCCGAGTGCACATCCTCTAGCTGCAGGGAAAATGCCTTAAGACTATAGAACATATATAGAGGTGCTGCTGCTCCCTTAGAGGGTTGTAGCTCTTGTGTTAATGTCCTGGTTGCTTTCCTAGTGACGTTTAATAAAAAGATCTGAGGGTATAACTCAATTGTTAGAGTGCTTGCCTAGCAGACACAAAACCCCATGATCCACCGCATGCCAGCCATGGTGGCACACACATGGAATCCTAGTACTCTGGGGGTGGAGGCAGAAAGATCAGAAGTCTAAAAGGCCGCTCAAAGTGGTGTCAAAACAAGGAGTGGGGGATAATCTGAACGCTTATGAAATTATCATCATTGATCGAACCTTAACATCAGAGTTGCCTGTTACTCCCACAAACACACTGAGGAATCCAAATCAATTTGATTAAGGGTGGCCTACCATTGTGAAACAAACCTTTGTCATTTAGGCTGATCTGAGATTGGAACCATTGTCTATGGTTCCTAATTTCAATGTTTTCTTTTTTTGTTGTTGTTCATTGAAATAACTTCTACTGTGTTGTTTATCAACTCTGTAAAGATGATTGCTATAAAGTATAAATAAGATAGACATTAAATAAGTTATTATTTAGTTGGTTTTATATGTTGAGATTTATAGATTAAAAGTAATAGCTTGGTGACCAAAAGTCACAGTCAAGAACCCTGATATCACAGGTCCCTTAGTGCCCAATGTGTCCCTACTTCAGTTTCAGCCCTGGGAGGATCAAATGCCTGCCTCTGTCTTCTCTCTGCTTGTCCTTACTTGTGATCAGCTTTCACATTTGATCCAAGATTCCCCCTTGAGAGGGAACTTGTTTCTTTTGCCTGCACAGAAAAGACACAGACTAAGAGGTAAGCTTCAAAAGGCAGACCAATACCCCAGAAGAAGACAGGAAGCCTGGCAAAAGAGTCCCAAACCCATGAGGAAAGGCATCTAAATCTTTTTACTCCCTCCTTAGATAGGATGGTCAGCAGGAGCAAAGCAGAAACCTGAGCCAGGCTTGAGAAACTGTGAGCCAAAGGAGGCCAAACTCCGTGCTCATCCTGGAGAATCCAGCCAGAAGAGTGAGGTCTTTCAGGACAGGAAATGGATCAGGTCCTGGCTCTGCATGCTGCTGCAAAAAGGACAAGAGGATGGCTTCCTTCTTCAGCCTTCTAGTGAGGCTCCGAGTTCCTGACCTGAGGACAGATCGCAGTTGACAAAGCAATGGCTTCCCTGCTTTAGCCCTGCAAGAGGCCATCTGTACCGTTCTTCCTAATGAAAATCCACCATGCACTCCAAAAGAAGGAGAACACTTCGTTCTTATTCCATGAGCAGCTCATTTGTCTTCAGTGGGTTCGTCCATAATCTCATCATTATTGCTATGGCCCTCAGAGGACTCCTGACTTGCATTAATCAGGCAGGCCCCTCATCGCTCACCGGATTTTTTACACTTTTACCATGCCCCGGGGCATCCTAACTTACTTGAAAAATTAATAAACCTCCCCCCCTCTTATCTTACCTTATTAATGTCTGTCGTTGTAACCCATTATCCCTGCACATCATCAGAGATCACTGAAGGGTGCAATGGTCACCAGCTTGTGCCTCCCACTCTATCCTAAAACTGGACCGCCTCTCTTTGAGTGGCCAGGAAAAAAAACGGCCTTCATGGGCCTGCTGCAGGTTTGCTCAGCAGCTCAGACAGCACCGTGGAGGGAAGGCAGGAGAATTCTTAGGCTTCTACTAAAGGCCATTAAGGCCATTAAGTTGTCCTCTCCTCCTCCACGTCTCTCTCCCCCTCTCCTGTGCACCCTAGTAAATCTGACTCATTAGCTTTGAATGTTTTGAAATGCTGGTACATTAATCACTTGTGTTTGCACACTGTTTATGTGGGTTGTTGGTCATGGTTTGTAGTTATACTGGCTGTCTCCCTTGCTTACTTAAAGGTACAATCCAATTGAAAATAAAGATTTTTGCAGGTTTGCTCATTACACACAGTGTCGGCAGCTGGTGAGTGTCTTTTGCAATTCATCAGAGGCCTCCCACACCACCTGCTCACCACATCCTGCAAACAGCTGGCTCTGGGTAAGTACCATAAGCTAATACCTTATACAGCAAATAAATAAATAAATGGATGGATAGGTAGACAAATAAATAAATTGAATTGTCAGCCCTGAATCACTGCTATTTGGAGGGGGAAAGTCTATTTTTTAGAAAAAAATAAAAGTAACTTTATGGTTCCACTTTACAAAAAAGGGGGGGGGGGGAATAACACAAAACTGTAAATGGAAATATTTTGTCATTAGAGAAACAAACAATCAAAAAGTAAATAAAAGAACATGTGTACAAACTCTCAGTTTGGTGAGGTACTGAGTGGGAGATGGGGGAGTGAATTTTTGTTTCTGTTATCATATCTGAAAAAGCCACAGGGACACTTTGTGGATGTGGAGCTAAGGTCATCAGATGTCCTGTGGTTGAGAAGATGGTTTTTGTCGTTGTCAGAACTTTGTGCAAGCTTGTGACTGTGACTAGTGTTTCTGGCTCAGCTAGTGTGCATGTTTGTGACTGTATCTAGTGTGTTTGGGGCTGAAACTAGTGTGTTCGTGACTGTGACTAGTGTGCATGCTTGTGACTGTAACGAGGGTGAGTGTTTCTGACTCTGGACATGCATGTGACTCCAAATAGTGTGCGTGCACTCATGTCTGTGTCTGTAACTTCTGTATAAAAAGTTTGACCTTGAATATGAGCTGTCGCCCTACACCATCATGTCAGGAAAGGCTCCAGTTGTTGGCTAACTTGTGGCAGAACTTGACAATACAGAAAGAGACAGAAATATATGGGGGATGAGAGATGGGTGCTCAGCAAGCATCCTTCTGAATTTTTAGCATAGTCAGAACCTTCTTGAAGTGTCTATGGAAACCTCATCATTTGTATTGCCTCTCATAAGCATCACCCAATACAGCTATGACCATTATCAAAGGATAAATAATGTATGACATTTGTCAAATGACAGAGACTCTGCTCCAAGTGGGCTGTTGCCACCAGCTAGGAAGGGCTCAACTCCTGCCTACAAGATTCTTGCTTAAAGGAGCCAAGAGTAATTAGACATCATGGATGGATGAAGGGTAGTAGGAAAGGGATATAATCAGATTAGAAGGTGACCGGACACCACGTAATCCGATATGTATATAGGGCAGGGGATTTGATCCAAACTGACTTAACAACCATATTAACCAGGTTTTTTTTTTTTTTTTCATCATGCTAATAAACACTTGAGGCTAGCTACTTAAGAAATCAGTTCATTTAACTCCTTGGGAGAATCAAGAGCATGATGAGTCATCTTGTGTCTGGTGAGAGCCCTCTTGCTACATAGTGTCGCAGCAGGGACATGTACAGGATTCAGGATCACATTGCCAGCAGGAAGCCAGGTGGAGTTGGGCAAGGCTAGGCTATGGCTTTGAGAAATCATCCCACAGAGAAGACATTGCAGGAACCAGCATTCCCCTCCTGTGCTGATGGCCACAGACCCCTCTCCAGCCTCATCTCTTACCACACACAATCCAATCCCTCTACCCCTGGAAGCAAGCCCTCAGCCTTGACCTGTGGGGGCTGAGCCGCATCTAAACAGAGCAGCTGGGGTCTTGTGAAACTGATTGATGAATGGCAATGGATGACTGCAGGATACAAAACCAGGGTGAGCTGGAGTCAAAAGACCCTGACTACAGTTGCATTAACCCAAGAATCCCTCGTATCTTACACAATGGCTCATTCTGCTTCTGCCAATCAAATTTTGACTGTCTCTGACTTGTAGAAGCCTTCTTTGACAGGTCAGGTGTCTATGTTAGCATTCAGCAGCTTTGCCAATCACACATTTGAACGAGAAAGTCCCAGAAATGGTTATTTTTATAACATGGGTAATTCTATTTTGATTTTTACAGCCCTATTTTGGTTGCTGTTATCTGTTTTTAGCTGTTCATGGATTGGATTAACATGGAGAAACATTTCATGTTTTACCAAATTGCAAAGTGGGAAAGTTACATTCTTATATCTTTCTTTCTTTAGTATGTCAAGAATCTTTAAAAAAAAACAAAAAAACAAAACCATAGACTCTGTGTGGTAGACTAGCATCCTCACCCAGACCAAAGGAGTGTGTCAGAAGCACAGGCTTTTAGACCCTGAATCCACATTTTCCTGTTTAAGATCCCCAGCTGACTTGCTTGCACACTGAAAGGTTCACAAAGCCCTGCTCTCCCATGTCCTTGATTCTTTTAGGTCAGAAGTATGTGATAAAGATTTGCCACTAGCCACATCAATACTGAAGTGGTCCTCAGAATCCAAATGAGGACATGCAAACCAGGCAATTTTCTCATGACCTCTTAAGAGATGCAGCACGTTGGGAGAGAAAAGAGGGAACATGCAGATCTGCATTGACACTGTGACCCTGCAGCTCCAGAGAATCCCAGCTTTTAACTAGACACTCCTCTGGCTGCTTCTTTATCTGAGAAAGAGGAGAGCTGAACACAGAGCTCAGTGGGGAAGAGAAAATGCTTGCAGAAGGACCTGAATTTGACCCACAGTATCCACAATATAGGGTTTTTTTGTTTTGTTTTGATTTTGTTGTTGTTGGTTTTTTTGGTTTTTTTTTGTTTTTTTTTTTTTGTTTTGTTTTTTTTTTTTTTTTTTTTTTTTTTTAGCTGTGCATGTTGAAGTAAGTGTGGAATCCCAGTGTGGAGAGATGGAGAGATGGAAACGGCTGGGTACGTGAGGCTCACTGATCACACAGCCTAAAATTAGTTAACCAGTTCAAAGCTAGTACGAGGCCTTGTCTCAAAAGGAAGAAAAAACACACCTGAAGTTGTCTTCTAATGTACACACACACACACACACACACACACACGCACAGTTACGCACAAGCACTCACATTAATGGACACACACCCACTAGAAAGGAGAAGGTAACAGCATTAATATCAATCTTCAAGTTCAGAAATAAGTGTGATCTTATGTGTAATCACATCATAATCTCAAAAAATTGTGTACATATATAATCAAACTGTGGCAGGAATAAGTGCCTGGCTTGCTGAACCATTCATCAGTTGGAAGAAAATGAAAACCCCATTCTGGTGGTAGGTGGGGAAGAATAAAGCCAACCCCAGGATGCTCTGATGCAGTTGTAAGTATCTTCTCTGGTGGGAGGCAATGTATCAGCTCATGTAATTGCCAGCCCTTGAAGCCTGTTAGAGATGTGACAAATATAGACTAGGATGACAGCTGCTGAGAAATCAGGGATCTGCTGAATCAAAGTTCTGACCATCCAAATGGCCTTTGATTGTTCACGTAAATGTATGGGAGCCAGAGGGCATTCTAGGCAACAGGTAAGGAGATGTTGGTCTCCCACAGCTGATGGATAAACAGAGCAAAAGATGGCACCATCAACTGGGGAAATATCAGAATGTCAACGGAAATTAAGACCTTATCCTAGACATTTCTGATACAGAGATCAAGGTTTGAATACCGAAAGTACAAGACTTTGAGATTTGGCAATTTTTACTCTCAGATTCTCCTTAGACTTCTAGGTCCACAGAAGAGGGCCACTCCCTTATATTATAAATTGTGATTCCTCTAACTTGCTTGAAGATCATTCAGAGACCTCAGATGAAGCAGATATCAGCAAGAATGTGTCAAAGGTCCCCATGGCTACCCTCAAGTTTGATGATTTAACTAGGCAGGCTCTGAGGACCCAGCATATGGTCCTACTCATGGCTCTGATTTATTTCAGCTCAATAATATAGAGCAAGATCAGCAAAGGCAGCATAGCACTGAGGGATCCCCAAGGATCTAGACAGAGCATCTCATGTCCTTGGTGAGCACTGGGTTCCAAAGGAAGACAGAGGAATGTGGCATGGAGTTTAAGGCCTTGGTTCATGTTATATAACACCACTTTTAACCCTCCTGTTCTGAGCCAATTATACAGCCATCCCAGAATCAACACTGAAGGAGTGGACTCTATATACTAATGGAAGTAAACAAGAATGGGAGGCATTTGATGCAATAGTTTGCAAATTACCGCTCTGCTTCTTCCTATCATCAGTATGTGTCCTCTGAGTTCCATATCATGTTTTTATCACTATGGTTTGCCATCTTGGAGCGAGACTTTGTCACTAGCACCTTTTGGGGATGGAATATTATCTTTATTAACAAAAGATGCTGGAGTAACACTGCATATCCACACACAGCCCCAGCTCAAGGCTTCTCCGATCATTTCCATTGAGTTATTCATTTCTGTCTGTCTATCTGTCTATCTATCTATCTATCTATCTATCTATCTATCTATGGCACAGATAACAGCATATCTGTATGCAGGAGGTCTAGTCTTACAATCTTTCTCATCTCTCCTGGACCAGGTCTAACATCTCTGCATCCCCTAGCAACTGTCTACACCACCCAGTGAGCTATCTCCTGAAGAGAAGCTCCATCTGTGCCTTCTAGTCAGTTTCTCTATTGCCAGCAGTCTGCGTGTTCCCATAGCAACTGCATCTTCTCCAAGGTGATCTGGACCTCAGCCTCAGAGGAAGACATTAGACTTCTCAGGTTCTGAGGTCTCAAGATTCTCTATATTCAGTCTCATTTGGGACTATCAGTAAACAGTATCTTCCCTTATTTCTGCATTCATTAGACCTCTTTGTTTATACTTAAGTGCATTTTACTACTTCATACTTCTCTGGAATAAAAAAGTAAAACCTCTGGTTCTCCATTTGGTTTCTGATGCCATGCTCTAAAGGACAGGGTTTGCGCTGTGGCCCCTTGTAGGGAAAAAAAAAACCCAAAACACAGCAAACCTTGATGTGCTGCAGTATACCAAGAGTACACAGAGTGTGTGGCAAGAGAGCGTCAGGCCTAGCTCATGAGTGTGTTCATGAGAATGGAAAGTGAGAGGTGTGGCCTTGGGGCGTAGAAGTGCACAAAAGGGCATTCATTGTCTGTGAGGAGGAAACCTCAAAGATAGCTGTAAGATACTGAAGGAGGCAGCTCTTAGAATCTCGGGAAAATGTGATGGCCTGCATGACTAGGCCAACCAATGTAGTGAATGATGTAGTAAAGGAAGTCAAGGCTCAGAGAACTTGGCTACATGGACATGCTAGGTAAGTGTGGAAATCCAATGCCAGTCAGGAGTATACTATGAGAGGTCCAAGGATGTTTTCTTACATGAAGGGAGGAACTCGGACACTATTGAAGAACTTGGTGCTGGTCATCCTCTGTGGGCCAACGCTAGGGACAGAAAACCCTGATACAAAACTAAATGTTCCTGAAATAATAAAATCTTAAAAGCAAAGGTGGGGACAGCACTGTGTCATCAAAGGCAAGATGGGCACAATATTCACTTCTAAAGGGAAGTCAGATGGCAGCCAAGAACCTTGGAGGGCCTTAGACATGGCCTCCCAGTGACAGTGTCTGACCATTAATTATCATGGAGCTGGAACTGCTACACAACTACCAAGAAAGGACTCTGCAAATTGCATCCTAATGGAGCATGATGACCGACAGACAGACGGATGGGTAGCTAGCCTGATGAAACATCATGACTAACAGACTGAAAGGTAGCTATCCTAATGTAACAGCATCATGGCTGACAGACAGACAGGAACTATCCTAATGTAACATCATGGCAGACAGACAAACGGCTGTCCTAATGTAACATCATGACAGACAGTAACCAGTTTTTAGTTCCATAACAATTGAGAAGCCAGGTCGCCAAGGTGATATACTGCAATACCACAGCCAGTGCATCCAAGAGTATTTTCTTAGGCTTTCTCCAAAGTGACCACAGCAGACAAGTGCCAGTGAAAAATAGAAATAGTAAAACTTCCAAGGATTAGTGTGCCCATTAGTGATTAATGGTTTTAATTCCTAAGGACCCAGACTGCTGTGGTATCTCTTCATTATGATAGGGAAACCTGGGAACAGGTCACAATGTTTATCAAGATTGTGAAAACTCTACTGGCCCATGAACACATCCAGTGATGATGTCTTTATATTCAAAATTTAAGAATTGTTAACCCCAAGTTGGAGTTGACCTTGATACCCAGATGCCTAAAGCACTGTCGTGTCCCTCCTTGTAACAGTGAATGCTGAGACTAATGATGACCCTGGTGAAGTTTTCTAAGGATCCCACCAATGATCATGTCCCTATACAAAGGTATCAACTTACCCAAATGTTGATTAACAGCCATGGCTGACTGCAGGGTTCCTCTTGATGACTATTACTCCAACAGCTCTCCAGGGCTCCAAGGAGGACTGCAGTTTAGCATCTGTCCATTTCCTTGGTAATTCTCTTCCTTCCCATAAGTTGAGAAGCCATGCCTCAATACCCACAAAAATACAGTGAGGAACCTCATAGTCCAGTGTGGGCCACTTCTACACACCAGTGTCTCACAGACTAGTGTGGGCCACTTCTACACACTGCCTCACAGACTGGTGTGGACCTACACACTGATATCATAATTCTGGCTATGGAGAATTTTCCATTGTGGCCACTGTGCCATGGTCTTTGTTAGAAAGAATAATTTATCCATGTCCACTCCAAAGTGCAGGAACCCCAGAGTAAATCAACAAGGAGATGCAAGCAGAACCCCAGCATTCATCTCTCAGCTCCCGGACAGTGCATGCCCTGTGAGCAGCCCCCTCATGTCCCTCCTATCATATCTCCCCTGCCTTTAAACTGTGCATCAAAATAAACCCAGTGAAGTTGCTTTCTCAGTTATTTAATCCCAACAATGAGACAAGTACATGATACCCCTTCTAAAATGAAAAACAAATTATTGCATCTTATATTTCAAGCCTTCTAAAAAAAATTGTGTCAATGTGGTTAGCACTGCTACACAGGCTGGACAATACAGTAGACAATCTGTGACTGGAAAAATAAGCACAAAACACGATACCAAGTGCCCACTTGGACCTGTGTCATGTAAGGTTACTCTCCCACAGGCTCAGAGACACCCCAAAGCTAATGACTGGGCAACAGCATCAGGCCACAGCCCTTTCACCAACTCAGAAAATTTCCAAAGAACATTCCACTGTAAGAATTCCCCCCACAGGAACAAAATACTCACAAGAGGAAATATAGAGACAACGTGTGGAGCAGAGACTGAAGGAGAGGCCATCCAGAGACTGCCCCACCTGGGGATCCATCCCATATACAGCCACCAAACCTGGATGTTCTTGTGGATGCTGGGAAGTGCTTGCTGAAGAAAGCCTGATATGGCTGTCTCCTGAGAGGCTCTGCCAGAGCCTGACAAATACAGAGGCAAATGCTCACAGCCAACCATTGGACTGTACACTGGGTCCCCTATGGAGGAGTTGGAGAAGGGACTGAAGGAGCAGAGGGGGTTTGCAGCCCCATAGGAAGAGCAACAGTGTCAACAACCCAGACCCACCGGAGCTCCCAGGGACTGGACCACCAACCAAAAAGTACACTTGGAGGGACCCATGGCTCTGGACACATTTGTGGCAGAGGATGGCCTTGTTGGACATCAGTGGAGGAACAGCCCTTGGGCCTGAGGGTGTTTGATGCCCCAGTATAGGGGAATGCCAGGGTGAGAAGATGGGAGTGAGTGGGTAGGTGGGGGAGTACCCTCATAGAGGCAGGGGGGATGGTTGTTTCCGAAGGGGAGACCTGGAAAGGGGGAAACATTTTAAATGTAAATAAAGAAAATATCCAACAAAAAAAAAAAGAATTCCCCCACAGATGCCATGGAAAAACCAGCTGAAACCTCGAGTGGCTGTGCACATCTGCTGGACCTGAGTCTTGGAGCACTTTCCAGTAATGAAATGCTCCATCTCTGAGTTGGTTTCCAAGGGACCAAATCTGTCTACATCCAGTCTATCTGCCTTCTTATCTTTGTTGCTTATCTCTGTTGCTGTTTCTCTTAATGCTTCCTGGTAAGAAATCCTCCAAAGGGGAAGAATGGCAAAGGTCGAATCAGACAACATTTCACAGGTGAAGGGAGGTCTCCCTCCATCACCTTAGGATGAGCCACCATCTGCTTACACTTGATGGTGTATAGATGTATTAACAAAGTCCAGTATGGCAAGTATGTGGGATCTTCCCATTTGGTACTAGAAATAAATCAGGAAATTAACAGATCAATTAAGCAATTAAATCAATCAACTAATTAAACATAGTCAGCCCTCTGAATCTCTGTGATCATGTCCTTGAGATCAACCAACTCCAGATTTAAAATCTCTTACAATTAGATTAATACTTAGCATGTACTGGTTTCTCTCTTGTCATGCACCCCTAAATGATGCAGTCATGCTGTGTTAGGAATGAGGGGTGTCCAGAAATGATTGAAAGCATGATCATGTGCCACATCTTTCAACAAATGATGAACAGCATACACAATAGGAGTCCCAAAAGATGTCCCACTGTGATGTGTTTGCCTTTATCTGTGTTAAGTAATCACACATTTATATACATATACATAATGGCCTGCTTTTCAGAACATATCTCCATCTTTAAGCAAGGCATGACCTCGCATGAGAAGACGTTTGGAGATGATATGCAAACACTATGCTGTTTTTGATACATGAGCATCTACATAGTCTGCTTTCCTGGGGATGTCCTGAAACACTTCCTTCCCCTCCGATGCCAGATATGATGCTTGCCAGCTAAGCAAGCAAGTCTAGTCGGATGATGTTGACTTCCCAGTAGAACATAAGGTCTGGCAGGCCATGTATCTGACTTGTACTTGAAGAACTGTTTTAGAACCTACTTAAGTCAGACAGGGCACTAGGCCAGTCAGTAAATGCTTACAAGAGACCTGATTTCAATCTCCAGGACACACACACACACACACAATCTCAACATGATTGCAAATACTTATAATCCAGCATCGCAGAAATGAGCATGACCTTGGGACTCTCTGGTAGCTTACTTAATGAGTTTCAGGCCAGTGAGAGGCCCAGTTTCAAAAATATAAGATAGATAGCACCTGGTGAATCTCATCTGATGTTGTCCTCTGACCTCCACACACAAATGCAAACACATGCATGTGCATGTGAACATCATACCAACTTGTATAAGTCTACAATCTGGGAATACATTATCAGAGGAAACTATAATGGTAAATCCTGTAACTGCTATTGTACTGGGTCCTCTAGGGAGAAGTGGGCTCTGTCTCACTGGAGCAGAATTACAAAACTACAGGTCAGAAGCAAGGCAGAGCAACTTTATTCTGTGCATAAAGATGGCACAAGTAGAACACCCACAGACGGGGGACAGTGTCCTCCACCCACAGAGACTGGGGACAGTGTCCTCCACCCACAGAGACTGGGGACAGTATGCTCCAACCACAGAGACTGGGGACAACATGCCCCACCCACAGAGACCCCAGGCAGTGTGCACCTCTTTAACCAAAGGGTACTGAACAGGTCATGCAACTCCAGACACTCCACCTTCTGAGACTGAGAAATCCAGAATTCTCAGGAGCAAGAAGACTCACAGGATAGTATGGGCTCCAAGAAGCCCAGAGAAAGAAAAATCACCCACGTTCATTGTCAAGAGTCACCTAAAGTCTAAAAACACTGGAGGCTCTGATACTACATTTGAGTAAATATATAAAAGCCAGCAACATTCCCAAATGCTCTTTAAAATAACATAGAAAGCAGATCTTATTCATACTACACAAGTGTGCACAGAGCAGGGGAAACAGAATTTGAAAAATAACTTAGCAAAATACATTTCTACTTCAGGGTCTCTAAGGGATGAGAGACATTATCCCATTTCATCCTGGCTCCTCCACACTCACTGTCAACTCTAGGATACACTGTCTAGCTTATAGATGCAGGATCTGGCAAATGGGAGGCATTACTGAGAGATTTATGTGTAAAGAGGAAATGGGGTATTTTGACCCTCCTCATGTGGCATGCTCATAGTGCCTATGTTTTCTTCTTCGTGGCTCCAGTCACCACTGGAGAAACCCTATAAATACCTAGCTGAAGCCATGGGACATTAGCTGCAATATCGCCTCCTGCTGGCCCTCACCATCAAACATGGAGAGTTCTCTACTGTCAATCATCTCTGGGTTTCCTCAGTGTCCCCTATTGGGAATGCTTGTCAGATCTTCAGCTGATCATGTGACCTCTGTTTAAAAGATGCAAAGCGACCACGGGTGTAGCTCAGTTGGTAGAGAACTTACCTTACCTATCAAGAATGAAGCCCAACATTCCAACCCAAGAATTGCATAAAAACCAGGTGTGGTATGATCAGGCACAGGTAGATCAGAAAGCCACAATTACCCTTGACTCTATAGTGAGTTCAAGAGTTACAAGAGACCTCATCTGAAAAATAAAACAAATGATGGGTAGAGAGATGGATCAGCAGTTGAGAGCCCTGGTTGTTCTTCCAGGGGACCCGATTCAATTTCTGTCACCTACATAGAGGCCCACAACTGTAACTCAATGCCTTCTTCTGGCCTCCTCAGGCACTGCACACACATGGTGCAAACATACCTGCAGATAAAACACTGTGTACATTAAATGGAAGTAAAAGGGTAAAACTTCAGAGCATAAGCTTGCAGAAGCAACCCAGAATGACTAGGAAAGGGATTATAGACAGGAAAGCAACCAGATATATGGTTACTGTGGTGACTGGATATTTAGAAATTGATATATGAATAACCCCTAGGCCTGAAGAAGATGAAGTAGCAAAATCATTAAAAATACAATCCAAAAAAAAAATACTTTTGAAATAAAGGAAGATTTGCAGATAGAGCTCAGCAAGCTCACTTTATAATAGTAAAAAACTAATAAATATTATCATCACCAACATCATCTTCATCACTGTCATCATCACCATCATCACTATCACCACCACTACCACAGCTAACATCATCTCCACTAGCACCAGCAGCAGCACCAGCAGCAGCAGCAGCAGTATCATCATACTACTTCAATCAAGACTCTGCAAGGTTTTACACTTGAAATATACAGGAATTATGAACCAAGAACTCAGGCAGAAGTAGTATTTTTTTCAGCATATAAAAGTTAGATAACTGAGATTTCTCAGAAGCATAAATCAGTAAAAGGTGGCCCTCCATCTTCCCCCTGAACCTGCCGGAGGCCCCCAAGGGCCCTAGAGTACTCTCCACACTACAGGAATCTGGATCACCTCAGGATCACGGGGGAGTGCAACACAGCATCTGCTCCAAAGAATCACAGAGCGTCTTGTGCCAGCAGGAACAGGGACAAAGGAACCCCGCCCGACCAGAGGCTGGGATACCTTCCAGTCAGGCCAGCACTGCCATCTTTCACCTGAACCCAGCTGAGGGCACCAAGAGCCCCAACGGAATCTCCACGCCACAGGAACTCTGGTCACAGGTGAGTGGAACACAACATCAGCTCCAAAGAATCAAGGAGCGTCTTGTGCCAGCAGGAATAGGGACAAAGGAGCCCCGCCCAACCAGAGGCTGGGATCCATTCTGGTGGGGGCCAGCCCTGCCATCTTCTGCTTGAACCCAGGCAAGGGTGTCGAGGGCCCCAGAGGATTCTCCATACTTCAGGACCCAGGACCTCTTGAGCACTGGAGAGCACGTGGGCACCAGAAGCAACAGAGTTTCTTGGACAGGGTCCCGTCCAGCCTTCACCATTATCCAGGAGGCAGAGCTAAAATCCAGACCCCTGGGCACCTTCCTTGACAGAGAAGAGTTGGCCTACAGGGAGGGCTTTGACCCCAGGACTCAGGAGGTAGATCAGAGCTCCAGACTTCTGGACACCTGCCCTTCAAGAGGAGAGCTTGCCTGCAGAGAGTGCTCTGATCACTGGGACTCAGGTGAGACGTGGACTCCCAGGAGTGCTGACAGAGGCTAACAGAATCACAGGACAACCAAGCTCCAGCCAGAAACAGCTTGAACATCAACACCAGAGATTACCAGATGGTGAAAGGCAAACATAATAATCATACTAACAGAAACCAAGAACACTGGGCATCATCAGAAGCCAGTATGCCCACTACATAGGGTCCTGGATACCCCAACACACCCTAAAAGCAAGACTCAGATTTAAAGTCATATATCATGATGGTGGTAGAAGATTTTTAAGAAGGGCATTAATAACTCACTTAAAGAAATACAGGAGAGTGCTCGCTTCGGCAGCACATATACTAAAATTGGAACAATACAGAGAAGATTACCATGGCCCCTGCGGAAGGAGGACACGCAAATTCGTGAAGCTTTCCATATTTTTACAGCCACAAGAACAGAATGCCAACTTTAACAACAAAAATAACAGGAAGCAACAATTACTTTTCCTTAATATCTCTTAACATCAATGGTCTCAACTCCCCAATAAAAAGACATAGACTAACAAACTGGCTACACAAACAAGACCCAACATTTTGCTGCTTACAAGAAACACATCTCAGAGAAAAAGATAGACACTACCTCAGAATGAAAGGCTGGAAAACAATTTTCCAAGCAAATGGTATGAAGAAACAAGCTGGAGTAGCCATCCTAATATCTGATAAGATTGACTTCCAACCCAAAGTCATCAAAAAAGACAAGGAGGGGCACTTCGTTCTCATCAAAGGTAAAATCCTCCAAGAGGAACTCTCAATTCTGAATATCTATGCTCCAAATACAAGGGCAGCCACATTCATTAAAGAAACTTTAGTAAAGCTCAAAGCACACATTACACCTCACACAATAATAGTGAGAGACTTCAACACACCACTTTCACCAATGGACAGATCATGGAAACAGAAACTAAACAGGGACACACTGAAACTAACAGAAGTGATGAAACAAATGGATCTGACAGATATCTACAGAACATTTTATCCTAAAACAAAAGGATATACCTTCTTCTCAGCACCTCATGGTACCTTCTCCAAAATTGACCACATAGTAGGTCACAAAACAGGCCTCAACAGATTCAAAAATATTGAAATTGTCCCATGCATCCTATCAGATCACCATGCACTAAGGCTGATCTTCAATAAGAAAAAAAAAATAGAAAGCCAACACTCATGTGGAAACTGAACAACACTCTTCTCAATGATACCTTGGTCAAGGAAGGAATAAAGAAAGAAATTAAAGACTTTTTGGAGTTTAATGAAAATGAAGCCACAACGTACCCAAACCTTTGGGACACAATGAAAGCATTTCTAAGAGGGAAACTCATAGCTCTGAGTGCCTCCAAGAAGAAACGGGAGAGAGCACATACTAGCAGCTTGACAACACATCTAAAAGCTCTAGAAAAAAAGGAAGCAAATTCACCCAAGAGGAGTAGACGGCAGGAAATAATCAAACTCAGGGGTGAAATCAACCAAGTGGAAACAAGAAGAACTATTCAAAGAATTAACCAAACGAGGAGTTGGTTCTTTGAGAAAATCAACAAGATAGATAAACCCTTAGCCAGACTCACTAGAGGGCACAGGGACAAAATCCTAATTAACAAAATCAGAACTGAAAAGGGAGACATAACAACAGATCCTGAAGAAATCCAAAACACCATCAGATCCTTCTACAAAAGGCTATACTCAACAAAACTGGAAAACCTGGACGAAATGGACAAAATTCTGGACAGATACCAGGTACCAAAGTTGAATCAGGATCAAGTTGACCTTCTAAACAGTCCCATATCCCCTAAAGAAATAGAAGCAGTTATAAATAGTCTCCCAGCCAAAAAAAGCCCAGGACCAGACAGGTTTAGTGCAGAGTTCTATCAGACCTTCAAAGAAGATCTAATTCCAGTTCTGCACAAACTTTTTCACAAGATAGAAGTAGAAGGTACTCTACCCAACTCATTTTATGAAGCCACTATTACTCTGATACCTAAACCACAGAAAGATCCAACAAAGATAGAGAACTTCAGACCAATTTCTCTTATGAATATGGATGCAAAAATCCTCAATAAAAGTCTCGCTAACCGAATCCAAGAACACATTAAAGCAATCATCCATCCTGACCAAGTAGGTTTTTTTCCAGGGATGCAGGGATGGTTTAATATACGAAAATCCATCAATGTAATCCATTATATAAACAAACTCAAAGACAAAAACCACATGATCATCTCGTTAGATGCAGAAAAAGCATTTGACAAGATCCAACACCCATTCATGATAAAAGTTCTGGAAAGATCAGGAATTCAAGGCCCATACCTAAACATGATAAAAGCAATCTACAGCAAACCAGTAGCCAACATCAAAGTAAATGGAGAGAAGCTGGAAGCAATCCCACTAAAATCAGGGACTAGACAAGGCTGCCCACTTTCTCCCTACCTTTTCAACATAGTACTTGAAGTATTAGCCAGAGCAATTCGACAACAAAAGGAGATCAAGGGGATACAAATTGGAAAAGAGGAAGTCAAAATATCACTTTTTGCAGATGATATGATAGTATATATAAGTGACCCCATAAATTCCACCAGAGAACTCCTAAACCTGATAAACAGCTTCGGTGAAGTAGCTGGATATAAAATAAACTCAAACAAGTCAATGGCCTTTCTCTATACAAAGAACAAACAGGCTGAGAAAGAAATTAGGGAAACAACACCCTTCTCAATAGTCACAAATAATATAAAATATCTCGGCGTGACTCTAACTAAGGAAGTGAAAGATCTGTATGATAAAAACTTCAAGTCCCTGAAGAAAGAAATTAAAGAAGATCTCAGAAGATGGAAGGATCTCCCATGCTCATGGATTGGCAGGATCAACATTGTAAAAATGGCTATCTTGCCAAAAGCAATCTACAGATTCAATGCAATCCCCATCAAAATTCCAACTCAATTCTTCAACGAATTAGAAGGAGCAATTTGCAAATTCATCTGGAATAACAAAAAACCTAGGATAGCAAAAAGTCTTCTCAAGGATAAAAGAACCTCTGGTGGAATCACCATGCCTGACCTAAAGCTTTACTAAAGAGCAATTGTGATAAAAACTGCATGGTACTGGTATAGAGACAGACAAGTAGACCAATGGAATAGAATTGAAGACCCAGAAATGAACCCACACACCTATGGTCACTTGATCTTCGACAAGGGAGCTAAAACCATCCAGTGGAAGAAAGACAGCATTTTCAACAATTGGTGCTGGCACAACTGGTTGTTATCATGTAGAAGAATGCAAATTGATCCATACTTATCTCCTTGTACTAAGGTCAAATCTAAGTGGATCAAGGAACTTCACTTAAAACCAGAGACACTGAAACTTATAGAGGAGATAGTGGGGAAAAGCCTTGAAGATATGGGCACAGGGGAAAAATTCCTGAACAGAACAGCAATGGCTTGTGCTGTAAGATCGAGAATTGACAAATGGGACCTAATGAAACTCCAAAGTTTCTGCAAGGCAAAAGACACCGTCAATAAGACAAAAAGGCCACCAACAGATTGGGAAAGGATCTTTACCTATCCTAAATCAGATAGGGGACTAATATCCAACATATATAAACAACTCAAGAAGGTGGACTTCAGAAAATCGAATAACCCCATTAAAAAATGGGGCTCAGAACTGAACAAAGAATTCTCACCTGAGGAATACCGAATGGCAGAGAAGCACCTGAAAAAATGTTCAACATCCTTAATCATCAGGGAAATGCAAATCAAAACAACCCTGAGATTCCACCTCACACCAGTCAGAATGTCTAAGATCAAAAATTCAGGTGACAGCAGATGCTGGCATGGATTTGGAGAAAGAGGAACACTCCTCCATTGTTGGTGGGATTGCAGGCTTCTACAACCACTCTGGAAATCAGTCTGGCGGTTCCTCAGAAAATTGGACATAATACTACCGGAGGATCCAGCAATACCTCCTCTGGGCATATATCCAGAAGATGCCCCAACTAGTAAGAAGGACACATGCTCCACTATGTTCATAGCAGCCTTATTTATAATAGCCAGAAGCTGGAAAGAACCCAGATGCCCCTCAACAGAGGAATGGATACAGAAAATGTGGTACATCTACACAATGGAGTACTACTCAGCTATTAAAAAGAATGTATTTATGAAATTCCTAGCCAAATGGATGGACCTGGAGGGCATCATCCTGAGTGAGGTAACACATTCACAAAGGAACTCACACAATATGCACTCACTGATAAGTGGATATTAGCCCAAAACCTAGGATACCCAAGATATAAGATACAATTTCCTAAACAAATAAAACTCAAGAAAAATGAAGACTGAAGTGTGGACACTATGCCCCTCCTTAGAAGTGGGAACAAAACACCCTTGGAAGGAGTTACAGAGACAAAGTTTGGAGCTGAGATGAAAGGATGGACCATGTAGAGACTGCCATATCCAGGGATCCACCCCATAATCAGCATCCAAACGCTGACACCATTGCATACACTAGCAAGATTTTATTGAAAGGACCCAGATGTAGCTGTCTCTTGTGAGACTATTCCCGGGGCCTAGCAAACACAGAAGTGGATGCTCACAGTCAGCTAATGGATGGATCACAGGGCTCCCAATGGAGGAGCTAGAGAAAGTAGCCAAGGAGCTAAAGGGATCTGCAACCCTATAGGTGGAACAACATTATGAACTAACCAGTACCCCGGAGCTCTTGACTCTAGCTGCATATGTATCAAAAGATGGCCTAGTCGGCCATCACTGGAAAGAGAGGCCCATTGGACACGCAAACTTTATATGCCCCAGTACAGGGGAACGCCAGGGCCAAAAAGGGGGAGTGGGTGGGTAGGGGAGTGGGGGTGGGTGTGTATGGGGGACTTTTGGTATAGCATTGGAAATGTAAATGAGCTAAATACCTAATAAAATATTAAAAAAAAGAAAGAAATACAGGAGAACAGTGCTATAGAGGAAGAAGACCTTAAAGAGGAAACACAAAAATCCCTCAAAGAATTACAGGAGAACACTGCTAAAATGGTAGAAGTCCTTAAAGACAAAACATAAAAATCCCTTAAAGAATTACAGGAAAACACAACTAAACAGGTGATGGAAATGAACAAAACCATCCAAGATCTAAAAATAGAAGTAAAAACAATGGAGAAAACCCAAAGGGAGACAACTGTGGAGATAGAAAACCTAGGAAAGAAATCAGGAACCATAGATGTGAGCATCAGCAATAAAATACAAGAGATGGAAGAGAGAGACTCAGGTGCAGAATATTCCATAGGGAACATGGACACAACAATCAAAGAAAATGAAAAACCAAAAAAGATCCTAACTCAAAATATCCAGAAAATCCAGGACATAATGAGAAGGCCAAAACTACAGATAATAGGAGTAAATGAGAATGAAGATTTTGAACTTAAAGGGCCAGCGAATATCTTCAACAAAATTATAGAAGAAAACTTCCCATACCTGAAGAAAGAGATGTCCATGAACATACAAGAAGCCTACAAAACTCCAAATAGACTGGACCAGAAAAGTAATTCCTCCCAACACATAATAATCAGAACAACAAATGCACTAAATAAAGACAGTATATTAAAAGCAGTAAGGGAAAAAGGTCAAGTAACATATAAAGGCAGACCTATTAGAATTACACCAGACTTCTCATCAGAGACTATGAAAGCCAGAAGATCCTGAGCAGATGTTATACAGACCCTAAGAGAACACAAATGCCAGCCCAGGCTACTATAACCAGCAAAACTCTCAAATATCATAGATGGAGAAACCAAAGTATTACATGTCAAAACCAAATTCCCACAATATCTTTCCATGAATCCAGCCCTTCAAAGGATAATAAAGGGAAAACTCCAACACAAAGATGGAAACTACACCCTAGAAAAAGCAAGAAAGTAATCCTTCAACAAACCTAAAAAAAGACAGCCACAAGAACAGAATCCCAACTTTAAAAACAAAAATAACAGGAAGCAACAATTACTTTTCTTTAATTTCTCTTAACATCACTGGACTCAATTCCCCAATAAAAATACATAGACTAATACATTGGGTTCACAAACAGACCCAACATTTTACTGCTTGAAGGAAACTCACCTCAGGGACAAAGACAGACACTACCTCAGAGTAAAAGGCTGGAAAACAATTTTCCAAGCAAATGGTATGAAGAAACAAGCTGGAGTAGCCATTCTAATATTGAATAAAATAGACTTCCAACCCAAAGTTATCAAGAAAAGAGAAGGAGGGGCACTTCATACTCAACAAAGGTAAAATCTACCAAGATGAACTCTCAATTCTGAATATCTATTCTCCAAATGCAAGGGCAGCTATATTCATTAAAGAAACGTTAGTAAAGCTCAAAGCACCTATTGCACATCACACAATAATAGTGAGAGACTTCAACACACCACTCTCATCAATGGACAAATCCAGGAAACAGAAACTAAACAGAGACACATGGACACTAACAGAAGTTATGAAACAAATGGATTTAACAGATATCTAAAGAACATTTTATCCTAAAACAAAAGAATAAACCTTCTACTCAGCACCTCATGGTACCTTCTCCAAAATCAACCATATAATTGGTCAAAAAACAGGCCTCAACAGATACAAAAATATTGAAATTATCTCATGCATCCTATCAGATCACCACAGACAAAGGCTGATCTTCAACAACAGCATAAATAATAGAAAGCCAACATTCATGTGGAAACTGAACAACACTCTACTCAATGATTCCTTGGTCAATGATGAAATAAAGAAATTAAAGACTTTTTAGACTTTAATGAAAATGAAGCCACAACATACTCAAACGTATGAGACACAATGAAAAAAAGTCCTAAAAGCAAAACTAATAGCTCTGAGTGCCTCCAAAAAGAAACTACAGAGAACATAGACTGGCAGCCTGAGAGCACACCTAGATGCTCTAGAACAAAAGGAAGCAAATTCACCCAAGAGGAGTAGACAGCAGGAAATAATCAAACTCAGGGCTGAAATCAACCAAGTGGAAACAAAAAGAACTATTCAAAGAACCAACCAAGCCAGGAGCTGGTTCCTTGAGAAAATCAGCAAGATAGATAAACCCTTAGCCAGACTAACTAGAGGGCACAGGGACAGTATCCTAATTAACAAAATCAGAAATGAAAAAGGAGACATAACAACAAAACCTAAGGAAATCCAAGACATCACCAGATCCTACTACAAAAGTTTATACTCAACAAAACTGGAAAACCTGGATGAAATGGACAACTTTCTAGACAGATACCAAGTACCAAAGTTAAATCAGGATCAGATTAATGATCTTAACAGTTCCATTTCCCCTAAAGAAATAGAAGCAGTCATTAATAGTCTCCCAACCAAAAAAATCCCAGGACCAGATAGGTTTAATGCAAACTTCTCTCAGACCTTCAAAGAAGACCTAATTCCAACTCTCCTCAAACTATTCCACAAAATAGAAACAGAAGGTACTCTACCCAATTCATTCTATGAAGCCACAATTACTCTGATACCTAAGCCACACAAAGATCCAAAAAGAAATAGAACTTCAGACCAATTTCTCTTATGAATATCGATGCAAAAATACTCAATAAAATCCTTGCAAACCAAATCCAAGAACACATCAAAATGATCATCCATCATGACCAAGTAGGCTTCATCCCAGGGATGCAGGGATGGTATAATATACGGAAATCTATCAACGTAATCCATTGTATAAACAAACTCAAAGACAAAAACCACATGATCATCTCCTTAGACTCGGAGAAAGCATTTGACAAGATCCAACACCCATTCATGATAAAAGTCTTGGAAAGATCAGTAATTCAAGGCCCATACCTAAACATAATAAAAGCAATATACAGCAAACAACTAGCCAACATCAAACTAAATGGAGAGAAACTCGAAGCAATCCCACTAAAATCAGGGACTAGACAAGGCTGCCCACTTTCTCCCTACCTATTCAATATAGTAATTGAAATTCTAGGCAGAGCAATTCAACAAGAAAAGGAGATCAAGGGGATACAAATTGGAAAGGAAGAAGTCAAAATATTGCTATTTGCAGATGATATGATAGTATATATAAGTGATCCTAAAGATTCCACCAGAGAACTCCTAAACCTGATAAACAGCTTCAGTGCAGTAGCTGGATATAAAATTAACTCAAACAAATCAGTGGCCTTTCTCTACACAAAGGATACACAGGCTGAAAAAGAAATTGGGGAAACAACACCCTTCACAATAGTCACAAAAAAGTATAAAATACTTTGGTGTGACTCTAACTAAGGAAGTGAAAGATCTGTATGACAAGAACTTCAAGTCTCTGAGGAAAGAAATTGAAGAAGATCTCAGAAGATGGAAAGATCTCCCATGCTCATGGATTGGCAGAATTAATATAGTCAAAATGGCTATCTTGCCGAAAGCAATCTACAGATTCAATGCAATCCCCATCAAAAATCCACCTCAATTCTTCACCAAGATAGAAAGGGCAATTTGCAAACATCTGGAATAACAAAAAACCTAGGATAGCAAAAACTATTCTCAACAATAAAAGAACGTCTGGTGGAATCACCATGCCTGACCTCAAGCTATACTACAGAGCAATTGTGATAAAAACTGCATGGTACTGGTACAAAAACAGACAGGTACATCAATGGGATAGAATTGAAGACCCAGAAATGAACCCACACAACTATGGACAGTTGATCTTTGACAGACAAGTGAGCTAAAACCATCCAGTGGAAAGAAGACAGCATTTTAACAAATGGTACTGGCACAACTGGTGATTATCAGGTAGAAGAACGTGAATTGATCCATTCTTATCTCCTTGTACAAAGCTCAAGTCTAAGTGCATCAAAGAACTCCACATAAAATCATTGACACTGAAACTTATAGAGGAGAAACTGGGGGAAAGCCTCAAAGATATGGGCACAGGGGAAAAAAATCCTGAACAGAACAGAAATGGCTTGTGCTGTAAGATGGAGAAGCAACAAATGGGACCTCATAAAATTGCAAAGCTTATGTAAGACAAAAGGTACTGTTAATAAGACAAAAAGGCCACCATCAGATTGGAAAAGGATTTTTACCAAACCTAAATCTGAAAGGGGACTAATATCCAATATATACAAAGAGCTCAAGAAGCTGGACTCCAGAAATTCTAATAACCCCATTATAAAATGTGGTACAGAGCTGAACAAACAATTCTCAACTGAGGAATACTGAATGGCTGAGAAGCACCTGAAAAAATGCTCAATATCCTTAATCATCAGGGAAATGCAAATCAAAACAACCCTGAGATTCCACCTCACACCAGTCAGAATGGCTAACATCAAAAATTCAGGTGACAGCAGATGCTGGTGAAGATGTGGAGAAAGAGGAACACTCCTCCATTGTTGATGGGATTGCAAGCTGGTACAACCACTCTGGAAATCAGTCTGTTGGTCCCTCAGAAATTTGGACATAGTACTACTGGAAAATCCAGCAATACCTCTCCTGGGCATATACCCAGAAGATGTTCCAACTGCTAATAAGGACACATGCTCCACTATGTTCATAGCAGCCTTATTTGTAATAGCCAGAAGCTGGAAAGAACCCAGATGTCCCTCAACAGAGGAATGGATACAGAAAATATGGTACATTTACACAATGGAGTACTACTCAGCTATTAAAAACAATGAATTTATGAAATTCTTGGGCAAATGGATGTATCTGGAGGATGTCATACTGAGTGAGGTAACCTAATCACAAAAGAAGTCACTTGATATGCACTCACTGATAAGTGGATATTATCCCAGAAAATTAGAATATCCAAGATACAAATTGCAAAACACAAGAAAATCAAGAAGAAGGAAGACCAACATGTGGGCACTTCGTTCATCCTTAGAATAGGAAACAAAATACCCAGGGAAGGAGTTACAGAGACAAAGTTTGGGGCTAAGACGAAAGGATGGACTATCCAGAGACTACACCACCCGGGGATCCATCCCATAATCATCCACCAAACACAGACACTATTGCACATGCCAGCAAGATTTTGCTTAAAGGACCCTGATATAGCTGTCTCATGTGAGGCTATGCCATTGCCTGCAAATACAGAAGTGGATGCTCACAGTCATCTATAGGATGGAACACAGGGCCCCCAATGGAGGAGCCAGAGAAAGAACCCAAGGAGCTAAAGGTGTCTGCATCCCTATAGGTAGAACAACAATATGAACTAACCAGTAACCCCAGAGCTCATGTCTCTAGCTGCATATGTAGCAGAAGATGGACTAGTCAGCCATCATTGGGAAGAGAGGTTCCTTGGTCTTCCATACTTTATATGCCCCTGGACATGGGAACACTAGGGCCAAGAAGTGAGAGTGGGTGGGTAGGGGAGCAGGGCGGGTGGAGGGTATGGAGGACTTTCAGGATTTTCAGGATAGCATTTGAAATGTAAATGAAAAAATATCTAATAAGAAAATGAAAAAATTCTAATGTAAAAATAATAAAAATAAATAAATAATAATAATAAAACAGTAAAAGGTGGCGTTAGAGTGTCTACAGTGTACAGGGAAAGAGAAGTCCACATGCACATTAGCTGAGTGAATACACAGAGTGGGGGCAGAGCTGAAGGAGAGAATATCACAGAAGGATAGAAAGGATGCTCACCTCCTGAAAACGAGCAGAAATGTCTGCCAATTGAGAGAAATTGGAATAAGACTGAATCCATATTGATACACCATATTACTTAAGCATCTGCAACTATGAAGTTTCACGGGAGACGTAAGTCACAGTTCTTGAAACCACCTATCTAATGCAAGATAAAAGTCTCGGGCACCTTCAGAACAGAAGCATTAGATAGGTAGAATGAACACATATGCCAGCGTCCTTCTTCTCTAACCAAAGCCCAACACCACCTAGATCTGAAATAAGATATATAGATATACTATCTGGAAACAGAAGCAATAATCTAAAGCATAAGTCAAGAAACATAAAACATTTCTTTAAAGCTCAGTCAGCAGTCTCGGTTAGTTTGTAATGGGTTTTTGGTTTTACAGGAAGAAGAAAGATACAATGTTTTTTTAAAGCTCAGTTTACATTTTTTGTTAACTTGTAACCAGTTTCTAGTTTTACAGAGAGTTGAAAAAATAACTGAGAACATCCGTACATAGCCTTCCCAGCATCCTATGTCTCAGTAATGTCCTGGAGCAACAGAGTGAGTGAGTCCGGGTCCGCACTGTCTTTCCCCAGTTTCTATTTCCTTTTGCCTGGAAATAACTGTTGGGTCTACTTAGATAGCCCTTGAGTTTTTAAATTATAGGTTGGTCATTCTGTAAAATATCTCTGGATGAGGACATGCCATTATTTTCTATAATTAGAACTGGAATGTCTTGGAGAACTTGTTCCTTTGATGGGACAGTCCTGGGTGGCCTTCAACACCTTTTGCCCATCTCTGAGGACTACAGGAAGATCCTCTCTCATTGCAAAAAGTTTTGTTTTGTTTTGTGATAAATATGTATCTTCAGGAAGATATTCAACAAATTTTGTCAAATTGTCTTGGTCAGCACCCAAATTATACAATAGATTTTGCATTCATGATATTTCTTGTCTGTGTTGGTTATTACTATGAAAATGGTTCTGTAGCAAATTTATATTACACCCTTTCTATTTAAACAAAAAATTATCTTTTCTATATCTTAATTTATTATGTCAATACAGACTTAAGCATACCTATCTTATATACTGGATAGTGTCATAGTTGACCTTTAATTTAATGTTCATACCATCTGAGAGCCAGCCAGGAAACAGGCCTGGGTCCCCACCATTCCACAAGTAATTCCTGACAGAGTAGGCACTATTTATTTTCCTCATCTCTGTCCCAAACCTTGGAGTTAAGTTACAAACACAAGGCCTTATAAGAGAATCGGGAACCCTGAGAGAATTTGACAGCCAGATGCTAAGTGAACTCATAGCTACAGGAGTTTATTATCCCCAAACCCTGAAGATAAACAGAGCTACAACATACACATACATATACATCATACATATATACACCATGGGAGTTCATGTCAGAACCTCCCACCCCAATCTGCCATTACAGAGTTATCTGTATCTAAGAGTATCAGATAAAATACAAAATGCCCAGTTAAGTTAGAATTCAGATAAACAGGGGAGTTGGCAAGATGTTTCAACAGGTAAAGTTGCTTGCTACCAAACCTGAGTTTGGTCCCCAGAACCCACATTAGAAGAAAGCTAACTCCTGGGATTTGTGCTCTGACCTCACCTGTGTTTGTATGTGTACACAAAAAATAGATATAAAAGAATTGTTTTAGTTGTCAGATAACTAATGAATAACATTTTCATATAAATATTTTCTAAATGGTAACTTGTATTTTTAAGTGACAACTTTGGTTCTAGTGGTCTCCCATCTTTCTAACAGACTAATAATATACTCTGGACTGGAGAGGTTGCTCAGTGGGTAAAGCTTTTTCTAGACAAATATAAGAACCTAAGTTCAGATCCCTAGAGCCCACATGAAGCTGGCATGATGCCATGTGTCTATACCCACAGCATTCTTATAGAAAAAAGGAAGCTGGAGACAAAAGCACCCCAAACTCTTTGGCCCAGCTAGTCTGGTGTATACAGCAGCAAACAAATACCCTGCCCCAAACAAATAGAAGCCAACCCAAGGTTTATACATATACACACTCGAATCCTACACATGCACGAACGCACGCACAAACACACAAACACACACACACACACACACACACACACATTTAAAGGCCAGAGGGAGATGCTCAGTGATGAAGGGCACTTGCTGTTCTTGCAGAGCACCTGAGCACCTATGTGAGGGAGCTCCCAACTGCCTGTAATTCCAGCTCCAGAGACTTCAATATCTCCTTCTGGCCTCCATGGGAACGTTCATAGAGGTGTGTGTGTGTGTGTGTGTGTGTGTGTGTGTGTGTGTGTGTAAATCCACTAAATATATATTTAAAATAAATATCTAATAAATAAAAAGAAAAATGGCTCCCAACATTCTCACTATTCATAGTTCCTCATCCTATAGGACATAGCTCATCCCCAGCCCCACATGGCCTGATCACAACTTCACACACAGTCCCCAGTCTTCTTTGGCTTGCTTACTTCATTATAGCCTCCCTGGTGGCTTTTGATGATGACTAATGGAGGGAAAGATTTTTAAGACTGTATGGGAAAGATGAAGGAAATGTGGTAACCATAGAAATAAACAACTCTATCTCCATGCTTACTATGGCAAACATTCATCTCTTGCTCCTAGGTGTCCACATGGACTGCAGCTTTGCCAGTCTCTGCATGGCTCCCTGCATCTTCTCATCCCACAATCCCTTTCATGAACAGGCAGCTGTCACTGGGGCTTCCTATGCCAGGGGACAGTACCTCAGGCCTAACTCATGGTGCTTCATAAGCCTCTGTCTAAAGCAGGCCACTGTTGTTTGCAGCTACACTGCACTGGTCAAGTTAACCCAAGCAGAGTTCAAAGTCAAGAGATAAGAAAGGGAAGAATCCCTCCCACACTAAAGGTCAAGTGGGGGAGGGGATGAGGAGCTACAAGCCAGGGCTGTGCTTAGCCACCAAGGCAAACTGACAAAAGCAAGCACAGCCAGTATCACCAACAGGCTACAGTAGTAACTGTCTCTTCATCGTGGAGACCCAAACACCTGGCAAGATACAAGTTAAAAGAGAAAGGGTTCATCTTGGCCCATGGTTTAGTTCATCATGATGGGGAAGTCATGGCAGCTGGGGTGGGTGGCATAGGGGCTAGAGTGAGAGGGGTGGCAGCTGGGGTGGGGGTGTGGCAGCTGGGGTGGGAAGCCTGGCAGCTAGGGTAGCTTGAAGCTTCAGCTGCAGCTATGGAGAGCTGCTTGTTTACACGGGAGCCAATCTGGAAGTGGATGAAAAATGCTGGTACCCTACTGCCTTTCTCCTTCCCATCTTTTTATTCAGCCCATGAAATGCAGTCACCAACACTAAAGTGTCCCCTTTTTCTTTAAACCCCTATGGGAAAACCCCCATAGGCACACCCAACGGTATCCTTTGGTGATTCTGAGTCCAGCAAAGTAGACAAGGATTGATTAACTGTTACACAGGCATAAAGGATAGAACAATAAACGCATAGAAAAACATCCTGCCAGAATAAACAAGAAAGCCAAACATGTCTACATATAACTCATGCATAGGAAACAAATTAACATGGATGCTGGTGAAGAAAAGAAGAACAAAGGTTGCCATTATATCTCAGAGTTTGAACCTCAACCTTTATGCAAAATTCTAATAAACTGGCCAATTATTTTATCAAAAAGGTCTTCCTCCCCATCAAGTCAAATTCCAAACCATTTGGCTCCTTTAGGTTTCTGATGGGGACTGAACTCAGGGTCTTCTTCATACCCAACAAGCACTTTATTACTGAGCTACACGTACCCATTTATGCCCAACCCTAAAGACCCTTTTTTTAAAAGTTCTAAAATTCATTTAGCAGTAACAGAAATCAAATATAAGAGAAATAAGTTGGAGTCCTACACTACTTTGAGATTTTTACCTCCTTGTCAACATTGTGAAAAAAAAGAAAAACTAGTCACAGACATAAAACAAGCCACATTATGGGACAAAGGAAAACAGTCAATTGGAATAGCTGTAAGCACAGTGCTAATGCACAGCCCGTGCTCACTGATGGCTGCAGCAGAGGCTCAGCTTTGAGCAGAGTGACAAATGATGTCATAGCAAAGAGTAAGTAGTGAGGCCCCTCCTGAGGGACAAGACCATTCTACATTTTACCATTAAAGAAAAAAAAAAAAAACATCAAAACTGGAATTTTATATTAGAAAGTAACAATAATAGAAAACACATTATACATACATAAATATGCATATATAGAATATGATAGGCATACAGAAAAGAATCTAGAAAGACAGACATCGATGTGTGTGTGTGTATGTGTGTGTGTGTGTGTGTGTGTGTGTGCATACATACATATATACATATGAGTGTGTGCATGTGTGCTAAATCTGGGATTTCTAATTAAAGGGAAAAAGATATTAGAATCACTAGCATGCCTACCAGGAGGGAAAGAAGAAATCTGTATCTTTACTACATAATCCCTATGCCAGATGAATTCCAGATGAATTTGAAATTAAAATACAAGGAAGGAAATCCATACTTAGCCATAGATTTTTTTTTAAAAAAATATATATTTTAGAGGTGGCCAGGGCCTTTCTCATGTGAAGACAAAGGCAGAAACTAAAAAGTTAATATTGGTAATTAGACTTCATTAAAATTTAAAGTTCTGGAGAGAAAATCATGGCTAAAAGAAATTAAATTTGGGAAAAGATATTCCTCAAGTTTTACTAAAGAGTATTCAGTAGCTTCAATGTGATACAGTTATCATATAACTTTATCTGAAGAACTGAAAGCCACCCAGAGACACACACAAATAAATATATGGGGCCTTTCAGAAATGAAAACCATAAAGTGTCAGAAAGCAAAACAGATCCCTGGTCTTGCTAGTAACATGCCCAAAAGAATATGTATAGACATACAGAAAAGAATCTAGAAAGACAGACACCAACGTGCTCATAGAGGTAACCGCTGAAACTGCCTGCTGGCAGCAGGAACATCCAGCTATATCTACATTCCCAAAGGACAGCCAGCCCAAGGACAGCCAGGCCTACCAACATCTGGGACAACCAGGTAAGATTCCGCCCCAGGCCCTTTGCCTGCCAGGTACCCTTAGGTAAATCCAGAAGCAGCGAAATGTTCCTTGTCCCCTGCACTCCAGTTCCATCTCAAGAAGATGCCTGAGCCAGCAGGAACTTCCAGGTTAAACTACTCCCCACCAAGACCCTGCCTGCCATGTCCCCCTGGGGTATACCCCAGCAGAGGTGAGGTGAGCTTTGCCCTGTCCCCTGAGTTCCATTGTTCAGCCCATGCCTCTGCCTGTATTCTTGCAGGCCTGCCAGCACCAGGAACAACCAAGCTTGCTGAGATCTGTGACAACCAGGTAGGACTCTACCCCCAGCCCCTTGCTTTCCAGGTCCCCTTAGGCACACTCAACAGCAGCAAACTGCCTTCTGTTCCCTGCACTCTATTTCCTGATGCAAGCTCTGTCTGCTTTCCTGGAGGCCTGCCAGAACCAGGAACATTCAGGTCTGATCCCAACACCCTCACCCTCAATCCCTGCCTACAAGTCCACCTAAAATACACCCAATAGCAGCACAATGTCCCCTGTCCCCTGCACTCTATTTTCTGGCCCACAACTCAGCCTACATTCATAGTATCCCACCAACACCAGGGACAATCAGATGGCTAAAGGACAACAAAAGAACACAATCATCAAGAGCTAGGGCAATATGGCAATACCAGAGCCCAGCTATCCTACTACAGCAAGCTCTCCATGTTCCAATACAACTGAAGCTCAGGAAAAGAACTTTAAATCCAGCCTTATAAAGATGGTGGGTTTCTTTAAAGAGGAAATGAATAAATCCTTTAAAGAAATACAAGAAAATACAGTTAAACAAGTGAAGGAAGTGAATAAAACTGTTCAAGACCTGAAAATGAAAATTATTGCTAATAAAGAAATGAAAATTTCTTTAATAGAGAAAAAGAAAATGAAATGAATGAAAATGAAAATGAAAATTATTGCTAATAAAGAAATGAAAATTTCTTTAATAAAGAAAAAGAAATGAAAATTATTGCAAATAAAGAAAACACAAACTGGGGGAATCATGGGGATGAAAAACCTACAGAAGAAAACAGGAACTACAGATGCAAACATCACCAACAGAATACAGGAGATGAAAAGGAGAATCTCAGGCATAAAAGATATGATAGAAGACATAGATACATCCATCAAAGAAAATGCTAAATCTAAAAAGTTCCTGACACAAAACATCCAGGAAATCTGGGACACCATGAAAAGACCAAACCCTTAGGTTCTTCTGTTCCTATATTAGGAATAGACACACACACACACACACACTACCATCACCAAAATAACAGGATGGTCATTGGTCATTAATATTGCTCAACATCAATGGACTCAATTCCCCAATAAATAAGAAGACACAGTCTAACAGAGTGGGTGCAAAAACAGGATCTATCATTCTTCTGCATACAAGAACCACTTCTCAGCAACAAAGATAGACATTACCTCAGAGTAAAGTGGGAAAAGGTTTACCAAGCAAACAGATCTAAGAAGCAAGGTGGAGTAGCCATTCTGATATCTAGTAAAATTGATTTTCAACCAATATTAATCAAAAGAGGTGGAGAAGGAGACTTCATACTTATCAGAGGAAACTTCCACCAAGATGATGTCTCAATTTTGAAAATTCTATTCCTCAAATGCAAAAGTACCCACATTTATAAAAGAAAAATTACTAAAGTAAAATCACACATAGAACCACACACATTAATAGTGGGAGACTTCTCCCCAAAGGACTCTCCACTCAGCAGGTGCCTGAGCACACCCAGGATCATAGGATCACTGGTGAGTGGAGGACAACATCTGTTCCAAACCAATCGTGACAGGCCTGTGCCAGGAGCCCTGCCTGACCGGGTTCCTTCTGATCGGTGCTGGTATACCTTGATTTCAAACACACCAGACAGCCCCACAGTTCCAAGAGGAGACACCACTTCCAGGCTCGGTAAAACTCCCAGGATCTTAGGATTCCCAGATACCAGGATACCAGGAGCTTTGTCACACCAGGATCTCAGGATCTCAGAAGAAGCTTGACTGCCAAGAACTCTGACACACCCAGAATCTCAGGTTCACAGGATCCCAGAATCCCAGAATCACAGAATCACAGAGGAAGCTGGACTCTGAGGAGTCCTGAATCAACCACGATTATAGAAAGGACAGGCTCCAATCAGATATATTGAGGGCAGCAAGCACTTGAGATAATCAGATGGCAGGAGGCAAGTGTAAAAACAGAAGCTACAGAAACCAAGATTACTTGGCATCATCAGAAGCAAACTCTCCCACCATAGTAAATCCTGGATCCACCACCACACCAGAAAAGCAAAATATGGATCTAAAGTCACTTTTCATGATGATGATGGAGGACGTTAAGAAGGAAATAAATAACTCCCTTAAAGAAATAAAGGAAAACACAGGTAAACATCTAGAAGCCCTTAAAGAGTAAACACAAAAATCCATTGAAGAGTTACAGGAAAACACATCCAAACAGGTGATGGAATTGAACAAAACCATCAAGGATCTGAAAATGGAAGTACAAACAATAAAGAAATCAAAAAGGAAGACAACTCTGGAGATAGAAATCCTAGGAAAGAAATCAGAAACCATAGATGTGAGCATCAGCAACAGGATACCAGAGATGGAAGAGAGAATCTCATCCAGGACATAATGAGAAGACCAAACCTACAGATAGTAGGTATAAATGAGAATGAAGACTTTCAACTTAAAGGGCAAGTAAATATCTTCAAAAATTATAGAAGAAAACTTTCCTAACCTAAAGAAAGAGATGCCTATGAACATACATGAAGCCTACAGAACTCCAAATAGACTGGACCAGAAAAGAAATTCCTCCCACCACATAATAATCAGAACAACAAATTCAATAAATAATGATAAAATATTAAAAGCTGTAAGGGGAAAAAGGTCAAGTAACATATAAAGGCAGACCTATTAGAATTACACCAGACTTCTCACCAGAGATTATGAAAGTCAGAAGATCCTGAGCAGATGTTATACAGACCTGAAGAAAACACAAATGCCAGCCCAGGCTACTATACCCACCAAAACTCTCAATTACCATGGATGGAGAAAACAAAATATTCCATGACAAAACCAAATTCACACAACATCTTTCCACAAATCCAGCCCTTCAAAGGATAATAAAGGGAAAACACCAAACAAGGACAGAAACTATCCCCTAGAAAAAGCAAGAAAGTAATTCTTCAACAAACCTAAAAAAAGGACAGCAGCAATAACAAAATCCTAACTTAATAACAAAAATAACAGGAAGAAAAAATAACTTTTCCTCAATATCTCTTAATATCAATGGACTCAATACCCCAATTAGCCATTCTAATATTGAATAAAATAGACTTCCAACCCAAAGTTATCAAAAAAGACAAAGAGGGGCACTTCATACTCATCAAAGGTAAAATCTTCCAAGATGAACTCTCAATTCTGAATATCTATGCTCCAAATTCAAGGGCAGCCACATTCATTAAAGAAACATTAGTAAAGTTCAAAGCACACATCGTACCTCACACAATAATAGTGGGAGACTTAAACACACCACTCTCATCAATGCACAGATCCTGGAAACAGAAACTAAACAGAAACATATGGAAAATAACAGAAGTTAGAAACAAATGGATTTAACAGATATCTACAAAAAAAGTCCTAAGAGGAAAACTACTAGCTCTGAGTGCCTCCAAAAACAAACTAGAGAGAGCATACACTAACAGCCTGACAGCATACCTAAAAGCTCTAGAACAAAAGGAAGCAAATTCTCCCAAGAGGAGTAGATGGCAGGAAATAATCAAACTCAGGGCTGAAATCAACCAAGTGGAAACAAAAAGAACTATTCAAAGAATCAAAAAAAAAAAAAAAAATCAACCAAACCAGGAGCTGGTTCTTAGAGAAAATCAACAAGATAGATAAATCCTTAGCCAGACTAACTAAAGGCCACAGGGACTGTATCCTAGTTAACAAATCACAAATGAAAAGGGAGACATAACAACAAAACATGAGGAAATCCAAAACATCATCAGATCCTACTACAAAAGGCTATACTCAACAAAACTGGAAAATCTGGATGAAATGGACAAATTTCTAGACAGATACCAGGTACCAAAGTTAAACCAGGATCAGATTAATGACCTAAACAGTCCCATATGCCCTAAAAAATAGAAGTCATTAATAGTCTCCCAACCAACAAAAGCCCAGGACCAGATGGGTTTAGTGCAGAGTTCTATCAGAACTTCAAAAAATACCTAATTCCAATATTCCTCAAACTATTCCACAAAATAGAAACATAAGGTACTCTACCCAATTCATTCTATGAAGCCCCAATTACTCTAATACCTAACCATAGAAAGATCCAACAAAGAAAGAGAACTGCAGACCAATTTCCCTTATGACTGTCAAGGCAAAAATACTCAATAAAATCCTCTAAAACTGAATCCAAGAACACATCACAATGATCATCCATCATGATCAAGTAGTCTTAATGGGAGGGATGCAGGGATTGTTTAATATATGGAAATCCATCAACATAATCCGCTATATAAACAAACTCAAAGACAAAAAACACATGATCATCTCGTTAGATGCTGAGTAAGCATTTGACAAAATTGAACACCCATTTATGATAAAAGTCATGGAAAGATCAGGAATTCAAGGCCCATACCTAAACATAATAAAAGCAATATACAGCAAACCAGCAGCCAATATCAAACTAAATGGAGAGAAGCTGGAAGGAATCCCACTAAAAGCAGGGACTAGACAAGGCTGCCCACTTTCTCTCTACCTATTCCATACAGTACTTGGAGTCCTAGCCAGAGCAATTAGACAAAAAAAGGAGATCAAGGGATACAGATTGGAAAGAAAGAAGTCAAAATATTGCTATTTGCAGATGATATGATAGCATATATTATATAAGTGACCCTAAAAATTCCACCAGAGAACTCCTAAACCTGATAAACAGCTTCAGTGCAGTAGCTTAATATAAAATTAACTCAAACAAATCAGTGACCTTTCTCTACACAAAGGATAAACAGGCTGAAAAAGAAATTAGGGAAACAACATCCTTCACAATAGCACTAAGTGCCTTCCTACGGAAATTGGAGAGATCTCATACGAGGAACTTAGCAGCACACCAGAACACTCTAGAACAAAAAGAAGCAAACACACCCAAGAAGAGTAGACTGCAAGAAATAATCAAACTCAGGGCTGGAATTAAAGAAAACAATACAAAGGATCAATGAAACCAAGAGCTAGTTCTTTAAGAAAATCAACAAGAGAGACAAAGCTTTAGCCAAACTAACTAAAAGGCAAACAGAATCAGAAGTGAAAAGATGGGCATAACGATATTTACTAAGGAAATCCAAAGAATCATTGGGTCTTCC
This sequence comes from Mus musculus, assembly GCF_000001635.26. Taxonomy (NCBI): domain Eukaryota; kingdom Metazoa; phylum Chordata; class Mammalia; order Rodentia; family Muridae; genus Mus; species Mus musculus. The sequence continues at coordinate 13,188,977 of NC_000084.6, read as the reverse complement.
TTCAAAAATATTTACTCTACAAAATTGAAAAACCTAAATGAAATGGATGGTTTTCTTGATAGATATCACTTACCAAAGTAAAATTAAGATCAGGTAAACATTTCAATAGGCCTATAACCCCTAAGGAAATAAGAATAGTCATTAAAAGCTGGGAGTAATTTGATCTCCCAGCCTGTTGAGAGCAAAGCTTCTAGTAACCTCCATTAGGCCCACTGGCGTTTAAGGTTACAAGGTAAACACACTTACCCAATGGTAACAACAACAACAGCAAGACCACAAAAAGGAAAAACAACAACAAAAAAAAATCCAAATTCTCTGTGGGCTAGCAGATGAGAAATGGTGCTGTAGGAGCAGCAGGACTGCTTGCAGGTGTGGCTCCTGGAAGTCCTGAGAAGAGAGAGGAAGGTTGTTATCGTTGTTGTTGTTGACTGTTGACCAACAAAAGCTAAGCATGGGCCACACTGGGGACAAGCACAGCTGTGGAAACTAGTGACCAACAAAGAACCTAGAAGGATCAATTTTGACAGCTACTTTGGAAGTCTATAAATAGAAATGGTGTGCCCTAGGTGATACAAAGTTGAGTGAAGGTCAAGAAGCCACCTAGAAGGTCTCACTAATAGTCATTCAAAATGTCAGGGACCAGAACTGGGGAAATAGCCTAGACTTTAAAGTCCTTACAAACAAGACAGGTAGCATTCAGACCCCCAGTTCTCATCAAAGTGTCAGGTGTTGTTCAGGTCACCTATAATTCCAACCTCAAAACATGGAGACAGAGGATTCCCTGTAAACCAGCTATTCATACTAGCCAGGAACTCTGGAGTTGACTGGGAGTTTCTGCCTCAAAAAATTAAAGAGAGCAGGGAGACTTTAGGATGACAATTCTGTCAGTAAAGTGCCTAGCACATGAGTTTAGGAGTCTAGCTTCGTGTCCCCAACACCCACACCAGGTATGGTGTAGTTTACAAAAAGCCCAGGAACCATGGCTTACATTGGTAACCCTGGCACTCACTCAGATGGCAGAAATAGAAGGATTCCAGATGCCCACTGGCCAGCCAGTAAGCTACAGGTTCAGGCTCACTGTCAAAAAAATAAGATGAAGAGAGTCACTATGGAAAGCATTGATGTTAACCTCTGACCTCCACATGCATGCATATACATGTGTACATGCATACGCAAGCACACATAGATAACTCTCAGCAATAAACCCAGAATCTTTTCAGGAACTCAGAACTAAGCGTGAGAACCCATCATCTCTACCTCAGAACCATACTTCTTGTGTGCAAGTGGAAGCTGTTTAAATCTTCCACATGCAACTTTTTTCATGCCAAGCATGCCCCAAAAAGGGGCTATAGAGGTGCTCATGGGTTCATAGCACTCACTGTTCTTGCAGAGGACCTGAGTTCAGCTCCCAGCACCCACAGCAGGCAGCTCACAACCAACTGTATCTCGAGCCCCAGGGATCTGATACCCCTTCTGACCTCTGGTACCGGCATACACATGTACTTTACACATAAATTAACAATCTTTAAAAATAAAAAATATAAATAAATGTTCATCCAAAGTGACTCTGTGTTCAAGATATGTGCATGGTTTCCATCTGTCTGTCTGTCTGTCTGTCTGTCCGTCTGTCTGTCTACTTACCCATCTCCTCTTTCTCTCCCTCTCTATCCTCCCTCTGTCTCTCTATCTCATCTCTATCTCTGTAACTCTCTATCATCTCTATCTCTCAAGAAGGTTTCCAAAAATATGTTATCTGCTGTCAATTTTGCAATCCTCCTGCTTCAACTACATAACAACTGGGATTGCAGATGTGCTCCTGTATACCCAGCAGATGCTTCCATTTCCTGTGGTGACAGTTCCCACCATCAACAATGACTAGCATTCCTTCCATTGTCAACTATGTGTCTTAAAGACATTAACTATAACATGGATTGTTCAAATGTTTAAGGGCTCACAAGTTAAAAAAAAAAAAAAACCTCTGTTTCTACCAGTCACAGCTTTACCAACATCAAAATCATTTGATTTTTAAATTTAATGTATGCTCCAACCATCTCTGCCCCTTTTTAGACCAAATGTCACGTGTGTGTAGGTGCCTTTAGACACCAGAGGAGGGCACCAACTCCGTTGTAACTAGACTTATAGCTTTGAATAGGCAGCTGGGTGCTAGGAACCAAACTCAATTCCCCTATAAGAGCAGCAATTGCTCTTAACCACTGAGATTTCTCTGCAGCCCTGAATCTCTTCTGTTTTGACCCCTGTGGAAGCTCTAAACACAATCTGAATCATATCAGAGTGAGTTACATTGATATCTGAACGCCCCTGTTGAACAGAAGCCCCTGGCATCTAAAGCAGCAACTTTCTCATGGCACACTCACACTCTCTTAAACTTACTGCTCAGTGATGATCTAAACAGTCTGTTAGAACCCACAGCCCTGAGCAAACTGGAAATAGATGCAGAACTTATGTGGAACGTCAATGGGAGGTGTTGCTGCTCCAGCTGCTGCAACACTGGTAATTACACAATACTTTTATTGAGCAATTTGGTGGTAATTCTTGCTGCTATTCCTCCTTAATAAGATCCATTGTGCACCATAAAATAGTAACTGAGATGCAGTTTGTATTCTGCACATGTCATGAGTCTTACTAGCAGGTTCTTCCATACCCATAATCTCATCATTATTACTATTACCCTCGAAAGGCAGTTGACTTGCATTAATCAGGCCTGCTGCCATTCCCTTGCCAGATTTTCTGCAGTTTTATTGTGCTTTTGGACATTTTAATTAACTTGAAAAAATTAATTTTAAAATCTTTCCTTATTAATGCTCTGCCCCCTTGGAGATCCTGTCTCCTTGTTTATTATCACTGACCATTCGAAGATGGGGGTCGTTAACAAGGTAGTCTCCAGAGAACCACACCATCTTGCCTCAGAGTCCATGCTATTTTTAAATAAGATGAGAATAATAAGCCAAAATTGGGAGTGTGGGAGGAAGAGATGAATCTCTTGCTTGGGGACTTAATGGGCTTAAAATTTCAATTATACCATAGCAGCGACTCCTCAACAATCCACTCTCCACAGCAGCTTAGCAATGCAGTTCAGAAATGGCACAGAGTGAGATCCATTTCTCCTATGTACCAAGCTGAAGTGAATAATACAGGGATTTGATGAGCTCAAAACATTGATACAGAGCCAAATAAACAGAACACATCACAAAAAAATTCATTTCCTGATCCTTCATTCCCCTCTCTGAGCCTTGGAAATGTAAGTAGACAGGCATTGGCCATGAGGGCTATATTTTCTGAATGCCTTTGTTTCCATCAGTTTTGAGTGACTGTAACAAAATGCCTGAGATAATTAAAAGCTACAAAGGTTTATTTTGACTCACAGTTTTGGAAATTCTACTTGGTGATAACTGTTTCTTTGGGCCTATGGTTAGATGATCTGCAGTAGCAGAATAGGTGGTGGGAACAAAATCTCTAAACTTGCAGCCATGAAGCCAAATAAGAACAAGGGCCCTGGGCCACCATTCCCCTTCAAGCAGACACCTACAATAACAAAAGACCTCCTGTCAGGTTCCACATATTAAAGACTCCCAATAGAGCAGCTGGGGACCACAACTTCAGCATTGAATCAAACCCTGCAACAATAAGTGTTCCAAACAGTAAGATATTGAGTGAGATGGCCAGGGATGAGAAGTAAAGATAGAAGCAATAGGTAGGACCAGATATTGTATAAGCTGATGACTTATATCAAGAAACTCTGTTAAGAAATATAACACCTTATATACTATTTTCAGCGGAGAAATGAGACAGAGTCCACAGACTCTGAGACAAAGCCAGCAGTATACTCAAGCGATGCTGCACCAAGATAATATAGTGTATGAAGAGCACACAGTCTCTTTGGGACTGATGGCTCCAGTCTCATCAAGGAAAAGCCAACTTCCCAGGAACCAAAGCCTTAACTCTTCAAGGCCCAGGACTAGCCTTACCAAGTCTGGTCTTATGCAAGGACACAGAACAAACATTCCTATTGTGCTTGTATGAGGACCTCTGGGAAAGTCATAGGCTGTCCTGGCTCTCCAGATAGCACTTAGGCCTTTGAAAGACCTTACTCATACTACCAAAGGACACACCCACATCACAGAACAGAATGCAATTAGTTGATAGTGTCTTCCTGGTCTAGGTAATGGAAGTAAATCTATGTTAAAATCTAACAACCAAAGTGTCATAAGTGTCCACCAAAAGCTGTATATGGTAAGTGAATGGCCTGGATATCTGCCTTCCTGTGTAAAGGCTCCACACCCTTTTTGTGTCATTTATAATAGTGACACTCACTTTTAGTTATGAGAATCTACTTTTAATTGAATAAAGCATGTAGATCTTCATGTCACTGTATAGTTTCTGTTGATTAAGAAGGTAAAGGGGGGACTACAGAGATGTCTCAGCAGGTAGAATATACTACTCTAGCAGAAAAATCAAATAGCACTCGAAGTACCCATGGTGGGCAGCACATAACTGTACGTAATTCTAGCTCAAGGGCTTCTGATGCCATCTCTGGCATTCGCAAGGCACCTGCACCTACATGCACAATCCATCCCCAATAGACACACAAATGCCTATGATTTAAAATAAACCTTAAAAGGAAATGGAAAGTGTACCATGAAGGGGATCTGGGAAGAGTGGGAAGGAGAGGTGGAATGGCTGCACACATGTATGAAATTCACAAAGAAAAATAAAAATTAAAGAAAATAGTTGATGGACACATACATGAATTCAACTATGTAACAGAAATTCTTGTTTAATGGCATTAAGCACTCCTACATTTCGAGCAGAAAGCTACAAATGTGTAGACTATCTTACTTATTCAGTTACAGACACTGCCTGGCTGGCTCTTATATTTGCATGTTCTTTGAATTAGTTTTGTCCCCAACCCCACCCCAGTCCTTCTCTGGACAAGGCCTACATGATCAGGAATTAAGGACAATTTCATTAAACATCATATTAGACATATAAACCATGAAATGAATATACAAACCAAAACATTCTTTTTGATGTAGCTTGGAATATTTTCAAGGGGGTCTTTTTGGGTTGTCGTTGCTATAATTCTATTTCAAATGCTTGTGTTTTTGTAGAATAATAGAAACACAGAGAATTCTATCCAGCTGTCTTCAGACTAAGTTTCATTAACAGCTGTCTACAATACTAGTTTAATGTAAGAAATTCCTATCCAACAACACTAGTTACCTGGGGTGTCATTGAAGAAGCCAGGCCCTGTTTGTAAAGGGTACAGACTAATTCAAGTTCCTTCTGTGTTACTAAATAGTTGTGGGGATTTTTAATGTTTTTCTTACAAGTCTGTGCACCACATACATATATGGTGCCCACAGAGGTCAAAAGGGGCTGTCAGGTCCCCTGGAATCAAAGGTAAAGATGGTTATGAGCTACCACTTGGGTGCTGGCAATTGAACATGAGTCCTCTGAAGATCAGTCAGTGCTCTTAACTACTAAGCCATCTCTCTAGCTCAGAGCATGGCTTAAGTAACTCACTTACCATCTACACCCTCAGCTTCCTCTAAAACACACTTAGCACAAGCGCCTCTATACCCTGATTATTGGTACGATCAAATGCACGTCAAAAGATGAGCATAGGGGCTGGGGAAAAGGCTCAAGGGATAAAGTACTTGCATGACAGGTGTGAGGAGCTGAGTTCACATCCTCATCACCTGTATAAAATGCCAGACATGCAACATGCACAAGCAACACATACATGGTGGAAAGAAACAGGTGGGTCCCTGGAACTCAGTGATAGCCAGGCTAGCAGGAACAACAAGCACTAGAGTCAGGAGACTGACTCAAAAACTAAACTAGAGAGTGATTGATAGGAAGTCCAATGACAATCTCTAGCCTCCACACATAAACACATAGGCACACACACACACACACACACACACACACACACACACACACACACACACACCATTCTAGTGAGAGCTGGATGATTCATAAGAGTTTGAAAAGAGGTTTGGTTTTATAATACTTATTAATTTTTAAAAATTAAAAACACACTCTAAAATTGAAGGCAGGGGTATAATTTCTACTGTGGAAAGGGCTTTGTAAGGATATGTTAGCTGATCCTGCCTGCATGGTCTTTCCATTGACAGAAGATGCAGACATGGGAAGCAAGGTTCTGTCATGGCAGAGGATGAAGAGACTCTTCCAGCAAAGTGGAACTTGGCCTCCAGCAGAGGTGAACTTGGGCTCAGTGTTTGTGTGGGTCCCTACAAATGCCACCACTGGCAGAGGAATGATCCTGGAGAGAAAAGACAGAAGTAAGTTTAGCACCACTTAGTTACCTGGGCTGGTTCAAACTTCTAAAGTCCAATCCCAAGCAGTTTTCTTTTCTTTCCTTTCCTTTCCTTTCCTTTCCTTTCCTTTCCTTTTCTTTTCTTTTCTTTTCTTTATTTTTTAGATATTTTCTTCATTTACATTTCAAATGCTATCCTGAAAGTCCCCTATACCCTCTCCACGCCCTGCTCCCCTACCCACCCACTCCCACTTCTTGGCCCTGGCGTTCCCCTGTACAGGGGCATATAATTTTCACAAGACCAAGGGCCTCTACTCCTAATAATGGCCTACTAGGCCATCCACTGCTACATACATAACGAGAGACACAAGCTCTGGAAGGTACTGGTTAGTTCATATTGTTGTTCCTCCTATAAGGTTGCATACCCCATTAGCTCATTGGGTACTTTCTGAAGCTCCTTTCATTGGGGGCCCTGTGTTCCATCGAATATATAGATGACTGTAAGCATCCATTTCTGTATTGGCCAGGCATGGCACAGCCTCACAAGAAAAAGCTATATTAGGATCCTGTTAGCAAAATCTTGCTGGCAATGAAATAGTGTCTGGGTTTGGAGGTTGTATATGAGATGGATCCCCAGGTGGGGCAGTCTCTGCATGGTCCTTCCTTCTGTCTCATCTCTGAATTTTGTCTCTGTAACTCCTTCCATGGGTATTTTGTTCCCCATTCTAAGAAGGAATGAAGTATCCATACTTTGGTCTTCCTTCTTCTTGAGTTTCATGTGTTTTGAAAATTTTATCTGGGGTATTCTAACTTTCTGGGCTAATATCCACTTAGTGAGTGCATATCATGTATGTTCTTTTATGATTGGGTTACCTCACTCAGGATGATATCCTCCAGGTCCATCCATTTGCCTAGGAATTTCATAAATTTATTATTTTAATAGCTGAGTAGTACTCCATTGTGTAAATGTACCACATTGTCTGTATCTATTCTTCTGTTGAGAAACATCTGGGTTCTTTCCAGCTTCTGGCTATTATAAATAAGGCTGCTATGAACATAGTAGAGCATGTGTCCTTATTACAAGTTGGAACATCTCTGGGTACATGCACAGGAGAGGTATTGCTGGATCCTCCAGTACTACTATGTCCAATTTTCTGAGGAACCACCAGACTGATTTCCAGAGTGGTTGTACAAGCTTGCAATCCCACCAGCAATGGAGGAGTGTTCCTCTTTCACCACATCCTGGCCAACATCTGCTGTCACCTGAATTTTTGATCTTAGCCATTCTGACTAGTGTGAGGTAGAATCTCAAGGTTGTTTTAATGTTATTTCCCTGAAGATTAAGGATGTTAAACATTTTTTCAGGTGCTTCTCAGCCTTTCGGTATTCCTCATTTGAGAATTCTTTGTTTAGCTACGTACGCCATTTTTTGTATTATTTTTTATTAGGTATTTTCTTCATTTACATTTCAAATGCTATCCCAAAAGTCCCCCATACCCTCCACCCCCGCACTCCGCTACCCACCCACTCCCACTTCTTGGCCCGGGCATTCCCCTATACTGAGGCATATAAAGTTTGCAAGACCAAGTGGTCGCTCTTCCCAATGATGGCCGACTAGGCCATCTTCTGCTACATATGCAGCTAGAGACACGAGCTCCGGGGTACTGGTTAGTTCATATTGTTGTTCCACCTATAAGGTTGTACACCCCTTTAGCTCATTGGGTACTTTCTCTAGCTCCTCCATTGGGGGCCCTGTGTTCATTCCAATAGCTGACTGTGAGTATCTACTTCTGTGTTTGCCAGGCATCGGCATAGCCTCACAAGAGACAGCTATATCAGGGTTCTTTCAGCAAAATCTTGCTGGTGTATGCAATGGTGTCAGCCTTTGGAGGCTGATTATAGGATGAATCTGCCAGTGTGGCAGTCTCTAGAAGGTCCATCCTTTCATCTCACCTCCAAACTTTGTCTCTGTAACTCCTTCCATGGGTGTTTTGTTCCCAATTCTAAGAAGGAGCAAAGTGTCCGCACTTTGGTCTTCCTTCTTCTTGACTTTCATATGTTTTGCAAATTGTATCTTGGGTATTCTAAGTTTCTGGGCTAATATCCACTTATCAGTGAGCACATTTCATGTGAGTTCTTTTGTGATTGGGTTACTTCACTCAAGATAATACCCTCCAGGATCATCCATTTGCCTAAGAATTTCATAAATTCATTCTTTTTAATAGCTGAGTAGTACTCCATTGTGTAAATGTACTACATTTTCTGTATCCATTCCTCTGTTGAGGGGCATCTGGGTTCTTTCCAGCTTCTGGCTATTAAAAATAAGGCTGCTATGAACATAGTAGAGCATGTGTCCTTACCAGTTGGAACATCTTCTGTATATATGCCCAGGAGAGGTATTGTGGGATCCTCCGGTAGTACTATGTCCAATTTTCTGAGGAACCGCCAGACTGATTTCCAGAGTGGTTGTACAAGCCTGCACTCCCACCAACAATGGAGGAGTGTTCCTCTTTCTCCACATCCACGCCAGCATCTGCTGTCACCTGAATTTTTGATCTTAGCCATTCTGACTGGTGAGAGGTGGAATCTCAGGGTTGTTTTGATTTGCATTTCCCTGATGATTAAGGATGTTGAACATTTTTTCAGGTGCTTCTCTGCCATTCGGTATTCCTCAGGTGAGAATTCTTTGTTCAGTTCTGAGCCCCATTTTTTAATGGGGTTATTTGATTTTCTGAAGTCCACCTTCTTGAGTTCTTTATATATATTGGATATTAGTCCCCTATCAGATTTAGGATTGGTAAAGATTCTTTCCCAATCTGTTGGTGGCCTTTTTGTCTTATTGACAGTGTCTTTTGCCTTACAGAAGCTTTGCAATTTTATGAGGTCCCATTTGTCAATTCTCGATCTTACAGCACAAGCCATTGCTGTTCTATTCAGGAATTTTCCCCTGTGCCCATATCTTTGAGGCTTTTCCACACTTTCTCCTCTATAAGTTTCAGTGTCTCTGGTTTTATGTAGAGTTCCTTGATCCACTTAGATTTGACCTTAGTTCAAGGAGATAGAAATGGATCAATTCGCATTCTTCTACATGATAACTGCCAGTTGTGCCAGCACCATTTGTTGAAAATGCTGTCTTTTTTCCACTGGATGGTTTTAGCTCCATTGTCAAAGATCAAGTGACCATAGATGTGTGGGTCCATTTCTGTGTACTACATTTTTAATAGGGTTATTTGATTTTCTGGAGTCCAGCTTCTGAGTTCTTTATATATATTGGATATTAGTCCCCTATCAGATTTAGGATTGGTAAAGATCCTTTCACAATCTGTTGGTGGCCTTTTTGGCTTATTAACAGTGTTTTTTGCCTTACAGAAGCTTTGCAATTTTATGAGGTCCCATTTGTTGATTCTCCATCTTACAGCACAAACCATCACTGTTATGTTTAGGAATTTTCCCCCTGTGCCCATATCTTTGAGGCTTTTCCACACTTTCTTTTTTTTTTTTTTTAAATAAATAAATGAAATCTTTTGATTTTTTTTATTTTTTTTCCATTTTTATTAGGTATTTAGCTCATTTACATTTCCAATGCTATACCAAAAGTCCCCCATATCCACCCACCCCCGCTCCCCTGCCCATCCACTCCCCCTTTTTGGCCCTGGTGTTCCCCTGTACTGGGGCATATAAAGTTTGCAAGTCCAATGGGCCTCTCTTTCCAGTGATGGCCGACTAGGCCATCTTTTGATATATATGCAGCTAGAGACAAGAGCTCCGGGGTACTGGTTAGTTCATAATGTTGTTCCACCTATAGGGTTGCAGATCCCTTTAGCTCCTTGGCTACTTTCTCTAGCTCCTCCATTGGGAGCCCTATGATCCATCCATTAGCTGACTGTGAGCAACAACTTCTGTGTTTGCTAGGCCCCGGCATAGTCTCACAGGAGACAGCTACATCTGGGTCCTTTCAATAAAATCTTGCTAGTGTATGCAATGGTGTCAGCGTTTGGATGCTGATTATGGGGTGGGTCCCTGGATATGGCAGTCTCTACATGGTCCATCCTTTCATCTCAGCTCCAAACTTTGTCTCTGTAACTCCTTCCATGGGTGTTTTGTTCCCACATCTAAGGAGGGGCATAGTGTCCACACTTCAGTCTTCATTCCTCTTGAGTTTCATGTGTTTAGCAAATTATATCTTATATCTTGGGTATCCTAGGTTTGGGGCTAGTATCCACTTATCAGTGAGTATATATTGTGTGAGTTTCTTTGTGAATGTGTTACCTCACTCAGGATGATGCCCTCCAGGTCCATCCATTTGGCTAGGAATTTCATAAATTCATTCTTTTTAATAGCTGAGTAGTACTCCATTGTGTAGATGTACCACATTTTCTGTATCCATTCCTCTGTTGAGGGGCATCTAGGTTCTTTCCAGCTTCTGGCTATTATAAATAAGGCTGCTATGAACATAGTGGAGCATGTGTCCTTCTTACCAGTTGGGGCATCTTCTGGATATATGCCCAGGAGAGGTATTGCTGGATCCTCCGGTAGTACTATGTCCAATTTTCTGAGGAACCGCCAGACTGATTTCCAGAGTGGTTGTACAAGCCTGCACTCCCACCAACAATGGAGGAGTGTTCCTCTTTCTCCACATCCACGCCAGCATCTGCTGTCACCTGAATTTTTGATCTTAGCCATTCTGACTGGTGTGAGGTGGAATCTCAGGGTTGTTTTGATTTGCATTTCCCTGATGATTAAGGATGTTGAACATTTTTTCAGGTGCTTCTCTGCCATTCGGTATTCCTCAGGTGAGAATTCTTTGTTCAGTTCTGAGCCCCATTTTTTAATGGGGTTATTTGATTTTCTGAAGTCCACCTTCTTGAGTTCTTTATATATGTTGGATATTAGTCCCCTATCTGATTTAGGATAGGTAAAGATCCTTTCCCAATCTGTTGGTGGCCTTTTTGTCTTATTGACGGTGTCTTTTGCCTTGCAGAAACTTTGGAGTTTCATTAGGTCCCATTTGTCAATTCTCGATCTTACAGCACAAGCCATTGCTGTTCTGTTCAGGAATTTTTCCCCTGTGCCCATATCTTCAAGGCTTTTCCCCACTTTCTCCTCTATAAGTTTCAGTGTCTCTGGTTTTATGTGAAGTTCCTTGATCCACTTAGATTTGACCTTAGTACAAGGAGATAAGTATGGATCAATTCGCATTCTTCTACACGATAACAACCAGTTGTGCCAGCACCAATTGTTGAAAATGCTGTCTTTCTTCCACTGGATGGTTTTAGCTCCCTTGTCGAAGATCAAGTGACCATAGGTGTGTGGGTTCATTTCTGGGTCTTCAATTCTATTCCATTGGTCTACTTGTCTGTCTCTATACCAGTACCATGCAGTTTTTATCACAATTGCTCTGTAGTAAAGCTTTAGGTCTGGCATGGTGATTCCGCCAGAAGTTCTTTTATTCTTGAGAAGAGTTTTTGCTAACCTAGGTTTTTTGTTATTCCAGACAAATTTGCAAATTGCTCCTTCCAATTCGTTGAAGAATTGAGTTGGAATTTTGATGGGGATTGCATTGAATCTGTAGATTGCTTTTGGCAAGATAGCCATTTTTACAATGTTGATCCTGCCAATCCATGAGCATGGGAGATCTTTCCATCTTCTGAGATCTTCCTTAATTTCTTTCTTCAGAGATTTGAAGTTTTTATCATACAGATCTTTCACTTCCTTAGTTAGAGTCACGCCAAGATATTTTATATTATTTGTGACTATTGAGAAGGGTGTTGTTTCCCTAATTTCTTTCTCAGCCTGTTTATTCTTTGTATAGAGAAAGGCCATTGACTTGTTTGAGTTTATTTTATATCCAGCTACTTCACCGAAGCTGTTTATCAGGTTTAGGAGTTCTCTGGTAGAATTTTTAGGGTCACTTATATATACTATCATATCATCTGCAAAAAGTGATATTTTGACTTCCTCTTTTCCAATTTGTATCCCCTTGATCTCCTTTTGTTGTCGAATTGCTCTGGCTAATACTTCAAGTACTATGTTGAAAAGGTAGGGAGAAAGTGGGCAGCCTTGTCTAGTCCCTGATTTTAGTGGGATTGCTTCCAGCTTCTCTCCATTTACTTTGATGTTGGCTACTGGTTTGCTGTAGATTGCTTTTATCATGTTTAGGTATGGGCCTTGAATTCCTGATCTTTCCAAAACTTTTATCATGAATGGGTGTTGGATCTTGTCAAATGCTTTTTCTGAATCTAACGAGATGATCATGTGGTTTTTGTCTTTGAGTTTGTTTATATAATGGATTACATTGATGGATTTTCGTATATTAAACCATCCCTGCATCCCTGGAATAAAACCTACTTGGTCAGGATGGATGATTGCTTTAATGTGTTCTTGGATTCGGTTAGCAAGAATTTTATTGAGGATTTTTGCATCAATATTCATAAGAGAAATTGGTCTGAAGTTCTCTATCTTTGTTGGGTCTTTCTGTGGTTTAGGTATCAGAGTAATAGTGGCTTCATAAAATGAGTTGGGTAGAGTACCTTCTACTTCTATTTTGTGAAATAGTTTGTGCAGAACTGGAATTAGATCTTCTTTGAAGGTCTGATAGAACTCTGCACTAAACCCATCTGGTCCTGGGCTTTTTTTGGTTGGGAGACTATTAATAACTGCTTCTATTTCTTTAGGTGATATGGGACTGTTTAGATGATCAACTCGATCCTGATTCAGCTTTGGTACCTGGTATCTGTCCAGAAATTTGTCCATTTCGTCCAGGTTTTCCAGTTTTGTTGAGTATAGCCTTTTGTAGAAGGATCTGATGGTGTTTTGGATTTCTTCAGGATCTGTTGTTATGTCTCCCTTTTCAGTTCTGATTTTGTTAATTAGGATTTTGTCCCTGTGCCCTTTAGTGAGTCTAGCTAAGGGTTTATCTATCTTGTTGATTTTCTCAAAGAACCAACTCCTCGTTTGGTTAATTCTTTGAATAGTTCTTCTTGTTTCCACTTGGTTGATTTCACCCCTGAGTTTGATTATTTCCTGCCGTCTACTCCTCTTGGGTGAATTTGCTTCCTTTTTTTCTAGGGCTTTTAGATGTGTTGTCAAGCTGCTAGTATGTGCTGTCTCCCGTTTCTTCTTGGAGGCACTCAGAGCTATGAGTTTCCCTCTTAGAAATGCTTTCATTGTGTCCCATAGGTTGGGTACGTTGTGGCTTCATTTTCATTAAACTCTAAAAAGTCTTTAATTTCTTTCTTTATTCCTTCCTTGACCAAGGTATCATTGAGAAGAGTGTTATTCAGTTTCCACGTGAATGTTGGCTTTCCATTATTTATGTTGTTATTGAAGATCAGTCTTAGGCCATGGTGGTCTGATAGGATACATGGGACAATTTCAATATTTTTGTATCTATTGAGGCCTGTTTTGTGACCAATTATATGGTCAATTTTGGAGAAGGTCCCGTGAGGTGCTGAGAAGAAGGTATATCCTTTTGTTTTAGGATAAAATGTTCTGTAGATATCTGTCAGGTCCATTTGTTTCATAACTTCTGTTAGTTTCACTGTGTCCCTGTTTAGTTTCTGTTTCCACGATCTGTCCTTTGAAGAAAGTGGTGTGTTGAAGTCTCCCACTATTATTGTGTGAGGTGCAATGTATGCTTTGAGCTTTACTAACGTGTCTCTAATGAATGTGGCTGCCCTTGCATTTGGTGCGTAGATATTCAGAATTGAGAGTTCCTCTTGGAGGATTTTACCTTTGATGAGTATGAAGTGTCCCTCCTTGTCTTTTTTGATAACTTTGGGTTGGAAGTCGATTTTATCCGATATTAAAATGGCTACTCCAGCTTGTTTCTTCAGTCCATTTGCTTGGAAAATTGTTTTCCAGCCTTTCATTCTGAGGTAGTGTCTATCTTTTTCCCTGAGATGGGTTTCCTGTAAGCAGCAGAATGTTGGGTCCTGTTTGTGTGGCCAGTCTGTTAGTCTATGTCTTTTTATTGGGGAATTGAGTCCATTGATATTAAGAGATATTAAGGAAAAGTAATTGTTGCTTCCTTTTATTTTTGTTGTTAGAGTTGGCATTCTGTTCTTGTGGCTGTCTTCTTTTTGGTTTGTTGAATGATTACTTTCTTGGTTGTTCTAGGGCGTGATTTCCGTCCTTGTATTGCTTCTTTTCTGTTATTATCCTTTGAAGGGCTGGATTCGTGGAAAGATATTGTGTGAATTTGTTTTTGTCGTGGAATACTTTGGTTTCTCCATCTATGGTAATTGAGAGTTTGGCCGGGTATAGTAGCCTGGGCTGGCATTTGTGTTCTCTTAGTGTCTGTATAACATTTGTCCAGGCTCTTCTGGCTTTCATAGTCTCTGGTGAAAAGTCTGGTGTAATTCTGATAAGCCTTCCTTTATATGTTACTTGACCTTTCTCCCTTACTGCTTTTAATATTCTATCTTTATTTAGTGCATTTGTTGTTCTGATTATTATGTGTCGGGAGGAATTTCTTTTCTGGTCCAGTCTATTTGGAGTTCTGTAGGCTTCTTGTATGATCATGGGCATCTCTTTTTTTATGTTTGGGAAGTTTTCTTCTATTATTTTGTTGAAGATATTAGCTGGCCCTTTAAGTTGAAAATCTTCATTCTCATCAATTCCTATTATCCGTAGGTTTGGTCTTCTCATTGTGTCCTGGATTACCTGGATGTTTTGAGTTAGGATCCTTTTGCATTTTGTATTTTCTTTGACTGTTGTGTCGATGTTCTCTATGGAATCTTCTGCACCTGAGATTCTCTCTTCCATTTCTTGTATTCTGTTGCTGATGCTCGCATCTATGGTTCCAGATCTCTTTCCTAGGGTTTCTATCTCCAGCGTTGCCTCGCTTTGGGTTTTCTTTATTGTGTCTACTTCCCCTTTTAGTTCTAGCATGGTTTTGTTCATTTCCATCACCTGTTTGGATGTGTTTTCCTGTTTTTCTTTAATGATTTCTACCTGTTTGGCTGTGTTTTCCTGCTTTTCTTTAAGGGCCTGTAACTCTTTAGCAGTGCTTTCCTGTAATTCTTTAAGTGACTTATGAAAGTCCTTCTTGATGTCCGCTATCATCATCATGAGAAATGTTTTTAAATCTGGGTCTAGATTTTCGGTTGTGTTGGGGTGCCCAGGACTAGGTGGGGTGGGAGTGCTGCGTTCTGATGATGGTGAGTGGTCTTGATTTCTGTTAGTAGGATTCTTACGTTTGCCTTTTGCCATCTGGTAATCTCTGAAGCTAGCTGTTTTAGTTGTCACTGTTAAGAGCTTGTTCTTCAGGTGACTCTGTTAGCCTCTATAAGCAGACCTGGAGGGTAGCACTCTCCTTAGTTTCAGTGGGCAGAGT
This sequence comes from Mus musculus, assembly GCF_000001635.26. NCBI lineage: Eukaryota > Metazoa > Chordata > Mammalia > Rodentia > Muridae > Mus > Mus musculus. The sequence goes on along the minus strand of NC_000084.6, from coordinate 13,173,339 downwards.
ATTCTCTGCAGGCAAGCTCTCTTCTTGCAGGGCAGGTATCCAGATATCTGGTGTTCGAACCAGACTCCTGGCAGAAGTTGTGTTCCGCTCACTAGAGGTCTTAGGATCTCGTGTGGAATCCTGTGTGGGCCCTTGCGGGTGTCAGGCGACTCTGCTGGCAAGGTAGCCCGAGGCTCAAGTGGAGCGGAAGGCACTTGTGCCCCAGATCAGGCCCGGGTAGCCTGCTTCCCTATGTACCGCAGTCTCAGGTTCCGCGCGATTGGATTGGGGCAGGCGCTGTGTTCCACTCACCAGAGGTCTTAGGATCCCGTGGGGAGTCCCGTGTGGGCCCTTGCGGGTGTTGGGCAAGACTCTGCTGGCAAGGTAGCCCGGGGCTCGAGTCGAGCGGAAGGGACTTGTTTTCCACACTTTCTCTTCTATAAGTTTCAGTGTCTCTGGTTTTATGTGGAGTTCCTTGATCCACTTAGACTTGAGCTTTGTACAAGGAGATAAGAATGGATCATTTCTCATTTTTCTACATGATAACTACCAGTTGTGTCAGCACCATTTGTTGAAAATGCTGTCTTTTTGCAACTGGATGGTTTTAGCTCCCTTGTCAACAATCAAGTGACCATAGGTGTGTGGGTTCATTTCTGGTCTTCAATTCTATTCCATTGATGTACCTGTCTGTTACTGTTCCAGTACCATGAAGTTTTTATCACAATTGCTCTGTAGTACAGCTTGAGGTCAGGCATGGTGATTCCACCAGAGATTCTTTAATTATTGAGATACTTTTTGCTATCCTAGGTTTTTTGTTATTCCAGATGAATTTGCAAATTGCCCTTTCTAACTCTGTGAAGAATTGAGTTGGAATTTTGATGGGATTGCATTGAATCTGTAGATTGATTTTGGCAAGATAGACATTTTAACTATATTAATCCTGCCAATCCATGAGCATGGGAGATTTTTCCATATTCTGAAATCTTCTTTGATTTTTTTCTGCAGAGACTTGACCTTCTTATCATACAGATCTTTCACTTCCTTAGTTAGAGTCACACCAAGGTATTTTATATTATTTGTGACTATTGTGAAGGGTGTTGTTTCCCTAATTTCTTTTTCAGCCTGTTTATACTTTGTGTAGAGAAAGGCCCCTGATTTGTTTGAGTTAATTTTATAACCAGCTACTGCACTGAAGCTGTTTATCAGGTTTAGGAGTTCTCTGGTGGAATTTTTAGAATCACTTATATATACTATCATATCATCTGCAAATAGTGATATTTTGACTTCTTTCTTTCCAATTTGTATCCCCTTGATCTCCTTTTGTTTTCTAATTGCTCTGGCTAGAACTTCAAGTACTATACTGAATAGGTAGGGAAATAATGGGCAACCTTGTCTAGTCCCTGATTTTAGTGGGATTGCTTTGAGTTTCTCTCCATTTAGTTTGATGTTGGCTAGTTGTTTGCTGTATATTGCTTTTATTATGTTTAGGTATGGGCCTTTAATTCCTGATCTTTCCAAGCAGTCTATTTTTAACATATTTAACCTCAGTACAGCTTTGGAAGAGAGTTTCATTGTGATAATTATCACAAAAAGGCTTAAGGCATGACTACATGTTTACACTGAAGCTCTTTTGCAAACTACAGGTCTTCTGTAAAGTACCTGTGACCTCTTCCATTGCCAGTAGGCTCTGTTGACGAGAAACAATGACCATGATAAGGGTCCCAGGAGGAAAGGTCTAGAATAAGCATGTTAGTAAACACTTTGGCAGAGTGCATGGGACCTCTGACTGGGAAACAATGCTCAGGAGTCTGAGATAAACATAACAGTCTGGGGAATAGGATGAATCCTGGTCTAGAGAGAGCAAAAGATGTCAAGTTATTTACTGCGCCCTTTCCCAGTTTTTTTTTTTTTTTTTTTTTTTTTTGCAGAAAACGTGCATAAATCCCTTCAAATAAAGCCTGCGAGTTTCATATTTCTCGTTTCCCTAGTGCTATCTGTGAGCACAAGCTCTGTGTACCCTCTACAAGCACTGGCCTCCACAGGAGTAAGAGGAGAGGATGAAGACAAGTACAGTGTGCTTTCTCCCATACCTATGCTCACCACCACCACCACAGCCACACGCACTCTCTCCCCCTCAAATCCCATCAAATCATTAGCAGAAATAAGACCTCCATTACGTGGCTTCTTGTCAGACCTTCAGTAACAGCTTCAAGGAAAGTGGTGGATACAGACTGGAAACATGTGCCAACATTCTACAGAAGAGAAAAGAACTCCTCATATAGGTTCAGGGACACAACTTTCCAAAATTGTTCCCTGTGTTCTTCTCTTGCTTTATTTCCAAATTCAGACCTAAGTTTTTCCTCCACTTTCCTAAATAATTGAACACAGCTTTTCAACTGTCATTTGGTATTTCTTCCCTGGCAATAGAAATACAGTGATTCTTCCACACATAACCCTCACACAAGTCAATGTGCCATCTAGCTAGGCTTAATCTTTGGGGATAAGGGTTCATCTCATGTCTCATTACCCTTTTTTCTAAGTATGAAAGGTTTTTTAAGAGTAAAATGAGTAGGTGGAAATGGCTTACTGAGTTAGAGGAAGAGGGGAAAGAAGGCATATCTGAATCTGCCTGAATGTAAGGGGGTTAAACAGCCATAGATTCAACATCCCATGACCAGTAATGGTCCCAATGCAGTTCTTCTTTCTCCTCCTCCTCATCTTCCTCCTCCTCTTCCTTCCATTCCTCCTCCTCCTCCTCTTCTTCTTCTCCTTCTTCGACTTTCTACTCATCCTCCTTTTCTTTGTGTTCAGATCCAATGAACCTATGTAAAGGGAGAATTTTAATAGAAACTGAACATGATCACTTTTTATCAGTTCAGTGCCTTTTCATGTGCCAATGGTCTCAGCACAAGAACACAATGGCAGGTATTGTTTCCTGAAATAATAAAGAAAAAGAAGGGCCTTTGTTTTCCATCTGTGCCAAGTTGATCCTGTGCCACAGGGCTCTATACCCAAATAGCTCCAGGACAGAGCTAATCCTCCAGGAGTGAAGACAAGCCTGTGAACACAGGTAAAACCCCCACTGCTGCTCAGAGGGTCTCTCCCAGAACCCTCAGGACACAGGAAACAAGGAGCATCCTGGAACAGGAGCCTTCTGGTTTCCATCTGCACCCAGAGCTGATGCTGGGTCACAGCCCTACATACACAAATGCCACCAGGAAAGAACTGGTCTCACTAGAATGCTGACATACCTACGAGCACAGGTAGGACCACCACTTCTGTTCAAATTCCTGGCCCAAGAGGGATCCTCCCAGACCCATCAGGACACAGGAATCAAGTAATAGCTGGGACAAGATCCTTCCAGTTTCTGTCTACACTCCAGTGCTGACCCTGTACCACAACTCTCCATACCCAAATTCCTTCCAGAGAGAACTGGTCTCCCAGGACTACTGACTCACAGGCTTCCAGGAGAGACAAGCCACAATCAGAGACAGCAAGATCAGTTAACACCAGAGATAACCAGATGGCAAAAGGCAAGGGCAAGAACATGAGCAACAGAAACCAAGGCTACTTGGCATCATCAGAACCCAGTTCTCCCACCACAGTAAGCCCTGAATACTCCAACACACTGGAAAAGCAAGACTCTGATTTAAAATCACATCTCATGATGCTGATAGATAACTTTAAATAGGACATAAACTTAAAGAAATACAAGAGAACACATATAAACAGGTAGAAGTTCTTAAAGAGGAAACACAAAAATCCCTTAAAGAATTACAGGAAAACACAACCAAACAGGTGAAGGAACTGAACAAAACCATCCAGGATCTAATAATGGAAATAGAAACAATAAAGATATCACAAAGGGAGAAAACCCTGGAGGCAAACACAAGAATCTTACCAACAGACACCAAGGCTACTTGGCATTGTCAGAAGCCAGTTCTTCCACCACTGCAAGTCCTGGATACCCGAACACACCAGAAAATCAAGAGATGGATTTAAATTCACATCTTATGATGTTGATAGAGGATTTTAAGAAGGACATAAATAAATACAGGAGAACATGGGTAAACAGGTAGAAACCTTTGAAGAAGAAACACAAAAATCCCTTAACGAATTACAGGAAAACACAACCAAACAGGTGAAGAAATTGAACAAAACCATCCAGGATCTAAAAATTGAAATACAAACAATAAAGAAATGACAAAGGGAGACAACCCTGGAGATGGAAAGCCTAGGAAAGAGATCAGGAGTCATAGATCCAAGCATCACTAGCAGATTACAGAGGATAAAAGAGAAAATCTCAGGCATAGAAGATATAACAAAAGATATTAACATAACAGTCAAAGAAAATACAAAAAGCAAAAAACTTCTAACTCAAAACATTCAAGAAACCCAGAACACAATGAAAAGGCCAAACCTAAGGATAATAGGTATAGAAGAGAGTGAAGATTCCCAACTCAAAGGTCCAGTAACATCTTCAACAAAATTACAGAAGAAAACTTCCCTAACTTAAAGAAAGAGATGCCCATGAATATACAAGAAACCTACAGAACACCAAACAGATTGGACTAAAAAAGAAATTCCTCCAGTCATATAATAAAACACCAAATGCACAGAACAAAGAAAGAATATTGAAAGCAGTAAGGGAAAATTTTCAAGTAATAAAGGCAGTCCTATCAGAATTACACCAGACTTCTCAACAGAAACTCTAAAAGCCAGAAGATCTTGGGCAGATGTCATACAGACACCCTAAGAAAACAAAAATGCCAGCCCAGGTTACTATACCCAGCAAACTCAATTACCATAGATGGACAAACCAACATATTCTATAATAAAACCAAATTTAAACAATATCTTTCCACTAATCCAGGCCTACGGAGGATAATAGAAGGAAAACGCCAACTCAAGGAGGAAAACTACACCCAAAAAAGTAAGAAATCAATCTTCTCACAACAAACCCAAAAAGAGAGAACAACACAAACAATTTCTTCTCTAACAGCAAAAATAACAGGAAGCAACAATCATTGGTCCTTAATATCTCCCAACATTAATGGATACAACTTCCCAGTAAGAAGACATAGGCTAACAGATTGGAAACCTAAACAGCACCCAGCATATTGCATACAAAAAACACACCTTAGTGACAAAGACAGTCACTACCCCAGAGTAAAAAGCTGGAAAATTTTTTCCAAGCAAATGGTCCCAATAAACAAGCTAGAGTAGCCATTCTAATATCCAATGGACTTTCAACCAAAAGTTATCAAAAGAAGTTGGAGAAGGACAGTACATACTCATCAAAGGAAAAACCACCAAGATGAATTCTCAATTCTGAACATCTATGCCCCAAATACAAGGGCACCCACATTTACAAAAGCTCAAAGCACACATTGTACTTCACACAATAATAGTGGGAGACTTCAACATCCCACTCTCATCAATGGACATAACATGAAAACACAAACTAAACATCTAGAGACACAGTGAAACTAACAGAAGTTATGAACCAAATGGACTTAACAGATATCTATAGAACATTTAATCCTAAAATAAAAGAATATACCTTCTTAGCAGCACCGCAAGGTACCTTCTCCAAAACTGACCATATCATCAGTCACAAAACAGGCCTCAACAGATACAAGAAGATTGAAATAATCCCATGGATCCTATCAAATCACCATGGACTAAGGCTAGTCTTCAATAGCAACAAAAACAACAGAAAGTCCTCATAAACATGGAAACTGAACAACTCTCTACTCAACGATAACTTGTTCAGGGAAGAAATAAACAAATTAAAGACTTTTTAGAATTTGACAAGAATGAAGACACAACACACCCAACCTTATAAGACATAGTGAAAGCAGAACTAAAAGGAAAACTCAGCTGTGAGTGCCTCCATAAAGAAACTGGAGAGAGCATACACTAGCAGATTAACAACACACCTGAAAGCACTAAAACAAAAAGAAGCAAATACACCGAAGAGGAGTATAGTCAAACTCGGGCTGAAATCTACCAAGTAGAAAAAAAGAGAACTACACATAGAATAACAAAACTAGAAACTGGTTCTTTTTTTTTTCTTTTTCTTTTTCTTTTTCTTTTTTTTTTAATTCTCTTTATTTACATTTCAAATGTTATCACCTTTCCCGGTTCCCCACACCCATTTTTAATCTTTTTTAAAAAGATTTATTTATTGTTATATGTAAGTACACTGTAGTTGTCTTCAGACACTTGAGAAGAGGGCATCAGATCTCATTACAGATAATTGTGAGCCACCATGTGGTTGCTGGGATTTGAACACAGAACCTTCAGAAGAGGAGTCAGTGCTCTTAACTGCTGAGCCATCAATCCAGCCTGAGCTGGTTCTTTGAGAAAATCAACAAGATAGATAAAACCTTAGCCAAACTAACTAGAGAGCCAGAGACAGTATCCAAATTAACAAAACCAAAAATGAAAAGGGAGACATAAGAACAGAAACTGAGGAAATTCAAAAACATCATCAGATCCTACTACAAAAGCCTATACTCCTCAGGAGCAGCGGGTGCCATCTTGGTTCCGGGACTCCGCCGAACTTAGGAAATTAGTCTGAACAGGTGAGAGGATGCGCCTCAGAACCGGACAGCTTCTGGGACAGGCGGAGGCACAGAGCCAATGAGGCAGCACCCTTTGCGGGCCGCAGACAGCTGGCCACCGTCCGGACCAGAGGACAGGTGTCCGCCTGGCTCGGAAGGCATCAGCCTCAGGAGCAGCGGTCGCCATCTTGGTTCTGGGACTCCACCGAACTTAGGAATTTAGTCTACACAGGTGAGAGTCTGCACCACAGAAGCTGACAGCTTCTGGGACCTGCCAAAGCAACACAGCTTCTGAGAAAGGTCCTGTTTTGGGCCTTCTAATTCGGCCAGGAGGAGGTCCAAACACAAGATATCTGCTCACCTTCCCTGTAAGAGAGCTTGCCAGCAGAGAGTGCTCTGAGCACTGAAACTCAGAGGAGAGAATCTGTCTCCCAGGTCTGCTGATAGACGGAAACAGAATCACCAGAAGAACAATCTCTAAACAGAGTCAACTATAAAAACTAACTCCAGAGATTACCAGATGATGAAAGGTAAACATAGGAATCTTACTAACAGGAAACAAGACCACTCACTATCATCAGAACCTGGCACTCCCACTTCGCCCAATCCAGGGCACCCCAACACACCCGAAAACCTAGACCCAGATTTAAAAGCATATCTCATGATGATGGTAGAAGACATCAAGAAGGACTTTAATAACTCACTTAAAGAAATACAGGAGAACACTGCTAAAGAGTTACAAGTCCTTAAAGAAAAACAGGAAAACACAATCAAACAGGTAGAAGTCCTTACAGAAAAAGAGGAAAAAACATCCAAACAGGTGATGGAAATGAACAAAACCATACTAGACCTAAAAATGGAAGTAGACACAATAAAGAAAACTCAAAGTGAGGCAACACTGGAGATAGAAACCCTAGGAAAGAAATCTGGAACCATAGATTCGAGCATCAGCAACAAAATACAAGAGATGGAAGAGAGAATCTCAGGTGCAGAAGATTCCATAGAGAACATCGGCACAACAATCAAAGAAAATGGAAAATGCAAAAAGATCCTAACTCAAAATATCCAGGAAATCCAGGACACAATGAGAAGACCAAACCTACGGATAATAGGAGTGGATGAGAATGAAGATTTTCAACTCAAAGGACCAGCAAACATCTTCAACAAAATTATTGAAGAAAACTTCCCAAATCTAAAGAAAGAGATGCCCATGAACATACAAGAAGCCTACAGAACTCCAAATAGACTGGACCAGAAAAGTAATTCCTCCTGACACATAATAATCAGAACAACAAATGCACTAAATAAAGATAGAATACTAAAAGCAGTAAGGGAAAAAGGTCAAGTAACATATAAAGGCAAGCCTATCAGAATTACACCAGATTTTCCACCAGAGACTATGAAAGCCAGAAGAGCCTGGACAGATGTTATACAGACACTAAGAGAACACAAATTCCAGCCCAGGCTACTATACCCAGCCAAACTCTCAATTACCATAGATGGAGAAACCAAAGTATTCCACGACAAAACCAAATTCACACATTATCTCTCCATGAATCCAGCCCTTCAAAGGATAATAACAGAAAAAAACCAATACAAGAACGGGAACAATGCCCTAGAAAAAACAAGAAGGTAATCCCTCAACAAACCTAAAAGAAGACAGCCACAAGAACAGAATGCCAACTTTAACAACAAAAATAACAGGAAGCAACAATTACATTTCCTTAATATCTCTTAATATCAATGGTCTCAACTCCCCAATAAAAAGACATAGACTAACAAACTGGCTACACAAACAAGACCCAACATTTTGCTGCTTACAGGAAACTCATCTCAGAGAAAAAGATAGACACTACCTCAGAATGAAAGGCTGGAAAACAATTTTCCAAGCAAATGGTATGAAGAAACAAGCTGGAGTAGCCATCCTAATATCTGATGAGATTGACTTCCAACCCAAAGTCATCAAAAAAGACAAGGAGGGGCACTTCATTCTCATCAAAGGTAAAATCCTCCAAGAGGAACTCTCAATTCTGAATATCTATGCTCCAAATACAAGGGCAGCCACATTCATTAAAGAAACTTTAGTAAATCTCAAAGCACACATTGCACCTCACACAATAATAGTGGGAGGCTTCAACACACCACTTTTACCAATGGACAGATCATGGAAACAGAAACTAAACAGGGACACAGTGAAACTAACAGAAGTTATGAAACAAATGCATCTGATAGATATCTACAGAACATTTTATCCTAAAACAAAAGGATATACCTTCTTCTCAGCACCTCATGGTACCTTCTCCAAAATTGACCACATAATAGGTCACAAAACAGGCCTCAACAGATTCAAAAATATTGAAATTTTCCCATGCATCCTATCAGATCACCATGCACTAAGGCTGATCTTCAATAACAAAATAAATAATAGAAAGCCAATATTCACGTGGAAACTGAACAACACTCTTCTCAATGATACCTTGGTCAAGGAAGGAATAAAGAAAGAAATTAAGGATTTCTTAGAGTTCAATGAAAATGAAGCCACTTCATACCCAAACTCATGGGACACAATGAAAGCATTTCTAAGAGGAAAACTCATAGCTCTGAGTGCCTCCAAAAAAAAAAAAAACTAGAGAGAGCATACATTAGCAGCTTGACAACACACCTAAAACGTCTAGAACAAAAGGAAGCAAATTCACCTAAGAAGAGTAGACGGCAGGAAATAATCAAACTCAGGGGCAAAATCAACCAAGTGGAAACAAGAAGAACTATTCAGAGAATCAACCAATCGAGGAGCTGGTTCTTTGAGAAAATCAACAAGATAGACAAACCCTTAGCCAGACTCACTAGAGGGCACAGGGAAAGCATTATAATTAACAAAAGAAGAAATGAAAAGGGAGACATAATAACAGATCCCGAAGAAATCCAAAACACCATCGGATCCTTCTACAAAAGGCTATACTCAACAAAACTGGAGAACCTGGATGAAATGGAGAAGTTTCTAGACAGATACCAGGTACCAAAGTTGAATCAAGATCAGGTTAATGATCTAAACAGCCCGTTATCCCCCAAAGAAATAGAAGCAGTCATTAATAGTCTCCCAACCAAAAAAAGCCCAGGACCAGATGGGTTTAGTGCAGAGTTCCATCAGACCTTCAAAGAAGATCTAATCCCAGTTCTTCACAAACTATTCCACAAACTAGAAACAGAAGGTACTCTACCCAACTCATTCTATGAAGCCACAATTACTCTGATACCTAAACCACAAAAAGACCCCACAAAGATAGAGAACTTCAGACCAATATCCCTTATGAATATTGATGCAAAAATCCTCAATAAAGTTCTTGCTAACCGAATCCAAGAACACATCAAAACAATCATCCATCCTGACCAAGTAGGTTTCATCCCAGGGATGCAGGGATGGTTCAATATACGGAAATCCATCAACGTAATCCAGTATATAAACAAACTCAAAGACAAAAACCACATGATCATCTCTTTAGATGCTGAGAAAGCATTTGACAAAATCCAACACCCATTCATGATAAAAGTCTTGGAAAGATCAGGAATTCAAGGCCCATACCTAAACATGATAAAAGCAATCTACAGCAAACCAGTAGCCAGCATCAAAGTAAACGGTGAGAAACTTGAAGCAATCCCACTAAAATCAGGGACTAGACAAGGCTGTCCACTCTCTCCCTATCTATTCAACGTTGTACTTGAAGTCCTAGCCAGAGCAATTAGACAACAAAAGGAGATCAAGGGGATACAAATTGGAAAGGAAGAAGTCAAATTATCACTTTTTGCAGATAATATGATAGTATATATAAGTGACCCTAAAAATTCCACCAGAGAACTCCTAAGCCTGATAAGCAGCTTCAGTGAAGTAGCTGGATATAAAATTAACTCAAACAAGTCAATGGCCTTTCTCTACACAAAGGACAAACAGGCTGAGAAAGAAATTAGGGAAACAACACCCTTCTCAATAGCCACAAATAGTATAAAATACCTAGGCGTGACTCTAACTAAGGAAGTGAAAGATCTCTATGACAAGAACTTCAAGTCTCTGAAGAAAGAAATTAAAGAAGATCTCAGAAGATGGAAAGATCTCCCATGCTCATGGATCGGCAGGATCAATATAGTAAAAATGGCTATCTTGCCAAAAGCAATCTACAGATTCAATGCAATCCCCATCAAAATTCCAACTCAATTCTTCAATGAATTAGAAAGGGCAATCGACAGATTCATCTGGAATAACAAAAAACCTAGGATAGCAAAAACTCTTCTCAAGGATAAAAGAACCTCTGGTGGAATCACCATGCCCAACCTAAAGATGTACTACAGAGCAATTGTGATAAAAACTGCATGGTACTGGTATAGCGACAGACAAGTAGACCAATGGAACAGAATTGAAGACCCAGAGATGAACCCACACACCTATGGTCACTTGATCTTTGACAAAGGAGCTAAAACCATCCAGTGGAAAAAAGACAGCATTTTCAACAAATGGTGCTGGCACACCTGGCTGTTATCATGTAGAAGATTTCGAATTGATCCAGTACTATCTCCTTGTACTAAGGTCAAATCTAAGTGGATTAAGGATCTCCACATAAAACCAGAGACACTGAAACTTATAGAGGAGAAAGTAGGGAAAAGCCTCAAAGATATGGGTACAGGGGAAAAATTCCTGAATAGAACAGCAATGGCTTGTGCTGTAAGATCGAGAATCGATAAATGGGACCTCATAAAATTGCAAAGCTTCTGCAAGGCAAAGGACACCGTCAATAAGAGAAAAAGACCACCAACAGATTGGGAAAGGATCTTTACCTATCCCAAATCAGACAGGGGACTAATATCCAATATATATAAAGAACTCAAGAAGGTAGACTCCATAAAATCAAATAACCTCATTAAAAAATGGGGCTCAGAACTGAACAAAGATTTCTCACCAAGGAATACCAAATGGCAGAGAAGCACCTGAAAAAATGTTCAACATCCTTAATCATCAGGGAAATGCAAATCAAAACAACCCTGAGATTCCACCTCACACCAGTCAGAATGGCTAACATCAAAAATTCAGGTGACAGCAGATGCTGGCGTGGATGTGGAGAAAGAGGAACACTCCTCCATTGTTGGTGGGATTGCAAGCTTGTACAATCACTCTGGAAATCAGTCTGGCGGTTCCTCAGAAAATTGGACATAGTACTACCGGAAGATCCAGCAATACCTCTTCTGGGCATATATCCAGAAGATGCCCCAACTGATAAGAAGGATACATGCTCCACTATGTTCATAGCAGCCTTATTTATAATAGCCAGAAGCTGGAAAGAACCCAGATGCCCCTCAACAGAGGAATCGATACAGAAAATGTAGTACATTTACACAATGGAGTACCATTCAGCTATTAAAAAGAATGAATTTATAAAATTCCTAAGCAAATGGATGGACCTGGAGGGCATCATCCTGAGTGAGGTAACCCAATCACAAAGGAACTCTCACAATAGTTACTCACTGATAAGTGGATATTAGCCCAGAAACTTAGGATACCCAAGATATAAGATACAATTTGCTAAACACATTAAACTCAAGAGAACGAAGACCAAAGTGTGGACACTTTGCCCCTTCTTAGAATAGGAAACAAAACACCCATGGAAGGAGTTACAGAGACAAAATTTGGAAGTGTGACGAAAGGATGGACGATCTTGTGATTGTCATATGCAGAGATCCATCCCATGATCAGCTTCCAAACGCTGACACCATTGCATACACTAGCAAGATTTTGCTGAAAGGACCCAGATATAGCTGTCTCTTGTGAGACTATGCCAGGGCCTAGCAAACACAGAAGTGGATGCTCACAGTCAGCTATTGAATGGACCACAGGGCCCCCAATGGAGGAACTAGAGAAAGCACCCAAGGAACTAAAGGGAACTGCAACCCTATAGGTGGAACAACAATATGAACTAAGCAGTACCCCGGAGCTCTTGTCTCTAGCTGCATATGTATCAAAAGATGGCCTAGTCGGCCATCACTGCAAAGAGAGGCCCATTGGACTTGCAAACTTTATATGCCCCAGTACGGGGGAATGCCAGGGCCAAAAAGGGGGAGTGGGTGGGTAGGGGAGTGGGGGTGGGTGGGTATGGGGGACTTTTGGTATAGCATTGGAAATGTAAATGAGCTAAATACCTAATAAAAAATGGAAAAATTTTTTTTAAAAAAAGCCTATACTAATGAAACTGGAAAACATAGACGAAATGGAGGATTTCTTAGACAGATACCAAGTACTAAAGATAAATCAGGATCAGATAAACCATCTAAACAGTCCCATAACCCCTAAGGAAATAAAAGTAGTCATTAAAAGTCTCTCAACCATAAAAAGCCCAGGACCAGATGGGTTTAGAACAGAATTCTATCAGACCTTCAAAGAAGACCTAATACCAATACTTTTCAAACTATTTCACAAAATAGGAACACTATCCAATTCTTTCTGTGAAGCTACAGCTACACCGATACCTAAACCACACAAAGACTCAACAAAGAAAGAGAACTTCAGACCAATTTTCCTTATGAATATGGATGCAAAAACTCAATAAAATTCTTGCAAACCAAATCAAAGAACACATCAAAACAATCTTTTACCATGATCAAGTAGGCTTTACTCCAGGAATGCAGGAATGGTTCAACACACAGAAATCCATCAATGCAATCCACTATATAAACAAACTCAAAGAAAAAAACCACATGATCATCTCATTAGATTCTGAAAAAGCCTTTGAGGAAACATAGCACCCCTTAGTGTTAAAAGTATTGGAGAGAACAGGAATTCAAAACTAAATGGAGAGAAACTTGAAGCAATTCCACAAAATCAGGGCCACATCAAGGCTGCCACTCTCTCCCTATTTATTCAATATACTACTCAAAGTTCTAGCCAGAGCTCTTAGACAACAAAAGAAGATCAATGGGATACAAATTAGAAAGGAGAAAGTCAAGATATCACTATTTGCAAATGATATACTACTATATATAAACGACACCAAAAATTTCATAAAAGAACACCTACAACTGATAAACAATTTCAGCAAAGTGGCTGGATATAAAATTAACTCAAACAAATCAGTAGCCTTCCTATACTCAACAAATAAACAGGCTGAAAATGAAATTATGGAATCGACACCCTTAACATTAGTCACAAACAATATAAAGTATCTTGGTATGACTCTAACCAAACAAGTGAAAGATCTGTATGACAAGAATGTCAAATCTCTGAAGAAATCAAAGATCTCAGAAGATGGAAAGATCTCCCATGCTCATGGATTGACAGGATTAATATAGTAAAAATGTCAATCTTGCTGAAAGCAATCTACAGATTCAATGCAATCACCATCAAAACTCCAACTCAACTCTTCACAGAGATAGAAAGAGCAATTTGCAAATTCATCTGGAATAACAAAAAAACCAGGATACCGAAAACTATTCTCAACAATAAAAGAACCTCTGGGGGACTCACCATGCCTGAACTCAAGCTCTACTACAGAGCAATTGTGATAAAAAAAAAAAAAAAAAAAAAAAAAACTGCATGGTGTTGGTACAATGACAGGCAGGTAAAGCAGTAGAATAGAATTGAAGACCCAGAAATGAACCCACACACCTATGATCACTTGATCTTTGACAAAGAAGCCAAAACCATCCAATGGAAAAAAGACAGCATTTTCAACAAATGGTGCTGGTTCAATTGGCAGTCAACATGTAGAAGAATACAAATTGGTCCATTCTTATCTCCTTGTACAAAGCTCAAATCCAAGTGAATCCAGGAACCACCAGATATGCTGAATTTAATAGAAAAGAAAGTGGGGGAAGAACCTCAAGCACAGGGAAAGTTTTCTTAAACAGAACACCAATGGCTTAGGCTCTAAGATCAACAATTGACTAATGGGCCCTGATAAAATTGAAAAGCCTCTGTAAGGCAAAGGACACTGTCAATAGGACAAAACAGCAACCAACAGATTGGGGAAAGATCTTTACCAGCCCTACATCTGAGAGAGTTCAAATATCCAAAATACACAAAGAACTCAAGAAGTTAAGCTCCAGAGAACCAAATAACCCTATTAAAACTGGGGCACAGAGTTAAACAAAGAATTCTCAACTGAGGAATCTCGAATGGCTAAGAAGCAAATAAAGGAATGTTCAACATACTAGTCATCAGGGAAATGGAAGTCAAAGCATCCCTAGGATTCTACCTAATACCAATCAGAATGGCTAAGATAAAAAATGCAAGTGACAGCAGATGCTGACGAGAATGTGGAGAAAGAAGAACACTCCTCCATTGCTGGTGGGACTGCAAGCTGGTAAAACCACTCTGGAAATCAATCTGTTTGGTTCCTGAGAAAACTGGAAATAGTTCTACCTGAAGATCCAGTTACACCACTAGTGAACAAATACCCAAAAGTTGCTCCAACATATAACAAGGACACATGCTCCATTACGTTTCCTAGCTGCC
Organism: Mus musculus; assembly: GCF_000001635.26. Classification (NCBI taxonomy): domain Eukaryota; kingdom Metazoa; phylum Chordata; class Mammalia; order Rodentia; family Muridae; genus Mus; species Mus musculus. The sequence goes on along the minus strand of NC_000084.6, from coordinate 13,158,300 downwards.
TTATTTATAACAGCCAGAAGCTGGAAACAACCCATATATGTCCCTCAGCAATGGAATGGATACAGAAAATGTGAGACATTTACACAATGGAATCCTACTCAGCTATTAAAAACAATAACATCATGAAATTTTTGGGCAAATGGATAGAACTAGAAAATATCCTGAATGAGGTAACCCAGACACAAAAGAACACACATGGTATGTACTCACTGATAAGTGGATATTAGCCCAAAAGCTCAAAATACCCACAATACAACCCACAAACCATATGGAGCTTAAGAAGAGAGAAAACCAAAGTGTATATGCTTCAATCCTACATAGAAGGGCAAACAAAATAATCACAGGCGATAGAGGGAAAGAGGGACCTGGGAAGGAGAGAGGAGGGGAAGGGAAGAAAAGTGACAGGTTCAGGTATTGGAAGAACAGGAGAAAAGTACAGAGGGTTGAGAAATTTAATAAAGACATGCAGCAGTGAGTGGGAGATGGGGAACTGGGGGTAGCCACTAGAAAGTCTCAGACTCCAGGGAAGTGAGAGGCTCCCAGGACCCAACGGTTATGACTTTAGCCAAAATGCACAACAAAGGGGAGATACAACCTGTAGAGACCACCTCCAATAGATAGGCACGACCCCCAGTTGAAGGATGGGGTCACTCGTCCATCTTAAAATTTTTAACCCAGAAATGTTCCTGTCCAAAGGAAAGACAGAGATTTAAAAATGGAACAGAGACTGAAGAAAATGCCATCCAGAGACTGCCACACCTAGGGATCCATCCTATCTACAGACACCAAATGCCCATACTATTGCTGACACCAAGAAGTGCTTGCTGACAGGAGCCTAGTATGACTGTTTCCTGAGAGGTTCTACCAGCACCTAATACTCACAGCCAACTATCAGACTGAGCCCTGGGACCTCTATGGAAGAGCGAGGATAAGGGCTGAAAGAGCTGAAGGGGATTGCAACCCCATAGGAAGAACAATGTCAACTAATTAGACTACCCACAGGTCCCAGAATATAAGTGGATGGATCCATGGCTCCAGATACATATGTAGCAGAGATGACTTTATCTGACATCAATGAGAGGAGAAGCCCTTGGTTCTGTGTAGATTTGATGCTCCAGTATAGGGTGATGTTAGAGTGCTGAGGCAGAAGTGGAACGTCCTCATAGAAGCAAAGGGGTTGAGGAGAGAGGGAAAATGGGCTGGGAGAGTCTGAGGGGTAACCAGAAAGGGGGATATCACTGCCTACAGCTTCAGACCTTCATATCTGCCAGCTGTATCCAACTTGTAACATTGAAACATAATCTTGTCATCTACAAAGTTCTTACTGGAGAAACATGGAATTGAGTTAGAAAAAGATTCACAAAAATCCTAGAGTATGAAAAGGTTTATAAATGTCTATCAGACCACATTTATAGCATTGGTGTGTGCAATCCCTAGATCACGGTCAGATCTGCCTGTGCCCTAAAGAACTGTCATGTGTGTTGACGCTGCTGCTGCTGCTGCTGCTGCTGCTGCTGCTGCTGCTGCTGCTGCTGCTGCTGCTGCTGCTGCTACAACTAAAGCAGAAAGTCAACTCAAACAGGAACTTTCCTAAAGAATAGACCTGAGGTCTGAGGTATCAGTTCGCAAGGTGTTTGTCTCAAAAGCATGAGGACCTGAACCCACATAAAAAGTTAGGCACAGTAGCTTGTGCCTGAAACACCAGTGACAGCAAGACAAGAGGCATAGATGGATTGCAAGAAGCTCACAGAACAGCTAGTTTTGTCTAAGTGGCAAGGTTACAGGCCAATGAGAGGCCTCATCAAACAAAAGGAGAAGGGGTCTGAGATTCACACATAGCAAGGTTGTCCTCTAACGTGTACATAAGTACCATACATGCATGCATCCATATCCACACATAACACGTTCACACATACACTTGGACCCATTACATAAACGATATCTCTCTGTCTCTCTCTGTGTGTGTGTGTGTGTGTTGTGCGTGTGTGAATGTGCACACACACATGCAACATGACAGCAGTACTCATGAGTGCCAGAAGATTAAAGATGGTATTGTGTAAGGCAATAGGAGCCATGCCAAGAAGACAGAACTGATAAGGTTGACTGAGCTCAGACTCTGATAATCTCAGAGACTGGAGATCAGCAAGAGTCAAGTAGCTCCCTCTCCACTCCTGTACCTACTCTGGAGCACGTAACCATGACACCCCGCTAAGAGAACCATGGTGTCAACCATGTAAGGAAGATACCTGCAGTCCTTCCCCATGCAAACAGAGCATCACTAACATCTCAAACTGAGCCAATAGGAAACACCTAGGCCAAATCCCACCCCACTCCTCAGTGTTTATATAGTTCCTGTCCACATAGAATAAGGTACAGAAGTTATTTCCCCAGGTAGTGGTGGTGCACGCCTTTAATCCCAGCACTTGGGAGGCAGAAGTAGTCAGATTTCTGAGTTCAAGGCCAGCCTGGTCTACAGACCTGCCTGGCTAGGACTGCCACAGCTCTGGAACTATTACTGACGTGGTAGCTGACATAGGACCAGGACATCAGCCACCTGCCCTACACAGGCCACACAAACCTCCTCACTTCTCTTCTAAGAGCTATCCCAGCCAGACCAGAGCCCTCTGGAACCTACTCCTGCCCAGGTTCCACTTTACCCTCTGGACAGATAATGACAGTACTGGGTCTCGTGGAGCTGGAGTTACAGGTGGCTGTGAGACCAATGTGGGTGCTGGGAACCAAACTCACGTCTTCTAGAACAGGAAGCACTCTTAACTGCTGAGCCACCTCCAGCCCCAAGAGTGAATTTATATAAGCGTGAAATAGGTTTTGAGTACATCAAGGGGAGGAGAGAGAGAGAGAGAGAGAGAGAGAGAGAGAGAGAGAGAGCTATGAAGTCCAAAAGTGAGACGTGAGCATCAGCCTAGCTTCTCAGTGAGGGCTTTAACAAGATCAAAACAATCAGCTCACCCCCACGGCTAAAACTTAAACATTCTTAACAATCAAACACCTTTGAAAGATCCTATCAACTTTAAACACCATTATATTGAAAATTAAATTTCACCACCAGTTGTAGCAGAGATAACCCTTATCCAAACCTTAGCAACCATCTTCTAGGACAAAAATCCATGGACAGTACAAGAAGTGGTAGAGAGAGATGAGTTAAATATAGGGATGGGGCCAATAGTTGGGTTGGAGGGGCAATTTACTCTGGGTGGTAGAAGCTCATTATGTCATTTAACTGCAGGTCCCAGCATGAGTGAGGTCTCTGTAGAACTAGATGGTCTCTTCTAGAGCTTTGGGAGCCTATTGTTTCAAGACATTTATCATAGTTAGCTTTCGCTGTCAACTTGACAGAGTCAACTGAGAAAGGAATCTCAGAGAAGTTTCCTAGATCAGATTCTCCTGTGGGCATGTCTGTGAGGGATTATGTTGACGGTTAATAGATGTGGGAGGTGCCAGTCCAGTTCTGGGCTGGATACGAAGCCAGCTAAGCATAAAGCTGAGTGAGCCAGCAAGCAGTTTCCCTCCGTGGTTTCTGCTTCAAGATCCTGCTTCAATTCCTTCCCTGACTTCTCTCAGCAATGGGCTGTGATCTATAAGCTGAAATAAGCCCTCCCTCCCCTAAGTTACTGTTGGTCAGTGAGCTTTATCACAGTGACAGGAAGAAAACTGCAACGATGTTACTCAAAGGCTGTCAATACAACTCAGTTGTAAAGCACTTGAATACACACACACATAAGCACACCACATGATGATGATAATGATAATAATAACAGTGGTAATAGTAATAATAGTAATGTGATGGTCACTTTTTGGGCTGTTTGGGGAAGGGTCTATTCAATGTTGTTCATGATTCTGTCATAACCTAAAGGGACACTTTCACACAATGTTTGCTAAAGAAAGAAGTCCTCTGCATGGTATATACTCACGAATAAGTGACTATTAGCCAATAAATAAATAAATAATTTTTAAGAAGTACAGAATACCCATGATACAGTCCACAGAACTCAAAAAGGTCAACAAGCTGAAGTACCCAAGTGAGGATGTGTAGCCTCCCTCAGCCTTGAAGCAGGCTGATTCAGACTTTGCTGCCAATGAATATGAGTTCAACTGGGGTGTAGCCTTCTGACTTAGATGGCTATATTGTTATGTCAACTACCAATGCTCTTCTCTGAGACTCTGCTACCTGCTGAGAGACCCTTGAGACATTCCAGAGACACATCCTATCCTGCATGTTGCCTACAGGCTGGCTCCAGGCACCAAGAATGGATTGGCAGGGGATGAGCCTCCCCTCTTTATAAGCACAGACTCTTAGTAAACGTTTGGGCCTTGATCAGAGAAAAATTTGTCTTGGCCTCGTTCTTTTCTCACCATCTAGTCTCTTTCAGCCCCAGCCTGCCTTTCAGGAGTACCCGGTTCATGTAAGCTGTGGGTGGCTTACAGTTACAGATAGGATGCCTCAGTTTCACTTGGGAGAGAGAAGAAAACAATCACAAGTGGGGAGGGAGGGAGAGACCTGGGAGGGAAAATGGACTGAGGAGGAGGGTAGGGAGAGGGAAACCTGATCTTGTATTGGGTGAAGGAAAAGAACTGAAGCCCTGATGGCCAGCAGAAAGAATGTAAACAGGCAACCTGGGGAGATAGGAGGTTGGGGGGACCCTCCAAAATGCACCAGACACCTGGGAGGTGAGAGACTCTCAGGACTCAAAGGGAGGGACCTTAGATGAAATGCCCTACAGTAGGGAGAGGGAACTTATATAGCCCACCTCCAGCAGAAAGATAGGACATCAAGTGAGGGATGGGGTTGCCATCCCACAGTCACACCTCTGACCCATAATTGTTTCTGTCTGAAAGAACTACAGGGATGGAGATGGAGAGGAGCCTGAGGAAAAGAAGGTCCAGCGACAGGCCCAAAGTGGGATCCAGCTCAAGGGGAGGTCCCAAGGCCTGACACTATTACTGAGGCGATGGAGCACTCACAAAAAGGTGACTATCACGACTGCCCTCCGAAAGATAGAACAAGCAGCTGAAAGAGTTAGATGCAGATATTTGCACCCAACCAATGGACAGAAGCAGCTGACCCCTGTTGTTGAATTAGGGAAGGCTGAAAGAAGCTAAGATGAAAGAAGATTCTGTAGAAGAACCAGCAGTCTCAATTAACCTGGACCCCCAAGATCTCTCAAACACTGGACCACCAAACAGACAGCATACAGCAGCTGATATGAGGCTCCCAACACACATACAGTAGAGGACTTCTGAGTCTGTGTTCATTCAGAGATGATGCACCTAACCCTCAAGGGAGTTTAGAGGTCAGGTGGGGTCGGGGTTAGAGACATCAACATGGAGACAGGTGGGTGGGGAGGAGGGATGGGATGTGGAACAGAGGGTGGATGGGGGACTGTAAAATATGGAGTGTAAAAAAATTAATTAATTTAAAATTGCAAATAGCTAAAAAAAATAGAAAGAAAGATGCTGTCAGATTTCTTGCTGTCATCAACCTTGATTTCCACGTGGAGTGAATATTTCTACAATAGGAAAGGGACAGAGCTCCACTGTAAATATGATTTACAGTGGTTACCTGAAAAGTTTCTATAGGCAATTTGTAACATCACTGCCACTGAAAACTTTACTGGGGTCATTATCTTCCCCTGAAGAATACCAGCCAGTGGATTATGTTGAAATTTTCTGTTGCTATAGGAGGCACTCCAGGTGCTGGCCATATTGCTCTGTGCACCTCCCTAACCAGACACAGGCATCCTCTAAATTACATCTTCTTCTGGTGGTGACTGATACAAGGACTCAGCACCAGCCAATCCCAATGCATCTCGCAAGCCTGACACCACGACGACTCTACGGAACACAGTGTCTCCTCTGTGCTCTACCCATTGCTGTCCCAGGGAGCACCACGGGCGCTCACTCCATGGATTTGCTATGCTGCTTGCTAACCTCAGAGGCTCTATGTACACATGAAATCATTTCCAGTAAATATTGCAGGAGAGTATGTCTGAGCTCCAGGTCTGAGATATCCCAAAGAGTCTGAAAAATGCAGAAGCAGGCTGCTCCTAATAAAGCCAGAGGGAAGAGAGTACCAGCTCCAGCGTTCACTGCAGCTCTTCCTGAGGCAGTGGACTGGTTTGCAGAAGAACAAGCACCCGGTATATCTATCCAGCAGGCTGGAGCTCGCAGCCAAGCCCTGGAGACCAGCTTCTGGTCCCCGTATTCAGGCCACTGAAGGGAAAGAAAAGACAGGGGTAGGACTGTTCTTCTGTGGTCACTAGTACAAAATGGACAGAAGACTGACAGAGAATGAGTGCAAGCTGATTTTTTTTAGTTTGTTTCGTTTCTCAGGACACGGTTTCTCTGTGTAGCCTTGGCTGTCCTGGAACTAGTTCTGTAAACCAGGTTGGCCTTGAACTCAGAGGTCTGCATGTCTCTTCCTCCCAATTGCTGGGATTAAAAGTGTCTGTCATCACTGCCTGACAAATACAAGCTTCTTAAAGTGTAAAAATGTCTCAGTCTGCCTGGGTGCCCTGGGTTCTTAGTTATTATTTTACCAACCCCCTACTTTCATGTGCTACTTAGTTCCATATATAGGCTACACAAACACCTACATCTGCTATACATTCTCCTTTCTGGTCCCATTGGATGCAAGCATGGACTCTGCCTCTTTCTGTCTTCCCCTCAAATCTAAAATGTCTTGTCCAGGAATAGCAGCCTTCAAGGCAGATGTAGGAGCACAGGTGCTGGTGTTCTGCAGAGCCCCTCCATCACTGCCACAGCTGCTGCTTGGACCAGAGAGAAGGAGCTCTGCGCTGGGCTCAGCACGGCAGAGAAGCTGGAAAAGGGTGAGACCGAGAAGTGGCCAGGCCTGCAGCTGCCATGCAGGAGAGGCCAGGAAGACAGGAACTAAGCCGACAGGCCCTCGGAGTTCTTAGTGAAGCAATGGACCCCAGGCCAGGGTCTAAGCCACTGTGGCCATCATGCGCCTGGATAATTCTTCTCTGGCAAGCGTTCTGACATTCTTCCAAAGCCCAGAGGCCACAGGGCCAAATGAACATCCAGCAAGAGACATTAACCCTAAGTCTGTTGGTGTCATGAACACATCTCCCAAATACATGAGAGGAAAAGAAAGAGGACTCTGTTTCCATGAAGACTTGAAAAAAATGTATTTCTAGAAAATACCTAAAATCTGAAATCAAATTACCATCAAGAAATTTACTGATAACCGACTTGCAAAGAGACCATAAAACTCCAAAGGATTCTAAGTATAAACATCTCTGAAAATCTTAGATTCTCTTCACTAACAAACACAGAAAAGAACAAAAAACAAAACAAAACCCTTGGACTGTACACTTGCCATTTAAATGCAAATCCTATGATAAACTTCAAAGAGTACAATACAAGAAGAGGCTTTGAATCTGTGTGAAAAGAATGTGAGTTTACTGTGTTCTTTTTAATTTCTTATTATTTCAAATTTTTTAATTAAGGCAGGTGTCTTAGTTAGGGTTTTACTGATGTAAACAGACACCATGGCCAAGGCAAGTCTTACAAAGAATAACATTTAATTGAGGCTGGCTTACAGGTTCAGAGATTCAGTCTAGTATCATCAAGGTGGGAACATGGCATCATCCAGGCAGGCATGGGGTAGGAGGAGCTGAGAGTTCTACATCTTCATCCGAAGACTGCTGGCAGAATACTGACTTCCAGGCAGCTAGGATGAGGGTCTTAAGTCCACCCACAGTGCCACACCTATTCCAACAAGTCCACACCTCCTAATGTGTCACTCCCTAGGCCAAGCATATAAAAACCATCACAGCAGGCCTGGTGCTTAATGACCTCTGACCTCAGTTACTCAGGAGACTGAGGCAGAAGTTCAAGGTCTGCTGGGCTACACAGACTACTGAGAAATTTCGTGAAACCCTGTCTCAAAGCTAAACATTGGATTGGAGTGCTGAGGCTGTAGCTCAATAGCACAGTACTTGCTTAGCATGTGTGAGGCCCCAGGCTCAGACATGGGGCTACTACAGGAGTGATGGAGAGGGACCACAGGAAAACACATGTGTGAGGGCCAGATGTGCCCGTGCTACCAGAGATGAGGAAGCTAAGGTATGTTCGCACCACACTAAACAAACCCAGAGCTAACTGGGGCATTGTAGTTACTGGTCAATCTCATGTCTTCACTGGAATGCCTCAGAAAACTAGAGAAGTCTGTAACCCATGAGTGAAGAAATAATGATTCTGCTTTGAGATAAGAGAATTTGGAAAGAGACGACCTAGGCAGGAAAAGGGGAGCTGTGGGAACCTGTGTAGGGCACTTCCATCCCTGAAACCAGTCTCAGAAGTTTCGGGATTCAGCAAACCTATGGTGCTCAGAAGGACTGCAGGAGTCAAGCTGTTGAAAAGCTCCAGGTAACCCTAAGACTGGGCTATTGGATTCAGAATTAGAGCTCAGTGGGTGCCAGGTGGACAGAAGCTTGATAGCATTCTGCATCTGCGTGAGCCCCGGGCAACTTGCACCATGCAGGGCAGGCTTTTAGCCATATGGACAATCTGTGGCCAGTTTAATCATCATCCCTGAAGATGTTTCTATGAGAAATCTGTGTCTGCAAACAAAGCCTTCTCCCGGACCCCATGCAGACCCAGCCACAGGCGCTGCAGGGTCTTTAACTTATGTGGAGGACAAACGTGAAAAGGCCCTGGGCTTTATTACCTCAGGTATGGTTTCATTTCACACTGAATAATCCACATCTGGGAGAAATGAAGTCAGATTGCTGTGTGGCTGGCTTCGTCATGCTGTGGTCATCTCCCTGTAGTTGAGCATGTGACACTCTGAGTGAAATCAGCAGTCACATGGGTGATCACTTGAGGAGGCAGCCAATATGTGGTCAAATGATGCAGAAAAGAGAGAGAGAGAGTGATAACTCTATTTTTTTCTCCACTTGGATTAACAATGTGTGTAGACTTTGAAACTGATAGCAGCCGTGCACAAGGCAGACGCAGAGCTAACCAAGGACACGGTCCAGCCTCTGATGAGACCATGTGTGAACACTGTCCCTACTCTGCCCAGCCTCTGATGAGACCATGTGTGAACACTGTCCCTACTCTGCTTCGTTTAGTAACCTTCAGGACTCTGATACTGACTGTAACATTCAAATACTAGCTATAATATCACTATAATATATACTAGCTATAATATCACTCATTGGGTCGTAGGGTTCCAGGAAGCTTTCTACAACAAAATGGAAAAGTGAGCCAGTGAGATCCTCCCATGGATAAAGGCACTCGCTGTCAACCTAACAACCTGAGTTTGATGATGATGATGATGATGACGACGATGATACACATGATGGAAAGAGAGAACAGACTCCTGCAAGTTGTCCTCTGACCTCCATACATGCACCTTGTCACTCACATACCCATATTCCTCACATGCACATATAACTTAAAAGGTGGGGATGGGGTGGAGACCAGTAACCTCTAAACCGCAGAGTCCAGACATCTCTAGAACCCATCTCTCACCCTGATGTCAGCTGCATGCCCGTGTCTCACTGTTTCGGTCCTCATGCTGGAATAAAAACATTGGTATCACCACAGTCTGGATTTACATTTTACAGCCAGTGCTCTCAAGAGTCCAAGTGCTCCTTTGGAAGTAACCCATGGAAGGATTATCTTGGTCCCATTTGTTTTGCATGCCTTTTCTTGACCTGTAAATGAAGTGTGGTGTGACATCTACTGAAACCCTCCCATGTCCTCTCTTCAGACTTTATACATGTGATCCCCACATACCATTAAGATCCAAGTTTGTTTATTTGGTATTTTTTTATCCTCTTTATTACAAATAAACACACACATGCTGCAAAGATGTCCCAGTGAGCAAAGTGTTTGCCACACAAACATGAGAACGTGAGTTCAGGCATCCATGAAAGAAGCCAGGTATGGCAGCACACAGAGGGACAGTCCGATCCTGAGGGCTCACTGGCCAGTGAGTCTGGCTCCAAGCTCAGTGACAAACCCTCTCTTAAAACCTAAGACAAGGCTGTAGAGGACATTCCACTGTCAGCCTCTAGCTTTCCCATGTGCTCATATATGAACATACACACACACATACACACACACACACACACACAATTTATACATGTTCATGATGTATGGCATGATATCTTCATTTATTCATAGACTAAGGCTAATTATCCCATCACCTCACACACTCCATTTTTGTGATGAGAACACATTAATTCAGCAGGCTAATTAGCTGTTTCTCTGATTGGTATGTGAGTCTATGTATATAGATATATTTCAGGCTATCTCACCACTTCCTTCCTAGAACCTATACAGTATTTTGAGCTGTTTCATAAATAATTATTAGTTGCTGTTAGTCTATCTTACTGTGCCTAATTAATAAACATGTATAGACACTCAAGTATAGGAAAAGGTATATAAAGATTTCACTGATGTTAATTGTTTCAACATCTGTGGACCATCTTGAAATCCATACTGTGTGGATAAGAGGAGTCTACCATATTTTTAGTTCCTGAATCTAACACACTAGGCCCTGAATATCCCAGTTCCCTTGAGGACACTCTGTGCTGTCTCTTGCTGTCACTCTGTGTTCCCATGTACAATGAGTGCAGGGTATGGGTCTTTATGCAGGTAACAGCTAACTAAACTGCCATGAAGTGTTACACTGTGACCCCATACTGAATGCTGTGAGTAGCAAAACACCCAGAAGGTCTGCAGTCGGCAAAGTTAGGGTTGGGTAGTGCCACCAGGATTTAGACCAACTGGCCATGACTAAGCCCAAGAAGCATCCAAGAGGTACAAGAATTAAGACCCCACAACTGATGACAACAGAAGATCCAGAAAGACAGTGGACATCTTTGGAAAAAGCTAAAAGCATCACCAGGAGAGTTCAAGGACCAGCCAGGGTTCTTCCCAACTACCATGAAGACATGGATGCCATGTTGTGAATAGACAAGGAAGAGGTAGCATTCAAAGAAGAGATAAAACATTGGGGAGAAATACAAAACCCCAAATTAATCTCTCCCCAGTGTTTCAACCAAGTTCCTCATCAACACAAACACTAGAGAAAAATGAAAAGCAACAAAGAAAGGGAAGACCATCGGCCACGTTTTAGTCTTTTCTCGTGTATTATATCCCAACCATAGTTTCCCCTTCCCCTCCTCTTGTCCTCCCAACCCCTCACCCCCGCAGCCTTCCCTCTCCCCCAGATTCATTCATTCCTCCATTTCCCTTCAGAAAAGGGCAGGCTTCCCAGGGATGCCAATCAAACATGAGGTCAAGCTGCAGTAAGTCTAGGCACTTCCCTTCATACTAAGGTTGAACAAGGCAACCTCGTAGGCAGGAAAGAATCCCAAGATCAGGTCAGAGATAGCCCCCAACCTTACAAGAACAAGTGCAACAAGAACACCAAGCTAGACAACCATAGCATCTCATGTGCAGAGGACCCAGCTCATGTGCAGAGGACCCAGCTCATGTGTAGAGGACCCAGCTCATGTGCAGAGGACCCAGCTCATGTGCAGAGGACCCAACTCAGACCCACACTGATTGTCAGTTTCATTTCTGTGGCTCCTATGAGCCCTGTTTAGTTGATTCTGTGTGTCATTTTCTTGGATCATCAGTCAACATCCTTATTCATACATAAAGTCTCCTAAAAGGCAATAAAGTCTTTGAAAATAGTGCTTTTCTGTTCTTTCTTTCAATGTGGAAAACAAAGGACCAGGGTGATGGTATAGAACAGAGGAATTCAGAGAAAAGTGAGAATATTGCTATCCTCCCCCTGAGGAGGTAGAGTTTGACATTCTGGCCGATGAGAACTGGCCTCTGGGCTGGAACAGTCTGAGGAATATAAGACATTAAAGTTGAAAAGCACTATGGGAAGTAGTTCCATGAAAATATGTGAGCGCAGAGTGTATAATCCTCCAGTGTAAGGCAGCTCAGTGCAGTGTATAATCCTCCAGTGTAAGGCAGCTCAGTGCAGTGTATAATCCTCCAGTGTAAAGCAGCTCAGTGCAGTGTATAATCCTCCAGTGTAAGGCAGCTCAGTGCATTGTATAATCCTCCAGTGTAAGGCAGCTCAGCGCAGTGTATAATCCTCCAGTGTAAGGTAGCTCAGTGCAGTGTATAATCCTCCAGTGTAAGGCAGCTCAGTGCAGTGTATAATCCTCCAGTGTAAGGCATCTCAGCGCACGAAGGGTGTATAATCCTCCAGTATAAGGCATTCCCAGCCTGGGTGCCTAATCCTCCAGTGTTATACATTCCTTTTGCTGGATAGGTCTATCATCTCTGTCCCTTCTCATCACCTGGCTGCAAGCCTTCAAAAAAATCCATTCAAAAGCCAAAACCTACAGGATAGGATCACTAGAAACCTAAAAGCTGTCTAGTAAAAGGATGAATGTCTCCAGAGTCTGCAACCCACAGGGTCTTACATCATGACCGAGATCAGCCCAGGAATAGAAAGGAAGAAATCTTCCTGTCTCAAACTGTTAGAGCTAGGTAGCTCTCAAGAAAGAGGGAAAAGAAGGCAAAATCATGTAACTACCTGAATAGAAGAGGAATAATATTCATCAAAATGTAAATAATTGGGGCTAGGGACACAGATCAGTTGGCAGGTGGCTTGATTGGAATCTGCAAAGCTTTGGGCTCAATCCTCAGCACTGCATAAACCAGGCATAGCTACACAGCCTTATAATCAGGAGATGGAAGTACAAGGATCAGAAGAACAAAAACAACAAAAATGAACAGTAATTTTTCTTAAAGCACCACATTGGATGGCCTTTGTCTTTCTATCCCTACTGTATGATGGGTCTGCAATCATTTTGTTCACAAGAAAAATATTTAGGAATCAAATAATGATAACAGTAACAACATGAAATCAAATAGCAGTGGTTATTCAAAGGCTAAGGGAAGGATGTCTTTCTCCATCTGGGCACCAGCTGGATCCATGGTGATGAGCTCCACCTGCAGAGCACCTGACTCAGGAAGTGAGGGTCCACATGTATTCCTGCAGGAGGCCAAGGCAGGGATGTCATGCCAGCAGAGTTGTCCAGGAGTCAAGGATGGCAGGGCTGTGACCTAGTAGGACAGTCATAGCAGCAGCACCCAACCACAAATCCTGAGACACACATGCAGCAGCATCACAGAGATGGTCCAAGTCATGAAATGGGGAGAGATTTGTAGTCAGAGCCACACTCCTTGGAGCTGGCTCTTGATAAGTTTGTGCATTTCCACTTCGGTGGGTTTCCAGTCATGCCATTGTTCATCTCTAGGAGACCTCAAAGTTTATGCAGCTGCACTTCCACTTACTACAGATGGCAGAACGGTCAAACTTCAGTGCAGGGAAGGTACAGAAAGGAACTCCTCCGTGTAAGAGTCAGGGCTCTACAAAGAAACAGCACCAGCCAGTACAATGAAGACGTGGCGAAAGATTGATATTTCTTAAAGAACTGGCTCACTGTGGAGGATGGCCAAACCAAAGCCTACAGGAAGCTGGAGAGGGGAAGTTCAAAGAATGTCTGCTCAGAGAATTCTCAAAGGCCAGTCCTTTCTGGTAATGCTTTCAACTGGCTACCTGAGCCCCACCCACACCAGGGAACTCTACTCAAACCTCCCTGATTTAAATGTCCATCCCCAAACATGCTCTCCTTGATGAATAGAGAAACACATGACCACACCTGGGTATGTGATTCAGCCAGGTTGACTCATGGATCAAAAATAGAATTAACCCCTAAATCCTCCGGCTCTCACCAACCTCATTCTACTTGATCATGGTGTTCCAGTAACTTTCGTGCTTTTGAAATAACCAAATTCCAGAATCATACGTTCTTAAGGGAAGAAGCTAGGCAGGGAAACATGATCCTCAACAAGTGTGTTCACTGTTACTTGAATTCCCCAGCCATAAGCCTACCAGAAAACATTTCAAAACCAAGAAAGAAACAAAATATAATTTAAAACAACCAAATCCAAGATCCCCAACTCTTCAAAAGCCCAACAGCAGATCAACTTCACCATAAAATAACAATGACATTATTGGTGACCCCCTTGGTGAGTCGCAGGTGTTAGAAGCAGAATGTTGGGAATATAAATCGCTGAGAAGTGAACATAACTTACCTGGAAGCCTCTCAGAGAGCGAGTTCTCCTCCTCAGCCCTAGCGTTGGGTGGGGCTTTTTGATAGAGAAGAGATATATTAATGTTCACATTTCCTGTTTGTCTTAAAGTTTCTGTTTCAGTATTTCCAGTTTTACCCCTTAAAAGAAGTAGGGGTCAGGAGAACAATTGAACTTCACCCCTCAGTGAGAAGACTGTATTAGATGAAGAGACATTTCTCCACAGCCAATGAGATATTGTTCACACAAGAAGCTGGGTTATGGCCCATTGAGAATGCCACCAACATCTCGTCACCATAGTGACACCTGTCTCACTAGCCCTCACTCTGCTAGTAAAGGCTCACACACTTAGCACTCTGAAATCACTCTGGAAATCCCAAGTGTGGGGAGAGATTCCTGCAGGCTATAGCTGCTGGTTGGGACCTGAATGGTTTTGACAATTAAAGAATTCAACTCCTTCTCACACATTATTGACTTAGAAGCAAGTGCCAGGATGGAGCCCCAAGAACTCACAGTGAATTGTGCTACTGCAGACACAGGTTTTGCATCAACCAAAATAATGAAGTCTTATGTTCAAACACCAATGTATCTTTTCTCAGGACATTGATCTGCTGAAGGATGTATTAGTCAACACAAGCTGCCTTAACAAAAAGCTATGGATGGAGGCTGGGCTGGAGCAGCACTCACTATTTATTTTCCTGGTTCCATTGTCAAGGCCCCAGCAAAGTGGTTCCCTGATAAGGCTCTCTCGTCTGTGCATCTGTGTCTCTTTCTAAACGTTAGTTAACAAACACTAACCAGAACAGCACCAAAGCTGAAGGAGAAAGGAAAGGCCTTCCAACAAGGGAATAGCATGAATGGAGACAGAGAAGGAAAAACACAGCTGGAAAATACAGAAGTGGATGCTCATAGTCATCCATTGGATAGAGCACAGGGTCCCCAATGAAGGAGCTAGAGAAAGTACCCAAGGAGCTGAAGGGGTTTGCAGCCCTATAGGATGAACAACAATATGAACTAACCAGTACCCTCAGAGCTCCCTGGAAGGAAACCGCCAAACCACCAATCAAAGAAAACACATGTTAGGACTGATGGCTCCAGCTGCATATGTAGCTAAGGATGGCCTAGTAGGTCATCAATGGGAGGAGAGGCCCTTGGTCCTGTGAAGGTTCTATGCCCCAGTATAGGGGAATGCCAGGGCCAGGAATCAGGAGTGGGTGTGTTGGGGAGCAGGGTCGGGGGAGGGTATAGGGGACTTTCAGGATAGTATTTGAAATGTAAATGAAGAAATTATCTAATAAAAAAAAGAAAGAAAAGATAACCTACCTCCTAAGAAAAAATAATTCTTATATGCAATTTTGGCTAAATATATATTTAGAAAATGAAAAAGCTTTACAAGGCAAAAAAAGAAAAGAATGTACATAAAGAAAATATCTTAAAAACAAAAAACAAAACAAAACAAAAAATAAAACCCACAGATGGAATATTCTGGGCAGTACCTTTCAGAGGAATGTGTCCTCAGACAAACATGCAGGCAGGAACCAGTTAGAAACCATGAAAGGCAGCCTCCTTTCTCATCCAGCCTGGTTAACTCCCTAGAATCTAGTACCTAGATTCTGCATGTTAGCAAGTTCCCCGGGGGGGGGGGGGGATGGTATAGCCTGGAAATCTTTGTAAAGTTTGTAACTTTAGTTACAAAGCTCCCAGAAGGCTACAATGGATGTCTGTCTGCTCAGAGGATACTTGGTATCGTGGTGGTCAGAGAAGAAACAGTCAACACACCCCAGAGACACAGCTTATCTGCGGAGACAGCTGCACTTTTATGAACCAGCCCAGATGCTCATCAACATGGGTGGATAAAGTGTGGCATATGCATACACTGAAATTTTATTCAGCCATGAAGAAAAATGAAATCATGACAGCCACAAGAAAATGGATAGAGCTGGAAATCATTACATTAAACAAATCATGCTACACACAGACCAAAAAACAAAAATCTGATATTCTCTCCCATATGTAGGATCTAGATTTGAATGTGTGTGTGTGTGTGTGTGTGTGTGTGTGTGTGTGTGTGTGTGTGTGTAAAGGGAGCTAAAGAGAGGTGGAAGACCTGTAAAAAAGAGGGAGGAAAGAGAAAGAGTGAAACACAAGTGGCATGGAAAAGAGACAGAATGCATGTGACATAGATGCAGAAGAGGGAACTCAGTGGAGAGAGAGATGAGGTAGGCAGTGGGGGTGGAGGAAAGAACAAGAAAGTGTAATAGCATGTGTGTATGCAGTTCCACAGAAGGGGCTGGAGAGGCTAACAGCTCAGTGGTTAAGAGCATTCGCTGTTCTTCTAGATTTTAGAATCGAGAGGATAAGAGTCCATTCCTGGTATCTGTTTTGGTCAGTTTACAACTGCCTCTATCTCCAACTCTAAGAAATTTAATGCCATCTCCTGGCTTCTGCAGGTACCTGCACACAGATGGTGCATACACACAAACAACATATATCCATGAAATAAATCACAATCAAAACAAATCCTAAAAAAAAAACGTGTCATAGCAAAATCCCATTCTTTGATATGCTAACTTCAAAGCAATTTTTAATCACTTACATTGCACACTAACTTTAAAAATTAATTTTTAAAAGGGGCAGAGTCTTTCATTGGGATCAGGTGGATGGAATAGAGCTGGATTGGGAGAAGAGGATCTTGGGAGCTGCCTGGCAGCAGAGCGACAATAGGTGTTAGCAGCACAGTTCGGAGAATGTTGTCTGGCAGAGCCACACAGGGCCCGAGCAGCAGAAGAGCATTCTGAGTTCATTAATGCAGGAGGTTAGAAGATTTTGAGTTTCAAGGAGAAAAAAAAACCCTCAGCTAGAGAGGGCAAATATTTAGGTAGAAGGGATGATCAGAGCCTCCCACTTAATGAGACTGCACTGTGACTCTGTCCACAGGCCCTAAGAGAGGTGACAATCCATGCCTTAATAAAGGCTCTGATGAACAACTGCAATTCTCTGTTTAAGTTTGAAAAACTATGCCTTTATGTATTAGAAATATTGAATTTCTATTCCAATAAACCCATCAAAGAAACTCCACACTGGGCAAATATTTATACACAGGTATAGTAATAAGATCCAAAATCTCTCCTAAGGAAAAAGACAATATTTATACATTTACAACATGAACAACCATAACAACAGAGAAAAACTCATGCCCAAGATACATTCTTTTTAAAAATCTTATTATTCTACAGCAAAAACAACACATATTAAGAGACAAAACGCAAGACTGGAAGGCAGACCTTTTTGTCAAGATTGCTACCAGATGTGTGGCGGATCTGTTTTTGCAAAAGCTGATGGCTGCTTCAAGGTGCATTGTTTGGGCCGAGCTCTGGAGAAAGATAAACATTCAGGCTTCTGGGGGACTAGAATCACAAGAGTGACTAGCAAAGTTCATAGGAGCTGAAAGACCCTGGTGCCAATTAAAAACCATACAACCCCATCCCAGCGAGCAGAGAAGCTGTTGAATAATTGAATAATCTCAAGCCATCCCAGAGAAGAATAAACAGATGATGGCCTCGTCCCGCCGAGACTGGATGGAGCTGTGTGCATTAGAGTGCTCCATATTCTCTTCATACTTTGATTAATTATCCAGCTGTGCGGCTGTCATTAACAAGGATGTCTTTGAATCATGTGGCTCCGACAGTAACCAAATCTGGCTGTCCCTTTCATTTCCTTCCCTCACATGGGGAAGCACCTTGCTGTTTGGCAGAGAGTGGCCTGGCATGTCATTTGAAACAAGCAAACGCTCCATTCAACACGGATGACAATGGGTCAGTCTTTAGATGGCTTTCCTCAGTCCTGCCCATGGGCTTGTCACCAGGGTGCTCCTGGTAGATGACAGAGATGTGCCTGCTTGGAGTTTGACCTTCTACTGGAAAAGGGTGGGAGACTCCAGGCCTGAAATGAGAATGGCTGTCCTTTAAACGTGTGTTTGCTTGCTAATTTGTTTGTTTCTTTGTGCTGTAATATAAATCACCACCCCTGTCCTGTCATCCCTGTGGGGCTCAATGTGCTATTCCTCTAAGAACTGTTTCATTTTTAAAGCACCCAGCATTTCAATTCCACAAAAAAAAAAAAAAAATAGTTTGGAGTTGGAGAATTCCAATCTTTCAACCAAGCATTGAAGGAATAAAGATGGCAGGCAAGAGACCCCTGAAATAATGTCACATCCATTGCTGCCATTCTACAGGCTCAGTGACCCTAATAGCTATGATGAAGGTGTGGTGTTGGGTGGGGTACTTTCCTTTTCTGTACCAAAGCTATCTGTTTGCTGAGTCAATTCAGATGATGGAGTTTTCCTTATTTCCTGGGAGGTAGCAAGTCTTTGAAAAGGGGAACCATCTTTCAATATTCTCCCTCTTCCTGACATCTCTCAGTACAACTCCATTAAGCAGGGCCTGTGATCTATTGTGGCCGTGAAGTCAGAGCAGAGTGACTCAGCCACTTCTGAGGTATCACTGTGTCTCAGCTCAGGTCGCTAAGTCCCTGAGTCTCGGTGTGGAACAAAGAGCCTTTGCCAGTGAACTTATAAATGTGTCACAAGTAAAAACCCTTTGTTGGTTATGCTTCCTTTCACATCTCTACCAGGGAAAATGTTACACACCCTTGAAAAACAATCGTTAGTGTCATTTACCCCGTGGAGCCTTCTGAGCTATGAACTCACCCAACACCTCACTGTGCTTAATGTTCCTATAAATCTGTCAATCATAGGCTCTGTGGCCGTCAGAAACCTAACCCTTTGTTCAGGACACGTGTTGTCTTTATTCACTGGCATTCTATGCTCTTCCAATGAAATACTTGCATTTTAAACTTTTAAGGAATTGCAAAGGTTCTAGACTCTTCAGAAGAAAGCACTAGGTTAAAACAAGACAGACTTGAATGAAGTAAAAACACTCAGTAACGAGTGGCCTGGGGCTGCGGACAAGCTGCTGTTGTGTTTAGGAATAGCTGTTAAACATATATAAAAATGGTCCCCTTGGTGAACAAGCATCTCAGCCTTCCTGGAGCCCTCTAAAACTGGGCCTGGCAATGGTGGCCTTTTGTTCCTAAAATTTTTAAGCAACAGTGACATCATGTGGCCACAGAGGAAGCTGACCGTTCCCTCCCAACTGAATTTTCAGAGGTGGGACGTATTGAGTGGAAATTTCCCTTCCAAGTAAATTCATTCAAAAAGCAGTGAAACAACCAAATGCAAATTCCCAGCATCTTTATTCCCTCCCATGTTTGGTTGAAAGACTGGAAGTCTCCAATTCCAAGTGATTTTTTTTTTTTTTTGTAGAATTGAAATGCTTTAAAAATGAAAATAATTCTTAGACAGGTCCCATGACATGTCTCTATTCACAACTTTGCCAAAAAGATCCCATCCCAGTAAATGCTGAGCAAGCGAGAGCCGGCATCTTCAGAGATGAAAATGATCACCAGAAACCAGACCAACTTTGGGTCTGACCACTACAGATGTCTACAGACATCACTGGGATGAGGCCTTTCTAGATGCCTGATTCAGAAACAATGGCCATGCGTGTGCGTGATGTGTATGGTCTTCCTTTCCCTGGCTACAGGAAGCCTCCTGGGCCTAGTCTGGATCCCTTGTCTGCACTCTTAGTCGACCTTCGGTAATGCCACTGTCACAAACAAGGTAACCGATGTGAGGCTTCCCATGCAATAAACCAGGTGCTCCATGAGAGCAGGGTTGGAGTTTTGACTCAGCATAGGCTCTGTGGACATCACCTCCCACTCCTACATGTGCAATCAGGGGATTCATGGTTGTTGGGCACCTACTGTCTACCACACATTGGTAGCGAACTACTGCAGGTCTGAGGTGAATAGTCCTTTCCATCTTGTGAAGCTTGGGTTTTAGTTGGATTTGGACAGCAAATGTGTCAATGGGGACCAGAGCAGGTGCTATGGAGCACAGAGGGGTCCTAATGAGAGGGTGCTAGGTTATGCTAGAGCTCAGGAGAGCAGAGATTGGAGGGAAGGGCACAAAAGATCTAGAATGCATGTGATGCTTAAGGGAAAGAGGAAGGGTCTTGGAAGGAACTGTTCCCAGAGAGTCCTGGCTCTCCCTACAAAGCTGCAACCACTCAAGATTCCCTTCCTTCTCTAGGTCTTCCCTAATAAGGGGGGATTTACATTAGATCATTTTATTAAGCCACCATATGGATGAGAATTCCAGAGTTGTAATATCTGATGGTATTCTGTGTGTCCACTTATGCATGTGTGAGCTTGTCTTTATTATTAGCTACTCTCACACTAAGATTAATACTAAGGAAGATTTGTCATCAAGTGGGTGGTGGTGGCAAATGCCATTAATCCTAGCACTTGGAAAGCAGAGGCAGGTGGATCTCTGTGAGTTTGTGGCCAGCCTGGTCTATAAAGTGAACTCCAGGACAGCCAGGGATACACAAAGAAACCCTGTGTAGAAAAAAATCAAAAACAAAAAAGGAAGATCTGTCATTTTGTGTTCTAAAGCAGTAATTGCTAAAGGCTCAGCTACACTATAGCAGCAGCGTTAATGAATGCTATTTCACTAAAAAGACATCTCCATGTTCAATGGTTTCAATTGCACTAGTGGGGTTTATGTCTAAGCATCTTTGCTAATACAATGAAAGTCATACACACAATAGATACAATAACAGGATACAAACACAGACCAAATCAGTTCTGAGTTTAACCTAATTTCTTGGCAATGTGTTTTTCAATTTTTGTCTAACATTCCCATGTGGAGCCAACCAAAGAAGACAGAGTAAGCCTCATGCTGAACCAACAGCAACAGCTCACTAAGATTTCCACAGTCAGTCCCACCCATTTGCTCAGCAATAGTTCCTTTCCTTGTCCATCATTTTGCATTAAAGACCACCAATAAAGAGTCATTGTTTGAGCTAACTGCTAGCTTCTAGAGGGAAAAAACTTGTTAAAATACAATAATGCTTCAAGAGTCAGTTATTCCATCTCTCTTTGAAGTCAAAGAAAATGAACAACAAAACGGGATTTCTTGATGCCCAACAGCAATATCATGTCTCTGGTGTGTTTGTGTGTGTGTGTGTGTGTGTGTGTGTGTGTGTGTGTGTGTGTGTGTGTGTGTGTGTTTGAGATGTGTGATGTGTATAAGTGTGTAGTATGTGTGAGAGATGTGTATAAATGTGTTGTGTGTGTGTTCATGATGTATACAAGTGTGTATGTGTGTGATATGTATAAGTATGCAGTGTAGTGTTGTGTTGTGTATAAGCGTGATGTGTGTGTGTGTGTGTGTGTAGGTCAAAAGTCAACTTCAGCTGTCAACTCATGGCAGTCCTCCATGTTCTTTTCTGTGATAGGATCTCTCATTGGAACCCTAAAATCACCGATTTGGCTAAGCTGGCTGCCCAGAGTGCCCCAGATATTTATATAGTGTCCAGTGATGGGGAGACAAGTATAAAAGGACCTGGGTTTTTAACATAACTGCCGGAGATCAAAGCTGGGTCCCCATCCTTGAAACTCCAAGCACTTTATCTACTGAGCTCGCTCCTCTGCCTTGTTGTTGTTGTTGTTGTTGTTGTTGTTGTTGTTGTTGTTGTTGCTGCTGCTGCTGCTGTTGTTGTTTGATTGATTGATTAGTTGATTCATTGGCTTGGTTTGGCTTGGCTTGGCTTGGCTTGGCTTGGCTTGGCTTGGCTTGGCTTGGCTTGGCTTGGTTTGGTTTGGTTTGGTTTCACAGATAAGGATAGAAACCCAACCAAAGTCCACCAGTCTGAAGAAATTCAGCTCCCAAACCCATCAACACTCCATTCTCCCAGCTGCTTCTCCATGAGAAGGAAAAGGGAAACCTCGAAAGAACAGGAAGAATATGAAAGCTGATAATTGCCCTTCTGTTCTGATTTAGACCTGAACAGTGGAGAGCTCTAGAGTGCACTGAACCAGTGACTTATGAGACAGAAACATCCTAGGATAATTCTGCCCACAGCATCTAACTTTTAAGTGAGAGTCTGCCCTAAACTGTAAACAAAGGACTGAGTGCAAGAGCAACCCCAACACTTCTGAACAGCACAACCTTGGGCAAGTGAGTATTCTCATGCTCCTCCTCTGTGATAAGGGGATACAAATACTTACCTTGGAAGGTTTAGAAATGTCTTCCTCAAAGGGTTTTATGATAATGAAATTATACCTAACCTTACCTAATATGTGGTCCACAGCAAATGTGTGGGTATCTGTGGTCCCATGATTATTCCCAAGTCTCTTCCACCCTACTAGCCTATGAGCTGAGCCTGCTCCAATACCCATGATCCACGGTGGCAGAAGGGCTAATGGTCACCTCAATTCCAAGAACTGCCACTACATAGATGTTCATACCTAAGAAGTCCCAGGAAAAAGGGAGGGGTCCCTCCTCAGCTATGGTGTTTGTGCTACCCCAAAGGGGTCCCAAGAATACATCTTGGCATGATATGGGTTAAGGAGTGTGACCTATAGGATATATTTGATTGTTGTTTGTTGTGTTGATTTACCCTAGATTGAAAGTGGATTGTGAAGGGAGATTTGATAATCTAAGAATCTAGAATAATAATACCCTTAAATGGATAAGAGCAAGGAGTGACAGGTTGACTTGATAACAGGACATCTAGGAGAAGGTCACCATTTCTCAAGTCACAGGAAAGGAAGCAGGCTAGAAGACAGCTCAACCCTTCATCCTCTTCATGTCTTCACCCTGTCAATCACTTTCAAAGGGTGGATGGGTTAATCTTCATATGACTGTACTCTTACCAACTTTAAAATATAATGTAATTGTTGCAAACACCATGATTTGCACCAATGCCAACTTTGGTAATAGTTGGTCCAAAACCTATGATAGTTAATCTCATACCTGAATATTCTGACACGAGTAGCTAAGCCACATGACATAGTTTTGTCAATGTACAGTGTGCCAACAAGAAATAAAGCCCCCTAGTATTAAAGCAAGGTCCCTAAAAGAGCACATTGTTTGTCTAATGATCTTAGAGATGATGTCTGGGTGTCTGCTATTGCATTGCTCTTTATATTATCCACAGAGACGATCTGCATATTCTCGTGTCATGTAAATATGTATTTCAAAAACTGCTTTAGATTTTTATTCATTCTTTGACAATTTCATACACGATAAAATCTTTAAATTAAAGGAAGGTAAAACAAGGGTTAACAAGCTGCTTGTAGGCTCTGCAGAAAGAAAGAACTCTTTGAGCTAAGGCCTCATGCCTTCACTGTGGTGGGCAGCTCCTCGGATAGCGGAAGCACAGTGTGGTGCCCAGACGAACAAGTAGACAATGAAAGAAAGAGATCCTGTGATCTTTACATCCTTGGCTAGTCTTGAATTCCCCACAGCTGTTCCTGGACAAAGGAACATTCTGGAACTGGACTTGTCTCCCTTGGGATTGATCATCCTGTCCTTTATTCCGAGAGAGTAGCTGGTCTTTGGTGCCAATGATGAAAGCCAGTTCACAGGCCACAGTGGACATAAAGGCTTTTATGTTATCCGAGTGTTGGAGGAGGCTGGCGGGAGACGCACTGGGTACTCCAGCGGCCCCATTCAGATCTTGGGTACGCCTCGGAGCTAGCTCCTCCCCACTGACCTGAGAAAGCCCTCACATTCCACTTCAAGGAGATCACCTAGTTTCTATTCTGCAGGTTTTTCTGGGTTTCCACAGGGTGGTTGTCTGGACATAACAAATAATGGCAGTTGATCTTAACAAAAAAATGAATGGGAATAGGCGGGGCAAATACCCACCTGAAGGAATTCACAGTGGCTGCTGGCAGAGGGTACAGGCGTCCTTCAGCCAAAGGTCCTGTCAAAAAATGCAGGGCTAGAGATATCCTGTGGTGGGAGAACTAAGTCAATGCAAATTTCAGCCACCACACAAGACTTTTTTCCCCTTCAGCATCTCTACTCATACTGTATAGACTGTAATATTCTAACAAAAATTCCTCATTAAAGAATGAAACTGATCTCACTTATAGAATCAAGTTTGGGCCAATTGACATCTTTATGTTATCTGAAATAAATTGACCTCAGGCAGGACATGTCATCATTATTCCAATACCAGTCCCAAGACTGCAACCTTCAAAAGTTCAATGGGAGATTAAACTCAAACCAGATTTCTTTCTGTTTCCATTCGCACACGCCCTTGTCAGATACATGAGGTGTCAGTCTTCTACATGACATATGTTTATTTGCAATGACTGCCACGATAAAGAACCAGACTGCATGGCTTAAACAATGGAAATGTGTGTGTCCTAAGTTCCACTTCAAGGTGTCACCAAGGTTGACTCCTCTATGGGCTCAAGGGACAGGATCTGTTGCAGGTCCCTGTCTGGGGCTTGCATGTGGCTATCTCCTACTTTTGTTCCTGTATATGTCTACATTTTCTCTTCTTTTAAGAACACCAGTATACTCTTATTTTCATTCCATACCTCACAGGGCTTTGCCAAAACTCCCTTTCAAGTGGCAACTGGTACATTTAACACACAGTTTTATCAAGTCTGGGCAATGCATCAAATAGGAGTGGAGTCAGTTTTCTGGACAACCATGTGTTCAAGTGTACATGCCATATAGATGACCCATGAAAGCTGAATTAGAGAGAAATAGGCAGAGTTTTCAGGAGGATTCATCCCCATGTAAGTTTATTGTATACCTCTTACTGGCCACAGAGAAGTACCCTGAGTCCCAATCAGAAGGATTCATCCGCATGTGAGTTTATTGTGTACCTCTTACTGGCCTGGCCACAGAGAGGTACCCCGTGTCCCGTGCACATGAACATGTCATCAAGATCATTTCCTTGAGGCTAGCTCCTGGTTTTCTTCTCAGTAATCTTTGTGTTCTACTTTCATACTTATTACAACTTCTATTTAAACCAGACCATGATTATTTACCATGCAAATTGCATATTCTAAAAGCTTGACATACTCAATGGCCAATTGAGCACAACCTTCTGTCCCATATCGTCACAGAGGAAAAGACATACTCGGAGCAGCCAGTCACCACAGATGCTTGCCTTCTTGTGTCCTCAGTAACTGATGTAACAAAGTCTGGATAATAATCAGAGAGAACCATGTGTCAACTAAGGCTATGGGTTCAACTGTCTCCTACATCCATGTGAGAGCCGAAGCCCAAGAGTTCCTGGGCACAGTGTACCCCCATTCTCAGGAGGATTCCTCTGGCTTTTTGTACTTTGTGACCTAAAAAAAAAAAAAATTCAAGAGTTTGTCTGAACAGGATAATGAAGGTGCTAGAACTCAGTACAAAGCTGTTGTAAAACCATGCTGATGGAATTTGCCCAGAGAAGAATAAAGAAGAAAAAACTTTAACTATCATATACAAATGATGGCTGAATGAGACTGGTAACTTGAAATTCTAAAGAGCTCCAAGGTTGGTTTAAGGTGATTGCTATAGCCTGATTTTTATAAAACCTGTTCTATTAACAATAACATCCCAGTCAATGGAGTATGAGAAGAAACTGTCACACCCAAATACAGTACTTATGCCTGGGCATAGGCCTCTGGAGATAGCAGGAAACTGAGTCCTGACTCTTCTTCTGACTACAAGACCTTCACTATTGCTACCTCCATCTTTAAGCCACAGTTTCATCACTCCAGAATGGCAGCAGTCTCTAGCACACAGTGGGTCCTCAGTAAATATAGACATGCTCACCAATGCTCTTTCTTGCCCCAGATCCTTAAAGCAATGAGAGTTGCCAATCATCACAGTGAATAATTGAAGGAACTCAGCCCACAACACTGGCCCTGGTCTTGGATGTGACTGACTGGGTAACACTAGAGGAGCTTGTCACTGTGGGTCTTTCCTTACCACCTGCAGGGAACTAAGATTTGAATGACCATTATCACATAAAACACTCAGCTCTACCTTGCTGGTAGTTTTAACTATGTTTAAATATTTCATAGAGAACATTTTTCCTTGAAACACTCGTCTCCTTTCTTAACTGAAAGTGAACTGAATTAATGTGGAGTGGCCAGAACAGCAGAAAGAAATGGATGCAGAGGACGCTCCCATGCTCAGAAGGCTGAATTCTATTCAGGATCCTGCCTGTCTGCCTGTCCATATGGGTAGAGTGGCCAAGACTAAAGTTGTTCGGTGCTCAGAGCTCTCTAATGGGTGCCTACAGCACTGTTGTGCCTGAGGCAAAGCCGATGTATTAGGACCTTTTGTGGAAGATAATGAGGTCATAGGGTACCACCCCTGTGATGGGCTCATGCTACCTTGCATGGGTAGGTCAAGTCCAAGAGGAGTGCTTTAGTTTCCAAGAGAATAGGTTCGTATGACAGGACAAGCTTAGCATTCCCACCTGTCTTTCCTTCCTGCCAGAACCATGTGCTGGAACCTTCAGACTGCCACCAAATACAATTCTTGTCTTTACAGTGCACTTGGCTTCAGATTGTTTTAGCAATGAAAAATGAGCTAAAGCACACACATACTCATCTTACTTCTTGAAGTGAATTAAATCAATGTTTAAGAATATTTACTTAGGCTTTTTCCATGCTACTTGGGGATGGGTCCATACGGCGTTTTTCTTGATTGCCATTGTAACTTAAAGAGAAATTTACACAATGTCGGGAGCCCTTGACGCCCTGCAGATGAAGAAGAAGGATGTCCTCAAATTCCTTGCTGCCAGAACCCACTTAGGTGGCACCAACCCTGACTTTCAGATGGAACAGTACATCTACAAAAGGAAAAGTGACGGTATCTACTTCATAAATCTGAAGAGGACCTGGGGGAAGCTGTTGCTTGCAGCTCGAGCTATTGTTGCCATTGAGAACCCTGCTGACACACATCATCACCTCCAGGAACACTGGGCAGTGAGCTGAGTTGAAGTTTGCTGCTGCCACAGGAGCCACTCCAATTGCTGGCCGCTTCGCACCTGGGACCTTCACTAACCAGATCCAGACAGCTTTCAGGGAGCCACGGCTTCTAGTGGTGACTGATCCCAGGGCTGAACACCAGCCACTCACAGAGGCCTCTTATGTCAACCTGCTCACCATTGATTGCTCTGTGTAACACAGAGTCTCCCCTGCACTATGTGGACATTGACATCCCATGCAACAACAAGAGAGCTTACTCAGTGGGTCTGATGTGGTAGATGTTGGCCCAGGAAGTAATATGCATGCATGCAAGGTGTGGGAGACTGTGAGCATGCATGGGAGGTTGTGCCTGATCTTCACTTCCACAGAGACCCAGAGGAGATTGAGAAGGAGGAGTAGGCTGCTGCTGAGTAGGCTGTGGCCAAGGAGAAATTCCAGGGTGAATGGGCTGCACCAGCTCCTGACGTCACTGCTGCTCAGCCTGAGGTTGCCGACTGATCTGAGGGTGTGCAGGTGCCCTCTGTGCCCATCCAGCAGTCCCCGAGTGGAGCCTGGAGTGCACAGCCAGCCACTGAGGATTGGTCAGCAGCTTCCACAGGCACAGGCTGTGGGTTGGAGCCACCACTGAGTGGTCCTGAGCTGCCCTGAAGATGCCTGAGCAAAGGGGAAAAAAGTGGAAGAAAAATAAAGTTCCTAAAAGCTGGAAATAAATATTTACTTAGTGCTCAGCTTGGAAGGGAGCTCAAAGAGATAGATAGATAGATAGATAGATAGATAGATAGATAGATAGATAGATAGATAGATAGATAGATAGATAGATAGATAGATAGATAGATAGATAGGCAGGCAGGCAGGCAGGCAGGCAGGCAGGCAGGCAGGCAGGCAGGCAGGCAGGCAGGCAGGCAGGCAGGCAGGTATACTCTCTCACCGTCCTCCTCCAAGTCTGAAGTGTATGTTCCCACTCTCGCACTTAGAGTTAAGCCACATGATTTGCTATTCCAAACTAAACGTGGGTAGACATGCCAGGGTAGTCATCCCAACCCTGCCCTCCAGCATACCACTTCTCCACATGTCTTCTTGCCCCTCCAGCACTACCTTAGTGGGAAAGTGCTGCTCCTCTGCTAAGCCCACACTGAATACCCTGGAGCCAATCTGAGCCAAGTCACAAGCAAAGGTCAAGATCAGCCTCTCAGCTAGACCATAACATAAACTGGAGCTGCCCAGAAGGGTATCAGATATCGAGGCAAAGGCACCCTGCTTCCTCCCACCCCACTTGAGCAAACCTCACTTCCGTTCTACTACTCTTCTCTCATATATTATGCCCCATCTGCAGTTTTCTCTCCATCCCCTTCCCCCCAAATCTAACTTCCCCCTACCTACCTGCTCTCCCAGTTCCATCTCCCTGACTCAGCCTCCCCTCCCAAAAAAAAGCAGGTCTCCCAGGAACATCAACCAGGCACAGCATAACAAGCTACAATAGGAGCAGACACATACCTTCAGACCAAGGCCTGACTAGGCAACCCAGTAGGTGGAAAAGGATTCCATAAGTAGGCAAAAGCATCAGGGACAGCCCCTGCTCCCTCTGTTAGGAATCCCACAAAGAACAAGCAATGCAACCATAGCATACATGCAGAAGACCTAAGTCAGACCCATACATGCTCCCTGATCCCTGTGAGCCTCCATGAGTCCTTGTCAGTTCAATGGGCCATGATCTCATTATATCCCTGATCCCTGGTTCCTCTGATCCTTCCTCCCCTTGCCCCACACGACCCCCCAACTCTTCCTAATGTTTGGCTGTGGTCTTTACATCTGCTCCCATTAGTTGCTGGATGAAGTCTTTCTGTTCTTTTTTTATAACAATTCTGCTAGGATCAGGTCCCAAAACACTCTACAGGCAGGACAAACTGTAGGTTGAAGGTTTTGTGCCTGGGTTGGTGTTCCAATTCCTCCACTTGAGACCCTGCCTGGCTATAGAACATGGCTGGTTCAGGCTCCATGTCTCCTATAACTAGGAATCTTTGCTAAGGAACTTTATTTTCATAGATTCCATGGACTTTCCATTACAATAGGTGTCTTAGTTTGGATTTTACTGCTGTGAACAGACACCATGACCAAGGCAACTCTTATAAGAACAACATTTAATAGGGGTTGACTTACAGGTTCAGAGGTTCAGTCCATTGTCATCAAGGTGGGAACATGGCAGCATCCAGCCAGGCAAAGTACAGGAGGAGCTGAGAGTTCTACATCTTCATCTGAATGCTGCTAGCAGAATACTGAGTTCCAGGCAGCTACAATGAGGGTCTTAAAGCCCACACCCACAGTGACACACCTAATTCAACAGGGCCACACCTTCTAATAGTGCCACTCCCTGGGTTGAGCATATATAAACCATAACATTCCACTCCTTGACCCCCATAGGCTTGTTCAAACATATGAGTCTATAGGGGCCATATCTAAACATAGCATAATGCAAAATACATTTAATCCAACTTCAAAAGTCCCCATAGTTTATAGCAGTCCCAACAATGTTAAAAGTCCAAAGTTCTAAGTCGCTTCTGATACTCGTCCAATTACTTAACTGTAATCCCCAAAGCAAGGCAGGAAAACACCAGGGCAAACTCCAAACTCTGCATCTCCATGTCTAGTGTCAAAGCAGTCTTTAGATCTCCAACTCCTTTTTTATGTTTGTTGACTGCAACAAAGTTATTTTCCTTGACTGGTTCCACTCTTGTTAGCAGCCTTCCTCAGGAGATATCCTATGGCTCTGGCATCTCAAACATCCAAGAAAGCTTCTTATTTGAGTGTGGGATCCACACAGGATACTCTGGGCTCCTCCAAAGGGCTGGTGTCACTTCTCCAGATCTGCACTTGTAGCACTATAAGCTCAGGTAGATCCACTCCTCTGCCACTGCTATTCTTGGTGATCATCTTATGGTACTAACATCTCCAATATGCTGTGGTCTTTCACTTCAACTAGTCTTCACCAATAGCCTCTCATAGGCTCTCTTCATGGTGCCAAGCCTCGACGTTTTTACATGACCGCTTCAGTCCTGGGCCATCAACTACAACTGTGGCAACACCTTCACCAATGGCCTTCCTTGACCTCTCACAGTGCCAAGCCTAAGCTGCTATTCATGACCCTTTCACACCTCAAAAGCAGTATCACCTGGGTGACTTATACATTTCTAAGTACAGCTGCAGCATGAGGTACAACCTTGGCTATCTCTGGAATACAGCTTCTTTGTGCTCTCAGAAAACACTTCCCAGAAGATGTCACCTCAATGATGCTGATCTCTTCTTAATCACACTAATTTCTTAGCTCTAGATAGCCAGCAACAACTGTCCCAGTAACCCCTTCTATTTTACACTCTAAAGCCAGGGCCACATGGCTGAAGCTGCCATGTTCTGCTGTTTCTAGGGGCTGGAACATGGCCCCCCCTTATTCTATTACCAGGTTTCTGTTTTCTGACTCCTCTCTGCCTAACCTGGAACTTGCTGGTTTTCCTGGAACTTGCTCTGCAGATTGACATGAACTCAGAGATCTGTGTGGCTCTGTTTCCTGTAATGCTGGGATTAAAGGTGTGTACCACCATGCCTGGATCTGAGTCTCTTTAGCTTAGCCTCAGGAAGACTCTTTACATAAGGGCGAAAAGCAGCCACATTCTTCATCAAAATACCACAAAAACAGGTCTAGGCCAAGTACTGAAATTCTCCACTGAAACCTCTTAGACCAGGTCTGCACAGTTCCAATCACTCTCAGTAACAAAGTCTTCCATATTCCTACTAGGATAGCCCATTAAGCCCCACTTAAAGCATTCCACTGCTTTCCAAATCCAAAATCCCAAAGTCCACATTCTTCCAAACAAATGCATGGTCAGGCCTATCACAGCAATACTCCAGTACCAACTACTGTCTTAGTTAGTGTTTTACCGCTGAGACCAGGCACCATGACCAAGGCAACTCTTATAAAGGATAACATTTAATTGGGGCTGGCTTACAGGTTCAGAGGTTCAGTCCATTATCATCAAGGCAAGGATATGGCAGCACCCAGGCAGGCATGGTGCAGGAGGAAATGAGAGTTCTACATCTTTATCTAAAGGCTGCTAGTGGAAGACTGACTTCCAGGCAGCTAAAATGAGGGTCTTAAAGCCCACACCCACAATGACACACCTACTCCAACAGGGCCACACCTCCTAACAGTGCCACTCCCTGGGTTGAGCATATACAAACCATAACATTAGGTTTCCACCTCATCCTGATATGCCACCCAAAATCCAGTCATTTTCCCCAGTATTTTCTCCTGCCCCTCAAAACCTGATCCCTCCTGTTCTCAACTCCACCTGCTCACAGTCTACCCTAGAAATCTATTCTACTTTCCCTTAATGGGGAGATCCTTGCTTGGACCCTAAAACCCCCAATATTATTTAGCCTCCTCTGGGTCTGTGGACTGTAGCATGATTGCCTTTACAGTTAATACCTACCTATAAGTAAGAACATGTCATGTTTGTCTCCCAATCTGAAACCTCACATTCTTTTAGGGTATGTTTTTGTGTATAATAACAGATAAAACATGGCAGTCCTTACTGTCAGTAGTGTGCGCATGCATGTGCATGTGTGTGCATGTACATATACCTCTATCAGGTGAAAGACAATAGCCTAGATGGGAACCACATCAAAGAGCCAACTCCTTGGGGTGATAGTGCTCCCCAACTCAATGAAACAAGAAATCTGGACACTTTTCCCTTTCCTAAGATAGTCAGATTTGGCTATGAGAGTCCACGACTCTCCTAGCCTCCCCTCAGAAAAGAGCAGGTCTCCCAGGGCATCAACCTATGATCCAAAGCAGCCATTTGGTCAACCAATATCTAAAATGTCATATTATCAAAGGTGATAGTGGCTTTTTCGGGTGGGCCACTGTGTCCCAATTTCAATGCATAGTTTAGCAGCTCAGTCTATGGTTTGGAGAGCTAAATCTGTAGTCACAATCAATTAACAGAGATTGAAAACACCCACCCAGTGTTTGGCATAGAAATCGAAGGCTGAGTATGCAGATTCACCGTGAGCCCTTGTTCGATGCTCAAGCATCAGGGCCTTGGAGAATCTCCACTCCCATTGATTTAAAAAATGTTCTGCAATTAAAGGCATGAGTGTCTGAGAAGAAAGGAAAGCCAAAGTGTCTCTACTTCTACTACATGACTGACTGTGGAGACTGATCAGGAGAGAGCATGGATTGGTCTGGGAGTGTCTAAGGATCACACTGGGACCACACAGACAGTACTTAAGTGCACTCACTATGCGCAGAGGAAGGGTGGTATGGTACAATGTGGGTCATTGGGAAGGTCCTTTCTCAGAGTAAAAGTGACAACTCGAAACTGAAGGCAAGGGCAGAATAGAGGAGTGGTGTTAGGTCTGGGAACAGCAAGCCCCTGAGAAGACGTACAGAGCCCCACTGGGCCACACATGCTTCCTGAGCTTTATAATAATCATCAGGACTAAATCCTCACAGTGCACCAATTGGAAAGAGCAAACTTGCTAGCATTGTATGAGCGTGTCTTGTGTACAGCTGCTGTGAAGAAGTAGAGAGAGAGTACCCTCACACCTCCTCGGTTTCCCAATACGCCCTCATCCAGTGACTTGACTCATTTGGAGGAAAGTGATGACACACCCCAAAAATGTGACCTTACCAGTCGTATTTGCTTTGGGTTTCTGTCTCACAAATTACTACAGATTTACCTGATGAATGTCATGTCTATTCATTTACCCTGATACTCTGGGACCCAGAGGACCAGCATAGTATGGCTGGTCTAGTGAGGCTGCAAACAAAGTGACCATCTGGATGAGTCCGGGGCTTGAAACTATGGAGGATAGACTATCCAGACTCTCTCTCTCT
Source organism: Mus musculus (assembly GCF_000001635.26). Lineage (NCBI taxonomy): Eukaryota > Metazoa > Chordata > Mammalia > Rodentia > Muridae > Mus > Mus musculus. The sequence goes on along the minus strand of NC_000084.6, from coordinate 13,125,419 downwards.
CTCTCTCTCTCTCTCTCTCTCTCTCTCTCTCTCTCTCTCTCTCTTTCTCTGACAAAATTCGTTCTTGTGGCTGAAAACCTGGGGTCCCATCTCCCTGATGTCTATAAGTGGGTACCACCAGCCCCCTGATTCTACAAACCATCTATAGTCTGTATTGCTTGCCCTGTGGCCATCAAATCTTGTCCCAGCCTGAATTTTCTAATCTCTGATCTCCATACCCATATGTAATCAACATATCTGGTGAGTTCAAGCCAGATATTATCCTTCTTAAGAGCAATCGATTTCAGAGCTTAATCCCATCTGCAAAATCTCTTGAACCATAAAACAACAAAGTCACAAGAGTGAAGTGCCAACTTATTCACAAGTTGCACCCATTCTTCAGGAGAGGAGACAACACAGGCCTGGGGTCATTATGGGGGTCATTTAAGAAATGTACCCCCAGCACAGATATATGTGATTTCCCCCAAGCATTCTAAGTTCTCTGTCTGCCTTGAGCTTCTTAAAGCCCTCAGGATTTTGACAGCATTTGGTCAGTGGGCAGTCAGCTCATTTCCTGTATCATTCCAGAAGGTCCTCCCTAAGTTGCTAGTCATCAAAGCTGGTGAACAAACTAACCCTGCCTTTGACCATCTCATGTGTCTTTTTAATAATAACATGGCCACATGGGATTGGAAAGATGATAAACAAGAGAGAAGTTAACCATGAACTTGGCTGAATACCTTTATGGTGGAAATTGTGTTCTTTATAAATCAGCAAGAAATCTGTATTAGGCCTGACAGGCTTTCTGGAACCTCTCAATCATGTTAACTTGCCTCTTTCATCCCTATTCTCTTGATGCTTGTCCTTTGTACATCAGAGCATCAACAGAAAGTGCAGATTACAGGTGTCACTCATACTAAACGCTGCAGATGCTGAAGTCCCAGATAAAGGATACATAGATAGATGATAGGTAGATAGATAGATAGATAGATAGATAGATAGATAGATAGATAGATAGATAGGTAGATAGATAGATAGATAGATAGATAGATAGATAGATAGATAGAATGATAGATAGATAAATGATAGATAGATAATAGATAGATAGGTAGATGATAGATAGATAGATAGATAGATAGATAGATAGATAGATAGATAGATAGATGATAGATAGATAAATGATAGATAGATAGATAGATAGATAGATAGATAGATAGATAATAGATAGATGGATAGATAGATGATAGATGATAGATAGATAGATAGATAGATAGATAGATAGATAGATAGATAGATAGATAGATAGATGGATGGATGGATGGATGGATGGATGGATGGATGGATAGATAGATAGATAGATAGATAGATAGATAGATAGATAGATAGATAGATAGATAGATAGATAGATGATACATAGAGGATAGAATTTGCACATTGCCTATGCATATGCTCCTATATTCAAATCTTCTCCAGATTACTTATGTTTTCCAGTATTATATAAGTGTTATATAAATGCTGCTGTGTCATATTGTTTAAGAAATAGACATAAAGAAAGTCCACATGTTCATTACAGACACAATTCTTTTCAAATATTTCTAGTTGATAGTTAAGTCCAGGGATGCAGACTGTATATGAGAGGACTGACTGAATAAAACCTTGATTCTCATTTACTTCACCTATCTGTCTGGGCCATAGAAAGTAAGCCTATTACACATTCAGATAGACAGAGACGCTTCTGGCTGCTTCTAGAGTTTGTGGTTCAACTGCTCAGAACCTAGGATAGAAATCCTTCTAGCAGACTGTTCAGTGTGGACTCTGAGAGCATCCCACTTCCATCATCGGGGGACACAATGTAGCAGTTACTTTTCTCATTGCTGCAAACAAATACTTGACAAGAAGCCACCCAAGGGAGAAGGCCTTCATCTAGACTCATTTTTTTGCTGGTATAACCCACCATGGCAGAAAAGACGCACAGCAGGAGTGTGAAACTGCTTATTCTAATCCAGGTAGGCCAGGAAGTAGAGATAAGACAGGAAATGAGTCAGGCTGCACACCTTATGGCCTGGCCTCCAGAACTCATCTCCTCTAGCTAGGCTCACATCTCAAAAGTTCTATGACACCCCCACCCCCTGAAAAAAAAAAAAAAAGAAAGCCAGTCCCACAAGCATTCAAACACAGCCTGTAAGGGACACTTTAGAGGTATTATTAGTAAGGGGTGTCCTCTATGAATTTAGGTGCCTTCACTGTACCAACATAGCAAAGCAGGGGCATTTCAAAGGGGTGAGAAAGTACAAAGAGGCAGAAACTGTCACGTGACCTATGGTGCTGGAAAAGGTCAGCTCAGATCACTATGAATGCCACATGGCATTTGATGTCCCTCTACAAGGCCCAGGAAGAAACTGACTAGGACCTCTGAAGTACAGTGAAGTTCAAAGTCAAGGAAGTCTTGGTGTACACATGGAGGTTAGAAAGATGAAAAACACTTTAGGGTGCCAGCAAGAAAGCAACATATCCTGGACTTTCTTGGTGGCTGGAACCAAAGGGGAAAGAGAGAAGCAGCAACATCCCCAACCTGTGCCACTAATCATCCACTCCCGCCCCGTCCCGTGGTTTGTCACACACACAATCATCCACTCCCGCCCCGTCCCGTGGTCTGTCTCACACACACAATCATCCACTCCCGCCCCGTCCAGTGGTCTGTCTCACACACAATCATCCACTCCCGCACGGTTCTGTGGTCTGTCACACACACAATCATCCACTCCTGCCCCGTCCCGTGGTCTGTCACACACACAATCATCCACTCCCGCCCCGTCCCGTGGTCTGTCTCACACACACAATCATCCACTCCTGCCCCGTCCCGTGGTCTGTCACACACACAATCATCCACTCCCGCACGGTTCTGTGGTCTGTCACACACACTTCATAAAGTTAATCCAGCCAGCTCTTGTATACAGACCATATGTGCTTTGTGGCCCCTACAACACTTTCTGAGAAACTGGGGAGAAACGGAAGCCACCCTCTCCTGCTGCCTGAGGAAGGTGTGTTTCCAGCCCACAGAGAAGAGCCCAGCAGCGCAGGAAGGAGGGGGGAAAGAGGGTCGTGCCAGCAATGCCCACTTCCCTGATAAACTTGTGTTTTCTTTCCCAATTTGTTGTGGTTCCCCACCCCCACCCCAGGCCACTTGGTTCCTGTTCCACAAGGCAGTGAGATAGCTGTGGTTACAGCTTACAAGGAGTGAAAATGTTCCCCATACTTCCTTCCTCTGCTGAAGGACCATCATGATGAACGTCCAGTGGTTTCTGTATGCAAGGATTTTTCTTTTGAAAAGCTTGAGAAATGCACCAGTGGTAAACTCTTATCTAAAAGTGTATGTGCCTATTTGGAAACTAAAGATATTTTCCTAAAAATAGAGGTTTATGTTGGGTATTTTATCACTTTTTAAATATTAATTTGTCTCTTACAGAGCCCTTTTATGTGTATGTGTAGGTATATGCATTCATCTTTTTTTCTTTCAATTTTTTATTAGATATTTTCTTCATTTACATTTCAAATGCTATCCTGAAAGTCCCCTATACCCTCCTCCCCCAACCTTGCTCCCCTACCCACCCACTCCCACTTCTTGGCCCTGGCATTCCCCTGTACTGGGGCATATAAAGTTTGCAAGACCAAGGGGCCTCTCTTTCCAATGATGGCCAACTAGGCCATCTTCTGCTACATATGCAGCTAGAGACATGAGCTCCGGGGATACTGGTTAGTTCATATTGTCGTTCCATGTATAGGATTGCAGACCCCTTCAGCTCCTTGGGTACTTTCTCTAGCTCCTCCATTGAGAGCCCTGTGTTCCATCCAATAGATGACTGTGAGCATCCACTTCTGTGTTTGCCAGGCACTGGCATAGCCTCACACGAGACAGCTATATCAGGGTCCTTTCAGCAAAATCTTGCTGGCATGTGCAATAGTGTCTGCGTTTGGTGGCTGATTATGGGATGGATCCCCAGGTGGGGTAGTCTCTGGATGGTCCATCCTTTTTTCTTAGCTCCAAACTTTGTCTCTATAACTCCTTCCATGAGTATTTGTGCATTCATCTTTATATATGTGTGTGTGCATATGATCATGCACACCTGTACACATACATACCTACACGTGTGCTTGCAGAGCTCATGCATGTAGAGGCCAGAGGTTGACAGTGCACATCTTCCTTGATCACTTTACACCATGAATATTGAGGCAGAATCTCTCAGTGAACCCAGAGCTCTCCAGTTTGGCTAGTCCAGCCCCTGACTTCCTCTATGAGTTTCCCATCTCCCCTCTCCACATGGGCACCACATCCTTGGCATGTCCACAGGTGCTGGAAATCTGGAATCTGGACTCTGGTTTTCACACTGGCATTGCAAGTACTTTATCCACTAAAGTGAATCTCCAGTCCTGCTATGGAAAATTTTAAGGGAAAAAAATTCTGTTCATAAAATACTTTTCTGTCTCAGGCTTACTTATGAATTGGTGATGACACCAAAGCCACAGATTATGTGTGGAGTGAGAGAGATGGCCTAAGACATGATTCATGGTCTCATGACAATATAAGTTATTCAAGGAGAAGTGCTCATTTCCATGATCCTGATTTATTTCATTATTAATTCTTAAAGCCAGTATATTCTGCTATTACTGAACTTGTTTAGATCGGTAAATTTTCAAATTGGCTTATGATCAATTCATAAAAATACTGGGAGTAATCAGATCCACAATAAATTGTCCCATGGAGTCAACTATAACTACTATGTAAGAGCATATTGAGATGATATTGGTTTTAATCAACTACCCCCCAAACAGGAAAATTTATACCATTCTCTGTTTAATTTAGATTATAAAATTCACTAGGGAAATCAAGGAATCAGATAGCTGATAGGAGTTCTTAATAGCAATTGCAGTAAAAAAAACATTTCACTGCTTGAAATTTGTGAGCCTCAATTAATCATGGGCTCAAATAGTTTTTAAAAGTGTTTTATAATCCAAATATTACTATCTCAGTAAGACACTCCAGTGTGTTTATTAATCCATATCTACTTGCATACTGTCCTTGACCTTCAGTCACAGCCTTACAGCTCAGTGGGCTTCAAGAAGATGCCAAGACCCCTGCTCTGTTTAATTGCATGGTTTTCAGTTACTCGACTGTTTTAGCCAAAAGCATAAAAAAAAAACCTTCCCTACTTTATACTGCCCTTAATGATAGCATGAAAATACATGTCACATTCTCAAGATTGTGTGTATATTCATGTGCACCCTGGCACACACATGTGCGCATGTGCGTGCAGGCACTTGTGTATAGGCACATGTGTATTCATGTAGAGTGCATATGTGTACATGTAAGCATATATATGCATATGTTGTGTGCAATGTGTATACAGGTACATATATGTATGCAGATACATGTGTGCTTTTCTGTGCTTGTCTATGTGTGCATGAGTGCACATGTGTAGAGGCCAGAGAATCAACTTCAGGTATCCTCTTCAAATGCTATTCATCATTTTTATTTGAGACAGTGTCTCTCATTGGCCTGATTTTCACAATTAGATTAGACTAGGCTGGCTGTCCAATCAGTCATAGGGATCCATCTGTTTCTGCCACCCCCAGAGGGGGTGCTGCAAGTGTGCCCCACACTAGCTATTTGCACAGACCACCAGCACCTTGATGTCCTCACCTATAAAATGGAAGAATAATAGTCCTTCTTAGCCTAGCTACAGTGAAAATAAGCTATCAGTTCTAAAAAAACTAATATTTCTGGATATGTACATGTATGTAGTCAGTGAATAAAGAAATATGAAATTCATACTCTCTTAACACAAATAGTTGGCTTAAAGCTAGTATCACTTTATTGCCATAGGTATGTGACTATTATAACTTTATCTCTTGATCCAGATTGTGCAATTAGAGTATTTCTATCTGATTGTCTTAAACTCCTAAAGACTCTGTAAAACCATTCAAAGTTGCAACAAAAGTCTCCAAGCATTTATAGAGATGCCATATTTTAAAAATGGGTCTGGGGCATTTTGTTGTAAATCTTAATTATGTTTGTAAATTAGTTGCTCTCCTTGTCTGTGATTTTTCTTCCCATCCCTGAAGCTGATTAATACTGTAAATATTTCCCCTTAGAAAGTGCTTTGTCCACTACATCAGATGACTCCTGAGTGCTTAATGAGATCTTACATCCCAACCTGGGAGAGGAACGAGCTCGAGTGTGCATGACAGGGAGTGATCACGGCTGTGAAGACTGTTCTGCTCCCTCCAGATCACGTGATTAGTATTCGGATTCAAATCCAGACAAGGTGGTTCTTGGAAGCTTGTACATAACTGAGCAAAGCTACCTTGGTCACTGCAATTACTGTTATCAGAAAGCTTAAAACATACGTTGAGGTGTAGATCAGTTGGTACAGTGCTTGTGGGTTATGCACGAAACCCTATGTTTGATCCCCAACACTACAAAAAAACAGCATGGTGGTGCAATCCTCTAATCTTAGCAATTAAGAGGTTCAGGCAGAAGTCCAGAAGTTCAAATCCTTGGCTACTGAGCAAGTCTTAGGCTAATCTGGACTACATGAGACCTTGTCTGAAAAGCAAACTTTTTAATGTTGATATGACAATGGCCAAGAACTGGACCATAGATTGTGAAAACCTAGAACACACTTCTCACTTTCCGCTCTGGATGATAAGGAGGTGAGTTAAAACTCTACCCCAACAATGATAGCATTTGCACTCATTTTGCGGCCCTGATCCTTGGTCATTCTTGATTGGTGTTTGTGAAGCAAGAAGAGCAGAAAGGAAGCGGTTGATATAATTTTTTGCCTTGTAATTTAGAACTCCATGAGCAATTTCATAAACACACTAAATGCTGTAACTCCACTTGCAGAGAAGCCTGTGGATCGATGTCAAGTTTCTCTGGAAATGAAGCACTCCATAAAACACTCTGAAAAATGCTTAGTCAATTCTGCTGTCCCAAGGCAGACTATCTATCTCTCAGCCACTGTGGAAAGATTCATGACAATGCAGGACAGGGGCTGTGTCCTACATCCCTGAATGTCTCCATGTCCCTGCAATAGAGTCTGGCTTAAGCTGAGCCCATTACTATTTTATTTTAATGTTTCTTGATATGTGTCCTTTTCAGTTCTGATAAAAATCCCAACTCTTCACTACTTAAAAAAAATGATCCCCAAGAATGAGAGGGAGTAGAGACTATTAAGTCACTGAGTGATCAAAACTACATAAAGTATGCCATTAAATTCAGGGGATTTCAGAAAGACAAATATGGTATGCATTTACTTATAAATTGATATTAGCCATTAAGTAAATGATAACCAAGCTACAATCCATAATCCCAGAGAGGTTGGACAGAAAGGAGATTCCTTTAGGGAATGCATGGATCTCCCTGGAAAGGGAAATAGAACAGATATTGAGGAGAGACAGGGGGAAGGGAGAGACAGGAGCAAGAGAGACCAACTTGGTGGGAAGAGATAGAATGGAGGTAGAGAGTGCAGGGAGAGATGGCTGGAGTTGGTGGGGAATTGAGGGTATTTGGTGGCCATGTGAAAACCTAGTGGACACTTCCTGAAATCTGTTGGGGTAACCCTAGTGAGGACTCCAAGTAATGGAGGATACAGAGTCTGAAATGACTATCTTTTGTAGCCAGGCAAGGCTTTCGGTGATGGGACTAGGTTGCATTCAGTTGAGTTGTTGGCCGAGGAGATCTCTAAACAGTCCAAGCTGATACTAGGACAAAAAGCGACTCTCTGAAAACTGGCAGTGGAGCCCATTGCCAAAGACAACTTCCACTCAGCTCATTGAATGAAGAGAGTTTGAGCTGGTGTCTGTACGGAGCCGTCACCACGATGTTCTAGTCTCTTTGGTGCAGTAAGGCTGTGAAGTTCCTGTCTCCCTTCTGATAAAGTCAAATGGCAGATTCAATCTGCCCAGAGAAGGAGAAGGTATGCTGGCATGATAAAGTAATGCAATAAAAAGAGTCCAAAACCCTAAGGAAGCCTAAGCTGGGCTCTAGACATCTGTACTGGGACAAACCTACCTCTTATCTAAGATTCTACATCTTGTAGGGTCTCACTTACACTACTTATCCACCTACCTAACACAACATCCTATGCATTGACGGCCACCAGAAATTAGGGTTTTAATTAGTCTTTTTCATTTGCTGAAAAGATTATATAGCTATTCAATAGCATAATATTTGCTCAAATGGTAATTAAAATCCAGATTCATAAACACACAATTTAAGAAAGGACTGGAGTAAGGGAAACAAAAGCAAGATATGGTGAGAAGAGAGTTCCGGCCATGTGTGCTTGTGGGCATGCAGGCATTCAGGCCTTCAGGTATACAGAAAGGTAAGGGCTACAAGAAAAGCACAGGCTGGAGTCCTAAAAGTCACCTTCACCTTACTTATCATCTGGTCTCCCACTCTGTCATATAGAACAGAGTGAAAACAGCATGTCCAATGCCAACCCAGGCTCCTCTTTATCTCCTAACGGACATCCCTCACATCCTGTCATCAACTAGCCTAGGTAGATGGTGCTTGATGGCTGATATGAAGCAGGTTAGTGGCAGGAATGACACTGGAGACTCTGGCCAGCTTCAGCTATCTGACCTGCCCCAAGTCCCTTTCCCTGTGCAAACCAAGGATAGGTACAGCATTCAAGAAATGAACAGAGAGGCATTACCATCTAAGGAATACTACCTTGTGTGGCTATTGCATCGGGGTCCTTTTCTGTGGTCCATAGCCTTGGAGGATACAGATGAGAAACACCTGTGTGCTCCCTGACCTGTGTGCTCCTTCACACCATGGTTCAAGTTCTTGCTCCTAACCTCAATGGTCTCCAGAAACTAAAACTGCTCTTTTGACTGGAGTCAATATGGAAGCAGAAAAAAATCATTTTAAACTAATTTTCAGAAAACTATATTCATCAGTTTTAACTTCCCATCTGGAATTAGACACAGAGGGATAAAGGGAGGGAGGGGGAGAGGGGGAGGGAGAGAGGAGGAGGGAGAGAGGGAGGAGGGAGAGAGAGGGGGAGGGGAGGGAGGGAGAGGGAGAGAGGGGGCAGGGTTTGCCTCCATCTCTATGTTTAAGTACCATATGGATGCAGAACAGACTATGCTCTAAGTAACCCTGTCTCCTTTTTTAAAGCCACCAGTGTAAGACTTTTTCTTTCTACCAGAGAACACATGCTTGAGGTTTCTTTCAAGGTACTGTTTCTTAGACCATACTCAGCCATCAGCATAAATACATTATAGTTAAACTTCTGAGTAAATTACTCTCATATGTGTGGTGAAGGAAATCTATTTTTATGGCTGAGCTAAGGCATAAGGCAGAGTTGAAGACAAAACCCTGTGTTCAGTAGAAAATAAAACTCAAAGCTGGGCAGAACGGGTGGAGGAAGTAGTCGGTTTAGCCCAAGCAAGTGAATTTAAATCTCTTTGCCTTGGCTTCTAAGCTCAGATACAAAAATGCTTAACATAAAACATCATCAGGCAGATGGAATGGTGTAGTAGGCATAAAGTGGAGTAACATTATGCCTGGTGCTCTCCCATAAAGAGGAGCCGAGCTTGCCATATCCCTGTCCTCACTACAGTAAGCTAGATGTTAGCTTTGCAGATCAATCCACAAATGACTCTCATTCTGTTTTTCAACCTTTTCTGTATCCCCAATCCTTTCAGTGGTGGGTATTGCTTTCTTGAATAAGATAAAAGAGAGATTTACAAACTGCCCATGGCCTCTGGGAAGAAGCCCTTATGTCTCTCCCATCTATCTTCATAGTCCTTCCTACCTTCCCAAAACAAAGGTCAAGGGATTATAGCACCTGAACTGTTCCTCATTGATAAAAAGATAAGGAAATCTGCCAGGATAATGACCACTTCTGTTGGTGTGGGAAGTCCATTCTACCAGAAAACGAGCACTTGAGAGACTTCAAGTGACAACTAGAAACTACAGATCAGTAGTGGGGTTGTCTTGTTTTAGTTTGGTTTGGTGTTTTGTTTTGTTGTTTTGTTGTTTTGTTTTGTTTTGTTTTGAGATGAGGTCTTACTGTGTACAGGTTGGCACAGAGATCTTCTGGCTCTAGACTTCTGAGTTGTCTTTCTTTCACTATCAGATTAGACAATCATTCTTGATATATGTTGAGTCAGTATTCTACACTCTTTGGTTACTGTCTATGTGTGTTAGAGTATGTAAGTGTCCCATCATCAGAAAGATCACTGCATTGTGGACACATGGTCTATTAAAAACAGCTCCAGACACCATTATTCTATATCTAGACACTAACATGCTCACTTGCAGACATGAAAGGACTTGAGCACAGTGGTGCAGCTAGTAGACTTCCTTGGCACCATTGCCCATGATTTTATTATGCTAAAGATGGAGAGTGTTTGAACATACAGCAAGGATCTTTGTCAATTGTCACCTTCAGGATCGGAATTCAACTAGATATGATACCCTAACTACTAGTGGTAAAAAAAGTCACATGTATGTTATATATATTAGCTGTGCAATGTGAGGACACTCCAGAGTGTCAATATCTTTTAATGCTTGAGGAAAACAGATCTATAAATTAGAAACTCAGCAAAGTCCCTCTCCTGTATCCCAGCTCTCAGCCCTGCCCCTCCTCCTCCTCCTCCTTCTTTTATGATGAAGTCTCTATGTATCCTAGAATGCTCTTAAACTCAAACTCCTTCTGCCCCAGCCTCCAGAGTAATGGGGTTTCAGACATGCACCAGAGCACCAGGCTCAGCCCCATCATTTGAACTGATCTTAGTCACAGTCTTCTATCACACAAGGGTGAGAAAAGTCCTCCTACTCCAAGCTGGAAATGAGGCTTAGAATTGCCTGTTCTTGGTCCTGCTGTCTCCCCACAAGCTCCACCCAGGTCCCCAATGCTATCAATATCCTAGATATTATTTTAACAATAGCTTCAAAGATCATTAAGTTGCTGAACATCTGTGCCTGGGGAACTGTAGGCAGCATCTGTAGGAGGGTGGGACAGGGGTCACTGAACATATCCAGGCTATTAAAAGAGGTGAGAATTTGCAGAGGCACTTAGAGGGGCTTCCAAGAGTCACTAAAGGTGATCAAAGCCTTTTCTCCCTCAATAAGACCTTAATTGTGCTGAGAGTTGCCATAGTTAAGCAGTGGGTAGCAAATAAAATGCCCCGGCTCTCTTTCCAAAGTGAAGCAAGGAAACTGTGAAACTGGGTTTCAACAAGAGTGATTTTCAAACTACTGCCAGGAAAGTTACCAGAACATGAGTCCCAGAGGTGATGCCAACACAGATGCCAGCAATCTCCACCACACCTCCACTGATGCCCTTGGCATCACTGGGTTAGGTAGGAAGCAGGGTTAGAGCAGCAGAGGTGTGCACACGAGGTGCATGTGAGCACACGGTTCATAAGTGGTAATGTAACAAGCTAAGAGAGGCATAGCCCTGACCAGCACTCAAATGGTTTGGTTTGAATCTTGCTATATGGCCCCCAACTGGCTGCAATCTCAAAATCCTTCTGCCTCAGTCACTAAAACAATGGAATTGCTGTGTGTGCCACAGAGCCTGAGTACGGGAGCATGCAAGAGTAAGAACACTCGACCTTGGAGCCTGCTATCCTTTAGGTCTTGGATAACTCCCAAAGGCACTTGGGTGACTGGTTGGTGTTGTTGGAGGGTGGTGATGTATTTAAGAGGGAGGCAGAGTAGAAAGAGTTGGGTGACAGGCTACAGGCTATTGAGGATATTAAACCCTGGACTCTTCCTCTGTTTCTCCACTCCAGCTCAGGTGAACTGGTTTCCTCTATCCCATACTCCCTCTGTGATGCATTGTGCTGTCACAGGTCCACACAGGGTCAGACAGCCATGGACTGAACCTCTGAAACAATGAGCCATAATAAATATTTTCTGTTATTAGCTTGTGGCCTTAGATATTTTGTTACAGTGACAGAAGCCTCCCTAACATAAAGTCCCTTTCTCTACCCATCTTCAGGCTCACATTGCCAAGACACAATGTACACAGATCAGGCTTCCCAGGGCTGGCTTTCATGATAGAGCTGGTAGTGTCTCCCAGGAGATTAGGTATGATGATATTCTCCTCCAGGCTTCTTTGGCATTCTGCTAACATTGTGATAATCCTATTTACCAGTTCCTGTGTACTTTACTGAAGCTGTGCTGAAGGTCCAGAATCTAAGTTAGTTATATTTGCTTCCCAGGGCTCAGCATCATGCCTGGCATATAGTTCAAAATGTATTGAATGAATATGTGACCAAGGGAAAGGAGGGAAAGGAAACATGGCAGATGAGTGAGAAAATGATGGTGGGAAGAGGAAGAAGAAGGAGTGAATGGATGGTAGTCAAGGTTCCCTGAACATCTTTCCCATGCTTTGGGTTAGGCTTTCAAGCATCTTTTTCCATCCATGCTTGCTGCCCTGTTCCCTTAAGACTCCTCTCAATGTACCATCTGAATAATCTGGCAAACCAATATTTGCTAAGGGATTAGTGAATCTGAGGGCAGGTTAATTCCTCAGTAAACTTTAAACAGATATAGAAGAGCCTCTAATTTATTTGATAATCCACTATTAAGTCCTACAAAGAGCCAAGAACATGAATCAGGGTCTAATTCAGATTGGTCTGAGCCCTAGCAGTCACAATATCCACCCTTAGCCTACAGAACAAATGCATCCTAGGATAGTTAGGAACATGGACCAAGACGTCTGGTCATAAAAATGTCATTGCAATATCAAAAGGCTGGATATGCCGGATCCAGGGGAAAACGCATCTGAATTAGCCCCACTCTACAGTATAATGCCTTAATGGTTTCTCACTGCCCTCAACATGAGGCCACATCAAATGTTACCCTTCCACTTGATCATATGTTCATGTTCTATAATGCAGGCTCAACCTTTTTCTGACAGACTCTTCAGACAGTGTTAGTTAACATAGTATGGGCCACATACCTGTAGTTTCAGAACATGGTACACTGAGACAGGAGGCATGAACCGAAGTTCTGAGGCAAGGAGTAGTGGAGAGCTGTGTTAAAGATTCTATAGGGCCAAATGGCTGAACTTGATGATCATAAAAAGCTAGAATGTGGCAGACCAGAAACACATTATCCCATGCTATTTTTAAGCTCTTTGAAAGCCTAGCCATTCCTATGTCAGATGACAAGCATCAACGAGATGAATAATCATGGGCTTGGTTAGAAAAAGAGCATAGCATAATATTCTTGTGGTTACCAAAACCTTTATAAAAAGTATTCTTAGCAAGCTATTACCTTCCATCAATTCAGAAACAGAGTGTAGCCAGATAGTATCCGAGGCCAACAACAGATAATTTCTAACTTCACCAAAAAAAAACACTTGCCTAATGTGCCCACAAATGTGTTTGAATAGTATTTTAATTCTTAACTTCCTTTGTTTGGACATTGTAAGAACTTCAAGAGACTGTTACCATGTTGGAGGCAATATTTGGTATTCCCAAGCCATGGTCACTCATATTTGGCTTTAGAATAAAATCATATTCTATTTGAGGTGTGAGCTGGGCTACACAGTGACAAAATATTTCATGTTATTTACTTATCTGAAATTCTAGCCTGCCTCTTCATGTGCTTTAGGATCAACCCAAACAGATTCAAACCACAAGAAGCCTCTGGGGCTGGAGAGATGCTCAGTGGTTAAGAGCACTGACTGCTCTTTCAGAGGACCTGAATTCAATTCCCAACAACCACATGGTGGCTCACAACCATCTGTAATGGAATCCAATGCCCTCTTCTGGTGTGTCTGAAGACAGCAATGCTATACTCATATACATAAAATAAATAAATCTTGAAAATAAAAAAAAGAAACTTCTGTTCAAACTTGCTCACATCTTACAACACTGAGTGCCTACTATTTTTCTCAAAAAAATTTATCAGTTGAAAATTATTTGTTTAATTTAATAACACCTAAATTACTGAGATAAAAACCCAAAAGGACCCAGACCAAACCTGCCATATTTTCATTATTTTGTCATTGTCTAGCACAGATATTGGCAAAAAATGAGCACTCTGAATGTCTTCCAAGTTCTGATAAGCCATCTGGTCTACCTCCTTCATGTTATAGAGCAAGATAAGGAAGAGAAATCCAACAACAGGAACAAATTCACTATGGTTACAGACAAGAATTAGAAGACAACTCTGTTAGTGACCAGTCCCAAAGTTCCCCCCATACTGTATCTACTTCTGTCTGCTGGCCCTTAACTCCCACTTTGACAAGCTCTGCATTTAAATACTGAATAGTATTAATTCTAGATATGAGCTACTATTTAGATGATCAAATGTCCAAATGTCCCCATTCTGTGTGAAGATGAACTAGAAAGACAGTAACCTCTTTATATTCTGGCTGTGCTTCAATTCTTATTTGAGCATCACAGAGTTAGGTAAATAGTTGGTGTGCAGGAGTACTAACTACCCCCATTGCTCCATTCTGTGCCTTAGAGAGGGAAGTGCTGCATGGCAGTGTCCCTTTGGTGTAACTGCTGAAATGGCCTTCTTTCCCCAGTGAGAAAACATCCCAAATGATAGCAAGCTTCCCTCCAGTGGTGTCATTTTCAATGAAGCTTGCCTGTGTCATTTGCAGTTAGGGGTTCATTGGTCAGAAGTGTTTTCTAGAAATGTGTGCATTTGAAACCATTAGAGACATCTTTGGAGCCGCCAGCCAGCCCAGAAGTTTAATCCACTGTATTAGCTGTAATGATGGTAGGCAGCTGCTGAAAGACACAGACAAGAAAGCAAGAAAACTAAGATGCTATTGATACACTCACAAGAGGCTTCAGCAAGATTCATACACACCCTGGCGCTGAACTTAATATCATCAACACTGTTCATAATCTCCAGATGACTAAAAACATCCCCCTGAGATGTCCAAGGATCTGAAAAGACCATTGTAGAAATCTGTGTGTGTGTCCACTGTAAGTTTCTATGTTGAAATTCTAGTACCCTTTCTGTATTGAGAGTCTGGGGCTGGGGTGGGGGCCGTAATCATTTGCTTTGGGGATAATTTCTCAGCTGGAGCACTGCACATACAAATCCTAGACAATGGCAAGCTCCTTCTGTTGGAAGGCACTGAGTAGTGTAGACATTCATATCTGTCTGCAACCAGGGTCATCAAAAAGTAAAGTGGGGCTTAAAAAGCAAGAAAACAGATTGTGAGGTTGCTTTACAGGGTCATCCTAAAGGACCCCAGATTGGCACCCATCCATCTGACAGTGATAGCTGTCATGTGTGCCACGAGGTCCCCATCTGAAAGCAGACAGCTTCAGTAGTAAAGTACAAATTACGGACTTTGATCCCCGCTCGCCCATTAGAGCAGAGCACTAAGTTTGCTCTTTCTTTTCTACATCTCCAAATGTTTCTGCATGAAGAGATGAGAAATCAAATTGAATCCTAAGGTTCCTTCTTTATCCAACTCTAAATGGGATCTTAGGAATTTCTATGATTACTTTGCTTTTTATCCAGCCAGCAGTGTGACTCATCTGCAAGCACAAATTACCTCGCTCAAGTATTCTTAGGAGAAATAATTAGCCACATGCCCCTCCTTCCACACACTCCCCTGTATGCCTCGGGAGGCTCAGATGCCTGACATAAATCATTTAGTCCTGAGCCCTTGCACACACCTTTCCCACTGGATTCCATAATTGGCAAAGTAGTTGCCAACTGGGTTTAAAGTGATTTGAAATTGTTTTCCATCCAGTCTTGCTGATAGCAAAAGGTTTCCCCTTTACCTCAAGCGTGAGTTACAGTAACATGATTGAATGTAACCAGTTATTCAGCTCAAGCTGTGATTCTGATACAGTATAGACAATATGAATTCCCCCGAGCTCCGTGAGGCCATCTCAATGGTCCGTTTAAGTCCAATTCAATTAGACTCACTATGGTTCTTAGACTTTCTTAGGTAGGTTTTCAGCAGCCCTCAGGGTTGAATGTGAGGCTAGTATTCATCTAGGACTTTTAAATTAGGTCTCAGGTGTCATCATTCTAAATGAATTATTACAGTGGTGTGTTCACACTGCTGTAGTTGAAGTTATGTTAGCATCTCCTCTCAACCGTTTTAATCCACTGTGGAACGAAACTTGTCATGTAAGGTCCCTGCCAGCGAGTGACTTTTTCCTTGCAACCCAGTTTTTAAAATAATTGGCCTACTACGTAAACACTGTGATATGCAATCTTTTTATAAAGGGAAGAAGTGGCCACCTCCCTTTAAGTTTGGTCTTTTGTTTGTAGGTGTGAATGCATTGAATGAATAGCTCTCTTAGTTGTGATTTTATACATATACAAATATATGTATACTATACGATGTGTATATATGAGTAGTATAGTATATGAGGAGACCTAAAGAAAATGTGTACAGGTTGGTGGGCTCTTTTGTCAAAAAATTCCATTGTATGCCTCTGCAATCACTCTTTCTAGAGATTCAACTAGTATTTCCCCTTTCTTTAATTTCCCTGGTTTCCTATGAGCCTCAGCCAGGACCTCAGCAAGCATGCGGGAACATCAGTCAGTACGGAGCTGTTTCCAACGTATTAAAAAGTTCATGTATATTTTCCCATGCTGCCTAACTAGCCATAGCTCCAAGCATAGTGACAGTGGCACCCTTGCTCTTGCAGAGGGTTCAGCCAGCCTGACGCAGAGAGCACCCTCGCTGCATGTCATCAGTAACGAATCACATGCTGGGGAGAAAATAAAATAATTACAGGACCTCTTTTTCTTTATTCAAGCAATTCTGACACTGTGGCAATGTTCCAAGCTCTCCCTCAAATCAAGGGGTGGCTGCAATCAACCTTGCTAGGAAAATGTGTGCAAGAGTAGATTTAAAACAAAAGAGCCATAAAATTCAGAACAAAGCAACAACAGGTGAGCAGATTAAGTGGGGCACTAATTGAGCAGTATATAAATCAGAAACACGAAGTGTGAGCATATCCAAGGTTGATTATTGTTACCAATGAAAAAGAAACCTGAATGCACAGATGGGTTGATCTTTCCCTAAGCTCTGTCCGTGATTATTCATGTGATGTTTGTCTATTAAGCACACAAAGCAGGTGATATTTTGTACACATAGGAAAATTTTGATTGATGTGCTCTAACTGAGAAGTTCAAGCCCGCCAACTACTCAGGAAAGCTGGAGTGTGTGGGGAAAATAGTCCTCTATTCAAGCACAAAGCCACATTTATTTTAGTCGTGGCCATAAAGTCCTAAGCAAATGGTCACAACCCTACTTATTTCCCTACTTGATGCATACTGAATGAGTTGTATAAGGCTTATTACTCCAGTTGCTGGAAGTGACCAAACCAGAGTTCAGGAGAATACGTCCCGACTTCAGTGTTGAAAACTGAGGGTGCAGATGTGGAAAGATGTCTTGTTTGTTCTCATTTCATATATTGTTTTTACATATAAGTGCGTGTGCTGTGGCTGATATCAGACCCACCCTCATCACTCTCTATTTTACTGGCTGAGGCAGGATCTTTTGCTGATCCCAGAGCTTACCAAATCCTGGTAGCCTAGGACCCTGGGGCCCTGTCTCTACCTCCTGAGTGCTGGAATAGAGGTGTCCCACACGTGAACCTAGCTTTTATGTGGGTGCTACTTACTCCAATCCTTTTGCATTAGTGGCAAGCAACTTGTCTACTGATCCATTTCTCCATCCCTCATCAATCCAGGGTTTAAGCAATTGCACAGATGAAGGATGATGTTTGCCAAGCCACTCTTCAACCTACTTGGATGTTAGTCTTCTCTGGTAACATGTAGATTTGAACTAATTTCATCTTAGCCTTCTCCTTGTTGTTTTCATTTCATGAAACTATCTTCTCCAGATATTTAAAATTGTTTTCTCCTCAGCACAGGCTGATATTATATGATAAAAAATGCAATGTAAAACAAACAACTGATCCAGGATGGTGGCTGAAGAAAAGGAGCAAGGCAGACCACTTGGTGGCACAGGACATTGAACTCACTGCTCACCACTTGTGTTTCTAGGCTTCAGAATCCACTTGTAAAGCTGAGCAGCTAGCACAAACCATGAACTTGGAAAAGGAGTCAAGCCCTGTGATATCTAGGTCTGGCGTTGCAGAAGACTGGATGTCTTAGAACTGAACAGAAAAAGATATTGAAAACATTAACAAGTGGTTTCCGGTTGCTTAAATTGTAGCAAAGTAATTGGGTTACTCAAAGTAATTGGAGTTCTCAACTGGAAGCAGAGGTATCTGGAAGGCACATAATAAATATACGCAGACCTTTTTTGGGTACAAGATGACAGGCAATTTTTCAAGCCTTAAAGTTTCTCTCTCTTCTCTCTCATTCTCTGCCCTCTCTCTCTCTCTCTCTCTCTCTCTTTCAGTCGCAGGTTGAGGCTGCACACACTCTGTGTTCTCTTGTGCTCTCTGCTTTTCTCCCATGTGCTTTTCTTTTCTTGAACTCTCACGCTCACACACACCTCTGTGTGTTCCCCTTTCACTCTCTCTCACACACAAACTTTACACGCATCACACACATACCACATACACTCTCCTTCACTCACACACACTCTCCATACACGCCTCAAATTCTCTTCACTCACTCTTCCCATGCTCTCCTCACTCACTCTCCACATTCTCTCCTCACTCACTCTCCACATTCTCTCCTCACTCACTCTCCACATTCTCTCCTCACTCACTTCTCACATTCTCTCCTCACTCACTCCTCACATTCTCTCCTTACTCACTCTCCACATTCTATCCTCACTCACTCTCCACATTCTATCCTCACTCACTCCTCACATTCTCTCCTCACTCAATCTCCACATTCTCTCCTTACTCTCCACATTCTCTCCTCACTCACTCCTCACATTCTTTCCTCACTCACTTTCCACATTCTCTCCTCACTCACTCTCCACATTCTCTCCTCACTCACTCTTCACATTCTATCCTCACTCTCCACATTCTCTCCTCACTCACTCCTCACATTCTCTCCTCACTCAATCCTCACATTCTCTCCTCACTCACTCTTCACATTCTCTCCTCACTCAATCCTCACATTCTCTCCTCACTCACTCTTCACATTCTCTCCTCACTCACTCTCCACATTCTCTCCTCACTCACTCTTCACATTCTCTCCTCACACTTCACATTCTCTCTTCACTCACTCCTCACATTCTCTCCTCACTCAATCTCCACATTCTCTCCTCACTCAGTCTCCACATTCTCTCTTCACTCTTTACATTCTCTCCTCACTCACTCTTCACATTCTCCCCTCACTCACTCTTCTCACACTCTCACTCTCTCTCCCTCTCTCTCTTCATTCACTCTCCACATTCACCTCACACACTCCTCACTCACTCTCTACATGTTCTCTACTCAATCTCCTTGCCCCAGTCTTTTTTTCCTTTAAGTTTTATTGCATTATGACAAGAAATGATACATAGTTTCAGTTTATCTGAATTTGTTAACATTTAAAAACATATTTTGAGTAAATAGACTTACATTCTTCTTTCCCTTTTGTACGCCAACTCCTCCCAGAGAGCCCTCCCCCTTCAAAACGTGTAATACCTTTCAATTTTATCATAGACTATAAAATTTATAAAATATTGTAACAATAAAAATGAGTATTATAAAAGTTGTTTGATATAAAGCAATAATCAACTGAACAGTCTTTTGTAGATGTTTGTCTACAGCAATACTGAAAATTCATACTTTTCTCTTAATATAAATTTCAAATAACTCCAAATATATTAGCTGTATGATATTTTAAAAAAATATTTCACTACTAGTTTTTGAAATAAACATAAATAGATAAAGTCATTTTGTTTGTTTTGTTTTAAGTAGAGCTGAAAATCTTGGCTCTTACGGTGGTACAAACACAAAATAAGAACAGTTTTTGGACATTGGAGTTCGTTGTAATAAGGCTATACTTGAATGTCCCTCACATCCCCAAAGGATTTTACCCCCATAGTACATAAGCTAAAAGTTGACAGTTCTGCTGTGCCAAGGAATGAATTGTAGACACAATTTTTGGATACATATTTCTTCCTACAGTCAAAGCTATTTGACTTGAGTGATTGTCATCATTCTCAACCCACAGGGAACAAGTTACATTCATTGAAGAAATGGTGTGTGTATTAAGATAGTCTATCCATTGTGGAGAAAGAGGAACACTCCTTCATTGTTGGTGGGATTGCAGGCTTGTACAACCACTCTGGAAATCAGTCTGGTGGTTCCTCAGAAAATTGGACATAGTACTACCGGAGGATCCAGCAATACCTCTCCTGGGCATATATCCAGAAGATGTCCCAACTGGTAAGAAGGACACATGCTCCATTATGTTCATAGCAGCCTTATTTATAATAGCCAGAAGCTGGAAAGAACTCAGATGCCCCTCAACAGAGGAATGGATACAGAAAATGTGGTACATTTACACAATGGAGTACTACTCAGCTATTAAAAAGAATGAATTTATGAAATTCCTAGCCAAATGGATGGACCTGGAGGGCATCATCCTGAGTGAGGTAACACATTCACAAAGGAACTCACACAATATGTACTCACTGATAAGTGGATATTAGCCCAAAACCTCGGATACCCAAGATATAAGATACAATTTGCTAAACACATGAAACTTAAGAAGAATGAAGACTAAAGTGTGGACACTTTGCCCCTCCTTAGAATTGGGAACAAAACACCCATGGAAGGAGTTACAGAGACAAAGTTTGGAGCTGAGATGAAAGGATGGACCATCTAGAGACTGCCATATCCAGGGATCCACCCCATAATCAGCTTCCAAAGGCTGACACCATTGCATACACTAGCAAGATTTTGTTGAAAGGACCCAGATGTAGCTGTCTCTTGTGAGACTATGCAGGGGCCTAGCAAACACAGAAGTGGATGCTCACAGTCAGCTATTGGATGGATCACAGGGCTCCCATTGGAGGAGCTAGAGAAAGTACCCAAGGAGCTAAAGGGATCTGCAACCCTATAGGTGGAACAACATTATGAACTAACCAGTACCCCGGAGCTCTTGACTCTAGCTGCATATGTATCAAAAGATGGCCTAGTCGGCCATCACTGGAAAGAGAGGCCCATTGGACACGCAAACTGTATATGCCCCAGTACAGGGGAACGTCAGGGCCAAAAAAAATGGGAATGGGTGGGTAGGGAAGTGGGGGGGAGGGTATGGGGGACTTTTGGGATAGCATTGGAAATGTAATTGAGGAAAATATGTAATAAAAAATATTAAAAAAAAAAGATAGTCTATCCATGAGAGACTATTCTGCGCAGGTGAAAGTGTGGACTACAGAAGCGGCATAGCTCCTGGGATAGGCAGAAGCAATACAGCTTCTGAGGCAGACCCAGTTTTGGGCCCCAGACATCAGGACACCTTCCCTGACAGAGGAGAAGTGTCTGCCCAGGAGAGCTCTTTCGGAGCAGGGGAGGGAGCCATGTTGGGTCCTGGGTCCCTCAGAGACTAGTCTGCACAGGTGAGAGTGCGGACTACAGAAGCAACACAGCTTTTGGGACAGGCAGAAGGGATACAGCTACTGGAACAGACCCTGTTTTGGGATCCAGACATCCGGGCACCTTCCATGCCAGAGGAGATGTGTCTACACAAGAGGGCTCTGACCATCATAGCAGGTGAGAGAGCCATCTTGTGTCCTGTGTCCCTTGGAAACCAGTCTGTGCAGGTGAGCATACAAACTGCAGAGAAAACACATCTACTGGGACAGGCCCTGTTTCAGGCCTTCATATTCAGCCAGGAGGCAGGTCTGAATGCCAGATATCTTTGCACATTCCCAGCAAGAGGAGAGCTTGCCTGCAGCGGGTACTCTGACCACTGAAACTCAGAAGAGATCTAGACTCCCAGGTCTGCTGACAGAGGCTAACAGAATCACAGAAGGAACAAGCTCCAACCAGAGAAAACTATAAGAACTAAATCCAGAGATTACCAGATGGCAAAAGGCAAACGTAAGAATCTTACTAACAGAAACCAAGACCATTCACCATCATCAGAACCCAGCACTCCCACCTCAGCCAGTCCTGGATACCCCAACATGCCCTAAAACAAAGACTCAGATTTAAAATCATATCTCATGATACTGGGAGAGGGCTTTAATAACTCACTTAATGAAATACAGGAGAACACTGCTAAAGAAGTAGAAGTCCTTAAAGAATTACAGGAAAACACAACCAAACAGGTGATGGAATTGAACAAAACCATCTGAGACCAAAAAGGGAAGCAGAAAAAATAAAGAAAACCCAAAGTGAGACAACACTGGAGATAGAAAACCTAAGAAAGAAATCTGGAACCATAGATGCGAGCATCAGCAACAGAATACAAGAGATGGAAAAGAGAATCTCAGGTACAGAAGATTCCATAGAGAACATGGGCACAACAATCAAAGAAAATGGAAAATGCAAAAAGATCCTAACTCAAAACATCCAGGAAATCCAGGACACAATGAGAAGACCAAATCTATGGATAATAGGAGTAGATTAGAATGAAGATTTTCAACTTATGTGACCAGCAAATATCTTCAACAAAATTATAGAAAAAAACTTCCCATACCTAAAGAAAGAGATGCCCATGAACATACAAGAAGCCTACAGAACTCCAAATAGACTGGACCAGAAAAGAAATTCCGCCCGACACACAATAATCAGAACAACAAATGCACTAAATAAAGATAGAATATTAAAAGCAGTAAGGGAAAAAGGTCAAGTAACATATAAAAGCAGGCCTATTAGAATTACACCAGACTTCTCACCAGAGACTATGAAAGTCAGAAGATCCTAGACAGATGTTATGCAGACCCTAAGAGAACACAAATGCCAGCCCAGGCTACTATACCCAGCAAAACTCTCAATTACCATAGATGGAGAAACCAAAGTATTCCATGATAAAACCAAATTCACACAATATCTTTCCACGAACCCAGCCCTTCAGTGGATAATAAAGGGAAAACACCAACACAAGGACGGAAACTACACCCTAGAAAAAACAAGAAAGTAATCATTCTTCAGCAAACCTAAAAGAAGACAGCTGCAAGAACAGAATCCCAACTTTAACAATGAAAATAACAGAAAGCAACAATTACTTTTCTTTAATTTCTCTTAACATCAGTGGACTCAATTCCCCAATAAAAAGACATAGACTGGCTACACAAACACGACCCAACATTTTATTGCTTAGAGGAAATCCACCTCAGGTAAAAGGACAGACAATACCTCAGAGTGAAAAGCTGGAAAACAATTTTCCAAGCAAATGGTCTGAAGAAACAAGCTGGAGTAGCCATTCTAATATCGAATAAAATTGACTGCCAACCCAAAGTTATCAAAAAAGACAAGGAGGGGCACTTCATACTCATCAAAAGTAAAATATACCAAGATGAACTCTCAATTATGAGTATCTATGCTCCAAATACAAGGGCAGCCACATTGATTAAAGAAACTTTAGTAAAGCTCAAAGCACACATTGTACCTCACACAATAATAGTGGGAGACTTCATTACCCCACTCTCACCAATGGACAGATTATGGAAACAAAAACTAAACAGAGACACATGGACACTTATAGAAGTTATGAAACAAATGGATTTAATAGATATCTACGGAACATTTTATCCTAAAACAAAAGGATATACCTTCTTCTCAGCGCCACATGGTACCTCCTCCAAAAATGACCATATAATTGCTCACAAAACAGGCTTCCACAGATACAAATATATTGAAATTATCCTATGTATCCTATCTGATCACCACAGACTAAGGCAGATTTTCAATAAAAATATAAATAATAGAAAGCCAATATTCACTGGAAACTGAACAACACTCTCTACTCAATGACACCTTGGTCAAGGATGAAATAAAGAAAGAAATTTAAGATGTTTTAGAGTTTAATGACAATGAAGCCACAACATACTCAAACTTATGAGGCACAATGAAGGCAGTCCTAAGAGGAAAACTAATAGCCCTGAGTGCCTCCAAAAAGAAACTAGAGAGAGCATACACTAGCATCCTGGCAGCACACCTAGAAGTTCTAGAACAAAAGGAAGCAAATTCTCCCAAGAGGAATAGATGGCAGGAAATAATCAAACTCAGGACTGAA
The DNA here is from genome assembly GCF_000001635.26 of Mus musculus. Classification (NCBI taxonomy): domain Eukaryota; kingdom Metazoa; phylum Chordata; class Mammalia; order Rodentia; family Muridae; genus Mus; species Mus musculus. The sequence goes on along the minus strand of NC_000084.6, from coordinate 13,101,307 downwards.
ATCAACCAAGTTGAAACAACACGAACTATTCAAAGAATCAACCAAACGAGAAGCTGTTTCTTTGAGAAAATCAACAAGATAGATAAACCCTTAGCCAGACTAACTAGAGGGCACAGGGACAGTATCCTAATTAACAAAACCAAAAATGAAAAAGGAGACATACCAACAGAACCTGAGGAAATCCAAAACATCATCAGATCCTACTACAAAAGGCTATACTCAACAAAACTAGAAAACCTGGATGAAGTGGACAACTTCCTAGACAGATACCGGTACCAAAGTTAAATCAGGATCAGATTAACAATCTAAACAGTCCCATTTCCCCTAAAGAAATAGAAGCATGTGTCCTAAGTACCCAAGGAGCCAAAGGGATTTGAAACCCTATAGGTGGAACAACAATATGAACTAACCAGTAGCCCCCCCGCAGCTCATGTCTCTAGCTGCATATGTATCAGAAGATGGCCGAGTCGGCCATCAGTGGAAAGAGAGGCCCATTGGTCTTGCAAACTTTATATGCCTCAGGACAGGGGAACACCAGGGCCAAGAAGTGGGAGTGGGTTGGTAGAGGAGTGGGGGGGGTGGGTATGGGGGACTTTTGGGATAGCATTAGAAATGTAAATGAAGAAAATACCTAATTAAAAAAACCTGCAAAGTAAAAAAGAAAAAAGAAAAAAAGAAATAGAAGCAGTCATCAATAGTCTCCCAACCAAAAACAGCCCAGGAACAGATGGGTTTAGTGCAGAGTTATATCAGACCTTCAAAGAAGACCTAATTCCAACTCTTCTCAAACTATTCCATAAATAGAAACAGAAGGTACTCTATGAAATTCATCCAATTGAAGCCACAATTACTCTGATACCTAAACCACACAAAGATCCAACAGAGAAAGAGAACTTCAGACCAATTTCCCTTATGAATATCGAGGCAAAAATACTCAATAAAATACTCGCAAACTAAATCCAAAAACACATCAAAATGATCATCTATCATGACCAAGTAGGCTTCATCCCAGGGATGGAGGGATGGTTTAGTATACAGAAATCCATCAACGTAATCCACTATATAAACAAACTCAAAGACAAAAAACATATGATCATCTCCTTAGATGCTGAGAAAGCATTTGACAAAATCCAAAACCCCTTCATGATAAAAGGCTTGGAAAGATCAGGAATTCAGGGCCCATACCTAAACATGATAAAAGCAATCTACAGCAAACCAGTAGACAATGTTGAACTAAACGGAGAGAAACTCGTAGCAATCCCACTAAAATCAGGGATTAGACAAGGCTGACCACTTTCTCCCTACCTATTCAATATAGTACTTGAAGTCTGAGCCAGAGCAATTAGACAACAAAAGGAGATCAAGGGGATACAAATTGGAAAGGAATAAGTCAAAATATCACTATTTGCAGATGATATGATAGTATATATAAGTGACCCTAAAAATTCCACCAGAGAACTCATAAACCTGATAAACAGCTTCAGTGCAGTAGCTGGATATAAAATTAACTCAAAGAAGTCAATGGCCTTTCGCTACACAAAGGATAAACGGACTGAGAACGAAATTAGGGAAACAACACAATAGTCACAAATAAAATAAAATACCTTGGCATGACTCTAACTAAGAAAGTGAAAGATCTGTATGATAAGAACTTCAAGTCTCTGAAGAAAGAAATTGAAGAAGATCTCAGAAGATGGAAAGATCTCCCATGCTCATGGATTGGCAGGATTAATATAGTAAAAATGGCTATCCTGCCGAAAGCAATCTACAGATTTAATGCAATCCCCATCAAAATTCCAACTCAATTCTTCACTGAGATAGAAAGGGCAATTTGCAAATTCATCTGGAATAATGAAAAACCTAGGATAGCAAAAAATATTCTCAACAATAAATGAACCCCTGGTGAAATCACCATGCCTGACATTAAGCTGTATTACAGAGCAATTGTGATTAAAAACTGCATGATACTGGTACAATGATAGACAGGTAGATCAATGGAATAGAATTGAAGACACAGAAATGAATCCACACACCTATGGTCACTTGATCTTTGACCAGGGATCTAAAACCATCCAGTGGAAAAAAGACAGCATTTTCAACAAATGGTGCTGGCACACCTGGCAGTTATCATGTAGAAGAATACGAATTGATCCATTCTTATCTCCTTGTACAAAGCTCAAGTCTAAGTAGATCAAAGACCTCCACATAAAACCAAAGCCACTGAAATTTATAGAGGAGAAAGTAGGGAAAAGCCTTGAAGATGTGGGCACAGGGGAAAAAAATTCCTAAACAGAAGAGCAATGGCTTGTGCTGTAAGATCAAGAATTGACAAATGGGACCTCATAAAATTGCAAAGCTTCTGTAAGGCAAAAGACATTGTCAATAAGACAAAAAGACCACCAACAGATTGGGAAAGGATTTTTATCAATCAAATCTGGTAGGTGACTAATATCCAATATATACAAATAGCTCAAGAAGCTGGACTCCAGAAATTCAAATAACCCCATTAAAAAATGGGGTACAGAGCTAAACAAAGAATTCTCAACTGAGGAATACCGAATGGCTGAAAAGCACCTGAAAAAATGTTCAACATCCTTAATCATCAGAGAAATGCAAATCAAAGCAATCTTGAGAGTCCACCTCACACCAGTCAGAAAGACTAATATCAAAAATTCAGGTGACAGCAGATGTTGGCCAGGATGTGGTGAAAGAGAAACACTCCTCCATTGCTGGTGGGATTGCAAGCTTGTATAACCACTCTGGAAGTCAATTTGGAGGTTCCTCAGAAAATTGGACATCATACTACCGGAAGATCCAGCAATACCTCTCCTGGGCATATATGCAGAAGATGTTCCAACTGGTAATAAGAACACATGCTCCACTATTTTCATAGCAGCCTTATTTATAATAGCCCGAAGCTGGAAAGAACCCAGATGTCCCTCAACAGAAGAATGGACACAGAAAATGTGGTACATTTACACAATGGAGTACTACTCAGCTATTAAAAGGAATGAATTTATGAAATTCCTAGGCACATGGATGGACTTGGAAGCTACCATCCTGAGTGAGGGTAACCCAATCACAAAAGAACTCACATGATATGCACTCACTGATAAGTGGATATTAGCCCAGAAACTTAGAATAACCAAGATACAAGTTGCAAAACACATGAAACCCAAGAACAAAGACCAAAGTGTGGTCACTTTGCCCCTTCTTAGAATTGGGAACAAAACACCCATGGAAAGAATTACAGAGACAAAGTTTGGAGCTGAGGCGAAAGGATTGACCATCTAGAGACTGCCACACCAGGGGATCCATCCCATAATCAGCCTCCAAATGCAGACACCATTGCATATGCCAGCAAGATTTTGCTGAAAGGACCCTGATATAGCTGTCTCGTATGAGGCTATGCCAGTACCTGGCAAATACAGAAGTGGATGCTCACAGTCATCTATAAGATGGAACACAGGGCCCCCAATGGAGAAGCTAGAGAAAACGCCCAAGGAGCGGAAGGGGTCTGCAACCGTAAAGGTGGAACAACAATATGAACTAACCAGTACCCCCCCCCCCGATCTTGTGTCTCTAGCTGCATATGTAGCAGAAGATGGCCTAGTCAGCCATCACTGGGAAGAGAGGCCCCTTGGTATTGCAAACTTTATATGCTCCAGTACAGGGAAATGCTAGGGCCAAGAAGTGGGAGTGGGTGGGTAGGGGAGCAGGGACGGAGGGTATAGGGAACTTTCTGGATAGCATTTGAAATGTATATAAAGAAAATATCTAATAAAAAATAATCTAATATCCCCCCCCCAAAAAAAAGATAGTCTATCCATGAAGTCATTCATCAACTGTTTCAGTGAACAATGGTTCAGCTTGGAGAGGGGCACAGTTATTAGGTGAGGGTAAGGTTCTGGTTCATTGGTTGTGATGATTTTGAAAAGCATTCATCTCAGAATAAGAGTAACGTATAAAGTCCTGTTCTTCAAAATTGATACAATATTATAAATATCAAGCAGACCCTTCAGTCTCACTCTTTGCTGTTTCTTATAAGCCACCTCCCAAATTAATCATCTACATTTCTATTAGCTGTACAAATAATTTTGAAATATGTAAAATGTTCTTAAAACCATAGTATAGTGTAAAAACATCAAATAAACAATCTTACTAATATAGAGACTGAGATAGGAGAAGCATGATTTCAAGACCATTATGTGGCACACAGCAAGACCCTGTCATGTACAAACAAGCAGAAAGTGTATATGGATTGTATAATATTGGACCTATTTCTCTCATTACCAAATTAGAGAAACCATGGGATGACAGCCAACAAATTTCTAATTCCTCATATTTTTGAATTCCAATTGATTAGGATATTTTGGTAACAGTTATTTTCATATTAAGAGATATTTAGGAAAACTGATTGTTACTTTCTGTTAATTTTCTTTTTAGAGATAGAATTATGTTTGTGTGGGTTTGTTGAAAGATTACTTTCTTGATTCTTCTAGGGTGTAGTTTCACTCCTTGTGTTGGTGTTTTCCATCTATTATTCTTTGTATGTCTGGATTTGTGGAAAGATATTGTATAAATTTGGTTTTATTGTGGAAAATATTGTTTTCTCCAACTATGGTGATCGAGAGTTTTGCTAGGTATAGTAGCCCGGGCTGGCATTTGTGTTCTCTTAGGGTCTGTATGACATCTGGCCAGGATCTTCTGGCTTTCATAGTCTCTGGTGAGAAGTCTGGTGTAATTCTGATAGGCCTGCCTTTATATGTTACTTGACCTTTTTCCCTTACTGCTTTTAAAATTCTTTTTTGCTTAGTGCATTTGGTGTTTTGATTATTATGTGACAGGAGGAATTTCTTTACTGTTCCAAATTATTTGGAGTTCTGTAGGCTTCTTGTATGTTCATGGGCATCTCTTTCTTTAGGTTAGGGAAGTTTTCTTCTATAATTTTGTTGAAGATATTTTACTGGCCCTTTAAGTTGGGAATCTTCACTCTATTCTATACCTATTATCCTTAGGTTTGGTCTTCTCATTGTGTTCTGGATTTCCTGGATGTTTTGGGTTAGGAGCTTTTGCTTTTTGAGTTTTCTTTCACTATTGTGTCAATGTTTTCTATGGTATCTTCTGCACCTGAGATTCTCTATCTCTTGTAGTATGTTGGTGATGCTTGCATCTATGACTCCTGATCTCTTTCCTATGTTTTCTAACTCCAAGGTTGTCTCCCTTTGTGATTTCTTTATTGTTTCTAGTTCCATTTTTAGATCTTAGATTGTTTTGTTTCTTTCCTTCACCTGTTTGATTGTGTTTTCCTGTAACTCTTTAAGTGATTTTTGTGTTTCCTTTTAAGGGCTTCTAGATGTTTACCTGTGTTCTCCTGTATTTCCTTAAGGAAGTTATTTATGTCCTTCTTAATGTCCTTTATCATTATCATGAAAATTGATTTTTAGATCTGAATCGTGCTTTTCTGGTGTGTTGGGGTATCCAGGACTTCCTATGGTGGGAGAATTGAGTCCTGATGATGCCAAGTAACCTTGGTTTCTGTTGCTTATGTTCTTACGCTTGCCTCCCACTATCTGATTATCTCTAGTGCTACCTGCCCTGGCTATGCCTGACTGGAGCCTGCCCTTCCTGTGATCCTGATTGTGTCAGGACTCCTCTGAGTCAATCTGTCTCTGTGATCCTGTGATTCTGGGATCCTGAGATTCTGAGATCTTGGGTGTGTCCAAGATCCTGGGAGTCAAGCTGCCTTTGGGACCTTTAGATCCTGGTGTGACCAAGCTCCTAGGACCCTGTGATTCTTTGATCCTGGACGTGTTAGAGTGCCTGGGAGTGGAGTTGCCTCTGGGTGTTTTGGAGCTGGCTGTGGAGTTTGTGCCCAAGGTCTGTTCAAGGCACTGGCCCAAACAAACCAGAAGGAACCCCTCCCACTGGTCTGGTGGAGTTCCTGTGTGCCTGGGTCCCACCGGTCCCAGTTACTCCCGATATTAGGGACAGATGTTGTGTCCTCCCCACCTCTGATCCTCTGATCCTGAACACGTTAGAGTGCCTGGGAGTGGAGTTGCCTCTGGGTGTTGTGTTGCCCCAGTCTTTTATTGATACTCCAAAAATAGCTAGAAAAAAGACATTGTACAATCATTGTCAAATCAAATTCAAAAGAATAACCATGTCCCACAAATATTCAAGAATTACAATTGTTCCCCAAAGTTTCAAGCTACCCTATACCTAGGCCTATAGCCAAAATAATAACAATTGCAAACTTATGATTACTTAAACTTTAACTTATTGTACTTAACAGCTCAGAGCTCTGAGGCCAGCTACTTGCATTTTCTTGTGAAGCTCTAATGATAAATGACATGGGCAAAGCTGTCAGGCAGTAGCCAGAAGAATCAAGTTAATCCTTAACTCAACAGTTCCACTAGCTTTCTGCTTCTGCACATTGCATACAATGACTCTCCTAAGAGTTCCAGTGTTTTGACTTAGTTTTACTAATATAAGATTCTACATATGCTATACTTGCTAATCCAGGAACCACTCTCAAATGTTGTTCAAAACTCATTTCATAACTTCACTATTTTTTCCCTTGGGGTCCCAATGTTGACTCTATTTAATTTTCTAATAATTTCTTCAAACTTTCTTTGCAAATCAAGCATTAATCTGGAACTACCATTGTGCAGTTACTACATTGTTTCCAAGATGAGAACACACAGCATGCACCTGGGCCATTAGGACTGTGCTGTGCTGTGCTGTGCTGTGCTGTGCTGTGCTGTGCTGTGCTGTGTCCCATGCCTCAGTTTTTCGTTGTTTAAGAATCATTGCATCAAGGAACATCTAGTTCACAGATACACCAGAGCAGAAGGAGAAAGAAGTAAGAAATTCAGATATAATAGAATAATTATGCACACCAAGGCCAACTGAAAAGCAGTCACCCACAAATGAAATCTATACAGCCATTGTCCAGGGCTGTTAGGAGAAATGGGAACAACTGTTTTTTACAAAGAGCTGCCATGGGCTACTGAGATGTCTCCATCCTGACCTACTACAAGCAGTCTCTGTCATTGTATGCTGTCCCCAGAACTCTTACACATTTGTATTCTTGTAAACCAGAGGTCAGCATCCCATATCTTGCTATCCTGGCTGGCCAGGTTACTCCTTGGATCTCCCTGTCTCCCTACCCACTTCTCCTGGCTCTGGGATTATAGCCACTTATTGTCATGCCTAGCTTTTATGTGAGTGTTCCAGATCAAAACTCAGGCCCTCATGTTTGCTTGACAAGCCATTTACCCATTCTACCATCTCCCTGCCCTTTCATCCTCCGAAGCTGAAACTATATCCATTAAGCAATAAACCCTCTCAAGATCTCCTGACACCAACACTGTATTTTCTGCTCTGTAAATTTGACTACTCTAGGCAGCTCGTGCACACAGAACCACACAATAATGGTCCTTCAGGGACAAGCTTATTCCCTTAGCATATTGTTGTCGAGGTTCGTTCATGTCGTAGCATATGTCAGAACATCCTTCCTTCTTAGTGCTGGAGAATAATCGGTAATCAATTCATAACTCGTTTTCTTTATCTTTTCACACTGTGGACACAAGTTGCTTCGACCATTGTGCTAACCTGAGGTGTGGCACTTTGACCATGAGGAAGCAAGCACATGCTCTAGTTGTTGTTTATAGTTCTTTGGATGACATGCCCAGACTATATGGTACTTCAACTTTTAATTTTTTGAAAAACTATCCTTTGACTTTCCATAACAGCTGCACCATTTTTCATTTCTGCTGACAATTCATGAGGGCTCTCATTTCTCCACATCCTTGCCAACAGGTGTAGTTTGCTGGAGGCTTTTTAATTAGCCATTCTAGTGGGTGTGGAGTGTGTCTCCTTGTGGTTTTGATTGACATTTCCCTAGTGATCAGTGGTGTGCAGCACCCTTTTATATGCTTATTAGATCTTTGGAGAAATGTCTATGCAAACCCACTTTTGAATCATATTGCTTGCCTTTTAATTGTTTAAGTTATAGGAATTATTAATATATTCTGAATATCAATTACTTTTAGATATTTGGTTTGCAAATATTTTCTCCTATTCCCTATGTTGGCTTTTTAACACAATTGATAGTGTCCTTGGGTACACAAAATTTTAATTTTTCTGTAAAAGACATGTGTGTGTGTGTGTGTGTGTGTGTGTGTGTGTGTGTGTGTTAGAGAGAGGGGGGAGAGGGAGGGAGGGAGAGACCTGAAGATCAAACTCGGGGCCTTTTGTATATTAGGAATACCGTCTTTCCCAGTGAGTAATATCCCCAAGCCCCACAGCTGCACGTCCCAGAGAACAGGGCAGTCAATCATAGGCCTCAGGTCTCCAAGCTCAAAGCAGCATGCAGGCAGCTCACCAGCCCTAACCTTGAGTTTTAAAAGTGATCAAGAATAAAGGCAAGAAAAATACAGTTTCCAAAACAAAAATAGAAAGTGAAATTCTAGACCAAGTCTTTCAGAAAAAAAGGACAATTATCTCAGCATAGAGTCTGGAATGTTGGACACAAGCCCAGGGGAGGAGGGAGTCATTAGGTGCATAACACGATGAGAGAGTGTAACCTGGAAGCTGGAAACAATCAAGACAAAACCATCAACATCAATAGCATCTAAGTCAGAATGGGACACGTCTATTTGTCTTAGTCTTCTTAGGTTTCGATGTCCTGACCAGACACCAAATACTGGTAAGTTACATACACTTGTTAAATTCTAGGGGAAACACTTAAAAGACAGGAAGTTCTGCCAAAACTCCTGAGAAATAACAATGGAAAGTTCACCCACCTGTTACTAAGTCCCTTCAGGATTCCCACAGAAGAGCAAGCAGGAAAAGTGGGCATTGGTGTAATGTAGGTCTTCATAACATGAAGGAAGACCCAGAGAACATTATTTTATGCATAGGGTTAATTAAAAGTACAAACAAGTACAAATATGAATTGTAGTCCCCAGAAGGAGAACAAAAGCAGCCACCACCATGTCGTAGATTATACAAGGCTGATTAGAGCCAAATTATTTTGACCTCTCTGAAGCCATTTGTTGCCCACCTCTACACCCTATACCTGTGACCAGCACATGAAACCTGGGAAGATGTCATAACTCAGCAGACTGCTTGTTTTTGCCAATCCCAAACTAAGAATATCATCAGAGAGCATCTGTAGCCTATAGTGGAGTTCCTGAGCTTTGCTGGAAGCTGCCTACATATGATCCAGATGTCATCACACAACCCATACCTGGACCTCAAGGAGAATTAAAGGCAGTTGAGTCTGGAGCAAAAAGATCACAGCCCAAGACCATGAATTAAAATTACCTCAAATATGGTGTTTCTACATTACAACAGTGTTGTGAAGGTTACAGAACAAAGGAAGACATAAATTACAGTTTTTCCAAATACAGTGGCAGAAACTTCAGGTGGCCTGGCAGACAGCGCATGGGAACTAAGACAATTTGCATCTGAACCTGCAGCTTCCCAGATCACCGCAGTCACAAGATGTAATCAGTCAGTCAAGATACTCAAACATGTGACTGTTGGTTGTTGTTTTGTTGTTGTTTCCTGGGACTTGAGTTAACACAACCAATGTATTAGAAAGTTAAGGATGTCATAAAAACCATTTACACATTGGAACATGTTATTTGGGGCAACTTGGTTTCTTTCTCCCAGCTACAGACCCTCTCATTTGACTCAAGAATAAACTAACCTTACTCCCTTTGAAAAGAAAACTAGTTTGATTCAAGGGTGTTTGAACAAAAGCAAGTTTACAGGAAAAGGTGGTACTCATCAGAGCCTGCTAGCCCAGATTCTCCAGCACCTCTGTGCCTGCCTTCCCTTCTTTGGAGTCGAAGGAGACCCCTCTGGAATGAGGTCCTTCAGAGAGAGCTTCAGGGTTGCTCGGAAAGCCCATAGCCTGCTGCAGGAGAACACAGCAGGAGGAGAATTAGAGAGACAGCCCCACCATCTCCAGGCAAACAGAAGAGGGAAATGGAAGGGAACTGGATGAATCAAGTCACAGGAACATTTAAAGAGGAAAAGCATCACTGGATAAATAAAAGATTAAAGTAGCATGATGATAAGAATATAATCATAGGAGGCTGGGAAGATTGCTCAGCAAGTGATGTACTTACCTGAGTTTGACTCCTAGAACCCACAAAAAAAGACAGGTTGGAGGGTGGCCTGCACTCGGTAGCTTGGCACTGAGGGGAAGCAGCAGCTTGATCCCCAGAGCTTCCTGGCTAACCAGGCTACTTGGCAGGTTCCAAGCCAGTGAGAAACCCTGTCTCAAAGTAAGGCATAAATGCCTGAGGTCAAATACTGTCCTCTGAGTCTTCACACATGTGCACACATGTACATTTGCATCTGTTTACATATGTGTACCTGCATACAAATGAGCATGCACCCACACACAAAATGTAGAACATTGTAGCTGGTTACCTAGGACCATAATCCCATCTCCTCATTCCATTAAAGTCTAAAGAAATCAGTCAAGGAAAAGAGCTTTATTTACAGTTTGACCAAATTCACATGATCCTGTATGTGAATAAAAACTATTGTGTAAGAGAGACAAGAATAGAGACAACCTGGGTCCTGTCCCCTAGAAAAAGACTACTTATCCTGTCATACAGCCAATGTATGTGCTAACCTTGGTGACATGGTTTTCCACAAGTTTGTAAGATGACCTCAGGCAGGGTGAGAGTATATTAGACCCCACAAAATTTCCTTTACTAATTTCTCTAGACTTCAAGGGAATGAGGAGATGGGATTATGGTCTTAAGTAGCCAGCTACAATGTTCTACATTTTATGTGTGGGTGCTTGCTCATTTGTGTGCAGGTGCACATATGTATACAGATGCAAATGTACATGTGTGCACATGTGTGCAGACTCAGGACAGTATTTGAGCTCCTCCTGCTCATTTTGAGAGAAAGAATTGTATGTAGTCAATCATGGTGACTCATCCCTATAACCTCAGCACTCAGGAATCTGAGGCAGGAGAATTGCACAGAGTTTGAGGTCAGCCTGGCTTGCATAGAGGTACCAAGAAGATACGGCTACATAGGAGACCCTGTCTAGACACACACACACACATATTAGAGCTAGGAAGGGGGTGGGTAATGTGCTATAAGATTAGGTTTCTGTTCCAGGTCTAGGAGAATTCTTTGTCCCTAGATTCTTTTGGCAGATAGAAGCCATTAGTATCTTTCCATGGAGAAGTTCAGACTCCTGCACTCCTGCGTGTACTAAAGCACACTAAGTTTGGAAGTGAATAAAAAAAAAAGTAACTTCTAATAGCCAGTGATAGGAGCACAAGTGTCTCTCTTTGGGATGTCTCCTCTCTGTTCTGGGATCAACATAGTGTCATAGTTACACAATGTTCCCAAGACAGCTTACAAAGACATGAGCCAACACTGACATGCTAGGCTTATAAAATAAAATCAGATTTTACAAGTATATCCCCTACGTGAATTTATACTGGGACACAGCTTAAGACATCCTTATCAAAGGATTCAAATTCATGCTGGAATTCATCAAATAAAATTCTAAAACAAGTACTTCATATGTTAATGAAAACTTAATTAAAAATTTAGTCTATAGAGAAAGGCATGCTACCTACATAAATCTATACAAAACCACAACCTGGTGTATCAAAGAGTAATAAAGTAGCACACTACAGACTTATTTGTGATTTCTCTTTGTTAAGAAATCTTTTGGAGACCAGGTCACCTTGGGTGCAGAGTCGGCAGACACCCCCAAGGTCCCAAAAGGACTCTCCATGTGATCTTAGGACCACCAGTGAGTGGAACACAACTTCTGTTCCATTCCAATCGCACGGGACCTGAGACAGCATGAGGGAAGCAGAAAACCCAGCCTGACTGGGTCACAAGTCCCTTCCGGTTGGCCCCAACACCAGGTCACCTGGGCGAGGAGTCGGAGGACACCGCCAAGGTGCCTAGAGGACAGTTTCTGAGGCAGACCCCATTTCGGGCTCCAGACATCCAGGCACCTTCCCTGCCAGAGGACAGGTGTCCTCCCTGACTGGGAGGGCTTTGCCGGAGCACCTGGAGAAGCCATCTTGTTTCCCGGGTCCCTCTGAGACTAGTCTGCACAGGTGAGAGTGTGGCTACAGAAGCTAACAGCTTCTGGGACAGGCCTTGTTTCAGGCCTTCATCTTCTGCCAGAAGGCACATCTGAACGCCAGATATCTGTGCACCTTCCCTGCAAGAGGAGAGCTTGCCTGCAGAGAGCGCTCAGACCACTGAAACTCAGGAGAGATCTAGTCTCACAGGTCTGCTGATAGAGGCTAACAGAATCATGGGAGAAACAAGCTCTAACCAGAGACAACCATAACAACTAACTCCAGAGATTACCAGATGGCAAAAGGCAAATGTAAGGATGTTACTAACAGAAACCAAGACCACTCACCATCATTACAATGCAGCACTCCCACCTCACCCTGTCCTGGGCACCCCAACACACCTGAAAACCTAGACCTGGATTTAAAAGTATAACTCATGATGATGGTAGAGGACATCAAGAAGGACTTTAATAACTCACTTAAAGAAATACAGGAGAACACTGCTAAAGAGTTACAAGTCCTTAAAGAAAAACAGGAAAGCATATCCAAACAGGTGATAGAATTGAACAAAACCATATTAGACCTAAAAAGGGAAGTAGACACAATAAAGAAAACACAAAGTGAGGCAATGCTGGAGATAGAAACCTTAGGAAAGAAATCTAGAACCATAGATGCCAGCATTAGCAACAGAATACAAGAGATGGAAGAGAGAATCTCAGATGCAGAAGATTTCATAGAGAACATCGGCACAACAATCAAAGAAAATGCAAAATGCAAAAAGATCCTAACTCAAAACATCCAGGAAATCCAAGACACAATGAAAAGACCAAACCTATGGATAATAGGAGTAGATGAGAATGAAGATTTTCAACTCAAAGGGCCAGCAAATGCCTTCAACAAAATTATAGAAGAAAACTTCCCAAACCTAAAGAAAGAGATGCCCATGAACATACAAGAAGCCTACAGAACTCCAAATAGACTGGACCAGAAAAGAAATTCCTCCCAACACATAATAATCAGAACAATAAATGCACTAAATAAAGATAGAATAGTAAAAGCAGTAAGGGAAAAAGGTCAAGTAACATATAAAGGCAGCCTATCAGAATTACACCAGACTTTTCACCAGAGACTATGAAAGTCAGAAGAGCCTGGACAGATGTTATACAGATACTAAGAGAACACAAATGCCAGCCCAGGCTACTATACCCAGCCAAACTTTCAATTACCATAGATGGAGAAAACAAAATATTCCACGACAAAACCAAATTCACACATTATCTTTACACAAATCCAGCCCTTCAAAGGATAATAACAGAGAAAAAAAAATACAAGGACGGAAACCACGCCCTAGAAAAAGCAAGAAAGTAATCCTTCAACAAACCTAAAAGAAGACAGCCACAAGAACAGAATGCCAACTCTAACAACAAAAATAATAGGAAGCAACAATTACTTTTCCTTAATATCTTTTAATATCAATGGACTCAATTCCCCAATAAAAAGACATAGACTAACAGACTGGCTACACAAACAGGACCCAACATTCTGCTGCTTACAGGAAACCCATATCAGGGAAAAAGGCAGACACTACCTCAGAGTGAAAGGCTGGAAAACAATTTTCCAAGCAAATGGTCTGAAGAAAAATGCTGGAGTACCTATTTTAATATCGAATAAAATTGACTTCCAACCATAGTTATCAAAAAAGACAAGGAGGGACACTTCATACTCATCAAAGATAAAATCCTCCAAGAGGAACTCTCAACTCTGAATATCTATGCTCCAAATGCAAGGACAGCCACATTCATTAAAGAAACTTTAGTAAAGCTCAAAGCACACTTTGCAACTCACACAATAATAGTGGGAGACTTCAATACCACCACTTTCATCAACGGACAGATCCTGGAAACAGAAACTAAACAGGGACACAGTGCAACTAGCAGAAATTATGAAACAAATGGATTTAACAGATATATACAGAACATTTTATCCTAAAACAAAAGGAAATAACTTCTTCTCAGCACCTCATGGTACCTTCTCCAAAATTGACCATATAATTGGTCACAAAACAGGCCTCAACAAATACAAAAATATTGAAATTGTCCCATGCATCCTATCAGATCACCATGGACTAAGGCTGATCTTCAATAACAACATAAATAATAGATAGCCAACATTCATGTTGAAACTGAACAACACTCTTCTCAATGATACCTTGGTCAAGGAAGGAATAAAGAAAGAAATTCAAGACTTTTTAGAGTTTAATGAAAATGAAGCCACAACATACCCAAACTTATGGGATACAATGAAAGCATTTCTATGAGGAAAACTCATAGCTCTGAGTGCCTCCAGAAAGAAACTAGAGAGAACACACACTAGCAGCTTGATAACACACCTAAAAGCTCTAGAACAAAAGGAAGCAAATTCACCCAAGAGGAGTAGATGGCAGGAAATAATCAAACTCAGGGGTGAAATCAACCAAGTGGAAACAAGAAGAACTATTTAAAAAATCAGCCAAATGAGGAGTTGGTTCTTTGAGAAAACCCCTTAAGATAGATAAACCCCTTAGCCAGACTCACTAGAGGGCACAGGGACAGCATCCTAATTAACAAAATCAGAAATGAAAAGGGAGACATAACAACAGATCCTGAAGAAATCCAAAACACCATCAGATCCTTCTACAAAAGGCTATACTCAACAAAAGTGGAAAACCTAGATGAAATGGACAAATTTCTAGACAGATGCCAGGTACCAAAGTTAAATCAGGATCAGGTTAATGATATAAACAGTCCTATATCCCCGAAAGAAATAGAAGCAGTCACTGATAGTCTCCCAACCAAAAGAAACCCAGCACCAGATGGGTTTAGTGCAGAGTTCTATCAGACCTTCAAAGAAGATCTAATTTCAGTTCTGCACAAACTATTCCACAAAATAGAAACAGAAGGTGCTCTACTCAATTCATTCTATGAAGCCACAATTACTCTGATACCTAAACCACAGAAATACCCAACAAAGATAGAGAACTTCAGACCAATTTTCCTTATAAATATCGATGCAAAAATACTCAAAAAATATCTCACTAACTGAATTCAAGACACATCAAAAGAATCATCCATCCTGACCAAGTAGGCTTCATTCCAGGGATGCAGGAATGGTTTAATATACAGAAATCCATCAACGTAATCCACTATATAAACAAACTCAAAGACAAAAAACACATGATCATCTAATTAGATTGGGAGAAAGCATTTGACAAAATCCACCACCCATTCATGATAAAAGTCTTGGAAAGATCAGGAATTCAAGGCCCATACCTAAACATGATAAAAGCAATCTACAGCAAACCAGCAGCCAACATCAAAGTAAATGGTGAGAAGCTGGAAGCAATCCCACTAAAATCAGGGACTAGACAAGGCTGCCCACTTTCTCCCTACCTATTCAACATTGTACTTGAAGTCCTAGCCAGAGCAATTCGACAACAAAAGGAGATCAAGGGGATACAAATTGGAAAGGAAGAAGTCAAAATATCACTTCTTGCAGATGATATGATAGTATATATAAGTGACCCTAAAAAATCCACCAAAGAACTCCTAAACCTGATAAACAGCTTCAATTAAGTACCTGGATATAAAATTAACTAAAACAAGTCAATGGACTTTCTGTACACAAAGGATAAACAGACTGAGAAAGAAATTAGGGAAACAACACCCTTCTCAATAGTCCCAAATAATATAAAATACCTTGGCATGACTCTAACTAAGGAAGTGAAAGATCTGTATGATAAGAACTTCAAGTATCTGAAGAAAGAAATTAAAGAAGATCTCAGAAGATGGAAAGATCTCCCATGCTCATGGATTAGCAGGATCAATATAGTAAAAATGGCTATCTTGCCAAAAGCAATTTACAGATTCAATGCAATCCCCATCAAAATTCCAACTCCATTCTTCAACGAATTAGAAGGAGCAATCTGCAAATTCATCTGGAATAACAAAAAACCTAGGATAGCAAAAACTCTTCTCAAGGATAAAAGAACCTCTGGTGGAATCACCATGTCTGACATTAAGCTGTACTACAGAGCAATTATGATAAAAACTGCATGGTACTGGTATAGTGACAGACAAGTAGACCAATGGAATAGAATTGAAGACCCAAAAATGAACCCGCACACCTATGGTCACTTGATCTTTCACAAAGGAGCTAAAACCATCCAGTGGAAAAAAGACAGCCTTTTCAACAAATGTTACTGGTACAACTGGCAGTTATCATGTAGAAGAATGCAAATTGATCTATTCCTATCTCCTTGTACTAAGGTCAAATCTAAGTGGATCAAGGAACTCCACATAAAACCAGAGACAGTGAAATTTATAGAGGAGAAAGTGGGGAAAAGCCTTGAAGATATAGGCACAGGGTGAAAATTCCTGAATAGAACAGCAATGGCTTGTGCTATAAGATTGAGAATCAACAAATGGGACCTCATAAAATTGCAAAGCTTCTGTAAGGCAAAAGACACTGTTAATAAGACAAAAAGGCCACCAACAGATTAGGAAAGGATCTTTACCTATCCTAAATCAGATAGGGGACTAATATCCAATATATATAAAGAACTCAAGAAGGTGGACTCCAGAAAATCAAATAACCCCATTAAAAAATGGGGCTCAGAGCTAAACAAAGAATTCTCACCTGAGGAATACCGAATGGCTGAGAAGCACCTGAAAAAATGTTCAGCATCCTTAATCATCAGAGAAATGCAAATCAAAACAACCCTGAGATTCCACCTCACACCAGTCAGAATGGCTAAGTTCAAAAATTCAGGTGACAGCAGATGCTGGCGAGGATGTGGAGAAAGAAGAACACTCCTCCATTGTTGATGGGATTGCAAGTGTCTTGGGGTTTTACTGCTGTGAACAGACACCACGACCAAGGCAAGTCTTATAAAACACAACATTTAATTGGGGCTAGCTTACAGGTTCAGAGGCTCAGTCCATTATCATCAAGGTGGGAGCATGGCAGCATCCAGGCTGTCATGGCACAGGCAGAGCTGAGAGTTCTATGTCTTCATCCAACGTCTGCTAGTGGAAGACAGACTTCCAGGAAACTAGGGTGAGGATCTTATGCCCACACCCACAGTGCAACAAGGCCACACCTCCAGATGGTGCCACTCCCTGGTCCAAGGATATAGAAACCATCACAGAAAGCTTGTACAACCACGCTGGAAATCAGTCTGGCGGTTCCTCGGAAAATTGGACATAGTATCCACAATGATGGAGGATCCCACAATACCTCTCCTGGGCATATATCCAGAAGATGTTCCAACCAGTAAGAAGGACACATGCTCCACTACATTCATAGCAGCCTTATTTATAATAGCCAGAAGCTGGAAAGAACCCAGATACCCCTCAACAGAGGAATGGATACAGAAAATGTGGTACATTTACACAATGGAGTACTATTCAGCTATTAAAAAGAATGAATTTATGAAATTCCTAGGCAAATGGATGGACCTGGAGGGCATCATCCTGAGTGAACTCACACGATATGTACTCACTGATAAGTGGATATTAGCCCAGAAACTTAGAATACCCAAGATATAAGATACAATTTTCGAAACACACGAAACTCAAGAACGAAGACCAAAGTGTGGACACTTTGCTCCTTCTTAGAATTGGGAACAAAACACCCATGGAAGGAGTTACAAAGTTTGGAGCTGAGACGAAAGGATGGACCTTCTAGAGACTGCCACACCAGGGGATCCATCCCATAATCAGCCTCCAAACGCTGACACCATTGCATACACTAGCAAGATTTTGGTGAAAGGACCCTGATATAGCTGTCTCTTGTGAGACTACGCAGGGGTCTAGCAAACACAGAAGTGGATGTTCACAGTCAGCTATTGAATGGATCACAGGGCCCCCAATGGAGGAGCTAGAGAAAGTACCCAAGGAGCTAAAGGGATCTGCAACCCTATAGGTGGGACAACAATATGAACTAATCAGTACCCCCGGAGCTCGTGTCTCTAGCTGCATATGTATCAGAAGTTGGCCTAGTCGGCCATCAGTGGAAAGAGAGGCCCCATGGTTTGCAAACTTTATATGCCTCAGTACAGGGGAACTCCAGGGCCAAGAAGTGGGAGTGGGTGGGTAGGGGAGGGGGGGGAGGGGGGACTTTTGGGATAGCATTGGAAATGTAAATGAAGAAAATACCTAATTAAAAAAAATTAGAAAAAAAAAAGAAGAAGAATTCTTTTGGGGAGGGTGGGCACAAGACAGCTCGGCAGGCAAGGGGGCTGGCTCCCAGCCTTATGGGCAAGCCAAGTTGAGACCTACATTGTAGAGAGTTAAGACTCCAGCAAGCTGTCCGTTGACCTCTGCACGGGTGTTGTAGCACATGTGCACACACACATTAGATAATGTAAAAAGCATGTTAAATATCTATATATGTTATTAGACTCCTTTATGGCCGTACAGGAAAATCTGAGTGTATGGGAGGCCCTTTGTGATTTTTTGAATGTTGTCTAAGTTTATTTGTACAATAAACACATATTTATTTTATATGAAAATACAACTAACTCAGCAAAGTGCATCCAGAGGGTTTACGGCACTGTAAAAGACAGGGAAAACAAGAAAAAAATCAAAACCACTGAAAAGAATCAAGTTAAGTTGGTGTGAGAAGGGCAGGCGAGGGGAGGGAAGGAAGAAGAGAGGGCGAAGGGGAGCAAAGGGCACAAGCAGGGACCAATTTAAGAGGAAAATATAAGCAAAATAGTAGATAAGATGGAAATATTCAAAGATAAAACAAAGGAAGGGAAGGGGACGGGAAAAATGCTGTAGTTACTACTTACATTCTAATATCAAAAAGAAATGAGAGAAGAACAGGAAAGGGGAAAGGATCGCACTGGCGCGTGTCCTCGACACATGAGGTTACGTAAACATTCCTAGCAACACCCAGGTTACATAGACATTCCTCTGAGTTAAGCTTTTCTGTTGGAATATGACTCTCTTTATTTACTCTTTGCTTTGTTTCTTTAATGTCTGCTGGTTTCTTGCCAAAGCTCTATATTTCTCTGCAGCTAATTAAGACCCTTGTCTGGGTCTGGACCCTGGAGGTAAAGGTCAGAAGGCTGGTGGGGCTCTGAGCATTTCTAACCGTGATTCTTTGAGCTCCTAAAAGCTTAACTCCTCAATTACCAATCTGAAAAATGATGGTGCTCTTTCAGAACACCCCATGTTTAAATCTCTGCCCATTTAACCCCTCATTAACTCATTGGAGCCTTTCGACTATATTTGCATGTTCGTTTAGCTTGGCTCTGGTATTTTCCAGGGATAATATCTGCGGGGGACTGCCTTCCTGTGTCTCCAGTGACTAGTTAACATCAGGACCCCATCTTCTAAACTGCCACAGCCTTTCAGAGTGAAAAGGCCCGAGAGGAAGGTGTTAATCAGAGCAACACCTAAAACAATTGGACTCTGAGTGGTGGCTAGGTTCCTGAGGTAGAAGCTGGCTGAAAAGACCCACTGGCATCCAAACATTTTTTAAAAAAAAGTTGTGGAAACCTAACCAGGAAAACTACAGGAAGTGGGGTAATAAGTTATATAAATTCTCCTGCCTACCAACATGTGTTAAGAAGGCAATCAAAGAACACAAAGGTCCCCCTTTGTACTGCTTAACTCAGAGCAGAGTAACAAAACACATTCCTAAGCAGCTTGGGGGAGATTCAATCACAGGAGTAGTTATTAAGTTCTCAAAAGAACTTGGGAACTAATGCTGTGGTGAATATTTTTTTAATGGCCTAAAAATTATTATAGCCCCAATCACTTTATTCTTAACTAATAAAAAAAAAAAAAAAAAAAAAAACCTCTTATCACCTAGTGAGGGTTTTCTTGAATACCACTGGCAAGTTCACAGCTTACTCAGCTACTTGATATATTGTTTCAAGAGGCTGGGGCTAGAGCATCAGACAGCTTACATATGCTTCAAGCTGCACCGGTGCTCGCGCCTCCTCTCCGTGAACTGTCACCTGCGAGAATAGCTTCCCACACACCAGAAGAGACAGCCACCTAACCTCATGATGACAAGCCATCCCTGAGATGCTGCAGATGGGCATGCGAGTTGGCTCTCTGGCTCCTCCAACATTATTTTTATCGAACTTTTCTAGTATACAGAGTTCAAACATGGCTTGGTTTGTGTTTGTAAACATCAAGCCG
Organism: Mus musculus; assembly: GCF_000001635.26. Taxonomy (NCBI): domain Eukaryota; kingdom Metazoa; phylum Chordata; class Mammalia; order Rodentia; family Muridae; genus Mus; species Mus musculus. Next base: position 13,081,020 of record NC_000084.6, on the reverse strand, counting down.
GGCCCTGGTCTCTGCGGATGGAATTCTACTCAAGCAATCCAGACAACTGAAACAATATACTGATCTCTGTCAAGTTAAAAAAGGAAAAAAGACTGGGGAAGGGACACTAGTTCTATTTGTAACCTCAGTCTGACAGAGTCTGACATACTGAGTACACTGTAAGGCCTCGGTAGCGGTGGTTAACTAAACTGTAAAATGTGCTGCTGGTAAATAAACTTCCAGTTGTGTCTGCAGTAGACATTTTAGATGAGAGAAATGATAGCTCAAGGCTCAGTGTTTGGTGAGAACAATGCTTGCCAGGGGCCGTGCTGCCGTTTAAACAGCACCACTGCAGTAATTAGGTGAACGAAAGGAAATTGATTGTGTGTGTGTGTGTTTTTTTAATCTGCACACTGTGCATTTGTATATAAAGCTGAGCTCCTTTAAACATTGAGGTGATTTGTATAAACTCCGAGGAAGGGTGACAAGAGCTATCTGTACTCAGATGAGAGAGGCATTGTCTTCCTGATAATCTTGACTTTATTGCTCTACTCTAAACATAACATTTTATGTGATAAAGGCATTGAAAAGTCCCATTTGTTCAAATGCTTTTCAGATATGTTGTTATGTGACCACTCTACAGCCCAGATCTATCTATAGACAACAGACAGTGCCAGTTATTCATCTACTACCAGACCTCTGTCTGTATCCCTGAACAGAAGAATCTAACAAATTATAGAAACTAATCAGGGCCTGAGATGGCTCAGTGGGTAAAGCTGCTGTGGCCAAGCCTGGTGACCTGAGTTCCCAGCCCAGGACTCACATGGCAGACAGAGAAAACAAATGCCTGGGCATTGTCCTCTGACTTCCAGGAGGGCACTGTGGCAAGTGCACAAAAGTGAACACACACAAAATAAGAATTCAAACACAAAGCCGGGCGTGGTGGCCTTTAATCCCAGCACTCGGGAGGCAGAGGCAGGCAGATTTCTGAGTTTGAGGCCAGCCTGGTCTACAGAGTGAGCTCCAGGACAGTCAGGGCTATACAGAGAAACCCTGTCTCGAAAAACCAAAAAAAAAAAAAAAATCAAACACAAATTAAAATTCATCGTCAGATAACACTAAGTTTTCATCATTGCAAATGGAGTCTCTACACTTCACACAACCTAATTGCTAATTCAGATCTGGAATGTTCTATGAAGAGTCACGCAGTGAAGAGCTGCTCCTCATCTGGCTACCGTGGGAAAGTAGTGAGAACATTTAAGAAGGGTCTCTGGCTAGTGAGGTGGTTCAGCCAACAGCAGTCCTTCCCACACAACCTTAACCACCCAAATATAATCCCTGGAGACCACATTAAATGTAGAGGAGTCCTAAAAGCTGTGTTCTGGCTTCCACGAACATGCCATAGTACATGTGCATGCACACACATGCACATCGTCATTGTTGTAGTTATCATCATCACCATCACCACCACCACCCCATCATCACCATCACCACCACCACCCCATCATCATTATTATCACCACCATCACCATCATTACCACCACCACCACCACCACCACCACCATTACCACCACCATCACCACCATCACCACTATCATCATATGTTTTAAAAACAAGGAAGACTTCCTAACCAACCATGATCCAAAGCCTACAGACTGTGAGTCAAAATAACCATTTCCTCTTTCTAAGTAAACAATCTCAGGTGGTTTTATCAGAACAAACCTGACAACACACTAATGTCTGTATGTAATAGTCAGGGCTCTCGAATCTGCTCAGTCCACTCCTCTAAGAAGAAATGATGAAATGATTACATACTAAGAATGTTTATTTGGTTGGCTTACATGATAGAGTCTGGATAATCCAACAGTGACTGTCTTCATATTGGAAAGGCTGAGAGCCCTATAGCGGCTCAGTCCATGGAACAAGATGTTCCTGGAGAGTTACTGGCCTTCAGTATACCCTGGAAGACCAAAGAAGATAGGTCTGATACCAAGGAAAGATGGAAGCAGCAGCAACAGCAAAAGCAATTGAGTAGATGCGCCAATCCACAAGAGGTGAAGGCAAACAGGCAAAAAAAAAAAAAAAAAAACCTTAGGAAGTACATATAGACAGGCACCAGAAGCAGGTATTGTAGATGATTCCAGTCATAATCAAGGTACCAACCAAGATTAGACACCACCCTACACTGTGTGGGCAACATCGCTTTGTCTCTGTCTCTAAGTGTCCAGCTTCTGTAACAGGCAAAGTATTTCATCATGTCTCATGCCAGATAAATAAAAGATTTTTGAGAATAATTACTCTGGGGCTGGAAAGGTGTCTCACTGGTTAGGAACACTTGCTATTCTAACAGAGGGTCTGAGTTTGGTTCCTAGCAACCACATCCAATGTCCTTTCCTGGCCTCAGCAGATACCTAAGGACTAGTGGCATACACAAACACACACATATACAGGCAAATTAAATAAAATTAAAAATAAAAATAAAGAATGCTTACTATGTGATCAAAGAGCATGGTCTGATTACTAGCTCTTCTGGGCCTCTCTGAAAATGGTACTTACAATATAAAACTTCTGTCCTCTCTATAATAGCATCTAGCATTTTGGAGCCAAATATAAAATGGCTATACACCCTATATGTATTCCATTTCATTTCCAGCAGAACCCTTGAGGGTTTGACATAATGATTCTCATTGTCTTCCTTCCACAAAGAAGGAAACTAACGTTGAGACACACTTAAGGAATTTGCCTGAGGTTGCACAGCTAGAGAGATGGCCAGCCAGCCAAGAGCTAAGTCTGCATCTGCTAGACTCCAGAGGTAACATCCCATATCAGGCATTGCATAAGAATTATGAGCCAGAAATGAATGCAAGAAAAAGGTCAGGTGCCCACACCTGAGTAGCACTTAGGATCTGCCTTGCCTCTGTATGCCTTAGAGCTGTGAAAACTCAAGGATTCCTTACTTCTGTCCTTTGCTTCAATGACTGTGGGCACCTGAGATCCTCTGCTGGGGTGTCTAAGTGAGAGAAGCCTTATGGTGAGAGTGATACGCCCCTATCTTGGGTGAACCCGAGTCCAGGCATGAGTCTACATAAAAGTCATAGAAGTGGGCAAAGAATGGTCTGGGTAGAGCTTCTTCCTGGCTTTAAAATACAAAGCTTTCCAAGTCCCGATCCTGCAGTCACACACTGGAAGTAGACACAAAACCACATTCGATGATGAGACTACATTGACACACTCCCATGCTTACCAGGAAGACCACATGATGAGTGGGGGGATCTGCATGTAGGCAAGGAGAAGTCTAAGATGTTGCAAGAGTTCAGAGAGGCCAAAATCTCCAGTCCACTCTAGGAGCTGACCCTTCTCCCACATCCCACTGGCTCTGACAACAGGGCTAAGGTTTTGTGTCTCAGACATTCTCAACATTCTCGGTATAGAAACAAAGGAAAAGTATAGCTGTCCCTGGCCAGCCCATGGGTGACTGGCACTGTGTGCCCAGATTCCCTTTGTTGCCTGAATGAGACCACTGCCTGTGGTCACTCCTTAGTAAGAGGAACTTTTCATTTCCTGGTTGAGCTGCTTGTTCACAGTCCAGCCTTGTAAAGCTTGGGGGTAGAGGGGCATCCAAATTGCAAATCATACAAAGCCAGACAGTTCAAAATGTACAGACAGACGTACAGAGGCTCCCACAGCCTGGTGCCCTGTGGGCCTGTCCATAGTGCATCCATGGAGCAACAGTGACATCCAGTGGGTACTTGCATCATACATGGCAGAGCTTTGTTGTTGCTTCAAATTTTAGAAATAATTAGGCCAGGGACGTCATCTTTGAAAGGCTACAATGGTAAACCTCAAGAAAGGTCTGAAGCAGGATGTGGTGTCTCACACCTGTGATGTTAGCATTAAGATGCTGAGTCAGGGCTTCTCGAACGGGGAGGGAGGAGGACAGAAAGATGGAGAGAGAGAAAAGATGAGGAGGACAGGAGAAGAGAGGAGAGGGAAGGGGAGAGGAGAGGAAGATGAGGTTGACAGGAGAGAGGAGGAGAGGGGAGGGCAGGAGAAGAAAAAGAAGGAAAGGGGAAGGGAGAGAAGAGGAGGGCAAGGGAAGCCAAAAGAGGGGAGGGGAGGAGAGAGGAAGAAAAGGAAGGGAAGGTAGGAAGGAGAGGGGAGAGGAGAGGAAGGAAAAAGACCTAGGTGTAGGCACACTTTGCTGGGTCTCACAGTTTGCAGCCTTATTGGCTGTGGCAGACTGTTGAGAAGATGCCCTGGACGCCTCATCTAGAATACAAAGCAGATAAACTAGCTGAGAGAGCCAGCACTGAGTCTCCATGGCAGCACAGGGCTGAGGGCAGGCAGGAGCATGGACCATCAGGAAGCAAGAGAGAAGGAGAAACCAGCAACCATGCCAGAAGTTCAGAAGGAATAGCTCAGAACTGCCTTTAGGGGCACTTGAATCCCCATCCCAGGGACTGAATGCAGTATCTGCCCCAAAGCAGAGATTTTGACTCTATAAACAAATGACCAAAGGACTGGGTTAATGATTCTCCTCGTGCTCTGTCCCTAGAAAGACAGTCCAGCCCAGTACTGCAGCTGTCTACTGATACAGTATGAGGAGTAGAACTGGGGCTTTCGTGCCAAGCAAGTCCTCTGTCACTGAGCTCCACCCCGACCCTCCAGCCCAGTTCAGATGCCAAAGGTGCACCTCAGAGTGACCACTGAAGACTGTAGGGTGGATAATGTGCCCAGCCGAGAAGACCCACGTGGGAAACTATTCGGAACTATGTGGACATAAAGCACACCCTCTGCAGTGTGGACACAGAGAACACACATTTTTCATTAAATAGTTTGCCATTGCTTTATGCTGCCTAAGGCTGGCCTAAGGGAAGCATGGGCCAGAATGACTACAAGTCCCAGAGCTCCTGGGTGTGGTAGCAGCCGTTCCCAGAGGCCAGCTGAAAAAGCACTTTGCTTAAAGTTGCTTTAGATGGTTTTGTGCAAACTGTAGCTTACACTGAACTTGCTTTAAATAAACATTTGTACTAATTATAATTGTATTCTTTGTAGATATTTTGCTTAATGTCATGTTATAGGTTAGTTACATTGAAACTACCTTTAGTGTTTTAGGATTTTTCCTACTTTGTTAATTGGCACAGTGCAAACAAGGCAAAATTCTTTAGATAGATAGATAGATAGATAGATAGATAGATAGATAGATAGATAGATAGATAGATTTTGTTATATATCCCAACCACAGTTTCCCCTACTTCCTCTCCTCCCAATCCCAGACACACACCTCCCCTCTCCCCTAGATACACTCCTCCATTTCCAGAGAGAGAGAGAGAGAGAGAGAGAGAGAGAGAGAGCACCTCTCTCGGGGATACCACCCAAACATAGCATAACAAGACTAGGCAAAAACCCTCATGTCAAGACTAGATGAAGTAACACAGAGTAAAGAAAGGATCCCAAGAACAGCCAAAAGCATCTGATACTGAGCATCTCACTTGAACACCAAGCTACACAACCATAACATGTATGCAGAGAACCTAGCTCAGACCCATACAGGCTCCTTGTTTGTCGCCTCACTCTCCATGAGCCTGTGAGCCCGTGAGCCCGTGAGCCCGTGAGCCCGTGAGCCCGTGAGCCCTGCTTAGTTAATTCTGTGGGCTGTGTTCTTGTGGTGTCCTCAATCTGGCTCCTTGAATCCTTCCTCCCCTCTTCTGTGGTGTTCCCCGGCATCACTTAGTGTTCAGCTGTGTGTCTCTGCACCTGCTCTCACCAGCTGTTGGAGGAAGCCTCTGTGAAGACAACTGGGCTGGGCACTGATCTATGGCAACAGCAGAATAGCATTAGGAATCTTTTCACTGATGTTTTTAAAGCAAATTTTTCTTAAAATATGGTCCAAGTACCATATCATTCTCTTCAAAACCCACAGACACATGTCTTTGGATGAGTGAGAATGTGTGTGTGTGTGTGTGTGTGTGTGTGTGTGTGTGTGTGTGTGTGTGCTCGATCTTGAATAGTGGAATTACAGGCATTTACCACCACACTCAAGTATATGCCCGAGACTCCACCTACATTAAAATAAAGAGATATAGAAGTTAAATTCTCCTGAACACTGCTTATTACAAAGGAGCCACATCTTGTAACATTAATACTGCTTTCACAGTAAGAAAATAACTCTTATTCCAAAAGGTTGAAAAGTAGATACATATGTATGCTTATATATGTGTATGTATGTTTGTAAAATGTTCTCCCTGCATGAAATACAATAACAGCAATTTACAGCTAAAAACAAATACAATAATGTATGGGTTTGCTGAGTGATTTTTCTGCATCTTCTTGTAGATGGACCACAGCCTATATTGCAACAAAGACAGGAGTCTGGAGTTCCCAAAATGACTGATCAGCGGCTTCATGCCATCTTCTTGCTTCTGGGATTTCTGTTAGCAAGCTACCTTTGCTTCAGTTGTATTGTGAAATCCCACAACTTCCCAAGAGCGAGTTCAGCATCCCATACCCAGTCAGCCCTAGGCCCTCTGATTCCCAACTCTAAATATCAGAAGAAAGAGGGAGGTATCATTTGGCATGAAAGAAAGGGACCTTCCACATCCATAGATGTGGTTGGCAGCCAGCCCTGTTATTTGACTTGATTTCATTAATTATATAATATGGAAGGCATCTACAGGAATGTGGCTGTTTTAAGAAAAAGTCAGCTAAAATTAATTTTCACTGGATTTTCAGTTTTAAGTCTTCAAGGGACATTTTAAACTAAAGAGACATGTTGCTAGTGCCTGACCCGCAGAACACGTGTACTGCTCTGCTCACTGTACTTCCTGCTTACTATCCCTCTCACTTACCTCCCCCAAAGAGCATTCCATTTCTCAAGTATGTAAAAAGCCAGAGGGTTTATATACTTACATTTCTTCATGGTCTCTTATTCATGCAGCAGACATCTGTTTAACATGAAGGACAAAATGATGAGAACATTGTTTGCATCCAAAAGCTCACAATCTGGTCAGTCGTCGTCTCTAAGGGCAACAGGATGCACTTTCTTTCCAGTCCCCAAGAAGAGAAAGGCTGAGCTCTTTGTAACAGGACAAATACTAAAATTTCCAAAGATCTCTCACAGCCAAACCCAAGCCAAAGTAGGCATATTTGCCAACAGAAGATAGGGAGTCATGTAGACAACCATCAGGGAGTACATTGTAAGGTAGAAGGGAAATCTGACCTTTCGTGGTCATCAGATTCTTAATCATAACAGGAAGAAGAGAAAAAGGTGGACAAGATCAGGTCTGCTCTGCTGTGAAGATGGTGAGCAGAGAGAATAGGGCTGAAAGGTAACTGACTTAAGCTCACCCAGAGCAGGGCATTGAGGGCCTCGGGTAGCTTGGAAGTAAAGAAACATTAGCTTTGGAATCTCAAAGGGCCTGGGATTTCTGTCATAGACAGCAGACACACAGATTAGTAGAACAGAAGTTGATGAAGATTCTCAATAGATGTGTGGGAAATACGGTCAGTTAGAAGAAGGCTGCTACCTGTACCTAGTTCTCATTGCTAACCAAACATTCTCATCAGTGTGAAGGAGGGCCAAATGTTCTCACATGTGTGGACGAGGAGGGTATGATTCATGGAACCATTTCTAAGCTCCATGACAACCTAACCAGCATTAAATAAAGACTTGGCCTCCTCTAAACAGGACAACTTCTTCAGTTCCCACAGTTAACTACATGATGGACCTGCAGCTTCTACATGGGTACCTTCCATCACTATGCTGTGCTAGCTTGTGAGATTCCTTCAGTTGTTACTTGGCTCTCAGTCCCATGGAAACAAGAGCTCTGGTATAGATTACCACAACAATATGAAGCTGTCCTCCACCTGAGATATAGTCCCAACTCCATCTCAGAGGTTCCCAGATTGGCTTAGTGCCAACTTAGGCTTCACAGGACTAAAATAAGCCAGTGGTTTCTAAAGTCATGGAAAATGTTTCTAAAGCTAAAAACTACCAATGCAAAGAACAAAGCCAACCATCACACAAATGCCCATCTGATTTACACCACACAGTGGTCATTGTCAAACAGGACCAATCCCTCTGAAAACCAAGATGAGGGTCAAAATTAATAAAAAAAGAAAAAGATCATTTTTACTTTGGAAGTCAACTGTACACAGTCTTTATAATTTGGGGTGATAGTCTTCATTCTGATTTAGAATTACCTAGGAGACACACTTCTGGATGTGTCCATGACAGTGTTTCCAGAGAAGAGTAACTGAGGAGTGAAAATCATCCCATAGGTTTCGAGTGCAGACAACAAGAGGGGAAAGGATGAAGGCCAGAGGGCTGCCAGCATTCCAGATGCCAGCTTCCGGGTCTCTGGTGATCTGAGAGTCCATGCCTGATGCTCTTGCTGCCATGCTTTCCCCACTGGGACAAACTACAACCAAAGCAAACTCTTTTCCCATTACGATGCTTCTGCTAAGGATTTTTGTCACAGAATAAGAAAAGCCATGTCCAGTGAAGAAGACCATTTTCCTAACTACAGCTGGACGTCTTGGGTAACATCTCTCAGCTGCATGGAGAATGTTCCTAAATAGCACATCCTACAGGATCAGAGCCTGAGGAAGAACTATGCATGTCTCAGAAGACACAAAGGAAATTGGGGAGTGTCAAGCGAAACTGTAACTGCTTCTTACAGCATCACGTCACACACAGCAGATCCCTCTGAGTCCTCACCTAGAGAATTATGTACATTGACATGACTGCATCAGATATTTGTAAGAATACCTAAAGATGTATTTAAAGAGCACAGAATTGAGGGTGTTGCAAATTGAAAATGTCACTGTGTCTGTCACATGGTGGAGGAAGGGCCTTGGGTTCCATTTCTCTTTTCTTTCTTTCTTTCATGTCATGGAGAAGATGTGGATATTCTCCAGATTCAGGATGTTGTATTTGCTTTGCTGCTTGGTGCTGTAACAGAAAGTGTGTAGCTGAAAATCACCCTTGCAATAAGTCTAGAATGTTAATATCCCAGTTATCATATGGGGTTCATTTATATAGAAGAAATGAGACAGCTCCCCACCGTCTCTCATTCATTTAGTTCAGTAAATGTTCTATATACGAAAAGGAATATGCATCTCCTTAGATCAAGCTTTCTGAGCATTGGCATCACTGAGGTTTCTGACCAGTGAATGAGTCTCTATTGGAAAATAGCATCCCTGATTCTAATTGACTGGTATGTTATCTCAATAACATACTGACCCAAAATATCTCCAGACATTGCCAGAGTAGTCCCAGTTGATATGTGGATCCCTCCTCCCTAGATACACACCTCAAGGCCAGTGGACACCCTTCCCTGGGCCCTTGTTTTTCTGAAATGTAGCAAATTGCTATTTTCTTTGCCAGAGGGCACCTGTATGTGGATGAGCTTCTATGCATCTAAGCATCTCACATGCATCCAACCTGGAGGTTCCATCCCCATGTGGCTAAGAAGAGTGACCAGAGCCAGGCATAATATAAATAGATTAATACAATCACCTTTATTCTGATGTTCATATTGCCAAGGTGTGCCTATAGCCCTGGGAGCTAGGAAATTGTTTCCAAAACATGCACTTGGCCTTTCGTTCACTCCTGCTCAGAAACAGAGCTGTCATGATGTGGGGTCCCAGGAGCCTGGTTTCCTATCTGGATGTCAACTGTGTGGCACAACATGCCCAGAGATTGAAATGGTTTTCAATCCTGTAGATCTTGATTTTTCTTAACTAACTTCTAGAAATCTTGGGAGAAACCTGAAGACACTTCCCTGGAATTGAGTGTGTTGTGGCTTGGAAACGAAGCATCCCTGCAAAGTCTTCCATGTAAAGACTCGATCCCCAGCTAGTCAGACTTCTGAGAGATGAATAGAGCTCTGATCAAGGCACTGGGGAGATTCATTAAAAATTCATAGACAAATGACCTGCTTCCCAGAAGTAGGTCACTATGGGGGTATGTCTCTGAAAAGTGCCTCCTCCTCCTTTCTCTCTCACTCTCCCCCTTCCCCAATTCCATTTACATGTTCTGGCCATCAGGAGTTTTGCAGGCTCTGCCATGTTCTCCCAACATCACGATGTTTCTACTGCAGATCAGGCCCAAAGCAATGAAGCTGTGAGCTGACTATGGACCAATGCCTCTGAAAACATGAGCAAGATAAAGCTCCCTCCTCTCACAGTGTCTATACCAGGTCATTCGTCAGAGTGACAACACCTCGCCCAGTCTGGATGTGTGTAGCCTCCAGCTTCACAGAACAGTGGTAAGAAATACCTCCTTACCTTGCTCTCTCTGTAGTAACCTAACAACAGAAGAGAAAAACAAAAATGCATGTTTCATAAAACTTGGAATTATGATTGAATTGCAAAATTGCGATCAGCAAGTCGAAACCTATCCGTTTAACCTAGTATGAGTTAAGATGCCTCAGTCAACATCCAGGAACACCACGCGTATCACCAAGTGATGGGCTTACAAAGTAGAGTGAAAGACTAGAAAGATGGGTCAGCAGGTAAAGTCCCTTGCCACCAAGGCTGGAGCACACATGATAAAAGGAGAAAAGTGACTCCCATGAGTTGTCTTCTAACCTTCATATATGTGTCATGGCATGTACATGCACATGTACACACATAGACACACACACATACACACATGCTTACACACTCACACACATGCTTACACACTCACACACATGCCCAGAATGAATGGCCATTATAGCATATAGAACATGATATTTCAGGCATAATAGGAAATAAACACAGAATGCTTCTTAAAACATACAGCTTATTAGCTTGGAAAGAAAAGGATTAAGAACATTGTAATTTTCAATAACATTAAATTCTGGGTCTTGGATGCTAGACTGTTTGCTTGGCATGCGTGAGACCCTGGATTTGGGTCCCAGTATCACATAAAACAGGTGTGGTGGCACACATCTGTAGTCCCAGCACTTGAAAGGTGGAGGCAGCAGAAGCAGAAGTTCGAAGTCATCTCCAGCTACGGAGAGATACTGAGACCAGCCTGTGCTACGTGAGATCCTGGCTCCAACAAGTATCTAATAAATGCTTCTTGTCTAGAAAATACTCACTTGTAATTTGAGAAATAATCTAAGGAGACTTGGAAAATGGCTCAGTTGATAAAGTATTTGCATGCAAACATAAAGTCTTGGATACAGCGCCTCAGCACTCACAGAAAAAGCCAGTTTGGCAGCATGCATCTCTCCTCCTGACTATTACAAGGAAGCAGAGAAAGGGGAGGCAGAACAATTAGCCAGACAGCATAACTGAATCTTAAGCTCTAGGTTCAATGAGAAGCCTTATCTCACAAAATGTAGAGGGCCATTGAAGACACCAGACATTGACATTGACCTCTGGTCTCCAAGGCACTCACACATGAGCACTTGCACTAATATGTACAGACACACACACACATACATATACATACATACATACATACATACATACATACATACATACATACATACACACATACACAAACTAACAATCTGGATAACAGTTTGATATTATTAATATTTAAATCACTTTATAGTTCACTAAATAAAACAATTTCAGCCTAGAGCTCACTGCATAGTTCAGCTTGGCCCAGCAAGTCTCCTGCCTCAGCTTCTCACTGGTAGAGTTATAAGTCAAATGCCTCCTTTTATCATAGAAATGAAAGCTGTTTGTTGTATATCCTGTCATTTCTTTGATCTTGGCAAATTATTTCATTGTGATGACGCATCCAGCAGATCTGTGCCATCGTATTGCACTGTGTCAGAACAGGTGTTCCAAACATAAGGATGAAGAACACAAGAAGCAAGATACTTTGGACAGGGGCGTCCCTAGTCATACCCGAACCTGTCATCTTCCATTACACAGAACTGTCAGACAGAGAGAAACTTCATCATTCATTTTCCCTCTTTGCCTATTTTTACCCTCATCTCAGTCCTCTGAAGATTTCCAGAAACTTTTAAAAAGCAAATACATCACAAAAGAATAAATTAGGTTAAGGAATTAAGACAAAAGCAAATGAGGATAGGGTACCAGTAAAAAGTAAGGAGAGAATTCTCCCCCTGATCGCCAAGTTGATGACAGGGAGGGAATCCATCCGAAAGGAAAGCAAACTGCTCAAGAACAGTTGAGTTGAATGAGTGTCCAGTCTGGAACGCAGTTCCCATAGCAACTCCTTCCAAGAAGGTGGGGTCAGCCAAGAAAGATCAAGAAAGATGCCATCATTGTTCTTCCATCTCCTTAGCTTTTATCAGGCAAAGCCCAAGCCCTGCCCAGCAGCAGGACCTCAGTGGTCCTTGGGAAGGATTACGATGAGAGCTAGGGAAGGAGAGTTTGGAGGGTTCACCCTATGATGCATTGCCCCATCTTATTTCTCGAGTCTCAGTCTTGAGTTTTCTTGGCCTCTAGCTGTGTGCAATCCTTCACTCTCATCATGCAGATGAAGACTTAACCATCGAGAACCACACTGGATTCAGTCCATGCCCCCAGTCTGAACCAGTAAGCAAAAGAGACACTGAATCTTAAACCAGTGCTTTTCTCATAGAGTGGGAATTGATAATGCAGTAGATTAATGTCCCCCAAATCTGTCTTCTGTCTCACCTCTAGCCAGCCCATTATACAGGGGAGGGAAACAGAGGCAAGCGGTTGTTCACGGTTTAGGTTGCCCTGCGGTCAGTCAGACAGGTGGCCAGTCTTGTCTCGGGGGTCATGGTGCGTGCCGGTGCTTTTTCCCTCTTTGCATCCTCTCGGTCACCATTTGGATGACACATAGATCAAAAGTTAACAGCTAACATTTTGCATGTTTCAAGCTACTTGCAATGCATAGATGTAAATTTCCTTTAGAAAATTAAACACAAATGTGTTCTTATAATATAGAATATACAGTGTCCCTCTGCCTCTGTCACTTGGAGCTCCAACCTAGAAACTGAATAAACTTTTATATTGGTCCAAGCCCATGATCTTATTTTTTTTAATCCTCTAAAACATATCCTACCTGTGTGCATGAAAGCTGTGGTGGTCCTCTATGGTTTTCCCTCAGAGCCTTATACACATGCCCTACCTAAAATACTTGCCCTCTGTAAAGCCTTTCTCTGGACAAGGGTAGATCCAGCAGGCAGCAGAGAATAATAGTGAGTATCACAGGCTTTTGTAAAGGATGTCTTCACAGGAGAAGGCTTGCCAACATGGCTGAGTAATGATCTTTGAAGACAGCATTAAGCCCTAGCATGAAAGAGTGGATAGAAAATATTTAATGACATCTTAATATTCCCAGATCCTGCAAAAAGCCAAGAACTGGTCACACTTTGATGCCATTAGACAACGATTTTTTCCAGTTGGAATAAAAGAGTCACCCAAATAGTAGGGTAGCAAGCAGGGCAGAGGAGCCAAGCCGAGCTTAACATGGCCTGGAAACCTGTCCTTTCCAACTGACTTTTAATATGGATGTGGAAACTGGGGTCGGCGATCAATTGGCTCATTTGGTTAATAGCCTGGTGGGAGCCTCAATAAATTTTGAGTCTTTTTCTGTGAAGTGATCTTGGACTAGTTATTCTCCGAACTGGTCCTCCATAGTCCCTCTCACCTCTCATGGGGGACATGAGCAGAAGTCATTTTTGAAGCTTGCAAGTGACTCACCACTGTCATATCACAAGAAGTATCCTCACATAACCTGTGCACACCCTCCTATGATTTAAATCTTCTCTAGCTTCCTTGGGTCGGATACACTATAACGCTATATAACTAAATAACTGTTATAATGGTTAAAGAATAAGGAGAAAAGGAATCTACCTTTTCAGCTCTCAGCTAGTTGACTCTCTGGACACAAAATCATCTGTCAGAGGATTAACCTTATTTAGAGTTTTATACCAAGCAGATGGGTACCTGGGAAAGAAGGGTGGAGCAGAAGCAGCAGAAGGCAGGGCACCCTGCTCTCTGATGGAAAAGGCCCAGCAGAGGGGAAGAGCATTGAAACCCAAAGCAGAGATGCTTTGCTGAGCTGTCTTACCTGGATTCTGACCTTTTCTCTTCTCCACTATTCTATTTTCTTCCAAATAGCAGAGTCCATACTATTCCCTTGTCTCAGGAATGTGAAAAAAAATTAAATTTTAAAAAATAGAGCTGCTTACAGGCCTCCGTACTTCTTTGCTAAAAGCCTAAGCTTGGCCAAAACAAGGTATATAGAATATGCATTTGGTCAGACCCACCGTAAGGAGCCCCAGGCTGGGGACCTTAAACAACAGACCTGGCTTCTCACCATTTTAGCAGCTGAAGTCTGAGTTCAAGACATCGGTAGGTTGGATTCCTCTGATAATTCTCCCTGGCTTTCAGGTAGTATCTTTGCACTGGGCTTTTGTGTGGTGGTCTCTGCATGCATATGTCTGATCTCTGTTTATTAGTTTCCCCTTCATTTAAGGGTACTAGTCCTACGAGGTGACAGAGCCTAACGACCCTGCTTCAAATCCATCATCTCTTAGAAGTTCCTATCTCCAAAAACACAACACAGTCTGAAACACTGGAGGTTAGCACGTCAGCATCTGAGCTTGAGGGGACACACCCAGCCCATTGCACATAGAAATAAAGCAGAAAAGAGAGAATGCATTGTAGGTCCTGCAGACAGACAGCCCAGATTCACAGACATTCCATGGCATGCCAGGGAGGTGACACAATCAGGGACACAGGGTCCCCTTTTCACAGATAAAATAATTTGAAGTGAACTCTAAAAGAAGTGAAGGGGGAGGCACAAGCAAGTTGCAGACAACAGCTTCCTAGAGGAAGACTGCAGAGAAGAATGGCTTCTAAATTGATGGTGAAAAAAGCAAGGCAGGCCAGGCAGTAATACACATGCCTGGTAGGCATATGTCTGAGTCCAAGGTCAACCTCATCTCCAGAGAGTGCTGGGACAGCCAGGGATACGCAGAGAAAAGCTTCAGGCCCAGCAAGGGGAGCCTGCTGGCAGGCAGGGAGAGCAGAAGACCCAGAGAGAAAGGAAATGACCCTGAGTGTCTGAAAGGCTAGGGTTTGGGCTAGCATCTGAAAAGGAAAGGAAGAGAAAGAAGCAACAGGGAAAGTTAGCCTCTGAGTTGGACTCGGGAAGCAGGCAGGCTCAGCAGGCAGAGTGGGTGAGTGCGTGGAAGTGCGATGTCCAGAGCCCTGAACACAAGTCTCAGTGAGGGGAAGTTATGTCTCCCATCTTCTGAAGGTGTCTAAGGAGTCCATACTTGGGAGACACTGAAGGACTCGACAAAGATGTTTCAGACAAGAAGAGAAGAGAAATAAGTCAGAGCCCCAAAGGTCACTGAGATAGCACAGCGCTGAAGAAGGTTGTGAGCGGGAGGGCAGGTGTGTAAAGGGAGGAGGGGTTTATTTAGTGTGTGAGAAATAATGCAGTAATCCCCATTTAAAACATATGATTACTGCACAGTAACAGAAAAATTAACGTTTTGCTTTTATTTGAAGCAGGAGAGAACTAGAGAATCTGAAGTTGGCATCTGTTCTTTTCTCAAACATTCAGTAGTTGCTGTGTTCAGACACAGGCCAGGTCTCCGGAAGAACTCAGAGGAACTCACTCCCAGAGCTAAAAGTCAGAAGTGACATGGATTACATCTGTGCTGCTCCTTCAGTCCTAAGTCACTAAGTCACAATCTCCACAACCGGAGAGCAAGCGTGGAGGGAGGGGGAGAAAGGAAAGAGGGAGAGAAAGTGAGCATGGGGGAAGGAGGAGGAGGGGAGCCAGGTGTGACAATTCAGCCCACCCAGCTGCCAGGGCTGGGGACTCATTTGAGTCACAGGGGGTGGGGGTTGGAAGAGGAGCACGAAGCAGACAACAGAAAGAAAGGTGAGAATTAATCTGTTAAAACTTAGCATCTCAACTTTGAGCTGACATTGCAGTGAGCCTCTCTCCAGCTGCTTTGTCTGGCCATGTCAGGGAATGACCATGATTTATTATGCCACCTCGGCAATTCCAATGCTTTTGATCTCCCACCGGAAGCACGACAAGTAAGGTTAACTGCTGTGTAAAGAGACTGTATGAATAATGCTTTGCTCACAGAACTGCCAGTGAGCTGCAGCGCCAGCCCAGCCGCCGGAGGCAGGACAGAACCAACAGCAGATCCCTTCCCTAACAGCAACCTGCCCAAAAGACCCCAGGGACCACCCCAGGCTTCTGTGGAACTGCCCGGAGACTCCTGATACAGATGGCTCCTTCTCAAACACACAAGCCCACATCTAGGCCCACATTTGTGGGTCGTGGTGTGGGTCATAGCTGAGGTAGAGTGTTCACATCCCACCAGGCTCTCTCTACCTGCTTCATGTTCAATATTCAGCTGACATACTTCTGGGCTTCTCCTATGTCATCCTATCTGCCAACTGGAAGGGCGGGTGAGACTGGCTTTAAAGGTCAGATAAGATTGAAATGCAGAACCCCGCAGGGAGCTGAGTGAGTCTGACCACCTGGACAGCACTGTTAGCTCTTCCAGAGTTTCTCCGTTCTATGTGTTCGGAGGCTTGCTGTTGTTGTGCTGCTTGCTTTGCTCTGTTTTGAGACAGGCGCCTGTATCCCAGGCTGACCTCCAACTGCTCTATAGTCAAGGATGGTGGTCGTGAACTCCAGCTCCTCCTGCTTCTGTTTCCCAAGTGTTGGGATCCCAAGATTGCCCCACGCACTCAGCTTATGTCTCTCTAGCCTTGTGCACTTAGTGTAAGTCATCCTCTCTGATCTTTTTCCTTTAGCCAGCTCATACACATTTCTAAAGGTGTATCAGAGGCAGATAAACTGGGGCATCACCACGGAGCACAATCCAGATTGTCTTGATAAGAGAAAACTAGAATAGCTGTAAATATCTGTTATCGATGTTCACCACTTTTTCTTCTGTGACTTCTCTCCCAAATTAAGGGAGAGGAGAAAGGAAAGTTTAACACTGACTAGATCCTGCTCCTTCTGAACTTCACACATAGGAAACTCCACAGCCGGGAGATGGCTCAGTGGGTACAGCACTCACCGCGCAGGCAAGAGGCCTCAGATTCCATCTCCAGAACCCATGTAAAGATGTGGACAGGCAGTAGCGCGGTTGCCATCCCAGCACTCTTAAAGAGGTGACAGGCAGAGTCAGGACAGTCCTTGGATGCCAGCAGGCCAGCCTAGTATATGGAGCAATGAACACTGGAGGGGACCTGTCTCAGAGTAGAAAGCAGGGATCAACACCCAGTTTTGTCCTCAGACCCTGACACATACACGCACAAGCACACACACACACACACACGCTTTGTGACACAAGCATGTGTGTAAATCCCACATGCACACATTAGATATAAAAAAGAAGTGTGCAATGCACCCCAATGTCTTCCCACATCACCCTCACAATATGCATCAGGAGTCTGGAGGAAGTTCTAGTTCTAGGGTATTCCAACATAAGAGGTAGACTAGATGAGAGGCTTTGGTGGCTCAACTTCACCAGGACGGCATGAATGCTGTGTTCTTTAATTGTTATTCCTTCACAGGTTCTGTAGCCACAGACTCAAACCACCACAGATCAGAAACAGAAATAAAAGGAAAGAAGGTGTCTTAGTCAGGGTTTCTATTCCTGCACAAACATCATGACCAAGAAGCAAGCTGGGGAGGAAAGGGTTTATTCGGCTTACACTTCCACACTGCTGTTCATCACCAAAGGAAGTCAGGACTGGAACTCAAGCAGGTCAGGAAGCAGGAGCTGATGCAGAGGCCATGGAGGGACATTCTTTACTGGCTTGTTTCCCCTGGCTTGCTCAGCCTGCTCTCTTATAGACCCCAAGACTACCAGCCCAGGGATGGTCCCACCCACAAGGAGCCCTTCCCCCTTGATCACTAATTGAGAAAATGCCTTACAACTGAATCTCATGGAGGCATTTCCTCAACTGAAGCTCCTTTCTCTGTGATAACTCCAGCTGTGTCAAGTTGACACACAAACCCAGTACAGAAGGGAAAGAGGAGCTGGGTTAGCATGTGCACACTTTGTCCCTGTTGTCACTCTCTAAACAATGTCATGTGACAACTAGGTGCACGGCATCAGCACTGTATGGAATATCGCAAGCAATCTACAGAAAATTCTACAGGGGGATATCCACAGGTTATATGTTGCTATCACATATTGATATCACAATGTTGATATTACTGTAAGGGACCCAAGCCATCTGAGGGCTTTGGTCTGTGGAAGAAGTCCTGGAACCCAGCTTCCAACAGACTGAGGAATAATTCACTCTACTCTTATTTATTAGTTTATGAAGGGAAGTGGAGAGTGGAGAAAGGGCCTGGGAGCAGCGTTAGAGCAGCCTGCAAAGCCTCCAGACTGCTAAAACAAAGCACCAATGCCCTCCCTGCTGTCCAAATTTCTTCTACATCTGTCCGGAATCTTCTCAGAGACTTTTATTACAGTTGTCTGGACAATGACCTTGAGAACTTGTCTCAGAGTTTCTACCCTGGCAAAGAGCCAGACTCCCTCTGATTCCTGGCACACACACAGTGCTGCGTGAGGTCTCTGCTTCACAGGTCAAGAATGAGCTGATGGGGGTTTGTTTCTTATTGTTTTGGGTTGACAGAGATTGGGTCACAGAGGATGAGGCAGAGGCCCACCTGCCTTCCTCTCTTCACACCCCATTGTCTCCATCCCATCTTTTCCACTACTGCACTCTCCCTGAACGTTCCTGAAAGTCAATTCAAATCTCACCTGGAGCTCTTTCACACCAAGAACGAAAAGAAAGATGTAATTTTGATCTAATGGAGTACTGTGCTATGACTGAATTTGCTAGCAAGTTCGTCAAAAGAAATTTTTTAAATTAAAAAAAAAGTCAAAAATACCATTTACAGAGATGCAGAGGATAGGCACTATAGCCTAAGTGACACTTTTATTTTCCTGTGTTGAAACTTGTTAGTCTATCCTCTAGGATCTTAATAAACCTCAAAGAAACACACAACACTTTATGAACACAACTTAAGGGCCAGCTCTGTGCTCTTAATACTTTGGTGACTGTGAAAACATCTCTTGCTTGTATTTGTGAGTTCTTTGCCAAGCTTTTCTGTTCGGTTTCTTCTTTGGTGGATGCTTATTTTCCCAACATCCTAACCTCCAAAGTATATGTATGTCACTGTGAAGCTAGTCATCTAAAAAGAAGTCATTTCAATTAACTTTGTCATTGGTAATGAAAATGCCGCAAAACATTTTCCTGCCCATCTTAGATAATAGTCAGAATCATGGCAATTCCATATCACAAGATTAATGTAATGAGCTTTCAAGTAATGTAAAATAGAGACTCCATGGGTGATGGCGTGCTTCCCACAGACTGGTGAGAGGAGGCTAAAGTGCAGAGCCTGTCTGGTTAAATCCAAGATGTGACAAGGTCACTCAGCATAATATGCAAAGGAAATATCCACTTTTCATTAAGCCCCATGGTAAGGGTTTTATCTAATCCAGGACAAGTCCTCAATAACCACGTGAACACGTCACCAAATAAAATATTAAGATCAGAATGTCCTGTTTCCTGGACAAAGCAAACAGATAGACCCCAAGTATTACCCACTTCTAATTATTTTCACAACAAGAATTATGATGCTGGCTAGGAGTGGTAGCTCAGCCAGTCAAATACTTGCCATACAAGCAGGAGGGGAGATTTGAACTCTCTCCCTAGAGTCCATATAAAAAAATAAACCCATCTCTGAGGCAGTTGAGACAGTTGAGGCTTGGGAAGAGTAAGGATGCCGTGAGCCCAGAATGGCTGGCAGCCATTTGGTCAGGAATGGAGATTGGTTTTGTCATCATGGAGTCAAAGTAGCCAAAAAGTAATCAAGGAGGAAGTTGTGTGATTGGACCCTCCCACACAGCTGTTTCTGTCAGACCCACTAGCTTAGGTTTTCAAGTCACATGGGTAAATGGACTTCCTTGCACTTCCTTGCCATATATGCTCATTAGTTGGATCTGGCCACTCTGCAACACTGAGTAATCAACCTAACTCTTCCCATTGATACCCAGTGCTTCATAAAGTGGCTGGCATCTCTGTTATTCCAGTGTAGCTGTATGCTACAAACATGTGGGTGCTTATTTTCAGATACAGAAAGAGAGAGAGAGAGAGAGAGAGAGAGAGAGAGAGAGAGAGAGAGAGAGAGGCTTAAGTCCACTAAGCCCATCCTTCATTCTTTTGTGGTGACTTCACTGTGGTTTCTGTCTCTGTTCTGTAACTACTGGATTCTTCCATACATCTTTAGTGAGAACACAGAAATGTGTACTATTTTTCATAGCAACTTCATAAAGTTAAAAAGGTTCTGTACAGTATGAGAAACTATCAATTAAGTGAAGAGGCAGCCTACAAATGTGAGAAAAATTTTACTCCTATACATCTGACAGGGGATTAATATAAGAAAATATACAAAGAAATCAAAATTGGATATCTTAGTTTAAAAGTTGAGCCCTGGAACAGAATGGAGAATTCTCGAAATATGAAATATTAATAGCTAGTAAACACCTTTAAAAGTATTTAACATCCTTATCCATCGGGAAATATACAAATCAAAACTACTTTGAGATTCTATCTCATCCAGTTAGAATGGCAGTAAACCAAAAACTTCAAAGGGCAACAGATACTGGTGTGGATGGGGGAGGGGGCTTTATTCCGTGTTGGTGGAGGTGTAGTCTGGTGCAATCACTGTGGAAATGAGTTTGAACATTCCTCAGAAGGCTAGAAAGAAAGCTGCCATACGGCCCACATGGACTACTCTTTAGCGTACACCCCAAAGATTCTGTGTCCCACAGAAGTGTTTGCTCACTCACATGACAGCCACTCTTTTCACATTACCCCGAAGACAGAGACAGTCTCGCAGCCCATCAGCTGCTCAATGAAGAATGA
The DNA here is from genome assembly GCF_000001635.26 of Mus musculus. Classification (NCBI taxonomy): domain Eukaryota; kingdom Metazoa; phylum Chordata; class Mammalia; order Rodentia; family Muridae; genus Mus; species Mus musculus. The sequence goes on along the minus strand of NC_000084.6, from coordinate 13,060,161 downwards.
GAATTTGGGAATGTGATCACGGAATTTTATTCTACAGTAAACAAAAGAAAAATTTTCAGGCTTGCAGGTAAATGAATGAAACTGGAATGACTATCCTGAGAGGGACCATACAGACCTAGAGACACAAATGCCACTTCTCCTTCATCTGTGTGTCCTAGCTTTGAATCTTAGTTTTATGTATTTAATCTGAAGCCCTTGTAAAAAGCCAGGAAATTAGAATGGAGCCATCAAGGAGATGTCTTAAGAGAGCAGGGCTAGTAAAAGATAAATTATGTGAAAATAGGTATGGAAGATGCTGGGTGTGGAAGGGTTCAGGCAATAACGGGGTGGGGGCAATGGAGACAAGATGGGGTGTTCAAGGAAAAAGATCCAAGAAAACCATATGCAAACTTTCATGGACCAAATTAAAGTGCAGATTGAAAATAGTTAAAAGGGAAATATCCTACATGACTGGATACTGATACTTCTATGAGTCTTTGTTAACCAAACAAAGTCTCAGTGAAAGTGTAGAACACCTCCTCATGAGTCACAGAAGCCCAAGAGGTCTCTCAAATAATGCAGGCCCTTGCTGTTCCTCTTAGTCAGCCATAGCTAGATAACGAGACTCTCTTGCTGAAGATAACACATAAATTACAAGATTTAAAGGAAGCAATCTGAACCTGATCTAAAATCTTCCTCCATACTAGCTAGCTTTCACAGTGACAAAAAGTGCTATTCAGGCTTCTGAGGGAAGAAAAAACAGCAATGATCTTACCTAGCTATGAACCCTACAAACTACAACAGCAACCTGCAAGACAAGATGTGTGCAATGGTCGAACAGTGTTATAGCTGCTACAAGGATAGCCAACCAATCAGTTAAAATCTGAGGTCCACTCCACAGGAAGTAATTCATGTCTGGTAAACCCAGTTGAAAACTCCTGACTGGGAGGTCACAGGCCTTAGAGGAGCGCTCGCCACTGTTGCTTAGCTAAGTTGGCATGGCACAAAACTTCAGTCTATCTATTTTTATACCCATAAACCAATCATACCCCTATCATTTAGTAAATAAGTATCTATTTGCATTGAATTTTAGTGATTACAAAGACTCATATTTATACATGATGCTGAGAATAAATGGTCTGATGATCAGTGAAATAACTCAGTGAATGAAGGAATCCATTACCAATGCTAAGAACTTGACCTTGATCCCCCAGAAAGTTTACATATATGCTATGGCACACACACACATTCTCTCTCTCTCTCTTTCTCTCTCTCTCTCTCTCTCTCTCTCTCTCTCTCTCTCTCTCTCTCTCTCACACACACACACACACACACACACACACACACATAAATGCATACATACATACATACATACATACACATTAAAATTTGTAGTTTTTTTTGAAATGACAGTTGAGTGCCCGGTCCTGAACAGGACATTTATAGCATCCTCTGCCGTGCTCAGGGAACACTGCAGAACAGAGAGCTGAAAGAATGTAAAAGCCAGAACACAGGAGAAGGGCTGTGCAATGATGTCTTTAGGACTTGATATAGACCTGCAGAGACATGGCTTCATTGTAGCTGCAGTTGCCTGAGCTATGACTGAATGGGATTGAGCCTGTCAACAGTCACTCTTGGATCAAGGAGAGACTCATAAGGTCCTGGGGCTATCTGTTGGATATTCATGCATTCTGTAAGAGGGGCAGTCAATTCCTTTAGTTGTATACCCAAAGTTGTATACCTACTAATCCCCAGTAGATAGTTCCAAATTCATGGCCACACAGTACAAGTTAATATCTGTGGAGCACAAAGCATCGAGGGACCTGTAGTGAGGGATTGGGGGTGACAAGAGTAGAAGAACATAGAAGAGCATAGGAGGGTGAGGAAATGCAGTGTGTGGTATACATACACCAAAGGCTTAAAACCAACAAATATGAAAGATCTATGGCACATGCCAAGCTCCTCGGTGCCCAGGGGAGAGGCAGGAGGACCAGACACTGAAGGCCAGCCTTGACCACATAGTTAGTTTGAGGACAGCCTGAGTTTCATGAAACCGTATCTCAAACAGCCAAAAGGAAATCCACACAATATCCCTATAAGTGTTGAAAGGTTACCTGAAGATCTTAGTATCTTCTTTTACATATCACCTAACAAAACAAGAAGAGACAGTCGTAGCCTGAAATGGCAAAACTTGTCCTCATCACACTTTCCCAGGAAAAACAGTATCTAGTGTGAGTGATGAGAGAGACAAGCGATGACATTGATTATAGCAACTAGTATTTCACCTTGTTTATTCAGAAGAGCCAATATAAAAACAAGAAGACCTACATTAAGACCCTATCTCAAAATGGAAAAAGAAAATGATAGACAGATGGAAGATAGATAGATAGATAGATAGATAGATAGATAGATAGATAGATAGATAATAGACAGACAGGCAGACAGATGACAGATGAAAAAGAGGCATACAATGAGAAAAAGGATAATCTTACCTTTTTCAGAAGTGTCTGTTCATGTGGGTATGCGTGTTCAATTGTTTGTAGGCACATGTGTGCGAGCACATAGGGAAGCCCAAGGTTAACACCTTGAAGTAGGATCTCTCAGCTAAACCCAGAGTTCTCAGGTATAGCTCATCTATCTGAGCAGCCTGCACCAGGGATTCCCTGTCTTAGCCCTTGGAGTGATAGACTAACATGCAGGTTTCCACATACATCTGGTATTTGGGTTCTAGGGAATCAACTTGGGTCCTTATGTTAGCTGCTTGCCTAGCAAGTATTTTAACCACCGAGCCATTTCCCTAGACCCTGGAAGTCACTATTACTTGGTGTTACTTAACTGCTAATCAAGAAAAGCTAATATTCAACTATTTCAATAATTCAAAATTGTTGTTAAAACTAAAAACAAGCTCCAGTATAACTAGAATCAAATTACAACATGAAATTAGTAACCATCAAGTATTTGCTGTACAAACCACTACACGGCATTCTCACATAAAGAAAGAAAAGATCTTGTTTGTAGCAGGAAAAAAATGTTTTAAAATTTTACATGAATAAACTTAGCAAGAAATGTGCAAGTCTATACAAAGCAACCCTTAAAATATTACTAATACACCCAAAAGACAACAAATAGGCAAAAGACAACTATTTCCTGAAACAGGAAAGATTAATTTGTCACGATGTTTTCTCCAAAAATGTATCAACAAATGATTAATGGAAATACTTGTGTAGGTAAGAAAACAAAAGACAAATGTAATTACAATGTTCCTATGGGGAAGGGGGGCAAGATTGCCTTTTCACGTCTGAGACGAATAGCGATGAAGCATATAAGATCCTAAAATATGATATAGAGCCGGGATAAACTACAGGCAGCCCACGGATGGAACCAGGAGCCAGCCAGGAGGCTCTGAGGGGAAAGTGCCTGCCTCTGAGCCTGGTGACCCAGACAGCAGAAGGAGGAAACTTGTGGATGTCATGGCATGGCACATGCCTCCCTACACCGCACAAAATAGATTAAAAAGTGAACAAAGGTAATTTTAAACTTTTAAATAAAAATAAAATAAGACAAAATGTAAAGTGTGGTATATAAGCACAAAAATGTCACAGTGAAATTCATTTGTTTGCATGCTAACCAAGAAAAAAGTAAAATTGAAGTTTGTTTCTTAGGCAGCAGAAAATTCTGTGAAATGGTTTCTAAGTGCAACATGGCCCACAGATATATGTGTGCCTACAGATTCTCAGCAGCAGCATTTATAATAGCCAGGATGTGGAAACAAACTCAGGAGTCTATACAAGGTCTTAAAGTGTGGTCCATACCCTCAGCTGATAGGACATTGCTCGGCTTTAGGGAGGGAATCCTGCCACTTAAAGCAGCCTGGAGTAACCTGGAGGCTGCTTCACTAAAAGAAAGAATTCAGTGACAAAAAGACAAAGCACAGGAGACTGGGTGGGCAAAGTGTCTGCTACGCGAGCATGATGACCTGTGTTCAGATCTCAAGCACCCAGGTCGGAAGCAGGGCAGCACAGTACACGCCTGTAACCTCAACACTAGGAGGCAGAGACAGGTAGATCCCAAAAAGGTGCCAAAACGAAGACGCTATTCTCAAGACTTGATCTCAAAAACCTAGGATGGAAAAGAATAAAGGAGACATGTACTGTAGGCCTCTAATCTCTGTATACAAGCCTTCCTATCTACATACACATAAACACACTCATGCACGCACACACACACACACACACACACACACACACACACACACACAGGTCAAGGATTGAACACAGTGTGTGATTTCACTTATGTGAAATTTTACCAAGAATGGCCACATAGAAACACAAAGTAAAGTGTGGTCAGAGCCCAGGAGAGTGGAGAACGAGGGTTTGTGTGAGTAGGCAGAGTCTCAGTTTTACAGAATGAACATTAAATTCATGAAGGTGAATAGACTTACTACCACTAAATCCTACACTTAAAATGGCTTAAATGCTCCTTGATGTTTTTAGACAGTCTCGTGCATCTCCTCTTCCCACTGTGCAGCAGGGAGCAGCACTGAACTTCTGATCCTCCTGGTTTTCTCTGCTCTGTGCTGGAATAACAGGTGTGTGTCACCATCCCTCATAAGGATTGAACCCAGGAATTCTTTTAGGTTAGAGAAGCACGCTATAAACTGAGATATATTGCAAGCCCTAAAATGATAAACAATGTATTATATGCATTTTTATAAAACTAAAAATATTTTAACCAGTAAAATATTTGATTTTTTTACCCAGAATGAGAAACAACAAGCACAGAGACCTGTGTGTCCTGCCGAGGGGCTGGTGCTACCTCTGGGCATCACAGAGACACCACATGCACTGGAGTCCTTCATGCCCTGCATTGGTGCCTATGTGAGGACACAGCTCAGCTCCCTTCTGACTGTGTATCTTCTAGCATATTCTACATGTGCATCACATTCTACCTGAGGCAAAGCATCACCTCATGCATTATTATGTCATCTATAACACAGGTGAGTAGTGACACAGGTCTTCTATGCCCTCATTGGTTCCAACCTTATTTCAAAGCACATGTTAACATGCATATACATATATAATACAAATGTACATATATCATACATATATGCATATGTAATATATACATCATATATACATATGTGTATATGTACATATATACATTATATGTTACTTATATATATATATATATATATATTGTTGCTACTACTTCAATCTGGTCAATACTACCAAGCCCAGGAGCATTCCTGAACACAATTTCTTCCTGAATATGGAGTTTCTTGCCCAGATCAGCTAGGGCTTAAGGTTTTGCCTAAAGGACTGAGTTTCAGCTTTGGGGTTTCCAGTAGTCTCAAACATTTAGGCAAAGATGAAGAAGAAGAAAGTTTCAGGCAGAGGGCCTTATGTGTATCCCAACTTGCTTTGGGTAGGCACCTTGTAGTCAGCGTGGGTGCAGTGGTGTACATAATTTAACCCCAACACTCAAGAAGCAGAGACAGGTGGATCTCTGTGAATTTGAAGCCAGCCTGATTTACATAGTGAGTTCTAGGTCAGCTGGGGCTACACAGTGAGACCCTGAGTCAATAAACAAACAAACAAACAAACAAATGCACACATAGGAATCGAGAGAGAGACAGAGTCAGAGACAGAGACAGAGACAGAGACAGAGACAGAGACAGAGAAAATAGATGGATGGATGGATAGATAGATAGATGGGTGGATGGATGGATGGATAGGCGAATGCATGGGTCACATGGGTGGGTGGATGGATAGATGAGTGGATGGATGGATGGATGGATGGATGGATGGATGGATGGATGGATGGATGGAAAGAGTATGACAGAGGCAGAGATCAGAGATCAGAGCCATGTGTCTATAAGCCAAGTGATAGCCTGCATTTTCAAAAACCTCCAGCAGAGAAAAGAGGACCTGGACAAATGCCCCTGCAGATCGTTAATAGATCTTGTGGCCCCACCAGCATCATTATTTGAGATTCCCAGCCTCTGGGAAGGAATACATTTCTACTCTTTCAAGACTCCTATGCCTGGTTCTTTGTTCTAGCCCTGGAAATCAACAGGCTAACCTTTGCCTAACACTTTCAGGTTGCGTGTTTTCCTTCTCTAACTTCTCTCCATGTCCCTGTCTGTGTGTGAATGCCCTCACCTCACAGAATATCTAAGTAAGTGTTGACTTCCAGAGTTTGCATCAGAAGCTGTCCTGTTCCCTAGATTTGGTAAATTATTGCTTTTGTTTTCATCTAGTGAATGTTAATCTTTTCCCTACCTTGGTGGTCACGTGGTGAAATGAAAAAAGACACTAAAGTTCACTATTAATGTCTTTCAGGCTGAGGACCAATTCCTTGTCACTGGAATCAAAAGGCAGTCTTGTACTGCAGGGTCATTGTGAGTCCTCGGTTGGGTCAATAATCTTGACCTCCTAACAAGCTTTCCATGGGACCACTGTCGTCTCACTACCTGATTATTCAATTCCATATTCCTAAATCTCATTTCTTTCCAGCTCCTCTGAGTTAAACATTCTATTTTATTTCCACTAAATCACCCTTGTAATAGGCTGGATCTTATTCTGTTCGAGATTTTGATGACTTCCCCGTTGAAGGCACATAAAACAGTGTCTAGCATATATACATTTTTACAGTTTAATTCTGAGTTCCCAAAAGATAAATTGAGAACCAAATGGGAAAAGAGACATGAATAAATAATACCAGCTGAACAGACTAAAATATGGAGGAAAAGTTAAGCCCCTCTCAGTAAATGTCAAGTATGAAATTGTTTTATATAATTTTATTCATTGGCCCTGTGCTGCTCCCACAAGAGTTCATTTGATTTTCAGAGATTGATACCATTAAGCTCTGCATTCCGAATATGTGATCAAAGCTTTCCCTGCACCGCATTGTGTTTCCTGCACTGTGAGTCAGAACTCACAGTGCAGCAGCGGTGCATTCTCTGGAACAGAGGAATCCGTGTTCCCGTAATGCTCCCTTCAACCCTGGCCCTGTGGACTTGCACCTGTGGGCCGTGACTGAGCAGAGAGGGCAGAAGAGGGTATTCTCTGCTGCCATACTGGTTAAAGCAAGGGTGCTTAGAGGACCTGCTCAGGGCAAGGAGGCCAGGGTATGTGAGAAGTACCCACAGGCTCACATGTTTAACACTTGGTCCACCACTGGCGATGTTGTTTGGGGAAGTTGTAGAACCTTTGGGAGGTAGTACCCAGCTGGAGGCAGTGGACTGCTAAGGAGCAGAACCAGGGGTTTGTCATAGAATTGTTTCCTATCCAGTCTCTTTTCTTATCTGCCAAGATTGGAGCAAGCAGCATCATGTTCTTGCTGCCAGAGCCACAGCTAACCCTGTCTCCCTGCTCTCAACCCATAATGGACTCTAAAACTAAGAGCCAGAATAAAGAATGCCTCCCTTAAGTTGCTTTCTGCCAGATATTTGGTCATGACTACAAGCTAAGGAACCAATACAGGTGTTATTAGGAGGGCCGAGGGAACTCATTGCCAACATCTGTTGCCCCACTATGGAGAGGAAACAGCAGCCAAATCCACACTGAGGCTGATGCCACAGACATTGCTCCAAACTTGTTCTTTTTCCTTCCTCTACACAGCTGCTGAGTGCCCCACCCCCCAACACCCCCCCCCCGCCCTCATGATGACACGTAACCCTGCACTGAGTTCCAGTCATTGGAGTATGAGCTAAAGAAGTGGTGTCCTTGTTAAAGAGCTTATTGTAATGATTGTCAAAGACAATCTCTCTCCCTTTCCTGCCCTGCCCCACCCTGCCTTTCAACAGCATGTCCAGAAACAAGCAAAATTCAGCATCCTTTCTCTATCAAGGACTTGGTAGAAAGTTTTAGTCCTTGAGGGCTCTACTGCCTCTGCTGTCACGACAGCTCTATCGTTGAGACAGGAAGCAGCCCAGAGGATGCATGAACACTGTTGTTCTTTATAAAACCAGAGTGGAGTTGGCCCACGGGTGATGGGTTTTTGCCTTGGAGGAAATCACTCCTGGAAGGATCTTGGACTTCTGAGCAACTCTGTTCCCTCCTATGCCTTTATGGGCAGGACATAAGTCATAGGTTGGCATGGGGATTTGCTCAGAGGAGTCACTCGGGAATTGAGACTCACCAGGTTATCATGTGAGCATACGCTTTCACAAATGATCCTGACAAGTGTACACACACACACACACACACACACACACACACACACAATTAAGTGATCAGTAAGGAGGCAGTAGAAATTGCATCCACATATAACGTAATTTTTTGTTTTATGTGCATGCATGTTTTTTCCTGCATGTATATGTATTCTGGTAGCTATTAAGGCCAGAAGAGAGAGCTGGTTTCCTTGGCATAGACCATTGTGAGCTACCATAGACCCTAGAAACCAAACCTGGATCCTCTGCGAGGACCTCAAAGGCTCTTAGCACTCAGCTATCTCTCAGCACTCTTTTTAAAGCTTCCTTCTACAAGCAGCATGAGCGTTTCCATTTCAATTTCAAGGCCTTGGGACCTGGGTTAACAGCACTGACATGTAATCCCAGCTATCCAGAGGCTGAGGCAGGAGGATGTTCAAGTCCTGTTCAAGTGAATTGTAAGATTGCTTGGTAAGTCCTCTCAGCAGAGCTTCCTCTCTGCCTCATGGTTCTAAAGGCTGAGAAGGAAGGCTCCTGACAAGGCAACAGCAGTTGGTAGGAGCTCATTCCTCATTGGTGGTGCCCTCCCACGCCATCTTCTAGGGCAGAAGGCACTAATCACGAGACCTCCTCCTCCTGGTGTGGTCACCTCCTCACACAAAGTATGTGGGAACTCAGACCTTCAGACCATGGCAAATCTCGATTCAAGTGTACAAACAGTTTTAAAAACTAGATTTGTATCTTATGCATAATTGTATTGCTTTGGATAATTTGAATAATTTGAAGAAACTCAATTATTTTTAATTATTACAAATGGTGTGCCATACTTTAAATGTAGGCACATTATTTATAAAACTCGATCTTAAGAACATAACCTCAAGTGGTAAAAATTTGGAACAAAAATATCCATCACTAGGAAAAAACTGAATATGAGTTGGTTTTAGATGATGTTCAGTTATCATTATAAATGTTTTAGTAGAAATATGACAAGTATATGTATAAGTGGAAACTTAGTAACATGATAGCATTTTTGTTCCAGATGATACATGTATTAGCTAGGGTTTTACTGCTGTGAACAGACACCATGACTGCAGCAAGTCTTATAAAAAAAAAAACAACAACAACAACATTTAATTGGGGCTGGTTTACAGGTTCAGAGGTTCAGTCCATTACCATCAAGGTGGGAGCATGGCAGCATTCAGGCAGGCATGGTGCAAGAGAGTTCTATGTCTTCATCCAAAGGCTGCTAGTGGAAAACTGACTTCCAGGCAACTAGGGTGAGGATCTTAAGCCCACACCCACAGTGACACACCTACTCCAACCAGGTCAGACCTATTCTAACAAGGCCACACCTCCAAATGGTGCCACTCCCTGGCCCAAGAATATAGAAAGCATCACAATACATCACAAATCATAGTTTAAAAAAAAGAAGGAGGAGGAGGAGGAGGGAAGAGAGAGGAGGCAGAGAAGAGGAGGGAAGAGGAAGAACTGGGGGGAAAGGAGAGGAGTAGGAGAGGGAGGGAGAAGAGGAGGAGGGGATGAGGAAGAAAATGAAGGAGAAGGGAGGCAGGGAAGGGAGAGAAGGAGGAGAATAGGGAAGAATAGAAAGAAGGGAGAAAGCCGGGCCGTGGTGGCGCACGCCTTTAATCCCAGCACATGGGAGGCAGAGGTAGGCGGATTTCTGAGTTCGAGGGCAGCCTGGTCTACAGAGTGAGTCCCAGGACAGCCAGGACTATACAAAGAAACGCTGTCTTGGGAAGAAAGAAAGAAAGAAAGAAAGAAAGAAAGAAAGAGAGAGAGAGAGAGAGAGAGAGAGAGAGAGAGAGAGAGAGAGAGAGAGAGAGAGGAAGGAAGGAGGAGGGAAGGGAGGAAGAAGTGGAGGAAAAAGAAGAAGGGGAAAAGAAGCTGAGAGAGGGAAGGGGAAGGGAGAAGAGGGAGAAGGAGAAGGCAATGGAAGAGATACAGCTAGCAATTCCACCAGGTACATCCCAGTAGAGGATACCAGCTATAAATATGCTCTGGCTGATCAGTGCACCTGTGTACCCTCACTAAAGACTATGACTGTTGGTTCCTGTGTGGGCATGCTGACTCCCTCATTGCAAATGCATGAGGATTTTACTTATCCAGCATGTTGGAGAACCCCCTCTCAGCACCCAGGCCGGAAGAGAGACCCAAAACAAAGAAAGAACATACTTTTTATATCTTTGTAAGGGCCGGATACAGGCACCAGGATAGTTTGGCTTATTTTAATTGGTGTAGCCAATAACCATTTTAGACATTGGTTGTGCTGGCTAGGTATCTCCTGAGCCCTTCCCTCTGCTTCCCTCAGCATGGCAAGCTCCTGCTTAGGTTTGGGTAAGCTCTAACACCATTCTCCCTCAAGAAGACATCGGCAAGCATATCCCCTCTGCTACTGCTTTGTTAGTGTTTCACCAGCATTCCTACGCTGAAGCTGATCTCTAAGACAGTAGGAATAGTCAGCAGGGAACCTATCTGTCCCTGTGAAGACATGGTGATTGTGCTTTCTCCACTTGATGACTCCATTTTAGAAGCAGAGAGCAAGCTTCCTTCAAACACATTGACTCTGCCAGTCCTTAACCTTCACTTCCCAGCCTCCAGAAGGACTGTGAGCAATGTTCTCACACTGTTTTGTTATGGCAGCAGGGAGTCACTAACAAAGTTCTTGACATCCCACCTTCAAGCCCTTCCAAACCCACACAGTGGTGCACACCTCTTACAGCATCTCCTCTTCCATGGAGACATGGAATGCACAGCCATTTGTGTTGCCAGCATAGCACCCTTCCAGGATGCAAACTCTCTGCAGCAAGTCTGTTTTGTATGTGGTTCAGTGTCAACTCTTTGTTAACACTTGGCATTTGACCTATACTCTACTCAGCATCCACATACATGTTAGTGCCCACAATTCTCTGACTACCATTAAAATAAATTAAATTGGGTATGTGTTATTCACTCATGGTCCCAGCACTGGAGCAGATGAGACAAGAGCATCAAAAACTTGAATGTAAAGATGTGTGGACAAAAGGGAACACTGTGGGACCACACAGTATAAACAAGTATACACGGGTATGCTGGGATACACTGCAGTTTCCACAATGAGAATGGGTTTGCTTGTTGATGATGATGCTATTCTTCTTTTATTACTAACATTTTCTTTTGAGAAGAAGGTTGCAAGGGCAGAGGGCAGATACAAAAGAACTAGGAGCTGAGTGGGATTGGGATCCATGATATGAAATTCACAAAGAATAAAAAGTTTTCTTTTTAAATCCAGGCAGTATTGGTGGCACACTCCACAATGGGATATGCTGAAGAGGCAGAGGCAGGAGGATCGCAAGTTTGAGGTCAGCAGGGGTTATCCATTTTCCTTTGAAGCTTAAGAGATAGTTCAGCAGTTAGGAGCACTTGCTGCTCTTGCAGAGGACTCAAGTTCAGTGCCCAACACTTGCATGGCCCTCGCAACCATCTGGTATTCCAATTCCAGAGCCTATGGTGCCCTCTTCTGGCCTCTGAGGGACTGCATGCTTGTGGTGCACATATATGTAGGCAAAACATTCATACACATAAAATAAAAATAAGTCAGATGGTATATTACTCAATCATTATTTTATTATTATCATCGTTCAGTCCTTACTAGATAGGATCAAAAAAGGTTTTGTCTAAAAAAAGCAAGCAGGACTGGGCATGCATTTAGAAAGTGGAAGCAGAAGCATGGCCTGAGTTCCAGGCCAAACGAACTATATATGAATAACAAGTCAACGAGGGCTGTGTAGCAAGACCCCATCTCAAGACAATGAAGAGGAAAAAAAGCTAACAGGAAAAATAACCTGCATTCTCCAGGATCGCTGCATGGAAGGTTGACTGAAATGTAGAGAGGGAGGGCTTTTCTCTGATATTAATTCTTCTCCGATCCCCCTACACTCCTTGGAGCTGGGTCACTGCTAACTTAAGGAAGCTTGTGAAGCCCGATGTCTATAATTCTTAATTACAATTGCTTTGCTGGCTTTATGTGCATCTCTGCTCACTTAAGCTCAATGCTGACTGACAAATTGTGCTGTCTGCCTGTTCGTCAGTAATTTAGCAGGCAACCTGCAGCTTGCACCAGATTGATAAGCAGCTGGTTAGGCCTGTTCTGGGGAATATATTCTTGTTTTCTTGGGGTGGGCTCTTTTGTTCTACCACACAGATGAATAGATGGTATTATCATCTCCAGTGACATTGTAGACATTCTGAAGGGCCACACCTGTAATTGCACAGGTACATCTAAAAAAAAAAAAAAAAAAAAAAAAAAACTTCATCATCATCACGCACTGTCCCAGACTCAGCATCTGAGGAAGGGCAAGATGGGTTGGCTCACAAGATGAAGTTCACTGCAGTCTCTCAGACTCTCCATGATTCGGGTGAACTCAAAATGTGGCTGTCCTAAACCTTCCAGCCAAAACCTGCTTGAGTTGTCACATCTGGGGGCTTCTCTCCAGAGCACTGTACACTAGTAAATGTGACCTGTAAGTGTAATAGCCTTGCCCACAGCTCTGGGGACTTGGACGATTCTGAGTCACTGTTCGTGGTCTCGAATTCTTCCAGCCACATCCTGGGGCCCTCCCCCTCCCAAACCCGGAGGGTTTCCAAGGTAATTATCCGAATCTCTTCTGCTGTGTTTAGCTCCTGACTCCTTCCTCCAACAACTTGCATTTCATTATTATTCCAGCTCAAGATTTTATGTTCCGTCCAGCCTGAATACAGAGGCAAGGAAAATACCTAGGGTATAAGCAACTACTTTACTGAAATTTAATTCCCACACCAGGCAATTCACCCACTTACAGCACACAATTCAATGAGTTTGGGCACATTATTAAAGTTGTGATAAAATGCATAAAATATAAAAATTTCCATTCTGACCGGTTTTGTCTGTGTGAGGCAGCCTTGCTCTGTATCCCAACTTACATCATCCTTCTACCTCAGCCTCCTGAACAGGGTTAGTCATCTGAACCATCCCATCTTAACCATTTTAAGTGTCAAATTAGTGACATTCCTTATGATCACAACACTATATAGAATTATCAAACCATCATTTGCAAATGGGAATTCCATAGGCACTAAGCATAAAAACATCAATCCCCTGCCTCAGCCCCAAACACACCAATTCCCCTGCCTCAGTCCCAGAGAAGCTTCTTTTTTATTTTTTATTTTTTACAACTCAGCACTGACATATTTAAGTCATCAAAAATAATTTATAACAGTTAAATGCCTCTTAAATATACATGATGTCTTCTGAAGCTAAAAGTAACATGCATTAACCATCTTTTAAAATCTAATTGCAACATTGAACATGATAGAACTAGAAAAAACCTCTTATGAAGTCCTTTATGAAAGGAAATTGTGACAGGTTCCTGATTAGACAGAAACTATTCCATCTCCAAAGGAGAATACTCAGCATAACTGTGGCTTTATAGAATGAATTGGGTAGTGTTCCTTCCATTTCTATTTTGTGGAATAGTTTGAGAAGTAATGGTATCAGGTCTTCTTTGAAGGTCTGGTAGAATTCTGCACTAAACCCATCTGTTCCTGGGCTTTTTTTTTGGGGGGGGGGGTGGGAGACTATTAATGACTGCTTCTATTTCTTTAGGGGTTATAGGACTATTTAGATGGTTTATCTGGCCCTGATTTAACTTTGGTATTTGCTATCTGTCTAGAAAATTGTTCATTTCATCCAGATTTTCCAGTTTTGTTGAATATAGGCTTTTGTAGTAGGATCTGATGATTTTTCTAATTTCCTTGGTTTTTCTTGTTATGTCTTCCTTTTCATTTCTGATTTTGCTAATTTGGATAGTGTTTCTGTGCCCTCTGGTTAAGTCTGGCTAAGGATTTATCTATCTTGTTGATTTTTCTCAAAGAACCACCTCCTGGTTATGTTGATACTTTGTAGTTCTTTTTGTTTCTATTTGATTTGATTACTTCCTGCCTTCTACTCCCCTTGGATGTATTGTCTTCTTTTTGTTCTAGAGCTTTCAAGTGTGCTGCTAAGCTGGTAGTGTATGATCACTCCAGTTTCTTTTTGGAGCTGAGTTTTCCTCTTAGCACTGCTTTCATTGTGTCCCATAAGTTTGGGTATGTTGTTCCTTCATTTTCATTAAATTCTAGAAAGTCTTTAATTTCTTCCTTGAAGAAGTTACTATTGAATGGGGTGTTGTTCAGCTTCCATGTGTATGTAGGCTTTCTGTTGTTTTTGTCGCTATTGAAGACCAGCCTTAGTGGGTGGTGATCTGATAGGATGCATGGGATTATGTCAGTGTTCTTGGATCTGTTGAGGCCTGTTTTGTGACCAATTATGTGGTCAATTTTGGAGAAGGTACCATGAGGTGCTAAGAAGAAGGTATATTCTTTTATTTTAGGATGAAATGTTCTATAGATATCTTTAAAATCCATTTGGTCCATAACTTCTGTTAGTTTCAATGTGTTTCTGTTTAGTTTGTATTTCCATTGATGAGAGTGGGGTGTTGAAGTCCCCCACTATTATTGTGTGAGGTATGATGTATGCTTTGAGATTTAATGAAGTTTCTTTTATGGATGTGAGTGTCCTTGTATTTGGAGCATAGATATTCAGAATTGAGAATTCTTCTTGGTAAATTTTTTTCCTTTGCTGAGTATGAAGTGTCCTTCCTCATCCTTTGTTGATAACTTTTGATTGAAAATTGCTTTTATCTGATATTAGAATGGCTACTTCAGTTTGTTTCTTGGGACCATTTGCTTGGAATTTTTTTCCGGCCCTTTACTCTGAGGTAGTGCCTGTCTTTAACACTGAGCTAAGTTTCCTATATGCAGCAAAATGCTGGGTCCTGTTTATGTATCCAGTCTGTTAGTCTATTATTTGGGGGGGGGGGGGGTGAGTCCATTGATGTTGAGAGATATTAAGGAAAAGTCATTGTTACTCCCTGTACTTTTATTGTTAGCGGTGGAATTATGTTTGTGTGGCTATGTTATTTTGGGTTTGTTAAAAGAAGATTACTTTCTTGCTTTTTCTAGGGTGAAGTTTCCCTCCTTGTGTTGGTGTTTTTCATCTATTATCCTTTGTAGGGCTGCATTTGTGGAAAGATATTGTGTAAATTTGATTTTGTCATGAAATATCTTGTTTTTTCCATCTATGGTTATTGAGAGTTTTGCTGGTTATAGTAGCCTGGGCTGGTATTTGTGTTCTCTTAGGCTCTGTATAACATCTGTCCAAAATCTTCTAGTTTTCATAGTCTCTGGTGAGAAGTCTGGTGTAATTCTGATAGGTCTGCCTTTATATGTTACTTGACTTTTTTCCCTTACTGCTTTTAATATTCTCTCTTTATTTAGTGCATTTAGTATTTTGATTATTATGTGTTGGGAGGAATTTCTTTAGTGGTCCAATCCATTTGGAGTTCTGTAGGCTTCTTGTATGTTCATGGGCATCTCTTTCTTTAGATTAGGGAAGTTTTCTTCTATAATTTTGTTGGCCCTTTAAGTTGGGAATCTTCACTCTCTTCTATCCTTAGGTTTGGTCTTTTCATTGTATCCTGAATTTCCTCAGTGTTTTGGGTTAGGAGCTTTTTGCACTTTGGATTTTCTTTGACTGTTGTATCAATGTTTTCTTTGGTATCTTCTGCACCTGAGATTCTCCTTTCTATCTCTTGTATTCTGTTGGTGATGCTTGCATCTATGACTCCTGATCTCTTTCCTAGGTTTCCTATCTCCAGAGTTGTCTCCCTTTGTGATTTCTTTATTGTTTCTATTTCTACTTTTAGATCCTGGATGGTTTTATTTAATTCTTTCACTTGTTTGGTTGTGTTTTCCTGTAATTCTTTAAGGGATTTTTGTGTTTCCTCTTTAAGGGCTTCTAGATGTTTACCTGTGTCCTCCTGTATTTCTTTAAGGGAGTTATTTATGTCTTTCTTTAAGTTCCCTAACATCATCCTGAAATGTGATTTTAAATCAGAGTCTTGATTTTCTGATGTTTTGGGGTATCCAGGGCTTGCTGTGGTGGGAGAACTGGGTTCTGATGATGCCAAGTAACCTTGGTTTCTGTTGCTTATGTTCTTGCCCTTGCCTTTCACCATCTGGTTATCTCTGGTGTTAGCTGATCTTGCTGTCTCTGACTGTAGCTTGTCCTTCCTGCAAGCCTATGTGTCAGTACTTCTGGGTGACCAGTTCTCTCTGGGAGGAAATTGGGTATGGAGAGCAATGGCACAGGGTCAGCTCCAGGGTGCAGACAGAAACCAGAAGGATCCTGTCCCTGGCTGTTCCTTGGTTCCTGTGTCCTGATGGCTCTGGGCAGGTCCTTCTTGGGCCAGGAATTTGAGGAGAAGTGGTGGTCTCACCTGTGCTCACAGGTGTCCACACTCCCAGGAGACATGCTCTCTCCTGGCAGTGTTTGGGTATGGAGCGCTGTGACATATGGTCAGCAGCTCTCTCCTGGCAGTATTTGGGTATGGAGCACTGTGACACATGGTCAGCAGCTCTCTCCTGGCAGTGTTTGGGTATGGAGCGCTGTGGCACAGGGTCAGCAGCTCTCTCCTGGCAGTGTTTGGGTATGGAGTGCTGTGACACGGGGTCAGCAGCTCTCTCCTGGCAGTGTTTGGGTATGGAGTGCTGTGACACAGGGTCAGCAGCTCTCTCCTGGCAGTGTTTGGGTATGGAGTGCTGTGACACAGGGTCAGCAGCTCTCTCCTGGCAGTGTTTGGGTATGGAGTGCTGTGACACAGGGTCAGCAGCTCTCTCCTGGCAGTGTTTGGGTATGGAGTGCTGTGACACAGGGTCAGCAGCTCTCTCCTGGCAGTGTTTGGGTATGGAGTGCTGTGACACAGGGTCAGCAGCTCTCTCCTGGCAGTGTTTGGGTATGGAGTGCTGTGACACAGGGTCAGCAGCTCTCTCCTGGCAGTGTTTGGGTATGGAGTGCTGTGACACAGGGTCAGCAGCTCTCTCCTGGCAGTGTTTGGGTATGGAGCGCTGTGACACAGGGTCAGCAGCTCTCTCCTGGCAGTGTTTGGGTATGGAGTGCTGTGACACAGGGTCAGCAGCTCTCTCCTGGCAGTGTTTGGGTATGGAGTGCTGTGACACAGGGTCAGCAGCTCTCTTCTGGCAGTGTTTGGGTATGGAGTGCTGTGACACAGGGTCAGCAGCTCTCTTCTGGCAGTGTTTGGGTATGGAGTGCTGTGACACAGGGTCAGCAGCTCTCTCCTGGCAGTGTTTGGGTATGGAGCGCTGTGACACAGGGTCAGCTCCGGGCAGAGGTGACAGAGAAGCTTTTCACTAACTATCTCTCTCTGTGACTTGACCTATTCTGGGGTCTGTGTAAGTAAAATCCCGCAATGTTGGTTCTGCAGTGTCTGACTTATTTTGTCCACTATGTTTTCAAGATTTACTCACTGTTGTAGAACGTTCTAACTGTCCATTCATCATTGGTGGATACTTGGATTTTATCACCTAGGTCATTGTGAATTGCACTCCAATGAACACTGGAATACAAGTCTTTGAGGTTTGGTTTGTACAGGTTCCAGGTACCTACAGTAGGATAGCTGACCATGTGTTAACTCAGACTGTGTACTGGAGGGAATGTGCAAGCGGCTTCCCCAGGGTCTGAGCAGTTTACCTTCCTGCTCACCTGCGCAGACTCCCAATTTCTCAACATTCCCACCGAAAAAATGTCATCTGCTTTCAGGGTGTTTTGTTTGTGTTTTTAAGATTTTATTTTTATTTTATGTGTATACATGTGGGCGTGGGTATTGGATTTGTACCATGTGTGTGCAGGTACCCTCAGAAACTGAAGAGGCCCTCCTATCCACTGTAACTGGGGTCATGAGCCACCCTTAATGGATATTGGGAACTGACCCCTGGCCCCCTGCAAGAGCAGCAAGTACTCTTAACCTCTGAGTCTTTTATAGCCATTATAGTACTTACTTCAGGACCAAGCTGTCCTCCAAGGCCAGGGCATCAGTTTTCACAAGCAACAATGGAAATAAAGCAGGAGATTGACCATTGGAAGCTTGAAAACATTCTCACTTTAAAGACCTTAACTTTAAGGCTGGTGTAGTGGCTATTCCTGGTTGTCAACTTGACAATATTTGGAATGAACTACAATCCGGAATTGGAAGGCTCACCAGTGACCCTTATCTGGAGGCTTGGAGATCCTTATCTGGATCTTGGTTTGAAGATCTTGAGCCATAGTGGCT
Organism: Mus musculus; assembly: GCF_000001635.26. Classification (NCBI taxonomy): domain Eukaryota; kingdom Metazoa; phylum Chordata; class Mammalia; order Rodentia; family Muridae; genus Mus; species Mus musculus. The sequence goes on along the minus strand of NC_000084.6, from coordinate 13,041,825 downwards.
ATGGATTCCAGAAGATTGAATCTCCGAGTTTAAGGAACACACCTTTAATCTGGGCTACACCTTTCATCTGGGATTAAAGGTGTGGTGGAACACACCTTTAATCTGGGCTACACCTTCTGCTGGAGACAATATAAGGACATTGGAAGAAGGGAGTCTAGCTCTTGCTCTTGCTCCTTTGCCTGCTTGCCGTGTGAGACTGAGTAACTGCTAGATCCTTGGACTTCCATTCACAGCTGCGACTGAACAATTGTTGGGAATTGGGCTGCCGACTGTAAGTCATCAATAAATTCCTTTATTATCTAGAGACTATCCTTAAGTTCTGTGACTCTAGAGAACCCTGACTAATGCAGAAGTTGGTACCAGAAGTGGGGTATTCCTGTGACAACCTGACCATGTTTTGGGGAGGTCTGTGGAAGGACTTTGGAACTTTGGTCTTGAAGATCCATTCGTTGTTAAGAGCTCTGTGGGATGTTGTGTAGGAGCTTGGAAGATAATGTTGAGAACAGTGCAGAAGATGGAGGCCTGGCTTGTGAAATTTCAGAGGGAAAATTAAAGACTCTTTTCAGGGCCATTGCTGTTTTGATTGTGAAGATTCTGTAGTTCTGGTTAGCTGGGGCTGAAGAATCAGCTGTGATTAACAAGATACCAGAACTACCAGAGCAAAAACTTTGCATTACTGAGACTATTGATGCTGGTTAGCTGGAGCTAAGAAATTAGTGGTGATTAAGAAGAGACCAGCATCATTGAGGTGACATCTTCTGGGAAGTGTTTTCTGAGAGCACAGTGGCTGTGTTCCAGATATAGCCAAAGTTGTACCTTGTGCTGTGGCTGGACTTGGTAATGTGTAAGGGTCACCCAGGTGGTACTGGTTTTGAAGGCATGAAGGAGTTGAGCAGAGCAGCTGAGGCTTGGCACTGTGAGAGGCCATGGAAGGCCATTGGTGAAAGTCCAGCCTCAGTTGCAATTGATGGCCCAGGACTGAAGGGGTCATGCAGTGTTTTGGAGATGCCAGTACCATGAGATGACCACCAAGAGCAGCAGCAGCAGTGGAGTACAGGCATCTGGGGCCTAGAGGATGACGCGTGTGCTACAAAGGGCATGGCTGGAGAAGTGATCCAAGCCCTTGGAGGAGCCCAGAAGATCGTAAGTTGGATCCCAGACATTGGACGGTTGGAGATTGACTTTTGCTTTTGATTGTGGCTGTGCCCTGATATTTTCCCTCTTGAAGGAAGAAACTGTTTTAGTGGAGCCCACAGTTAAGAGACTTTTAATTGTAAAAAGACTTTGGATTTTAAAAGAGATGGATATTTTAAAGAGATTAAAATTTTAAGAATATGTAAAGACTGTGGGGCTTTTAAAGTTATTTAGATCTTGGGGATGAATAATAATGTAAGGGTTGAGGCTTACTAGTGATGTGTTTGTGTGTCAAGTTGACAAGGGATCAATTGTACTGGCTAGTTTTGTGTCAACTTGACACAGCTGGGGTTATCACAGAGAAAGGAGCTTCAGTTGAGGAAATGCCTCCATGAGATCCAACTCTAAGGCATTTTCTCAATTAGTGATCAAGGGGGAAAGGCCCCTTGTGGGTGGGACCATCTCTGGGCTGGTAGTGTTGGGTTCTATAAGAGAGCAGGCTGAGCAAGCCAGGGGAGGCAAGCCAGTAAAGAACATCCCTCCATGGCCTCTGCATCGGCTCCTGCTTTCTGACCTGCTTGAGTTCCAGTCCTGACTTCCTTGGTGATGAACAGCAGTATGGAAGTGTAAGCCAAATAAACCCTTTCCTCCCCAACTTGCTTCTTGGTCATGATGTTTGTGCAGGAATAGAAACCCTGACTAAGACAGCTGGGAATGTTGGTACACACCTTTAATCCCAGCATTCAGGAGGCAGAGGCAGGTGGATCTCTGTGAGTTCAAGGTCTACAGAGATAGTTCCAGGACAGTCAGGACTACAGAGAGAAACCCTATCTTAAAAAACCAAAACCAACCAACGAACAAGAATACCTTAACTTCAGATGTTTCCCATGGTCTCTTCATGTCCTGCAGCGTTCAGAGACAGTACTGAGGACACCAGAGTCACCGAAGGCCTTCTTGCTTGAACATGTGCTAATTGGGACTTGTTAAGGGATATTGGGTGTATGATATATGGTACAGACACGTGACAGAATATTTTATATAAATGTATAAGTTGAAAACAAGCATGTAGGTGGTGGGAGGTTGGGGAGTTGTGACCTCTAAGTATGAAACTAGTGAAAATCAACTGTGATTTTTTTTTTCAAAATTTCAACCCCGTAGCAAACTGACATGAGTCAATCAAATCGACTCAGATGCCTGAGAAACATCCAGGTGTAGTGGTGCATGTCTGCAATCCTAGCAGTAGAGAGGCAGAGACAGGAAGGTTCCTGCAGCTCACTGGCCGGTAAGCATTGTCAGGTCCCAGGTACAGACCCTGTCTCAAAAGACAAGATGGATAATACCTGAGAAATGATGCTGAAGACACTAACATGCACGCACACGATATATATATATACATATATATATATATATATACATATATATATATATATATATATATATATATAGAGAGAGAGAGAGAGAGAGAGAATAAGAACACTATGGTAGAGGTGTAAGTGAAAGTTCTTCAGGAAAGACATTTAAGCAGACATTCAGGCAGCAGAGCCCTGGCCCGTGCTAACAGCAGCCAGAACCATTCTGTGAGGTCTCTGTCATCTTGCTCACATGTTCAGAGGGGAGAGAATGGTCACAGTTGACTGAGACACTTATGGCAATTCAAGAGTGACATCTTTCGATTCAAGTCACACTGAAGATTGTCAGGTGTGTCAAAGACAATGACAGTCTGCAGGTTATATTTGAACTTAAGATGCAGGCCATTTTTATTGGTTGCTTCCTATTTTATTTGCAAATTATATTTTTCATATATCCCTGCAATATTAGGATATCCTTAACAGAAGTATGTCTTTTGAATTTTGAGACAAGGTATGGCCTCAAACTTACTATATAGCAAAGGATAACTTTGAACTCCTGACCTCCTAAGTCCTGGGATTGCAGGCATTGTGACCATGCCTGGTTTATGCTGGGGTGGAGATAAAACTCAGCACTTGGTTCATGCTACACAATCACTCTACCTACTGAGATGAACCTCTGGCTCTATAAATACAACTTAACTATTGTATAACTACACAAAAGGTTTTTAAAAGATTTCATTCCAACTCAAGAAAAATGAAGACTGAAGTGTGGACACTATGCCCCTCCTTAGAAGTGGGAACAAAACACCCATGGAAGGAGTTACAGAAACAAAGTTTGGAGCTGAGATGAAAGGATGGACCATGTAGAGACTGCCATATCCAGGGATCCACCCCATAATCAGCATCCAAACGCTGACACCATTGCATATACTAGCAAGATTTTATCGAAAGGACCCAGATGTAGCTGTCTCTTGTGAGACTATGCCGGGGCCTAGCAAACACAGAAGTGGATGCTCACAGTCAGCTAATGGATGGATCACAGGGCTCCCAATGGAGGAGCTAGAGAAAGTACCCAAGGAGCTAAAGGGATCTTCAACCCTATAGGTGGAACAACATTATGAACTAACCAGTACCCCTGAGCTCTTGACTCTAGCTGCATATGTATCAAAAGATGGCCTAGTCGGCCATCACTGGAAAGAGAGGCCCATTGGACACGCAGACTTTGTGTGCCCCGGTACAGGGGAACGCCAGGGCCAAAGGGGGGGAGTGGGTGGGTAGGGGAGTGGGGGTGGGTGGGTAAGGGGGACTTTTGGTATAGCATTGGAAATGTAAATGAGCTAAATACCTAATAAAAAATGGAAAAAAAAAAAAAGATTTCATTCCACTTTAATTATGTATGTGTATTTTTGTGTATAGTTGTAAGCATATAACACAGGCATGACAGTGCAGGTGCCCTCAGAGGTCAGATGGATAGATACCAGAGAGCTGGAGTTGCAAACAGTTGTGATCTTCCCAACATGGATGTTGGGACCCAAACTCCAGCCCTCTACAAGAGCAGACTCTTCTACAAGGCCCTCTGAGTCTCTAGACCCCTAAACATGGAATAGGGTGGCTCATCATTTACCCACAATTCAAGCTTAACCCTGCTCCGTGTACTTTATCCAGCCATAGGGCACGTCCTTAAAGGACTATGGCAGACTCTTCCGTGTACTTTATCCCGTCATGGGGCACGTCCTCAAAGGACTATGGCAGCTCTTGCTTCCTGCTGACTCTGAGAGCACTGTTCTGTTGCCATGGCCTCTTTTCTTCAGCCTGTGTATGCGAGAACTCCACCCTAGGTCCTGCCTCCCGGCCTTACCCCAGTCCATCTGTCCCTGTGCCTTGTTCAGATGGCACTTACAGTGGAGAAGTCCTGTGTACACCTCTAGCCCTCAGTGCTCGGGGTTGCTGAGCAGAATTGCTTCTTCCTCTCTTTAGTGGACAGCCACTCTACCACTTCAGGCCTCAGTGTGAGCTTAGCCACACTAGGTATGCAACCAGACTATTCGGCCATCAAAATATGTTCTGACTTTCTAAGCTCCAACCTAATTATCTGCTCGAGAGATGCCACCCCACAATTTGATTGACTCTGCCTCATTGCTCACATCCAGTCTCCAAACCCCTCCTGTGTCACCTTCCAGCATCTATCTCCTCCGGCACCAGGCCTCCCCCTTTATCATTCTTGCTTGAACAATTAGAACTGGGTTTTCAAACTCCTATTCCTTTCCCTATTGCATGGAGTCCAAGAGAAGCTTTTCAACTCCATACCTAACTCCTTTCCTCTAAGATCTTCGTGGTTTCCACTACATAAATGTATTCCCATCATTGAAGGAACCAAGGCCTGTAGACATTATGAGAGTAAGCTGTCTACCTTCACTCAACTATAAGGTAAGATGATGATTAATATCATCAGCTTGACAGGATCTAGAGTCATGGAGAAGACAGACCTCTGAGCATGCCTGTGAGGAAGTTGAGGAGAACAAACCAGCCTACATGTGAGTGGCACCATGGGACCTCAACTGAATAAAAAGGAAGAAGTGAGCTGAACACCAGCAGCCATCTCTCTGCTTCCTGACTGTGGACATAATGTGAGCATGCCTCAAGTTCCCGCTGTCCTGCTGTCCCTCCGTTAAACGGACCCTTCACAGTGGCCATCACAATAAACCTTCCTTTCTGAGGCTGCTTCAGTCAGGGATTTGGTCACAACAATGAAAAGAATAATTGAATATATATATATGTGTGTGTGTGTGTGTGTGTGTAATATGAAAAGAATAATTGAATATATATGCATGTATATGTATATATATATGTGTGTGTGTAATATATATAATTATAATATATATATTACAATCTTTATATACACCCCACCCCTGCTTCCTTTAGGCCTAACTCTCTGACCTCTGGTAGACATTTTCAATCATTTTTAGCGTCCAAAGGACCTCCCTCCCAACGCCAAGGTTAGAGGTCACTGAACCTCTTCGGTGACTGTCTGGCCTCCCTTCCCTTTCCAGAAGGTATCCCTCTCTAAATCACAGAGACCTGAGCACTGATTCGTGATTTGGCCTTGTGTCAAATTTGTGTTCACTCTGGGGCCATTCTCTTCATTTCTGACGTGGGGACAAAGTTACTCCCCGAAGTTGTGAATCGTGACCAGTGGAAGCACTTAGCTCTCCAGGGAACGAGCAGGCAGCTCTTCAATGCTCCTGGCACCCTCACCTTCAGGGACCCACAGTAACCATAACTACAGTGGCCTTGGGATGTAACTCAGTGACAGTGCTTGCCTGGCATGCAGGAAGCTGGGTTCAATCCCAGCACTATGTAACCCAGAATAGTGGTGCACATCTAGCAAGAGGAACACGGAGGCAGGAGGATCCAAAGTTTAAGATCATCCCCAGCATTGTAGCCAGTGTGAAGTTTGTCTTGACACAGAAGACCCTGTCTCAAGAAATATTTTTTTTTAATTGGAATAAATATTCTGACGGAGATGAGTGAGGTATCCTACCTGGAAGTGAACAGTAAAATTGCCAGTCAAACTCAGACATCTCTGGTCCCCTCTGCCCTACCTCAGTGAACTCTAATGATTATTAATAGATCTTTGCTGTTGTCTGTGACCATATTTTTCTTAATTTGTTCACCAATCATCTCCAGCTCTTCCTGTGTGACCCCCAATAAACGAGAACTCCGTGGCACACCATGGCTGTCCTTAAGCTCTGACAACGCCCAGTGCCATCAATGCCCTTAGAGGGAAACACATGCTAAGTTCCACTTGCAGCTTTGCATCAAGAAGACAATGGTGGGTACACAGGCGACTGCAGAGGAGCTGCGGTGATGAGCTGGGAGTCAGAGCCCCAGGAGGAGGTCACATATGCATAGGATACATTCCCCCACGTGTATCAAGGCAGACACACTACGGAACATCTCTGAAGCAGGGCTCTGCCCACTCACTCTTTGCTACTTTGTATTTTGATTTTCAAGCATTAGTTCTGCCTGCTCAGAATGAAAAGTCTTGTCTGCAGATAAATCACACACTCAAGTCCGTAAACGGTCTTGTAGATCATCCAAGAGTGTTTCGTTTCGTCTTGTGATTCCTACCCCAAAGCACACAGCGCAGTTCAGGAAAAGAACATCATCCTCTGTGAATGGAAACACAGGCGATGACTTTCCAGTTCCGGGCTCTAAACCCCGAGTCATCTGCATTGCAGAACTCTTAGGAAAACACGCAGCTTTAATTGTATAGCACGGATCGCGACAGATTGCTCCGATTTTTTTACATCATTTTTTTTTTTTCAGAATTTGCTATGAGCTCAAGGAAGCTAATTATGTCCAGGTGGGGGCCAGGTGCAGCTATGTGCACTAACTCCAGAGGGCCTACTTAGGTGGAGAATGGTTGCCGGAGAGTTCTAGCTTGAAAAACTCGCTCTCTTGGCCCTTTTTAATAACCACTCATCTCTCTCTAAGCGCTCCCCATCTTCACGCTGACTAATGAGTAGCTGAAGTTCAAGGGAACAGAACCAGAGCTGACAAGGAAGAGAGCAAACTGTGCTCTGTCATTCTTTACAGCCCCTCAGGAAACAGGTCCACGCGTGGGTTCCTACTTAAATCACAATCAGTCTCTAATGTGTGCAGATGACTTCCAGTCAGCTCAGGCTTTAAAAAGAACACTGTACTTGTTAGGGAAAAGGGTTTGCTGGTATCAAAAGTAACTGAGGTGCTAAACCAGGCATGGTGTTGCCCACCTGTGATCCCTGCATTGCCAGAGGAGTAGACAGAAGTTCAAGGTCATTCTGCAGGACTTAGTTACTTCTCTTCATTGCTAGCCTGAGCCACATGACTGTCTCAAAAAAAAAAAAAAATAGAGAAGAAAAGAAAAGTAATTAGGGTCATGGTAGTCCAACATAAATGTGCTTGGTGCTACCGAACCATACAGTTGAGACAGTAGATTTTGCGAGTATTTTAGGAAAACAAAAAACAAACAAACAAACAAACAAAAACAGTTGAGTGGTCACTCTAATGAAACAAATGCTGTGTGTAAGTCACAGACACTAAGAGCCTATGTTAAACAGCCCCAGTGCAGGGACACTCTTCTTGTTATCCAACCTAGCTTGGTGATATTCGGGCTAAACGTGCTATGAGCTTTCCTGCCTGGTCATCCAGCAGCACGCGGAACTCACGGCTCAGGGGTTGAAGTCCATCCTGTATGTCAGTCCTACCTGAGGGAGACCAGAAAGAGCAAGACAATGGTAAAACATAATTATGAACCTTGACTGGGTCTTGATTCAGAGAGAGAGAAGAAAGGCAGGCAAGCAAGAAGGAAGAAGGAAGGAAGGAAGGAAGGAAGGGAGGGAGGGAGGGAGGAAGGGAGGGAGGGAGGGAGGGAGAGAGGGAGGGAGGGAGGGAGGGAAGAATTGTAAAATACAGTTTTGGGTTGGAAGAGTTTTGATGCTGACTGGGTGATAGAAATTATTAGGGAGTATTTATTTATTTACTCATTCATTCATTCCTCTTGAGACCTCACTACATAGTCCAGACTCTCAGGTCAGCCTCCACGGGCAGCTTCATTTCTTTTCTTAGGTCAATTAATTGCAACGTGTTCTTATAGGAAAATATCCTCATAGGAAAGCATGCTGGGTCTTTTGTTAGGGGTGAAGGGTCACGGTACCTATGACTTAATTTCAAATGGTTCAGCAAAAAAAGAGAATGTGTGCGTTCATTCAGAGGTCAAGGCACGAGAAAGATGGAAAGTGCTAGTTATCATTGGTTCTGGTTGATAGATAAAAAAGTATTAATCACATAGTTTTTCTAAATCTTTTTCAATTTCTATTTTTTTAAAAAAAATGTGTTTGAGGAAGAAACATCAACCAGAAGGGCTAGCTTCAAATAAAGAACACGACTGTTCCTAGATATGATGGAGGAGAAAGTTTATTGTAGATGAAAGAGAGAATGTAGCCAGAGTCAGAGACTCTGCGCCACATGAGGAGAGTAGGAAGGGGAACGGTGGAATCAGGTGCCAGGAGACCCAATAGAGAGTAGGGAAGGACCAGGTAACCAAAATGGTTGCCTTATAGGTTATATAGGGAAGGGCAGCTGGGAGAAGGAAGGGTGACCCAGCCCCAGGGCTGGAGAAGTTTAGGGTGGGGCATGCCAGCCAGGAGATCCCTGCAAAAGATAGGGCCTGAGGGATGCTGGGAAAACCTGGCCACTAGCGTCTGCTTTGATATGTTAAACACCTCAGTTGGTCCCAGGGCTTGAGACCTAAGGACCACCTAAAAAGAGGAGCCTGGATCAAATCTAGTCATGGCTTCTAGCTCTGGCATCCAGGATACTGCAGCTCCCTGCTATTCAAAACTAAAATTTGAGTGTGATTTTTGTTATTGTTGTTGTTGTTGTTCATTTATTTAATATATTTTCTTCTACAATGTATCCCAATACTACAACCATGTATATCAAAGGCATCCTGAGATTTATGTTATAAACTCCCATTCTGTCTGGAATCTCTGTGCGTGCGTGTGTGTGTGTGTGTGTGTGTGTGTGTGTGTGTGTGTGTGCGCGCGCGGGGGGGGGGGGGGTAAGAGAGAGAGAGAAGCAGAGACAGAGAGACAGAGAGACCGAGGCAGAGAAAGCGAGACCGAGAGCTCTATTTTCCAAATCACCACACTTTCCCTAAATCCACCTTCCCTTCTTCTCATGCAAAGGCTAAATTGAAAGCTGAGTGGCCCTGGAGCCCACAGAGCCCAGTGGCTTCTGCCCTAAGCAGGAGGGGACAGAGTGGGGCTCTGGCTTCTGTTTGAGGTTCACTTGCCCAGCTGCAGCCCTCGCTAACACACTTCTCCGGTGGCTGGCCCTCTTTGAAGGTTTACTTTCAATTAAAAGAAAGAGAGAAAGGAAAGAAAGAAAGAAAGAAAGAAAAGAGCCAAATCAGCAGCTGTCAGGACACAGGCGAAATGTATTCAGGGTCAAAGGGGCGTGTGGCCGGGAGTGAAGGCCTGAAGCGAGCTGGGAAGGAAGCACAGAGCCACAGGGAGGAATTCCTCCTGGCAAGGTCAGCCAGAGCTGGGCACGTCCTTCTGGGGAGGCTGGGTGTGCTCAAAGGGAAAAGGACGATGCTTCAGGCACAGACTTGCAGGGTGGGGGCCGGAGGAGGCAGCGGGCAGGGCCTGGGAAGCAGAGCTTATTAATCAGAGAAAGCCAGGCCTGAGGGATCAAAACATGACTGATTTTTAAATTGCTTCCCCATTCAAAAGCTGCAGTTGCCCACCTCCAGATGTGGGGAGGGGCGAGAGGCCGGGTCCCTGGAGATGCTGCCTGCCCGGAGCCCCGCCTTGAAGTCAAGCGGTGTGCAGGAGCTTGGCTTTGCTGAGCAAAGTGGGTCCAGTGTGAACTCCAGCACACTTCATTTCCTGCATCACTTCCTATGCGGCTCGAGACACGTGACACCCCAGTGTAAACTGATGCCCAAGGACCTTCTAGAAATTTCTGAACTTAAGCGTCAGGAATGAGTGTTTTGGTCTTTTGTTTTGTTTTGTTTTTAATTGCCTTTCTCGGGGGTCTGTTCCCTTTCTCCCCACTCTCAAGGCAATTGGAATGGAGAAGCTCGTCTGGGCTGTGTCCGGTCTCCTTCCTCTAGGCTTGGGCAGTTGCTACGGCTGACCCCTTCCTGTTCTGTAGTCACCACAAAGGCCCGGACTGCGTGTGCAGGATCCGACCTTCTTTGTCCCCATATTTTCTTCCCTCCAACACAAATATTTCTCTTTCCCAAGTTGCAAATCAAAACCTCAGAGAATACTGATAAATGAAGCAGATATTGACAGAGACCAAAGGAAGGTAATTTTACTAACAGACTCTGGAGCGCAGCTCCCTCAGTGTCTATTAAGTCTAAAAAGTCTACTGCAACTGGTATTGCTCAGCTTTCTACAACAGCCTGAGGAGTAGGTTCATCTTGTGAATCATAAATAATACCCACATTATACAACAAATTTATTACTGAAAATGTTGGCATCGATCTGTTTTCATCAAAATGTCCAGTTTTTCCTCGTTAGTGCCCATTACAATAAATATCTCATAGGACCAAAGTTCTGGAATGGAGTGCCTACATTTAAATGATATGGGGACATTTTAATAGGAAAGAAGTTTGACAGGGGTACAAAGTATTTATTTTTTCCACTTATGGTAGAAGAGGGAGAGCCATTGGGATGCTTGGATATGATTTACAGTAAAAGAAAAGGTGCCTCAAAATGTTCAATATCCTGAATCATCAGGGAAATGCAAATCAAAACAACCCTGAGATTCCACCTCACACCAGTCAGAATGGCTAAGATCAAAAATTCAGGTGACAGCAGATGCTGGCGAGGATGTGGAGAAAGAGGAACACTCCTCCATTGCTGGTGGGATTGCAAGCTTGTACAACCACTCTGGAAATCAGTCTGTCAGTTCCTCAGAAAATTGGATATAGTACTACCAGAGGATCCCTCAATACCTCTCCTGGGCATATATCCAGAAGATGTCCCAACAGGTAAGAAGGACACATGCTCCACTATGTTCATAGCAGCCTTATTTATAATAGCCAGAAGCTGGAAAGAACCCAGATGCCCCTCAACAGAGGAATGGATACAGAAAATGTGGTACATTTACACAATGGAGTACTACTCAGCTATTAAAAGGAATGAATTTATGAAATTCCTAGGCAAATGGATGGACCTGGAGGACATCATCCTGAGTGAGGTAACAAAAGAACTCACATGCTATGTACTCACTGATAAGTGGATATTAGCCCAGAAACTTACAATACCCAAGATATAAGTGTGGACACTTTGCCCCTTCTTAGAATTGGGAACAAAACACCCATGGAAGGAGTTACAAAGTTTGGAGCTGAGACGAAAGGATGGAACATCTAGAGACTGCCATACCCAGGGATCCATCCCATAATCAGCCTCCAAACGCTGACACCATTGCATACACTAGCAAGATTTTACTGAAAGGACCCAGATAGAGCTGTCTCTTGTGAGACTATGCAGGGGCCTAGCAAACACAGAAGTGGATGCTCACAGTCAGCTATTGGATGGATCACAGGGCCCCCAATGGAGGAGCTAGAAAAAGTACCCAAGGAGCTGAAGGGGTCTGCAACCCTATAGGTGGAACAACAATATGAACTAACCAGTACCCCAGAGCTCTTGACTCTAGCTGCATATGTATCAAAAGATGGCCTAGACGGCCATCACTGGAAAGAGAGGCCCCTTGGTTTGCAAACTTTATATGCCCCAGTACAGGGGACCTCCAGGGCCAAGAAGTGGGAGTGAGGGGGGAGGAGCAGGGGGAAGGCATGGGGGACTTTTGGGGTAGCATTGGAAATGTAAATGAAGAAAATACCTAATAAAAATATTTTTTAAAAGGGTACCTCACGCACAGGCACCACCAAGGGAACCACGTCCCACCCCTCCCCCACCCGCACCGTACCCTCAACTCCATGGCGTAAGATCTAGTTTAAATAAGACTAAACTCGTGGCATGTGATACAATGAGAGCTAGAAAACTGTCGCACTAGGCCATCTTTTGATACATATGCAGCTAGAGTCAAGAGCTCCGGGGTACTGGTTAGTTCATAATGTTGTTCCACCTATAGGGTTGCAGATCCCACTGGAAAGAGAGGCCCATTGGACACGCAAACTTTATATGCCCCAGTACAGGGGAACGCCAGGGCCAAAAAGGGGGAGTGGGTGGGTAGGGGAGTGGGGGTGGGTGGGTATGGGGGACTTTTGGTATAGCATTGGAAATGTAAATGAGCTAAATACCTAATAAAAAATGGAAAAAGAAAAAAAGAAAGAAAACTGTCGCACTAAGAGCTGTTTTGTTTCTTGGAGGTTATGCATGAACTAAAGCTGACTTCGATACCTAGTCTAACCAGAGAGTGGTGCTTTTAAAACGTAGAAAATCCTTGAAAAGTCTGTTCTAGGAAGGTGCTTGAAGTCTGAGGGCCCTGAGTTTACTGTGGTTCTCACTGTAAAGCTTTGTGTGATGTGGCACATGTATTTACCATGAGAGATGGACAGCGACTTTGAGAGAGCACTCAAATGTAGGTGAAAGGCAGAAGATAAATACAAATCCAAAGATAAAATAGAGAAATAGTCTTTCTCACTGCAATTTTTAAAAAGAAAAACTTTTTAAAGATTTTGAAGGCCCTGGAGTACAGTGAATTTTAAACCATTTCTCTCTAATAATGTTTTAAGAAAGTATAGAAAATGACACTAATAAAATAAATATACAGACTTAGAATGCAAAAAGATTTTAAGGATTTCTTAGAAGACAATTTGCTTATGTCTGCAGGAACAGATGTGGGTGGTGTAGTGGATGAATGTGGGCATGTAGTCTGTGCATGCGTGAGTGTGTGTGCACGTGTGTGTGTGTGTGTGTAGAGTGTGTTTGTGTGTGGTATGTTTCTGTATGTGTGGGCATGTAGCATGTGCTATGTGTGGGGTGTGTGTGTGCAGTGAGTGTGGTGTGTATGTGGTGTAGGAGGGTGGGGGTGGGGAGTGTTGGTGGGCATAGGTGGACTGAGTGGTGGTGGGTTTGGAGAAAGCTAGCATATGTGTGTGAAATGGATGTGTACAGGTGAAGGGGGTCGTGCACCTTGAGATACCTCGCCTTCTAGTGGGGCAAAGACAGAGCCATGGTTTTGTCTTACTGTTGCATGCGCCCAACTGGCCAGGAAGAACAACGCTGCAACAGGATCCTTCTGCACACATTTATTCAGTCCTGTTTCTTCTTTCTCTATATCTCCCCTGTTTATATCTCCCTTGTTTATATCTCCCTTGTTTATATCTCCCCTGTTTATATCTCCCCTGTTTATATCTCCCTTGTTTATATCTCCCTTGTTTATATCTCCCCCGAACCCTGGGCCTCTCACTCTTTTATACTCTCAGTTCCCATCCACGCACAGCAGGCCACGCCACCTCACCAGGCACGCAGCTTCAGCTAATCAGGGCAGCAGGGGCATATCTCCATCAAAATGGATTCACCAGTATCCTGGTACACCTGCACAGCTCTCAAGATGTTTGTGGCTTATATGAGGAAGTCAGGTGCAAGTCATACGACTTAGCTGCAGTCCTTGGCGCCTTTGGGACTGCCGCCACACCCGCTCCTCACATCTTACATACACACAAACACACCACACACACACTACACAGACACATGAGCACACACATTCACATCACACCACCATACACACACTACATGTCTGCACTCACTCCCCACATCCCCCACATCTGTTCTTACATATGTACACAAATATTCTTCTAAGTTTATGTCATAGACAGTGTGTTGTATAGAGGAGGGTGAGTGGGTGGGGTGGGTGCTTATGAAATGGGTGTGTGGGGTAAATGCAGCTTGGGGTGTGGCGGGGATTCACATGAATAGGTCTAGGGGTGGATTGTGGGTATAGGCAGTGGCTGTGTGAGATGGGTGTGAAGAGAGTATGTATGGGTAGGTGGGTGTAGTATGTGGAGGTGTGTGCCTGGTGGATATACATGGGTGATCTGTGTTCTGCATGGATATGGGAGTGTATAGAGGGCATGAAGATTGTGTGTGCTAAGTGGGTGTGTGTGGATGAGTGGGATAGATACACATGGTAGATACTCAGTGAATGGACTCTGAGTGTGTGGGAATGTGAGAGCTAGATTTGTGTGGATTGCATGAGGATGCTGACGGGGGTGTATGGAATAGGTAGGGTCGGGGTAATATGGGGTATTTGTGTGTGGATGTGTGCAATAGGTTTGTGTGTGTGGACAGGCAGTGGACCTGTGTGGGAGAGGTGGGTGTAGGGAACCTCTGTGTATAACAGAATGTGTGCTTTCTATCTTAAACCTAGGGCAGCCCGATCTTCTTGTGGGGTAAACACGACGTCTATGTCACCTTCTAGACTGAATGAAAACATTGAGATATGAGAAGCTGTTATCAGATGTCTGTAAATCATAACAAAACTCTTACCAGTGTTATCAGTCATACTGGCAGAAGAGAAAAAAAAGCATGTGTACCTACTGCCATCTGGTGGAAAATATGGGAACTGCATATGAAGTGAGATGTCAGGTTTGGGATTTGTTGGCAAGGATAGGTTTTGTTTGTTTGTTTGTTTGTTTGTTTGTTTGTTTGTTTTTTATATTTTCAAATTTTTCTTTTTTTTCCATTTTTTATTAGGTATTTAGCTCATTTAAGGATAGGTTTTATTTTGATTTGTTTTATTTTGATTTAGCTCACTTCTTGGTCACCGCCTTCTGAACGTCCTAATAGTCAACTTCCCTTTGTGGAAGATCTAGTGAGCGAACCATCCTCACAGCTGGAACGTAAAAATCTGGACTCTTTCCTAGTTGCTGCACATGGTCTTTAGCCATGTAAATTGTATCCTCAGCATGCTCATAGTAGCCTTGTCTCTGTGACTTCCAGGAAACTACTGCAAAGCCTTGCCATGAAATAGCACCTCTATTTGGCTTCCAGAAAAGATACAGGGCCACAGGACCGCGCTGAGGCGGGATGGTGACAGAGGCACACTATTCCCTCGCAGCCCACCAAGATCATTATTAAAGAAATGATGGTCCCCTGGGCACACACTCCTATTTACACTGCTGTTGGCTCTGTCACAGACCATATATATCTCCTTAAAGGCAAGGCCACTGCATACTGTGCTGTCTGGCACCACTGCCAGGGGTGACCCTCGAATGCCCTTTATCTCAATAAAGCGATTTTTCCTTCGTCCAGGACACAGTGTGAAAGTGTAGCTCACAAAACTCCAGACTATAAATGCGAAACCAGGGGAACAAAACCCAGACGTCACCATCAAACTCAGACCAATTAAAGTCTAGAAATGAGAGGCCAGGGAAGGCAGAACATTCAATCAATCATGTAACCACCCCTGGGCCACGACCTGGATGCCCTGAGCCCAGGAACTGAAAGGATGCAGCAAGAACTTAAAAACTGTGTGTCGTCTGGGTCCCAAGGAACAGCTTTCTGTAGAGGAAAATGCACATTTTTTTCCACCTTTCCCTTAACTATTAGAAACTTTAAGTTGGGCTATACATCAGGAAAATTGTCTCCACAACTACTCTGAATTTTTTTCTGCAGGAAGTCTTCATTTATGTTCAAGTGTTTTTGGCCTCTGCCCAGAACAGGGAATGGGCAATATCAAAATATGAAGTGAGAGATAAAGTAGGCTCTTCCCAGAAATTTTTTCACAGGAGCTAAACACCTAAACATATAAAGAAATGGCTACCTGGACTGAAGAGATGTCTCAGTGGAGAGAAGCAGGTGCCATACAAGGCTGGGAACTTGTGTTTGATCCCAGAACGCATGCAAATAAGCTCAACTCAAGAGTACACATCTGGAATCCCAGTATACCTACTGAAGATAGAGACAGAAGGTAGAGACTAGAAAATCAGCTGGTCTGGGCTATGCAGAGCAGCAGAGACCCTGCTTCAGGAAGGCAGATGGGGAATGTGTTGTGAATGTCCTCTGAGATCCACCTTGACCACCAAGCTATGTGCACTAGTCCATAGCAGCAACTTGGTGTTGAAGCAGCAACTTGGTGTCTGAGGTAACTGAAGGAGAGAGGTGCATAGCTCCCTGCTCTCCCTGTATCCACTACATAATGCAACTCCGCTCCCACAAACATACCCATCCCTCCTTACATTGTGTAGTTTATGGGATTCTGAAATCAATTACCCTTATTGCTAGATCATCTAGCACTGAATACGCTCCTGTACAGAAATAGCCATGACCTTTCTGTGAAGCTTATGGTTGCATAATGATGTCTGTGTCCTCTGTCCTAGCACTCACACAGGACTAAGTCACACCAGGGCTTTTCTCTCGTCTATTGTCAAAAGTCCGGTTTTATACATAGTAGCATGGATGTGTTCCTGTCAGAATGCTATAGCTGAACAGCAACCACTCCAAGAATGAGCCTTGCCAGTGTTTGGGATCCTCTGTTCCACCCAGGCCACCGTCCTGTTGCCTCAGATGTCCCTGCCCCTCCAGGGAGCTGCTGAGTCCACTAGAGATTGCTTGCTTCAAGACACCCTTGGTCAGCCCAGCTTGATTCTGGCCTATATGCCCTCTCATCCTCCCGCAGCATAGCCTGCTGGGAAACTCAAGAGAACAGGTATGTGCCAGTCTCTTGAGGACTAGGCTCAGAACCAGGTTCCCTTTCACTGCCCGATGGCAGCAGTATACAGGACAAAGATAATCGTTGTCAACGGAAAGAGCTACAAAGTTAGCATGTAAAAGGTAGGGGCTGCAGAGAGAGGCAGAGAGCATAAGACATAAGAGAAATTCATGTTGAATCCAAGTCATGGCGACATATGTATTTATTTAGTTAGTGGTTGATGCATTATAAAGTCACAATAAGCATGTGTTTGAGGAATGCATGCATGCACCACTGAAAGCTGTTTTTTTTTTTTTTCAGATTCTTATAGAACGGCTGCTGTGCTCTCTGAGTACCTCTTGCTCACTTCTCAGTTCCTCCAGAATGGGATAATGAATGTGATCGTCAAAGTATCATATCACAGATAATTTGCAGTATTTTCTATTAAATCCAGCATGTGTCACTCTTTATACACACTTTAGAAAATGCATGTGTGTAGCTCTGCCTTCTCCATGGCCCTGCTGAGAGAAGTTTTCACAGGACGACTACACTCCATAAACATCTGAGCCCTCGGAGACCACGTAAAGTCTAAAATTACTAACGGAATGTTTAGAGACAGCTGATACATAGAAACTGGGGGAAAGTTGTGTGTTTATGATACTTTACTGGTTGGGTACTTTGGAACTTATGTTAACTATTGAGTCTCTGACTTACATAAGGTGTGAACAGGTACAAACTGAGGTCCAGTCTTGAGCCCTCATGGACTTTAAAAATCTTCATGCTTTCGTGTTTGTAATTATTCAGAGTTTTAAATGGATCTAATAAAGACAACATGTAAGAGGACATGTGAATAGAGGTGCCATAAGGAAACCTGATATTTCATATACTAACCTAAAAAGTTAAGTGAAAAGGCAAAAGTTTAAAAGATATAAGAAATATGAAATTATTAAATTGCACAAGGATTCTCAGAAGTTACAAAACAAGTCATGATAAGGCTTTATGGGGTGATAGAGTTAACAATGGTAAAATAAAATTTGGTGACAACTTCAGCATAGAATTCTGAGAGAGAAAAAAACTTTATTTAAGTCCATCTGGGTAGTAGCTGTAGCTATAATCCTAACACTTGGGAGCTGAGGCAGGAGGATCACAAGTTTAAGACTATTGTGGATTATGTAATAATCACATCTTTAAAAAAAAAAAAGGACAAGACATACCATAAAAATAATAACATAGGATCCTCAGGAAAGCTAATGTACACTCGGCACACAGGAAGAGAGACACGCAAAGCACTGGGCAGATGAGTTCATGACACATTGAATAAGCACAAGAATATCTTACTAATAATTACTGGCATCTGGGACTGGAGGGGTGTCTCAGCAGTTAGGAGAACTAGCTGCCAGTCCAGAGGATCCAGGTTCGTTTCCAGCATCCACATGGTGACTCGTGATCATCAGTCCTGGCCTCCACGGGCACTGGGCACATGCATGTTGCACAGACATACATGTACACAAAATATTCATACACTTATTTTTTAAATTTGTAAACGATTACCAGAGTCCAGTTGTTGCATAGATGTCACAGAGGGTAGTTTGGCCATATGGTGTTCCATCCACTCCACCTTCCTCTCTCACCTATGTTCTCACCAAGATAAGTTTTAGGTGAGATGTGAAAGCCAGGAACAGAGGGCAGGAAAAAAACAGGACAAGAGGACCTTTCAAATAAGGGTGATCACCGTGTCCTCACCATGCCTCTTTCCTGTTGGGATTCTGGGAGGAAGATCTACAAAAACCCATGAGCTAACCTGGGCTCACTCCAACCCTAGTTTTGCCAACCCCAGCCTAGTGTCCCCTGCCCACTAACCACAGAGCTCTCTGACATGGCACGGGTACGGGGCAGGGGCCAGGTTTCTTGCCCAATAGTTCTTTAAGGAATGATGTTCCAAACTAAACACATTTGTGTGACCAGAACATGGAAAACAGAAACTTGGAGCTAGAGAGGTTGCTCAACAAGGAAGAGTGCTTGCTAACTTACAGACAGCAAGGAAGAGTGCTAACTTACAGACAGCAAGGAAGAGTGCTAACTTACAGACAGCAAGGAAGAGTGCTAACTTACAGACAGCAAGGAAGAGTGCTAACGTACAGAGGACCCAGGTTCAGTGACCAACACCCATGTTCTGTGTCTCAGAGCTACCTGTAACTCCAGCTCCACATGGTCTGGCACCTTTTTCTGGGCTCTGAAGCCACCTGCACACACACACACACACACACACACACACACACACACACACACAAAGAAAAAAGAAACTAACACTACTGGGGAAAACACTGAGTGCAGAAAGAAATCAGGCATAGCACAATAAATGTTGTATCAGGAAAGAGACAGAGAGCCCTGAGGAAAATATTAGTATTTTTGCAGCTCTCAGTCTGTCATGTTTCCTAAACTACTGTGGACTCATGTTCCACTGACTTGCATGTGGAGGGGTTTTATTAAAGTTTTCAGACATTACATTTTGTACACTGTTTGCTTGAGTGGATAGAGCAACATGGAAGCTCAGATCCATTCAGAGGACAGAAACTAAAGTTGGCACTCGTGAAGCAATTCTCCTCAAGAAGATACTGACTGGTTCTGTGACAGCGCTGGTTGCTTTGTCACACAAAGTATCTTCCAGAAAGCCTTCTGGAAACGCCTGTGACACAAAGGGTACAGAAAGGGATTAACAAACGAATTGAACCATTGCAGCCAGAAGGCAATGCTGTACCACACCGATTTGGGGCGTTCCGTTCTGGGGTAAGTTGAAAGGACAATTGTGAACAGACAGTATGGAGCCCAGCAAATGGCAAAAGCGCTCAGAAGGATGGCCAGTGACCTGGCTAGCTTCCTGCCTCTGAGAAGCTCTGCGTACTCCCTTTGGCGAAGCGCTGCACTTTCCGATCGCCAGAAGGAACCCACTTTGAAGGCAGTGATACTGCTGTTCATGTGAGTCCTTAAGGACACCAGGATGCTGCTCTTTCTTCGAGGACTTTCTGAGTGACGAGATGCAGCTGATTCCTTCAATCCAGGATTACTTGTCCTGCAAGCCACCCCAGCTCTGTGTAAGTGTCCTGAAGCACTGGAAGAGGTAGTGGAGAATCCAGCATGGCTAGGGCACCTACTGAGAGCCCTACGCTTCCACAGGCTCCAGTAAATCTGTACATTGAAATAAGCCACAGAGATGACAGGAAGCAGGAATTCCAAGAGCATTGTAATGGTGAGGATGTACCACTCTGTAACAAAGCCAGGCTCACAGTCCTTTGTGTTCGTGCTGTTCTTCCAAGAATCTGAAGCCAGAATCATCGGGCCATTTACCAAGAAAGCCAGTATCCAAACAGCCACCATTTGAGCAACAATCTTCATGATGCCAGTGTGTTGAGCCCTATAAGACACCTACAAGAAACCAGACAACTAATGTGGTTTAATGAAAACACACATGTTCCAGGGATATGCAAGAGCTACACTAACTCACGTGATGTTGGCACATGCTTTCTCAATAACTGTCAAGACAAAACAATACACCATCAGGTGAAGATTTGAACACTGTAGCAAAGCCATGGACACTATCTAAAATAAGAAAGCAGTTTTCTCAAAGCCTGCTGTGGTGGCATGAATTTGTAATCCTGGCACCTGGGCAGGAGGGATAGGAGGATCCTTGAGGCCTTCTGGCCTGTCTGTCTAGCCTAATTGGTGAGCTCTAGGCCGAAGAAAGACCTGTCTCAAGGGAATGGCGTTTTGTAAGGATGGCACCGAAAGTTGTCTTCTAGCCTCTACACACACTTGCATATACACATGTCCATACATGGCACCTGTTCACACATGAACAAATGCATACGTATGCCTGAAAAAGGTAGATGGTACCTCAGGGATGATACTTCTGACCACCACATGCATGCACATATGTGTATACTCATGCAGAAAGAAAGAGACAAGCAAACAAAGGGAAAGGAAGGAAGGAATTTTTCCTGACTCTAATCTGAACAGTTACTGGAACTGAGAACACTCACCGCAGTTCTCCATCTGCAGCCTAGAACAAGGCAGTATTCTCTTCAGTGAAACACACGTCAGTGTGAGAATGCATCACAGAGTGGACACACTGTTGGATGATGCTTCAGTTAAAGAAAACATTGTGGTTTGGGGAATTCATATAGATAAACATGTAGAGAAAGACATGCACCACATTACAGGGCAAAACCCATGCTGTACCACAGGCACAGTTTTAATGCTTTAAAGGTACGGCTTATCTGATCCTGACACTCAGGAAGAATATACTCAGCTGTTTACGCAGGAACCCCACGGTGAGGCAAACAACAGGTAACCCTTGCACCACTCCCAAGAGACTGCACCCAGGAAGACACTTGGCCATGTTGGAGTGATGCTGTGTTTCTGAACACTCTCAGGGCACTTCTATCTCTAAGTGTTTCCATCACGGCCAAAACCATGAGGAGAAGCCATGTTGAGAGACATGACTACAGCAAGTGCCAGTGTGTGTCTGTGTGTGTCTGTCCATGTGTGTCTGTCTGTGTGTCTCTGTGTCTCTGTGTATCTATATGTTTGTGTGACTCTGTGTCTACTTGTATGTTTTTCTGTGTGTCTCTGTTTCTGTGTCTCTGTGTGTATGTCTGTGTGTATCTGTGTGTGTGTATCTGTCTATGTTTGTATTTCTGTGTGTGTGGTGTGTTTGCATGAAAGAGCTGTGTTTCTATGTGTGTGTCTGTGTGTATATGTCTGTGTGTATCTGTGTGTATATCTGTATGTCTCTTGTGTGTGTGTGTGAGGGTGACAAGGTTAGACTTCCACAAGGACAAATGAAGTTAGAGTCTGTGAGTGAGTGTTACCCTCTGTGGTCTTTATGTCAATTGTAAGACAGTCTTTGAAAATCGAAAGGCATATTGCTCTGTATCTGGAATAAATATCAAATCCAGAGCCCTGTCAATGCCAGAAAGATGATCTATTCCTGAGCTACATCCTGGCCCTTCCTTTTCAAGGTAAAAACTCATTCTGTCGTTCAGTTTGACCTTGAATTCATCATATAGCTCCAACTGCCCTTAAATTTGGGGTCCTCCTAGTTCTGACTCTTGGGAGTGCAAGTCTGTCACAGAACCAAGAAGGTTTTCTGGTTTGGTTTGGTTTACTTATTTATTTTTATGTGTATAGGTGTTCTGCCTGCATGTGTGTGTGTGTGTGTGTGTGTGTGTGTGTGTGTGTGTGTGTGTGTATGCTACATGCATGTGTGGGGCTCCTAAAGGACAGAGAGAACCAGGAACCAAAGGTACATTACAGATAATTGTGGGCCACAGTATGGATTCCTGGAACCAAACCATGGTCCTCTTCGAGAGCAACAAGTGAAAAAGAGGCTCACATTTGCTTTGATCCTGTGGGTCATCAATCTCTCTGAACTTGTGTGCATTCTGTTTGCTTCCTTCCAGCTCAAATGTCCCAGGTTTCTCCCATGCCCCCACTCATAAGAAAAGAGGTGCCAACAACCTCCCCTCGTTGGATCTTATTTTCTCTGTGAGTTTTAAAACCTCACTACAGCATGTTTTCACATTTTTAAAGAGATGGGTGGCCCTTTGATTTACTGCACACACATGCCAATGGCTGTTGGTAAGAGGGAAGTGATTAATAATTCTTTTAATTTTTTAACCATAAAGAAATATGGGCCCCCACCCCCCACATACACACACACACCAAACTGCTGGTGTTTCTGAGAATAAGCTCAGAAGTAAGATGGCCTGTGATGCTGATCACAGCTTCCATACACAGCCCACTTTCCCATCTCCCACTTCTCATGACACTAACTAATCTACCACTAAGTCTAACGGTTGTAGAGATGGGGACAACACCCAGATGGTCATAAGCCTGCATTTAGCTGAATTGCTCCGTTGCTCGTTGTAACGGTATAAGGCTGGAGGAGCTTCTCCCGTTCACTTTGCATAAGGTCGAACGCGCTAACGGACATCCCAGGGGCCTGGGCAGGGGATGGCAGTCTCATCGTGTCTTCATCTCTGACCCAGGTGACTGCAGTAGCCTCTCTGAAATCAGTCTCAGGACATTGCTCCCTGTCCTGCCTCCTTCCCTACCTCAGTAGTCAGTCATGTTCCATCTGGGAGACAGGAAGGCCCTCTGGAACCTTCTGCTATTAATAGTGAAGTAAGCTCCTGTGTTCAACTGAACTGAGTTCCCTGATGAGTTCCACTGCATCCTATCCACAAGTACCTGTGAATGTGACCTTATTTAGAAATATGGTGTTGACAGATATAATTAAGATAGGATGACATCATATTGGACTTGGGGTCACCTTGATCCAGTAATGACTGGTGTCCTTATAAGAAGAGGAAGAATAAATAAAAAACACAAGTTCCCTCTGATTTCTGCCTGTGAACAATTAGCTGCTGAGGCACATGCAGTGGCCACCATTCACACATTCTCACGTGGAGATTCTTGACAAGCAGTCCACATTGTGCTAAGTGCCCATCCTGGTTTATAGCCTTCATCCTTGGCCACATGATAGCAAAGAGTTGCAGTGAAGTATCTTCAAGCCAAAGATGGCCCATGAGAAAGCTATGGACATCTTCCCAGAGACTTCAGAGAGAGGTCATCCTCCATGGTGTTGAACTTGTAGCTTCCAGATCGAACAGAGAGTAATTCCTGTAGATTTTAGCCACACAGACCATGGCGCTGCACTAGGAATTCCCAGCCAGTCCCCCAACACTATTCATCATGGCTTAGATTTCATTGCAAAGTTTCTCTCTTCATATGAAGGCAAAGGAAGAATATTCTCTCCCAACTTTCATCCTGGGCACACTTTAATTCCTACTCTCTCTATGCTATCGCCACTTGGCCCCAGCCGGGGCTCTTGATCTGTTCCCAGCCAGGTACATAGCTCGAGACCAATGCTTCTCCCACCAACACTGGCTCTGCTTCTTAGAATAGCTCTCTCGGTCCCTGGGGCTAGCTGCTGCCAAACCGCTCAGCACTCCCAAATTCCCACTGCTAGCTGGGGGCACACTTGCTAACCTATGCTCCACTGGGTTACCTTTCCCCTGGAGCTCAGTTAATTTACCGCAAAACTGAAAACATCAATCTTAGCTTAGAATCAACAGATAACACAACCGCTGAGTGCGGAATCTATCATCCTAAACTCATTGACTATTCTATGTTAGAAATCTTCTGGTGGCAGAGTCTGGTGGATTTTGCCACCAGATCTAACAGTTCTCAGTCTCCATTGTGCTTCCTAACGCTCCCGCCTCATCATCCAAAAAGAGACATTTGTTTCTTCTCCATCCTCTCTTCCGCTCTCGGACCGGAAGACCCGCCGCCTCCTCGCCCAGTGATTGGCTTCTTGTTGTCTTTATTATCCAATCAAGTAAAGGGAAATTCCACTACACAAGACCCATCTTCGTCACCCACTGTTAGCCTGGCCCTTCCAAAGGACATCTCTGAACAACATTATAGCCATCTTCGATGAAGTTTTACTTTCAAAATTATGGGCATATTTCTACTTCCTGGGCTGAGTTTCCTGTTTCTCATCACTATCTCCTCTACTTACAGCTTTGGGCAAAACTGAGTTTCCCAGGAACCCTACTTGAGAGCACTCAGGAGTACTGGATTTATCCCAACAAAGTACAAGCGCCTTCTTAGCTGCCCCGCCATTGTTGACGCTGTTCACATGTAGAGTTTGCCCGGTGCTCAACTCTGTTCCTAGGAATGGAGTCCCAGCCACCTATATCTTAAGAAATTGGCAGCCTTCACTGCCAGAGAATTTCTTAAAACAAAACTAGGGTGAATACAGCACGAGTGCTTGTGTGCGCCACTGCTAACATCACCCTCACCCTCACCACCACCACCACCACCACCACCACACCGCACAAATCATCTATGTCTTCTCGACAGCATAGCTGAGCATACTACAGGTACTACAATACTGAAAAAAAAATTATTACTGAGCCCTGGATAATAAATATTTGCTGTTCCCTAACCTTTCACAGGCAGAGTCACCCTATTAATGTCAGAGGCCAGGAAGTGATGTCCTGAAATGGAACTGTCTATGTTTTTCCAGAGTATTCTGTGAAAGCAAAAGAAATGTGTCTTTTTTGAACAACAATATTTTATAATCTCCTTGTTCCAACAGTTTATAGTTTATCTAATCTAATTTCTTGTCCTCTTGGGTCCACTCGGGCAGGAGCATACCAGTTAGAACTCAACACATATGTCTCTGGGTATGCCTCCGTCTGAATCACTACCATTCCTAAAATACTTATTTCTGTATCTTAGCATTTAGCCACATGGGCCATACAATGTCTCCCAAAGCTTTGTGATCCTAAGATTCAACAGTAAGTGACGTCAAAGGTTGCAAATACGGGCTGGGGAGGAGCTTGCTCAGAGTGAAGCACTTGTCAGGCAAGTGTGAGGACCTGGGTTCAGACCCCCAGCACTCATGAAAAGCTAGACTCCAGCAGTGTACACAGAACATCTGCACTCCTGAGGAGAGAGAGGGGTTAAACGCAGAAGAGTGCCCTCAAGTTTGCAGACAGGCTGGCTTGGCATGCACAATGGAAAACCAGCAAACCTCAAACAAGGTGTAAGATAAGAACAACACCTCCCTCTATTCCTGTCCCCCCACCTTCCTATCTCCCAGATCCACTCTTCTGGTTTTTTTAAGATCACAAAACACTGCACCACAGCTCTGTGGCTGCTTTCTAACCACACCCTATTTTCTCCTTTATTCTATTGCTGAGAGGTTTAATCTTTAAAAATGCTGCTAACTCACTGATGAGGCTATTCCAGATTTTGTGTAAATCCAGCTTTCTTGCCGTGCATCCTAAGCTGGCACTGCTATATCACCATCTTCTCTTTGGGGGGTTCAAAATCGATTTTTCTCACCCATTCACTAAGGGATTCTTTCTAGTTGCCCACAGAGTTCTATCTTGAGAGGAATATTGAGGTTGTAACTTAGCCATGGGATAGAGATTGGAATCTCACAGAGAGCCAAGCTACGGAAGACGCAGCTAGCACTCCTCATGATGAGCCCTGAATTTTCTTTGGTCCTTTCTTTCCCATTTCAAACACTGATAGAGTTAACCAGATCATGCAGAATAAAAGTCAGTGGGTTTCATCCCTGGGACCCATCCCCAACATTCCCAGTACAGGCTTAAGGACCCAGAATTTACAACTGTAGTCTTCTAAGAAAAATGAATGAACGTTATGACTTACAGCATTTGAAACTGACTGGTATCGATCGTAGCTAATGAGGACAATATTGTAGACAGATGCGGTGCACAAAAGATAGTCAGTAATGAGCCAAAACATGCAGATTCCACTTCCAAAATTCCAGTTAAACAACACGTGAGGGATGTACAGAGGAATGGAAATCAAACCTGTACAAGGAGGAAATTAATTAAAAAACAATACTGGACGAGCAAGTCGACTCAGTGACTGTAGATGCGTGCCACCAAACTTGATAAATTCCCCAAATCCACATGGCACAGGAGAGACCCAACTCCTACAAGTTGTGCTCTAACTTACACATGCATAGCATGGCATGCTGTGGCACCACTGCACCCATGCACGTGCGTGCACTCGCGCGCGCGCGCGCGCACACACACACACATGCATACATGCACACATGCGCACACATACTCAGCTTTTTAAATATTTTAAAACTATACACATCATTGACTACCAAAAAAGGGTACATTCTAATGGATACATCATAGAATGGCATGTCCAAATCCACAGAATATAGCTTACTTATTGTTACTAGTTGGATAACTGTCCTTTAGAGGTGCTATGGAAAAGTTCAGTCTTCAGCATGGTAGGACTGGTAGGTGCTGTGGACCTGTAGAGATGGAGCCAGGTGTGAGGCTCTTAGCTCGCTGGAGCATGCGCTGGACAGAGCCCAAATTCCTCTTCCCCATTCTAGATGTAGTGCTCACTCACACACATGCTCCCAACCAACCGTCTAACACCATCAGGAGCCAAAGCAATGGGCCACCCGACCTTGGATTCGAACTGCTGAACACTGATCTCAAAAGTTAGCTGTCTCAGGCATTTTGATGTAGTAATGCCGTGCCGACAATGGTAGATATAAATATCGTTGGTATTTTGCCAAGCTCTGTACAACTGATATCCCCTATGCATTCTTTAAGTGTTATTTTTAAAATAGTTGTCATGAGCAAGCTACCGGTGGGTGCTCCTTATCAATTCCCAAATGAAGCAGAGATCCTAACTGCATTTCCAGCCACATCCATCACAATGAATACAGATGTTCTCTGTGGTCCAAACTAAACATGGCGTCGGTCCGCCCTCCCGCAGCAGTGCCTCCAGCGGCAGCCCTGATTTTTACATCCCTTTGAAACATTGTTCCTCATAGGATGTCTTCCGCTTTCCCGTTTTTTTTCTGCTGGAGATCTGGTCTCCGCCCTACACTAGGCACATGAAGCTCCCTCCTCGCCTCTTTTCTCTCTGAAAAGCACTTACCTCTGTCCCTTTCCCAACGCCCTTGTCCTTGGAAGCTCTCTTACTGCTGAGATCCCTCTGTCATGTACACTCTCAGAAATTTTGCTACATTTTTTTTTTTTACTTTTTTGTGCATATAAATTGTATGCAATAAAGGGTTTCACCATGACATTATCATGAATGAAGATATTTTTATTGTGTTATCTCCTTTATTGCTGTCTCTTTTATTCTTCTTCCTGCAGGACCATTCTCTTCCCAGTCAGTCCTCTCTCTCTCTCTCTCTCTCTCTCTATCTATCTATCTATCTATCTGTGTGTGTGTGTGTGTGTGTGTGTGTGTGTGTGTGTGTGTGTGTGTTCCCTCTCTATCGCTCCACTGGGAGCAGTCCCAAACCCAGTAGCTGGGATTACAGGCCTGTATCACCAAACCTGTTTTCATTCCTATATGTAGTTCAAATAACTTGCTAATTTTGTGTTTCGGTTATGGGGTACGGTTGGTTTATTGAGACAGGATCTTGCTATCTAGCCCAGGCTGCTCTCGAAATCACTGTAGTTTGGGCTGTCCGCAAACCTGTGATACTTAGCCTTCTTCTGGGCCTTGGGCTGAGATTACAGGCATATGCTACCAATTGTTCTTTCAATGATCAGTAAGAGTCCCTGTGGTGACTTTCATATCATCAGCTGGGGTGGGGGCGGGAAGGGCAACTCTGACACAAAGTAGAACTCTAAGATTACCCGAGGTAAATCAAAGTACCTCGAACTGAGACACTGACATTTTGGTTCATCGTTCGTTGTGGCTTTCAGTGCTCCTGACACGTATATTTTCCACCTCTGTACTCATGTCTTCCATAGAAAACATGAGTAACCACTAGACACTGCTGACTTCAAGACTAAAGAGAAAGATCTGATTTAAACTCCTTTCCACACTTTCAGAACTTTGTGAAAAAGGAAGGATGTGTTAAGATTTCTAGAAACTGCATTAAATAATAGCTGGCCGCCTTTTTCTTTTTTTTTTTTTTTTTTTTTTTTTTTTTTTTTTTTTGGTTTTTTGAGGGTTTCTCTGTGTAGCCCTGGCTGTCCTGGAACTCATTCTGTAGACCAGGCTGGCCTTGAACTCAGAAATCCACCTGCCTCTGCCTCCCAAGTGCTGGGATTAAAGGCATGTGCCACCACTGCCCAGCCATGCATGCTTTATTGCCTGAGTGCAAGCCTTTCACAGAACCTGAAGCTCTCTAACTTGGCTAGGCAGCCAGGCCTGCAGATTGGGGATTGAACCCTTTGGTTTGGTAAATCCCTGCTGTCTCCATGGTGTTCTGGTATAGATACCCTGCTCTTGGTTCCTCTCTCTATGGAACAATGCTTCCATAGAAGAAACAGTTTCAGAAAATCAAACCTGAACTATCTCTCAGACAGGCCTGCTTGTACATGCCCCTGCCAAGTCTGCTCTGGAAATTTACAAGGCCTTTCCCATGGCTGAGCAATGAGCCTTTGTCATGTGTGCTTAAAAAGAAGTGAGGGAGGGTGAATAGGCTGTATCAAAAAGAGGATGGTATATATTTGAGGGCTAATATCCAATATATACAAAGAACTCAAGAAGTTAGACTCCAGAGAACCAAATAACCCTATTAAAAAATGGAGTACAGAGCTAAACAAAGAATTTTCAACTGAGGAATACCGAATGGCTGAGAAGCACCTAAAGCAATGTTCAACATCCTCAGTCATCAGGGAAATGCAAATCAAAACAACCCTGAAATTCCACCTCACACCAGTCAGAATGGCTAAGATCAAAAACTCAGGTGACAGCAGATGCTGGCAAGGATGTGGAGAAAGAGGAACACTCCTCCCTTGCTGGTGGGATTGAAAGCTTGTACAACCACTCTGGAAATCAGTTTGGGTGTTCCTCAGAAAATTGGACATAGTACTACCCGAGGAACAGCTATATCACTCCTGGGCATATACTCAGAAGAAGTTTCAACATGTAATAAGGACACATGCTCCACTATGTTCATAGCAGCCTTATTTATAATAGCCAGAAGCTGGAAAGAACCCAACAGAGGAATGAATACAGAAAATGTGGTACATTTACACAATGGAGTACTACTCACCTATTAAAAGTGAATTTATGAAATTCATAGGCAAATGGATGGAACTAGAAAATATCATCCTGAGTGAGGTAACCCAATCACAAAAGAACACACATGGTGTGCACTCACTGATAAGTGGATATTAGCCCAAAATCTCCAAATACTCAAGAAACAATTCACAGACCACATGAAGCTCAAGAAGAAGGAAGACCAATTGTGAGTGCTCCGGTCCTTCTTAGAAGAATAACAAAATACTCACAAAAGCCAAATATGGAGATAAAGTGTAGAGCAGAGAGTGAAGGAAAGGCCATTCAGAGACTGTGCCACCTGGGGATTCATCCCATATACAGTCACCAAGCCCAGACACTATTGTGGATGCTGACCGGAGCCTGATATAGCTGTCTAGCACTGCCAGATCCTTACAAATACAGAGGTGAATGCTCGTAGTTAACCATTGGACCAAGCGCAGATTCCCCAATAGAGGAGTTAGAGAAAGAACTGAAGGAGTTGAAGGGGTTTGCAACCCCATAGGAAGAACAACAATATCAACCATCCAGACACTCCCAGAACCCCAGAGTTCCCAGGGACTAAGCCATTAACAAAGGACTACACATGGCTCCAGCTGCATATGTAGCAGAGGATGGCCTTGTCAGGCATCAATGGGAGGAGAGGTCCTTGGTCCTGTGAAGGCTCGATAGATACCCCAGTGCAGGGGAACTGAGGGTGGGGAGGGGGCGTGGGGGGAGGAACACCTTCATAGAAGCAGGGCGGATGGGATGGGGGTTCTGAGAGGGGGAAAACAGGGAAAGGGGATAATGTTTGAAATGTAAATAAAGAAAATATCCAATAAAAAAAGATAAAAAAATAAAAAGGGGTTGGTAAAGGGAGATGAGGTGGAGAAGGGGAGCAGAAATGAGAATGAAGACGAAGGGGGAAACCCCATAAGATGGGAGGCCCACCCCATAAGATAGGAGTCCCGCCCCATGCCAGCTGCCCCTTACCTGCTGTCCCTCTGCCCTCCTCACCCCAGCCTCTGGCTCACATTCGCTGTGCACCTTCAGCCTCACATCCTTGGAACTGCATTTCTCTTGTCATAGTCTTCCCCGGACAGCAGCCCCTTCTGTTCGTTCAGACGTGTCTTTCTCAGTGAACCCTGGCTCTCAAGTTTTATACTGAAATGGCATACTCCCTCCCTCCATCCGCTCTCCCACTCTCACCCTGCTGCATTTTCTGAAGCAATTATCACCTCTAAAACACTACATACTTTTACTTATTTATGTTGTATATTACATCTCCCCAGTCACACACACACACACACACACACACACACACACACACACACGCACGCACGCACGCACGCACGCATGCATCAGGAGGGTAAGAAGTCTTGCCAGTCTTTGTGCTTGTTTGAAGTGTGCAACTGTTACATGAATGAATTGAAGACAGTGGGGAAGCCTAGTTTGCTTTAAAATCAACACCAGTGTGGTATTGCTCTTCTGTCCAAGCCACCTAAAAAATTGCTACCTCCTCCTTAAGCAAGCAGCAAGCAAACAGTGAGAAGAAGTAGAGAGATGCTGGATGGTGGAGAGTGCAGAGGGGCCACACTGTGTGCTCATCCCTCTCCCTGTTCTATATGGTGAAGTTCTAACATTCTCAGAGCGGCTCTATTGAGAGATAGAACATCTAAAGGAAAGACTCGGGGTAAATGTGCCACAAAGGTGGAGCCCTGATTCAATAGACTGATAGCCACATAAAAGGAGACAAGACAGAGTTTGCCTCTCTTCACAAACACCTCTCCAGCCCATGTGAAGCTGCAGAGAAAAGGCCACAGGGAAGGGAGGCTTCACTAGGAACCAAATTTGGTAGAATCTTGACCTGATCTTGAGCTTGTAAGATGTGTAAAAACACAGATTCCTAGTATTTAAGCTTCTCAGCCTCTGGTATTTTGTTACAGTAGTCTCAGTATATACAAAAGCCAAGAGAGAAATCCTGAACTGAACTGGTATGTAAAGATATAGATATAGATGCAATACATATAGATATACA
Organism: Mus musculus; assembly: GCF_000001635.26. NCBI lineage: Eukaryota > Metazoa > Chordata > Mammalia > Rodentia > Muridae > Mus > Mus musculus. The sequence continues at coordinate 13,010,565 of NC_000084.6, read as the reverse complement.
TATATAGCTATAGTACAAAACAAACAAAAAACTTCCCACCCTATAAAATTGTTCCAGGCTTTGTTGGCATCAACTACATTTTGCCTCTGAAGAGACTTTCCTGACCATTCACCATATGGCTGATAGGATATAAATACCCATGGTTGAGAGCACTGGTCACACAGTGCCAATTTAATAAGCATTTCCTTCTATATCTATATGCACAGTGTACTAGCTACTTTTCTTATTGCTGTGATCAAATACTGGACAAGAAGGAATGTAAGGGCGGTTGGGTTCATTTTGTCTCCCAGTTTAAAGAGGTACAGAGGTCACAGGCAAACAGGACTGTGTCAACAGGCAGGAATCAGAGTCCATAGGAAGCAAGATTGGAATATCGAACCTCAAGGCCTGTCCCCAATGACATACTTCTTCAGGAAGTCCTCACCTCCTAAAGGTTCTATAACTTTTCCAAACAGCACCTCCAGCCAAGGACAATGTGCTCAAACGCACGAGGCCCTGAGGGACAGCCCACCTTCGCCACAGCTGATAGTATTCAGATTAGTAGTAATGATAATAATGATAGTAATAATTCTAAGTGTCTGGCTTCCAGCTACAGAAAACCTCTCCTTCATGCATCACCCTGAGAGGATAGCAAGGGAAAGCCCACTGGCAGAACACTCAGATCTTAGTCCACAAGGCTCTCAGACACTGTCCCATTTCTTGTCCCATGATGAGTGTTGTGCTAAAGGCGATTTCCACAAGAAGGTCTCAGGACACAAGAAGCATGAAGGACAAGACCACAGGGCTCAGTTGGTAAAGTGGTTTTCTTGCAGGTAGGCAGTGTATCCTAATTGGTGAGTTATGGGCCAATGAGAAACCTTGCCACAAAGGAAGTGGTCACTACTCCTGAAGATGACACATGAGGTTGTCTTCTGGCTTTCACATGTACATATACACATCCATTTTCAGGTGCACACACATGCACATGTGCAGGCACACACATACAAGAAGGAGCTTGTACAAACACACAGAGACATATCTTCACAACTGTTTGTCTTGTTTGAGACATGGTCTCACTATGTAGCTAGGATTAAAGGCATGAACCACCACACTCAGTCTGCATGCAAACATTTAAAAAAAAAAAAAAGCTTTGACATCTCTCAGCAGAAACAAAGCTGTTCCTTGCCCATCCTCGTGCCCGTGGAGGGAACCGCAAGTCTACCAAACGACCACATCTACATCTCCTGGCTATGGTGCTTAAGCCTCGATTGGAAGTGTGTCCTCGATGCCTATCTTGGACTAGACAGAGAATTACTCATTTTTATCTGAAGCTGTCTTGGTTTGAAAGTTCCCAGTCTAAGGCTCTCTCAGCTCTTCACCTCACCTTTCCCTACCGCCAGGCTCCTCATGGTCTCCTCTCACTGTGCCAGAGTGCACCATCTCTTTTAAGTGCCAAGTGTTACTAAAGGCTGTAAAATCCTGTGAGGGAAAAGGAGATCTGTGTTTCTATAGCAGACTGCTCTCTGTGTTTACACATACTGTACACTTACACATGTGATGTGAGCATGGAGAGCAATGCAGAAGGATCTGCAGCTAGCTGCAGATGTTAGCTGGAGGATGAAATTGAGGCAAGGAGTGGTAAGATTGTTAATTTAATTAAAGCACACATATAAACATACATATGTGTGTATACACACATACACATATAAAAAGCATATATACATATATACACATATATATTTATAAATACATATACACGTTATATAATTAATATTTATATGATATATATGAATACATATATGTGTATTATGTATATATAAGTGTGTGTGTGTGTATATATATATATATATACACACACAATGTACTCCTCCTGTTAATGGTGAGGCTCCTGGGTTCAATTTCTACCACTGCATAGATAGATAGATAGATAGATAGATAGATAGATAGATAGATAGATAGATAGATAATTGGCTAGCTCTGTTTATCTGTGGCCTGCCATTTCTGTTTAGTAAGCTCCATTAGATACTGACATTACTGTGTGAAGGTCTTCATCATCCACCTTCAGCCCTAGCTTCCTCCATCCAACCATTTTTTCAGCAGCCAGCCTGCAGCACATACTCAGCGATTTGCTGCCTGTGCCACTGCTGATCCTTGTCACTCTCTTCCTCATCTTCAGCTCTAGAAATCCTATCTGTCCTCAGGGTTACACTGGGAGTGCCACAATCCTGTAACCACATGTACCTCCCTCTGCCCTGAGTGTCCGTGGCACACAGTGGACCGTCATGGAACCTCCCATCATACCCGAAGGTCCTGTGAACTTATCTTACATTCTGTGCCACTGGAGAAAGAGACAAACCCTCTCTGTGGATTTCCTGGTTCCCTGATAGTACTGGAGTGCCCAACTCTGTTAACATTCACTGTGTATGATACAAACGTTAGTAAACTCAGTCTGAGTCAAAACATTTCAGACAAGAAATCCAAAGAGAAGGGGACTAATGTTTGTTGAGCAACCACTGTGTTTTGGGCAATGAACAAAATGTCCTCTGATTGTGTTTTAACATAAGCACAAGCTGTATGTAGCTATGAAGAAAAGTAATGTGGCTATAGCAAAAGACAGTCTCCTAGGAGCTCCTATGAGATGCATCGGTCCTCTGAAGTACAGGAGTACCCTATCTGACCATCATGAGAAGGGGAGAGCATAATGCCCAGCAGGTAGAGCACCAGGCTCACAGAAGAGATAACAATAAGGAAGTGAAAATGATTTTTTAAAAATTTTTTTCAAAAAAAAATGGTTTCAAAGACAGAGGAACCTAGTTTCTGTGAACTCTTGTGATCACATGATGCTCTGGTACTCTGTCACATGTAGAGCAGCTGATTGCTGACTGTGTCCAATTCCATGCTATACAGTACACTGACCAACCTGTCCCTGTCCCTGTCCCTGTCCCGCTGCATGTACCACTTCTTGGTCATGCTCGCTTCCAGCAGACACATGATTCTTATTACTTCAATACTGGGTACAAAGGAAACGATACTTACTAAGGGAATAGTACCTGTAATTCTAAACAAATTAAAAATAGCTCTGAAAGCAACCTAACTGTGACACTAAAATAACTTTGGAACTATTCTGAATTCTTTTATTCTAAAAACAAAACAACATAAAAACCTGTTTTCAGATAAAACTTCCCCTAATAGTCATATGTGTACTGTTTCTTTTTAAAGTGCCACACATATCCTTGCCAGAGTTCTAACACTTTAACTTTTCTTCTTGTCCCCTCCAATCCATGCAGCCCCTGGAATTACACAACTTTAAGTTTGATAATTTTAAGTAAAGATACATAACTTACCCACGAGGAAGTCAGAAATAGCCAAATTAAGAAAAAAATAATTACTTCGATGTCTAAGGTTTCTGTCCACCACAAAGGCTAAGATGACCACAGCATTGCCTACCATTATAGCAAAGGCAAATGAAGACATTAAAAATGCCAAGGGGACCTGAGCAGCTGGTGGCAAGATGCCAGTACTGTTAGACTCCGACATCACATCAAATGATGGCTAGTACAGGAGATCCACTTGGCCAGGCAGTCTTAACAACCAGACACCTCTTAGATACAGTCCCCTACTCAAAACAGCAGCTTCAAATCTACTGGTGATTTCACACTACTTCCTGGTTATTGATAACCATCAACTTGTGGTGGCAATTTCCCTTTAACTGACACTGAAAAAATGTTTTCACAAAACAAAGAAGTATTTTTCTTAAGCAATGCAATATATTCATCTATCTCCCAAGTAGAGAGCAATATTATATAATATCTATAAAAACATAGTTTATATATTTTATGAGCCATAAGCTGGAATTGGGTGAGATTCGTTTTTTAAAATAAAGATCCAACTAAAAATTCTCTTCTGACCATAAGAAGGAACCAGGGGTTAAGTTTCACTCTGCCTCTAAAATAACCTATAAAGGGAGCGGGGACAAAGGGGCAGTTCTTCCTGAGACGCTCGCAGGAGGCTTCAGAGCCGGTCAGAGAAGGGAAATAAAGACAGGAAGTCTAACAGTGCCTCTGAGCCGAGGGGTTGGGGCTGGGAGCTGCAGGACCAAAGCGGGATGCGAACTTCAGAGAAGCCCAGAGGTGATGCAGGGGACTGAGTCCTGGTCAGAAGAGTATGGAGGAAGTGTGCAGGCAGCAAACAGGAGTATTTGAGAAGATGAGCGTGAGTGGTACTGAGGAGACTGGGGTAGGAGGATTGATGTGAGGAGACCAGACCAGGCTATACTGAATCCCAGGCTAACCTGTACTACAAAGTGAGAAGGCACCTCAAAAAATAGAAGAAACTAGTATTTATAGACCATAAAATAATCCAACCCAAAGATAAAACTTACAACTAATATCAGGCATTTCAAGAAACAAGCTAAGAAGCCAACCCATAATAAGGAAACAAATCAGCCCACGGAAACCAATTTAACCCTTGTTTAAAAAGCCAGACATGACCCCCAACAATGGGCAAAGAAACATGTTAGTGGTGGTGCTGTTCTTATCAGTCAAGGGCAGAGCAGATGGCAGTCCTTTGTGCATTCTAGCTTGATGCCCCGGCTTGATGGTCAAAGCTGTCATACGCCTACAGCTCAAATATATCAAATTGAATCAAATCAAATCCAGGCAGCACAGCTAGGGAGGGGGAAGGCAGACAGAGACCTGCAGTCCACCATGCCATCCACAGACCTGATCACCAATGCACAGCACAGGTGGGCCAGAGACACCCACCTGCAGTCACACCATGTAGCATGGATGGAGGATGCAGTCACTCAGGGTTCTGCCAGCCACATGCTGAGCCTGCAGCAAGAGCCGCCACAATGTGCTAGTATGTGGTGGTCAGATGTGAGAGAAAGAGCAGCCTGAGCATTATGAAGAGAGATGGAGTGGTAGACTAGAGGGTGGGGAGGAATAGCCTATGGTGAGTGGCCAGTCCCGCCAACGGGGGCCATAGTGAAGTCCCAGGCTGAGATGCTACTGAAGGCCATGTCTGGGTCCATGGCTATGTAGTGTCAGGAGCCGGTCATTGTCCATGACTCATTTTACCACTGAGAACAGCCATTAGGGAAAACATGGGTGCTCCGGGACTATGTTTAGCTAGCCCCAACCATCACTGGATGCTGAGCTCTAGTGAACCCATCTCCCACCTCTGGCAGCACTCAGGAGAGTGGGCCCTGCACCTCAGCCAGGCAGCACAGTGGAGTTGGCCTTTGTGGTGGGAATAGCCAGCCCCTTTGTGTGGTAAGCCAGCCAGCCCTGAGGGCATAAGTGTGGGAGAGCTAAACCCCACCACTCGTCTGTATTGGGGTGGCACATGCACAAAGGTGATGCCCCATCCCTTACACCTTCAATCATGAATTTTAGAGAGTTGGCCCTGCCCCTCACCAACTTCAGCACTCCAGAGAACAGGCTCCACACCTTACTTGGACACCACAGCAGAGCTGACCCTAATGGTGGGAGTGCAAGTGAGCCAGCCCTGAGGGTGAGAGTGCAGAAGAGCTGACCCTGCCACTTGTCTGCCATGAGGTGGTGGGTGGGTATGGGTAAGGGGAAGCTGGGAGAGGGGATGCCCTCCACCCCTTCACTCCTTGGCACCTGAGGGGGTCAGGAGAGATGACCGCAGGTCATGAAAGCAGGTGAACTGACCCTGCCTCTCACCAGCTGCAGCACTTGGGAAGATAGACACTGGATCTTGTCTGCCCAGCAAAGTAGGGCCAGCCCTGGTCAAGGGTGTGTGGGTGAGCCAGCCTTAGGGTGAGAGTGCAGGAGAGATGGCCCCACCACTTGTCTGCTGTGAGGTGGTGTGAGTTCAGGCATGACCCCCTCCCTTCCCCTCACCACATGCAGCAGTCAGGAGAACTGGTCCCAGGGTCATGAGAGTAAGTGAGCTAGTGTTGTCCATCACTGGCTGAAGCACTCAGGAGAGCAGACCCTGTAGCTCTCCTGGGCAACAAGGTATTGCTGGACCTCATAGTGAAGGCACGGGTGAGTCTGTCCCAAGGGTATGAGAGTGAGAGAGCTGGTCCAGCCCCTCACAGGCTGTAGCACTTGGGAGAGTAGGCCCTGTGCCTTGTCTGGACAGCACAGTAGAGTGGGTGTGGGTGGGTGGGCTCCTGAGAACACAAGAGCAGAAGAGTTGACCCTGCCTCCTGCAGATGATGGCATCGCGTTACCTAGCTGGCACAGAGCTGAAAAGATCACCCTGGTGGTTCGGAGAAGGGAGAGCCAGGGTGCTGACCAGCCCAGCTTCCATGCAGGTCCAGATCCAGGGCTCTGAGTTGACCCACCCAAAAATCTGTAAAATCTGCACATGATTTGGATGTGAAAAGGGCTGGACCTGCGGATCTCCATGACACAAGGCGGCAACAGGATGGCCCAGAGGAGTCCTGATGAGGATTCAGTGTTGGTGGTGTCACAGAAGCCAGAGACCTCAGGCCAGACTCACGACTCATTGAAATGAACATTTACAAGTGTGCACAGAGCGGTAAACTGAGGTCAACCTGTACTCTTTACACACACACACAGCACTCTGATACACATGTGCATATATACAAATATGAACACACGCACTCACGCATACAGAAATAAGCTACACAAGGACCATCATATAAAATTAAAAAATACAACACAACACAACACAACACAAAAGTGTGAACAGTAAGTGTGGTAGTTGCCACTCTGAATCCCAGGACTTAGGAGGTAAAGGCAGGAAGTTCAAGGTGGTGATCTTTTGATACATAGAAAGCTTAAGGTCAGATAAGATTACAAGAGATGCTGTCTCAGAACAAAACGGAAAAGGTGCTTTGTTTTGTTTTGTTCTGTTTTGTTTTGTTTTGTTTTTTTTTAAAGAAAATTTAAAATGTATGTGGTGGTAGGGCATATAACATAAACTGGAAAGCCACAAATGCCTCCAGGTTGCTTGTTGAGAACACTCTGTGCAGAAATACAGTGAATGGATGAGATGTTTTTCAAGAATGAAGGTGAATAAGAAACTCTCCAGTAGCCTACATTTGGTTTTTAAAAAATGCCTTAATATGTTGTATGAAAATTTTTTCAATTAAAAATATCTTTCCCAGCCAAACAAAAATAGAGCTGGGAATGGCTAAGCAATGTTTGCCCTTGACTTTCTAAGCAAGAGACCCGAGCCCAGATGCCCAGAACCTTCCTCCCGCAGGTTCCTTGCCAGCTATTTTGTTGTGGCTTGAGACATGGTTATCAGAAGTAAGACATTATGTGTATCATTTCCAACCTAAATGCAAAAACTCCACCCCAACTAGACCATCTGCTCCTGCACCTTGGCAAGTTGGGTCAGATCATGAAAATATGAGATGGTACCATAGAAGGTAATATCCCTTTCCCTGTATTTATCCAAGATGACACTTGCCATTGAGAATGAGCCAAGGGGAAGCCATAGACTACCTCTCCTCTCTACTGGCACACACAGTAGATTTAGCCAAAGGGATCTATAGGTGTTGTGTGTAATTTTAAAAACCATGCTTGCTCCTTGCCCAGTGCCACAGCTGTGCTATGATCCAAGATCTGCCGCCAGCAATGGCCCTGTTACTCAGCCCCCATGGCTACCTTTGCCAAGTTGTCCTGGTCTCAGCTCCACCAAACCAATAGCTCTGACGCTTTTGCTCTGGATTCTGGGAACTGCACTCCCTCTCCACTGGCCAACCACCCTGCAGCTAGCTCCGCCAATGTCTGCCCTGGCTGTGTCTTTTCTCCTGCCCACCTGAGTTGCCACAGATTGAAAACACCAGACAGTCCTAACACTTAAAAAGCCAGCCAGATAACACAAGTGATGGCCACAGAATCTACTGCAATAAACTCGTCAGCTATCTTGTGTCAGAATTCCACCAGTGGCAGAGGTCGCCACCGGTTCTAGTCAACCCGAGGCCTCACACAGTATACTGCTCCTTTCCCAAAGCCTGCTGAAAACCAGTCTCTCTCTCTCTCTCTCTCTCTCTCTCTCTCTCTCTCTCTCTCTCTCTCTCTCTCTCTCTCTCTCCCTTCCCCTCCTCTTCCTCCTGGGACCTGGAAATTCCACCTTTTTTCCTCTGCCCAGTTTCTGTGTCTGTATTGACACAATCAAGAACCAATTAGGGAAATGACACCTCCACCTACATATAGAAGGAATGGCTTGGATGGCAATGGCAACTGGAGATGGATTCGTAGAATTGCAATAGTCAATAAGCTGGAGCTAGTTCTTGAAAGGATGTTACAAGGGAGAGTCTCATATGAGGTTGCTGGAAGGAAACCCATGATAAAGAGTAACATCTTCCCTTCCAGTTGTCTCCTGAAATGCAGGACACTGTTTTCCCAAACCTCTTCTTTTGGAGAACCTCAGGGAGCATTACAGCAGCCAACTCAACTAAGACATACATGCTGCCAAGAATGGTCTAGAACCCCAAAACAGACAAGCAGACGGGAGCTCTGGCTGGAGTGAGATAGGCCAACACTCACAAAGCTCTGTTCACATTTCACTGAAGCTGTTGTTGAAGACCTGAGTTGGGAGTCAAGCCCTGGATACACATGTCCACCTCCAGCTGAGAACACAGATAAACAGGAAGCCTAAAGGATGTTAGATGCCATTAACTGTAAGGAAAGATTAAGGAAGGAATTGGGTAAAATGGCAAAAGTCCATCCTCTGCGTGTCCTATGTGTCAAACCCTGACTGTAAAAATAGTTCTTCTTCTGTTCACGTGGGTAAAAAGCCACAAGGAGATAGATAATTGGAACACTTAGATAACTTAAAAAAACAAAACAAAACAAAACTTTGGGTTCACATTCATGATAGTGAAAAGTCAGAAATCCTATGTGGGTGGCTGTGGGAAATGTGACACTCTAAACAAATACCGTGGCATTCCAGTTTATTCCTTAGTCACAAAAAAGAAAGACCATAATTAATGCATTCCCAAGCCTTCTGCACTCTGAGGGCTCAAACTGCATCTGAGATATAAACCATGCTTGTATGAAGGAGAGAGCCTTGTGTGACTCGGCAGAACTCAATGCTTACTTACCTCATGACAGGGCAGGTCCAAGGAGCACCAATTAGAGACAGCAACTCACATGACCCCACCCACATCTCACAGGATAGATATGCCTCTCTACAGAATGATGGACATCGCAAAATGCATTTGTTCATTTGCCTCACTCAGTTTTCACTTTTACACACACACACACACACACACACACACACACACACACACACACACACACGCATTCTTTCCCCTAGCTTCTCCTTCTCTTCTATGAATCTCAATATAGTTAACTCTCTGCTTTCACCGTCCATCTCATGTTCTGTATCATGTCATAAAAGCCCTGTATGTGTACATCTGCCATCCGCTCAAACTCTGTCCTATAAGCAAGAAAAACTGTTTAGTTTGTTTCCATGATCTGTCCATTGATGAGAGTGGGGTGTTGAAGTCTTCCGCTATAATTGTGTGAGATGCAATGTGTGTTTTGTGCTTTAGTTTCTTTTATAAATGTGAATGCCCTTGCATTTGGAACTTATATGTTCATAATTGAGAGTTCATCTTTGTAGTGTTTTCCAGCCTTTTACTCTGAGGTAGTGTCTGTCTCTGTCACTGAGGCTTGTTTCCTGTGTGCAGCAAAATGCTGGGTCCTGTTTATGTATCCAGTCTGTTAGTTTATATATTTTGGGGGGAATTGAGTCCATTGATATTAAGAGATATTAAGGAAAAGTGATTGTTATTTCCCACTACTTTTGCCATTAGAGGTGGAATTATGTTTGTGTGGCTGTTATTTTGTGTTTGTTGAAAGAAGATTACTTTCTTGCTTTTTCTAGGGTGTAGTTTCCCTCTTTGTGTTGTTCTCCATCTATTATCCTTTGTAGGGCTGCATTTGTGGAAAGATATTGTGTAAATTTGGTTTTGTCATGAAATATCTTGTTTTTTCATATTGTTTTTTCTGTATATTGTAATTGAGAGTTTTGCTAGGTATAGTAGCCTGGGCTGGCATTTGTGTTCTCTTAGTGTCTGTATGTCATCTGCCCAGGATCTTCTAGCTTTCATAGTCTCTGGTGAGAAGTCTGGTGTAATTCTGATAGGTCTGCCTTCATATGTTACTTGACCTTGTTCCCTTCCTGCTTTTAATATTCTATATTTGTTTAGTGCATTTGGTGTTTTGATTATTATGTGATGGAAGGAATATCTTCTCTGGTCCAATCTATTTGGAGTTCTGCAGGCTTATTGTATGTTATGGGCATCTTTTTCTTTAGATTAGGGAAGTTTTCTTCTATAATTTTATTGAAGATATTTACTGGCCCTTTGAGTTGGGAATCTGCTTTCTTACATACCTATTATCCTTGGATCTTGTCGTCTCATTGTGTCCTGCATTTCCTGGATCATTTGGGTTAGGAGCTTTTTGCATTTTCTTTGACTGTTGTGTCAATGTTTTCTATGGTATCTTCTGTACCTGAGATTCTCTCTTCTATCTCATGTATTCTGTTGGTGATGCTTGCATCTATGACTCCTGATCTCTTCCCTAGGTTTTCTATCTCCATCTTTGTCTCCCTTTGTGATTTCTTTATTGTTTCTATCTCCATTTTTAGATCTTGGATGGTTTTGTTAATTTCCTTTGCCTATTTGGTTGTGTTTTCCTGTAATTCTTTAAGGGATTTTTTTGTGTTTTCTCTTTAAGGGTTTCTAGCTGTTTACCTGTACTCTCCTGTATTTCCTTAAGGGAGTTATTTATGACTTTCTTAATGTCCTCTATCACCATCATGAGAAATGACTTTAGATCTTAATCATGCTTTTCTGGTGTGATGGTGTATTTTATCTAAATGACAAATATGATGGACTGGATGTTAATTGTATATCATACTTTGTAATTTACATAATTGTTATCCTAATGCTCAATTTATATCTGAGAGAAGAGCCTTTTTTTATCGAACAGAAAGGGTGAGATGTTGGAAATTGGTTCTAATGCTTTTTCTGAATTCAGCTCCCAAAAGCCATGTTTCCAGACGCTAAGGATCCCTGCCCCCAGCTGGCTTTGATTGGTAATAAGGAATGCTCTACAGCCAATGGCTGGGCAGGGAGATGGAGCCAGGACTTTTAGATTGTGCAGGTAAGGGACCAAAGGGAAAAAAGAACAGATAGAATCACCATGATGTGAGAGCAGAGAGATCAGACTTAAGGTCCCACCAACATGTAAGAATCAGGGTAAGTGGCCACAGGGGTCACTATCCTGACTGGGTCTTGGGCAGCAAAGATAAAATACAGATTTAGAGAATGTTAACTAAGGATTCCTAGAGGGGGATGTGTTCTAGGTGCAGGGAGGTTCAGGAAGTGCCCAACTATTGAGCTAGTAAGGCATATTAAAAATATCACTGTGGGGCTGGGCGTGGTGGCACACGCCTTTAATCCCAGCACTTGGGAGGAAAGGCAGGCAGATTTCTGAGTTCAAGGGCAGCCTGGTCTACAAAGTGAGTTCCAGGACAGCCGGGGCTACACAGAGAAACCCTGTCTCGAAAAAAAAAAAAACAACCAAACAAACAAACAAAATATATATATATATATCACTGTGAGTGAGTGTGTGTGTGTGTGTGTGTCTTTCATTTGTGAATCCAGAGCTCTTGGGAAGGTAGCTAGAAGCTCAATCGCCTTCTGGGAGCCAGAGTGTATTAACTATTCACCATTACACAGTCGGATCGGGGTACCTTCTTAACAGACACAGCGTACCTAAAGGTAGGGATGGGATAGGCTGTTTGTTAACCCAGCTGGGTTGATGACTGAGTGATAACCTTTTCTTATTGTGTGTAACATATGAATATTGGGCAGACAGAGAGAGAAAGAGATAGGGTGAGAGAGAGAGAGAGAGAGAGAGAGAGAGAGAGAGAGAGAGAGAGAGAGAGAGAGGCAGATAAGCACGCACTGTTCACAGAGCAAACACCTGATCACCTGATGGCCACTTCGGGTGGGGAGGATCTCACAGTGGCCCTGTAGACCTTATCTGTGGAGAGTGCAGGCTTGTGAATCTTATCTCACAGGACAGGCAAAGTCACAAAGTATTTTATCAGCCTCCTTTTCCTTCCCCCTTCACACTGAACACTTTCTTTGGAGGCTGGAATTAAGAAGTTATATGAACTATCTTCTATATGTCTCTTAACTAGCAAGGCCTCGAAAGTTGACAATAAGCAGCCGGTTTTTGAGAGGGACTTTGAGGCTGTGGAAGATGTGAGTGCATCCTGGTACCTCCTGTTAGGAATGAAAGCTGAACAAGGAAAGGCAGAGGCTGAGCAGATCAGCACATGGATCCCACCCACAGCACTCATGATAAAAAACATGGTTAGCTGAAGATGATTAGCTCGGTGGTGAGGGAGGAAATGCTTGCTTACCCAGCATGTACGAGGCCCTGGGTTTAGTCCTTAGGACAGTTGTGGGAGAATCATTAGCAATGATTTGCATGCTCTGAGTGGAAAAATCAACTCAACTTTCAAGTTATATGTATAGTTATCATACACACTGAGTCTTGAACATCACTTATTGTTGTTATCCATCAAAGAAACAGGGTCTCACCATGTAGCTCTGGCTGGCCTGAACTCCATATATACTCTACGTTGGAATCAAACTCCACCCTCCTCTGCCTCTCAGTTGCTGAGATTCATCTCCTGTACCCCTGGCTCATCAATCCCGGGAACGCTGTTCATGTTCTTTTGAGACAGGGACTCTCGTTGGCTTCTGACTGACTCCTCAAGTGCCAAATATTTTTAAAACTTCTTTTAAAATTAAACTATAATTGAGTTATTTTCCCCTTCCTTTCCTCCCTCTAATCCTTCCCATGTATCCTTCTCCCTCTCAACAGTGTGGTCTATTTTTGTTCCTGTGTGTATCCCTAAATTATAAACACAGCCTGCTCAGTCCTTTAATGTCACCTGTGTGTATAGGCTATCAGGGCTGACCATTCGGTGCTGGATAACCAACTGGGGGACTCATCCCAGGGGAAACTGCTTCACCCATTCCCAGGATTCCCTAGTTGCCTATAGCCCATTGTCTATGGGTGGGGCTCCATGAGAGTTTCATTGTTAACATGTCTATTGATGTCATACTCCTTAAAGTCTTACTTAGGCAGCCATTTTGTTGAGGTATCATGGTTGAAGCATCTATTGCAAAGAGAAGTTTCTTTGATGAGTGGTGAGAGCTACACTTCTCTGTGGGTGTAGGGACATTTAGAGTATAGTTAGGAATGATGATGTTTTAGTAAAGTGACACTAGCAGGTTCTCTCTAAGACCCTTGGCCTCACTATCCCTAGGTAGTTGTCTAGGTTTCCAGTACCAAGCATAATTTCCCTTTCTGGAGCATGACTGAAGTCCAGTTAGAGATCTGTTGACTACCAACAATATATGAATGCCACTATTGCACCCATGGTTCCAATGCCATGCTACCCATCTTTGTGGTTCATAGGCGTCACCGTTGAGTGGGACGATTGGTTGCTTCCCTGTCTTCGAAATGTACATGGCACCTTGGTACTATCTAAGCTACCTGTCAGGAAGGAAGTCTGCAAGTCAGATCCAGCTCAAGTCCACCAGGTCATGTATGTGAAATTCAGAAGTGAGGACTTACCTTCAACTTCTGGGAGACAACCAAAAGCAATGCCAATCACCTACATTGGTTTCTATTTGTGCCCACTTTTTTCATGTGGATTGTGTGTTCACCCCCATCTTATTCAGCTGGAATATTACTATCTCAACTATTTCCTGACCCCGTGCATATAGATATATGCACTTCTAGATATATAGCACCTAAGCATCCATCAGGATTTCGAAACAAGTTTTGGAACTCTAAAGAGACCAAGTTAGTGGAAGTTGTCTGTTGCCAAATACAAATATATATTATTAAATTTAAATGTTCTAGTTGTATCCATAAACAGCTTCCTCAAAAATGTCAAAACTGTGATCTACCTACAGTATTAGTTGATTTATTACATTTTTCCCAATGATTTTTGCAGATTGGATTATGTTTGTTAATGTCCAGACAACACAGTATTATCAATCTCACTGGCAAACATGAAAAGGATTAGATAACCTGACCTTGGACAGAACATCACTTTTGTAAACTGGTGTCTGCTTACTGTATTTCAAACACACATATTTGTCTTTGGTTTCCAAAAACAATCAAAATGACTTCTAAATAGTTTTTTTTTTAATTATCACTGGATTATAAAACTGATCATGTTTGGTTATATATGAAATCATAGAACTGGATATTTATTCAAGATGAATTTTTAGAGTTTGGGGTTGTATATGTATGTTTGTGTGTGTGTGCACACATGTGAATGCACATGTATGTATGTATACAGAGGCCAGAGGTTGACGTAGAGTGTCTTTCTCAATCACTCTTCACTGTATTTTTTGAGGCAGGTTCTCTCACTGAACCTCGGGGTCCCATGTAGACTAGACTGGTTACCTTGCAAACCCAGGAATCCTCCTGCCTCTGCCTCCTTAGCCCTGGGGGTGCAGGCATGACAGGTTTAACTTTTTTTTTAACCCAGGTGCTAAGAATTGACCTTTGTTCATGCTTTACATGGCAAGCATTTGACTGACTGAGCTATTGGCCCGTCCCTGAGCCACCCAGGCTAGCTCACAGCAGAACAGTGTTGGGCCCAGCTCTCATCCACACCCCTGCCACCAGGGCCAGCACTACTGTGCTGCTCAGGGGAGGTATCCAGCCGGCTCTCCTGAGAACTACAGCTGGTGATGAGCAGGGACAGCTCTCCAGAGCTCATGACCCCGTGGGCAGCTTTCCAGACTGCTAGGGTCTGTGTGTCATCACCTCAGTGCCTATGCTACCTATGGAAGGCAAGTGGCAGGGTCAGCTCTTCCATACTCATGCCCTCAGACCAGCTCCACTGCCCTGCCTGGGTGAGTGACCCGCTCTTTGGAGTGCTGTTGCGAGTGAGAGGTGGGACCAGCTCTCCAGGGGCCACAGCCAGTGAGGGGTGGGGCCAGTCTGCACAGCCCTCCAGGGTCCACTTCTTGTTCACTATGCCAGAATGCCTTCCCAGGGAGCAGAAGAACATGGTAACTTAATGTCTAATTAGGACTCTAGGTACTCTGGGAATCCTCAAAAAATAAGCCTACACCAAATACAAGGTAAAACTTAAAGAAATTCTTTTCACATTCTAGGCATCACTAAACAGCTCATTTAATCTTCATAACAATTTAGATGAAGAATAATATTCATGAAACTCAACAATCAAGTTAGGTACTTGGAATTTCACATATTTAATACCCTTGCCAATGAGGCAATTGTGGCATGTGGAGATCTGTAGATTAACTCCCCAGAGATGCAAAGCTGTAAACTGATTTTTCCATATCTGATTGAACCTTGGTAACAAGCCCCATCTTCCACTTCTAATTACTAATTTCAGGACTGACTCCACCTCTTCAAGACAAAATGTGGTTACCCAAAGTATTTAACCTGATTTGTCAGTATGGAAATACAAACCAAGACAAGTGATGCTACCCACACCATGAAAATGAAGTTACACCACAGAGAACCCATGTACCACTGGCAGGAGCAGATTCCACTCTAACTGTTTAGACAACTGCTCACTTCCTAAATCAGCATGCTAGAGCCGTCTTGGATTTTTAAGGATCTAGGGAATGAGTTGACACCTCACTAATAGCTTAAATTGGACAGAATGAGAGCAACTTGCAAGCATCTCCAATCTGCACTGACCTCAGAGCCAGCACACGCCTGGGCACCGCGTGTCCACACTCTACATGTGCTTGTGTATATGCTATGAGCTAGCATATGCCCAAGAGAAACGCCTACAGACGAGGCTAGGGAAACGGCTAGTGGGCCAAGGCACCAGCTGCTAACCCTGATGACCTGAATTTAATCCCCAGAGCTCACATGGTCAAAGAAAAGTAACAGCTCCTGAAAGTTGTCCTCTGAACGTGTACACACACACACACACACACACACACACACACACACACACATACACACACACACATACACACACACACACACACACACACACACACACACACACATACACACACACACACACACACACACACACACATACACACACACACACATACACACACACACACACACACACACACACACATACACATACACACACACACACACACACACACACACAGGTACAAAAATAAGTAAAATAAAAATGTATAGAAATGTGTACATACATTCACTAGTGTGCAAAAAGTAACACTGCTACACATTACCACCTAGATGAGTCTCCCAATCCAACTCTGGAATAAATTGTCAAAGCAAGACTCTGCACCATTCCAGGCACATCTAGGTCAAACCAGACAAAACTCATCACCTGTATAAGAAATAAGGGAAGTGATTACCCACAGGAGGGGCCAGAGCACAGGAACCACAAGTCACTTCAGTTCCATCCAAGGGCTGGCTACATAACAGTGTTCGCTTCGTGAAAATTCACCCCAAAAATTGCATCATGAAAGGAAGAGCTTTGATTTCATAATTTAAACCAACTGGGAATGGGAAGAAAGTCCAAATGAAAATCATTGGACTATAATTTGAAAAAGAATGTAAGAAAACTTTTAGGGGCTAGAGATATGGCTTGGTCAGTAAAGTACTAACCACACAAGCATGAAGACCCAACATGAGTTTGAGTCCCCCGCACCCATTGGAGAAGCCTGTGTGGCAGGGCACACGTGCTTTCCGTGGTGGAAGTAGGAGGTCAGACACAGGATGGCAACTGGCACTCACTGGTCAGCAGGCAAGCCCAGCTGATGATCTGGTTCAGTGAGACAAGGTCTCAAACATGACTTCTGGTACATACACAAATAAAAACCCTTTTAAACAAAGTTATGTGTGACCTTGAAGGTTGGGCAGTGTTTAGACATGACACCAAACGATGGTGTGCAGAGGAGGAAGCGTCTGAGATGTGATACCACGTTGCAGTACTTGCCTGCATACACAGCCCTGGGCCCTGTCCTCAGGGTCCAGAGAGTAGTGGGGGAGGACTCAGGTCTCAAAACATTAAAAAATTTACTCTGCCAACAGGCACTGCTAGGAAGATGGAAAGGTGGCTACATATTCAAGGGGAAATTGGAAATCGAGTATCTAACAAGGGCACTGTGTCTAGAATACATTTCCTTACTGAGTTATGGGTACACAGGCTCCTGTCTCTACACCTTTTATGGACCCTGGGAATGCTATCAACCACACTGCTTATTTTTACTAGAATAATCTGGCTGATAGGTGAAGAACTATAAGAAAATATAAACCCTGGATGGATTCCAGTCCTATGTTTTCCTTACAGTCAGAGAGACATATGAAAACCTTTATGCAATGAAACAACACTTTACATTTGCTTCTAAGAGTTAAAACTCTGGCTTACTCGCAGCACTCAGTTAGTAGAGGCAGGAAGATCTCTAAGTTCAAGGCCCACCTGGTTTACAGAGCAAGTTCCAGGACAGCCCAGGGTACATAGAGAAACCTTGTCTCAAAAAAACAAAACAAACAACAAACAAAAACTTAAAAACCTGAAAAAGCCTTGCTGAAAAATACTGGAGGAATGGGTTTGTTACAATGTACCCAGAAGACAGAATGCAATGTAGCCATAAGAAGTTAAGCCATAGAAGAATATTTATTGATATGGGAAAATGTTAACAATATACTTCTATATGAAATATGTAGGATACAAAACAGTATATACGGTTTAATACCATTTTTACGGAAAGAAAAATAGCCATATATACAAAATCATGCATAATAAAAAATAAAAACTGTATACACCATTTATGGTCATCTCTTTAGTGGACTGGATGTGATTACAATTCACTGAAGTGATTACAGTATCACTCACCTGCCCTGTAAACAGTATCTGCTTTATCTGTCCTGTATCAGTGCTTCCTTCCAACAGCCTGTCTCTGACAGACACCTCACTAGCAGCTTCTGCTCTGCCCGTCTACGTGGATGCCATTTGCTCATAGATACTGGCATGTGGAGAACATGTCAACTAATAAAATATAGAGAAGGCCACAGCAGACGCCTGGCTTTACAAAGTTATAATTGGGAGAACTAGAAAATTCTCTACATATGATTTTCTCTACTTCAATAGAGAAAACTATGCTATCATTACTTTGCACTAATGGCATGTGAAATACGCAATTTCAGGAGTTAGAAGTGAGGAACTGGGGTCTCCCCTCCCACCTGCAGCGAAGGTTAAGGAGCTCAACCCACAAAATGAGGTTAGCAATCTTGTAAAATGGGGAAACGTAATTTTTAAGTGAAGGAAAATGAGATCAGAGATATAAAAAATTGTCTTTTCTTCTGTAAACACTAATACATTTTAGACAAAACTCCAGGAAAGAAATTCTAATCCAGTGTGCTAGGAAAATATTTTATGCTCCTTTTTTCTGCAGCATAAAATTCTTAGTGTTTTAATCTCTTTTCACAGGTCTGAAATGTCAAGATTATATCATTATCTTTAGCAAATACTGTCTAAGCTCTGTAACAATTAATACATAGGATATACTTAGCATTTCATGGAAACAGAGGTAAGTGTTCCAAACACACATATAGGTCATCCTATAACTCTTGATAATTTACAACATTAAATAATGTTGAAAATAAGACTTCTGTCTCAGAACCCACTCTAGTGTAAAGCTGGCTACTGGATTCCTATTTAAAATACCAAGTGAGGATGTGGATCTTTCAAGCTTACAAACTAAGAGAAAAAACCTGCACAACCTCAGACGCTGTCTATGTGTGCTCCAGCACTCTCCCAAGGCTGCCTCTTCCTCGGGAGGGGAATCAAACTAGTCTGCGATCCGTTGATCAATTTAGTCATTGTTGGCATTATTTCTGAAAGATAACAGGTACAGCTTACCTACACAAAGGGAATTTTTGTCTTATTTCTTACAAGTAATATGCATGTAAAAAATAAATTAAACACGTGTTTAAAAAAGGAGATTAGACAAAAACTTCCGCAGGGAAAGAGGTTTTTTTTTTAATCTAATCAAAAGATTTGTCCCTCTATCTCTCCTCAAAAAAAAAAAAAAAAAAAAAATCACAGAACTAAAAAAAAAAAAAATCTGGCCAGAGTTCAAATGGCAAATGTATATCAAACTGGTGCAGTGGGCAGCCTGCTCCTCTGGTGTCCTGCTGCCTCTATCTCGTTCTGCAAGTGAGTTGACCAGAGCACAGGGAAGAGCACAGGGAAGTGCTTCCAGGTCGTTCAGAGACACCGGAATGTTACCTCAACACACGTAAGGGATGGGACGGAAGGACTACTGGGAAGGACTACTGAGACTGAATGGTCACTGTGTGTCACTACAGGAATCAAACAACAAAAGGCAACAACTAAGAAATAGTAACTTTTTGAAATTCCACAATCACCAATTTGAAACAACTGAGGAGTAACACTTGGACTAGCAAATGTGTAAACTATCACTTTGGCACATGATCACAGATGAATACTCGGGTTTTCACGTAAACTATCACTCCATGATGAATACTATGGAAGGAAGCGTGACTCACTTGTGAAATCACAAGAGAAAGACTCCCCAAGACCTCCGTCTTCCATGCGCCCCCACTCTGAAAGCAACTGGGAGCTGAAAAAGCAATGCTCACTTAACAGCATGGCAATTTCTATCGCAAGACATGTGGCCTTTCTATTCCTCTGGAGACACGTCTTCCCTGCCTAACAAAGGCACGCGACAATACTGAAATTGACATTTAGCTCAGGAAAACACTGTGCATGTGTCACTTCCTAGTATTATATGAAATGGTAAGTAAGCTCACAGCTGTTCTTCCAAATAAATGTGAAACACATGTGAATATGTTCTAGATTCTCTAGTTCTGGCAAATGGTGGAACCAGAGGAGGAAACACAATGCTGGTGGAACCATGATGAACTGGCTGACTTGAGCTGTCAGTGTGCTATCTTAATGTACTCATGACCACTGGGAACGTGTCCACAGTGGCTGGGAAGTTAACCTCTCACACAGGTTCACGTCTTAATGATCATTCTTCTTCTTGTCTTTCTTCACCTTCTTTTTCCCCAAATTCTTAGTTGACTCGTCCTGGAAGAGAAAGCATTCAATGAAGCACCACAGCCATGTACAAGACCCCAGAGCAGTTCCACAGATGGTCTACACTGGGAAGTCTGTGTGCTTTCCAATATCAGTGCCACTCGGACATAGTGTACTATAATACTTCATGACAGTCAAGGCTAGTCAAGAGAAACATTTCACCCAGTATATTTATGCTTGAAAAAAATCTCAGTTACTATTTCATTTCTCCCCATTCTCCCAAGTAATGCAATAAAGCCTAAATAAATAGTTATGCACATATGTAAGGCATAAGCAAAAAACCCTCAAAATATAAAAACCACATCTACAGATGTGCAAGGAAAACACAGATAGTCCAGTGCTGATGGAAGGCCAGGCCTCTGCCGGAGCCTCCAGACCATATACCCAGTGTGACAGCTCATGTCTCTCTGGGCCTCAGCTGGCTTTTCTAATAGAAACCCTACAGACCTGTAAACTCACACTGTCCCATTGTGTGACTGAGGCCTATGTCCATGGCTTCCTAGTCCACACCTCAGTACCACATCCTCCCACTGCCGCCCTCTCGCTCGCCCTTCTCTCTGCAGTCTCGGCGAGTGCACCCGGTCACTGCAGCATCAAGACTCACAGGAGTGTTCGTGAAGTTCTTCTCCACCAGAATGTTCCTGGCACAGTTGTTGATGTGTTTGAAACGGTCAGGTCCCAGCAGGATCCCTCCATACCAGCGGGACACCACCACCATGACATTCTTCACATTCAAAATCTATTATTTTTAGAAGCATAATTAGACATACAAAGAGGCAGTTTTAAGAAGGCTGAAGCATTAGGACAAGGAGAACTTGCTAAGTCAATGCCGAGTTCTAGTGCCCTCAAACTCTCAACTTTAAAGCCACCTGTCAAAAGGGGAAACGACAAAGGGAGGGTTCTTCCGCTCTTACTGACTCTTGCCAGAAAGCTAAGTTTAAGCAGTGTTTTACCAGTAAGCAAGAAAACAAAACCAGCCACACAAAATACCCTGCTTCTGAACAAGTAACTGAGGAGAAAGAAGAGGGCTTCACAAGTAGCAGCTGTGACCTGTCTAATGCTGCTGTAACCTGTCCACGCCACCTCTAATGTATGCCTGCCAAGTTCAGGCTTGTCGCCTATGCTAAACAAGTTCCTGTGAGAACAAGGCCTGCTTAGAAAGCAAACTCTACACCCAGAAGGAGAAGAAAGCATAGTAACTTTCTAAGGAAAAAACAGCCCGCTCTTAAAATTAATAGACAATCAATGATCGGACCCAGCAGGGTAAACAAAACAAACAAGATAAACCAACTAAAATGGGCCTAGAGAAACTTAGGGTTGGGAACAGTTGAATAAAGGAACTCAAGTTAATATATGCAGACAAAATTTAGAAGCCACTATATCTGAGGAAAAAACTGAAAATTAAGCACAGGAGCTGGAGAGATGGCTCATTCATTAGAGCACTTACAGCCTTGTAGAGAGAGGCCCAGCAACCACAGAGAGGCTCAACCACCTGGAACCCCAGGGCCAGGGAAGCCACTGTCCTCTCTGGCCTCTGTGGCACTGCGTGCACATGGTACACAGACATAGTGCACACAAACACCCATACACATAAAAATAAGTGACTTTCTGAAAGAAGGAAAATTATTTCTAAAAAGGAAGAGAATAATGCTTAAGAAAATTAAATGGAAGGCTGTTAAAGGTACATAAACTCCAGAAGAAGTTAAGAAAGCAGCTCAGACAGTCAATTTAATTCTTAACAATGAATTATTACGAGTATAACCCATATTTCACCATCCAACTGACAGAGAGTTTCACGAAGATGGAAAGAAGAAAGACAGGGAAGCCACTGCCAGGAAAACAAAAAGCAGTTTTCCAGAGCTGTATAGTTACAGCAATACAACCACGCTGTGTTATTTCCCGGAAAGCACACCATTGGGGATGGACTGTTTGTACTCTTACCTGGGGCCAGGGACGAAGACGACACCTCCTCAACCAATGTCCATGACCGGGTCTTACATCATTCAAATTCTTACTTCTTCCTAAGTGGTGCTCTGGTTTGTTGAGATATATTCAGGTATGTTACGTACAAACGTCAAGAGTTTAACTCTACACTCACCTCCATGAGGTGAAGAAGGCGGCCCCCAGCAGCTGTTTCTCCATCATCTTCACAGTCCTGCAAGAAGGTCTGTTTATCCTCACAGAATATCCTGGAAACACATAGAAAGGGTTACACTTTGAAACATCAAAATATAACAACATACATATTACATAATGAATGTTAGTCCTTGCTGGGTGGTGGTGGCACACGCTTTTAATCCCAGAGCTTGGGCAGCAGAGGCAGGTGAATCTCTGAGTTCAAGCCCAGGCTTCTCTACAGAGCATGCCAGCCAGGGCTACAGAGAAACCCTATCTGGAAAAACAAAATAAGTAAATGTTAGTCCTCAATTACTGAATGTCATCAATATGATCACTTCCAAAGTTGGCATATTTGTCTTAAAAATTCTTCTTGAACTCTGTCTTGAGGCATTCCTGTGCACAGGGACCCTAGGACCCAGAGGAATTTGCATGTGCAATTCCCCTCTGTTAGCCTGAAAGTTCTGAGATAATAGAGAGTAGACAGTGACAGTCGTCAACGGGGGGGGGGGGGGGGGGTGGGGGGTGGGGGGGGGGGGTGTAGACTGTGCCAGGCACTATACAGGAGAAACCTGAAAGTGCTACCTGAGAGGTAGCACACTATAGTCTTCTAAGAGCCTACGGCTAAGGGTACTGAGGGAGATGAGGGACACGTGTGAATGGCTCACACTCTTCCTCTCATTTAATCCAGCTACCAAGACTTGGATATGCGGCAGGAAATAGTGGTATGTGACTGTGATCCTAACACGTGGAGGGTAGAGGGACGATGAGTGCAATGTCCAAGAAAGCAAGTTTGAGGCCAGCCCAGGTTATATGAGACCCTATCTAAAATAAATAAATGGATGTACGAATAAAAAAATAAAAAGGATTACATTAAATCTCTATCCAGATAATGTTCAGGAGGGCACACACTCATACACACAAATAACTTCTTTTTTAAGATGTGAACCTACTAATAGAGAAAACTTCCTTATGCAAACTGAGTCTTTTGAATTTGATGTTTGACTAATCTAGATTTTATAAACATTCCATTGAATTTTAAATTTATACCAAGTGCCTATATCTATATTCTGTTTCACTTTGGGTCTAAACTACATTTCTAAATCTTACTATTTTGTGTATTTTAAAATGTTCTTTATGTCTTCATTTGCAAATGAAGCAAACAGTTGTACTCCCACTCCCAAGGCATGCTGTCACAGCACTCTTAACTCACTACTCACAGGAGCAGGAATTGCTGGACACAATACAAAAAGGTTTAAAAACAACCTTTGAAAAATTCTGAAATATGGATCAAGTTAATATTTTTGATGCTTCTTCTATACCATTTTCCTTCCTTTTAATTCTCTCTGTATCTCCTTTTGTAAAAACGGGAGGAGCTGAGGGCACAGCCCAGGAGGAAGTGGTTTCTGCATGAGCAGAAGGACTAAGTCTGAGTCCCCAGCACCCATGTACGAAGCTGGGCACGTCGATGCATTGCCCATAACGCAGCACTGACAGCAAAGGCCAGGAGATGGAGCACACTAGTCAGTGCTGCCTAAACAGTGGCCCCAGGGTCAGTAAGTGACCTTGTCTCAAGAAATAACAGAGCCACAGAGGACAACATCCAACCCTGACCTCTGGGCACCACACAGGAAAGCTCACGTTCGTGAATGTGCACACACCCACACATGCATGTGCACACACAAAGAAGGAGCAACTGAATCTACTATGCAGAAGTAATCTAATTCATATCCAAAAGATGCAGTGAAAATTTGCAAAGCTACAATGAAAAAAGAGCTAAATAAACCAGTGTGGAACTGTGACGTATCTAGTAGAGAACGCAGTGCTCCTCCGGCTACTTGACTCTCTGCAGTTTTCAAATACTTCACAGGTCTACTGTTGTAATAAAAAAGCAGCTATATCTCAAAATCCTGCATAGCTTCCCAGCAACTGTTTGTAAATTGCCTATTGTAAAACCTGGCAGTCACTCACCTGTAGGCATAGATGTTGTGGGTGGCGCTGGCAATCTTCTTATTCTCGTACAGCTTGGCAAGAACCAGTTTCACCTTCAAAAACAGCAGTAATAGAAATAAACAAATATGCCTTTTATTTTCTCTGTAAATGCTAGAAAGGTAGAATTAAAGCAATTTGATATAAATTTATAGCAGAACAGTTACTTAGTGAATTTATTAAGCTCTGAAGTGCCGTAGTAGGGCAAACCTTAGTATAAACAGGACAGACGCGGTACTGCTGAGCACCTGTTACCCACAGACGTTTAGTCTCTATGTCTAAGGCACAGTATATGAAAATGTGTTCCCCAGATAGAGAACTTTTCAGGTAACTGCATTTCCAGAAACTTAGCTCTCACATTTCCTGAATGTACACACTCTAGGACAGGGGTACAGCAATGGCATAGTCCAAATGTTGTAAAATCACAGCTGCCTTTAGGCTGCCTTGTGGCTTCACAGATGAGGCCTGAGCCAGCTCTTGTTAAGGGGCAGTTTTTCTGCATCGAGACAGGTAAAGGAAGAGACATGAAGAAGACACTCACTCGGGGCCAATGCAGGGAAGGAGGTTTGGATGACTAACATAACTAAATAACAATAAAAACCTTCCAGTCAAAACAAAAAAAAAAATGTAATCAACAATAATTAAATAAATGTAAGAATGTCCCATGAACGTTTATTTGGGACTCAGCTTTAACTGGTATCTGTATGTACTCTGTCAACCCGACACGGAACAGGAAACTGAGTGAGGAAATGCTACACACTGCTGTATTAAGAAGATATGGGAAGTACAGCATGAACGGTAAATTAGGAATCAAATATAAAGGCTGTGTGGAAGGAGTTTGGATTCTCCCTTGTACACAATGGAAATCAGCAAAGACTGCATGAGGAGGAGAGTAGGTGGAAGGGAGAGAGAGAGGGTCAGATTGCCACAAACTCTCTCCTGCTGACAGGAATCTAGGAGTCTGGAAACCAATCAATGACGTGAAACTTTAACGTGAGAGGGAAGGTGCCTACTAGGACTGCACTAGTGCTCTGGGTCCAAGGTGGGGAAGACGGTCACGCACCTGCTCAGGACAGACGACAGGGGCCACATGAGCCTGAAAAGTGCTCCTTCGGTCAGTAATAGGAACGCCATGAGCAACTGGAGGCAATTCTTCAGTTTCTATAAAGTCAAAGAATTTTTTTTAAAGAAAATTAGCAATAAAGGAAAAGAACTGCGATATAAATAAAATTATATGGCAAATCTAAGCAAACAGCACAAATAACTCCCTACCAAAATTAAACTTTTAGTAAGATGTTCATGTAGGTATTATATGTAAGAGAAAAATGAATGATCTTCACCTGCCATTGCAGGTGACCTGCTACAGTCAGAACTCAAACCCTGAACTCCGGAGCAGTTTAAGTTGGCACAGTATCTACTTTTTGAGGGAGTAAAAGAGCTACGCAAACCAATGACTGACAGATGCCGATACCACAACTTACTTGTTTCTCCACATAGGCCAACCTCTGGAGTGGGAAATCGGATTTGATATTGTGTAGCTATAATACATAATGTCTTCCAATAAAATTATTCCCACTTTACATAATGGAATTAGACACATTAATACTATAGCCAGTCATTAGCCCATAAAAAGTGCAATGATCCTGTCTGTTATTCTCCCTTTTCAACAAGTTTAAAATCACTAGGTAGCTGTTTGTGGTGGCAGCAGCTGTGCATGTACCCCTGTAGTCCCAGCAGCCTTTCCTCTGAGCACCTGAGAGGCAGAGGCAGGTATTTCTCTGAATTTGAGGGCAGGCTGCTCTACCGAGTGAGTTCCAGGATAGCCAGGGCCACACAAAGAAACCCTGGCTTCGAAAACCAAAAAACAAACAAACGCCTCCAAACTTGTGTGTGTGTGTGTGTGTGTGTGTGTGTGTGTGTGTGTGTGTGTGTGTGTGTGTTTACTGAGTCTCTAGGCCTCCCAAGAACATCAGCACCCTCTTCTCCTCAAGAGAAATTAGTTAGGAACACAATACCTGGTTGAGTTTCTTCACTGATTTTGAGGTCCAATGTTTTAACTGGATTTTCCGGCGGGTGCTCTAGAATAGGGTCTTCTTCGGACTCAACCTCAACCTCTTCAGTTTTCTTCTTGACATCTGGGTCTATGTAAAAATGAGACTTTAGGATTGATCCTCAAAGCAAGTATGAAATTACACTTACAAAAATCACTGGAATCCTAGCACTAGGGAGACAGAAAGAGGCAGGCAGATTGTGCTGAGTCCCAGGCCAGCCTAGTCCACATAGCTAGTTCTAGGCCATACAGTGAGATGAGTTTTCTGTCTCTAAAAACAAAACAAAAAAAACAAAAACAAAAAAAAAAAGAAAAGAAAAAAGAAAAAACCCAAAAGAATTGGGTCTTGATCTCTACACACCATTCTTCAACAGAAGGAATCATGATTTTTCTTACAAAAGATTTCTAAGAAATGAATGAAAGAAGGACATAGGATCCCTGTGAGTTGAGGATCAGATGCCCTGGAGAAGAAAAGTCTCATTCTATCCCTGATCACTAATTCTTGCCCTAGGTATTTCTTCAACAAGGTTTTGGGTTGTTTTTTTCTTTAAAATATTAGAATACAACATGATGGGCACAGGATTTTCATATGTATGTATACACACATATATAGTACATATACATGTATGTGTATACATATATAAATTATGTATATATCCTTTGTGTGGACAGATTGTTTGTATTGGTGGTTCTGGGGATCAAACCCAATGCTTTGTAATGCTAGGTACATCTCCTGCTACTAACCTACATCCCTAGTCCAAAAACAATTTTAAAGAAAAAGATCCATACAAAATTTCTAAGCCAAAGCTTTAAAGTAATCTTCAACACAACTTCAAAGTCTAACGAGCAGAAGTTAGGAGGGAGGTGGCGCATCCCGGCTGAAGCGAGTCCAGTTTTTCTTCAGAGCTGAATGACTCTACTGGTCCACTGTCAATTTCTACAGCTACTCAACTCTACAAGACAAGCTATCAAAATTAACTTTGTTTTTGGAGAATTTCTAGAGCCTTTCTCATGCACGCTCTGCATGCTGTAAAATTACAACATGGATCCAAAAGTCAGAGAAAACACTTTGAAAATGCTGCAGATCTTAGTGACTTTATGTCACCGCTGCTTTGATTGTAACTAAAGCAGTAAGAATACTTGCTGCTATAGAAAACCTGGTAAAAGTCATCTGGACACACAGGTACCGCCATCAACGCTCAATATCCAAAACAGTCACTTCTCTGCAAACAATCCTTATCTAAAAATGCTATAACCTACAGGCTCCTTTATAGTTCTTTCCCATAAAACTGAAAATAATTTGACCAGTGGTGACAATAAAAAGCAATTTAGAAACAACCCCAGGCTAAATGGTAACAGGGCTCTTTCTCTCTCAAAGGCCTTGTGGTGAGTGGCAAGCCCAGCAAGGGAAGTGAGGGGACTGGAAGGCCCTGCACTGTCCTATCTCAGCAGCTCAGGAAGAGCCTGATAACGCTGTCATTTTTAAACTTCTAAGTAAAGGTCTATTCCTTCACTTAGCAGGGTAACTATGGTGTATGAATTACATCTCAATTTAAAAGTCTATTTTTAAGTTATCCTAATATAAACCAAAATACTTATCAAGAGTTCTTTTCTGATGAATACTAGATTTGTTTAAGACTAATATCTAATTTATATATCCAATTCATGGGGAATTCTATAAAGTTCATAATACCTTAATAACATTCAAGCAGAATATGTTTTAGATCCCAATTCTTTCCACACAAAATTCTAAATTCTAAGAATATAATCTATAGAAAAACCTTAGAGAAAGAAATCACTATAGCTACATGAGTAAGTGAACTTTCAAGAGAAACTTACTTTTATGATATAGAATCTATAAATCTTGCTGGGCATGGTGGCACATGCCCAGCACTCAAGAGGCAGAAGCAGGCAGATCTCTGAGTTCAAGACCAGCCTGATCTACAGAGTGAGTTCTAGGGCAGGGCTATACAGAGCAACCATGTCTCAGAAACAACCAACCAACCAACCCACCTAAAAAAGAAAAAAAGAAAGAACAAAAAGAAACCACAAACCAGATCACAGGTGTTCACGTGTCATTTCAACGATATTATCTACATGAAAATGTAAGTGCTCCCAATTAAAAGAGCACAAAGAGGTACCACTCACTCTCACCTGGCTCGGTTATCTGAGATTTCTGTATCAGAGCATCTCTTATTTTCTCCACCCACTGGTAAAGAATAGATTCACCCATGTTGTGGCTAAACAAAATCAGGGGCAAAAGTCATTATTTAAGAAATGTAACAACACAAATTCAAGACGTTTACTTACATTTAAATCCTAAGCCACTATTTTATAATAAGACACAATCATGACTTTTCCAAATAAGAGATAAAATTTACCAACACTTATGTGTGACTAATATATATTTTGTATACCAACATTAATTAAAGACTCCAAAATGGCTCAAAAATTAATACACCTTACTTAAAACTTTAGCGAACAATTGCATCCAAAGAAGAGAAAGAAAATGTCTAAATATGAACTACAACTGAGACAGGTGTAGACATGACTTGTTTCTATCCATAGGTGCTTCAGATGTGTGCAATCACCACCAGCTCTTCTCCACTCTTTAAACAATACAATCTACTTGTTTTGCCACAAATCCTTCAACAAGGTATATACAGACTTTATCAGGACATTTGGAAGAATTTATTTAAAGAGATCTAAAGGATACATAGCTCAACAGTTTTATATCCGTAAAGAAATTTTTTTAACAAATTTAGTCTGTTGCATAATTGATTCATTTTGGTTTCAAATAATGTTTGGCTGCCTCTGGTAATTAAACTCATCTCAAATCACTAAGCTAAGGAATATGTTAAAAGTTAAATGATAGCATACCAATAAAATAAAAGACCAAGTATCTCACTTTTAGAGTGGCGTTGTTTTAGATTTGATGTGTATTTAAAGAAATGCCCAAACAGTACTGGAGAGATGGCTCAGCAATTAAGAGCTCTGACTGCTCTTCTAGGGGTCCTGAGTTCAATTCCCAGCAACCACAGATAGCACATTACAGAGGCGCACAACCATCTGTAATTGAATCCAATGAACCGGTTGCTGTCTCTGAAGAGAGTGGCAGTGTACTTACATACATAAGATAAATAAATCTTTAAAAAAGAAAAGGGGGAAAAGTGTCCAAACTATGTCACAGCAGTGCCTTGCTGCTTGCCTTTAACCCTCAAACCCACCCACCGCATTGGTTATAACTGTGTTCCTTTTAGCACAGAAGTTAATGGGAAAGGTTTTTAAAGACAGAATTTCTTTTAAACAATATCCACTCTTCTTTGCTCTGGACAGTGCAAGATCCAAATGTATTAAATATATACTGAGTCCCAAAGACATTATATAGACCAGCACAGCTGATCCTCACATTTCAAAACTGTCATTATGAAGAGATGAGAAAACAAATTTACAGAGAGTAGTTAGCTTGTCTAACAGCTTTGCTAGCGATTAAGAAGGCTCGAGCTGCAATAAAATCTAAGAACTGAAGTTCAAAGTTCAAAGCACTTGCGTTTTGCTCCCCTAACAGTGAATGATAAGGGCACTTAATGGTCTATGAAATAGGTTTGTATGGACTCCCAATGCATATACTGCTAAAGGTTTGTCTGTCCTAGGTGAATCTTCAAACTTGGAGGCTTAGGAAAAAAGCAAGACTCAATGACCTGAATGCATGGGAGCCCATCCTTTCTAGCTGGCAGTATACATGACTGCCTGAGATCCTGGGGCTATGGTAGAGTAAAGCACGGCCCCTTTCACAGTTTTAGTAATCATCTTCTAAACAAAATCAGAGCTTTATAGAGTTCTATGTCCTACTCTCTTCATGCCACAATCACATTAGTGACACTAACTCTTCCTGAACAACCACTGTATCAAGAAGTACCAAAATGCTAACTAGCCAGTCAGCACTCACTCGCTCCCTTTGAAATACAAAGATTATCCCTTTTTTTAATTAGGTATTTATTTCATTTACATTTCCAATGCTATCCCAAAGGTCCCCCACACCCTCCCTGACCCACTCCCCCACCCACTCCCACTTCTTGACCTTAGTGTTCCCCTGTACTGAGGCATATAAAGTTTGCAAGACCAAGGGGCCTCTTCCCTGTGACAGCCGACTAGGCCATCTTCTGCTACATATGCAGCTAGAGACAGGAGCTCTGGGGTACTGGTTAGTTCATATTGTTGTTCCACCTATAGGGTTGCAGATCCCTTTAGCTCCTTGGGTACTTTCTCTAGCTCCTCCATTGGGGGCCCTGCGTTCCATCCAATAGCTGACTGTGAGCATCAGATTTTGTTCTCTAAGACAGGGTCTTACTGTATGGAGCACAAGCTGGTTTGTAACTCACTATCTAGTCCAAGCTACCTTGAAT
The DNA here is from genome assembly GCF_000001635.26 of Mus musculus. Classification (NCBI taxonomy): domain Eukaryota; kingdom Metazoa; phylum Chordata; class Mammalia; order Rodentia; family Muridae; genus Mus; species Mus musculus. Next base: position 12,979,923 of record NC_000084.6, on the reverse strand, counting down.
CCATGTTCTCTACCTCAGTTTCAGAACTGGGCTTACAAGAGAGGATCACACCTGACTCCCACACTCAGCATTTGAAAAATAAGACCTTAGAAGAGTTTCTACAATTAGTAATTTCCCACCGCAATCAAGGAAACTTAATCTTTGCTTCAAATGTCTTCTCAGCATGGCTTCCCATGACGCAGCCAAGAGCACGCCTACTGAACTCCGGGCACCGCTGCTTCTGTCTGCACTAGCATTGAAAAGACAGCTCCTTGGGAATCCACCACAAAGAGGCACAGTGCGCAGAAGCTTTCTGGGTAAAGTGGAGATCACTCTGTATCTCAGACCCCAAGTCTACCACTAAAAAACATTTCTTGTTAACATATTATATATATATATATTTGCTTTCTCTTGCAATAAGAATCTATTTCTGTATTTTAATTATCAACTACGATTTAGTATGACTCATTGAAAAACAAAAACCTGGTCTTCAAACTTTTGCCATTCATTGCTCTAATGAAAGGCTTTATTGAATCAGAAGCTAATTAATTGACAAGAGCGGCATCTTCCTTCTTGTTTATGCTCTCTGGATCCCAGGAGTTTGTTTTTCAAACTTCATGACAAGGTGACTCAGCACAGGTTCGAAGCAACAGGGCTGATCGGTGATACGTGGGGGGTCTCCAAAACTATAACCTGAAATAAACCTCTTTTCTGCAAGCCACACCTCAAGGGTTTTGTTTGAATGGGTCAAAGCTAACCAACTACTACTGTGTGCTAAATAAAGTATATTATATGATGTTATTTAATCCTCACAAAGATACTATCCTTATTCTACTGTGATGAAAATAAACACAAGAAAGTCATACTATTCAAAAGCTGATTTCAGAAGCCTGACCAAAACAGCCTTAATGCAGCCTAACTAAGCTTCGGACAGGCTACTAATATTTTATAAGTACACAGTTAAGGTTGTGTGTGTGCACACGTGTATATGTGTGTGTTCCTGTGTGTGTCGTGCTATATGTGTGCATATGTATGTGTTGCTGGTGACCACACTTAGTACCTCATTCATCTTGATTTGTATGTCTGTGTATACAGCTGGAGATTAAACCCAGTACCCACCCGCTTGAGGCAAGAGTGCTCACACTGAACTAGATCCTGCAACGCTCCATCTTCATTTGCTTTGAGGCAGTCTTACTATGCAGTCCTTGATATGTAGACTGGACTAACCTTGAACACACAAAGCTTTATACACCTCTGCCTTCCAAGTGGTGGGTCAAAGGTGTATAACATCACACCTAGCTCTTCATCTTTATTTTTAAATCTCAGATTCCTAGCAAAAAAAAGTATATAGAATATAAAAAATGTTTTCCAAAAGATTCATGCTTTCTTACCTAAGTGCCCACTAACCATAGTTTATCTTCTTATATAATAAACAAATATTCAATTTACCATTTAAAATTATACTAAATATATACAACAGTACTATATTATGAAAATATAAATATTAAAAACTATATTGACAGATTTGTATTTGATATTTTAAGGTTAGTAATATTTTGCACTTAATGCCCATGACTAGGATATAAAATCATTAAAAGTTGTCACATAAAACTCTAAAAAAAATCCATTCACATTGATGTTTATCAATATGAAAACACTGTCATTAGACTGTAATTTCTATTCAAGCATTTTCAATAAGCATGATGGACTCTCTCTTATCTTTAGAGCAATCTGTTTAAAACAAAACCTCCGTGTGAGGTAGAAGAGGCAAGCTTTGTCCTGTGAGAAGCTCCCTTGGTGCACAGGGCTCTGGACTCATGTACAGGAACGTGAGAGCCACTGCAGTCATGGCACTGCCTTGGGCAAGCGCAAAGTGTGCTAGCATGATGGAAACAAGCATGGGAAGATTTTTTTAAAAAGATGAGCTGCAAGTGACCACCAGCTGTGTAATTGTATGCATTATACAATTATACATATATGATTGTAGATATTCATACATGTATATACATACAACTGCATACATCTATACACATATAATGTATATATGCATAATTGTAAGCAAGTGGTGAAGACAAGCTGGTAAGCAGAAGTAATTGGATTACAAGAAGCATGTCAGAAATACAAACGTCGGAATGGCCAGTAATGTTAAAACAGGTATCAAAAACATTTAAGTGATTAAAGAAATAATTGTGTATTGAGGGTAACAGAATCACTAAGTAGGGACCCAGGAAAGGTCTTTTAGGAAGGACAAGTGATAAGGATTCCAGGATGACTTACCATTTTCTAATTAAATATTTTGGGAGTAAAAGAAACCTGGCCTTGATCCCTGGGGCATAAAGGGGGCACTCTCATAGTACCAAACAGGGTGGACACCTAGAACATATAATAGAATGCTGACTAATTCCTGGGTTCAGAAAAAACAAACTGATGGTCCAGAATACTACTTGGTTTAATAAATCATATATTTCGTAAATCCAAATCAATCATATTTTCTCTTGACATATCAGCGTCCCAACAAATTTCTGTCATCAGTTCTTGTTACTTTCTAGTCAGTCTCCACAGAGAAGCAGGCTCACTTTTTATCCCACTACTCAAACTTGAGCCTCCAACAGCTCTCATGGCTAAGCCAGTGCCTACAGAACTCAGATCCTCCTGTCCAACTTTCCAGGTCTTTTCCCTGCCATGTTGGTCTGTCTCTTACCATCCCATTTCATGTCACCATTACTATGCTCTGGCCTCTCACTGAAATCAGTGTGAGCTAATTAACTCAGCTCTTAGCAAGCAAGACAGATTAGAATAAACTTTTTAAAGTTAATTACCATCACATTGTCTAGCTTTGTTCTGACAAAAGTTATTACAGCTGCAGAGCTGTGTTCACTTTTACAGCGCTGTGATATCTTCCGCTTTCACACTGGAAAATTCTAAAGGCTACAGAAAGGGATAATCTCTAGTTTTTCTAAACCATGTGTATCTAGGATCTACTGCACTGCCTACCATGTAGTGTTTGAGGGAGGGAGGGAGGGAGGGAGGGAGGGAAAACAGTGCCTCTGTAGGATCTTGGTCTTTTAGATTAGTACAAGAGGACCATCAAAGTATTGATGGTTTAACAAAGAATCATGGTTGAAATTCTTCCATTGTCATTTTACCCTTGATATTCTATGAGAATACACAAGAACAGCATTTGTAAATTTGTCTTCAGAAGCCAAATAAATAGTGTCTAACTTTAAATATTACCATATTTTTCTATCAACTGCACACATAAAGTTATGCAACTATCCTTTTAAGTTTGCTTAAAGTGAACGTTTTTGTTAATGAAAGAGCCTAAAAGGCCAGGTAAAGGACAAGCATCAGTCAAGAAAAGCTCAGAGCAAAGCCACTAGGAAAACATTTGTGAAAAGTGCCCTGTCACTTACACATATATCTCCTCAAGGCTGTTCGATAAGTCTGCGCGTTCTTGCCCTTTCAGCCAGGGAGCGCTAAGATTGAATAAAACACAGTAAAGAACATTAGTCAAGAATTAGGTATATATTTCAAATATTCATTAGTGTGGTTTTTCATCATTCTGTAAAATGCTCTACACCAATGTAAAAGATGCTTTTAATTTCTATATTCATTTTAAACAAAGTATTTTCTATAAACACAAGGACTAAATAGAAGATTATCTTTGACAGCAAAATATTTTTAAAAAAATATAAACGAAGGCGCTAGAGAAATGGATCAGCAGTTAAGAGCACTAACTGCTCCTCCAAATATCCTGAGTGTAATTCTCAGCAGCCACATGGTGGCTCACAACCATCTGTAATGGGATCTGATGCCCTCTTCTGGTGTGTCTGAAGACAGCAACAGTGTACTCACATACATAAAGTAAATACACACACACACCAATATATATAAAGGAGAAGACAAAGCTTACTTCAGCTGATAAGAAGGCGGTGCTGTACCCGGGTACTCACTTGGCAACATCACCTACAAAGAAGTTTTCAAATAAATCTGATGACAGCTGAAAACAACTACATTTATAAAGCCAGGCAATGAACAGGGTTCTAACTCATCTAGACAAAAGACAAACTATTATTTTATTTATTATCAGGTAAAAAATCCCCTCCTTCATATTTATAGTTCTACAAAAAATATGCTGTTAAAGAAGCTGTCATGTTTCTGGAAGTTAATTCTATGCAAAGAAGCTATAAAAATATGCAAGTTCAGATGAAGAAAACCGAAGATGAAAAAGAACTGCGTACAGGAGCTCTACCTCCTGCCACCAGTCAATGTTGATCTATCTTTCGTTTTACAAATATTTTTCTGAAAACTTAAAATGCCCTATGAAATACCATTAAACATACTCTGCAAAACACACATCTCTTTTAAAAATCAGTATTATGAAGCCAGAGTCAGGGCGCTGGTTGGTACACATCTTTAATCCCAGCCCTTGAGAGGAAAGGGCAGGTAGATTGCTAAATTCAAGGACAGCCAAGACTAGATCAGAGAAACTCTATCTTGAAAAAACAAAGGTAAACCAAAACAAATAAAATGAATAAAACTTTGAAAAAAATCTATATTATGAAATATTCTATAATTTTCACAACTTAGCATCCTTTATTTGAAAATATACCAGTCATGGAATATGCCACAACTAATAAGACAGAAAGCCATAACTAATCTTTTCATGTATCTTATTTATTCTAAACACAACTGAATCTCTAAAGAAACAAGTATCTGCTCTATGAATTTTCAGTCATAATTTCCTCATCTTAATTTCCCCACCTTTCCAGGTCTAAACCTTCTTTTATTGTTTAGAGTAACAAAAAGAGGTGACTCAAGACTGTAAACAAAACACATGTTTAATAATTAGAAGAATTATGGCAAGAAGGATTGCAACCATCAACAAAAGCATGATTTGAGGGTGATCTGTAACTAATCAAATACCCACGTTTGCATAATCACGACAATAATCAACAAAGGCAATCCAAAAACCAATTCATACTGGAATCATAAATAGACAATGAAATCAATTTTAATATATTAAGTTCTAATGTCTGGAAAATAGCTGCATATATATATATATATTCTAATATATTTATTCTATATATATATATAAGTTACCTGTAAACAAAGTGTCCATTTGGGGTCATCCATGAAGTCAGTGACTCTAATACAAAATATTTTGGCATTTTCATCAATGACACACCACTCCTCGCCATAAATGGCTGCCATTGCTTCGATTTCTTCACTCTGAAAGTTGATTTTAAAAGTCAACAAATAAACATTCAACCTGTTCATGCTACCTTTTATAGAATTAACAATTAACACAGTCAATCCGAAAAAAACAAAAATGCATCTTAGGAGTGTCTACTCTAGAAGCACCAGTGCAAGCAGCTCGAACACACACTCGAGGTACGCTAACCCTACCCATCTGTGCCACGCCCATAACCATGCTGCTGTGTCTGCGAAATCTCGGTCTCATCGGACCTGTGCAAGTCACAATGCCGAGCTGAGCCCAGGGCTAGCTCATGTGACAACTCAGCGGAGCCGAGCAGAGCCGAGCCTGCTCGTGTGACGCAGCAGCCGAGCAGGGCTTGCCCATGTGACAACTCAGGCGAGCAGAGCAGAGCCGAGCCGAGCCCAGCCGAGCCTGCTCATATGATGCAGTAGATGAACAGGGCTTGCTCATGTGACAACTCAGCCGAGCCGAGCCGAGCCGAGCCGAGCCGAGCCGAGCCGAGCCGAGCCGAGCCGAGCCGAGCCGAGCCGAGCCAAGACTGCTCGTGTGACGTAGCAGCCGAGCAGGGCTTGCCCATGTGACAACTCAGGCGAGCAGAGCCGAGCCTAGCCGAGCCTAGCCGAGCCTAGCCGAGCCCAGCCGAGCCGAGCCTGCTCATATGATGCAGTAGGTGAACAGGGCTTGCTCATGTGACAACTCAGCCGAGCCGAGCCGAGCCGAGCCGAGCCGAGACTGCTCGTATGACGCAGCAGCCGAGCAGGGCTTGCCCATGTGACAACTCAGCCGAGCTGAGCCGAGCCTGCTCGAATGAGCAGGGCTTGCCCATGTGACAACTCAGCCAAGCCGAGCCAAGCCGAGCCGAGCCGAGCCGAGCCGACTCGGTCGAGCCGAGCTCTTGTGACGCAGCAGCTGAGCAGGGATTGCACACGTGACAACTCGGCAGAGCCGAGTGACTCAGCAGCCAAGCCGAGCAGAGTTGGCCGCGCCTGTTTATGTGACAATGCGGCAAAGCTAGTGCGAGCCTGCGCCTGTAAAGAGCAGCCGAGCGGGGCTTGCTCAGTAATAACGCGGCCGAATGGGCCAGGCCTGCTCGTGTAACAATGCGGCAAAGCTAGTGCGGGCCTGCTCATGTTAAGAGATGCGGGGCATGCTCGGTGACAAGGAGATCGAACCCAGTGACGCAACAGCCGAGCTGTGCCGAGCCAAGCCGAGTGGGCCGGGCCTGCTCATGTGACAATGCAGCAAAGCCTGCTCGTGTGACGCAGCAGCCTAGTCGGCCTTGCTAACATGTGACAACGCAGCCGAGCAGCCGAGTCCAGTGACGCAGCAGCTGAGCCAAGCCGAGTGGGCCGGGCCTGCTCATGTGACAATGCGGCAAAGCTAGTGCGAGCCTGCTCGTGTGACGCAGCAGCCTAGTCCGCCTTGCTAACATGTGACAACGCAGCCGAGCAGCCGAGTCCAGTGACGCAGCAGCCGAGCCATGCCGAGCCCAGCCAAGTGGGCCGGGCCTGCTCATGTGACAATGCGGCAAAGCTAGTGCTGCGACAGGACAGAACTGGGCCTGCTACGTAGTGTGATGCTACGGCCTAGCCGGGCTTGCTCATGCGACATCACAGCCAAGCTGAGATTAGCCAAGCAGCCTGGCCTGCTCATGAGGCAAAAAAGCTAGTGCTGCGGCAAAGCTAGTGCTGCGACAGAACTGGGCCTGCTTGTGTGATGCTGCGAATAGACCCAGCTTGCTTGTGTGACAACGCTGAGTGACAGCCTTGCAGGATGGGAAAACGCCCTGAGGCAGCCTGCTTGATGCAAAAAAAGGCCACACCCACGTGAAGCAAACACACACACTTGTGCGAGCGAAATTATGCACCTCATCCACGAACACACACCCTTTCGCATGCCCAAACACAAACACGCACTTATGAGAGCAAAACTATGCAGCGCATTCACAATGCGTGTGCCCAAACACACACAAGACAGAACGCATCTTACACACCAGTCAGCCCCACACCCTATCATCATATTCTGATAAATTCTTAGCGGATCTTTGTTTTAGATTCTTTTGTAATTTTTAATTTGGGAACAGTAGCTTTTTTTTTTTTTTGGTAACCATTTCAAACCACTTAAGAATTTATTTTAGTTTATAATTAATATTAAATGGAGATTAATTTGAAAGCCCATGCCTTTAATACTGCACATCTGAGCAGCAGGCAGAGCTCTGAGTCCAAAACCAGCCCGAAACTGTGACCCCAGGATAACCACTGATAAGTAGAGGCACTATCTCAAAATCAACAACAACAAAAAAAGAATCAAAAGGAAAGGCGGGGAAAGGATGACCCCTGCTGGGACCTTACCTGCCTCTGGCTGTTCCCTACTTCCTCTTCAGCCATGGTGCTCAGGATCTGCGACACCAGCTCCAAATGCCCAAATCCGAAAGAGACGACTGGCAAGCAGCAAATGAATGCAACTGCGATGCACTGATGCACCGGAACTGACAGCCAACACCACCCACTTCCTGAATTGCTTCCGGGTCAACAACCCTGCGTGCAGGCAGCGGCTGCCAGCTACAGGCTTTCTGAAAGTGTTGGGAGTGACGTAGGGGGAGCTTGCCCTGGGTTCTGTTTCTTGCAAAGTCATGGGGCTAGGGCCTTTTGCAGGCCGCACTGAGGCTCCAATGCCATTAGAAGCCATGGGAGAGTTTGGATTACCAAATTGGGACTCTCATACTCATCCTTCAAGGCAGAGTTTTCATTTGTATAGTTTGTTCATTTTGTTTTTTAAATGTTTTTGAGGGCATCTCGATAGATTTGGGTGTATAAAATGAACGAGAGCTGGAGAGGATTGAAAAATGTGAGATGACTTATGTTTTTCACTACAGTCCAGTGATACAATGTTGTGTTTGGGCACAATTTTCTCACACTGATTATTACAATTAGTGTAGACTGGGCTCATTGATCCGTTATGCAAAAAATTTGAATTAGATAGGATCATTCCAAATTTAATGCTGCTTTTTACAGTATTGGTTATGAATTCTGTTCTAAAGTAGCATTCAGTCCAGACAATTCCTTTGTTCACAAAAATGTGTTTGCCTCCTTCCATGTCTTATAAACATTCAAAGCTCCATAATACCTGTATCTTTTCTCTCTTTCGACATCGGTAATGACGGTAGTTGTTGGTTCCCTTTAAACTTTCCTTGGGTAAGGAAGTGTGCACTGCAAAGATGCCTGGAGCTATTAATTGAACGTTATCTACAGAACTCTTACTGTACCCCACACTGACATGTAAAACAAAAAGTCCAGCACATCCTTTAAGAGGTGGAACTGTTGATCTTAGAGCATAAGCACTTGGTGTCCTGTTCAGGAAATTTTCCCCTATGCCCATGTGTTCAAGGCTCTTCCCCACTTTCTCTTCTATAAGTTTCAGTGTCTCTGGTTTTATGTGGAGGTCCTTGATCCTATTGGACTTGAGCTTTGTACAAGGAGATAAGAGAGGATCAATTTGCATTCTTCAACTTTCTGACCGACAGTTGAACCAGCACCATTTGTTGAAAATGCTGTTTTTTTTTTCTACTGGATGACTTTAGCTTCTTTGTCAAACATCAAGTGACCATAGGTGTGTGGATTCATTTCTGGATATTCAATTCTATATTGGTCTACCTGCCTGTCTCTGTACCAATACCATGAAGTTTTTCACACTATTGCTCTGTAGTACAGCTTGAGGTCAGGAATGGTGATAACCCCAGAAGTTCTTTTATTGATGAAAATAGTTTGGCTATCCTGAGTTTTTGGTTATTCCAAATTAATTTGCAAATTGCTCTTTCTAACTCTATGAAGAATTGAGTTGGAATTTTGATGGGGATTACATTGAATCTGCAGACTGCTTTGAGGAAGATGGCCATTTTTACTAATTAATCCTGCCAATCCATGAGCATGGGAGATCTTTCCATCTTCTGAGGTCTTCTTCGATTTCTTTCTTAAAAGACTTGAAGTTCTTATCATACAGATCTTTCACTAGCTTGGTTAGAGTCACACAAAGATATTTTATTATTTCTGACTATTGTGAAGGGTGTCCTTTCCCTTATTTCTTTCTCAGTCTGTTTATCTCTTGAGTAGAGGAAGACCATTGATTTGTTTGAGTTAATTTTACATCCGGCCACTTTTCTGAAGCTGTTTATCAGCTGCAGGCCTTCTCTGGTGGAATTTTTGGGGTCACTTAAGTATACTATCATATCATCTGCAAATAGTGATATTTTGACTTCTTCCTTTCCGATTTGTATCCCTTTGACCTTCTTTTGTTGTCTAATTGCTCTGGCTAGAACTTCCAGTACTATATTGAATAGATAGGGAGAGAGTGGACAGCCTTGTCTACTCCCTGATTTTAGCGGGATTGCTTCAAGTTTCTCTCCATTTTGTTTGATGTTGGCTACTGGTTTGCTGTATATTGCTTTTACTGGCCTTGAATTCCTGATCTGTCCAAGACGTTTTAACATGAATGGGTGTTGAATTTTATCAAATGCTTTTTCAGCATCTAATGAGATGATGTGTTTTTTTTCTTTGAGATTGTTTATATAATGGATTACGTTGATGGTTTTCCATATATTGAACCATCCCTGCATCCCTGGGATGAAGCCCACTTGATCGTGGTGAATGATCATTTTGATGTGTTCTTGGATTCAGTTGGCGAGAATCTTATTGCATATTTTTGCATGGATATTCATAATGGAAATTGGTCTGAAGAGTATGGGTATTAAATCTTCTTTGAAGGTCTGATAGAATTTTGCACTAAACCCATCTGGCTCTGGGCTTTTTTGTTTGGGAGCCTTTTAATGACTGCTTGTATTTCTTTAGGATTATGAGACTGTTTAGATGGTTTGTATGGGAGTACTTAGAAGGAGGAACAAAATAATCATGGGAGGGAGAGGGAAGGAAGAACTTGGGAAGAAGAGAAAGGGGGGAGGGGCAAAAGGGGGCAGGATCAGGTATGGGAGGAGACAGGGGTGATGTACAGAGAGTCATAAAATTGTACAGAGTGTGTAACAATGGGGGATAGGGAACTGGAGGGTAGCCACCAGAAAGTCCCAGATGCCAAGAAAGCAAGAGGCTCCCAGGACCCAACAGGGATGACATTAGCTGAAATTCCCAACAAAGGGGAGGGAGAACCTGAAGAGATCATATCCAGATGTTAGGCACGGCCTCCGTTTGAGGGATAGAGCCACCCACTCATCTCCAAACTTTTAACCCAGAATTGCTCCTGTAAGGAAATACAGGGACAAAGAGTGGAGCAGAGACTGAAGGAAAGGGTATCCAGAGAGTGCCCTACCTGGGGATCCATCCCATATGCAGACACCAAACCCAGACACTATTGCTGAAGTGCTTGCTGACAGAAGCCTGATATAGCTGATTCCTGAGAGGCTCTGCCAGTGCCTGACCAATACAGGGGCAAAGGCTTACAGCCAACCATCAAACTGATCATGGGGACCCCAATGGAGGAGTTAGGGGAAGGACTGAAGGAGCTGAAGGGGTTTGCAGCCCCATAGAAAGAACATAGGAAGAACAACAATATCAACCAACCAGACCCCCCAGAGCTCCCAGGGACTAAACCACCAACTAAAAAGTACATATGGGGGGACCAATGGCTCCAGCTGCATATGTAGCAGAGGATGGCCTTGTCAGGCATCCGTGGGAGGGGAGGCCCTTGGTCCTGTGAAGGCTCAATGCCCCAGTATATGCAGGGCAGTGAGATGGGAGTGGCTGGGTGGTGAGGATGCACCCTCATAGAAGCAGGGGGAGGGAGGATAGGATGGGTTTGCGGAGGGGAAATCAGAAAAAAGGATAACATTTGAAATGTAAGTAAGGAAAATATTCAATAAAAAAATAATAAAGAAGTTGAATTGTAAATGGTAGGGACAATACATAGCTTTTATCCCAGCTCTCAGGAGGCAGAGACAGGAGGATCTCTGAGTATGAGGCCACCCTGGTCTATACAGTGAATTCCAGGCTCAACGAGGCTATTATATAGTGAGGCAAAATTGAGTCAACTGTAAAAATGGACCAAAAAAAAAAAAATAGAACTGTTAGTGTACAAGCATTCCCCTGGCCTCCTCCCAGGGACCTAGCTGAGGATAAAAGGGCCCCCAGCTACACAGACATTTCTCTCTGTCTCTCCCTCCCCCCATTCTCTGTTGTTTCCTATGTGTCTCTCTGATCCCTCTGCATTCTCTCCTGTGTCTCTCTCTCCCTTTTCTGCTCTATGTCTCCCTGCCAGTCAACCTCTCTCTCTCCCTACTCCCAATAAACCTCTTATACCAGATCTGTTATATAGCATAATTTCTCAAAGGTAGACCTTGGCACAGCCCAACAAAAGCACCTACCCTTGTTCCAAATTTTTATCCTATCAAGAGTGACAGGCTTGACTAAAGTCCTGTCTATCCAGGGACTCTACCTCACTGAAATGGATCTTCAAGTGCTGGAAAACCAACACACAGAGAACTGGGGTGTTCATTCAATGGTAGAGCACTTGCCTTGCATGCAAAGGGCACTTGAGTTAAATCCTCAGTGCCATCCATTCACAAAAAACAGTCTTGCCGGGTGTGGTGGTGTATGCCTTTAATCCCAGCACTCTGGGGCAGGGGCAGGTGGATTTCTGAGTTCGAGGCCAGCCTGGTCTACAAAGTGAGTTCCAGGACAGCCAGGGCTACACAGAGAAACTCTGTCTCGAAAAAAGATTTAAAAAAAAAAAAAAAAACAACAAAAAAAACAGTCTTGACCTTCTAAATAAAATATAGCAAGTCATAGTCTCTCAGCAGCAACCCAGTATCACACTCCATATCAATTCCCACTTCCTAATAGTTGCAGTCTTTAAGTCTTTTCTTGAACTTTGATTGTAAACAGAAATGACCTTTTGTGCTGAGAACAGGTGAATACAAAAACATTCAAACAAACCCTTCCTCGTTTTTTTAGACCTGTTTAACAGTGTGACCACAGAAAACCCTAAATAACGTACCAGACTGAAGGACATAATACTTTGGGAAAAGTAACTAGATAATTACTAACGAGTAATAAATGTAGCAGACAACCTATACTTTGGAAAGTGTACTAGAAAAAATTCAGTAAATAATTAGTTAAAAAAATACTTCAAGCAAAGGCCTGAGCAGAGGCTTTTGAGGTTCTGAAGACAATCCTAGACACAGGCAGAATCTGTAGGCCTGGGGCTGCTCATTTCTACACCTGCTTACTCAAGGGACTGTAGGGTCTCCCCTTAATGCATATAAAGCCAATCTGAATAGCTTTTTTCAATCTTAGTATTCCCCCTAACCTTTCCAACTCAATACCTGGCCACTTTGAAAACCTTAAACATTGCTGTAAGCTTGAACCTTGAGGAATACCTTCTTCCTCTTTCTTCTCACCTCCATATAACAAGGTGACAAGTCCTGATGACTCTTATTCACTAGCATGACTCATGTTGACTTATTATCCACCTTTCTAGTGTATGATGCCATCTGGACTCATCCACTGTAGTCATTCTGCTTTTCTTTTCTTTTCTTTTTAAGATTTATTCACTGTAGAATTTATTCACATTCTGATCTCATCTTTCTCTCCTTGAAGCCCTTTACTAGCCCCAGCTTTCACATTCATGCTTCAACACCTTAACTCACCAGGAATATTCATAGCCACCTCTCTAATTTCATCTCCCAAAGTTTCAGCTACAACAGTTTCATTTAGTTTATTTCAAGAACTCTATAACTTCAGAAAAACATAAATGCTTTTATTTTACACAATAGACACCTGAAGGAAATTGAACCAAGATATGGCTAGAGTCAAGGACAGGTGATCTATTTAAATATAAATAGACAGCCAAGTGATTAAAGTGGTAGCACAGAAGTCCTAAGATGCACACTGCCAACTCCATCAAAGACAATGGCTGACTGTACCTGAATGTCTCAGGACAAAGGACTTTGGAGCCTGGCATTGTTAGGAGTGGCTTAAATCTTTTTGCTTAAGATTGAGAAACAAACATCATATACTGTGTTAAACAAAACAAAAAAGACCAGCTGCACCAAAAATGTTTCAGAAGTTGAGCCTATTATCCTCGTGGAGAAGAATCTACGAGTTCTATATCCAGATCTGCAGGACTCAGGAAGAGAGAGCCACTGGGCCTGGCTTCAGATTTTAAACCCTCAATGTGACATTTCCTCCAACAAGGTCACAACTCCTAATCCTTGTCAAGAGTGCCACTTCCTGATAACTAAACATTCAAATATATTGAGCCTATAAGGGGCCATTTTTATTCAAACCACCACATTCCACTCCCTACTCCCCATGGGCTTGTTGCCATTGCATAATGCAAAAATGGATACAGTCTAACCTCAAAAGTCCTCAGAGCCTATTGCAGTCTCAACACTGTTTTAAAGTTCAAACTCTTTTCTGAGACTCAAGGCAATCTCCTAACTGTAACCCCCTGAGAAATCAAAAAGCAGATCACATACTTCCCCCACACAGTGACACAATATATACATTACCATTCCAAAAAGGAGGGTAGGATCATAGTGAGGGGATACTGGAACACAGCAAGAGCAAAAACTAGCTGGGCAAACTCCACACTGAATCTCCCTGCCTAATGACAAAGCATGCATTAGATATCCAACTCCTTTCAGCTTTGTTGACCTCAATAAGGGACATGCAAGTATTGGAACAAGGAGTTCATAGTTGTGGTTATTAAAGGCAAGGGGCTGAAAAAGGATTGGCATGAAATAGAGAGCCTGAAATTGTGCTAATGCCACTGCAGCACAGTTGGGTAACACATGGATAGGGCATTAAAGCCATGAAGTATGCCCCATGGACCTATTTTGAGGGTTTGTGTAGATAGAGCGAGCTCTTCCAACCCTATGCCCTTTTGAAAATGTTCCTTTTTTATACATGTGTATATGTATAAATGTGTGTTAATGCATGTGTACCACATGCCTACAGGAGCACAAAGAGTTGCTGTGGAACTGGAGTTATAACTGGCTGTGAGCTACCATAAAGGTGCTAGAGACTGAGCCTGTGTTCTCTGAAAGAACAGCAAATGTTCTTAACTGCTGAGCCATCTCTCCAGTCCCTCCATACCCCTTTTAAACAAAGTAATGTCTACAAACCAAGAACATCATCTCATCTGAGAAAGCTTATTAGAAATACTGAAACTTGGCCCTGTTGATTTGTATTTAAGACTTTCAGAGATGTTTATGCACATTACAATCTTAGAACCCTGTATGCTGACCAAGGTCTTAGACAAGGAGGGTAATAGGCCATATACACTGGGCTCTAAGATCTCACTGTGTTTGCACCATGCCTTCTCAAGGGCTGCTCTCACACAAGACATGGATCTATGCAGATAAGTTTGTTTTGGGGAGATGTAAAACCTCTCTGATTGGGGACTGGGGATTCAGGCCTTGCTGCACTTCCCAGAGACTTTACACAAACGTCATCTTTCTTGTTTTCAAATTATTCACTGTGATATATGTATCCATTTGTGTATCTGAATCCTTTTAATCCCCACACCCCTTTTTTGTCTCTGGGCTACTTCAGAGCTGTTTACCATTTTATCAGATACTTCTTCCTCTAATAAAATGCTCACACGTTCAAATTTATTTTGCAGTCTTCATCTAGAGCAGTAATTTGCAGTCTTCCTAACCCTGTGACCCTTTAATACAGTTTCTCATGTTGTGGTGACCTCCAACCATAAAATTATTTTCATTGCTGCTTCATAAATGTAACTTTGCTAATGTTACAAATTTACTGTTGTAAATACCTGTGTTTTCCAGTGGTCTTGGGGGAGTCCTATGGGAGGGTCGTTCAACCCCCTCCCATATGGTCCTGACCCACAGGTTGAGAACCAGTCATCTAGAGTCCACTGTATAATACACACTAACAGGTCAATTCTATTCCTGTAATAAAGCTATTTCACTGGGAGACCACTAGGCTCTTGTCTTACCCTTACTGTTGCTGTGATGCACAATGACCACAGCAGCCTAGGAAGGAAGCCTTATTTGGCTCACACTCCACATCACTGTGCTTCACTGAATCCAATCAAGACAGGAACTCAAACAGGACAGGAACCTGGAGGCATGAGCTGACCCAGAGATAAGAGCCACTGCCTGTAAGCAAGCTGCTGCTTACTGGCTTGCTCCCCATGGCTTACTAAGCATGCTTTCTAATAGAACCCAGGACCACCAGCCCCAAGTGGACACAATTCACATTGAGCTGGTCCCTCTCCCTTCCATCACTAAGAATATGACTTATTGGAATCTTCATAAATTCATAAAACTTCAGCACAACTGGCCCATTGTCAATTTGACAAACACATCACTGTTAACAAACCTTTCCTTTCTCATTCACCCCCAAGATCTCACATTCAAAATGTAAATAACTTTTTAAAATCCCAACAGTTTTTTCTAATTCAAACACATTAAAAGTTGAGTCCCCTGGTCTACAGAGTGAGTTCCAGGACAGCCAGGGCTATACAGAGAAACCCTGTCCCGAAAAACCACAAAAACAAAAACAACAACAAAAAACAACAACAAAAACCCAAACAAACAAAAAACAGCAACAACAACAACAAAGTTGAGTCCGTCAGGGCTGGAGAAATGACTCAGAGGTTAAGAGCACAGACTGCTCTTCCAGAGGTCCTGAGTTCAATTCCCAACAACCACATGATGGCTCACAACCATCTGTAATGGAATCCAATACCCTCTTCCGGTGTGTCTGAAGGAAGCTACAGTGTACTCACATACATAAAATAAATCTTTAAAAAAAAAAGTTGAACCCCTCTAAAATGGCCAAAAAATTCAAAATCTTTCAACTGTGGACTCTTACAAAATACAAAATAAACAATTTACTTCAACACTATAAACAACTCATGTCAAATTATCTGGGATCCACTCACAATCTACTGGGATACTCCAAGGGGCTTGGGTCATTTCTCCAGCTCTACACTCTGCAGCACACACAACTTGTATTCTGGGCTCCGGCTGCCTCCACTCCACTGCTCTGCTGTTCTTGGTGGTCATCCCATGGTACTGGCATCTCCAAACTGCAGGGGTCTCTTGCTACATCAGGGCTGCGCTTTCACCAATGGCCTCTCCTGGGCTCTCCTCAGGAACTCCAGCCCTACAATGTAACGTACAAGCCTCAGCTGCTCTTCAGGATCCCTTCATGCCTCAAAACCAGTTCCACCTGGGTGACTCTTAACTATCCAGCTCACATGCCAGCACATGGTACAACCTTAGCCACCTCTGGAACACAGCGTATGTGTGCCGACTCTCAGGAAACAGAAAACACTTCCCAGGAGAATCTGACACAATGATCTGCTTGCTTCTTAATCACTGCTAACTTTTCAGCCCCATCGAACCAGCATCAACCGTCCCAGTAACTCAAAAGGTCTCACTTCAGTGGTGCCAGGCTCTTCTTAATTATGGCTGACTCTTCAGCCCCAGCTGACCCGATACCACAGGCTTTTCACATAAATGGCCTGGTAGAGTCTTTGCTTCCCTCGGAACCTTCGCAAGCCAGGCCTCCATCGTCTACAGTGATCCCAACATTCTTGTCTTCCAAGATCCTTCCTATAGCTCTCCGAGCTCTCAACACTCAATGGCTCTTCTAGCCCAAAGTCCCAAAGTCCTTCCATAGTCCTCCCAGAAACATGACCAGGTCTGTCAGAGCCACGTCCCACAGCCACGTCCCACCTTGTCTTAGTTAGGGTTACTATGGCTAATATGAAACTCCATGACCAAAGCAGCTTGGGAAGGAAAGGATGCATTTGGCTTACACTTCCATATCACTGTTCATCATCGGAGGAAGTCAGGACAGAAACTTAAACAGGGCAGGATCCCTCAAGGGAGGAGCTGATGCAGAGGCCATGGAGGGGTGCTGCTTACTGGCTTGCTTTATGTGGCTTGTTCAACCTGCTTTCTTATAGAACGCAGGACCATCAGCCCAGAGAAGGCAAGAACCACAACAGTCTGAGGCCTTTCCCTTCAGTCACTAATTAACAAAATGTCCCACAGGCCTGCCTACAACCCGATCTTGGAGGGATTTTTTTTTTTAACATTGAGGCTCCCTCCTCTCAGATGACTCTAGGTTGTGTCACGTTGACATAATACTATAGAGCACAATTCTATCGTCTCATGCTCCTTTAGAAGCAACTGAGCCCAATTCAATGTAAACTTAACCAATCAGAAACTACCAGCTGAGAGACTATGCTAGGTGCTGCTAACTACCCAATGAGGGACTTCCCACTATAACCAATGAAGTATCCCCTCTTAGCAGCACACAAACCTATCCGAGGTCAGGTGCTGTCCAGTGCACGGAGAGCAGAATGTTTATGAAATGACTATGTCATTTGTGTTTGATTAGACAGTTCTCAGCCCTCTACCACTCTCCTCCCACCAACAGTTAAGTCTGCTTTGTCAATACATTTTGAGATTTCCATGGCCTTGGCCATGGTCCTCATGTATTAACCAAAATAATGAAAGTAAACTAAAATAACTACAAAAGATCTATCAAAAAGTTGGCATGTAACGTCTCAAACAATGACTATGCTCTACCAGGAATCAATGTTTAAGGTTAAACTGACCCTCATCTGACTATGACCATGGCTTTGTAGAGTTTTACCTTAAAACTCTAATTTCCACAGAAATTGGTGCCTCAACACATAGAGAAATTGAGAAGTGTTCTGTGATCACTCAAGTTCATGATCACTATATTAAGCACACTCAGAATTTTTAGAGTGATTTATAATCTAATACATATTATAAATCTATCAGAGATTAATGGCATATTTCTCTATAGGCCTTAACTACAGAATCTTCTCCTATCCCAAATGGCTTCAAACTACAGAATTAGTAAAATATTTTTTCTAAGCACTAAGATGTTTGTTTGCCTGTTTATTTAGAGGCATACTTCCACATGGAGTAACTCATTGCCTACGTCCTGAAAACTAAGCTACATTCTCTTGAAATAGATCCTGCAAGCTTGTTGGGAGGTTCAAGTAGGGAAACATTGTCAGTCCCTTCCCCTTCCCCTTCCCCTTCCCCAAAGAATGGTCCTCCTCTGTCTCCTCTTTGACCAAGGATGGGGATCAGGTGGAGTGGACAGAGGGAGAAAAGGCAGCACCTGCCTAGCCAGCCAGATCACAAAATCAATCCCTGACCAATGGGTAACATGTCCGAGCGAGATCATACTCAGACAGGTCCTGTCGGTGTTACTCTTATTATCCTGGAGATAGCACATCAAGGTCTATGTTAGAGCTATTTTGGGTTCATCATTAAGGAGGACCTGGGTTTCCATATACTAGAAATATTCTAATCTTTTGTAACTTACAGGGCTAGAGAATGGCTATGTGGTTTAAATGCTCGATGTTTCCAGGACCCACCAAACACCTGGACCTCTGGCTGCAGGGATGCGACACCCTATGCTGTCCCTGTGCGCATCTGTGCTCATAAGTACATTCCTCCACACAATTAAAAAGTCATTTTAAAACTTTTTCAGATTTTCACAAAACCTTAATAAATGTACTTCTAGAAGAAAAATTTTGTTTTTACTTATCTGTTGATCTGTAACACAGATTGAGTATATCCAACATCTGGAATGAGAATGGGAGTGGATTAAACCTTTCTCAACATCACTCACACACACACACACACACACACACACACACACACACACACACACAGGTCTCCCAGGCTGGACTTTCTCTGCCTCTTTGCTCTGCTTTGCTTTGTTTCTTCTAAAAGCTTCTGTTGACTAAGAAAAAGAAAACAGGATTAGTTTCCCATTCAATCCCAGAATTCAGAGTGATGCATGTGAAACTAAGTGTTGATTATAAGAAGAGTTATCTTCTTTTCCCTCAGAGTGGAATTTCTGTACCCAGGTCTGATAGCTGTCTCGTTGTTTCAAGTCTCAGGACAAAGATATGCATCACCAAGGACTTTTCCTCATTAAGGATGATGCCTTCAACACTACTCAAAGCCATAGCATGTGTGATTCTCTTTGCATAACTCAGCAGTTAAGGTAACATACATGTCTTTGATGCGCTTGCAGTGTGTCTTCCCAAACACATATATTCCCTGGGAGGAACTATCATAACTGGTAGGAAGGCTGTGGCACTCTAAAGCATAAATCCTTACTGACTCTGATTGGCCACACAAATGGCTCTGAAAGCTCCAAATATCCTTAGGGGACTACAAGCAGGCTGCTCAAGTGGTGCTCAGTGAATCTACTGGGAGACACTCACCAGTGTTACCTTTCCTAGCATAGCATCATGAAGTCAAGAAAGACTTCTCCAGTGGCCTTTTCTTGCCTATTCTCAGTAATGCTGGATGAGCTAGCATGGAATTCAAGGAAATGAGTTCAGAAGACACAGGCAGTATGCAGTAGCCTTAGGGGGACCTTGACAGCTACAGGAGCACAGCCATGGGAACTGACATATGTCTTGGAGATGGCTTGGTCCACAGATGCCACAGAAACTGATCCAGACAGGAGAACAACTTGATAACTGACGATCTATGGGCACCTTAGGAGTCACAGAGCCCTATGCCACTGAAATAGATAGTACCTGGGCTGTCCTAGGACTGATACCACCAAGTTTCCAGTTTCTTGTGTGTATTCCTAAACCCTTGGCTTTCTGGCACAAAGTTCCAGCAACTGCAGCTTGGCAGCCAAAGACCTGGCAGCTCACCCATCTGTGGCTCCAATAAACCAACATCCGCTGGTGGTTCTGTTCCCGCCTGGAGATCCCATTCGCTCTAAGCATCCTGTGCCGGTGAGAACACTGCCTACTCCTAAGCAATCCTGATCCCTGCTCGGTTTCTGAGCAGCACTTGGGTATTTGACACTCTCCTTCGCTAGTCCAAAAGAGGCAGGTAACCCAAAATGTCCTAGGAGCAGCTACTGGAAGCAACAGGAACTGCCGAACAGAAGAAAGGAATGGGAGCAGGAAGGACAGGAGTGGAGAGCACAGAGAAGAGGCTGTGAGGAGCCACAGAACAGAACCTGCAGGCCCTGGTCTCCAGAACAGTTCAAAGAGTTGAAACATCTCAAGATCACAGGTCGCAGACCTCAGATCCAGTGCAGTAACACTGGCTACTCACACAAGAGCCACAGCCTGTTCAGGGAATTTTGCATCACAGGAAGCCACTCGCTGCTGCTTCGGTGCTGCCACTGCTTGCTGCTGTCAGACACTGGAGGAGGGAAAAGCAGCTAGAAAGCAAAGGAGAATTAGCCTCACACACAACAGCACTCATGCGTGCATGTAGACACACAATTACAGAACTCTATGATAACAACCATTATGATTGAAAATGTGCTGGGCACAGTGCTGTGTACGTGAAGTCTAGCAACTGGGATGTTGAAACAGGGTGATGACTTGAGCCCAGGAGTCTGAAATCAGCCTGGACAAAACAGAAAATTTTTCTGTTTTGAGAAAAAGAAATGACTGAAAATATATCTATTAGGTGAATTATTGGACATGGGCTCCAAAAGAAAAGGTAAGAGAAACTCACTCATAAGGGGAGTAGAGTGGTTCAGATTACTTCATGAGTGTCTATGGCAGTGGGCAAACACCAATGACGAATCGTCATTTCTGAAATTGAGCTGATGAAACCATCACAGAGCTTCCAAGATGTGGTATTAAAACACTACAGCTTCACCTCAACATAGCACCGGATACACAAAGTCTAATACAAAAGAAAGGGGGGAATAGCCTTGAATGCACTGGTACGGAACCACCTTCTTTAACTGAGCACCAATGGCTCAGGCTCTAAGATCAACACTGGATAATGGCGCCTCACGAAACTGCAAGGCTTCTGTAAGGCAAAAGATGCTGTCAACAGGAAAATCAGCAGCCTACAGATTGGAAAAGGATCTTCACCAACGCTATATCCAACAGAGGGCTAATATCCAAAGTGTATAAAGAACTCAGGAAACCAGACACCAACAATTCAAATAACACAATTGAAAAGTAGGGCATAGAGCTAAACAGAATTCTTAACAGAAGCCAAGAAGCACTTAAAGAAATGATCAGTGTCTTTAGTCATTAGGGAAATGCAAATCAAAACAACTCTGAGGCTCCATCTTACACCCACCAGAATGCTAAGATCCAAAACTCAAGTGATAGCCCATGCTGGCGAGGCTGTGCAACAAGGAAACGAACGATTCCTCCATTGCTAGGGGAGTGCACACGTGTACAACCACTTTGGAAATCAAATTGGCAGTTTCTCAGAAAACTTGAAATAGTTTTACCTCAAGAACCAGAAAAAAAAAAAAAAAAATCAGCCGGGCAGCGGTGGCGCGGATTTCTGGGTTCGAGGCCACCCTGGTCTACAAAGTGAGTTCCAGGACAGCCAGGGCTACACAGAGAAACCCTGTCTCGAAAAAATAAAAACAAACAAAAAGACCCAGCTATACCACTCCCAGGTATGTACCCAAAAGATGTCCCATTATGCTACAGGGCCCCTGGCTCAACTATGATCATAGCAGCTTTATTCATAATAGCCAGGAACTGGGAACAAACTATAAGACCCTCAACTGAAGAATGGATTTTTTTAAATGTTGGTACATCTACACAACGGAATACTCTTCAGCGATTAAAAATAAAGACATCATGAATTTTGGAGGGAAATGGATGGAACTTGAGAATATTACCCTGAGTGAGGAGCCTAGAGCCAGAAACACGTATGTTATTATTCAGTATCCCAAAGTCCATATTCCTCCAAACAAAAGCATGGTCAGGCCTATCACTGCTCACAATCCCTGTCACAGCTACTGTCTTAGATAGGCTTTCTATTGCTGTGAAGTGACACCGTGACCAAAGCAACTCTTATAAAGGATAACATTTCATTGAGGCTGGCTTACAGGCTCAGAGGTTCAGTCTATTATCATCAACGGGAGAAAGCATGGCAGTGTCAAGGCAGGTGGCACTAGAGCAGGAGCTCAGAGTTGTGCATCTTGAATGGGAAGGCAGCTAGAAGACTGTCTTCCAGGCAGCTAGGACGAGGATTTCAAAGCCCACCCCCACAGCAACACACTTCTTCCAACAATGCCAAATCTACTCCAACATTGCCACATCCCCTAATAGTGCCACTTCCCATGGGCCAAGCATATTCAAACCACCACAGGAATGTACTTATAAATGGACATTAGCTATAAACTGTGGGATAACCATGCTACAGTCCACAGACACAAAGAAACTGGATAATAAGGAGGTACCAAAGGTAGATGTGCAAATCTCTCTCAGAAAGGGAAACTAAATAGTCAATGGATGTGGATGGAGAGGAAACTGTGTAGGGGAGGAGGTAAGGAGGGGATTGGAGATGGCATCAGGTGTGGAGAGAGAAGGGGCAGGAGAGGGCTGGGAGTGAGAATGGAAATTGGTGAGGGGGTGCATCTCCAGTGACCAGCTGGAGGACTAGGGTGGGAGAGGGTACAGGGTGTCTGTAAGGTTGACTTTAGCTAAGATTCCTACCAAAGGGGGATATAGAGATTGAAGTAGCCACCTCCTGTAGCCAGGCAGGACATCCAGAGGAGGAGCGGTGACATCATTCCACCCACCACAAAAATTCACCTCAAAATTTGTCTTGCCTACTAGATGGACAGAGATAAAGATGAAACAGAGAGTGAGGAAACAGCCAATCAATGACTGCTCCAACTTGAGACCCATTCTGACACTATTTATAATACTCTGGAATAGTTGCAGACAGAAATCTAGCATAACTGTCTCCTGACAGGCCTCATCCAGCAACAGACGGAGGCGAATGCAGAGACCCACAGTAAAACATCAGGCTTAGCCTGGGGAATCTTGTGGAAGAGTTGGGGATAGAAGTGAGCAAGTCAGAGAGATCAAGAACGTCGCCGTAAGACCCACAGAGTCAACAATCCTGGGACCATGGGGATTCACAGAGCCTGGGCCACCAACTAGAGAGCATGGAAGAGTTGGACCTAGCCTCTCCACATTTGTAGCAAATGTGCAACTTGGTCTTCATGTGGTTCTCCTAACAAGTGGAGCAACGGAGGTGGACTGGGGGGCTAGGTACAAGGACAGGAAAGAGGAGGGTCTCAGTCTCTGTTCCCTGCCATTGGATCCCCTCCCCTATCTGGACTACCTGGTTGGATCAAGATTTCAGAAGAAACCCAATGACATGCTCAAAGGATTTAACTGAGGGGAGTTTAAGGAAGAGAGATTTTACCAAAGGATGGGCACGGCTCAGGGACCTTTCAAGAGAGAGAAAAGCAGCCAAGAAGTCTTGAAATTTTAGAAAGCTGTTACGACTCCCAGAATTAAAGAGATTAGGGTATTGAGTTGCCAGCCAAAGCTGGAACTACCCAAGAGAAGCAGTCATTAGTGACCAAATACAGGAACTTTAAATGGTTAACGAAGGTAGGGGGGTGGGATTGTGAGAAAGACATTAGAGTGTGGGATAGAGGGATCAGTGCTATTAACCACATCCTCTTTCCTGTTGGCAGTCTCCTACTGGCATGACATCCTCCCTAGCTCGCTCCGCGGATCTGACACTGGCTCTCTCTTCAGTAGGCATGTGCACACACATGTGCTCACCTCACCTGTAACCTCGGACCCAGCCAGCTGCTCAGTTCAAGCCCCAAAGCCACCCTTAAATACAGCAGTAATTTGCTAGCTGGTTTTCCTAACTTCTGCTTCCTGCTACTAGGTCAGTCCACAAGCAGTCTTCATTCAAAAGAATCTCCAACCTCTGAAACCTTATGATCCGCGATGGCGCTTCTCTAAAACATCGTGGACGGCGCTGCCGGGGCTTCACCTGCCTCTGGTCGCTCCTCTGTCCCCTACAGCCTTAGGGAGAGCTAGTAGACCACCTCTGAGCGCCCAGGTCTGGAAAGACAGCAGGAAGCCTGTGATGCTCCGGAACTAAAAATCCAGATCCACCCACCGATGACTACTTCCGAGTTACTAGCTTGCTGTCAGCAGTGGCTCCGGGTCGCAAACGTTTCTGGAAGTGTCTCCTATAACCTCACACTCCTTTCCAGAGGCCTCTGGGCGGCCAGGAGGAAGCCTGCTTGCCCTGCTGCTGCTGCTGCTGCTGCTGCTGCTGCTGCTGCTGCTGCTGCTGCTGCTGCTGCTGCTGCTGCTGCGTCTTCTGGAATGTCGCGGGGCGGAGACATTCCGCACTTCAGAGGCCTCAGCCCTTTCAGAAACAGTGGGAGAGCTTGGATCTGAGTATACCTTGCCAGAGCTCTCATAACCGCCTGCGTTTTCAAATGTGTTCTTTGTTGGTTTGGATTTAAAATATTTTAAATCCAAATAAATGTATGTATATATACCAACTGGGACAGAAATGCACACTACCTAGCTAGTTTGGCTCTGCAGAGAAGGAACATTTGTAGTCAGTAAAGTTTTGCTGTCGGTCTTTTTTCTTTTTTTTGGGGGGGGGGGTTGTTTGTTTTAAATAGTACAAATTGTATTTTCAATGCAATATTCTGATCATAGTTTCCCATCTCAAAGCACCTCCTAGATCCTTCCTCCCTATCCACCCAGATCTACCCCAAGCCTGCCCTTAGGTTTAATTGCTATATACCCAGTTGAGTCTCCATTGGAGAAAGGACAATATTCCCTTCTCCTGTGGTTGTCACTTGGAGACTGCTATTTTCTCCTCTGAGAACTGTGCTTAGACCTGTTGCAGGCCCTCCCTGGGTTCTGAAACAAACAAACAAACAATGAAATTTAAAATGGACAACAACTGACTGCATACAAAAAGGCTGTAGGCTCCTCTTTGGAGATAATACTGTTTAAAAGTTCCTTAATAAAGCAAAATCCAACCCAAACTTTACAAAGGGGACACTAAAAAAAATTACGATTGCTTGTGTATATAGAAAACATTTCCCCCAAGAAGCCCTGTTTCAAATAAATAAAAACTAACTAAATAAGTAATTACACACATACAAACATACACGCATACATACATTCATGCACACATACATACATACAACAAATAATGAGAACTAAATGCACACAGATTTTGGATGCCACCTACCAACCCCACCTCTATTTTATGCCTGCACTATCATACATACACAAAATACACAAGTACAGGTTCCTTCTATCACACCAATGCACACTGACAGGCAGGCATACATCTACCCACTCACACACATGCAACACACACAAACACACATGGATATATTTTAAAATTAAATAGATAATTAACAAGAAATCAAAAACAAAAAAAAAGTCTCTGGGGTCAACATTCTGCTGCCAATACATTAACAGAACAAGAAATTAAAAACAAACAAACACATACACACACAAGAAAGGGGATAAAAAAGGAAAGTGGTGTGGTGATTCATGCCTTTGATCTCAGCACTGGGGAGGCAGAAGCAGAGAGGCAGAGACAGGACTTACTTGAGAGGCACCAGGTAGAGAGACTTTGTCTCTCATAAGTGAATGAATACAGAAAAAGATACTCATCCATCTATACATGCATGTGCGATGGCTCAGAGGGCAAAGCTGCTGGCTACTAAGGAATAGGTAAAACATTAAGGCCTAGATGGAATGTTAAGGCCTGCATCAGGTTAAGGGCTAGGTAACCTCTTACCTCTCTAGCCTGCCATTTTGTACTATAACTAATATTATAAGGACACTTTCTAATACCTTGTTTCTGCTGTTACTGCCCAAGTTGATTACATATTCTCCTTGGTTCTGTGTCCTTGGAAACCAATCACAATAGAAGCCAAAAGAACTGTTTCCTTTGTTCTATAGTTATCCTCAATAGGCTTGGACCCAAACCGACCACCCAGCAGCATTTCCTGCACCCACCTATGTACAAGCTTTTATGATATTTGCTCTTATAAACGGCCCCAGGATGGACCCCAACACAAGAGAGACACCCGCACCGGTTCGGTGCAGAGACGATTTGGAATCCGACTTCTGTTTTGACTAGGGTGCATGTAAAGTGTAAGTTCCCAAGGCCTCCCTGGGAGCTGACGGCCTACTTGGCAGGAAGAGACGTGCATGTGGGCAACCGACTTCCTGGTTGGCAAGGTGAGACATGAATGTTAGACAAGGCAAGTTCCCCTGCCGCAGTCCCAACTAATGGGAGCAGGATAAGTATACAACAAAGACATATTCCTAAGGAATTACCCTATCCCTAAGTCCAGATTGCTGGAATAACATGATACAGATGTTTGTAGATTTTAGGCATAAAAACCCTGTAGGATATTCACTCTAGGTCACAGTTCAGCTCCAAAACCTAAATTGTGGCCCTGACTGATAAGTCCAGGGGCATATGCAGTTCTGAAGACACACACACACACACACACACACACACACACACATACCACACACACACACACACACACACACCACACACCACACACACACACACCACACACTACACACCACACACCACACACATACATACACACACACACACACCACTGCTGGCAAGATGCCTGACATCCTGATTTTATTAGTGTGTGTGTGTGTGTGTGTGTGTCTGTGTGTGTCTGTGTGTGTCTGTGTGTGTGTCTGTGTGTGTGTGTGTGTGTGTGTGTGTCTGTCTGTCTGTCTGTCTGTCTGTCTGTCTGTGTGTTGGTGAGGAGGAAGGGCTGGGTTAAGGGGGTTGGGTGTTCCCTGCCTGCCTACCTGCTTATCTGCCTTTCTGTCTGAGAACCCTCTGTGTGTCTGATGAATTCAGAAACCAGATGAAGAAGGGGTCAGTTTTGTTGAGTTATGGATGGCTGTAGGCTTGCCCTGTGGGTAGTGGGACGTGAACACATGAAAGATAGAAACAGGACAGGCAGGAACAGAACCAGGTTGTTCGATAAGCTTCTGTCAGCCATTTTTCCTGTTACAGAGTTGTGTCTGAGGACCCTCCTAGTTACATGAAACAAAAACAACAATGGGGAAAAACATACCCGAGTGAGCTAGTTTTCCAATTTTACTTAAAGATGCTTGATCATCTCTAAGGTATGCGAATCAAAGAAAGCATATTTCCAGGATATACTTACAAATAAACAAGCAACCACCACCACCACCACCACCACCACCAACAACAACAGCAACACTACCAAAGGTGAGGAACAACAAGAATAAGAACAAGAACAAGAACAAAAACAAGAACAAGAAAAAGAACAAAATCAAAGTATGTTGGGATTGTCAATTTATCAGCCACTCCCATCATTCTGGTTCATGACTCTCCAAGCTTCTGTGGAAATTGTTTGATGCCCCCCTTTCCCCACATCACACGTGTGGGTGTAGCTGCTTGTAAATTGATACTATGTGTGTCCATGTGTGCCCGTGTGCCCGTGTGCCCATGTGCCCGTGTGCCTGTGTGTCTGTGTCTGTGTGTCTGTGTGTGTCTGTGTGTGTCTGTGTGTCTCCATGGCCAAGCTGGCCCTCCCACCCCACCCCCAGATTTGTGTTTCAGAGATCCTTACTTATTTATTTCTTGTGCCTGTGCTTTTTTATGACCTAGGCCACAATTCCTGAAAACCAAACCAAACCGAACCAAAATCAACTAACAAACCAACCAAGCAAACAAGTATGACTGCCTGCCTACACAGCGAAATGACATCTTGAATCAACTAACACTACCTCTTAAGTCTGCCTGTTTTTCTTTCTTCTTTGCTTCTCTCTCCCCCTCTTTCTTCCTTCCTTCCTTCCTTCCTTCCTTCCTTCCTTCCTTCCTTCTTTCCTTTCTTTCTTTCTTCCTTTCTTTCTTTCTAAATTTTTTTTCTTTTTTTATTTTTTCTTTTTTTTTTTTCGAGACAGGGTTTCTCTGTGTAGCCCTGGCTGTCCTAGAACTCACTCTGTAGACCAAACTAACCTCGAACTCAGAAATCCATCTGCCTTTGCCTCCCAAATGCTGGGATTAAAGGCGTGTACCACCACTGCCCGGCTTATTATCATTATCATTATCATTATCATTATCATTATTATTATTATTATTATTATTACTACTATTATTATTATTGTGATACATGTTTCCTTAGTGTAACCAGCCCTGGCTGTCTTGGACATACTTTGTAGACCAGGCTGGCCTCAAACCTGTAAGAGCCTGCCTCAGCTTTTCAAATGCTGGGTTAAAAGTTGTACACCACTATGACTGGCTAAGACTCTCTTTTCTTGTTTGTTTGTTTGTTTGTTTTTTAATGATTCTAGCTTTTGCCAGACAGTGGTGGTGGCAGAGGGAGGTGAATCACTGTAACTTTGCAGCTTTAGTCTACAGACTGAGTTACACAAAAGGAATTTCAGAATGACTGATTATATTTATCTTTTATTATGCATTTTAATTAAAAATAACCAAAAACTAAAAATGAAAATGACCGACTCAGAGCCTGGCATTTAAAAGTACTATACAAAAGCAGGAGAAAAACGTGAGGCTGTGGATTGTATGAGGGTTCTGGATGCTTATGGGAGCTTCCTCACCATTCTGCACATGCAAACTGGCCCCCTAGAAGCTGGTAAAGGGAGAAATAGAAGCGACCTGGAACAGTAGGTCACATGATGGCCGGCCACCTCAATCTTGGTGAGGTCAGTCAGCTGACAAGATGGACCATCCACATGTCGCCTTCTGTCTTGGTGAGGTCAATGAGCAAGTGAGTGACAGAACCAGGAAGTAAAAACAGACATCCACACCTTCCAGGTAAACAAACTCTCTCTCTCTCTCTCTCTCTCTCTCTCTCTCTCTCTCTCTCTCACACACACACACACACTCACTCACATTCACAACTTGAATTTGAACTAAACATACAATAAAGTAACAGAAAAAGAAATTTAAAACAGAGACAAAAAAAAAAAAAATCCAAAAAAACTTCCAGGGGTTAAAGAAAGAATGAAACCAGGTGTGGCCATACCTACCTTTAATCCCAGGTGGAATGCTGTGAACTGGAGGCAGGTCAGATCTAGATAGTGATTTCCAGGGCTATGGAGAGAGTCCCCTGCTCCAACTAAATAAATGAATGGGAAAAAAATAATTATAATTAATAACTTGGGATAAAACAAACAAACAAATAAGGGAAGGCAGGGCTGGGTGCCTGGTTTATGCGGCAGTGTGCGGGGCGGGGTGTGGCTGTGTGTGGCTGTGTGTGGTGGTGTGCGGCTGTGTGCGGCTGTGTGCGGTGGTGTATAGTGGTGTGTGGTGGTGTGGGAGAGAAGCTGCTTTCGTGCTTCTTTCCAAAGTTGGCCCTTTGCAACTTTTTGAAGGAAACTCTGTGCTTATATTCGTCTTTTCATTTATTTGATTTTTGTTGTTTTTGTTTTTTCGAGACAAGGTTTCTCTGTGTATCTCTGGCTGTCCTGGAACTCACTCTGTAGACCAGGCTGGCCCTGAACTCAGAAATCCGCCTGCCCCTGCCTCCCGTGTGCTGGGATTTATTCGATTTTTACTTCACTTTTTCATTTGATTTAATTTTATCTGCTAACTAGAAAGACCTATAGATTGTTTTCCTCCCTGACCCTCAGGGACGCAGACCCATGGTCTCGCTGAGGCTCTCAGGGGTTCCTCCTGAGCGCTGCTGTGAGTGAGTGAGTCTATCAAAAAATTTTTTTAACATCGTTATACTTGTTATCCTCTTCCTCCTCCTCTTCCTCTTCCTCCTCCATCTCTTTTACCTTCCTTCACCTTTTGTTATGAGGCAGGGCAGGGAGGCCAAGAAATGAGAGCAAGAGAGGCTTGACTCTCTTCAGCAATCTCCCCAGCCTCTGAAGGAAACCCCTGTGCCACTAATGCCCAGCCAACCCCACCCCCACCCTGCACTGCAGAGTTACTGAGTCTTTAATCAGTTCTCTCTCTCTCTCTCTCTCTCTCTTCCCATCCTGAGAGCTGATATAGATGCTCTCAGACCCCAGGTGTGTCCCTGCTTGCCTTGGTGAACTCTGTACTGCATAAACTGAGTAACTCCAGCAGGCAGGAGCTGGAAATAGGCAGATCAGCTGGTGGTTGATGTTCAGGGATCACCGCTGGCCTGTTCTACATAGCCAGTTCAAGGGCAGGTTGTGTTATGTAAAGAGATTGATCCTGTATAGAAAGAAAGGAAGAAAGAAAGAAAGAAAGAAAGAAAGAAAGAAAGAAAGAAAGAAAGAAAGAAAGAAAGAAAGAAAGAGAGAGAGAAAGAAAGAAAGAAAACAGATATATAGAAACATAAAATCAACTTGAAACCAACACACACACACACACACACACACACACACACACACGAGGGAAAGTAGTGCATAAAATAATTATTTTCTGGCCAAAGTGAAAACAAATCACTATGAAAAGGTATTCCTAGAAAAAAAAAATACAAACGGCATTTTAACCATTCCACCACTCTTTTAATTTACTCTAACTCTATTTAGTCTTCGAAAAGGGGGCGGGCAATAGCCGGTGGGCCACTGCAGCGAGGAACAGAAAACAACAAACCCCAAGCGGTAGAGTGTTTTAAAAATGAGACCTAAATGGCATGGGACTGAGGTCGCTGCCACCCTCCTCTTCCACCGTTCTTGGAGGCTCCCTCCCCTTCTTGTGCCCCCCTTCATCTCATTGTGCCTGTTCCTTGCCCTGCTAACAGATTTGTTAGTCAAGTACTTTCGACTGTTTTCACAGCTCCCTGTCATACTTTGGGGGGGGGTGCCTGAGGGGGTCAGCCCGAGTCACTGTGTTTGGGTGGGACAACTGGGACCATCTGTACCACTCAGGAGAAGTGGTGGGTGAGTGTCCCCTTGAGCTAGGGAGGGCCCTCCGGAGAGACAGAGTGAGTGAGTGTGGCTGTGCACGTGTGATCTGCATTGGTTTGCTTGGTTGATAGAGACCCTGTGGAAGGCCAAGGTTGAAGAGGCCAGGAACACAGAAAACAACAGTTTAGGGGGGGAGGGACTCACAGTGTCACGTGCAAGTACTAAAAGGTCACGCAAAGTAAGAACTTGGGAAAATCCATTTGTTAGAAGGAATCCTTTGCGTTCCCCAGTGGGAGAGGTTTTGTTGGTTGACGGGCTTGGTAGCAATATACCTTTACCCACTGAGTCATTTCTTCAGCCCCCCCCCCCCGCCCCGTTACTTTTCTTGATTCTGTGACAACACACTTGAGATGGATTTATTTTGCCTCACAGATTGAGGTTCAGATCATCCCATGGGGGAAGTATAGTTTTGAGGCGCTGGAGGCAGGTGGTCATGCTGCATCCACAGCCAGGAAGAGGAGATGTAGATCTGATACCCTTCTTACTTTGTCCTTTTTATCCATCCCAGACTCCCAATCCATGCGTAGCACTGCTCACACTGAGGGCAGCTCTCTTCAGTTAAACCTTGCTGTAATCATCTTCCCAGAGGAAGTTGTTCTTTGAGGTGATTCTAATCCCAGAAAGTTAACAGGAGCAACTACCACAAGGTGGCGCCTGAAGAGAGAGGTTTTGACAGGTCTGTTTGTTAGAGATTAAGAACAGGGTAGGTGAGAAGAACAAAGCAGATTAACAGTGCTGTGTTAAGCTATTTCTTGGCTCACAGAGTAGAAAAACATTCTCGTTATACCTGATAATGTGTAGACGTTCCTTGCCAAACTACAGAGAACTAAATAAGAAGCAGGCAGCTGCTGTGGCAGGTTGTGAGGTGTAGCTGTGGTTGCCACACTGTGACTCTTTGAGCAGTGTCCCTCTTTGCTCTCTGCCCTAGATTTTCCACACCATGGCATCTCAGCCACTGTCCTTGCTCTTGCCTTTGCTGCCCTGATCACCTACTTCCTTCTGCTGTCCTGTGCCTCCGCTTTATCTGCTCCCACTTCTCTCTCTGTGCCTTTGCACATTTGCCCTGGCTAATGACCACATTACCGTGAGGACCACAGACAAATATGTCCAATATGTCTAGGTGACTCACCACTACTGCACAGTGAGCTTTTATATTGGGCAGAGATATCAACCACATTTTCTTTAAGAATAATAAGAAGGGAACACTTTGATGGTCCCTGATCCTGCCCCTTCTGGTAGGCTAAGAATAAGGATCACATAAGGAAGCCTTCAAGGGAGCCATGCAGCTGTGGGTGTGGCCAGTCAGGAGAGGCGTGCCTGAGGGTGTGGCCAGTCAAGAGAGGCATGCAGGTGTGGGTGTGGCTAGTCAGGAGAGGCATGCAGGTGTGGGTGTGGCTAGTCAGGAGAGGCATGCAGGTGTGGGTGTGGCTAGTCAGGAGAGCCATGCATCTGGGGGTGTGGCCAGTCGGGAGAGGCGTGCCCGTGGGTGTGGCCAGTCAAGAGAGGCATGCATCTGGGAGTGTGGCCAGTCAGGAGAGGCATGCAGGTGTGGGTGTGGCCAGTCGGGAGAGGCGAGCCCGTGGGTGGGGCCAGTCGGGAGAGGCGAGCCCGTGGGTGGGGCCAGTCGGGAGAGGCGAGCCCGTGGGTGGGGCCAGTCGGGAGAGGCGTGCCCGTGGGTGGGGCCAGTCAGGAGAGGCGTGCCCGCATCCATAAAGCCCTGACTTCAGTACCCAGCACCACATAAGCTAGATATGGTGGTACACGCTTGAGATCTCAGGACTGGCAGTAGGGTTAAGATCATCAGCTACATTGTGAGTGGCCTATACGAGATCCTGTATCAAATAGAAACAAAGGAATGAGAACAGTGATCAGGCAGATTTTCTGAGGGCCTGCCAGCCATTAGGCACACTGCTCACTGGACAGTCATGGATGGGAAAGCCAGGAAGACTTGTGATGAAGGAAAGTAAACGTGAAAGGGAAGGCTGGAAATATTGTCCAGGGCTCAGTTTCATGTAAAGTGATGCCTTCCCGCCCTCTGCTTCCTCTCATGAAAAAAAGACTAAGAGCATTGGAATGCGTTTTCCTTAGCAATGTCACCATGGAAACCTGTAGACTCGCTCTTTCTCAGATCTGAAAAAGCAACCTAGCTCAGCCTCATCACATAAGCTCTACAGATGTAGGGTCCTGTAGAGACTTCTCATGTTGAGAACCAGCGACATGGATTGTTCATGGAAAGCCATTGCTGAGACATCTGTGACAGAACCCCAAGAAAAA
The DNA here is from genome assembly GCF_000001635.26 of Mus musculus. NCBI lineage: Eukaryota > Metazoa > Chordata > Mammalia > Rodentia > Muridae > Mus > Mus musculus. The sequence continues at coordinate 12,946,733 of NC_000084.6, read as the reverse complement.
GAGAAAGGTACAGAATCAAGTGCAGATCCAAACAATTCAATAGCTATTTAATATTTCTTTTTAAAAATAGGGTCTCACTATGCAGCCCTGGGTGGCTTAAAAATCACTATATGGACCAGGCTGGCCTAACATTCACAGAGATCTGCTGGCCTCTGTCTCCAAAGTACTGAAGGCATGTGCTATTACACCTGGTGCAAATAAATTAATATTGTAAAACATACTAACTTCTTCTAATTATTAAATAAATTGGGACAATGGCAAACATGAAAAAAAAAGATAGCCGAATTGATTATCACCTTTTAAAAGAAAAAGCCTCTTGTCCCCCAGACCTCATAATTTTGATAGTCAGAACTAAATATTAACTAAAAAGTCTTCAGTATGAGGCATTTGGATAATTAATTTCCTCCAAGTCAACAATTGATTTGGCTTTACCTGATGACATTTGACCTACTTTTCAGCACTCCAGGCGTTGATTGCCTAAAACCTTCTCTGAGGTCTCAGGCCATAATACCTTCTTTTTAATAAGACTTAAGAAGTCTTCAGCGTAAACAAAGAATTCTCAACTGAGGAATACCGAAGGGCTGAGAAGCACCTGAAAAAAATGTTCACCATCCTTAATCATCAGAGAAATGCAAATCAAAACAACCTGGAGAGTCCACCTCACACTAGTCAGAATGGCTAAGATCAAAAATTCAGGTGACAGCAGATGCTGGTGAGGATGCTGGTGGGATTGCAAGCTTGTACAACCACTCTGGAAGTCAGTCTGGCAGTTCCTCAGAAAATTGGACATAGTACTACCGGAAGATCTAGCAATACCTCTCCTGGGCATATACCCAGAAGATGTTCCAACTGGTAATAAGAACACATGCTCCAATATGTTCATAGCAGCCTTATTTATAATAGCCAGAAACTGGAAAGAACCCAGATGTCCCTCAACCGAGGAATGGATACAGAAAATGTGGTACATTTACACAATGGAGGACTACTCAGCTATTAAAAACAATGAATTTATGAAATTCTTAGGCAAATGGATGTATCTGGAGGATATCATCCTGAATGAGGTAACCCAATCACAAAAGAAGTCACTTGATATGCACTCACTGATAAGTGGATATTAGCCCAGAAGCTTAGAACACCCAAGATACAATTTGTAAAACACAAGAAAATCAAGAAGAAGGAAGACCAACATGTGGGTACTTCATTCCTCCTTAGAATAGGGAACAAAATACCCATGGAAGGAATTACAGAGACAAAGTTTGGAGCTATGACGAAAGGATGGACCATCCAGAGACTACCCCACCCGGGGATCTATCCCATAATCAGCCACCAAATGCAGACACTATTGCATATGCCAGCAAGATTTTGCTGAAAGGACCCTGATATAGCTGTCTCTTGTGAGGCTATGCCAGTGCCTGGCAAATATAGAAGTGGATGCTCACACAGGGCCCCTGATGGAGGAGCTAGAGGAAGTACCCAAGGAGCTGAAGGGGTCTGCAACCCTATAGGTGGAACAACAATATGAACTAACCAATACCCCCAGAGCTGGTGTCTCTAGCTGCATATGTAGCAGAAGATGGCCTATTTGACCATCATTGGGAAGAGAGGCCCCTTGGTCTTGCAACTTTATATGTCCCAGTACAGGGGAACGCCAGGGCCAAGAAGTGGGTGGGTAGGGGAGCAGGGTGGGGGGAGGGTAGAGGGAACTTCCAGGATAGCATTTGAAATGTAAATAAAGAAAGTATCTAATAATAATCATAAAAAAAAGCCTTCAGCATGTTTCTGTAAAGCTTCAAAGTCACATTGGCATCAGGGGCACATTCTAAAACCATGCAACATAGCAGGTGCATTCTGCAGCATTTAAGGCAGAACAGAAGGACTTAGACTTAGGTACTGGGTACTGCAAAGACTCACAGGGACGTGGGAGGAAAGAGAGTGGCAGAGAAGCATGGTTTCTAAGTGGCTTGAGCCAAAACAAATAATCCAAGTTGAGTCTTGTCTGAAATAGGTAATGCCAATTCTGATGAAATTCAACTTGGTGTTATTGATGATGATGGTGATGGTGGTGATGGTGGTGGTGATGGTGGTGATGGTGGTGGTGGTGGTGATGGTGATGGTGGTAATGGTGGTGGTGGTGGTGATGGTGATGGTGGTGATGGTGATGGTGGTGGTGGTGGTGATGGTGGTGGTGGTGGTGATGGTGATGGTGATGATGATGATACCTCCAGTTCTCTGGTTGACTTTTCAGTCTGGGCCGGGTAAGCATGGCAACAGTATGGCCATGAGTAGTTATTCTCTGGTCCTTTTCCCTTCTCTCCAGAGCTTCCAGTTCTCATATATGCTGTATCTGCATTCTAACATACATTGCTTGCTGAGAGGGTGTATACTGACAAATGCTTCTCAAAACAGAGTACGTTACAATTGGGGACAACACAGTGATTGTACTTATGGGACTTCTCTGTCTGCCATGGCAGCTTACAGCCCCAACAGGCTGCTTACATTTAAAGCTAAAATAAAAATTTATTGCACAAGCTGCATTTCAGGTGTCTCATAGCTTCATATGACTGGTGGCTTCTGACTGGACAAGACAGAATCATTCCAAATGTCACAGAGCAAGCAATGTTTTAGAATAATTAATTCTATTACATTAACATTCTGAATTTTAAAAATCTGTCCAAGCTGGGTAGTGGTGGAGCACACCTTTAATCCCAGCACTCGGGAGGCAGAGGCAGATGGATGTCTGAGTCCGAGGCCAGCCTGGTCTACAGAGTGAGTTCTGAGACAGCCAGGGCTACACAGAGAAACCCTGTCTCGAAAAACCAAGCCAAACCAAACCAAAACAACCCTGAAGTTGCCTTGGCTGTGGTGTCTTTTCACAGCCACAGAAAAGTAAGCACACTGTAGCTGTCTTCAGACACTCCAGAAGAGGGAGTCAGATCTCGTTAAGGATGGTTGTGAGCCACCATGTGGTTGCTGGGATTTGAACTCCGGACCTTTGGAAGAGCAGTCGGGTGCTCTTACCTACTGAGCCATCTCACCAGCCCCCATTCTTACTTTTTATTTGAATACCAAAAAGCTTGTGAGAATACAGTTCAATTGGTAACCCTATCAAGAACAGAATGCTTCACCCTGCCATGGGCAGGAGATTGTTCTTCATTTACAGAGTGAAGGAGGGACTTACACATGAACACCCAGTGAACTCCAGGCCTCAAAGCATCACAGTGAGAAGGAAGTGCTCATGGAATCATGTGAGAAATTATTTCAAGTCACCTTTTATTTTGGCTGTGAAGTTGTGGTTTAGACAGTGTCTTTATAACAGTCAATATCATCACAGTAGCTGGAACCACCCCCAGCAGCAGGATATGGGAACTGCCACTGCATGCTCATCTGAGGCTCTGCCTCGCTCTCCTAGCTGTACGCAATTTTTCCAGCTGCATATACTTTCAAATGTTGCTAGAATATGTAGAAGGTAGGCTGTTGTCCAAGTGTCCAAGTCTATCTATACCAGTGGTTCTCAACTTTCCCTTTAACACAGTTCCTCATGTTGTGATGACCCCAACCATAAAATTATTTTCATTGCTACTCTGTAAGTGCACTTTTGTTTCTGTTTTGAAACATAATGTAAATAGTTTTGAAGATAGAGGGTTTCCAAAGGGGTCATGACCCACAGGTTGAGAACCACTGATTTATGCACTACAGAGGAAGTTATTATCTATGCTGGGTTGATATGTTTCAGTGATGTGGCTGCTTTGTGGTCATTCACATTCATGGAACCCATGACATGAATGCTCCTGTAAATCCAACTCATTGGTTCAAGGAGCTGGACTTTGGTAGAATCATTGCTTTGGTCTGATGTTGATGTCTTAGCTCCAGCGAGTATGGTTAAGTCTCCACACAAAATGTTCATGTGAGATGGTTCAGCACCTTTTTAAAGCCCCAGGGTTTCTTCTAGACAAATATAACTGCAGAAATTATCCTAGATTTTGCAATTGAGACATTGCATTAGTTAAGTGCCTGTTTTATTAGGAAAAGATGTCAGGCTGCAGAACAGGTTGCTTGTGTTCTCCAAAGGCCTCACTGGTAAACACCTGTCATACGTGGCAGGCACATGAGATGTGTCACACTCTAATGACTCTAGTGAGCAACTTGCCTGTAACTGGTTCTCGGTACAAGTTTCTAGAACTGAGCAGACTTCAAGAACTACAGCCTTTTCAAAAGTTAAAAATGACGCTTGTTAATTTTTCATCACAATTATGTTTGTTAAATCCCTTTGCAAACTTTTGAAAGTTGAAATGTTAACAAGCTTGTAATTTCCTGTTCTTTTAGTCTATGTACAAATCCTTTTTAAGAATGCATTTATATGTGTTTGAATCTTGGTGTTATAGACTGTGTGGCTAGACTGGCCAGACACACTAGTGTGAACAGGTAGGTCCTTTATCAGAGATTGTCTTGTGGAGAAGCAGTGAAGGGAAATTTGTAAAATCTTATTTCCATGTAACCACCTATCCCTAGCTTACAATGCTCACATCTGTCTGATGTGTTATGGCTAGTCTCTGAAGTGTGAGAACAAGATGAGGTAGGTGTGGCAAATTTTATATGGCCAATTAAGTTTACATGAGTGTAGTAGCAACCAAAGTAAAAATTAAATATATAGCTTTGGACTTCAGGGTAATGTATCTGTTTAATACGGACTCCTCACACTATTGACTCGGTATTATTTTGCTCAGAATCTTTGCTGCCGCCCCTCTTTCACCCCCACCTCCCCCACCCAGGTCTAGTCCGCTGCTGCTTTCCGAGAAAGGAGGGAGAGGCTCCGCCCCACGGCGGAGGCGGACAGTTAGTCCTAGTCCGGCAGGAGGCGTGGTCTAGAGGGGCGTGGTCCCGCGAGCGAGTCACGTGCTGAGCTCGGCGCCAACATTTCTGGCGCGCGCGTTCCCGGGGCCCTCCTTGCTCCTGACCCGCGGATCCTTGGGTTCCGCCTGGTTCCCTTTCGGGATACCCGGGGCGTCCTCGTGAGAGCGGCCCGCGTGGGTGACGGCCGCTCAGTGGGCGCGGCCGGGCCTGTGGTGGAGGCCGCCTCAGGAGCCGGGCCCGCGAGCACGCAGGTCAGTGTGGCTCAGGGTGGGGCGTGAAGGGCCCCGGAGCCCCGGGATCTCTGCTGTGGAGCCTGGGTAGCGGGCACTACGCTCTGCGCAAATGCGAGTGACTTAGGAGCGCACGTCCTAACTTGTAGTATCCTTTCAGCCCCGAGGATTGATTGACAATGGAAGTCACGCGTCGTGCGTGAGACCATTGTCCCACGTTCCATCTGATCCGCTCTACAGACCCCAATGACCTAAAGGCCATTTAGCAAGCGAATGACTGCATCTGCACTCAACCAGGGAAGATGCCCTTAATCTATGGCCCTCATGGTCCGCAGGAGGCGTAGAGCCGGGTTTTCCTGCTTGGAGTTTAAGTAGGCTGCATTGTGAAACTGAATTGCTCAGCGTCTGCTAGTAAGTTAGACAAAGCTGATTGAATGCTGCTCAGTAGCTATTTGGTGTCTGTAAGGCTGCTTGATAATGAAATTGAACTAGCCTTGCAATCACTGATGTCTTCCTGAAGTATTCATTTAGTCCCGGAAAAGAAACATAGTGGATACAATTTGGCAAAGCTTCAGCTCTTAGCTCTTGGAAATTGTTGACTACATTGAGGTCCGTCAGTATTTACATGCTAACCCTGAGATCTCTCCCCCCCCCCCCCCTGCAACTTGGTTAATATAAAACTAACTCCCTCGGATGAAATTTTAAGCATCTGTAATTATGGAGTAGCTACAAAGTCCACTTTCTCTTGATATTCTAATTCAAAATTACTAGGTGAGCCCGGCATAACCTACAGAGAAAGGTGTCAGTAACATTTTGAAAGTTTATTCTTTTCATTTTGCCCGGGCAAGGTAACTCCCTCAGTGTTTGGTAATAAGAGTCAGAGTTAACTGCCAGAAGTTGAGCAGATTTATCTGAAATAGTTGTTCAGTGGCACTTGTTCAGTATTCTCATACATCAACAGGAATGTGTGGCAGTTGACTAATCCCTGACCTGGAGGCTGCTCATTTCTCTAGATGTTATTCTAGCAGTTTGTATACCTGTGGACAGCCAGATAATATTTCTCTAAAAAAAAAAAAAAATCCCTTCTACTGTATTCCCTTAAAGGGAAATGGTACAGTCACAGAAGGAACAATTGTGTAAGAGAATAGTCCATTTCTTTTGAGGGGATGTAAGATGCAGTGTCTACTAAGTTGCAGATTTTCTCTTGCTGATTTGACTTAGAGCTGTGTGATCATAGCATTTTCAGTTGGAACTGTGTGGCAACTTGTTTTATTTTCAAGCTGAGGTCTCCTTAGCTCAGACTGGCATTGGACTCTGTCATTCTCCTGAGGGCTGGGATCATAGGTGTGTAGTACTTTACTGGTCTTGGAGACAGTCTCTTCCATGTTGACATAAGAAGCCGACTTCATCAGTGCTCTCAGAAAACAAGTCAGTAGGAAACAGAAATCAAGTGATAACACCCAGATGGGAGGGACTAGGTGAGCGGCTGCTTCCCAGACCTTTGGCTTGCTTAGAACTTAACTGAGTTCTCTTGAACTGGTCTGCTTGCAATCAGAATTTCGTTGATGGCATTGTAAATCCCTTGACGTTCTTAGGAGGAGTACAGGGGGTTTGTGGTCTAGTTATTGGCTTATACAAATTCATTAATGACATTTTAGAAAGGACTGCGGAGGTGGCTCAGTTTGTAAAGTGGTTGGTGTTGTGTGGACCTAAGTTGGCAGATCCCCAGAACCCATGTAAAACCTGACACTTTAGTTTGTAATCCCACTGCTGCTACAGCATGATAGCCAGAGACAGGAGAATCCCTGGAAGTGTCTGTGACAGCTAGGCTGTTATGGACTGTGGTGAACAGGGGACCCTAACTCAAACAAGCAAGGTAGAAGAAGGCCAGGAGAGACGCTGGAAGTTGTCATGCGACCTCACACAAGTGCTGTGCACACATTTGGACACATGAGCGTGCCACACATATATCGTACACACAGATGAGAAAGAGATGTGTCACACACTCTGCACTCTGATATTTATGATCTCCGGTGTCATGTCCTTTGTCTGAAATGGTCTTGATCACTGCTGAGACTGCTGAGGTTTTCCTCACATAGTTCTTGCCAGCACTGAACTGACACTGCCATTACTGAGGGTCTGTAGGAAGGGTCTGCCCGGTGTAACTTAGAGCTAGGTGGCTTACTAGGTTAGCCCATTTGAGTTTTCTCATTCATTAACCCATGGAGTAGGAACTTGCCACACTAGACAGTGAAAGCATCCTTAACTGTACACTTCCCATCATGCGTCATTGGAAAGAAAACCACAGTGTGCTTTCTGCTTCATTTCTCTTTAAAAGTGACACAAGCTGCTTTCTAGTCCTAACTGCTTAGGAGGCTGGGGCAGAGGACCCACTGTGCTCAGGAACTGGAAGCCATCCTGCGCAGCTGCCAGACCCTTTCTCCTCAAAACTTCTCTTTAAAGAGAAATGTCTACGGGGCTGGAGAGATGGCTCAGCGGTTAAGAGCACTGGCTACTTGCTCTTCCAGAGGTCTTGAGTTCAATACCCAGCAACCACATGGTGGCTCAACCATTTGTTACGGGATCTGATGCTCTCTTCTGGTGTGTTTGAAGACAGCTACAGTGAACCTTGTATAAATGAAATAAATCTTTTAAAAATGAGAGAGGGAAAATTTCTATAGTGTATAAACCATGATGCATCAGTATTATATGATACTAATTCCACTTTCAAGATAATTTTCAATTATGAAATAAAGTGGGAAAAATTGAAATTTATTTTGTCTAGGGCTCAAAAATGTTTACTAAAGATAAAATTCCATCAACTTCCTTGTTAGTATTTTTATTATTAAAATATTTATCTAGTCTGAGACTCCTCTGCCATAGTGTCTGTAGACTCTGGCTGTTTTGAAATATTAGCTAATAGTTCTTAGAATTTTTCACATTAAAATTGAAGACAGGTGCTGGAACGCTCCTCCTTGGTGGAAAATGCAGTCTGGCACATAGAGTTGAAACACTGTTGCAAAGGAAAGCAACTTACTTAATGTTCTTCTAGCCTTAAGCTTTTCAATGGAATTTAGATACCCAGGGATTAGGCATTGTTTTCTTTGTGGCATTCATGTGTGTAAGCTGTGCTTTTCCCAGACAGAAGATGGCTTGTAAAGTGTCATGTGACTGGGAGTGTAGTCAGCACTGCCACCGCTCTTTCAGAAGAACAGTGCTCAGTATCGGGCACAGACTCGCTGAGGGGCCAGAGGAAAAAGCTTCCTAAGTGAGAAGTCAAGCTAAAAGCACTAGAGGGCTTCCCGCAGCCCGGCTTAAAGACTGCTGCCTTCCGTACTTAAGATTCAGGTTCTTCTTCGTCAGAGTCCACGTGGGATCAATGAGCAGAGTCCGTGGCTTTTTCATTTTAGACACTGGCCTGAAGTTTTGCATTTGATTGCAGTATTTAACCCTCCATTGAAAGTTCTAGCTTGTAGTTGTGACTCTGCTGTCATCCCCTCCGTAAATAACCTTAATTTCCTGCATTTTTTTGGTCTTTCAACCACAAAACCATTGTTTAGCTAGGAAACACAACGTGGAGACAAAGTCCCATTAGCAGCCGACTACTTTGGAATACAGAGTGAAACAGTTTTCTCAATATACTTCTTAAGGTATAGTTTCTATGTATATACATTTAATTTTTCTCACTGTTACAATTCTTAGTATACGATGTAGCTAAAGTATTATATTGACATGTTGATATCCAACCATCAAATAAGTATCTGCCTATGATTTGTTTTTCTTTGTGCTGCTGGGTCTCACATCTGGAGCCTTGGATGTGTGAGGCAAGAGCTCTCCGTGTTGTCACATCTTTCAGTTTTAATGATGGTGTGGACCACTGTGCTTCTTCATCTGCCTGTAAGACTTTTTAGTCCTTTGAACTGAGATTCTGAACCCTCTGAGCAATTTCTGGCATTTGTTTTCCCTCTCAGCTACTGGTAACTGTAACTTTTTAAAACATTTGCTTTTAAAATCTTAGAGACTGCGTTTCCTTAGCTCCAAGCTTGTGATCCTCCGGCTTCCACTTCTCGAGTGTTGCGTTTACAGGTGCACATCACTGGGTGTAGCTTTGCTGAATGCTCCTGAATTGTGCTCTGCGGCTTCTCGTGTAAGGGCAGTCATACATGGTTGTCCTTCCGACACTGGCTGATGCCGTTTATTTAGCAAGATGTGTCCAAGGTTTATCTGGATTCTAGCACATGCCAGAAAACATATTTAAAGACTTAATTTATTTTATTATGTGTATGAATGTTTGGCCTACTTGTATGTATGCTTACTATTGTATGTTACTGGTGCCCTCAGAAGCCAAAGAGAGTTTCAAATACCATGTAATGAAAGTTATGGATAGTTGTGAGCTGCCATGTGGATGCTGGAAACCAAACTTGGGTCCTCTGGAAGGTTAGCAAACATTTCACTTTGGAACCATCTTTCCAGCCCCCAGAGAATCATTTTTAAGACTGAATTATATTCTATTGCATGCTTACCACATTCTTTTATTGGCTCTTGGGTATTCTGAGTGATGTTGCAGGATATTTGGACATATTGTGAACCCTGGGATTATGAACTGATCCTAGGACTTTCTGTTTACTGTAAATAAGTACTTGTGGTATGGCTCAACCCTAGCTGAGAGCTAAGTAAAGCCAACTCTAGGTCAAGAGGAGGAACAAGCAACCAGCTGACAGAGAGTAAACAGAAGGAAACAGAAGGAAGGTCTTTGAATGGAAGGGGATTTAAGGCAGCCTGAGGAGCCTTTTTCTTTTGGGAGATCAGTGGGGTAGGAAGCTTAGCTGGATGTTTTCTCTGCCTCTCTGAGCTAGCAGCTTGACTTCATTTAGCTCTTGGATAAATGGGGTATGCTAGGGGTGAGCCAACCACAACAAAGTGGGTTTTTTTTGTTTGTTTGTTTTTTTAGTAAAAAACACAATCTTGGGGTTCACGGTGTGATCAAAAATCCTGCAGCAGAGTGATACTGATATATAGATATAGATATGCATTTCCAAATATCTGTTTGATACTCTTCATTCAGAGAGTTGTATCCTGGGCTAAGTCTAGGCCTAGACTTCAAGGGATCACCACTTAAATGTTAGGACATAAATATTCGACATATGTCGAATGTATAACTGAGTTAATCTCAGCATGTGTGAATTTTACTTAGTGCTTTTCAACAATTTTTGTTTTTATTTATATGTATGTGTTGTGTGTGCTCATATGCATTGCATATATGGAGGTTACCTCAGAGATCAAAGAAGGATGGAGCCCCAGAACTGGAGTAACAGGTAGACGTGGGATGCCTTGTGGGTACTGGGAACCCAAAACTGCAAGGACTTTCAGTTACTGAGTCATCTTTCCACGCCCCCTGACTTTTCACTTTTGAAACACCTTTTAAAAACCTTATTCCTAGTTGGGCGTGGTAGGACTGTAGTGTGAGATAGGAGGATCACAGAGTCTATGCCAGTGTGGGTTACATACTAAGATCTACCTGGGCTGTAAGACATCTCTACAACAGACAATGGAAAATTGATTTCCTCAAGAAGCTGGATTATTAAATGTTTTACATTTCTTGTGTTCTGAAGAATAAGCTCAATTGTTTACTTTTATTATCGTTGATATTTCTAGGAGTTTTATATTTACAGGAGTAAATATAAAAATTCTTTAACTCTGGAATTTTCAAAAGTTGCGATTTAAATTATAAAAGAATAGACCCCTGTTCTGGTATGGTGGCACACATCTTCAATCCCAGGACTTAGGAGACAGAGACAGGTGAATCTCTGTGAGTTGGACACCAACCTGATCTACATAGCAAGTTTAAGGACAGTCAGGATTACACAGTGAAACCTTGTCTCCAAGAAAATAAAATAGATTCCTGACACATGCACAAACGATGGCTACAGTGTTGGCTCCATCCAAGTGCTGGTTGCACAAGGATTCTAAGTTTGATCCCTAGAAACCAGATAGAGAAGGTGGATATAGAGATGTGTGTTGAATATAGTACTAGGACTCTCTGACCAGGCAGAGGGCCTAGTCACATAGAGATGGTCCCTAAAACTCTCTGACCAGGCAGAGGGCCTAGTCACATAGAGACCAAATTTTACAAATCATGATTGCTCTAAGGATCTTTGTCAAGAGTTCAGAATTATTCAGGCCAAGAGTTTTCTAAAGTAAGTATGATTTGATGGCTTACTCTTTATGGTCACTGTTTTAATTACAGCATTTAAGAGACAAAGTATAAATTATACTTTATAGATTATACTTTGATAAAAATTCAAAGGCCCTAAGGTAGGGTTCTCTGTGTACCTCATGCTGGCCTTTAACTCACTGTGGAGCTGAGTCTGGCCTTGGAACTTGCAGCAATGCTGCTGCCTCCCTCAGCTTTCTTTCTTTTTCTTTTTTCTTTTTCTTTTTTCTTTTCTTTCTTTCTTTTTTTTTTTTTTTTTTTTTTTTGAGACAGGGTTTCTCTGTGTAGCCCTGGCTGCTCTGGAACTCACTTTGTAGACCAGGCTGGCCTCGAACTCAGAAATCCGCCGGCCTCTGCCTCCCAAGTGCTGGGATTAAAGGTGTGCGTCACCACGCCCGGCTACTATTTTTCTAACACTGCTATTTTCTAGGATATATCTTCTTCAACTTTACTTTCTAACTCTTCTACTGAGCTATTTAATTTTTAAATGTTTTTCCATTATTTTATTTTAAGAATAAAAATTAAATATTACATTATTTTGTATTATATTATAAATATATTAGTCTTAATTTTAAAACTTGTTTGTCTGAATAATGTGTCTTCTCTGGTTGCTTTTCTTCTTGCTTGGTTTTGGCCTTGCCCATACTTTAGAAGCTTTGTCCAGATGTCTTGTCCTTGGAAATCAGCCCTTGAGAAACAGAGAGCTGGCTGGGAGTGGGAAGGTGGGCAGCCATTCCTCTGCCAGGCTCATCTGTCGTGCTCATTTGCTGACAGCTGCGTCTTGGAGGAAGTGACTAGCTGTGTCTTCTGAGGGGAGTTCTGGCTTGCCACTGTCAGGAATGTCAATAAAAGCCACCAGGCTAGGGATCTGGTTTTCTCTGCATAGGCTGCTAAATTTGCGACCATGCTTCCCCCCTCACCATCGTCTTCCAGTCCGGAGACCATCTCTTAGCCTTTCTGGGGGATTTCTTTGGCCAGCTCCCTTTGGATGGGATGTGTATGTCTCTAACTCTTCCATTATTGCAAGTCCTACAGTCGTGAAGATATTTATACAGCTGTGTAATTCTGTAGGACAGAGCCCAGAAATCGTTTCTCACAGTAATGCTGTGTATGTACTTTGGAGTTGCCTCTTCCATGCAGCAGTAAAAGGTGGTATGTGTTGCAGCTTACAAGTACACAGGCTTGCCTCGCCACCAGCATTAGACAGGCTCAGCATTTTCTTTTGTTGTTGTTGCTTTTGAGTAGTGGGAAAATTATGTTTTATTTGTTTATTTACTGGTAAAATTGAAATATATATTCCTCTTGAGAATTGCTATTTATAACATTTGCTCATTTTGTCATAAACATTTTGTTTGGTTACGATTTTCTATATTTAGTGGAACAAAATTATTATCGTGTAGGTTTCTTTTTTTTTTTTTTTTTTTTTCGAGACAGGGTTTCTCGGTGTAGCCCTGGCTGTCCTGGCACTCATGCTGTAGACCAGGCTGGCCTCGAACTCAGAAATCTGCCTGCCTCTGCCTCCCGAGTGCTGGGATTAAAGGCATGCACCACCACGCCCAGCTTCGGTTGGATTCTTATGTCCTTATCTTTAATTTTTTTGGCTCTGCAAAACAAATTTCTTTTGTCTGCCACGAACTACAAATGAAATGCTTTTTCTCCCTTCCTGCATTAGCAGGTGACAGCTGTGAGTACGTTATGCCTCTGGATGAGAACTCTGCTTTTGTTTTTTAATCTAGAAATGAACACAGAAGCAGAACAGCAGCTTCTCCATCATGCCAGAAATGGCAATGCTGAAGAGGTGCGAAAGCTGCTGGCAGCCATGGCACGGATGGAAGTGGTCGCTGACATCGACTGTAAAGGTGGGCTCCCGACGCTTGCTCGTTACAAGCCTCACATGTATTTAATCTTTCTGATCTTGCCCATCATAAATCTCACTCCCCACAGTGTTGTGTGAAATAACATACCTATATACCCTCTAAGGTAGAGAGTTGAGATTCATCCTTAGAACTTTACAAGTTATAAGGTGAGCCCGGGTATGCATTCCCTGACAATGTCTTTATTTTTGTTAGCAACACTGCAATTGAGCCAGCAGGTTTGAGTGACTGTTGTTTGCCCAGCAGGTAAAGTGCCGTGATCTCCTTGGGAGAGACTGACAAACTCCCAACCCTCATTGAGGTTAGCTTTCTAGATTAACAGACCAGGCTAGTCTCCACGACAAAATCAGTGCTGGGGTGTGGGAGCTCCGAGCATCCACAGAGGAGGAGTCATAACTAGTTTGAAGAGTAGCTTCTTAGAAGTGGGTTCAGAGTGATAAGTGAGGGACTGTGTGGGAGTTAGCTAGATGAAGGTAGAGAAGAAGAGTTAAACAAAACTAATATGAGACATAATTATGACTGGGGACATCTTAGCTTGCTTGGCTCCTGTGATCAGGAGGTTCCATGGTGGCTCTCTGGAGGCTGGAGAGCCAGGAAAGTCATAGCTCTGGAAAGAACCTGTCCAAAGAACCTGGAAGTCTCTCTTTATGCATGTGTGTGTGTGTGTCTGTCTGAGTCTGTGGGCGTCTGTCTGTCCATCTACCTCTAAGCTCTAGCCCTGGGCACAGAGTCTGCTTTGAGGCAGTAGATGGTGAGATAGGTGCCCTGCTAGGAGAATGCTTTCCTATTATTTGTGATGTAGCTTGCCTGGTTTTAGTGATCTCTAATCTCACTGGGCTTATGACCAGGAACTGTATGTTCTGTACATATATTACCCATCCATTTTTACAGCTCCTCTGTCTCAGCAAGGGCTTATGTATGACCCATATGGAAGGGAGAGAGCAGGAGATGGAATTGGGATTTGAAGTCAAAGGCGTGAAAACAGAGTGGAAAGGGCTGGGAGAGAAGGAGACCCCAGGCAGATAACCGAGTATCTGAAGGAAGGGCTGTCAGGTTCTCTAGAGGAACAAAGCTGACAGGCTGTGTCAGGGGATTTCCGTTGGCTGCCACGAAGCAGTCAGCAGGTTCACAATGGCTATCCCTGGACAGACCAGGAGCATGGCGGCTGCTCCTTCCAGGAAGCTGGATGCCTTCGCAGTACCAACTCGGTGCTGACAGCTTGGGGGTTTCCTGGACTGCTGCTTGTCTTCAGTGTACATTGAAGCTAGAAGAAGCTGGGTTCTGGTATTAGTGAAGAACTGCAACAATAGGGTAACAACTTGGGAGCAGGAAAGAAGGCATGCAGGCAAGAAGCTAAAACTTGAATTTCTTCCACCACCTTTGATCTGGAAGGTACCACTCATATTTAGAGTGAGTCTTCCCAGTTCAGGTAACCTGATCAGGAAAACCTTTTACAAGAGTGCCCAATGGCTTGATTCCAGATTCAGTCAAGTTTGACAACTAAGACTGACGATTGAAGATATTCTAGGGATTTGAGACCAGAATGCAGGACTGGGAGTTGAACAGTGCCCCACTGGATTTAGTGATAGCGGTTTTTGGGGGGTGGGGTGGGGAGACAACAGGGTTTCTCTGTGTAGCCCTGGCTGTCCTGGAACTCACTCTGTAGACCAGGCTGTCCTCAAACTCAGAAATCTGCCTGCCTCTACCTCCCAAGTGCTGGAATTAAAGGTGTGCGCCACCACTGGCTGGCTAGTGACAGCATTTTTGATGACAGTTGAGGACAGTGCTAATGTCAAGGTAGGAAATAGGTTTAGGCTGCGACAGGCGGGTAGGTGGTAGGTTGGGATGATGGTGAGAGTAAGGGAGGAGTGGAAACAGAAGAGGGTGTGTGCTTACTGTCCAGAGTGCTGGCTGGTTTTGACTGGGCAGGGAGATGGTAGAGGCTGCTTGTTCCTTCCCATGAGAAACCAAAGGGGAGAAAGTGAAGATGGAGAGGAAAGAGGCAGAGGAGCCCGAGGTCTGGAGTCTAAGAGGGTGACCAGCCTCTGCTCTGCTTGGTGGGTGTGGTCTAAGAGGGTGACCTGGTTCTGCCCTGCGGGCTGGGTGTGGCTAAGGAGTTGGGGTGGGAGACGGCACTGAGGGAGTGTCTAGGAGTTCTGTGAAAGCTTCTGGTTTTGCTGTGGTTTAGCAGGTGCAGTGTAGGTAAGAGGTGTGAGTAGTTAGGGAAGAGTGGGAGAGACTCCTCAGCCAGGCATCATAAGGAGGACACCAAGCCAAAGTGTGGGACTTGACTCTGGTGCCCAACTCCTCAGGGTGCTTTTATTTTTTTCTTTAGTACTGACTATAACCTGGGATTTTATAGCCAGTTGTGACAGAGATAATGATGATAATGACATTAGGGCATATTGCTCATTGCCAGAGTTGGTGAAGGGGAAATAGGAACCACTTACATGTTTAAGTGATGAAAGACGAGAGGCCTGACCTGCATGGACAAGCTGAGGCCTGACCTGCAATGCATAAGTGAGGGCTGAGTTTATGGGAATGACTTATTCTTTTTTTTTTGAACTATATTTATATTTTTATGTACATTGGTGTTTTGGCCTGCATGCATATCTGTATGAGGGTGTTGGGTTCCTTGAAACAGGAGTTACAGACACTTGTGAGCTGCCATGTGGGCACTGGGAATTGAACCTGTGTCCTCTGGAAGAGCAGCCAGTGGCTCTTAATCATTGAACCATCTCTTCAGCCTTGAGAATGGCTTTCTATGGTCATAGTGGCACCAGGTCTTGGCTCTGACAGTGACTACTTGACATTACGCAGAGGCACAATTCATAAGAAATGATGGGAGCAGGCTGTGGATGTAGTTCACGTGTTACAATGGTTGTCTAGATTTCACAACAGGTTCTCTCCACAGCCCTATGTAAACAGAGCATGCTGCCACATACCTGTAATCTCAGCACATGGGAGAAAGAAGCATGCCATACGTAAGAGCTAGTTTCAGAAAAGGTGGGCGAAGACTGCCCATCCTGACAGCCAGAGTTGGTTCCTGGGACTGATATGGTGGAAGGAGAGAAGAGAACCGACTTCTCAAGTTATCCTCTCCTTTCTATACGTGTGCATGGCACATACGCATGCACACTCGCGCACACACACAAGCACGCACAGACATGCACACACAGATACATGCACACATACAGACACACACACATAATCTCACTATAGAGAAGGACTGTGTTGGCAACATTACGGTTTTCTGGGAGGGTTGGCAGGCTGCAGGGGAAAGGTTTGCTGGACTTGTGGCTCAAAGAAGGGCTTGTAACGTGAATGAAAAAAAAATCCCTGACCAGGACCCTCTGTAGACTTTTGTTGCAGGAGTTCAACACATGGCTTCTCCTTGGTGAGGTGCTTTGACTGTTCCTGAGTGAGGAGCCCGCATGCGAGGAAGCTAGGGTTACTATGGGAAAAGCTAGGTTTTACCGAAGAACGGAAGACAAAGATAAGATCAATGAAGTAACCTTAGGAGTTCCATGGGGCTCTTGGAGAAGAGACAGATGCAGCAGTTGGTAAATGGTGACAGGCACAGGTCCTTGGGCAGCTCAGTTTCACACAGATAGGTTGGAGGAGTCAGTAGCCTGTTGTAGACACTGCAGTTGTGGCTGACGATTGTATGGGTTCAGCACTAGAAATCCAGGAGCTACAGTGCATGGTGACTGGGCTCCTAAGCTCTGCTAGATCCTCTAGTAGTTGTGCTTTGGGAATTTGACAGGGCTGTCGTTTCTGCAGCCTGGTTTAGAATTCTAGTAAGCTTTTGGAGTTACCTCAGTTTTAAGGCCAGTAGACTGTCCTTTATTCTTTTGTCTAATAGAATTAGCTTACATGTCTGCTGCTTGTGTTAATACGTCTCTTCAGCATAGCTGTTTGGATCTGATATTTCACTGCTTTTAACGTTGGTTTTGGTTTTCTAGCTGTACTCTGGTAACCCAATCGTCTCATTAACTGAGATTGTATCTGGAGTCAAAGAGTCTCTTGTAAGCCATTGTCTGGGGTGAGCCGTTGTCTGGCAGCTGCTGCAAGAACACTGTGGCAGTTGCCCTCTGCAGGGCTTTGCATCACCTTGAGCTCCCAGCCCACCCTCCCTAGTGGTACCAGGGTTTGAAGAATCCTTGGTGGCAAGATGGATACAGACTAGCTTCTTAAGGCCAGCAGGCTGATGGAGATCTGGTAGTCGGGATCTAACCTTGCATGGATGCTCTCTCTTTGAAAGATGGACATGGTGAGTCAACAAGAGGAATCCAGTCTAGTCCTGCGGGACCCAGTTCACTACTGCACTTTTGCAGTTCTTATGTGGTTATGTGTCTTGCCTCTTATCAGCAGTATGAGGGCTATAGGCCAAGGTACTTGTTAGAAAGAAATGCAGTTTATGGAGAACTATCTAAGTAATAACTTACAATATCTTTCCCCCTGTTTTTAGGAAGAAGTAAGTCTAACTTGGGCTGGACACCTCTTCACCTGGCATGCTATTTTGGACACAAACAAGTGGTCGAGGATCTGTTGAAGGTATCGTTATAGCTTTGTTTATGACTGTAACTCTGGGAATCGTCTGATGAAAAGTCTGCAGACACTGAGCACATCCTCAGACACTTAGTTCTTCTTTGCTCAATACATGAGTGAGGCTAGTTTAACAAGTTATAATTTCTTCAGTTTTGCAAGTATGATAGTTACAGAAAGGAAGTGAAGCACATTCTAAATGATTAAAAACTAGCATCCGAGTGTCAGAGAAGACTCAGGTGAGAGCCAAGGCCTCCTCACATGCCTCTCCTGGTAATTTTCACACAGGAATATTTTTGAGATTGGGTTACGTCATGTACTTAATTTGTGCATTTAAGCTGTGATGTCTTTTTTAATGTGAATACTTAAATATTGGTGATAGAAGAGATGCTTTAGGTCTAGAGTCAGTTCTTCACATAGTCTGTCCACTGCTAGAGTTGGGTGGAGCTGCAATGGTTTAAGAAAAGTTTTGTGCTCTGCATCTACCTGTTAGGAAACCTGCTTACTTCAGCTATGAGTCCAGTTTACTTTTCGTGGCAATAAGCAGTGTTAAGTTATTTTAATTTTTAAAGCACTTAGGAGTTCTTTGGGTGTGTGTGTGTGTGTGTGTGTGTGTGTGTGTGTGTGTGTGTGTGTATTTACTAATGTGTGGACACTATTTAAAGTTTTCCTGTTTTCCAGGCTGGTGCAAAAGTGAACATGTTAAACGACATGGGGGACACGCCACTGCATCGAGCCGCCTTCACAGGACGAAAGGTGAAGTGAGATGGTTGGGAGAGCAGTCACTGCTGTCTGTCAGTCCTTCCCACTCTCCTGCTCCTGGGAACCTCAAGAATGTGTAGAGAGTGCTTTGGTCAGAGGGACTTCCGGGTCAGAGAATTGCACAGTGAGGTAGAACACAGAGGCCAGGAGCTTAGTAGTGCTGTTCCTGATTGAACATGCTCAGCCTCTCAGCCTCTCCCCACCTTCTCCCCACCCCACTCCACCCTCTGCATCCCCTAAAAGTGAAGTCTGGGTCACATTGTCTCTGTTCACCTTGGGGAAGTCTACATTGCAGTGATTTATGGTACATTTACACAGTGGTGTAGCCACCACATGACCAGTTTTGGAACAGTTGTATCACTTCTCTGAGTTTTTGGATCCTCTATACATTCATTCCCTGGGCCTGCCTAACTCCCAGGTTACTGTTTTTCCTATCTAGTTGCCTTTTCCAGACCGTTCTTATCAGTAGAAACACTTTGTACCACAGTGATGAGGCTCATCTGTACTGCAGCCTGCACCAGTAACAAGTATGCACAGGGGTATGGCATGAAGCCAGAGTAAGACTTCTGTGTGCTGTTCTGTCGTCCGGTTCCTTATTCCTTTGAGTTGGGTCTCTCACTGACCCCGTGACAGCCAGCAGCTACTTAGCAGAACTCAGAGACCTGAGTGTCCCGGGCTTCCGCTTAGCCTGTGGCCTAGGTTGGGCAGTGCCTAGAGTTCAGCCCTCTCTCACTTTGCTTCTTCCTGCCAGCCCCACTCTGTCTCCTACACACAACGGTGATCCTTAGGATCAGGACTGTATGGAGAGATACCTGCCCTCTTCGGGCTCTTTATCTTTTGCTCTCTCTGTTAAGGCAAATGACAGAGCAGCCCAGTGCGTATGTGGTAGCTTCAGAGATGTGTGCACCCTGATCTTTGATATGTGTGAATGTTTGGATTCGAAGTTGTGCATGGAACTGAGATTGCTACTCGGCTGCCTGAAAGGTGGGCTTTGCAATCCCAGGAGTCCTTAGAACTCTGAGAGGGAGGGAGGGAGGGAGGGAGAAGAGGAGTCGATTCAGCGTTGTCCATGCTGTGCTTCTGGCTTGCAAACTGTAGGCAGCAGCCATGAACCCAGGAATGTTGATGACATTTAGAAGCTAGAACAGCTGGGGAACAAATTCCCCTACAGAGCTTCTGGAACATTCCTGTCCTTCACTGCTTTGACTTCAAGTGAGCTGCATTTCAGAACTAATAAAGTGTGGAACTATAGGATTCATTTCAGTGTTTTAAAACTCCAGGTTTGTGCTAGCTAAAGCAATAATAGAAAGCTAATTATTTGTTGGGGAAGCAGCCTCGTGCTGTAAGTTCTGTGGGTTTATTTCCTACAGAGGCTGCTCTTTTACTTACAGTGCTTTCTGTATCTGTTTACGATGCTGTGGGTCTGTGGGTCCCTAGTGGATACCAGGACCATGACCTGGTTGGTTCATGTGGGTAGTTTGTCCAGTGAGGTCGGTCTCTTTTCATGATAACCATTCCCCGAGCTTTTAGTGTCCTAGCAGCCAGGAGTCACCTCATCCCAAGTTTTCATAATTCTCTGTATTATAAAGGAAGTGACCTGGCAGTCTGTGCTTCCTGTGGGCATATAACTGTTTCCGGGCTTTCGTCACTTAGAGAACATGTCACATGGCTCCACAGTTCCATCCTTGTCATGGTGTTTTGTGTCAATCACCAGCCACCCCCTGTATGTGGGGCATTCTCAATGAATCCCTTCTTGCCTGTTCCATCAGAAGTTGATACTTGTAAACCAGATTTGAAACCTTAACTCCATGCAGCTGAGGCAGATGCCTCTTTTTAACACAGCTCCTGTGATCCTTGCTGAGACTTAGGTGTGACTTCGTGTGATTTCTCTTCATGGCTCTGGACTTCTCATCTTTTTCTAGGAAGTCAAAATATTCTGTTTCCATTTCTTTCCGTCATGATCCATATCTACCTATTTCTGAAGTGAGTCTCCCCAAGTTCCTGATTCTTTGTCATTGGCAGGAAGCTCTCCTTTGCCAGGTCTCTCTAACCCAGTTCATCTTACACATTGCATTAGAGTTACTGCTGTGTGTATCTTAACCCTCCAACGAGCTTTGCCAGAATTGCTCGCAAGATATTAGCACATTTCATGTTGTCCTGCACGAATATAGTACGAATCTCAGTGCTCACCCTGGTCACTTAGAGCCAGGCAGTTCATTCTCTGTGCTGCCCACCCCTGGTCACTTAGAGCCGGGCAGCTCGTCCTCTCTGCTGCCCACCCCTGGTCACTTAGAGCCGGGCAGTTCGTCCTCTCTGCTGCCCACCCCTGGTCACTTAGAGCCGGGCAGCTCGTCCTCTGTGCTGCCCACCCCTGGTCACTTAGAGCCGGGCAGTTCGTCCTCTGTGCTCAGCTGTTTACACTTTGGACATTTCTACTATTTTCTTGAACTCTAAATTTGTGATCATGCTAAATTGGACCTTAGTCTGAAAATCTAACCATGATCAGGTAACATTTAGCTAAGATAAATGGTTCTATTATATTCAAATATTAAGCTTATATATGTAATAATTAAGTATACTTAGATTAGATCAAAAATTTAATTTCTAATTGTACTCACAAAACTACAAATTATCTTAAAGTCTTTTATCATGAATATAATTTTAAATATAAAATTGAAATTAAGTGATTTTAATTAAAATATTGAGTTGAAAGAAAGACCCTACTGTAAAATTTTTTTAAATCCTTGTACACTGAAATAAATAAATAAAATTCAGCTGCCAAAATTTAAGGAGTGCACGTCTTTTCTTGGTGTATTAGCGACCCCTAGCGTCCTATGCTTGAAATCAGCATAACAGAATTCTGTGTAGCATTTGTTCCTGTCTTTATTTTCCAGAGACATAATTTTAGAGTTTTTATGCCTTTTGTAAGTTGCTTAAAATAGTGACATAATAAGTATGGTAAATATTTGGATCGTTACACTGGCCTTCCTTTTTACTGGAATTGAATAAATTTAAAATACACGTTTTCCATATACTGTCCCTTAGGAGTTGTACATCCTAACAGACAGAGTGATATGTGATCAGCAGAATATGTAAGGGTTCCCCTGTGCCTAAGATATGTCACACACCACCAAACACTGCCTATGTTGTTTCCCTCCTCGGTAACCAGCTGTCTGTAAGCAGAGATGGGTTCACTTGGGAAGCAGCTGAGGCAGCTTTGTGCTGTGGGGTCACTCCTATAGAAGTGTGGAGGTGTCAGGAGTGGACAGTGGCTACGCCAGCCGCTGTGCAGAGCACTGGGGAAGAGCAGCATCTTACAGCTCCGTACTGCTAGGTATTGGAGACCGCTCTGGAGGTGTGACTGCCAGTCATGCTGTAGCTGCTGCTGGAAAAGCCTGCCTCCCAGCCACTCCCCAGGCCTGCCCTTGGAGATCTTAGTCCTTCAGGGGACTTTGGCAACAATTAAAGCTTTCACCACAACCTACCTTTGTTTAGCTCCATCCATTTGTGGGACAGCAACTTCAGGATGTCTGTGTGCCTTCCCCAGGAGGAGCATCCGTGGGAAGGCCCTGGACCATGGTTACTCTGCACGCACAACTGAAACAGCTCCTTGTGGCCTGTTGTCCATTCTGGACTCTTTACCTTTCCTGACAGATTTCCTGGGGTGTGACTCAGGCCCTCAGCTCTGGTTACCCTTCCATTCACTACCCTTGCCTGCTTGCTCTCATTGCACAAGATCATACATGATGATGTATGCCTGTAATCCTATCAGATTATGGAGGCAGAGGCAGGATCAGGAATTCCAGGCCAGTTAGGAGTACATAGGAGGTCTCTGCCTGTAACAACAAATGGATAAACAGGTGACACATGAGAGTTTGAGGTTGCCGGAGCTTTGTATAGTGTGTGTCAGACGGCTCCTCTAGGTCTGTGTTCTTTCAAACAATCAGGTTCAACCGTTATGGTGACTATTTTTGCCTGTTGGTTCTTGACACTGTACTTCGTGTGTGTGTGAGTGTGTGTGTGCATGTGAGTGTGTGTGTAAGTGAGTATGTGTGTGTTGTGTGCGTGTGAATGTGAGTGAGTGTGTGTGTAAGTGTGTGAATGTGTGCATGTGTGTGTATGTGTATATGAGTGAGTGTGTGCGTGTGAGTGTGAGTGCGTGTGAGTGTGTGTGTATGTGTGTGTGTGTGTGTGTGTATACATGTGGGGAACTGAATCAGAGTCACACATGCTAGCTAGGTGTTCTGGACTGTATTTCCAGATACTTGCTTTTTAAATTTTTTCCCATTTCTTTCTTTGTATGTATGTGTGAGGCCCTCAACACACAAGGGCAAGTCAGGGCCAACTTGCAGAGGTGGTTTTCCTTTCTACCATCTAAATCCTGGTGGAGCAGGTCATCAGGCTTGGCTAAAATACCATCTTGTCAGCCTGCTGTTTGCTCTGGAGAAAATATCTTGGCGTTAGCCACCGGTCTGAAGAACTGACTGATATGGCAAGGTCACTTGATTTTTCCTAAGATTGATCCCAGCTCCTCTAGGTTTTGTCTTTACTGTACTCTAGTTGATGAGGCAGATGGCTGGGAGGCTCCTTAGATGCCCAGTGGACGAGGCAGAGCTGGAAACGTATGCGTGAATGTAGGCTGCCCTTGATCTTTTTCCTGATTGGGATAGGAAAGAATAGGCTTTCCATCTCAGCTCCTGTGCACCACGTGTTACCTACCCCTTTCTCCAGCAAGCAGCACGTGCGACTGAGTGGCTGTCGTTGAGCCTCTTGTATTTGGTTGGGTTTGTGGAAGTCCCCTGTCACTCTACTTTGCATCTGGTGTCCATGGTTGTGGCGGACAGGTGACTGAAGTAGAAATGGGGTTGCAAGTGCCATCAGTGCACCCCTCACAAGTCTCCTCTCCTCTCCACGATGTCAGTATCCGATGGCCGTTGTTCTGCTGTGTAACAGGACTTTTCCTGGGAGACACAGCACACATGTCTTCTTACCCCAGATAGGGAGCTTACCACAGACCAAAATCCAACTTGACAAACCAAGGATATTTATTGGGGTTCCTTACAGAAGCAGAAATGACTCAAAACAGCTACATCACAGAAGCCCACTCCGGCACGGGTGACAGCTCACAGAGCTGGTACACAGTGTGCAGGCTACAGGCAGCTCATCAAGTTGGAGAGTGTCCTTTCTAAGTGACTGGTCTAAACCTGTTTCTGGCGCTCTTTGCAGTTGTTGGAGAGGGACTCGGCTTTTCTTGTTTACTCTGGCAGGGAGGGGGCTAGTGAATCAGGTCAGTTTTAGGGGCTATCTGAAGTCCTGAGGTTTCAGGGACTATTTTGAGTTCTTCACCTTCCTATGAAAAGAGCTTCCTGCAGGATGGAATGTTTTAGTCTTGGAGGAAACTGTTAGCCACCAAATGCTGATGATCAAACCAGAGCCTTGACCATGCTGCACAGTGGTCTATTGATAGATCCCTGTCCTTTCTCTTGGGTTTTGAAGATGGTACTAACTTTGCCATTCTTTTCTACATAGGGTATGGCTTGTGGTTTGCCTTGGCTAGAGGTTGGAAGAAGGCAGTTTTAAGGCCATGGAAGCAACAACGATTTGTCTTTACCAATTTTACATCGAGGGACTGGGGAAAGGCCATGTGGTTATGTTTGTGGACCCAGGGTACACACTGAGCCCACCTAGGCTGGGGCGACATTTATTTTCTTTCAACAAAGGGTCCTAATGACACTTCTTGTCTGTCAGTCAGCTCAGACCCTGTATGTAACAGTCTATGCTGTGTTTGGCGGTTCTCCTTTCCTAAGAATACAATTACTTCAGAAAGTGACCATTTTGGGAATAGCCTGGGAATAGTGTAAGATTTTAACTTCTAGGTTTTGGCTTCTCCTTTAGTGGATAGTTGATTAAATAGTCCAAAGTTGATGGAGTTCCCGACCTGGCTTAGGCAGTGCTGTGTCTCACACTTCAGCTTCTAATCATTGCTCATTGGTTGTCTTCCATAAGCAGCTGAGCTGTTCTACGGCAAACCCCAGCAGTGTGCACAAGTGATGACCCCAGTATGAAAGGGCAAGAAGTCCCAGTTGCCACAGACTAAAGTATCTGAGCATGCTAGATTGGATGAAGGATGAAAGGCTAGAAAATGCATGAGGTAATCATGACTCTAGAGTCCAGAGGGACTGTACCAGAGGGAATTGTGGGTATGAAGTATACAAACCTCATGGAAGCGCTCACTGGTGAGTACTCACCCCATGGTCTGGGCCTTTGTGAGAGACTGCTGCGTTGAGTTTGCTGATTGCAATGGGAAGCAGTGTCCCAAGCATTTGTGGTCAGATCTGACCAAGTGGATGACATTATGGTCCAGCAGCGGGGTCAGAGAGTCAAGACTGGGTAGACTGAGAGTTAGTGACAGACAAGGAGTGCTGAGGCAAGGAGTAAGTGGATAGATAGCAGCAGGTAACGTCTAGGTGCATATTTTGTCATAGAATTCTTTATCTTACTGTGTTTGCTGCTGGGCTCAACCCTAGAGCCTCGTACACCCTTGGCAATACCTTCCATTGAGCTATACCCCCAGTCCCACTGAGCCCTCTTGCCTGCAGCTGGCTTATCTGTCCTGGGCCTGCCATGGTGGAGCTGACCTCCTGATTTCCTATACTCTCAAGTGGGTAAAATGTCACGCGTCATCCATTGTTCCTTCCTGCAGGAGTGAGTGACACAGCTTAGGTTTCTAGTCGTAGGTGGGCCCTGAAAGACCCAGTTAACTGGGGAGACAGGCTTTGCTTTGCCAATTTTTACATGTATATGATTAAGCATGACCTGAGTTGGTATTCAACAGTCTTTAATTCTCCCTTATGTGTGTTGTATGTACACATATTTAACTTGAAATGCCATCTAATATTAAGATATTTTATAATGAAAAACTGGTGACCCTCCAACTGTCCCTTGTGGTTCATACCAAAAGCAAATTCTTTTTGCAGCTCCTTGGCTTTTAAAACTTTTTTTGTTTATAAAGTACTTATATTACTGCTTCTTGTTTCTTCTTAAATGTTAGGTTTCTATTTACTTATATCTGGCAGATAAGCATTATTTTTTTAATGAATTGTTTTATGGATGTGGATGTTTTGCTATCTGTGGAAGTCAGAAGAGGGCGTTAGCTCCCCAGTAGTTACAGATTGCTGTAAGCCAGCACATGGCTGCTGTGAACCCAAGTCTTCAGCAAGAGCAGCAGGGGCTTGCTGAGCCGTCTCTCCAGCCCCAGATAAGCAGTTGAAGTGTATTTCACTTATTTTTACAATCTAATGCGGATACACTCTATCTTGATCATATCCTTTCCCCAGCCACTCTCACATTTCCTTTGCGTCCCCAAACATATTTGCCCCCTTCTCCTCCATCATCATCTCCATCATCATCTCTTCATCATCATAACCACCACCATCATCACTGTTGTCATCGCCGTCATCATCTCCTCCGCTAAATAACCCACCAATTTCAAGCACGGGCAACCAACCGGCAGCCATACTCCTGAGGAGAAAGGACTCTCCTTTCCTCGGCGTGGTTTTTCCTTATTTCTCCCTGGCTTAATCCCTGGCTAGGGATTCTCTTAATCCATAACTGCTCTTCAGTTAAATACATTGTTCTGACCATACTAGAGTAAGCCTTGTAGACCCCTATATGTTTTCTCTGTTGCATAATTCATTATTTTCTTTGGACCTAATGCTTTCTTGAATATTCTTCATTAGTTCTCTTTATCATTACATACTGAACATTAAAATCTTTGTAAGCACTTCGGATTTTTCTGCCGTTACTTGCTCTAGCTGTATGTCTGGGGTAATGCCCCTCTTAGCCCAGTCCTCCAGTTCTCTGTCCTCTTGTCCTCTGCTTGTCAATCTGTAGCTGCAGTTACATTGTCCTGGGGTGGAGTTACATTTTCTGGCTCCCCAGTTTAAAGTAGTCATTCAGGGAAAGGCTGCCTGGCCTATCAGCTTTTTAAGTATTTACATATTTGAAAATAACTTTTACTATCTTGCTTGAGTGATAGTTTGGGAATCATCTGTAGCAATTTGGAAGGCTTTGGTCACTGTCTTCTAGCTTTTGGTGGTGGGGGCAAGTCTAGAGTTGTGGCTTATTAATTCCTGTGTTGTCTAGTCACTGGCAGTGTTCCAGGTGAAGTTACAGTGGGGAGGAACCTAAATAACAGGGACTCACATTGCAGTATTCTTCCCATATGAAAGTCCAGTCAGGTAAGTCTAGGACAGGAGGCACACACCTGGGAATTTTGTCTTGTTCTGAGTGTGACTCAGACTATAGCATCTGGTGTGAGAGCCAGAGAATTCTGGAATCATGTTAGAGGAAGGAAAAAAGGTACAAGAACAATATCCTGTCTCTTAGGAGAATGCCTGAAGTTCTCACATGATACTCGTGCCTGTCCCCTTGGCTAGAACACTCACCTGACCATACTTTCTAAAGGGGAGCTGGGAAGTGGACCTTTGGGTTTAGGTAGCACATGTTCAGCTGAAAATGCTACCAGCAATGTCAGCATCTTTCCTTGACATAAGTGCCAAGACCTTACTACTCTGCTTACAAATCTGCATGAGTTTTGTTACTGTTTACTAGATTATCATTAAGATTTAGTGAAGAACTCAGCATAACCTAGCTATACTCTCTGCTCAGGGCAATGTAAGACTGAATTCAATGTGTTAGCTCGACTGTTCTCTTCTGAGGCTTCGAGCCACTTGGAAGCTCATTTGGGTTGTTGGCAGAGCTCACGGAAGTCACCAGACTGGGGTCCCAGCTTGTTGAGAATTGTTTAAAGTTTATATAGGCCACACTCAGGCTTAGCTCCATGGAGACGGCTTTTCCAGGAAGTATCCGGCTCCCTCCTCCAGCCTCTTTGGAGTCTCATTCTGTATCCTAGGCTGGCCTGGAACTTCCTCTGTACTCAGGATGCCTGGCTTTCCTGCCCCTTCCAGAGGACTGAGTCAGGTTTTGTCCACACAGCCCAGTCTCCACTTATTAAAGTCAGTTGTGCTGCCTCTCGTGACCCAGTTACAGAAGTAAACTCAATCGTGTGTCCTGTTCTAACTTGAGTAGAACTTGGCTGTTGATTGTCATTATGGCATGAACTTTGTTGAATTTACGTAGTACACAAGGCTACACTTTTGCACCTGTTTAAGCTGTTTTCTTGCAAATATGAAACACATTTATTAATGTCTTGCCCAGGTACCATATCTTTAAACAGAGCTTGGATAGTGAGTTTTGTGACTGTTTAAATCAGTGGATGCAGGCGATGGACATGAGCTTGGGAGAGTTTTGTGACTGTTTAAATTAGTGGATGCAGGTGATGGACATGAGCTGCAGACATGGACTTAAGGCTGATTGTTCTTCCAATTGTAACTCTGTTGTGGATTTTTCATTTTCAATGGTGGATGAATTCATAAAAATACATAACAAAGTGAAAGCATACAGTCCAATGAGAAGCTCTACAGTTTCCACATGCCTATTCTAATTGTATCAAAATTCATTCCGTTTTATAGCCTTTTGGGTCTGGTTAATTTTGTGTGTGTGTGTGTGTGTATTTTTAATTTACTACCTACTTTATAATAGAATTTAAAAAATCAACATGATAATATGTTTAGCAGCATCATTTATAACAGAAAAAAAAAACCCTAAATATTCATCAGTTTCTAACAGTTAAGCAAGGTGTGGCTCACCGGCAGGCACTGGAAAGGTCTCTCAGCAACAGAGGATTGATGGATTGGTGCACACCCAAGCACAACCATGATGAAAGGAACCATAACAGATGGCCAAACACTGTATGTTCCTTTCATTGAAATGTTCAGGAGGCGCGTCCATAGAGACTAAACATAGATGAGTGGTTGCTAGGGGGTGCAGAGAAAGGTGTCTGAACATGGGGTTTCCTGAGGGTGACGAAATGTCCTAATATTTGGTAGTGTGTATGACAGTACAATTCTGTGAGCATATATACTAAAAGCCAAGGACTCCTGTCCATTTACAGGGTAAGATCTATGCAGTGTGAATTACTCCTTACAAAATTGCTCAGAAGCACTGTGGGTGTGAAATTTTCCTCTCCCTCACCTGAAATGAATTGTATCAGCGAGGAGTGACTTGACAGTAGTGGGTCACAGGGTTGGCTTAGGGCAACTGGGAACATGACTGTGTTAGCTCTCTTGGGACCTTGACGGTGCAGTCCCCACCTTTAGTGGGCGTTCACTGAGACACGAGACCAGAACAAACAGACTTTGTCTTCTGACTTAGTAGACAAGTTGCTCGAAGTGCTTTCTTGGCCAGAAATATGTAAAGTAAACCATCTTTATAAGTAAATGTTCCAGAGTGGCTACTGTTCGGACGTAGGGAGAAGCGTGGAACGCATCCCTTCCTGCACTGAGGAAGGAGACACTAAGAATGGGGAGCAGAGGCAGGTATGAGGTGAGGGGCTACACTCTGCTTTACATAGTGTGGGCACTGAGCCTGCTTTTGAGACGGAGTTTGTTTCAGCCCTGAGTTTAAAAAAATTCCACTCCTTTCAACTTCCCTGGCACGGAGAACCAGACTGGAAAGGTTGCCATCAGTTAGCTGCATTCTCTAACAGCGTGTCTAACAGACACTCTCCCATCTCTAGCTGGGATGGCGCTGGTGGCTTGTTAAGTCTCAGGGTTTCTATTTTCATGTTTTGCAGTCTGACAAGCTGAGCACGTCTCTGGGAGGAGTCGGCATGGTCTGTCTCCTGCTGCTTCTCTGGTTGCTTAGATGGTTCTTCCCTTAGAGGCCTTTCTCCATGTTTTTCTTAACATTCTCTTTTCTCTGGAAATGTTCCACCTCTACCAACCAGTCTGTTCCTCTGGCTTCATTTCATCTCCCTAGGGGATTATTTTAGAACCTGTGATTCTGCCCCATGCTTTCCTTAAGGCATCCAGGTCCTCCTGTGAGCTGCCTTGCTGCTTCAAGTCTCTGATGTCTGTGCATCTATAGAGGGACTCCCCGTGCGCCACACTGAAGCCCTGGACAGTCTCTGCCTTAGTGCTCAGTAACTGCACCACGGACTCTTTTTGCCTTCTGTACTGAGGAGCAGGCATGTACTCATTGCTTTTTATCTAAGCTTCACCCCTCGGGCATTTTCCTGGCCTTTTAGAAGTTCCACTTTGACCTTTAGATTGTCCCTTTGAGCATCAGGATCTTCGTTCCAGTTTTGTCAGAACCTTGTCTTTGCGAGGTTTTTGCAGCACCTCACCCAGCCTCTAATGCTAAGGTCCATCTGCTACAGGGTAGGTTTCCATTCTCCCTTCAGTATTTGGTATCTAGAAATGTTTTCTCTGTAGGGCCTCTTACAGTGTTGAATACATGAGGAAAGCCAATAATTAAGGATTTGGGGAGGTACTGAAAGGTTCTCCGTGAGGGAAATGTAAGTGCAATTGGTGTTTCTTCAATCACCAGGGATACCTCAGGACTAAAAGAAGAATTCCAGATCTTGAGGCATGAGGAAGATGATGAATAGTTTTGTATCTGCTGTGTTACAGAAGGCAGGTGGCCTTGGATGGGTCAGAGAGCAGCGCAGTTGGGCTTACAGAAAGCTCTCAACTGTAGGGAGTGTTACTCTGCAGTGCCCCCCCAAAACACAAGACACTTCTGTATACTGAGATGAGATGTTGAAACAGTCCCTGACTTCTCTCTCTGGGTGGCTTAATGATGTCAGTGGGGTAAATGCAGATACCAGTCCCTGAGTGTGCCTTTTGGAGTTCTGATTTTGACTCTAAATGACACATCTGTATTTTGATACTAGTTCTTTTTTCAGAGAGTTTGCTTTCTACACCTGGAGGTGACTAAGTAGACTTGGAGCCCTGCTTTAGGAAGTCTGGGGTGGGGGCGGCTCAGATTGTTCAAATGCTATCTCATCCATTTTATTTATTTTAAAAGTGATTAAGTTTGGTCTTTGAGAGAAGATGTCAGTATGTAGCTCAGGTTGGTCTCGAACTCATCATCATTCTTTTTCTTCATCCTCCTCAGTGTTGGCTTTACAGGTATACACTGCTATACTCTCCTCTTTGCATTTTAAAATTGGCCTTTCTGTTGTTAGTTGTAAAGGTCTTTGTATGTTCTGTATACAAGGCTCTGACCAAATACATGACTTGTAATTTTTGTTTTCTGAGACAGGGTTTCTCTGTGTAGCCCTGGCTGTCCTGGAACTTAACTTTGTAGACCAGGCTGGCTTTGAACTCAGGACTCTGCTTGCCTCTGCCTCCCAAGTGCTGGGATTAAAGGTGTATGTCACCACTAACCACAATTTGGTTAAATCGTTTTTACCAGGCTCTGGGCTCTTCATTTTCTCACATGAAATATTTTCATGAACCATTACCTCTAAAGTGACACAAAATACTGGTGTCCTTAAAGAAATTCCTTTACTAGAATGCTGCTGCTTTTCCTAACTGTTTCCCTATGTGTCTGCTATGGCTTTATCTCCTGGAAAAGGCAAGAGAAGAGGATTGTTTGACGTCAGCCTCAGCTGCTTAGGAAGACCCAAGCTTACCTGGAGGAACTCCGCCTGGAAAGAAATAGGCTGAAATGTTTGAGGTTGTCATATAGTAACTAAGATAGTAGATATATTTTTGTTATAGTTTAAAACATTACTTAAGTATTTCTCCTATATAAATACTTATAAATAATGTAGGAGATTTCATGGCCTTAAAGGAAGGAGGAAAAGTATAGAGCAGCCTGACAGGACCTCCCTCTGTGTGTTTCTGGGTGACTGTGGCCACCCTACCCTGGAGGGAGGGTCCTAGGGTGTGGCCGTCTGTCTGTTGTCTGGGTCCTCTATGTCACAGCTGGAGGTTGTGTGGTGTTCCAGTGCTGCTGGACTTACACATTACTCCATTACTCGTCATGTGGACGTTCCAAAACTTAACCCTGCAGAGTAAACACCAGTAGTATTTACTTTGCTGAATATTGATTTCAGGAAATTGTATCAGTATAAACTTCTTCCAGTGTGATTTGTCCCATCCATCTGTCCATTTTAGAAAATATTAAAATTACTTTATGAAAATGTAAGTATTCAAGAAATTCTTATTCTCATCAGGCCTTATAAAACTGAATGAATATACTGAATTCTCTCTAAACTGTGATTTTGTTTGCTTACATAACTAGTAACTAGTATAGATGTTGGGAAGTGAAGCTGACTCCTTTCCATAAGCAGCAAGTGCTCCTAACGGCTGAACTGTCTCTTTAGGCCCTAGATAATTTACTTTTAAAAGTCAACTAAAGAAATTGGCTATATATTAATTGTGGGTTGGCAATTGTTTAAGCAATTATAAGTTATTTGCAGAATTTTTGTAGGCATAATTGATTTTTTAAAATTTATTTATTTATTTTATGTATATCAGTACACTGTAGCTGTACAGATGGTTGTGAGCCATCATGAGGTTGCTGGGAATTGAACTCAGGACCTCTGGAAAAGTAGTTAGTGCTCTTACCCGCTGAGCCATCTCTCCAGCAGCATAATTGATTTGATATGAAGATTCTTACATATTTTTTCTATTTTAGAAATTATAGCAATCACTAATTTGCAAAAGGATTGTCATATAATAAAGTCATAGCTTAACAACAACTAAAATAATTTCTCTGTTTATTTAGGAGCTGGTCTTGCTTCTTTTAGAATACGATGCTGACAGTACAGTTGTAAATGGAAGTGGACAGACAGCAAAAGAAGCCACCCATGACAAAGAAATCAGAAACATGCTTGAAGGTAAGCATAGTGTCTTGCTTTACTATTGCTAAGGCCTTAGGTGCATCAGCGTGACTCTGCAGCACCCGAGTAGATGACTGCAATCCTTCTGTTGCTGAGTCATTACAAAGCCATTGCTTATGTGTTATTTTCTTCCCTCAGCTGGTAGCTACTTATTGCTGTGGCATCATAGCTAACAGAAGCCACCTAATGAAGGAAAGCTGTACTTTGCTCACAATGTGAAGGGGATAAAATTTACCATGGCAGGAAGGCATGGCTGTGGCCCCATGGTGCTGGGAGCATGTTAGGGCATTGTTCTTTCCTGCGGAGGAACAGGAAGCAGAGAGAGGGCCAGAGTGGGGCTGCTTATGAAACTCAAAGTTTCCATGGCCCCCCAAAACACAGTCAGCAGCTGGGGACCAAATGTTTAGATACGAGAGACTGGGGGAAGATTTCACATCCAAGCTGGAGCACTCGCTTTATGACTATTAAAATCTTCACTTATAAAAGAATATAGTAGGCTAAAAATATGTTTTCAGTGCATATCAAGATAAGGGATAGAGAATTCAGGCACAAGGCGATGTGGCTTAGATAAGCTGCTGTAGCATGGTGATGAGAGCAGCCAGGAGGAGGTGGAGACGCTGCTGAGACGGAGCTGGGCGTCAGTCATTCCACACAGAGCTTTCTGTCTTGCTTCGGCTTCCACAGGGCCTCACTGCTAGAATACTCATTGCTTGATGGATCAGTTTGATTGCTATGGACACCAGAGATTAAATTGCATTTAAGAAGATGTATGAGCCTTGAGTAGTACAGAGCAATTTCTCCTCTGCAGTTTAAAACAAAACCACTTCTGTGCTTAGGTAATAGGATTAGTCTTTGATAGTCCAGGCTTTGCTGTAAGACTAGACCAGGTAATTTCTACTTTGCACATAAGGCCTGAAAATTACAGCTGTGGCCTCCCACATACCCTGTTCCTCTTTCTCGCAATTCAGAGAAGGGTGATGCAACTTTGTATTTAAGGGTGTTAACTTTGTAACTGTAATTATTAGTATTTTTATTCATGTGAACTCTACAGTCTTGCTTGTAACAATTTTCTTATCAATTGAGATCTTCTTGCTTATTCTATAGTTACAAAAATAGCAACTGTTTGGCACCTAGACTAGAGAACTGTCATCAGCATGGACTGCATGTATCGGTGGGTTTGGAGTGATCTTCCTCTGCACTGGTCACATCCAGCTGCCTTATTCCAGCTGGCCTTCGAGGGTGACATTTGTCCCAGATCTTTAGGTCAGTGCTTTCACTTGACCTCACTGGTTTCAGTAAATAACCAGCTCCACATTTATCTTCTGCCAGTCATTGTAGTATGTGATGGAATGGCTCGTGGCTCATATTGGATATGGTCTTTGCCCTTTAACACCCTGTGATCTATCGACAGGTGAGGTAACTGTTTCTAACCCTGACCTGTCAGGGGAACCTGGACTGAGCTTTTCCTGATAAACCGAATGTTGGGTTCATCTGACAGGTGGACACTGGCTAGGGGGATTGTGAAAACATACTCTAAGGCTCCTCTGAAACTCAAGCTATGCAGGGCAAGGGCTTAGATGACTTCACGGGTATTGTCAGTTGTTAGCTCATGTGCTCCTAGCCTGGGTAATAGAAGATAGAGACTTAATTGTGTGATTCTGTTCTGATGAGATCACCATCTGTTGTAGGAAATATTAAAAAAGGATGGCAAGTTCTTGCTCTTCACCTAGCTACTCTCAACCCTGGCCATCTTGCCGGCCAGTTCTTATGGAGATTCTCTGATTCAGAGCTCCAAAATCTCTCCACCCAGCTCTCTAAGTTCCCACTGATGTGTCACACATCACTAGCCCCACACTTCCAAACCCCCACAGCCTTTGTGGTACACATCTGGCAAACACATACTTTGCCGCTGTGCCTTTATCTCTTGAACCCAGTTGAACCGCTGCGTGAAGGAAAACACCACACAAGCTTAGTTCAGAAACAATGGTGAGCTTGTTTCTTGTGTTACTGCATTGTATTAGAAAACACACGAGTGATTTGTGCTGCTATTGAGACAGTGGACACTGACTAATCCTGGTCATCAAAAGTTCGTAATTGTTTATGCTAAGTCTTTTTTTTTTAAGATTTATTTATTTTATGTATGTGTGGATGCTGCCATTGTCCACTAGATGAGTTCATCAGATCCCATTGCAGATGGCCGGGAGCCACCATGTGGCTGCTGGGAATTGAACTCAGGACCTCTGGAAGAGCAGTCAGTGCTCCTAACCGCTGAGCCCTCTCTCCACCCCCTAAGTCTTAGAATGAGTAAATCCCTAGTGTCCTTGAATTGAACTCTCAAATCTAACAGTTTCAGTTCAAACATTTGTATTTTTCTACACTGTGATCAACTTTTTTTTTTAGTATTTGTTTTTATTTATGAGTTTGTGTATATGTGCCTATATAATGTGTTTTATGCATGTTGGTGGGTACTTACAGAAGCCAGAAGAGGATGTCAGCTGGAGTTAATAGGTGGTTGTAGGTTGTCTGGTGTGAGTGCTGGGAGCTGAACTCAGGTCCTCTGATGTCTTCGTAATGAATTTCCAGGCAGATCACACCTGGCTGTAGAGCAACAGTTCTCAACCTGTGAGTTGCATCCCCCTACCCCCACCCCCTGCCAGCATCACAGATCCTGCATTTCAGATATTCATGTTAAGATTCATAATAGTTTTTTTGTTTTTTGAGACAGGGTTTCTCTGTGTAGCCCTGGTAGCAAATTACTGTTAATGAACTTGTAATGGAATAATTTTATGGTTGGCAGTCATATAACTACATTAAAGGGTCACAGCATTAGGAAGGTTGAGAATCACTCCATAGACTAAGATATATATTTTTTCTCTTTCTTAGAAAGAGGCCTGGTCGCCTGCAAACCTGCCATCTCTGCGGTGTGGAGGCTCTGCTTGGAGCCTCTTCCTTCCTTCCTTCCTTCCTTCCTTCCTTCCTTCCTTCCTTCCTCCCTCCCTCCCTCCCTCCCTCCCTCCCTCCCTCCCTCCCCCTCTTTCTTTCTTTCTTTCTTTCTTTCTTTCTTTCTTTCTTTCTTTCTTTCTTTCTTTCTTTCTTTCTTTCTTTCTCTCTCTCTCTCTCTCTCTCTCTCTCTCTCTCTCTCTCTCTCTCTCTCTCTCTCTCTTTCTTTTTTTTGTTTTTCGAGACAGGGTTTCTCTGTATAGCCCTGGTTGTCCTGGAACTCACTCTGTAGACCAGGCTGGCCTCGAACTCAGAAATTCGCCTGCCTCTGCCTTCCAAGTGCTGGGATTAAAGGCGTGCGCCACCACTGCCCAGCCTTATTTTTTTCTCTTGCAGCTGTGGAGAGGACTCAACAAAGAAAGCTTGAAGAATTGCTTTTAGGAGCAGCTAGAGAAGGAAGAACAGCCGAAGTATCAGCTCTGGTAACAAGAAGCATTGTTTCTTCTATGTTAGGACGGTTTTTCCCTGAAATGTGAACTTCATAGTTCAGTGTCTGTGAGGAAAACCTCTTATCATCCTCTCCCTAGAACAGAAGTGCGATTATGCACAGAGACACAAGTGCCCAACGACTCAGGATGGGAATAGTTTAGGAGCTTCATATGCTGACAGACCTCTAGATTTCTGATTTATCTCCTCAACCCCAGTCAAATACCTGGTGATTGAGAATCCAATTTGTCGTAGTAAATAATTAAGGTAAAGAAAATTATTATTTTTCAAATTAAGTCATTTAAAGTAAGAAAAAATTACAGAATTCAGTCAAAGAGGACGTTTTCCTCATTTTGATGAACAATAAATCCTGAAGAATATTGTCCTTCTAACATACCAAGAAGGGGCAGTGTTTGGTCAAGGACTGAGATGAAGCTGGGCAAGCTGGCGGCTTTGCCTGCTTGTCTTTTCTTCCTAGGAGACCTACTTTCTTGTTTCCATTTCCTGCATGGTCTCATTAAATACGAAGCTCTAAATTTGTTCTGAATTCAAGACTGAAGCATTGCCATTTGCTTTAAAGTTATTTTAGCTCACTTGAAAGCATTTCTTTGGTTTCTAAGTATAGTAACTGCAAGATTTTAAACATTTTTGAAATGGAGACTCTATAGAGATCGCTCGCTGTCGCAGGAAGGTGGGAAGGAGAAGTTCTGAGGAGACTTGACATTTGCGCTCTAGCATCTCGGTCTTAGCTCTTCTGGGGACTGTTGGCTGGTGCTTGATTTGTAGTTCTGTTGTCACGAGTGCGAACTGCAAGACTGTTGAGAACAAGCAAGTTAGTGACATCGTAACGGGAGGCGTTGGTGGGTCGCATTGCTGCTGTGCTTGGTGCCAGGACACAGATGTCACACCTGCTGAGGACAAGCATGGGTCAGCCACAGAGTGAGCCAAAGGGGCCTGGTCGCCTGCAAACCTGCCATCTCTGCCGTGTGGAGGCTCTGCTTGGAGGCTTTCTGCACATTGTGAGGGGAAGCCTGTCTTTGGTGTCTAATCACATTGCCTTCCTGTGTTAGCTCAGCAGGCCCAATCCTCCTGATGTGAACTGCTCAGATCAGCTAGGAAATACCCCCTTACACTGTGCCGCCTACCGGGCCCACAAGCAGTGTGTCCTAAAGCTCCTGAGAAGCGGAGCTGACCCCAGCCTGAAGAACAAGAACGGTGAGCAAGCCCACCTATCACAGTCAACCTCGGTCGTTTGACTCCACTGTTACATCGTATGGTCCCCTGTTTACATAAGGACGTTCACAAAAGTAAAAGAATGGCATGTTCTTCTCCTTTAAGACTTAAATAGGAATGCACTCTGCACTCCAAATGAGACCATTATTGAGAAATATATTTTTACCATCAAGGAAAGAAAGCTGTCATCGATTGTTGTTGTTTGTAGCAGTTATAAGGTCGCCACCAATACAAAATTAGAGAATGTTGATGCAGTGTGTTAGGGGAACCCAGAGTTAGATTATCAGGAGCCTCTTGTTGTGGCCTTTTCATCCAGTGCTCAGCATCCAGCCTTGCTTTATGAGTGCTGCTGTTTAAGATCACCTTCTGTAATATGTGGTGCTGATCCATTGACGTGGCCATCGGTGCCTTAGTCTGAGTGCCTTAGTCTGAGTGCAGCATCTCTAACTTGGGGTTTCTCTTTAAGGCACATCATAAGCTTGCACTTAGAAACACTGTCCAGCATTTCAGCATAGTTCTTTGTGGCCATTTGATATGAGAAAGTAAAAGACAAAGCACACTGAGACATGACCCTACACTGTAATAGGGACACTTGGCCATTCCCAGATGGACAGGAGAAAGCCCACTAGTACCTTGTTCTACTTCACCTTGTAGAGCAGTCTGGGAAAGCTAGCATTGTGTGATCCAAAGTCTTTACTACTTTGGAAATATCTGTGAATGTCCAAAAAATTGCCTCAAATAATTGATTTTGTGGTTAGACATCATTTTAGCAGCAGACAGATTTGCTATGTACTGAAGCATTTTTAAGGATGCTGAAAAAAACTGCTAATCTTTGGAATCTTTCTATGCTCTGTGCTTTTCTTCTGGGCACCCAGTTGCTGACCTGGACACTACTACACATGTCAGCTGTACATGACATCTGGAGGTGTTGGACTCCTAGGCAAAATACCGATGAGATTAGACTGGGGTTTCTTCTGTGCACATTAATTTGAAGAGAGGTGATTTTCTTCCATTGAGGGACAAAGATTTCTTGTGCGTTTCCTAGTACCCTGTTGTTCCTCTCATTTTCTTTTGCCCTGAGAACACACAC
Source organism: Mus musculus (assembly GCF_000001635.26). Taxonomy (NCBI): domain Eukaryota; kingdom Metazoa; phylum Chordata; class Mammalia; order Rodentia; family Muridae; genus Mus; species Mus musculus. Next base: position 12,908,749 of record NC_000084.6, on the reverse strand, counting down.
ACATTTCTCTTGTGAAATTGCTGGCTATAAGTTCACGTAGATAGGAAGCCTGCTCATTTAGTTCTAAGTGTGCTTCATTGAGTTTTTCCTGTATGCCTGGCCCTGCAGACAGTTAGACCAGAGAAGAGGCTAAAATTTCAGCCAGTTGGCAGCAGCTCAGAATTTATTTTTGGCACTAGGATAGACTTTTATGAAAGAAATCATATTGCCGTTTTTCCCTCTGCTGGAAGGATAGTTTCTCAAAAGGGCCCTGCAGACACAGTGGGGATATCAGAATTGGCAGACCATTGTCTTTCTAGGTGCTGTGTAGAAAGACTGAATTGATGACAGTTCTCAGTGAACATTTTAAAAGGGTTTTTCTCCTCACTGAAGAAGCAGATGTCAGCAGCCCCTGCTTCACACATCAGCAGCCCTGTTAATCTGCCTCAGAACAAAGTCAAGCTCGTGTGATCTTTTCTCTTGATTACTGACAGTGGCCTTTCTCCTTTCATCCCTTCCCTCCCCTGATGATCTTGAAGCCATTCCATAGAGCATACCATTCATTCTCTTGATAAATATCTCATTATATTAATACAAGATAGACTCCATAAACAACCATGTCATAGGTATGCAATTCTGAGTGTATTAAGGATGGCTTAATTATGCCCTTCAAATTATAATTTTATGGTGTGTAGTTTAAATTTAAATTGTATGGCATATGAATTTCTATGTTGGTAGAGCTGATAAAATCCTGAAGCAGTATAATAGGATCAGTCAGTTATATTGTAATTTCCCTAAGTTTACACTTAAACACTTTGACATATGTAAACATCAGTCAAACCATATTACTTCTTGTCTTGAGACCTGCCAGAGGCATCCCATCGTGTCTAGAAAACAGAGCTCACAGACATCCAGCTCTGTGCGCATCACCTTCTTGTCTCTCGCCCTCTGTCTCGTTTCTCTCTTGGGGCCTTTGCATTAGCTGTTCCCTGAGTCTTCACAAGATCCTTTCCAGTAACCATCCCTTCCTCAGCCAAGCCATCTGGGACCAGTGGCTTTTCTACCTGAAGTGGTAGCTATTGTTCATTGACTCTGTCACTAATTATGTTAGCATACCATAATTACCTGTTATGTCTTTTTTAGTATGAATTTTTCACTGTGTCCTGTGTTGTTCATTGTAAATCACTGGTGCTTTATAAGAAGTAGAAATAAATGTTACTAATACATACCAGGGTTTTGGTTTTTTTTTTTTAAAGAATTGAACAGTTGGTCTGGAGAGATAGCTCAGCAGTTAAGAGCACTGGCTGCTCTTTCAGAGGTCTTGAGTTCAATTCCGAGCAACCACATGGGATGGTGACTCACAACCATCTGTAATGAGATCCGATGCTCTCTTTTGGTGTCTGAAGATATAGCTACGCTGTACTCACATATATAAAATAAATCCTAAAAATTTTTTTTTGAATAGTTGACCAACAAGTTAATGTAAGGCTTAAACAAATTGACTATGGGATAAGAAGACTGTATTGTTTTAAACTGGTAAGCTTGTGGTAATTTGTTCCATCAGTCATTTATGGACAGAAAAGCTACCTGGTCACAGGATCTGTAGAGAGTGTTCTGAGAACAGTTAGAATTTCTAACTTAATAGCTCCCCTAACAGGAGGCCTTCAAGAACCAAGAGGGAAACTTCTGGCAGGGGATTTTGTTTTTATGTTTTTCTGGTGGAAGGAGCTTTTGAAAGTACAAAGGAACGCTATATGGTACAGTTATCGTAAACTTTGTTGTGTAGTTGACATAGTGACTTTTTCCTTGTATTTTATGCAGATCAGAAACCTCTTGACCTTGCCCAGGGTGCTGAAATGAAGCATATTCTTGTTGGTAATAAGGTGTGTATTGGTGGACTAAATCTTACATTTCTAAGTTCCTAAGGTATGTATTGATGGATTAAACTGCTAGATTTCTAATTCCTTAAAGGTCTACATTTCTGATTTCCTAAAGTAGTAAGTCTCTTGAAAGGAGCTGAATGAACGCTTCAGCTCTGTAGCTGCATCTTTTTTTTTTTTTTTTGTCTCTGTCCTCTAATGAGAGGTTTTTTTTTTTTTCATTTTTTATTAGGTATTTAGCTCATTTACATTTCCAATGCTATACCAAAAGTCCCCCATACCCACCCACCCCCACTCCCCTACCCACCCACTTCCCCCTTTTGGCCCTGGCGTTCCCCTGTACTGGGGCATATAAAGTTTGCGTGTCCAATGGGCCTCTCTTTCCAGTGATGGCCGACTAGGCCATCTTTTGATACATATGCAGCTAGAGTCAAGAGCTCCGGGGTACTGGTTAGTTCATATTGTTGTTCCACCTATAGGGTTGCAGTTCCCTTTAGTACCTTGGGTGCTTTCTCTAGCTCCTCCATTGGGAGCCCTGTGATCCATCCATTAGCTGACTGTGAGCATCCACTTCTGTGTTTGCTAGGCCCCGGCATAGTCTCACAAGAGAGAGCTATATCTGGGTCCTTTCAGCAAAATCTTGCTAGTGTATGCAATGGTGTCAGCGTTTGGAAGCTGATTATGGGATGGATCTCTGGATATGGCAATCACTAGATGTTCCATCCTTTCGTCACACTTCCAAATTTTGTCTCTGTAACTCCTTCCATGAGTGTTTTGTTTCCTATTCTAAGAAGGGGCAAAGTGTCCACACTTTGGTCTTCATTCTCTTGAGTTTAACGTGTAGCTGCATCTTTAATGAAATGTGTTTCCAGTAGGTTGTCCACAAAGCACTGAAACGCTACGAAGGCCCTCTCTGGAAGGTAGGAGGGGCTTGAAGGAGGAGGCTGGAAGGGATTCGTAATGCTTTGTTTCTGGTCTTTCCCCACCCCCACCCCCCAATTTTTTCAGACTTACATAATGTCCCTGACTTACCATGATTTATGATCCATATAAAGATGTGAACTTGGTAGCACCTATGCTCTAATTTGGAACTTTTTATCTTTTCTTGCCTTGTGTTTGGGCAGTGCTGTTGCGTTCCCAATCACCCATGTGGCTATGAGTGTAGCAACCAGGACTGCACAGTGCAGTGTTGCCATCTTGCTTTGCATAATGGTTGGCATGTTTTAGCCCCTCCCCCATGCACACAGCATACAGTATATAAGTACATTATATAAATGGATTTCGGTTAACTCTTTTTAGACATTCAGTCACAACTTTGAGGCACTTGTGTTTAAGACCCAGAACTGCTGTTTTCTGTAGACAATTCTGAACGGAACGATTAGCGCCATAAGCTGTGACCTTACCAGTGTGGCATTGTGTTCCGTGTTCAGACACCCTGTAGAGAGAGCTATGTTCACATCATTGCATTTAATATCTGAGCTCAAATTTATTACAGTTTATTGTTCAGCCCTCCTGTCTAGATAGAAGTCTCAGATATATCTATTTAAGCTTAATTACGTTTCCTTAGTTACATATTTGAATCCAGATACATCAGCATGGAAATTTTTTGTCCTTTTCCTTTAGAGTTCAAGATTTTTTGGCTGGAAGTTATTTTGGGTAGTGTTAGAACATGGAGTCCTTTCCTGGTATAGGAAGCAGTAAGTATTATCCTTATACTTACCAAGTTTTAGAATATAACATTTAAAATATTAGACGTTTTTATTTAGGTCTTTTTCTTTGCCTTGATTTAATTTTTGTTTTAAAGGCCTGATGCAGTCCATAATTCTTATCGCCAAGGATGCAAACACCTGACTCAAGCCGTGTGCACGGTAAGATGAGACGTGTTTGTACAGACGGTGAAGTCCGTGCTGCAGCGAGTTGTCCAGACATTGCAGACTCTAGAGAATCCATGGGCTTCACATTTGAGAGCAACTGAAGTTAGAGATTCTGTTTGTGCATGTGCAGGCACACATGCGTGCGCAGACACACACACAGACATACACACATACACAGTCAATTTGTTTCTTTCCACTTGTGTTTAGAACAGGCTATCTAAAACAATCTAGACAGCTGTCAACACTGGAGGTACACGCGTGTCTTTTGTCTTTTCCATGGGTAAATCTGAATGGTGGAAGCATCTCTGGGATTACAAGAAAATTTAAAGCCCATCAGTTCCTTGTACTCGATCCCAGCTGCTTTACTTTACTCTCTAGGAAACTTAGATGCCTCTGTTTACTGACTGGGCTAACATGGGGCTCAGGCACATCTAAGTGCAGTAGGGTTGTGCCATAGCTGCCTGCCTGCCTGCCTGCCTGCCTGCTGCCTGCCTGTTCTGCCTCCCTGCCTGCTGCCTGCCTGTTTTGCCTGCCTGCTTGCCTGCCTGTTCTGCCTGTTTGCCTGTCTGCCTGTCTGCCTGTCTGCCTGCCTGTTCTGCCTGTCTGCCTCTCTGCCTGCCTGCCTGCCTGTTCTGCCTGTCTGCCTGTCTGCCTACCTGCCTGCCTGCCTGTCTGCCTGTCTGCCTGTCTGCCTGTCTGCCTGTTTGCCTACCTGCCTGCCTGTTCTGCCTGTCTGCCTGCCTGCCTGTTCTGCCTGTCTGTCTGCCTGCCTGCCTGCCTGCCTGCCTGCCTACCTGCTTGCCTGCCTGTCCTGCCTGTCTGTCTACCTGCTCTCAAGTGCTCTCCTGCTCTCCACCCACCGTCTTCCCTGAGAGGTTACAGGCTGAGTAAACTGCCCCATCAATTTAGAACACACTGTGCCTGAGTTGTCCATTCCCAGCCCTTCTCTCTTGTCCTCCCTGGACACAGCAGACTGGGGCTCTGCCATGCTCACCCTGTCTGCCACCTTGCTGCCTGCTCCCTCCTACCCCTTGGTTCTGCCCTACACTAACATTCTTACTCTACTGTGATCTTTTTATTAGTCTGTTTTTTACAAAGTGAACTTGTTAGTTTCTCCCACTTCATTTTCAAAACTTTAGCTTCTGTGGAATTGATTAGGTCCTGCTGGGTTATGCCTCTGCCTATTTTATAACTTCTAATTTCTTATGTAGTGGTCTGCTTACAGCTTTATCTGAGTTGTATCAACACAAGATATTCAACCCATTGAATATTCACATGAATCAAGCTATGTCCAATTTCTTCTTTCCTAGGGTTGACACCTAGGTTGATTTAGAGTATTTTATACAGGTATTCCTATCCTTAACTGCCCTTTAAAAATTACAATATTTATAATATGTAGAACATAACATTAACTATTTTACACTGTGACATTAAGTACAATTAATTATTCTGCTAGTTTGAATAGTGTGCAGTCCCAGAAGTCTTTAACTCTCCTAATGGGCAGTCTATTGGAGTCAGACCGTTCACCCTCAGCTTCTGCCATCCAGCCACTTGATGAACCTGATCGCTCCAGTTTGCATATATAAGTGGAGTCATGCTTGTCATTTTGTGATAGCCTGTTTGACATAGCAGTGTTCTCCAGATTCATCCATGACTTAGTATGCTATCAGATTTCCTTTCTACAAAGTCCTATGTCTTTTATACATATGCCACATTTTCTTTATTCATTTTCAGCTGTCAGTGGAATTTAGTTCTTTAAATTTTTTGACTACTGTGGACTATATCTACCTATGTAATGAACATGGGTAGAAATTACTTTGAGAATATATGCCTAAAAATAGACCTGATGGCTTATATTGTGGTTCCAGTTTTAGAATCTAGAGATACCATGTCAGTTTCTCTCCCTTATCTTTTCTTTCATGAATTTCATAGATTGCATTTTGACACTTTGAGCTGATATACCTAGAGTTAACTTGTACGTGGTATGAGGTACAGACTCAGCTTCATCCTTCTGCTGTGGACACCCAGTTGTGCTCACACTGTGGTTTGGAGGGTGTCCACACTTTCCATGACTAAGTGGTCTTGGCATACTCTTCTGAAATCACTTGGCCATACACAAGGTCTTTTTCTTCCGTTGACTCGTGTACCTGCAGGTATCACATCGTTTTCTTTACTGTGCTTTGCAGCGTGTTTTAAGCTGAAAAAGTTTGTTCATTGCTTACAAGATTGTTTGCAAACTGATGGCCGTCCATGCTGATTTTATGGTGGGACATAGGTCATGTATTTTTGTATGCTGTTATTTGGTTTGGTTTTATCCCACAATATTATTTTCTTCTTCCTCTTCCTTCTCCTCCTTGTCTTATATCCTGTGTACCATGTGCCCTTCTTCTGGCTTTTACAATCTTTTTTTTACCTTTCTGCAGGGTTTCCTGACCCTTGGTGGTGGTTGGAGGTTGATGGTAGTGGTGACAACACAGATGTTCTCTTTACAGCTGACCATTAGACTGCCACTTATTCTCATTACTTTGACTATTTATGAACCTCTGCAGTTACTATTGCCCTCTGTAAAGAGGAAACTTCTTTTCTTCCAGAGATGATAGCAATAGTAATCTATGAGAGTAAACACAGTTGTTTAGGAAGTAATTTGATGGACACATCATCTTCATTTAGCAAAATGACAGGAATGACTTCCCTATGAGGACCTATGAAAACCCTTAGACATTATATTTTCACTGTGTTCACAGTACCAGATAAGGATTCCCTCCTGTGGGTCAGGGTTAATAGTTAGTCAGAGGGTAGTTGTCATCCCTGTAATAGGCTTTCAACTACTGTGCCTTTGGAAGCATCTTGCCGGACCTGCTAGTAGTATTTCATTCAAGGTCTACAAGTGGGTAAGGACAATTTGCTGACTCCTCCCCAACACCTTCAAAGGACCTTTCAGCATGAACGCCACCCAATAGGGAGGATGCTTTATGTAGCTCAGGCTGGTCTTGAACTCACTGTATAGGGTAGGAAAAGTGACCTTTAATTCCTGATCATCCAGTCTATATGTTTCAAGCACTAGGATTGCAGGCGTGCACCACCATTTGTGGCATTAAAACAACAACAACGATGCCCCAAACTTTAGTTGCATGGATTTAATTTGTTTTCTCATAGTTTGATGGGGTTTTGTTTGAGTACTAAGATTGGACCCAGACCTTGTGCACACTGTCATAGTTTCTTTTTTTTTAATTTAATTTTATTTTTATTAGGTATTTATTTCATTTACATTTCCAATGCTATGCCAAAAGTCCCCCACACGCCCCCCCTTCCCCACCCACCCACTCCCTCTTCTTGGCCTGGCATTCCCCTGTTCTGAGGCAGATAAAGTTTGCACAACCAATGGGTCTCTCTTTCCATTGATGGCTGATTAGGCCATCTTCTGATACATATGCAGCTAGAGACACGAGCTCTGGGGAGTACTGGGTAGTTCATATTGTTGTTCCACCTATAGGGTTGGAGATCCCTTTAGCTCCTTGGGTACTTTCTCTAGCTCCTCCATTGGGGTCCCTGTGATCCATCCAATAGCTGACTGTGAGCATCCACTTCTGTGTTTGCTAGGCCCTGGCATAGTCTCACAAGAGACAGCTATATCTGGGTCCTTTCAGCAAAATCTTGCTAGTGTATGCAATGGTGTCAGCGTTTGGAAGCTGATTATGGGATGGATCCCCGGTTATGGCAATCACTAGATGGTCCATCCTTTTGTCTCAGCTCCAAACTTTGTCTCTGTAACTCCTTCCATGGGTGTTTTGTTCCCAATTCTAAGAAGGGGCAAAGTGTCCACACTTTGGTCTTCGTTCTTCTTGAGTTTCATGCGTCTAGCAAATTTTATCTTATATCTTAGGTATCCTAAGTTTCTGGGCTAATATCCACTTATCAGTGAGTACATATTGTGTGAGTTCCTTTGTGATTGGGTTATCTCACTCAGGATGATGCCCTCCAGGTCCATCCGTTTGCCTAGGAATTTCACTGTCATAGTTTCTTAAGGTTGAAACTTAAATAGGGAGATTAGTCTTCCTTACTAACAGATCTTTCAAACCATACTTTACTGTTGGTAGCTGTTTTTTGTTTTACCCCACTAGCTTTGGTAGGTTTTAGTTCATTATCATTTACACTATTTTCTAATTTCTGTTATGATTTTTGCTAAGAGCCAGTTAGTAATTCTAAATATTAGAAGTGTGATGTTTAACCCCCAAATAATGGGGCTTTTTTGATTATCTCACTCTAGATTAATAATTCCATTTTGGTTTAGAACATACACTGATTTCTATTCTGTCAGGTTTATTGAGGCTTGTTCAATAACTGCACTTATATAATATAATAATAGTGCATTTGTACTTGATGCCGGGAGGATAGATGGCTTAGCAGCTAAGAGCGTTTGTTGCTTTTGCAGAGAATATTGGTTTACTTCCTAACACCCCATGTAGTGGCTCACAACTGTGTATAACTTTATTACCAGGGGATCTAACACCCTCTTCTGACCTCTGCAGACACCATAAACAAATGTGGTGTATATATATATATATGCACACATGCAATTGTTAAGTAATATGCCTTATAAGTTGTCATAGTGGTATTAATTTGTTTTCTCTAGTTTATTGTTAGTTATTATCAATTGATGAGTATTAAGATCTCTATCTGTGCATGTAGCGTTCTACATCTGTGGCTGTTATTGATTGCATACTTGTTGATGATGTTTTCCTAATTGACATTTTGTTTTAAAATTGATTTTTGTCTAATGTTAATATGGCCAGCCTGGCTTTGTGACTACTTATCATTTACTTTGAACCTATCTCTATTTTTCTTCTTTCTCTTGTAGGTGGTATATATTTTCTATTTAGTTTCTATTTCCATTCTGACAATTTTTGACTTTTAATGAATCATTTTAAATGTGTTTTTGCTTCCTTCCTTCCTCCTGTTAGGTCACTTACAGTGACCTCCTTAGTATAATGCATGCTATGTCCTGGCGAGTGGATCCTGTTACTTGTCTTGTGGTGGAGTGTAACCTCCCATGTCTTGAGCAGCCTCTGGTCTCACTTCAGATTGGCCTTGTTTGGCTGAGTTGTTCTGAATCTGTGATGTGTGGTTCCCAGATCAGTATGTGATGTGATTGTCAGGAGTCTCCAGATTATCTCTCGGGAGACTGGACTGTCCTGCTCTCTTGAGTGTTTGTAGCTGTCCAGCTCTGCCTTATTAATTCTCAAAGCCAGCCAGCCAGCCAGCTGCCCCACCTGTGCCCTTGCAATACCTTGGGCCGTGGGAATGACTTCCATAGCTTCTGATTGTGGCTCCTGCAAGAGAGCATTCACTCCTTGTCTGTGGATGGTTGTTGCCATTCCAGTTCCTTCTGTGGCAGGTTTTGTTTTGGATGGGGACAGCAGAGGGTTGACAAAGTTGTTTCTTAGTTGTTTCCTACTGGCATTCCTATAGTAGGGCCTAGGAACAGAAGTCCAACCTTTATTCTTTTAAATTCCCTCCATTTCTACCTTTTTATTAAAAAAAAGAATTATTCCTAATTCTTTTTACCTCCTCTACCACCTCATCTTCAACCTACTTACCAATTATCCATTTATACTCGCGTAAAACATTTTCTACATTTGGCACAGAGAAAACATTTAAGAGTGGTATGAAGAAATTGGAGCTTTGATATGTACAGGATTTTATAGCCCAGGTACATACTAATTTATATTTAATTACTGGTAAACCTAAGGTCACAAACACAGTGAACCTTGAGTGTTTTCTGGGATGAACAAGCTGATGGCAGGATTGGTGTGAATAAGCTGCTGCAGTGCCTTGAATCTCCTGGGGATCCACTTCTGACATTTATCAGCCTTTCAGATTGCTCCACCCAGTATTCTTACATTTTTTTTTAATAGAACAGCAGACACCTTTATTACACTATGCATGAGGCTCATTTGCCTTTCCGGGCTTTGATCTTCCGCAGATAGAACTCCAGCCCCTTACTCCAGCCCCTTGCCTTCAAGCACACAGCCGTCTGCTCTGCCACACTGGCTTGGTCTTGAGGCAGTACAGGCTAGAAGCTCGCCCTGCTGGAACTGCTCCTCCAGGAGGCTGCTGATTTGGGCATTCTTTTTCCTTTCGTCGTATTTCTTTTGAATTTTCTTTGATCGTTTTTTGTTTAAAATCTCTTCCTCTTCAGGAGTCAGCTTGGGCCCCTTCTTGCGGCCCAGGGGCAGTGCATAGTGGGACTCGTACCACTGTCGGTATGGCGTGCTGTCAATAAGCACGATGCAGTTCTTCACTAGGGTCTTGGTGCGGACAAGCTCGTTGTTGGATGCATTGTAGACAACATCAATGGTCCTTGTTTTGCGAGTACAACACTCAGAGCCCCAGGAAAAGTTCCCCACATCCAATCTCAGGGCATGGTACTTCTTATTGCCTCTTCGAACTCGGACTGTGTGTATGCGGCGAGGGCCAATCTTCGTGTTGGCAGCGGGCAGTCCCAGCTCATACTTTCGCTTCTTGTGGTAGGGTTTTCGCTTACCCCCGGTCTTGCGGAGCTTGTGCCAGTTGTCCCGAGAGATGCCCATCGCTCGGCGCTGGCTGGAAAGAGGAAGCGCCGTATTCTTACATTTAATGTTACATTTGTGAGGGATAATTTCAGGGACATTGTTTCCAGTGAGTGAACATTGCTTTCTGATTTCTTTATATGCAGGTGAAACCTACAGATAGCTGCCTCTTCTCCATTCGATGCTTTGATGACACTGTTCACTGCTTCAGGGTTCCTAAGAACAGCGTACAGCAATCAAGAGAGGTAACCGTATGCATCGACTTCTGTCTTTCCCAGAACTTAAGAATGTAACTTAGACATAGAAATAAATACATAAATGTAACTTAGAACTCTTACAGTAAGTACAATTTATTTATGTGTCTGTGTGTGTGTGTGTGTGTGTGTGTGTGTGTGTGTGTGTGTGTGTATGTGTATGTGTGTGTGTGTGTGTGTGTGTGAGAGAGAGAGAGAATAGCAAATAGCTCTGTATGGAGGTCACAGGCCAACTCTTGGGAGTCTGTTCTCATCTTCCATCTGAATGAAGCTGCCCTTTGTTTTCTGCCCTCTGTGTACTCCAGGCTAGCTTCTGGGTGATTCTCTTGTCTGATTCCCACTCACTACAGAAGTGATGCGGTTACAGATGTGAGCCACCACATCTGACTGGGTTCCAGGGATCTCACTCACGTCATGGGCCTTGTGTAGGAAGCACATCTGCTCATGGATCCATCTCAAGTCTTTACAGTTTTCAGAATAGGGTTGTGGGTTATTTATTTTTGCGTATTCTTGTTTCGTGTGTATATACACAATCATATGTGTGCAAGTGCATGTGTGTGCATGTGGGGATTAGAGGACAACATGGAGGTGCTGTTCAAAAAAGGGTTTCTCTGTGTAACTCTGGCTGTTCTGGATCTAGGTCTATAGCAGGCAGGTTTTGAACTCAAAGACCCGCCTGCCTTTGCTTCCCAAGTGCTGAGATCAAAGGTGTTCACCACCACATTTGTTTGTGTTTTATAACCCGGGCTTTTTACAAAGGCTTTGAACATTGGCTTCCTGGCTTGGTGCTGTCTTCCCAGCCTGGGTGATACTTGTTTACTGGGAATATCATAGTTAAAGTTTGGCAGATGAGTTTAGTTGTAGGTGGATATTGTCTGCCTATAATTACTTTATTTTAACTCTTGGGAAGAAAAAAGAATAAATGATTGTTTAGAAGCATATTCCTTACCTTATAAGGAAACCACGGCGTGGAAGAAAACTGCCCAGGAGTGTGGTTTGTGTGTCAGAATGTGTGTTCTGCGTGTAATTACAGTAGAGACGAAACCTGCTTCCCCTCCTTCCATTTTCCATCCTCTGCACCTTCCTACCCACCCACCATTGTATTCTTTCGCCTTTCCTGAAATCTAGGCTGTTTCCAATTTCCAGCTCTTGTGAGTAGAACAGCAATGAGTATGGATGAGCATGTGTCTGTAGTGTGATGTTGAGGCCTTTGGGTGTGTGCCCACGAGTGGGTCTATGCCAATCTATGCCCAGTTGATACACCAGCAAAGAATATGTGTCCTCCTCCCCATTCCTCACCAGCAGGAGGGGTCATTGATCTTAACCATTCTGACTGGTGTAAGCTGAATCTCAAAGTAGTTTCCATTTCATTTCTCTGATGACTAAGAATGTTGAACATTATTTCTTTAAGTGTGTCTCTGCCATTTGTGCTCCATCCTTTGAGACCTCTGCTTAGTTCTGAACACAGGGTTATTAAGTGGGCTATTTTCTTTATCTTAACTGTTGGTTTTTTCTTTTAGTTCTTTGTATATTTTAGATACCAACCCTCTATCAGATGTATAATTGGTAAAGATTGTTCTTCCTATTTTGTAGGTTTCTTTGCCCAAATGATGGGGTCCTTTGCCATTAAAAAGCTTTTCAGCTTCATAAGGTCCCATGTGTTGAATTGTTCTTAGTGCCTGTTCTGTTGGTGTCCCGTTCAGAAAGTCCTTTCCTTTCCAGTGACTTCAAGGCTGTTCCTCACTTTCCGTTCTACCACATTCAGGATGTCTGCTCGTATCCCTGATCCGCTTGGACTTGAGTTACCAGAATGCTAAATATGGGTCTGTTTTCATGCAGCCACCCAGTCTGGACAGGACAGTACCATTGTTAACGATGCTGGCTTGTCTTCAGTGTGTAGTTTTGACTTTGTGAAAATGCAGGTTTACATAGGTATGTGTGTGAGTCTTTGATTCAGTTCCATTGATCAATGTGTCTGTTTTTATGCCAACATTATGCTGTTTGTTCTGTAGTACAACTTGAAATCTGGGACAGTGATACCTCCAGCAGTTTTTAAATTATTCACTATTGCTTTAGCTATCCTGTTTCTTTTGTGTGTGTCTGTTTCCAGATGAAGTTGAGAAATATTTTCCAATTTCAAAGAAGAACTGTATTGGAATTCTGTTGAATATGCAGATGCTTTTAATAGGATAGCCATTTTCATAACTTGAACTCTATTGTACCATGACCATGGGAGATCTCTCTTTGATTTTTTTCTTCAGGTTTTTTTTTTTTTTTTTTTTTTTTGGTTTTTCGAGACGGGGTTTCTCTGTGTAGCCCTGGCTGTCCTGGAACTCACTCTGTAGACCAGGCTGGCCTCGAACTCAGAAATCCACCTGCCTCTGCCTCCCAAGTGCTGGGGTTAAAGGTGTGCACCACCACTGCCCGGCTTTTCTTCAGTTTCTTAAAGTTTTTATTACCCAAGTCTTTCACTTGCTCGGCTAGTCTTATCACAAGCTTTTTTTTTTTTTTTTTTTTAATTTAATTTTTGAAGCTATTGAGAAAGGTACTGTTTCCCTGACTTCTTTCTCAGTCTGTAATTTGTTTATAGGAAGGCTGTTAATTTTTAATGTGCTAATTTTATATCCATATATTTTGCTAAAAGTGTTTACCAACTATAGACATTTCCTAATGGAGTTTTAGGGTCTTTTGTGTATAAAATTATATCATCTGTAGATAGAGATATACTTTGACTTCTTCCTTTCTAATTTGTAACCTCCAGATCTCCTTCAGTTGTCTTATTGCTTTAGCTAAGACTTCACATTCTATATTGCATAGCTATGGAGGTAATTCTTTTCTTGTTCCTGATTTTAGTGGAACTGGTTTCAATTTCTCGTTGTTTAGGTTGATGTTGGCTGTAGGCTTGCTGTTAACCACCTTTATTTTGTCGAGGTATATCTCATGAATTCCCTAGTCTCTCCAGGACTTTTATCATGAGAGAATGTTGGATTTTTGTCAAAGGCCATTTCTGTATCTAATGAGATGATCATGCAGTTTTGTTTTCAGTTTGTTTATGTGGTGGATTGCATTTATTGATTACTTATGTTGAATCATCACTACATCTCTGGGATGACACGAACCTGATAATGGTATATAATCTTTCTGATGTGTTCTTGTATTCTATTTTTAAGTATTTTGTTGAGTTTTTGGCATGTGTATTCATAAAGAAAATTAGTCTGTAATTTTCTTTCTTAGAAGGTCTTTGTGTGGTTTTGGTATCATGGTAATAGTGGCCTTGTAAAATGAACTTGGAAATGTTTCCTCAGTTTCTATTTTGTGGAATATTTTGAGGAATGTTAACATTAATTATATAAAGCTCTGATAGAATTCCTATGCTGAATTCGTCTTATCTTGCTCTGGACTTTTATTGATTGGAAAACTTTTAATAACTTTTTACTAGGGGTTATCGGTCTGTTTAAATTGTATATTTCATCTTGTTTTCATCAACTTTGGTAGGTTGTATATATCAAGACATTTATCCATTTCTTTTAGATTTTCCGGTTTGGTGGATTTAATTCTAAATTAATTCATTTTTTTATTGAAAATATTTTTCCATACAATATATTTTGATTTTAGTTTCCTCTTCCCCAGTTTCTCTCTGATCCTTCCAAACCCCCTACAAACCCAAATCCATACCCTTTCGATTATTAGAATTATTAGGATACAAATAGGCATCTAAAAATAATAATAAAATAAACCAAACTGGAATAGGATAAAGCAAGTAAACTATCAGGAGAAAAAGCCAAAGAAAAAGTATATGGAACACAGATGCAGAGAAAGAAACACAGATACAGAGATGCAGAGAAAGAAACACAGATGCACACAAACCCTGTAAGAGTGCCACACTGGAAACTACAATATGTATTTAAAAGACTTGGAAAAGAAGAAAGGAAGGAAGAAAAGAAGGAAGAAAAGAAGGAAGAAGAGAGAAGGGGAGAGAGAGAGGAAGAGGGAAGGATGGAGGGAAGGAAAAAGGGAGAGAGAGAGAGAGAGAGAGAGAGAGAGAGAGAGGGAGAGGGAGAGAGAGAGAGAGAGGAGGTAAAAAATAATAATAATGCCCAGACAAAGCATTGTGAGACATGGAACCTCCAAAGGTGCCTGCCATTGAGTTCACTTTGTGTTGGCTGTCTACTGCTGGGTGTGGGGTCAATCCTTAAGGTGCTTTGTATTCTCAGGGAGACTCTATTGGAGAAAACTAATCTTTCTTGGCGAGCAGTTATCAACTAGAGATAGCTTCTGAGTTAGGGATGGGGACTTGTGTCTACTTCCCCTCTTAGCTCTGGGGCCCTTTTGGTTTAGACTGCAAGGACTGTGCATGCTGATACAAACTCTGAGTTCATTTGTGTGTTGGTCCTGCTGTGTTTAGAGGGCCTTTCTCCTTGGTGTCCTCCATCCCCTCTGGCTCTTACAGTCTTTCTGCTTCCTCTTTCACAGGTTTTCTGAGCTCTGAGGGGAAGAATTTGATGGAGAAATCCCATTTAGGATCGGGTGTACCAAACTCTCACTCTCTGCGCTTTGGTGTGTTGTGGGTCTTTTTTATTCCCATTTACTGCAGGGGGAAGCTTCTGTGATGAGGCTGAAGCAAGGCCCAGACATAGCCCAGTATAGCAAAATGCAGTTAAGAGCCATTTTATTGCTATGTTCCTTTAACAGAACAGTAGTGTTTGGACTTCTCTGCCTAATCTCAGGTTTTTGGCCACCTAAACAGTATCTCGTATGGGTTTCATCTCATGGAGTGGCCATTAAATCCAATCAGATAATTGATTGGTTAAATCAACAAGTTTGTGCTGCTATTGTACCAGCATATTCTGCAGGCAGGTCACGATTATCGATTGAAGGGTTTATAGCTGGATTGGTGTTTGCCTTTCTCCTCTGCTAGTGTGCAGACTTGCCCTGACTACCAGGAAGACTAGTCAGTAGAGGAAGGCTGTAGGCTGGCAGCAGCATGATTTCTCCATGTTCAGTGAATTGTATAGTTACTGTCTTCAGTAATGGGCTCTTACCATCTGTTTATAGAGAGCATCCCATTCTCTTGGCAGGAGCCTGCATTATCTGGGTGTATTCTCAGGGCTCCTTTAGCCAGACTCTCTTAGGTATTACGCAGTCTTAGAACTGGAGGTTTCCATTGTTTGTTCATTTGTTGGGGCTTTGTTTCCCCGTTATTTGGTGATTTCATTTAGATTTTTTCATAATTATGGATATTTTAAGAAGTTTCTACTGCATTAGTTTTTCATACAATACATCAAATGGCCTTTAGTTGTAGCTATCCCTTCTTGTATCCCCTCCCTGTCTCTCCTTATCTGATCTCCTGTTCTACCCCCAGCACCATCCATTAGTTATCCTATTTCTTAGTATTTCACAGGATTATAAGAATTACGACATGCAATTTTGTAAGGAAACAAGGAAGTATTGTTAGTCCATATTTTCAAACAAATTTTCTTTTCAAAGCTTGTAAAAGTAAAATCATCAGGCAGTTGGCTTTCCTAAAATAATCTAAGATTATTGTGTATATAAGTTTTATTTTCAATTCGTAATACTGTGCCCAAGTCCACTGCTGTGAATTAAATGATTCAACAGTGTTGGAAACAAGTCATTTTAAGTGAAAAATTATTCATTGCTTAATTTCTATAATATATTTAAGCATTAATTTATACATATGCATATGCATATATATATAATATTTGAAGAGCACTAGGAATAACTTTCTATGCAGGCAGATCACAGGTAATAAACATTCATATGTTTCTTGTCATATGTCATTGTGGGTGTGTTTTTGCCGTTGTTATTCCTTCTATGTAAATTTTATGCTTCATAGATTAGAACTAATTTTTTGGAGTAAAATGTTATGTAATTCTTGGGTTTCAGAAGTGGCTGGAAGCAATTGAAGAACACTCCGCATACAGCACTCACTACTGTTCCCAGGATCAGGTGACTGATGATGAAGAAGAAGATGTAGTTTCGGCCATGGACTTGAAGGAGTCGTTAGCGGTGAGCAGACACTATCCAACTGCCACAGCTAACTTACCTGTGCTTTCTATTAGGAGTCTAGGTTTTGAAATTATGACTTCTGACAGCAGAAGTAATAGTGCTTTGTCCAGTAGCATTCTGCTGATATACTTCTGCTTTGATGGTACTATAAAATGTCTTGGTGAGAATGCTGTGAGGTTCTTTGTGGTGATTTGAGTATGTTTAGCCCAGGAAGTGGCAGTGTTAGGTGGTGTGGCCTAGTTGGAGGACATGTGTCACTGTGGGGGTGGGCTTGAAGACCCTCTTCCTAACTCCCTGGAGATGGTCTGCTCTTGACTTCCTCTGGATAAAGATGTAGAACACTCAGCTCTTCCTCTGCTATGCCTGCCTGGAAGCTGCCATGCTCCCTTCTTGATAATGGGCTGAACCTCTGAGCCTGTAAGCCAGCCCCAATTAAATCTTATAAGAGTTGCTTTGGTCACGGTGTCTGTTCACAGCAGTAAAACCCTAAGACAGAAGTTGGTATAAGGGACTAGGATATTGCTGTGATAGGCCTGACCATTATTTTGTTTGGAGGAATGTGGATTTTGGGACTTTGGAAAGCAATGCAAGCTTTAAGTGATGTTTAATAGGACATCCTAGTAAGGATATGGAAGATGTTGTTGCTGAGGGTGATTTAAACTGTGCAGACCTGGCCCAAGAGGTTTCAGTAGAGAAGAATTTTAGTATGTGGCCTAGAGACTGTTTTTGTGGTATTTTGTGAGGAATGTGGCTGCTTTTTGCACTTGCCTAAAGAATCTGCCTGAGCTAAGTAAGGTAAAGAGATTTATATTCATTGCATTGACAAAGGAAGTCTCAAAAAAGCTCAGCAGAGACTTTGCTCTCTGGTTTAATCTCATGAAGAGGGGTTTGATCAAAGTTTTGAAAGGAAAAGTACAAAATGCATGGTTCAAAGAATAAAGGGGCTCCAAGAAGGAGAGTGGCGCTGAACCCTATGTTCAAGAAGATAAGCAGATTGAGGGATTGGTGACCTCAAAGTAAGATCCCACTCAGCTAAGCTCATTGTTTATGTTGTTTCAGTTGACCAAGGGGCGTGGTTATTGTTTTCATTAGGAATTTTGGTTCAGAATGGACTACAACCCAGAGGTGGAAGACAGGCTTTTGATCCAGATCTTAAGGAATAGTGGCTGTAAAAAGTTTAGTTCAAGGCATGGTGGTACACCCCTTTAATCCCAAGAGACAGAGGCCGGTGGACTTCTGAACTAAAGGCCAGCCTGATACAGAGCAACTTCCAAACAAAGGAAAACTTAGGTCCAGGCATAGTAGTAAACGCCTTTAATACTTGAACTCAGGAGACAGAGGCGTGTAGATCTCTGAGTTCATGGTCAGTCTATAGAGCAAATTCCAGGACAGCCAAGTTTAGACAGTGAAGGAGTTGGAAAACAGAAAGCTGGTGATAATTTAATTAGAACATGGAGGCCATGTTCCAGTTCTGGCAAGCAGCAGAACTTGGCATTTTCAGCCATGTGACCCTGGCTTTAGAGTCAAGGATAGAAGAACAATTGGTGCTGGTTAGCTGAAGCTAAGAAATTAGTTGTGATTAAGAAGAGACCAACATCACTGAGAAGAAATCTTCTGGGAAGTGTTTTCTGAGAGCACAAAGAAGCTGTGTTCCAGAGATAGCCAAGGTTGTATCTCATACTATACCTGAATGTGTAAGAATCACCCATATCATACTGGTTTTGAAGATCTGAAGGGTCATTGAGAGTAGCTGAGGCTTGGCACTGTGAGAGCCCAGGGAAGGCCACTGGTGAGGGTGTAGGCTCTGTGGCAGTTGATAGCCCGGGACTGAAGGAGTCAGGCAAAGAAATTGAGTCTTGGCGCCATGAAGAGAGGCCTATTGGTAAAGCCTAGTTGCAATGAAGACTCCAGCAACTGGAGATCCCCGTACTGTGGGATGATCACCAAGAACAGCAGCAGCAGTAGAGTCAACAAGAGCTTAGAGTGCTACAGAGGGCAGAGCTGGAAAAGTGACTCAAGCCCTTTGGAGGAGCCCAGAAGATCACGTGTGGATTCCATATATTGGAAGAAATTACCCTAAGATGTTAGAGATATCAGGGCTGTGGTATACCTGCTAAGGAAAGCTACTAACAAGGAGTGGAACCAGTCCAAGAAACAAAGTTTGTTGCTGCTGAATGCAAGATCTATCAACAGCAGTCAACAAGGATGAAAGGAGTTGGAGATCTGAAGAATGCTTTGACATCTGACATGGAGTTGCAGAGTTTGGAGTTTGCCCAGCAGGTTTTCTGTCTTGCTTTGGGCCAGTATTTCCTCACTATGATGTTTTAGAATGGTAATTTATATATCCTGCATGATGTTGGAGGTATATGATCTGCTTTTTGATTGTGACTTCTTAAAGGATTAGAGTCTAGAGATTGCATGAATTTCAGAAGAGACTTTGAACATTGGACTTTCAACATTGTAGAAATTGTTTTAGACCATGAGACTTTTGAAGTTGTAATAAATGTATTTTGCAATTACGCTATGCTAGGTATGGCTCCCGTAGACTCATATGTTCGAACAATCCTATAGAGACCAGGCAGTGGAATGTGGTGGTTTGAATATACTTGGCCCATAGGGAGTGGTACTATGGGAGGAAGTGTGTCACTGTGGGAGTGGGCTTGGAGACCCTCTTTCTAGCTGCCTGGAGACAGTCTGCTCCTGGTTTCCTCTGGATGAACATGTAGAACACTCAGCTCTTCCTGTGCCATGCCTGCCTGGAAGCTGCCTTGCCCACTCCTTGATAGGAGGCTGAACCTATGAACCTGTAAGCCAGCCCCAATTAAATGTTGTGTCCTTTGTAAGAGTTGCTTTGGTTGTGGTGTTTCTTCACAGCAGTAAAACCCAAACTAAGACACTCTGAGTCTCTTTTTATGTTAAACACTTCTGTATTTGCAAATTGCTTCCAGTAGGTGGGAAGTGTGGAGCCTGACCTATCCCTTTATGACTTCACTACATATTTCAGAGTTTCAATAATGCAACCATAGTGATGCATTTCTTGGCCAGTACTTTCATTGAAAACTGCTTTCAATATGTAATGGCCACTGTTCCAGGATAGGGTAAAGCACTAGTTATGAGTGGAGACATTTTTATCTGAAAGGACAACAGCATCTCCCCTTTCCTGTCAGTAGGTATTCAGGGCGAGGGAGGGAGCAGATGTTAGTGTCTGGCTGTACCTTTTAAATTCATCTTGTTTATCAAAATATTGGTGGATTGGGGAGAGTTACGCTACAAAGGGATGCCTGTTTTGGTTTAAATGATTGTCTCGAAACACATGGATTTTCCTATTAATTTTAACCAAATGAAAATTAAGTTGATTACTTAAAAGGATTTGCATGCTTCTAAGTAAACAAGCCTATTGAAGTTAAGTTTACTAATTTACAGAGCTTTATTGGCATTAAGAGCCTCTAATCTCAGTGATCAAGGGATGCTAGGCTCCATCATTCCTAACTTTAATTTATGATAGAACATCAGAGAATTTGAACTACTTCATGATTTGTTGAAGGTTTCCGCTAGACTTTGTTGATTACTTTATCTCTATATTAGAGTGTAATATGTAATATATTAACTATAAACATAACTCTTCAGCAAATGAATTAAAAAAAAACTTCTATCAGAACATTTAGAATAATGGAATCTAGAGGCTGGAGAGTGGGCTCAGAGGTTAAGCATACTTGCTCTTCTTGCAGAGGACCAGAGTTCAGTTTTGAGGACCCATACCATATGATGCCAGCTCCAGGAGACTCTGTGCCCTTTTCTGGCTTGTGTTGGCACCTGCACTCAATGCACATGCATACATAGGAAGACACACCTACACATAAATAAAAATAAGTCTTATAAAAATAGGGAGGATTTAAATACATGTGACTAAATTCTAAATAAAAAATAAAATTATGCTAAACGCTTTAACATTTAGTTAATATTTTCTAAATGAAGAGAATGCCTTCCTATTTATGTGCCTCAATGTGAGTGATAAAATGTATATGGATTTACAACACAGCCAGTATCTTCTAGAATTTTGGTAATTTGAGGCATTTTAAGTGGGTACTATAAGTAAAATGAAAACATATTAGCTTTCTTGCCATTAAGACACATGGTTAAAGACAGTTTTCCAAAAATATGTTTTTCTAATTGTCAGGCACGTTATCAGTTACCAGTTCAGGTGTGCATTGTATTTTATTCCCTTTCAAACATTTCCTTCTGACTTCTAAACCACCAAGCTTTACTCTATGTGTAGCATGTGTCAGAAGTCAGTGAGAATTTAGCCAGTGTGAAGTATGTTCAGGTTTTGTAGGCTGCAGACATCTCTGTCCAGTGGAGTTTGAATGGTATCTGGGAGAATTCTGATTCTCAGTGTCTGGATTCTTGTCAAAACTGTTGAAATCTGAAATGATCTCCCAAGCATGTTTGCATGTAGTTAGGCAGACAGACTCGAGATACCTTTGATTCTTGAGTGAAGGTAAAGGAAATTCTAGGGACAGAATTGGAGCAAATTTACTTCTGGTGGCCACAGACATAGTGAGGACATGCCTGGACTAACATCTGAGTTAAGTACAGAATGGTCCTATTCCCCGGCATTCCATTGCCAGAAAGGACATTTACAAGACATTTGGAGTGTGGTGTCTGTATTGAGAAAGTTACCCTATTCTATGGTACTTTGCTCTCTCTCATTTTTGTCATTTCTCCAATTAAGGATCTCTTACAAAAGGTAAAAAGCTTTTCTTTCAGCCATTGTTATCACCTTGAGGTTAAGGCATTGAGAAAAGAAACAAGTCATTTCCTACAGTGTGAGAGAATGTCAGAAAACAGCTCCAAGAAGGGAGGAGACAGCTCAGTATTAGTTTGCAGTACCAGTGTGGTCAATTTAAGTTACATTTAAGTTAATAAAATTACACTAAGTTTTTACTAACTCACTTTGGTTGTTTTCTTTTTCTTTTTTTAAATAGAGTATTGTTATGTATCCTAGGCTGGCCTTGAACTGGCCTCAGCTTCCTGAATGCTGGGATTACAGGCATAGCTTTACATCTGGCCCAGTTCCTCATTTTAACCAGAAACACCTCAAGTGCTCAGGATAGAAGCAGGCAGAGAATGTGTGACATCATCAGAAGGAACAGTGGCCAGCAGTACGTGGATTCCCGAATACTGTGGGTGGTGCTGATCAAGTGAGGGTTTTGTTTGTTGATGACACTTAATTCTTTAGGAGCTCAGCTACATTTGAGATATACAAAATAATTAACATAGAATGCTTAGTTTAAACTACGGAACTGAGTGAGTTTGTTTATTTGACTTAGTTAAGTGATTCTTAACTAAAATGAAACTACAGAAAAATAAATATGTACAAACTGAGGGACTAGTAAAGATAGTGCATCTATAAATTATAGCACACTTGATATACTGATAAATTACAGGTGCATAGTGTGCAAAGAGCAGAAAGTCAGGTATAGTGGTGCACACTCACCTGGAATTCTGGCACTCAGAAGGTTAGCAGCAGGCTTGCCTAAGAGAGTAGTCTGCTACACAGTGGGGTTTCAGGCTAACCTGGCTTTCCTTTATATTCTGCCTCAAAAAACCCAGAAACAAACAAAAGATACTACTTGGGAGAAACTAAAGCGTATAGTAGGATGATGCACGGGTTCACATTTAGGTTGGGGTAGAGCATCCCTGGAGAGAGGAGACATGAACAGCTGCCGCTCTGGGACAGGAAATGGCAGACAGGGCTCAGAGACTGGCGGCAGGGCAGTGAGGGACAATTACTTTCCTTTCAGGGCATTTTCGTTTGTATTTTTCTGTGAGCATCTATTACAACGTCAAACACTAAGACAGCTGCGGGCCAGGCAGGTCACCAGGTTCTAGGAGAGTGAGTACCATGTGCTGTGCTTTGCGTTATGCAAGGGAACACAGTGCAGCTGGTCTTCAGGTACATGGCTGGACTTAAGAAGCCGTACAGGTGACCACTGTACTACTCTCCACTGTGCTGTTTTCTGGAAAACTAGCATCTACCATCTGTTATTTTTGAGGGTAGGGTTTTTATGCCATAAGGTGATCTCATTCTATATTTTCAGTTCCATGTCTTCTGAGAAATAAATATGTCTTGTGCGACCCCTTCACCTGTCAGCTTCGGATCATACAAAACTCCTTGGTCCTATCTCTGGAAGCTGTCTGTCCCCACTGTCCAGGTGGCCACTGTCCATACTCCTGATGGCAGTGTTGTTAGAAGTGCTGCCAATTTCCTGCTCTCAAGTTGCATGGGAGCAGAGCCACACAGTCTGCGCCCTTCTGGGCTGACTCCTTTTCCTGTCCTGTTGTATATATTAGTAGCTACTTTTATTGCTAAAGTACTAAGTACTGTGCTTTATGCTTAATGAATCAAATGTGGCTTCTCTGTAGCAAGTATCTCTGATGCAGCTCCTCCCTAACCACTGTGCTCTTCCCTTGCTACCCACTCCCTGGATGCAGGGTTTGTATGCTTGCTTGGTTGGTTTTGTTTGTTTGGTTTGGTTTGGTTTTTGGTTTTTCGAGACAGGGTTTCTCTGTGTAGCCCTGGCTGTCCTGGAACTCACTCTGTAGACCAGGCTGGCCTCGAACTCAGAAATCCACCTGCCTCCGCCTCCCAAGTGCTGGGATTAAAGGCGTACGTCACCACGACCCGGCTTGATGCAGTTTTATGTGGCCCACTGAGTCAGGACAAGGAAGAAGAGCATCATCCTTTTTGTTTCCTTCCTTCCTTCCTTCCTTCCTTCCTTCCTTCCTTCCTTCCTTCCTTCCTTCCTTCCTTCCTTTCTTTCTTTCTTTCTTCATTCATTCATTCATTCACTTTACATCCTGGCCATTTCTCTTCTCCACCCCCCCATCCCGCCTCACAGAGTTCCTCCCTCCATCCCTCCTCCTCTTTCGAGGGTGGAGGACCCTACTCCCACCCCACCCCCCAGATCCTTTTACCCTGGCACATCAAGTCCCTGCAGGACTAGGTTCATCCTCTCACACTGAGGCCAGGCAAGGCAGGCCAGTTAGGGGAACAGGTTCCACAGACAGGCAACAGCTTTAGGGGCAGCCCTGCTCCAGTTGCTGGGGAACCCACATGAAGACCGAAGTGTACATCTGCTGCCTATGTGCTGGAGGCCTAGGTCCAGCCCTGTATGGAGAAGAACATCAGCTTGAGTCAGTGGGTGTGATAGCTAAAGATTGGACAGAATGGAACAGGAGATGAGTTGAAGTGGGCTGTTCACAGTGCAGCTGTCTGATGCACTAGGCCTCTGTGCTCATGGTGTCCATCTTGCTGTGTAGATCATCTGTACAGATAATTTGGTTAAAGTTAAAAATGTTGTCAGATGTTAATATTAGAACATTATTTATAATGAGACTTTACTTATATACTGAATAAATCAAATTTAAAACTTCAACTTCCCTGGCATAATGTCAATGGTTTAGAACTCAATAATGAGGCACCATGCCAGATACCGCAAAGTATTCACAAGCATTAATTTTGAAGCATGGTCATTGTATATCCCAGGCTGGGAGAGAACTCATGATGCTATGGCCCTAGCTTCTTCCTCAGTACCAGGACTGACAGGTGTGTGGCTCCTGCCTAACCCAGAAGAGTTTTGCTTTTTATAACTATCAATATGGGGGATAGCAAATTAGAGCATGTGGTTTATTTTATTGTATTGAAAACTACTGTCCCTTTTAGTGTCAGCTAAGAGTTATCTTTGTTTGTTTGTTTGTTTGTTTGTTTGTTTGTTTTGAGACAGGGTTTCTCTGTGCAGCCCTGGCTGTCCTGGAACTCACTCTGTAGACCAGGCGGGCTTCAAACTCAGAAATCCGCCTGCCTCTGCCTCCCAGGTGCTGGGATTAAAGGGCTAAGAGTTATCTTAATACTGTGTGTTCATGAACTCTTTTTAAAGCTGACTTTTATGTACCTTATAAACCATTGAGCAAAGGAACATTTTTTTAAAGCTTTGACATAAAAATGCTAAGTGAAGAGGCTTGTGACTTCAGTATGTGAAGATCATACTGTGAATGGGTGGCTCGCCTTCAGTTACAGCTCAGGAGCTGTACTGTGCACCAGAGAAGGAGTCTGTAGGCAGAACCGGTGTTTCCTTTAAACAACTTTCACCATGGGAAGGAAACAAGTGGGTGTTAGCATTGGCTTGGACATGAGCGGGAATCCTAATGTGCACTGTGTGAGAGTGGTTTTCTGCTAGTCAGTCAAGAGTGATGCATTTGGTTGCAGTGTCTCCAGATGGACTTCCCCTTCAGCCTGTATTCACAGGCAGTGTCTGAGAAAGTGAGCCAGCAAACCAGCTCTCTTTTATGTGGTTTCAAATTATATAGAATAAGTATTCTCTCTCGAATAAATAAGTAAACGTGAGTTATATTTAGATGTCATTAGGAGTCTCAAAACAGAAGGGATAATACAAATTTAAAAGAGAACACTGCCTATCGCTAATGTGGTTCCATGAATAATTCTGCTGTGGTTGGGTTGAGCTTTATAAGAGTTAAAAAATTTATGAGGTGAAATGGGAGAAAAGAGTGCTTACCTGTGTCACCTTGGCACACCGCTACACTGGGTTTAATTTTGAATAAGCAAATGCTTTCTGTGATGGGCCAGTTGGGGTTACGAGTACAAAGCAAAGAAGCCCAGTCCATTATTCTGCTCACAGCAGTAATTATGGTATGTCCAAGGTCATGGTTTGCAGAATACGTATTTTTTAATTAGTTATTTATTTTCGAGACAGGATTTCTCTTCTGGCTTTCCTGGAAATCATTCTGTGGACCAGTACAGTCTTGAACTCAGAGATCCGTCTGCCTCTGCCTCCCAGTCCTGGGATCAAAAGTGTGCATCCACCCCATCTGTGGAGAGCTGCAATAACATTTACCGTCATAAGATGGCGCTGGCTCCGCAGTGCCTTATGCCACCTAAACAAAGAGCAAGCTATGTGCGCATGTATTTGAGGCCTCACCCACGATCTCAAAATACCTCAGGAATGGGCTAGTGACTTTGGCGGGCTTTTGCTCCTAGTACATGTGCGGGGTATTTAAGCAACACGTTTCTGAGCCTTTTGCTTTTTCTCGTCAAGATGTAATAAAGTAGCCATGGAAGGATCTTGTGTCCTGTGTGTGTTCCTGCAGGCGGGCACAAAAGCTCAGGACACCCATCTGGTTAGAATAAATTCCAGTATGATTTCTTGTTCATTCTTTTTGTTATGTAAAACCAACTTAAAATTGACAGTAATTTTCATTTTGATCTTTGAATCTGCTCTAGGCTGAGGTACAAGTCAGAGTATGGCGTTTGCATTTCTGTTTTACTTCTAGGGATCTTACTATGAAGAAATGTAAAGTTCCAAGGAAGAATGTTCTCTGTAATTGACTTTACCTTATTTGTGTGAGCTTCAACTCAGTTAAGAAAATGTCCTGCTTCGTCTGATGATGTGGGTGGTGGCAGCATGTAGTTAAAATGCTGAATGAAAAATCAGCTTGAGATTTCCAAATGTTAGAGCCATCTGGATTTTTTGAAACAAAAAACAGTTTTAAAAATGTATCCTTAAGAAATGCAATTTATAATCTCTTGGTGAATTTATTCAGAAATCTAGCAAATCAAAGAAATTAACTATATATTCATGGCATAATGAGAGTGGGCATTGTTAATTAAAGTACTTGGGTGGTGCCTACAGGGCTGATGTTGAATGTGTTTGGAATTAAATACTTATTAAACTACTTGGTTAAATGTTTTATTTATATCCTGTGTTATATGTATCCAAATTGCAAGTGTTGATAGAAACATTAATGTATAAGTAATTTTGAAAGTCCTTTATTTGGTTTGTTTTAATTTTGTCTTTTTTTTTTCTTTCAGAGAGCACAAACATGTCAACAGAGACTAGATAGGGAAATTTACAACTTTCTCAAAATGATTAAGGAGTGTGATGTGGCCAAAGGTAAGGGGGCAGGACAGAGAGACTCTGAATGACCCTTGATACTCCTCTGTTGGATTTTGTGACATTGTACTGCTGTGGATGTGTGGGCACAGTGCTTGGTCATTTGTGCCATGATGTGCATGTGGAGGACAGAGGACAAGGTGTAGGTGTCAGTTCAGGTACCTTATCCACTGAGCCACTAACCCCTGGGCCCTCTCACCAGCTCCCAGTTCTGGTTGTGATAACACTGCTTTGGAAATCTTAGACTGGTGCTGCCTTTTGCTGTGTGAGAATTTCCTCCTGACCATTCTACCATGCCTTGTGGAGCCAGGCTCCATGGCAGAAACCTGCTTGCACTTGGATCTCCGATGGCTTCAGCAAACGGAGGCTTCTCAAGGCATAGGCGGAGAAGTAGATTAGGGCTTTGTCTTTGCTCCCTCTGTAACAGAACAAAATGTGTTTGCATCTTGGTGAATGCACAGCCCCATCACACAACCAGATGAGGGTAGGGAAACTTATCCTTGAGCAAGGAGAGCACTAACATTGTGTGGAAGCAGTGCTCTCCTGAACAAAGAGAGACCCACACATGCTCGTATAGGAAGGCATGCGTAGGACAGGGCACATTCCTGAGCATGCTCTGTTTAGGTTTATAGTTCTGTTTTACATGCTTGGTTTAGAAAGAAAGTTGGCAAATCCATTTCTGCTGTGGGCAGAGAAATTAGCTTTATGAGCAAAGTTTTCTCCAGAGCTCTCTCGCTTTCCTTCTCCCTCCCTCTTTACCCCCTCCCCCCCCACACACACACAAAGAACTACACTCATGTGATTATATCTGTTTCATGTAAGTTTCTTCAAAGAACCTTAGCTGAAATAAAAGTAAAAAAAACAAGTTTACAAGGCTTTTCAGTCTTGTTAAGTAAGGGGCAGCAGCCCTACCTTATAAGGATAGGAGCCTGGCTTGCCCAGTGGCACGCACATCTCCTGGGGCATGGCTCAGCAGTGCTGTTGACTCCAGTGCCACCACCCCTTCCTTCACTCCTTAGTGACCTTGGTCTTACTGTCCCCTCTCTTGTGCTGTTGGTTCACACAGCCTTCCTCACCTCTATGAGTGCTTTCTCCCAGTCTTTGAGCATGTTGCATATGTGAAATCCATCTTTCTCCCTCCGTCCCTCTTCCCTTTCTTCCCCCCTTCCTTTCCACCATTCCCCCCTCTCCCTCCTCCTCTCCCTTTCTCTGGGGGAATGAAACACATGACCTACTACTTCTCTAGCTTATATATCTGCACTGCATTTCTCTAGGCGTTGGGGAGAGAGGAATGTATTTCTGGTTAGTAAATGTGAGGTTGTTCAAGTCACTAAGACCTTTTAGAAGCAACCAAAATAGGGAGGAAGCTAGGGAAACTGCATGGTTTGCATTTTGGCTGCAGAGATGCCACAGTTAATGCCTGTAGCTTTTTATAACGTGCTCTTCCCCCCTGGATTCCCTGTCTTCTTTTAAAAAGATCAGTGACATTTATTTTGTGTTCATGCATGTGTGCTTGTGTCTTTGACATTTATTTTGTGTTTGTGCATGTGTTTGTGTCTTTATTATGCCCTTACCTCGATCCTTCTTCCTTAGTTTTTCCCTGATTCTTGGTCTGAGCATGGAAGACAAGTGCTCTGGAAGCTGAGCCACACCCCAGGCCCTGGAATCTGCATCTGCAGATGTAGCCCCACCCTCTCCTGACTGCCTTGTTCTGCATGTGGTGCTCTCCAGCGGGCTTTCTTTCCTGCCTCACGTATCTGTGATGTTGTGTAGTTTTATTCTGTGTGTAGGTTTGAATTTTGTTGCCCTCTTTATAGCTTGCTTGAGTCTGTTTCCTAGCTTACACATTCAGTAGGGATCTTTCTTCAATCTAGAAAACTTTAAAACTATTTTCTCTTAAAAGTCTTGCTCTTGTTTTCTTCTTCCACCAGAAGAAAAACATGACAGACAGATATGTATGTAACTTTCTTATGTCATTCCCTAGCTTTAGTTTCTCTGAAAATCTCCAAGTTTTCACGTTGCATTCTGCCTTCCTGCTTCATGTTGGCCTTTGTGTGGAGGTCAGATCTCTAAGGGAGGCTCCTGTGGGCTAAGCGAGGTCACAGTGAGCTAAGGGAGGCCCTGGTGGGCCGAGGCTCCAGTGAACTGAGGTCCCAATGAGCTGGGCGAGGTTCGGTTGGGCTGAGCGAGACTCCGGTGGGCTGAGCGAGGCTCCGTTGGGCCGAGCGAGGCTCCGGTGGGCTGAGTGAGGCTCCGTTGGGCCGAGCGAGGCTCCGGTGGGATAAAAGTGAGGTCCCGGTGGGCTGAGCGAGGCTCCGGTGGGATAAGTGAGGTCCCAGTGGGCTGGCCAAGGCTCTGGTGGGCTGAGCGAGGCTCCGGTGAACTAAGCGAGGCTCCGGTGAACTAAGCGAGGCTCCAGTGGGCAGAGCGAGACACTGATGGGCTACCTCCTGCACCTTCTATGTTGCATCTGGTAATTTAAGAGTCATTTTCTAGTTTGTTTCTTTCACTTTTGTCTTCTTTTGTGTTTAATCCCTTGATTTTGTAATCTCGAGTCCTAATGCCTTTCTGACACCAGAAATTGTAGATAGTAGTTATAAAATTTGTTTTGTAGGCCTAAAAGATGGGTCAGCAGGTAAAGGCAGGTAAAGGCGCTTGCCTGATGGTTTAGCTCAATCCTTATAACCCACATGGTGAAAGAAGACAACAGCCTCCCTGTTACCCTTTTACCTCCATATATGTGCTAAGGTCACACAACCACTTACATACATGAAGACACACATTCACACTCAGTAAAATAAATGCAAAAACGTTTGTTTTTCCATGCTAACCCTATCTTTCTAATGTGTGTGTGTTTATAATTTTCTCTCTACTAATTACCCAGATATCAATTTAAAGTTCTCCGTGAAACTCTGTAGTACAGCTTGAGGTCTGGGATGCTGAGTCCCCCAGAAGTTCTTTTGTTGTTGAGAATGGTTTTTGCTACCGTGGGTTTTTTGTTGTTCCAAATGAATTTGAGAATTACTCTTTCAAACTATGAAGAGTTGAGTTGGAATTTTGGTGGGGATTACATTGAATCTGCAGATTGCTTTCAGCAAGGTGGCCATTTTTACTATATTAATCCCGCCAAGCCACGAGCATGGGAGATCTTTCCATCTTCTGAGGTCTTCAATTTCTTTCTTTAGAGACTTGAAGTTCTTTTCATACAGATCTTTCACTTACTTAGAGTAACACTAAGGTATTTTATATTATTTGTGACTATTGTGAAGGGTGTTGTTTCCTTAATTTTGTTCTCAGCCTGTTTATCCTGTGAGTATAAGAAGGCTACTGATTTGTTTGAGTTAACTTTATATTTGGCTACTTTGCTGAAGTTGTTTATCAGCTGTGGGAGTTCTCTGGTGGAGTTTTTGGAGTCACTTAAGTATACTATTATATCATCTACAAATAGTGATATTTTGACTTCTTCCTTTCCAATTTGTACCACCTTGACCCCCTTTTGTTGTTCTCTGGTGGAGTTTTTGGAGTCACTTAAGTATACTATTATATCATCTACAAATAGTGATATTTTGACTTCTTCCTTTCCAATTTGTACCCCCTTGACCCCCTTTTGTTGTCTAATTGCTCTAGCTAGAACTTCAAGTACTATATTGAGTAGATGGGGAGAGAAAAGGCAGCCTTGTCTAGTCCCTGGTTTTAGTGGGATTGCTTCAAGTTTCTCTCCATTTAGTTTGATGTTGGCTACTGGTTTGCTGCATATTGCTTTTACTATGTTTAAGCATGGGCCATGAATTCCTGATCTTTCCAAGATTTTTAACATGAAGGGATGTTGAATTTTGTTAAATGCTTTTTCAGCATCTAATGAAATGATCATGTGTTTTTTTCTCTTTGCGTTTGTTTATATAGTGGATTACATTGATGGATTTCTATATATTGAATCATCCCTGCATCCCTGGGATGAAGTCTACTTGATCTTAGTGAATGATCGTTTTGATGTGTTTTGGATTCAGTTTGCGAGAATTTTATTGAATATTTTTTGTATTGATACACATAGGGGAAATTGGTCTGCAGTTCCCTTTCTTTCTTTGGTCTTTGTGTGGTTTAGGTATTAACGTAACAGTCACCTCATAAATAAATTAGGTTCTGTTTCTATTTTGTCGAATACTTTGAAAAGTATTGGTATTAGGTCTTCTTTGAAGGTCTGATAGAATTCTGCACTGAATCCATCTGGTCCTAGGCTTTTTTGGGGTGGGCGGCTTTTAATGGCTGCTTCTATTTCTTTAGGGGTTATGGGACTGTTTAGATGGTTTATCTGATCCTGATTTAACTTTGGTATTTGGTGTCTGTCTAGAAAATTGTCCATTTCATCCAGATATTGCAGTTGTTTTGAGTATAATATAGTATATAGTATATAGTATATAGTATATAGTATATAGTATATAGTATATAGTATATAGTATATAGTATAGTATAGTATAGTATAGTTGTATTGAGTATATATGTATTGAGTATATATATAGTTGTATTGAGTATAGTATAGTTGTATTGAGTATATCTGATGATTTTTTTAAATGTCCTCAGTTTCTATTGTTATATCTCCCTTCCTACCCTTCATGCTGTCAGAATCTATTTTCCTATCAATAATCCCAAGTTATTACTTAATATTTACTATCTTTTATTTGGCCTGCTCTTGACTCCAGTTGGCCAGCACACAGGGCCATGTTCTTATGGCTCACCTAACCCAAGGCGTCTTTTCCTGCATTTTCCTAATCCATAGTGACTTCCCTCCCCTCCATTCACCTTCCTCCTCTCATGGTTCTCCTCTGACCCCAAAGCCCACCTAAATCCCACTAAGGTCTCTTCTGCCCAGCTATTGGCTGTTGGTATCTTTATTTACCAGTCAGAAATAATTTGGGGGCAGGGTCATGGTGGCTATGTGTAGACTCCAGACTTGCATTTAGCATTACAGTAGCTACCAAAAGATCAAACCTCAAAACATGGCAGGAACCTGGAGGCAGGAGCCAATGCAGAGGCCTTGGTGGGGTGGTGTTTACTGGCTTCCTCCCCATGGCTTGCTCAACCTGCTTACTATAGCAAACAGGATTACCAGCCCAGGAATGACACCAGCCACAATGGGCTGGGCCCTTCCACATCAATTACTAGTTAAGAAAATTCCCTACAGCCGTGCCTATAGGCCAGTCTAATGGGATATGTTTCTTAGTTGGTGTCCTCTCTTCTGAAATGGTTCTAGCCTGTGTTGGGTTGATGTAAAAACTAGCCAACATAGAAGAAGTGCATCAGAGCACCCCTCATGTCTGTCAGTCCCCAGGTTCCTGTTCTCACTGACACCCAGCTCTGTGCTGCTCACTGTAGCCTACCTGTCAGCCTTGCTTTTTCTCACCTCACCCGGCTCTTCTGTTGCAGTGATGTCACTCTGTGCACTGTGGGCTAGATGATTGCCTTTTGTCGGCCTAATTTCAGAAGTCCAAAGCAAGGTCCGACTCACGGAGAACACACGTTTCCAGCCTGCAGTGTGCAGGTTGCCTTATGTTCTGTCAGCTCTTTTGTGTGTTGTGTTCAGCCCTGTGTTCTTTCTGTCTTTCATCTCAAAAAACTGCATCATCAGTTCACACAGCTTCCTGAGCCTGTAGTCACTTTTTCTTTCTCTGCCTGTCTGATGTCATTCCCCACCCTCCCACCTCCTACACAGCACTGCCCCTCCCCCTGTCAGCCCTTCTGTTATTCTATGTTCACCAGAGCTGTCTTTCCCACAGAATCCCAGTGTTTCCCCATCTGTCTCCGGAGGCTATTCTTCGGTGCAGTTAGAAGTGTCTTTACAAACCAGGCCTTAGTACCTGAAGGTTCTCTGATGAAGCCTGAGTTGATTGACTTTATGGCCTTGGTCCACTTACTTTAGGAGTCTCACTCATCTCTTTGCACTCTGTTCAGCAACATAAACTTTTTCTTGCGTGTCAGGTTTCTTAGTATATATTGATCACAAGGTGTGAGATAGGAATTCTTTCTCATCTTCTTATATGTACTTTCTTCAAACTTCCTGACATCTCTGCTCTTGCTGCATGTATTGCTGTAGCCAATTAAGACTGCTCAAATCGCCCCAGCAGCTCCTCACTACCTGCCCCAATGTTCTGGGTTCCCAAATGAAAGACACATACACGGCCTCTTGCCCCCAGTCCTAAAATCCCACCTTTGTCTCCCTGTCCTGCCACTGGCTGCCAGCAACGTTATTTACCAATCAGAACCACCTGGGACCTTGAGCATCTTACTTTGGATTCTTGTGCAATTTTGGCAACCCGATTAACATAATACAGACGTTAAACCAAATCTACGACATGTTTCCAAGTCATGTTGCACATTCCCCTTTCGTACCCTGTGTCATCTTTATGTAGCTTTGTGTGTCTGTTCCAGCTGTCGGTGGCTCTCTACTTTTTTGGAAAAATAGACTGAGTAAGGAAAGGCACAGGCCACCAGGGTTGCTGTAGTAGCTCCATCATAGCCACTGGAGAGGAGTGTCCAACCTGTGCCCAGGCTGGCTTTGAAACAACAGGGTTAAGGACAGAGGCCAGCAGGTGAGGCAGTGTGCCTTACAACCAAATGTGTTCACCTTCTGCCAGTCTGTAGCAGCCCGGAGAGCACCATATGAACGGCTTTCACATGTGCAGCAGCCTGGCACACTGACCAGCATCCTCACAGCCTTGCCTCACTTCATTCTCTGCGACCCAGGCCTTACCAGGATGCTTCTCTGGCCTGCCTACGGGTGGGGCCCTCTCTGTCTTGGCTCTGCCCTAATCACTGTCTATTTCAGTTATTTTCTTCTCATAACATCAGTCAGGAGTGATCCAGCCAATCAGCTTTTGAAGGAGTTTCTATTCAGTTGGATTAAAATGAATATTACTGCTTCATTTTCTTCCTATTTGTAAATAAAGATCTGCTGGCTGACTGTTGATCCAGTAGGGTCTATCCTACCCCACAGGGTCTATCCTACCCCACAGGGTCTTCTGCTTTGAAAGCACCAGCTTCAAAAGACTTAAAAAAAAAAAAAACCAGGATGCATTTTTTTTCTTTCTAATCTTACATTTTTCTCCATTTGTTCTAAAGTCTTCAAGTGGCTTCTTTCCCTTTCTAGATACAAGTTATATGAAGACAAAACTTTCTATTCTATTTTTTTCTCTAGAGCTTTTTTTGTGCACTAGAATAAGATATTATTTCTATAACTCACAAGTACATATCTTCTTTTTTATAATCTTTTTAAAAAACACAACAAGCTGGCCGGTGGTGGTGCACGCCTTTAATCCCATCACTTGGGAGCCAGAGGCAGGCGGATTTCTGAGTTCAAGGTCAGCCTGGTCTCAGGCTACACAGAGAAACCCTATCTCGAAAACCAAAAAAAAAAACAAAACAAAAAAAAACAAAAAACCCAAATCCCAAACAAACCGGAATGCGGAACCCGAAAAGCAGGAGAAACACGCCCCTCCTAAACCTCGTCTCAGCACCTGAGGTGGTGCCTTCTGTGTGGTTGCTGCCCAGTAGGTGGTACTGCCCTCACTGTGACAGGTCTTCTCTTAGGACCAGAGCTTTAGATGGGTATTGCATCCAGCTCGATCTGACAGAAGCAGTGTCACTGTTCTTTAAGATCCAAGTCAGCCTTCCCTCTCCTCACAGTTGTTTCCTCTAGTCCATAATAATGGCTTCCTTCACTGGATAGCTAGCATGTTTAAAGAAGGCTTTATTTGTTTGCTGTTTGATACCATTTTATTATTTAACTCGTTGAGTACTACACTTTGAGCTATATATCTTATATTCTTTCATGCAGTTAATGTAAATTACATACAGACACCAATACACACAGCATTCTGATATATGTACTTAGTGGATAATTTTTAAATTAACATCTTAACTTGAACCAGTAGTTAAATTTATATTCTTGGACCATGTATACTGTTACTATTGTTTTTTTTTTCAAGTTACCATTTTATATAGACATTTTTAAAAGAGAAGTTTTTTTTTTATTTGTACATATAAATTTTTCCACTTTCAGGAAAGAATACTGATTTTACGAGGAGTTCATGTGATTCTGATCTGGTAATAAAGTCAGACTGAAAACTTACTTTTGTTCTCTCTGTCTCTCTCTCTGTCTCTGTCTCTGTCTCTGTCTCTCTCTCTCTCTCTCTCTCTCTCTGTGTGTTTGTGTGTAGAGCTGGCATGCACCAAGTAGGCTTACAGTTTCTATGGATAGCGGGGTGGACTGACAAATGAATGGGTGAGCATTGCCATGAAGCCCACAGAGATCTTCAAGGAAGGCCTTTTAGGGAGGATGACATTGAACTAGTGTTGGGAATGCAGTGTGTGTATTTTCCCAGTGGAGAAAATTGTGACTATTAGGACATGTGATACCTAGAGAAGTATTATCTCAATCAAAGGTTTGGAAGAAACAAAGTAAAAGGTAGGTAAACTAGTACTTCTAAGAAAACAGCCTGGCTCACAGTGATCGCAGTACTATCTTCAACACAGACTTGTTCTAGATAGAAGGTTGCCTAAATTGAGATTTAATTTGCTACATAGACAAAAGAAACAAGTACTTTCTCATTTTTTTAAGTATACCCAATTAAAAATTGTACAGTATAATCATGAAAAATGACAGACTGAGCTTTTTACAGACTCCAAATTTACGTTGTTTTTTTTCCTAGTATGATCTTCTAGTAGCTTTTATGACTTTAAAAACATTTTCAGTGGAAAAATAATTTTCTCCTCAAAGTTAGCAATACTATCCTGATAGGAGGTCGAATAAGGTAACATACTGACCGTCTTGCATTTGTGTTGGCCACTTAGTTTCACACTAACAACCTAACACATAGTTAGTTGTATTCTTAGTTGTTTACCTTTCTGAAAGTTCCTGGTTCTTTCTGTGTGTGTAACAGTATGTAGACATCATTGTCGACAAAGCCAGCCTATGGGAGCTGGTCTTGTATATGTATAAGGTAGATCATCAGCCAGGGGTCCCCAGGTCTTATAGCAAACTGCCACAGAAATTAACGTTAACCTCAAGACCTTATTTTAACAGCACATTGCAGGAGATCTGAAGTTGTGTGTGTGCACACTTGAGAATTGAACAGAGAGCCCCACACACTTGTTACACTTTTGCTCTGACCTATGCTCCCAGACTCTGAAATCATGAATATCTGTTTGGGGGTAGCGTTGTGTGCACACAGTGTGTGTGTGTGTGTGTGTGTGTGTGTGTGTGTGTTTAGAAAGCTTGTAAAATGAGTTTGCTTAAGTTCATGTAAGTATTTCCTACATGTTTGGACACTTAATATTTGTTTTGTATTAATCAAGGATCTAAATCAGGAATTATACAGCCTAGGCTTTATTGGGGATGATTAAGTGTGTGATGGTATTTACTTAAAAGCCGATCCATGATTTCATCTTAATGTCGTTTGTCAGAGAATTACTAGATTACCCAGAACATTATGGAAGACAAAGGCTGATTCTGTTTCTCTCACGTCTCACAGTTGTGTGTGACATCTGTTACGTTTCTATTCCTGGAGTACCAGACATCCAGCATGTGCTCCTTTCTTAGCCATTTGAAAAGCAAGTGGAGAAGAAACCTTGATAGTGTGTATCAAAGATTGACGTAGAAAGAAAACGTGGGCAAAGCCATGTATTTGAGAGCCTAGCAGCCTTCAGCCTGTGAGGCCAGGGTAGCGGTCCACAGGGAGCTGCCTAGGAGGGGAGAGCAGGGATGCTCTCGGCCTGCACGTCCAGGCTTAGGAGGCAGCTCATTGCTTTACTTACTTTTTCCTTTTGGTTTTTACTTCTGCCTTAGAAATTTGGATAAGTATTTTTCCTAAATAAGATCCTTTTCC
Organism: Mus musculus; assembly: GCF_000001635.26. Classification (NCBI taxonomy): domain Eukaryota; kingdom Metazoa; phylum Chordata; class Mammalia; order Rodentia; family Muridae; genus Mus; species Mus musculus. The sequence goes on along the minus strand of NC_000084.6, from coordinate 12,872,317 downwards.
TTAAATCTCATTAATATAGACAATTTTGGAATATTTGAAGCAAGACTGAGAAAGTGTGTTATTTACAGTTTATCACCCTGAGTGATGACTGTAAACACCTGTACACATGTTTTTTGGTGATTTGCCTGCGTCCTAAACTTTCTTCTCCTCAGAACATTATTTCTTTACAGTTGGAAGTGTTTGTGTCTTAGTGGGCCTACTGCACATGGCTGGGATCCACTGCCACGACCTGACACTTGCTAACACTAGCATTTGGGTCGCTTGAACTCTTTGGCCTATTGGCCTTGCTTATGGTCTCAACGTTGGTTTAAATAAGTCAAGAATATTTGAAATACAAAGAATGCTGCAGGTTTTCTTTTTCAGTTTTATTTTAGTGAAATGTTTTCTTAAATATTAAGATTTTATTTGTGTAGAAAAATACATTTAAATGATCTTAAATGAACTTGACAAAAAGCCAAACATTTCTCTTGCATCAGTGTAGACAGGGCATTCACAACATTTTACTTATTTTTAAGTGATAAATGTCTATTTTCAGCTTTCTTTCATGGGCATTGTTTTTGCTTTTTATTTTTAATAGGCAAATGGTTAAGCTATGTCCTGCTGACAGAATCAGAGTCTGATATTGCTCTTTCCTTCTTTGTCCCTAGCTTAAGCACACAGCACCAGGCACTGGGCTTGCATTGGGGATTGAAGGCACAAATACCCATTTATGGGAAACATTTTTCCAAATAAGAGCTAGAGGAAGTTGAATTAATGCCGCCTTCAGACATGTTAGCCTCCATGTCAACCACAGAATTATTTTTGTCTCGTTTTAGCACTTCGATTTTGAATAACATTACTTACCCAGCAGAGATGGTGGTGAAAGGAAGGCTGTGTTGTGAGCAGTGCTCTCTGCCTGGTGACTGCTCCTTTAGCATCACAGCACTGCCCAGATCCTGGGACCCTCAAAGCCTTAGCTCTGTCCTTTTCTGACTGACTGATTAGCAGGTGGTGACTGCAGGGGTAAGAAGCACCCCCCATCTCAGTTTCATAGAAGCGGCAGGCCTAGGGGCTGATAACATGCTTTGGTGCTTTTCCTCTGACATCACTTCAGCGTTCACTCATTGCATTTACCCATTTCTGTTTGTTTATAGATATGCTTCCATCGTTTCTTCAGAAAGCTGATATTGTCTCCGAAGCTTCTAGAGAGACTTGTGTGGCGTTGAATGACTGTCTTAATCTCTTCACTAAACAGGAAGGGGTAGGTCACCCAGAGTTGACTTTTTAAAAGCAATTGCTTGCGTGTCACGTGTCTAATAAGCTGGTAAGCCATTGTGTTAAAGCTGTTCAAAAGTAGTAATAAATAGTATTATCAGAGGAAATGAAAACTTCACTTTCCATCAAAATTCAGAATGGCCTCATTCGTGTTCAGGTAGGGTGATTGTGAAATAACCCGTGCTTACATCCCTGGGATATATTGATGTAGCCATATTTAACAAACACTTATATAACAGGGATGTAGCCAGGGTGGTTGTGACATTTCATTCAGAGGGATGGGAGCATATTCCAGAACAAACGTGCATGTGAGAGGTGCAGAAGGCCTTCCACCTAGAACTGGGTACTGGTAATCAGCTCTGCAAGCTTAGCTCCATGATGGGCTTCCCTCTGCTGCTTTCCTGGTCCACAGCACGCCACGGGAGCTCCACATCTCGGAAGGAGCAGGATGGATGCCCAGTAGTTACTAAACTGTTGGGAAAATGTCCTTTGGTTGTTTGAACTAGTATTTTTCTTGTCTGTGGGATTTTTAAATTCCATTTTCATTTTATTATTTTCTACAGATGTTTGATCTGTATCTTCTGAATTAAAATATCTAATTTATCTTTGTTAAATTTTATTTATAATTTTTGATTAGAAATTGGGTTTGATGAGATCAGAAACACACAACTGATTTTGTTTTTTTAATGCAAATATGACTATTTGTTCTCTCATGAGTAAAGTAGAAGCCTTGCAAAATCATTCACAAGTTTTAAAATTCCGCCTTTGTATGTATATCACAAATTTCATATATGACGTGTTTATGTAGAAGAAAAGAAAACATTAGTATAAATTCATTGAAAACAGTCTTTAAAAGAATTCTTTCAGAGCCACAGGAAAACCTTAACTCTGCATTGAACATTTCATGTATTTCGTAGCTCCTTTTTCAGAGAGACTCCTGCACTGTACTCCTGCTTATCCTCAAATTCATGATCTTCCTGCCTCGACCTCCACACTGCTGTGATTACAGGTGCACACAAGCTAGAGGTCCTCTGTTATAGACATAGGTGTGTTTCTCTATCCACAATATCAGAGTTTATTGAATATTAGTGTTAACAGGACTAGCAGATAATTCAATGGTGCTGCTCTTAGAAAGGGCCCAAGTGTTGCTTGGCTCACACCCACCTGTCACTCCAGCTCTAGGAGATCTGGGCTCTGGGCCTGCGCTCCAGTGTATATCTCCCCTCTGTCCCATCACACACACACACACACACACACACACACACAATTTAAGATAATTAAAAATACTTTACAATCTCTGATAAAAGTACATTTTATCTAAAGTCAATTTTTTTTGGTTGTAATTCCCCATATACTTTTGATTTTGCTTGATAGACTGGTTATTTGCAGTCTATTTCAATCTTAACTCTAAAGATCATGCATGTAAGAAGATGCAGGATGCTAAATGACAAGGGAAGGATTAAAGAGGCTGCAGAGGGCAGGACCAGAGAGCTGGTATAGACACCAAGAGACTAAGGCAGGTCATTAGGTAAGGCATCAAGGAAGCTGGGCAAAGGTTTTGGGATGGCAGTGGGCAGAGCCTCTTCAAGTCAGAGCTGATTTAAGGTGCAGGTCCAAGTCCAGGTAGATGGCAATTTGAATGGTCTGTGTGAGATGAGTGTACTGAACTGACTCAGACAAAGTTGCATGTTCATTGCACATTGATACCGTGTTCCTGATGGTTTTACATCTGGAGGGTGCTGGCGCAGCAGTATAAAGTGTCTTTCCTGATCTGTGTGCTGTGTGGTGTGTTCCTGGACCTGGTTTTTCTGATGTGGCTTTGGTATGGCCACGTGTCAGTGTTTTCCTTTGCTTAGTTTGTAGGTAATGTTTTACTTGGTATGAGTAAGCTTTTGGTCTGTGCATACTTTGTCCTGTACAGATGATAGTTGTTTGCCTGTGTAGCCCAGATAAAGTCATTCTGCACCGGCACGGCACTTCCACTCCAAATCGGGCAAATGGAGTTTCATAAAATGGAGTCCCCCAGGGTAAGGCACAGCCTGTAAGATGTTTTGTACAACCTAGAGAAAACATGACCAGCTTGTTCTCCTCAACCTTCTCACCATTTCATCTTTTAATGATTAAATCTCAGTTTTTCCAAAAATATTCCTCCTTATAATTTCTGACTTTGGCATCATTTTATGTGCTAGTTTGTTTACATGAGGGATGATACAGTGTTCTAAGTAAGTCTGAATTGAGATCATAACTTTGGAGCCAAATTATATTGCTGGCTTCATATGGTATTTAGCACTCTGTAATCCAGGACTCTCATTCTTATGTAGTACCTGATGAGTGTGTGTACAAGGGAGGTATGATTTTAAGGCTGAACAGGAGTTTAGTAGGTGTGTGTTTAATTTCTGGGAAAATACATGTTTTAATTTTTAAATTATCTGCTTAATAAAACAGTATAAAACTCATCTTTTACTGAAGAAGTCTAGAGAGACAAAGGTGTTGGCTTAGTGGGAGACCTAACTTAACCCTTTAGCCTCTAAGATTTGCCAGGAGATGCAGTGCAGCGGTGTGAACAGAACCCCCCGGGGTCTGGTGCACAGGGAGTACTGACTACAAACTGGTAGGTTAACCCTAATTAACTAACCTCGTGGTCCCTTCTCTCTGGGTCTTTATTAGTTCATTCGACTTGCTTTGAGAAGAGGTAGTCATCTAAGGAAACTGTGAATGCTGTGTCGTATGGTGGCACACGCCTGTACTCTCAGCATAAGAGCTAAGGCAGGAGAGTCACCATGAGTTTGAAGATAGCCTGGACCATATATTGAGTTGGAGACCATCTTGGGCTACAGAGTGAGACTCTGCCTACTCCTCCCTTTCTCTTGGGATGGTTCTGTTTTGTCCCCAGAGTCATTGCCTGCTGTCTAAGTAGCAGTGAGTGGTCCCTGCACTTTGATATCTGATGTAGAGGAGACAGACAGGAAGTTGTCAGGAGCTCTGGTCACAAAGTGTAGTAGACCTGCTTTAAACATCAGTCTTTGACCAAATGTGTGATGGGTCTCTGTAAAGCATGTCTAAATAATGCAGGATCAGATGCTACAGGTGATAGGCACACAAGGAGTCTAGCATACTGCAGGAGCAGTTTTTCACATAGTAACTAGTATTTAGTAGTTCAAACCTTTACTGTACCTTTAAGATAGCTTTTCAGAAATATTATGACATTCATCTTTCAGTAAGATGCACGAACTCCTTCTGAGAACTGAGGGGAAATGAGAAGTGAATAAGTAGTTTCTATGAAGTTTTTCTTCTCTTTTCACCATCATCATCATCATTATCCTCATCTTCAGACAGGTTTTCAATACACAGCCATGGTTGACTTTGAACTCTCAATATAACTTCCTCAGTTTATAGAGTGCGGGGGTTACAGACAGGAACCACCATGCCAGACTTGAAGTTTGTCTTTCAAATATAGTAGAATCACAGCGTAGGGATTGTTAGCCTAATCGAGATTACAGTGGCATAATGCAATGTCTTACTTATCTGGCATTATAAACTGCATCTCTACTATCTGAAGCTCTATTAAAAGAGCAATCATAAGCTTTGAAGTCATAGTGACTTGTATCACATTTTTGGCTCGGCTGCTGAATCGCTTGTGTTTTTTTTTTTTTTTTTTTTTAATAAAGGTCTGTTTGTAAATGTGGTGGCTAGATAAAAGCACACAATAGTTTTGAAGATTAACGGAGCACCTCCTCGTGGCCACACATCTGTTTTTATACCTGCTTGAGAACACACAGGGATGTGTTGTGGGAAATATTAAAAAAGAATCTGGCACGCTCCTGCTTTATGCCTCTGCTCTGGCAGGCCGTGCACTGGAGGGCAGTGACCGACCTGTTTTTATCTCATGGAGATTCTGACTCTGAACTCCACAATTTCTCTACTCAGCTCAATAGGTTCTCACTGGCGAGTCATTACCACACCAACCCCATGCTTCAAATCCCCCACAACCTTTGTGGTGCACATCGGCCAAATCCACTTTGCTGCCGTACCTTTCTCTCTTGAACCCAGACGATCCCCTGGATGAAGGAAAACTCAACACAAACTTAGTTCAGAAACAGTGATAACTCAATCTCTGGGTGCAACAACTAAAATCTAATCTTGTAAGCCTTATTAAAACCTGATTCCGCCGGGTGTGGTGGAGCACGCCTTTAATCCCAGCACTCGGGAGGCAGAGGCAGGCGGATTTCTGAGTTCAAGACCAGCCTGGTCTACAGAGTGAGTTCCAGAACAGCCAGGGCTACACAGAGAAACCCTGTCTCAGAAAAAAAAAAAACAAACAAACAAAAAAAACAAACAAAAACAAACAAACAAACAAAAAAACCCTCTGATTCCTTTGGTGGCGAATCCTTGTGGATCTGCCATGATACTGGGAAACTCTAGCAGCTACTTCTTACCCCTCCACTGTCCAGTTCCAAAAGGAACTTAACTCTCTCCTGCTTCCCCTCTTCTTCCCTTCCACCCGGAAATCCTGCCTACTCGCCTAGTGATTGACTCCTTTATTCATTAGGTGATTGGTTCATAAGAACAGCACCGGTCAGTCCACAACAGGGATGGCTGTGAGTGACTGGGCCCCATAGCAACAAACCCGTTCTTATTCTAATCTCCTTACTTGGCAGTTATTTTTAAAGATGCTTAGATACTTTGATTGTTGTTTTTGAGGTGCTAGGGCCTTGAGCATGCCAGGTGAGGGCTCTGCCACTCTGCCACACTCTCAGCCCACACACGGATTTTAGAATGTAAAAATGTTAAACTTAATTTTATATTTTCAGGTGTCCTGGGATTGTCTCTTGGCATTAGTCCTTACTTTTTGCCTTCATACAGAGATACTTTTAAGAAAATACTCACAGGATTTTGCTAAAGAGATATATCAATCCTAATAACACCTTTAAATTCTTATTTGCTCCTTGGCTTTTATAACAGCTATATGTTTTCATCTAACAGTGGAGTACTAACCCTTCTAATTTACTTGGTCTAATCTTGGTTTATTCACAAGGAAAGCAGAGTATCAGACTTGGTCCAGTCACATCTGAGTTCGAGGCCAGCCTGGTCTACAAAGTGAGTTCCAGGTAGAATGTTCTAGCTTGATATGGAAACTAAGTTTCAGTGTTTGTGGGCTTTTATGGGTGAGTTTCATGCCTTCTGTTTCTATAATTTGTGGGTGTTTTTACTTTTGGGGGACATGCTATCATATGAGCTAAGTGACCTAAATAGCTGGAGCTTTCATTATAAACTGCACTAAAATGAAGTATTATTGTGAGAAGATTTTATATTCTTAAATGAAAAAGCAACTAACTCATTGAGAAAAATATAGTATTCTAAACTAAGCTGAAGTGTGTGTGTGTGTGTGTGTGTGTGTGTGTGTGTGTTGATGGTGGTGGAGTGGCATTGGAGGCCTGAGGAGAACTTAGGCTGTTCCTCTGACGTCACCCACTTGGTTTTTTCAACATGGCTGTCTTGGCCTGGAATTCACTGAGCAGTCTAGGCTGGCTGGCAAGCCCCGGGGACCCACCTGACTCCTGTGATCTCTAGGATTACAAGTGTGAGCCATGTTGCTCAGCTTTTTTTTTTTTACTTTGGGTTCTGCGGCTCAAAGTCAATGTAAGTACTTGCAATATAAGTCAAGTACTTCACTGACTAAGGCATCGCCTAATCCTTGTGTTGATCTTTAAAATGGAAAGAAAGCTACAGGAACACATGAAAATAGTAATGCTCTTTTGTTTGTTTTGTTTTTCTGTCACCAAGTCTGAGACTTTATCAAAAAGCTAGAAATTTGTTTCATAAACTATATATTTCTATGTTTTTCTCATCCGAGTATGGTTCTGGAAGTATTATAGAGATACATGAGAGCCATCCTTGGCATTTTCCTTGCATTATGCTCCTGAGGGCTTAATCAAACCAGTTTTTCCAAGTCAGGAACCTGCCTGTTTGAAGTTGCTAGAAGCTCACTTATAAACATCACATACTTTCATGTTAAGCCTCCTGCAGCTGAGTGACCCAGATGTATGGCTTGGTGATGGTAGTGTAATGGCAGAATTTGTGCTCCTCTGGATAGAACACTGATACTGTTGAAGAAAAATTGTGGTTGTGTGGGTTTGTTACTCTTTCAAGGCATGGCCTCTGATGTTCATTTAACTTCCTATGCTTTCCATATGCTTCAGTCATTTTGTGTCCCTTGGCTGGAGTTTGCTGATGTTGATGACAAGTCCTCTAGTTCCCACCCCTTCTAGCCATCTCCTCTTCTAGGAAATCAGTGTACATTCTCAGTCTGTCCTGTGCCCTCACCTCAGTGTGTGTGTGTGTGTGTGTGTGTGTGTGTGTGTGTGTACTCACGTGTGCACTCATGTGCTCCCTTTTCCTCTTGCTTAGGAAGCTCCTCTTTCTCTGCTTCTGAGCCGTTCTTTCCTTTCACATCTTTCCTTACTTGTAGCTCTTGTTGTGTTTATACATCTCTTTCCAGTTTGATTCCTGAAACTATGGTACTATGCCCTGCGGCGTCTTCATTCCACCAGTCCACAGACGCGGTTCTTAGCAGTGCTTCGCGTTGTTCAGTGAGAGGCCGTGTTTGTTGTTGCTATTTGGGATAGGCGTTTATGTAGTCCAGCTGGCATCAAACTCATGTGCATCCAAGGCTAACCTTGAACTCTTGACCCTCCTGCTTCTGCCTTCCTAGTGCTGGGATTACAGATGTGTGCACTAAACCTGTCAAGAGAACACTTCCAAAGTATCTGTTTGCTTTCTGAAGGATTCTACCTTTGGCTGGGCCATCCACAGTGCTTCTCTTCTGTCCTCTGTGGCTGCCCTGTCCCTTGCTTATTCACCTCCTAAGCATTGCTTCTTCTACCACCGTGCCTTAAATGTTACCTGTCCTGTGGGTGGTCCTCCTGGAGCATTCTTCCTGGACTCTTGTCCCCACTCCTTTCAGTAGAAGTACACAGTTATTACATACTGACCTTAGACATTTCCTGAGCTGTCAGTTAGTATGCCAGCTGCTTTTTGGACACTGTATGTTTCTGTAAGAGTTATTTCAAAAGCAGTTTTGTCTAAAATTGAATTCTCCAATTCATAGAGTACCACTGAAGTTGAGACCATGATTTTTATCTCTAATTGACCATTTTTCTTCACCCCAGTTCTGACTAAATTCTGCCAGTCTGACATCATTTCCCTCCAGTCCCCTCTCCATCCTAACACACATTCTCCCTGGCTGCTGTGGTAAAGCTCCCAGGATAGCTGTAAGGAGGGGTGCAGTGTCCTAATCCCAGGTTCCACCCTTCAGAACTAGGTTAGGTGCTCCTCCTGTCCCGGATTTCTTGTTGCCACATTGTATCATTGCATACAGCACATCCAGAGCCCTTTAAAGGCGCAGGCTCTTCATTGTGTCTGTAGCATGGGCTTAGCATGTTGTAGATTGTTAGTGGATATCTCAGTGCAGGAGTGGTGACTGTAGAAAAGAAAAACCCCAGCTTTTGAGCGGTCTAATTCTATACTGCCGTTTCTGCTTTACGCAAATGTATACCTTCTTGGGAGCTCCACTTCCAAATCTGAAACCCGAGATGCGATTGAGCAGGGTCACGTGAAGTGATCAGTGCAGGGCCCCTCCCCCATCCCAGTGTCCTTGTAAACTGCCTTCTAAAACAAGGTCCCTTTGTTGTTTATCTCTGCTGGGAGGACCCTCAGTAAATTGAATTCTTTTTTTTCTAAATCTTTGGGCCTGAAGGAGAAATTTTGTAGCCAGGGCTTCCTCTTCATGGCCAAGTGTTCTTAGTTATCAGTTTAGAATTTTCAAAGACACTGAAACTTTTCCAGACATGGATTCCAAGTTTTCTGACTGAGCGGTGTGTGCCCTACAAATAGACTGACCACGGATCTAAGGGAACACGAGGTACTCCGGGACTTGTTAAATAAACACCAGTTTTGTTTATCACAGCCCTGCTCAGTAAAGTCCTCTTCCAGGTGAGAACAGGGGTGTACATTTTAGAAGTTAGTTTCTTTTTGAATCTCCACCAGAGCCTTCGTCATAGTTTTCCAGCAGTATCATGAGCATGTCAGAAGTGTGTGTTTGTCTGGGGAAGGTCTGCCTCTGCAGTCCTGCTCTACCCTTCAAGGCTGGTCAGAATGGGAAGCCACGCTTCTAAGTGGTCAGCAGAGCACAGCCCCAGCTCATACTCACTGGGGTGTAAGTACGAACACTCGCTCTGCTTTAGGGATAGTGAGCCCTTCTGCAGCAGCCAAGACTGCAAGCATGCCTTTTGCCTTAGTGAGTTTCCTCAGCAGCAGCGTGCTGGCCGTTTAAAAGTTGTCAAGGAGAGGGCTTGAGCACAAGGCCACTCTAGGACCTTGCAGGAGCCTGTGTGTGCCGCTCATGCTACAGCCAGGATCCCTTACTTCTCCTTGGAGAATCTCAGCTTAGAGGCTGTGGGCAGGCTCTCCCGGGCGGCGGTCCCTACCTGAGCTTCCCGGAGCCGACACACCAGGGAAGAGGAGGAGGGACTGCGACCACAAGGAAGGGAACCGCCTGCTTTCGGCTGCAGGCCACACTGCCCGCCCGCTCGCTCGCTCGGCTCAGCTCCCGGCGGCTGGGACTCCGCGGGCGGGTGAGCCCTGGAGGGCGGGTCTGAGGCCGAGCCCAGCGGCCAGGGCGAGGGGCAGCGCCGACCTCTGTGCTCAAACAGCAGAGTACTGGGCCACCGGCCGCGCCTCTGCGCGACCTCAGCCGCTGCTGGGAAGGCGGGCGCAGCTGCCCGACCAGGGGCGGGCCGCAGAGGTGACTTAGGGAGACCTTGCGGTACTGCCCTGGATCGCGCCTCACGGATCAGATCGTCTGGAGGGGAGGAGAGCAGGCCGAAAACATCTGTGCTGAAGCGTGCCGAGGAGCTGGGGTGCAGCGCGCCAGCCTGGGTCTTCAAGACCCAGCCCAGGTGGGTGGGTTTGTGTGCTTGTTCAGCCCTTCCCTGGAAGCTCTGGTGAATGGGGGGTGGGGCGACCCCTCCCCCCCCCCCCCCCGCAAGAAACGGGGGAATAGCCAGATGTGATCCAGGGATGTGAGTTGATCCAAGAATAGTTGGACGGGTTTGTGCGGAGCGCAGTGGAGCTGTGACTGCCTGGGGCGGGGTGATTAGCCAGGAGACCCAGTGTCCCCTTTTCCTCCCGTTGTGGGGAGGGGTGGGCATTCTGCCTGGTGTTTGTCTCTTGGATTCCTAGAAGAGCCCCCAGGGAACAGCCCTCGGCTGTTTCACATTTTATATTAGGTCAAGCCTGGCTGGAGTGGGAGGAGTAAGGCAGTGAAAGACAATTGTCCTAAATAACCTTCCAAGTTAGTGATTTTTTTCATGTCTCTCTCTGACATTGACATGAACTTAACCAGGGCTGTTTCAGAGATCACTGAAATTCCTAGAACCGGCAGGGAAGTCCATGTGAGGACTGGGGAGAGAGAAGTCATGTGTATGGTGGGGGCTTTCATTTTCGAACGTTTTAATGAATAGTTTTTCATTACTTAGAAGCTGTCTTTGTAGCTTAAGTTCGCTGGCATCTCACCCCCTAGCAATTCAGAGGATCTGGTTTTCAGTTGCGCTGGATTTTTTCTTTGGAGGGAAATGGTCAGGAGCGAAAGATGGGAAGGGAGGGTAGAGCTGAGTATAGCTCTTAAGAGTTATTGCAGCTATTAAAAGTTTCTTCATTTTAATTAGATTCAAGGGTGGCATTTGGCTCTGAAGGCATAGCATTGCTTGGCAGAAAGCAGTGTAAAAAGAGAAAAATGCTTGCAATTCGTGTTGGTGGACTAAGTGTAGGGTAGATCATGGGGCAGAGTATAAACTTTCCATTCCACAGAATGGAGCCTCACGTGGAATGTTTGATTAGCACTGGAACTGGTAATTTGGCAAGGAAATTCAGTTTTGGTCTGGTAAGTGTTTAATCTCAGTGGAAGGACTAGGCAGTTACTTCAGCTTATGTGTCCATGTTACTTTTGCCAAGACTGGAGCCTTAAAGGAATGTGGATCCTGTGAAGACAGTTGCTGGACTGTAGTCCTCTTCTTTAGGGGCATTTATAGATTAGTTTTCAAGAACTTCATGGATGGTAAAAATGACCCACATAATATTTTTGCTTGGTCTTTTTGCCCTCTACAAAATGGAGGACTATAAGTCAGTTATTCCATAATAAAATTAAGTGTATTACAATAGGATAGTTTATAAAAGCACATTTAAAATAGGATATACAAACTGATGAGTTCTTAATACTGTCATGGCTCAAACTTGTTATCTCAGTACTCTGGAGAGAGTCCTGCAGGATCCAGACACTCAAGATTTTTACAGAAGCAACAACCAAAGCAACCAAAAGGGTGAATGTTAGCAGAGCCCAGTGGCTGGAGCAGTGGGGAGAGGGCAAGCAAGGGCTCTTCCTAAGGACTGTATGAATGTGCTTAAAGAGTTTTAAACCTAGGCGGGGTTAATGCCACCCAAAGGTTTTTATCCAGGGAGAGATTTGATCAGATTTTCTATTTAGGAGAGTTGGGGACAGCCTGCAATCAGGGCACTGAGGTACAGGGACACAAGAGTCAAGTTTGTGACTTCAGCAGAGGAAGTTACAGCACAGAGAGATATTTAAAAGCATAAATCAGAGCTAGATTGATTGTGAGGCATGAAGGTAAGGTGGAGTCATAGCTGACTCCCAGCTTCTGGTATAAATTACTGCATAGTAGGGAATAGGAATGTGGGAAGGTGAGTTAGCTCTGTTTCTGACATGTTGACACACCCTCACGTGTCCTAGAAAAGCTTGGGAATCACCAGTACTTCTACAAGTCACCTAACACCCTTTGCACTCAGCCCCAAAAGTGAGCAGTGCCACACAGATGTGAAGTTGGAAATCAAAGGAGTGACAGTTGACTTGTGCTCAGCAAGAAGGAAAGGAGACAACAGGGAGGACACCAAGAAAAGTCAGCCTGACTGCAGGGGAGAGAGAGCCCCAAGCAGGGTCAGCCTGACTGCAGGGGAGAGAGCCCCAAGCAGGGTCAGCCTGACTGCAGGGGAGAGAGCCCCAAGCAGGTGAGGCCAGGGGTCAGGATGCAGAGGAGCCCAGGGGAGAGTTGGAGTGTGGGTTCGGGTTAGGCGGAAGCCAGGCAGCAGTGGCTCCTGAGTACGAGGAGGTTTCTACTCAGGAAGAAGCCAGACTGCAGCCGGCAGAGCAGTGGAGAAGGAGAGCAAGGCAGTGGAGATTATAGCTGTAGACTGTGGTTATCTCAGATGTTTGTGATTTGCAAAGAACGGCACTTGTGTTCTGTCCTTCTAATCCTTATGTTTAAGATTTCTTTTTCTTGTCCATAATGTTTTGGTAAGATGCTGTGATAGTGAATCCACATTTTTCCAAGATTTAAAACAAACAATTATAACCTCTGCAAATTAACTAAAAAATAGTTAATAAATATCACTTACCATACTAAAGATATTCACATTTCTTTCTTATATCTTTTAAAATCAGGAAAAATGCTAAACTTTGGATTTTACCTTCTTTTTATAAGTGAGAATGGCTTGTAATTTTTTTGTTTGTTTTCATCAGGTTTTTCTATGAAGGTTATTCTAATATTATAAAATCAATTTGGTAAAATTCACTCTTCTATTGTTCCTTATAGCTTGTGTAAAATTGATCTAGTCTTAGAAGTTTAGTAGAAAACTTTTAACAAAACTATCTTTCTAAGTTTGTGAACTACTATTTAAATACATTAACTAATTATAGGACCACTTTGGTTTTCTATTTCTTTTTGTGTTAGCTTTGACAAGTTATGTATTTCTATTTCATTCCCTTTCCATTAAAGTTTGGAAGTTTCTTGTTATGAAGATTTTGTTAGAACTCCTTTATTGTCTTTTTTATGTTGGATCTATAATTACCATCTCTTTTCAATATATTCTTAGAATATTTCTGAAAACATTTTTCTCTTTCTTCAAATTAATCTATACTCCTCAAATAAATTTTGTTAAAGCTTTGCTTGCCTGCATTTTCAAAGATCTACCTTCAGCTGTGACATCTATTTTACCTTATGATGGTAAATTAAAATGTACAGTTTTCTCTCACTTTCTGTGAGTTAGCCTTTTCCTTACGGTTTGTATGCTAATTATACTTTGTTCCCTGGAGATATAGATACTTTGTTCAACATTGTTCTTTTCTAGATTTTAGTTAGTCTAATGGTTGAATAGTTTGAAAGGTAGTGAACATCATTGCTAGCTTTACCTGTTACTTTATGAACTCTAATATTGCATTTTCAAGATTGCTTCTTGACAGGCTGCAGATACTAAGTATAAGCAAATGCTCTCCTAGTACTCACAACACCTGAAACTTAGAGGTGATTGGATCTCCTCCATGTTCCTTTCCCTCTCACCTCCCTCCCTGCTCTGGGTCTGCTGCTCCACATCTCTCTCTCTCTCTCTCTCTCTCTCTCTCTCCCTCTCTCTCTCTCTCCCTCTCTCTCTCTCTCCATGGCTCTCCTCCCCTGGTGACTCATGTTCCCTCGACACACACTTTATTTTTCCTGCCAATCATTTCCTTGTCTCCATCTTTTATCCCTTCTTGCTTTGCTATAGTTCCTTTAAAACCATCTGGTAACCATTTCCCAGGATGCCATGCGTCTAAGTTTCTTTACGTGCTCACAGGTTCAGCATTAGTTACTACAGGTGCAGAGCCTTGTCAGGGGACAGGAAAGCGGCTGCTCTATGGGTTCTGAGACACCAGTTCAAGTAGCAAAGAGAGCTTGCTCTTTGGCTCCGGGCAAGCTTTATAGCAAGGCTCACCTTCTTCCTGTGTAACATAGGGTTTCTTCTTAACTCCTTTCCATCAAAGTTGTATTGACACTGACATGGAATAAGACTAAATTTATTACTAGTTTTATATTTAGGTAGACATCATATGCTCTATAGCATGGTTCCAGCATGGTGTACTAGATGAGAGACACCATGATGGGAGACAGGGGCAGTGAAGGAAATGGCAGTAGCGCACAGTTGTATCCCATGTTGAGACACTGGGATGCTTGTGCCCTGGGAGTGTCTGCTGTGCGGTATGCCCGCTCTTCTTTACTAAGCTCCATTTGCTATGGGGGTGGGGGTGGGGTTCCAGCTGTATTTTGAGCAATTAACTTCTACTTCCACGAATGTTTCTGTAATAGATACTACATTGTTATTCTGAACTCTGAAAAGCTGAATGGGAAATGATGCTTTGTGAGTTTCTTTGTTCATTTTGCAAGGATTTGAGTATATGCCTCATTTTTTTTCTTTTAGTTCTTCCTGAAAATTGAAAATAATACATCAATCTTGTATGACATGTTTCACTAGTTTTTATGGGTTTCATTGGGATTACATTTAAGTACATGGACAGATGAAAGTGAAAATACCCTTTTGTCACCTGAAGCAGCTCCATGGAACACAGTTTAAAAGAAATAGAGGAAGGGACTGGGGCCTGGAGACAGGCTTGCTTAGTCATCCAAGCTTATGTAGGTGGGAGGATACAAAACTTACAGGTAAGTCCAGTATGTTGCCTCCAGATTTAGTGCCAAGGAACAACCGCCATAATAAATAAAGCTATAGTTAGGAAATGCCACCCACAGCGTAATGTGGTCCACCTTTTTCAGTGTTGGTGTGATCTTTGTATAAACTAATTTTTCACCTTGACAATGGCACATCACATTTAGAAATAAGAAAAGCAAATGGCTAAGAATATTGACTTCAGACTTCACAGAGAATACCTGTATTCAAGGTACACAACAGGAAATTGTTATCTGTCTTCTTGGGAGAAATTCTGCTTGGGACAGACTGTGATTTAGAAGAAAATAGAATATGTCCATTTTTCTAGATAGTCTAAATATTGTCCTAAGATTAAACTAGACTGTTGGAATGCCTTAGCCTGGTCTGTGTTTACTTGATCTCATAAAGGTGGCCCTCACTGAGTTGCAACTTAGATGGACACCTCAGTTTCTTTTGGGGTGTTTTTCGAGAAATGAGCTTAATTCGTGTGATCTTTGTCCTGTGGACTCACATTCTCCTGTGCTGGATGAGAAATTAGAGCTGAGGGCAAAGAGGGAGTTTGTTTTCCCTGAAGAACTGTGGTTTTTTTCTCCTTGTGGACAATTAAACGTTCATAATTGATTGTATTTCTCCTTCTGTTTTGGCCTTTAGAGAATTGAGAGCCACATGTATGGCTTGTCCACAGCATCTACATAGGCTCTGTCACATAGGAGTCCTACTCAAAGATGATCTTCTGTATGTTCATGACTTCACTGGTTGACAGTCTCTGAATTACAGTGTTGCCTTGTGAATTAGTTGATTATGCTTGTATTCCACAGTACATTTATGAATAGTAAGTATATTTAGGTATTTTCCTGTAAGTAGGATTAGTAGTTTTATGCCAAGAACATTTGTGTTTGATTTTGACTTTATTGTAGATAATTTCAAGGACTCAAATTAAATGCACAGCATATACTATAATGCCATAGTTATATATACAGAGTTCCTAAAAACTGTAAAGAAAAAAATGTACGCTTTAAGCTTTAGAACATGTAATCACAGAGTTATAAAGGAATCGTAGCTGTCATTGACTGTTCCTTTTTGCAGGCCTTCTTTCCCCAGCTTCTGGCATCCAGGCAGTCGCCATAGTAGTGTGCAAACACTTCTGTTGATGAGCAGATAGGTGTGTGTTCCAGTGTGTAAACACTTCTGTTGATGAGCAGATAGGTGTGTGTTCCAGCGGCTACGAGCTGGCAGCCTGAGCCACACAGATGTGCATTGAATTGAGATTCCATACTTGCTTGCTGTGTGATCCCAACATCCTGTAACCTGGCTGTGTGATCCCAACATCCTGTAACCTGGCTGTGTTATCCTAACATCCCGTAACCTGGCTGTGTGATCCTAACATCCCGTAACCTGGCTGTGTGATCCCAACATCCTGTAACCTGGCTGTGTGATCCTAACATCCCGTAACCTGGCTCTGTGATTCTAACATCCTGTAACCTGGCTGTGTGATCCCAACATCCCGTAACCTGGCTGTGTGATCCTAACATCCTGTAACCTGGCTGTGTGATCCTAACATCCTGTAACCTGGCTGTGTGATCCCAACATCCCGTAACCTGGCCCTGTGATCCTAACATCCCGTAACCTGACTGTGTGATCCTAACATCCTGTAACCTGGCTCTGTGATCCCAACATCCCGTAACCTGGCTGTGTGATCCCAACATCCCGTAACCTGGCTGTGTGATCCCAACATCCTGTAACCTGGCTGTGTGATCCCAACATCCTGTAACCTGGCTGTGTGATCCTAACATCCTGTAACCTGGCTGTGTGATCCTAACATCCTGTAACCTGGCTGTGTGATCCTAACATCTCCTAACCTGGCTGTGTTTGGGTTTGCTCATTTGTACAATGACAACTTCCCAGGTTTGTGGGTGAGGAAGATGGATCCAGAGTAAACAACATGGCTGGTAGCTCCTGCTCCTTCTGAATGGTCCCTTTGAGCCACTTGCTCTCCTGTAGGAGGATAAGAAGTGTCAGAAGGTTAAAACTCCCGTCAGGGTGAAGCGTTTCCCTTTCTCTTGGTGTGAACTCATGGACTCAGGTCAGCTGTGCAGCGTAGGTGTTTGTTCTCTCAAGTGAAAGGGTCTCAGCCATTTGGAACCACTAGAAAGTTTCTCTCCCCTAAGCCAAGAATCTCCTAGTACCTTCAGACTGCTACTGTGTCAACCTTTGCAGATTCCTGTCTTCTGTTCAGTGAGAAAGGGCACTTTTTCTTAAACGTTGTCCTTCAGAGACAGAGGAATTGCATAAGGCAGGTGAGTACAGGGCTTGGTGCTTCGCAGTTAGCTTCCTGTTAGGAGCTCCGGTGCTGTGGACCATGAGACCCCGCAGGGAGCTCTGACTCCCTTGTGGAATTTTCTTTACATCTCCTTGCTGTGGTCTAAGGATATGTGGGCCGGTCTTCCATCGGAATGTTAATTGTTCCTCAGCAGAGAACATTCTCCTAGGTATCTTCTTCCTACTCTCTGTCAGCCTTTGGTCTACAGATGTCTTCTCAGTGTGGCTCCACCCCCAGGCTCCCAGCATTCCTCTCTGCTTTGCAGACCATGTGTTCAGCGCTTGGAGACTCTAGCAGGCCCAGTGATTTACCTCACGTCTCCCCCTCAGAGGCTAGTAAACAAGTGCAGCACCACTGTGGATCCCCTAGGACCTGGGATGCCTGCCATGGAGCGGGCGGCTGGCGAGCTCCTGTTGGGTTAGGAGGGCAGGGACTGAGGCACTCTTCTTCCTTGAAGATTGCATAACATTGCACTTGAAGGGGGCCCTTGACGACCTGCACCCAGTCAGGGTAATTTCTGTTTTTTTTTTTTTTTCCCCAAGCTTAGAAATCCCCCCAAAGCCATATTAATAATTTTTAGACTTGTACAGATTTCAAGTCACTTTGGGTTGCTTAGTAAATGAATATTCCTTTTTACATAAGTCATCTTTCAAGTAGGTGGCGCAAACATTCGAGCAGCCAGTCCCAGGCCATCTGCTAGACAACCTCCTGTGCTAGAATACCACTGTGTACGGCATGCCTAGGGAGACTTAGGCTCTCTCCTGTCTCCTGAATGTTCTCGTCAAAGGTAGTTCATACCACTAAATTGATTCCAATATAATCTTTTTTCTAGTTAGAGAACCAAGAAGATATTTGCCAAGTCAGAATAAAACTTGAAAATTTGATTGGAGCAGAGAAAGTTAGTGTCAGAAGCAGAAAGAGGACGTTTTTCTTACTGTCTATGTGCATGCCTGTATATGAACACGCAAGGCGTAGGTGTGTAGGAGCATGAAGACTGATGTTACGTACCATACTGTTCGTGTCAGGGTCTTGCATGCCTGTCTCTGCTACCTCAGGGCTGGGGTTACAGATGGTGCATCACCATGCTCAGCTTTTCGTGGGGTGGGGCGCGGGGGCATGTCTTGGGGACCTAGATTTAGGCATTCACGCTTTTATGGCAAGCACTATGCTAATTGAGCCATCTCCCTCTCAGCTTTTAAAGAGGAAATGTTGTGGTCAGGGAATGTCCCTGCCCTCGGGCAGTCCTCAACTGTAGGAAGGAAAGAACTCCTTGTTCTTGTGAGTATATGGGTGAATCCAATAAAAACCTCATCCATTTATTGCAGGTTTAGGAACAAGCAAGCCAATTAATTCCAGGGTTGTAGGATCCAGGGTGAGTGCCTGGGCTGGGTAGCGGAAGGGCCCGGGCCTTTAGGGGAGGGATTTGGGGTAGGGAAGGTTCTGTTTTAGTGCCAGTGCTCGGTGCTTTGTACTGGGCTGCACAGAAAAAACAGATGGGTGGCATATATCTCAATAAAGTGCTTTCAGAAGTAAAGCTAGAGTTGCTGTGGACTCACGTGTGTTATAAATAACCTGTGCATCTAAATAATCTTTGCATCAGCAGAACTATCAACTACAGGCCCCTGGATAACGACTGAGAGAAGATTTGTTAGAATGTGATTAAACTTCCTGGCTTCTAAAAATGTTTATCTCTTGTGGCATATTTCTAAAAAAGAAATTTATTTCAAGGTATATATGATGTACAGATCTGTGGAGAGAGATTGCATAAGAGCAGGTTATTTTTAGGTGGAGAGCTTTGGAGCCATGATGAGGAGTGTTCTTAGCCAACTTCAGATTGGGTGTTCCTAAGCAGATGCAGAGACTGCCCTGTGTGCTGTTCCTCAGGTCCTTAACGTGGCTCTCATCAGCTGTGCTGCAAACTGAACAGAGCATAGATGATGCAAACACTCATTCCTATGTAGACCTATGCTCGAATACTTTGCTAATTAAGAAATTATGAAAGATATAAATGGAAGTATATAGAAGAACTACTTTCTATATATACTGAAATATCACAATCAGAATCTAAGGCCCCTGAGCAAGATTTTTGTGTGTCCTCTTTACTCATTTTGGTGGTTAAATGCACAAACAGCAGCATACATTGCTGCCAAATATTCTTCATTGTTTTTCTGTCAGGATGAATGTTGTTAAATCTAGTTTTTGAAAATGTGTGTGTGTGTGTGTGTGTGTGTGTGTGTGTGTCTCATTCATGGAGACCAGAGGGAGGCTGTCAGTTGCCCTCCCCTATTCCCTGGAAGCATGGTTTCTCACTGAATCTGGAGCTTGTGTCTGCCTTCGTACCCCACTGGCCTGACTGCTGGTCCACAAACCCCAGCTATCCTCCTCTTTCCATCCTGTCTTCAGGCATGCCCCATCTCCTAGTCACCCCTGTACCCCAGTGACAGACTTACAGACAAGGACTATCATCTCTGACCTTATACATGAATTTGGGGGATCTAAGCTTGGCCTGTGGTAGTTTATGAACACATTAGATGTGCTAGTGTCTGTGTGCCTGTAATCAAATTCCCCATACTCAAACCCTGCAGTGAGTCGGAGGTTTGCTTTCCCTTCATCCTGAAGAATCAGGAGGTGACAGTATGACCTGGCCCGGAAGCTTCAGTTCAGCTGAGGCTGTTCCAGGTTCTCTATTCCTGTGCCTTTTCCTTAAGTAGACCTGGTAGATTCTGCAAAATACTGCAGTCTTTCGGTGCAGAGCTTCTCATAGCCAGAGCTGCCACGGGGACTGAGAAGTAAACTCTTGGCTGAAGGCTGAAGGGGCTCTTAGTAAGGAAAGGGGATCAGTGTTGGCAGAAGCCAGCAGCCTTCTGACTGGCCGCAACCTTGATGTGTGTTGTGTATGGACACACAACACAGAACGCAAGGAAGTTCTGACTTAAGAGGCCTGAAACCAGGCTGTCTATTTTGAGAAACAGAAACAAACCTACCAACCCCTGTTAGGTTTTTGTAGGGGAACCTAAGCTCTAACCCAGATGTGTGCCTGATAGGCCTGCAGTGCTTGGATTTGGAACTGTTTGGAGGACATGCCACCTGAAGAACCTGCTGACTTTGTCACCTTATAGCAGTGTGGCCCCTGATACCCTAATAGGGCTCCAAGGAAGGGTTCTAGCAGATGTTGACTGTAGTCCAGGTAACTCTATGCCTCTGTGTGTGTGTGTGTGTGTGTGTGTGTGTGTGTGTGTGTGTGTGTGTCTTTAAGTCAGGAGTCAGCCTTAGGCACCATTCATCGTGTATTTTGAGACAGGATCTTTTACTGGGTCTGGAGCTCACAGATTTGGTGAGGCCGGCTGTGCAGTGAGCTCCAGGGAGCTGCCTGATGTCATTTCCCCAGCACTGGGATTACAAGAGAGGGCCACCGTACATGGCCTTTTAACAGTAGTTCTGAGGGTCACACTGAAGTCTGCCCTCATGCTTGCCTAGAGAACAATTTATCAACTGAATCAACTGAACTGCTCACCCAGGCCACACTACCTGCTTTTGAAAATATGACTTTAAAATTTATTCTTGGAATATTTTATATGTACATGCAATATATTATGATTATACCCCTCCTCCCCAGATTTATGTCCCTCTCAGTATCCTGTGTATCTTTTATTAATCTACAGAGTTCAGTTTGTGCACTTATATTTGCATGGGTTTATGCTGATCCAATGATTATGGTTGATCAACCTGGGACCATACCCTTAAAAACACTGGCTCTCCCTTCCCCAGGAACCATTGATGGTCATTAGCTCCACAACTCTGAGTTGCTTCCCTCTGCATGTTGGCATGCTGACTGGCTTGATCTCAGGCAGGCACCAGAGCTGCTGTGAGTCTGTGTGTGCACCGTCCAGTCATGTCCTGAAGACATTGTTTAACCCAGATCTTCCCAGGCTTTTGGCTCTCAAAATCTTTCTGTCTCCCCTTCCTTGGTGATGTCTCTGACTCTTATAGGGAGGGATGTGCTGTAGATGTCCCCTTGTGACTGAGCACTTTGTAGACACTTTCTGTGCTTTGACCAGTAGGGAGTTAGTTTTCTGCACTAACTGCTCTCCACTGCACAAATGCTTCTCTGAGGAGTGAGAGTGGCAATAGCCTCTGTATATAGACATATGTGTTAGAGGATCTATCAATGGCATGTCCATTGAGAACAATGATAGTTGTAACTTTACCCTGGGGCTTGTGAGCTCCCTAGACTTGGGTTCTTGGTTATATTTAGAGTTCCAGTATGGGTTTCATCCTTTGGAGTGGGCCTTAAATCCAATCAGAAAGCAGTTGGTTGACCTTATAATTCTCATGCTTAATAATTCTGTTCACCCTTGGGTGATTCTTGCCAGGCTGGTCATCATCGTAGTGCACAGTGTTCACAGTGGTCATCATTGTAGTGCACAGTGTTCACAGTGGTCATCACCGTAGTGCACAGTGTTCACAGTGGGGTAAGAGTGTTGATGACTTTTCTCCCATAGAAGCCTGCATAGCAAGCACCTTCAAGTAATACGAAAGCCAGCCCCCAGGGAGGAGGAGGATGCTTGGTCAAGATCAGTTTGAGGTCTCTATGTCCTGTTAACAAGGTGTGTTGTGTCTTCATCAAGGTCTAGTAGGCAACCAGGAGCAATGGTCTGTATTGTTTAGGAAGTCTGTAGAACATGTTTGATCAACAGCTTTCAGGAAGGCATTCCATGCCTAACATGGCTTTTATTTTGCAACCTGTGGCTACTGGAAGAAACGTAATCCTCTGTGTAGGATAACTTCAAGTAAGTGTGTGTGTGTGTGTGTGTGTGTGTGTGTGTGTGTGTGTGTGTGTAAGAAGCTTATAAGACAGTATATTTCACTATGGGTTTTTCAGACCTCCTTAGTTCCCCTTGATCACCCTTCCTCTTCCATGCCCTCCCTGTTTAGCAGTGACTCAGCATCCTGCTTCCACCCATTGTTATTTGAGGATATGTTAATTTGCAACATAGAATTGGAAAGCTTGTTGGATTTGGTAAAGATATTGATGATTTGGAGTGGCATTCTTAAATGCTTTTTCATTTACTTTAAAAAAACAAAACAAAACTTAGCGATATACTCCTCCAGTGACGCTACGATGACCTAAGAGGGACTGAATCTCCTTTGAACAGGAAAATTCTGTGTGTAGAGTTAAAAAGATACTATTTTGAAAAATAGATTTTTAGGAAATTATCAAGCCAGGTATGGCCATGCATAGTGTATTCCCAGTACTTGGAGGCATAGGCAGGAGGGTCAGAAACTCAAGGTCATTCTCCGCTGCATAGACAGTTCCAGGTCAGCTTGTGCTCCTATGAAACCAACAAAACAAACAAACAAGCAAACAAACAACCAGAAAAATTACAGAATCTTTACTGAATAGGTGAATTTGGAATTCTACTGTTTTTTAGAGCCAGTGTGGATCTGTTGTGTTAAATTGAGGCATGTTTACGATGGATACCCACCATCAAGTGACTTAAGATTCGTTTGTACAGTTTAAATAAAGATCCTTTGAAAACCTTTGAAATTTCAACCTGTATTATAATCTGGGTTGATCTGGACATTACACACTGAAGTACACAGTGCTTATATGAAAGTCCAGTAAGCGCTACTTTTAGGCTATGAAGTGTTTGTGATACTATGTAGACATTATAATGGCAAATGATCCAGTGTTTTCATTTAAGCTCAAGCTTATTTTTGCATCAAGTTATGTTAAACTCCAGAGCCATTAAAGGAGCATCTTGTTGGGGCCATACTGTGGATGCTGACCTGTGAGCGAGATCAAGTACCACTTCACTTCAGAATCTTGTTTCTTTCCTCCATATTTAAAAGGGATAGGCAGAAAGTAACCTTCCCTGACACATTTTCACTTGTATGCAGCATTTGATTTGATTGTCAAGATGTCATTTTAAAGTTATCTTAATAAAATAAGTTTCAAATATTCTGCATTTACCTGGTTTGTGTAGTGTGTAGTTTCTACTAGTCTGCTTTAAGCTCTGGGTGGACTATGCTACCAGCTACCATCCTAGTTCCCTTGGATCTGTAGATAGAAGACACACACACAGACACACACACACTAGCTTATTTTTTGTTTTGTTTTGTTTTTTCGAGACAGGGTTTCTCTATATAGCCCTGGCTGTCCTGGAACTCACTTTGTAGACCGGGCTGGCCTCGAACTCAGAAATCCACCTGCCTCTGCCTACCGAGTGCTAGAATTAAAGGCATGCGCCACCATGTCTGGCCTAGCTTATTTTTAATATGCATTTTAGCTCGATGGTCGGGTACTTCATTACCAGCTCAATACTTCTAAATCTTCACTCAACTTGGTTGCCCAGTCACCTTCTCCTTGCTCAGCACCCTAAATCTGCCCTCAGCTTAGTTGCATTTCTAATCTCTTGCCTCCAACCCCAGGCCAAGTCAGGGAAGTGGCCAATGGCCACTCCACTGGAGAGCCCACATGACTGGTGGCTCTTTCTCCCTCTGAACCACAGCAAATCTTTTTTTCCTCCTCCTGTGTCTCTTAGCTTACCTGCAGGAACCTGGAAGTCTCTTCTGCCCAGCCATTGGCCACTGGCATCTTTATTTATCAATCAAGAACCAATTGGGGAACAGCACCTTCAGTGTTCACAGGCAGATTCCTGGTCCAACCATCAGAACCACCCAGTTCATCTCACCTTTTCTGTCCAAATTTAAAAAATACCAAGCATAACAATCATGTAAATTACACAGTATGCTATACAACTATTTGTCAGTTAGATAAAGTACTCCTAACTTAAATATTTATAATTCTATTCCTGAATCATGTTTAGGATTTAGCCTCTAATATCATCTGAAAACCATGCCTTCCCCTTTATAACCTCTCTCAATGCTAAACAACTCAAGTTTGGTTATGAGATCATAACTAGTCTTAACCCCATCAGAAATCCGAGAAGGAATTAAACATTGCCTGAGCAAATAGAAAGCACCGAGCATAGCTTCCAAAACATAAACAATTATAGAGACAGCTGGCTACCTGGACAGCCCCTAATTTCTTATAATATTGGACAGATCTTTTGTGAAGCCAGAATATGAAGGACTAGCTTGGCAGAGCTTAGTAATTGACTATCCTACCTCTGTGTATCCTTTTTGGACAGTATATTGTCTGCAGATGATATAAGCGATTTCTGTCTAGTGGCTGCCTTGTCACATAAGCAACCTCAGCTGGAGGTAAAGAAGGTTTGTTTGTTTTTTCCCCTCCAAATTTTATTATCACCCCCCCCCCCACTCATATCACAATTTATATGCCAGGTATCTTTTTCTTAAATAGCACTGCTTTTTTTTTTTTTTTTTTTTTTTTTTTTTTTTTACTTTTTATGAATACCTTTATCTAATTGTTTCAAAAATACCTGCTTTCCTGTTCGTTTTTTAGTCTTGGATAAAAGATTTTCCCTAGTTCTGCCCTGATGTACATGTCTAAGTATACCCTTGGATGTGATTGTGTAACAGGCTCTGCAAAGGTCTTTCTTTGAGTCTGTCAGTTAGCAACTGGGTCAGTCATGCCTTCTGTCCAGTGCTAGAGCCTGGGGACAGAAAGGCATTGCAATTATTTTGAACTGGAGTTCTCTTTGTTTTGGTTTGAGCATAGCTCAGGAAGGTGATGGTGGTGACTATGAGAAAATAATATGTCTTAGTGGTGCCAGGAGCCATCTCATTCTGAACTTCTTACATATTTCCTTCATGCCATCAAGAGAGAGTGGCTCTTCTCTATGTCATATGCTGGGACCAGTGTTGGTTGATCTATGTGTCTATTCCCTGGTATGTGTGTCTGTGTGTGTCTGTGTGTGTGTGTGTCCTCCTTATGGAAGAAGACAACAGAAGCAATTAGAAGACAACTTGAAGTTCAGTGTACCTACCTATCTGACTCTGTGCCTACACATTTTTTCTCCTGCGGGAGGGCGACCTGCCTGGTCCCTTAGTGAAGTATACTCATGTCTTGGTTCTCACATATATCATTCTGTAATCCTCTCTGATCATTCCTACCTCATTAATGGCTACAAAACACAGTCTGGACTTCATCTTCGTCTCATTTGTGCCTTCTGTCTGTCTTAGTGATCTTATCTAGTCTAGAATATAAAATATTACCTGTGAGATATAGCCCCCTTCTTCTGTAAGCACCGAGTTTAGTTGCTTATCTACTTCTATGTTTGACTGTCTCATAGCACCGTACATTCACCATGTGTGAGATTGAGCTCCACCTGGCTTGCCTCCCGGTCTACCCTGTTCCAGGTAATTGCAGCTCTGTCTTACTTGCTTAGTCCTAACTATGAGGCCATATCTGCTTCTTCCTTACTCATACATCACCATCTGTCAGCTGATTGCTTAGTCCCTCCTTCAGAATCTTTCCAGAGTCTGAGTATTCCTCGACACTTCACTGCGAGTACCCAGTCTTGTTTTCTCCCCATTTTACTTGAACTCCCCACAGTCTCCTTTTAAGCAAGAGCATACATTCATTTCACTTGAAAAAGGTATTGGAAGATAGCAAAGAAAAAAGTATGAGAGTGACATCCATAGAACTCACTGTACAAAAATGCTCAGCAAGTCCTAAAACAACGCAGCTGTGTGCTGGGTACCATCATAGGGATGTATCTCCATCTTTCATCTTTCATCATGCCTCACATGGGATCAAAGTAGAGTATCCTGAGACCCCAGGGGAGAGAGTGGCTATGGATTTAGACCAATTTATATTTGTGAGCATTCCATTTCTTATCTTAGTTTGTATTTCAGTTGTGGTAACTATGTGCCCATAGTTCTGGAGTTGAGGAAGCCTTATGCATATGATGCTGCCATCTGTGGAGTGTCTGATGAGAGCCTTCCTCTGGTTCATGGCATAGTAGTATCACACTGCCCCTTGCTAGCTAGTGTCTTTTCTCTTACATAGTCTGTTATAGAAAATATTTGATCTCAATCCAGGGCTTTAACCCCACCCTTGATCATTCAGTTCCCAGATAAAGACAGACAACCTTTATATCTACAATAAGCCTTAATCAGCACTGGAGCTATGCAGATGTCCATCCTCTGTGCTATTAGAATCTATTTCCCATCAGTAACCCCATTTTATAACTTGCCATGTTCCATCTGGGCAGCTCTTAACTCCAATTGGCCAGCCCTCATGGCTCTGTGTTCATGAATCACTTACCCTATGATGGCTTCCTCCTCTCTCAACCTTCTTCACCTCTTAGTGCTCCTCTTCAAACCCCAAATCCCACTTAAGTCTCTTCTGCCTAGCTATAGGCTGTAGGAGTCTTTACTTAGCCAATGTTTTTTAATTAAGGAGCAAGGTCACATTGTACTTGTGGATTCTTTCCTTCCTGTGAGCAAGAGAGACTCCCAGGGTGCCAGTTGGGGGTGGGAGGTGGGGGGCCCAGTATTTAGCATTACAATATATGGCAAAAGACCAAACCTGAACAGTAGTCACTAATGCTATGAAGCCCCTCCACCCTGAAAAGATCTCATTTCATTCTAATCATGTCTTAAAGGCTCCACTTTCATATTTTATTGACCTATGGCTTTGAGGATTACATTTCTAGTGCAGGAGGTGGGGAGGCCTTCCAACCCTGCAGTCCTACTTCACCCAGACAGTGATGTCAGACATGTAGGTGGGAGGTCTCACATCAACTGTGAGTGACTGCCTTGTCTCTTAGCAGCCACCTCTATGGAATAGTAGCAGGGAGTAGCCTAAATCTCATATGCTCAAAAACTTTGAATGTTGTTGGCCCTCTAACCACAGCAGTGCTTCAGAATAGCTTCTTCATAAAGTGTTTCAGTTGCTTCTACATGCTTTGTTAGTGTAGCTATATGTGCAGTAACTGTGAAGAGCCCAGAGTGTGATGGAATATCCCATCTTATAATCAGGTCGATGTACCTGATGTTCTGTGAATACTAGTCAGCAGTCTCCAATTATTAGATGTCTTTGTCAAATGATTTATTGTGTCTGCCCCTCTTAACCCCGTGGAACACAGGTAAATAGCAGGGTGCTTTCTAGAAAGAAAGAAAGAAAGAAAGAAAGAAAGAAAGAAAGAAAGAAAGAAAGAAAGAAAAAAAAAAGTAGATAAAATGTATGTAAACCGGCTAGCAGGTGCTGTTTTTCCAACTGACTTGCCTTGCTGGCATTTGTTCACATGGGAGACATTTCCTGAGGAGTTTACCTTCTCGCAGGCAATGGATAAAGTGGAAGTGGTTTGAGGAGATGGACTCTTGAGAAAGTTTGAAATTGTGTTGTTCAGTCAGAATGGCTAAGATCAAAAATTCAGGTGACAGCAGATGCTGGTGAGGATGTGGAGAAAGAGGAACACTCCTCCATTGTTGGTGGGAATGCAAGCTTGTACAAATCACTCTGGAAGTCAGTGTGGAGGTTCCTCAGAAAATTGAACATAATACTACAGGAAGATCCAGCAATACCTCTCCTGGGCATATACCCAAAAGATGCTCCAACTTGTAATAAGGACACATGCTCCACTAAGTTCATAGTAGCCTTATTTATAATAGCCAAAAGCTGGAAAGAACCCTGATGTCCCTCAACAGAGGAATGGATACAGAAAATGTGGTACATTTACACAATGGAGTACTTCTCAGCTATTAAAAACAATGGATTTATGAAATTCTTGGACAAATGAATGTATCTGGAGGATATCATCCTTAGTGAAGTAACCCAATCACAAAAGAAGTCATTAGATATGCACTCACTGATAAGTGGATATTAACCCAGAAACATAGAACACCTAAGATACAATTTGCAAAACACAAAAAAATCAAGAAGAGGGAAGACCAATAGGTGGATACTTCATTCCTCCTTAGAATAGGGAACAAAACACCCATGAAAGGAGTTACAGAGACAAAGTTTGGAGCTAAGACGAAAGGATGGACTATCCAGAGACTACCCCACCCGGGGAGCCATCCCATAATCAGCCACCAAACCCAGACACTATTGCATCTGCCAGCAAGATTTTGCTGAAGGGACCCTGTTATAGCTGTCTTGTATGAGGCTATGCCAGTGCCTGGCAAATACAGAAGTGGATGCTCACAGTCATCTATTGGATGGAACACAGGGCCCCCAATGGAGGAGCTAGAGAAAGCACCCAAGGAGCTGAAGGGGTCTGCAACCCTATACATGGAACAACAATATGAACTAACCAGTATCCCCGGAGCTCGTATCTCTAGCTGCATATGTAGCAGAAGATGGCCTAGTCTGCCATCACTGGGAAGAGAGGCCCCTTGTATTGCAAACTTTATATGCCCCAGTACAGGGGAATGCCAGGGCCAAGAAGTGGGAGTTGGTGGGTAGTGGGGCAGGGCGGGGGGTGGGGGGGTGGGTATAGGGAACTTTCAGGATAGCATTTGAAATGTATATAAAGAAAATATCTAATAAAAAAATCAATCAATAAAAAAGAAATTGTGCTTTTCTTCAAGGGACTATAGACAGAGAAGTGCACATGTTTTTTGTTAGGTAGATAGCAGTACTGTTCTGCTTTCTAATAACTTTAATTTGTGTGTTCATTTGACATGTTGATTTTTGTTCACAAATCATAATCTAAAGTTTTCTAATTTAATTTGAAACATATGTTGGGGTCCATTAGTTCTGTGAAGAAAAGTCTGGTTCCTTTAATAATAATAGGATAGTTACAATAGCTTGAATGTTTAGAAGGTGGAGTTATATGAAGGTGCTATTTCTGTTACAGCATGGAGTTTTAGCCAGCAAATAAAAATTCAGCAAGATAGTTTAGAAGATGACTCTCCACCATCTCCACATTGTCAGTTTTACACTGAGCTTTCAGGGCTGGGCTCCTTCTAGGTGACTTGGAACTGCTGGGATTATAGGGGCCTGGAGGCTCTCTGCCCCACTGAGCAGTATTACTTTAGCCATTTAGCCTACGTGAGCTTCCTTACAGGGAGAAAGCTTCCTGGTGCAGTTCCTGCTC
The DNA here is from genome assembly GCF_000001635.26 of Mus musculus. Taxonomy (NCBI): domain Eukaryota; kingdom Metazoa; phylum Chordata; class Mammalia; order Rodentia; family Muridae; genus Mus; species Mus musculus. The sequence continues at coordinate 12,843,226 of NC_000084.6, read as the reverse complement.
TTGCAGCTTCATGATCGTGCACATCCCTTACTGAAGGGCAGAGCATCGTTTTGCAGTTTTGTGGTAAGGCTTGTTCAGTGAGGGAAACTTCTAAAAGCACTTTCAGGTCAACTGTAAGTTTAACAGGTTCCTACACAGGAGGGAAGCACTTTTCCCACCACAGCTTCCCACCCCATTCACTCTTTACAAACAGTGAGGTCAGATGTAGCTGTGGCTGACAGGGAGTGATGCGTAGTTTAGGTGAATAAAGGCTCATTTGTGGTTTGAACAAGATTTTCTAGAGAGGACTGGGTGTTTGAGGGCGTTGATCAGTTTTGCCACTTGGCCGAATCTACATAAATTCAGCATTCAAATGAAAGTATTTGTTAAACAGAAGGAGTTATTCTTCTGTTATTACATTTAAAGATACATAGCATTCTCTTCTTTGGAGAAATTATTTTGATTATGAGAATATCCTAATCATAATATAAACATAACAAGAAGTGATTTTGAGTTTTGTGTGTTGTTGCTGTTTAGGATTACTTATATATATTGCTATTTTATTTCATTATCACACATCTAATAATTATAATCTCATTGCTCTAATGATAAACATTCAAGTCCCTGAGGACTGGAGCTATTCCCAAGATGATAAAGATTTAACCCTGTTTGTCTGGAGAAGTGACCTTGAAGCCAAACTGTATTGAGTTGCTCTCATAATTCTTACTAGAGCTCATGTCCATAAGGACCTCAGGGCACAAAGGGCCCCAGAGTCAGACAGGGAGAGACCTCCTCCTCCTCCAGGGCTTAGAGAGGAGAAATGCCAGGAAGCGGTGGGGTTAGGATGAGGTGAGGAATGGAAGCATGGAGTATTGTGCAAGAGTCCCCAGCGCTCAGATCTAGACATCTGAGCTTTGACCTTCGAGAACTTGGAGGCAGCTGCCTAATCAATGTCTTTTACACTGATGGTGTAGCTCCTGGGTTTGGGCCGACCTCTGCAGTCAGCTTCAAGGCAGGAAAAAGTGAAAGCAGACTGTGTTGAGATGCAGCACTAAGCAACAGGATTCTGCTCTCTGAAACACCAATTTTTATAGTTTTATAGAATCTAGACTCCCTCCAAATTCTCTCTTCTTGTGCCCATTCTCCCAATCCTGGGATTGCAGGCATGCACCACCACAACTAGCTTTAAAACGAGCTAAAATTGCATCTGACAAATAGATTCCGTTATTAAATTGAAAATACACGTTTAAAGGCCATTGTGCTGAATACTGCTTAGCTTATAATGGAAGCCCACAAGAGGTGGAAACTAGTGAAGGCATGTCTGAGGACACTTGGTAGCCTCTCTGACTCCCAAGTGAGTTACTGAGTCAGCGGTGATTCTGAAGTTCTTGATGCAGAATTAGATAAAACTTAGGACCAAACTTAGTGCATCCTGTCTTGTGAGGTTTAGAGGGCTTCATTGCTGTGTAGGATTATACACTCTTGAATTATATGCAGAGGACAGTCTATTTCAAAGGCCAAAAGGTCTGACCAGGCTCTAAGGTTTACACACACACACACACACACACGTATTATGATTAGTGTTGAGGGAGAAATATCTTTTAATGTAATTTCCAAATTGATTAATGCCTTTTTCTTTTACTGGGATCCTCATAATTTGAGCTGAATTTGTTTGGTAGTTAGCAATCTATTTTCATTAGCTAAGCTGTGTGAGAAAAGGTCCTTTGGGAAGAACAAAATTAGCTTAGTAATTGTGCTCATTCATCTGTGCGTGTGTGTAACTCAGCTGCTTTCATTTCTGATGTTGCAGTGGAATTAGATCAAAAGCAAGTAATTTTCACACCTTGAGAAAGGCTGTATTTCCTGCCACTCTGAACTCTTGTATATCTGTATTCTTCTAGGTGAGGAATTTTAAATTGGAACAGGAGCAAGAAAAAAACAAAATTTTGTCAGAAGCACTGGAGACTTTAGCCACTGAGCATCATGAACTAGAACGATCCCTGGTTGAAGGATCCCCGCCTGTCAGCATCCTTAGTGAGGAGGAGTTCTATGATGCACTGTCAGGTAACTCCAGAGCCATTTCATCTGTGTTGTTAGAAGTGGATAGGCCTTGTAGGAGTGGCTGACACGGTAATTTCCCCAGAATAAACACGAAGAGGTTATCAGTGCAGCTCCCCAACTACTGTGCAGCATGTGCATCTGTGTGATGTGTGCATCTGTATGATGTGTGCATCTGTGTGATGTGTGCATCTGGGTGTATGTGTGCACCTGGGTGTATGTGCACATCTGTGTGTGTGTGAGTGCATGTGTGTCATCAAAAGACAGCCTTGGGAATTAGTTCTTGTCCCCCATCTTGCTGAGACAGGCTTTTTGTTGTTGTGCACTGCTGCACCTGCCCTCCAGCTTCCGGGGACTCTCCTATCTTTGCTTCCCATCCGGCCACTGGAGCACTAGGATTGTAGGATATACTACTGCTTCTGGCTTTCCTTGGGTTCTGGGGATTCAAACTCACATCTTTATGGAAAGTTATCTGCCCTGCCCAGCTGGAGGCTGTGTGCGTGTGTGTGTGTGTGTGTGTGTCTTAAGACAAGAATCTGAAGTTTGGTGACAAGCTCAGCACTGAGCAGTACGATGGCTCTCACTGGTGAAGGCATTCGCTGCCAAGCAAGAACCAGCTCTCACCAGTTGTCCCCTGCTCATGCAACATGCTATGACATGTGTGTGCCCCAGCAAATAAATAAATACATTTTTAACCCAAAGAGAGTTGTTACTTCAAGTAAATCACAGTGGTCTCTGCCTATTCTGAAAGAATAAGATATGCTAGAATTTGAATACTGTCAAACTGTGCACGTTGCCTTTGCTCCTTTTCTGTGACTGTCGACCCGGTGCTGCCAGCTCTTGGTACATGCTCTAAGGAGACAGAAAAAGACCGGGTTCTGTCTTGAAAAAGGCCTTTAGAGTTCAGTGTGCTAGAGGCAAAGTAGATAGGGGGCCAGAGTACAGTTGGAGCAGAGGAAAGGAAGCTCTTAACTTTGCCTCAGAAACTATGCACAAGGACAGCACAGTGAACCTCCGGGGAGCATAGACGCCAATGCCTCCAGCCCCGAGAATGATACCGAGCATTACTTAGCATGGACAAATGGGAGACGAGGTAGGGAGAGTTGTGGACAGGGTGCAGAAAGTGGGGCTGCAAAACAGTTTGGATTTTGTGTGTATGTGGGGTGTTATCTGACTTTGAGGGCCAGGGTGTACTTGAACTCATGATCCTGCCTTAATCTTCAAGGTGCTGGAATTATAGGCATGCACCACCATACTTACTGAGTTTAGAAATTAACATTAGAGATTTAAAGATACATGTGAATGCGGAAGGGGAAAGTTCCAGAGAGCAAGGTAACTGAGATCAGCAAGGTTGCAACAGTATTCTATGGAAGGACATGAAAGAGAGCAAGCAGGGTGAGAGACGGCAGAAATGAGAACAAGAGGCTAAGCCAAGAAAGCTGAGGCAGTGGGTGACTGATCACTCGGGGCAGGAAGGGGATATTGGAAGGGTAGAGACTCGGGGGATTCAGGATCAGACCGTTGCTAGTAGAAGTAGGAGAATTAATCAGGGGAACATAACACTGTAATAGCCAGATTTGGAGATAATCAGGACTATGGTGACGGTGGCAGTGTCAGTTAGCTGATGTGATGCATGCTGGGAAGAGAGAAGAGAGAAGATGTAGGAATTGAGAACAGAATGAACAACAAGGGTGAAGGCGTTTACTGTGGTGGGAGGGAGGAAGGCAATGTAAGAACATTTAAGATGGCTGGCATGTACTGTACTCAACTCTGTCCTCTGCCCGTTGATGTTAATTTATGTATTCTGTGGGTGACTTCCTAAAAGAAAATCAGTAGAAATGGTGGCAGTGGTACACGCCTTTAGTCCCAGTACTTGGGAGATAGAGGGAGGTGGATCTACAGAGCAAGTTCCAGGACAGCAAAGGCTACACCAAGAAACTGTCTCAAAAAACCCAAAGAGAAATAGAAAGTGGAAAAGGAAAAAGAAAGTGAGTTAGATGGGTCATAATCTGGTGGCCTAAATGAGAAGTGTCCCCATAGGCTCCCACTTTCACAGTTCCCTGGTGCTGGTCCTGTTCTAGGATATTGTGGAATCTTTAGGTGTGTGGTCTAGGGGAGGAAGATGCCAGTGGGGTGGGCTTGGAGAACTCACAGCCTTCCCTCACCTCTGCTTCACTCCTCTGCTTCATGGTTGATGATGGAAGTGTAATATCCCAGCTTCTGGTTCTGGCTGCCGACTGCCATGCGCCCACCATTATAAACCCGAATGAAGTCTTTCTTCCTTAAGTCACATTTGGTCATGGTATTTTATCATAGCAACAGAAAATACACACACACACACACACACACACACATACTGCAATTCTCACAGGCTCCTCAGAGGCTAGCTAGTTTTTAAAGATTTGTCATCAGTTTAAATTATATGTAGGCACATATGACTATGTGGGTATGTTCCTGTGTGTAAAGAACACAGATATTAGAGTCCCTGAACTGGGAGTCAAGCGTGAGTCCTCTGAAAGAGCAGTATATGTGTCCTTGACCGATGAGCCCTCTCTCTAGTCTCTTCTTCAAGAGGATATTAACAACTTGATACCCCCCTCTTGCAGGCCTTCTTTTAACGATCCCAGGTCCATAAACTCATTCATTCATATATATATATATATATATATATATAATGCATACCTATGAGTTTTAGTTAGGTTTTTCTTGCTGTGAAGAGACACTGTAACTACAGTAACTCTTACAAAGGAAAACATTTAATTGGGGTTGTCTTGCAGTTCAGAGATTCCGTCCTGTAGCGTCATGGCAGGAAGCATGGTGGCATGTAGTAGGCAGCAGGAAAGGTTACCATACTGGGCATGTCTTGAGCATCTGTGACCTCAAAGCCTACCCCCAGTGACTAATTTTTCCAACAAGGCTACTCTTCCTAGTCATGCCATACCCTATGGTCCTATGAGGCCGTTTTCATTCAAGCCACCAAAGCAGGTATACATTGGGACTTGAGGAAAAGCCGTCAACATAGCTAGTCCACTTTATCGTTGGACTTTATCAGCATTGTGGCTCCAGTTCAATCTTTATGTGCACGTAGAACAATTTCTTGAACCATTCTCTTTTTGAGAGACATTTAGCAGCTTCTCCCATCTCTCTGCTTCTGGGTGTGTCGCAGCAGTATCTCTGGGAGGAGGAGGTAAAAATAGCTGCCGCCCCTCCATCCACATTCCCAAATGTGCCTCTTGCTCAGGTGAACTGCTGTGCTGAATCCTAGTATCTCAGAGCACATTCTCTGCTGGCCGTAGCAAATGAAGACAGGTTACACAAACCTTGGTACAGTTGTTTAAACACAGTAGTTCATCTGTGGCTTCTGCACTATTTCTTACTACAAAGTTAGGGAATCCCGGAACAATGTGAAAGATGCATTGAGATGAGGAATCTGATAGTCTCTGTCCAAGCCCTGAGCTGCTGCTGACCTGGCCGCATAGTTCATGGAGATCATAGCAACTCTTTTATATATTTAAAATCTATTTTAATTTTATTTTATTTGTATAACTTCTTGTTATTTTTCTCCCTCACATTTACAAAAATAGTCGATAACATGTATTATATATATTTATGGAGAAATCAGCAAACTCTAAACATGGGCATTTGGGAAGAAGTTACTGGAGAAACTTTATGTATATCACTATTTTCTTTTTCTAAGAATTATCAAATCTCAGCATTTTATAATTCTTTTTAAAATTTTTTTATTATATTTTCTTCATTACATTGTATCCCCTTTCCTGGTTTCCCCTCTGAAAACCCCCTATACCCCCCCCCCCCTGCTCACCAACCACTGACCAAGGGCCTCTCCTCCCAAGACCATCCTGTGCTACATATGCAGCTAGAGACATGAATCTCGCCATATATTTTCTTTGATTGGTGGTTTAGTCCCAGGGAGCTCTGAGGGGTACTGGTTATTTCATATTGTTGTTTCTCCTATGGGGCTGCAAACCCCTACAGCTCCTTGGGTCCTTTCTCTAGAGCTTTCATTGGAGACACTGTCCTCTGTCCAATGGGTAGCTGTGAGCATCCACTTCTGTTTTTGTCAGGCACTGGCAGAGTCTCTCAGGCGACAGTTATATCAGGCTCTTGTCAGCAAGCTCCTGTTGCCATCCACAATAGTGTCTGGGTTTGGTGGTTGAGATCATAACAACTCTTGCTGAGAAATGACTTCATTTTCACACTGTAGTGTCTACTCAGCGGCCTTTCTTCACACTTCCTCCTTCACCTCTGCTATGAGAGAAGAAATCGTACTCTTAAATAAGCCTAACCCTTGTCTGTCCCGCTACCCTGTGCCTTCCCAAGGAGACTTGGTTATTATTTTATTCACTTTTGTTTAAATGCCATGTAACTTAAAACACTAACTTGAAATTAGACTGAAAGAGTAGAGTTTGATTCTCTCACAGTTCCAGCACGCAGAAGTCCTAACGTCAGAGAACATCTGGGCTCTAGGATAGAACCTGGTTCCTTGCTCCAATGACCCACCTGGGTTCCTTGGATCCAGGCCTATCCTCCATCTTCAGAGCCTGAGTAGATCATCTGCGTCTCTGATTCTGGCCATCCCTCCTTCCTGCTGAAGGAACCCTGTGATTACATTGGGCTCACCCAAAGAATCTAGGGCATTCTCCCCATCCCTGGGGAGAATTTTAATTTTAATTTAATTTTAGCTTAAATCTGCAGAATTTTGTTTACTAGGCAAGTAGCATAATTATGGATTCACTCCCTGCTTTCCTTCAGATTCATTGTCTGTCTGTCTGTCTGTCTGTCTGTCTGTCTGTCTCTCTCTCTCTCTCTCTCCCTTAAAAAACTGGGAGAGGTTTTAAATCAGATTTAGAACTCTCAGCTCCTTCTCCAGCACCATGTCTACCTGCATGTGGCCACACTTTCTGCCATTACAATAATGAACTAAACCTCTGAAAATGTAAGAGGTCCCAATTAAATGTTTGTCTTTATAAGAGTTGCCATGCCATGGTCATGGTGTCTCTTCACAGCAATAGAAACCCTAACTTAGACAGGGTACAATGACAGAGCATAGATTGTTGTTAGGGAATGCGCTGGTTTAGTAAATTAGTGGCTTCCCTTTAATTGTGACTGCCTGAGCCCTGAGCAGTTAGCTAGGGTTCCAGTACAAGGCCTGTCTGCCTTTTGTTGAATGGGTCTTATCCAATTAAAGAAGTAATAAAGTATATATATATATATATATATATATATATATATATATATATATATAGAGAGAGAGAGAGAGAGAGAGAGAGTAGTGTTTCTCTTTCTTTTGTTCTTTATTTAACGAACAGTTAATAGCGTGATTCCTGTGTCTTTTCCAGGTATCCTTGTTATTTTAACCAGCCACCTCCTTCCTCTGTATTTACTTCCCTCCCCCTTCCCTACACCCTAGCAGATCATGTCATTCCCGATAGCCCTCTTATCCTTATACTTTTTCTCAGTTTGCCTCCCTCCTCCTCTCTGCAGTCTCACCTTCCCATTTCCCTGATCAGATCGCTTCTACCCTATTCTTCCCTCTCTATTGATACCAACACCCCATCATGGCAGTGGTCCCGGTTTACTTACCTGGTTTCTGTAGTTACTACAGGTTGTGTATTTATTGAAGATCTGGAGCCAGGAACCTCCAGTAAAAGGGAACCCAGAGCATTTGTCTTTTGGGGTCTGGGTTCCCTCACTCATGACCTCTCCTAGTTCTCTCTGTTTACCTGAAGAGGTCATAATCTCGTTTTCTTTGCACCTGAGTAGGGTTCCACAGTGGAGATGTACCACATTTTTATTATCTACAGCCGTCTGTTGGCTGTAGGACATACAGGGTATTTCCGTTTCCTAGCTACTGTGGATAGAGGAGCAATCAGCTTGGCTGAGCAGATACCTGCTCTATAGTAGGATATTGAGTCCTTTGGGCACATGCCAGGGAGTGAGTTGGATAGGTAATATGGTAGATTTATTTTTAGTTTCTTGGGGAATTTTCCACAGTGATTTCCATTATGGCTACACTAGTTTGTAATCCAACAGCAAGCAAACGAAAGTTCTCTTTCCCCACAGCTCCTCCATCGTTTGCTGTGTAGTTCTCTTTCCCCACAGCCACTTCATCATTTGCTGTGTCTTGTCCTGTTTTTTGTTTTTTTTTTTTGTTTTTTTTTTGTTTTTTTTTTGCCATTCTGACTGGAACATTTCAATGTTATTTTTATTTGAATTTTTCTATTTGCTAGGGGGTAACAAAAAAATTTTTTTTGAGATATTTCTTAGCTATTGTTTTTCTTTTGTTGAGAACTTTCTATTGAAGTCACAGGCCCATTTTACAAATAGGTCGTTTGTTTCACCTTGCTTTTTGATGCAAAGTCATTCACTGAACTTGGAGCTATCCATTTCACCAGGCTGGCTGGCCAGCAGGTCCCTGAGATCCATGTGTGTCTGCGTCCTTAACCCTGGGGTCACACATGAATGCTGCGTGACTGGCTTCTATATGGGTGCCTAGCTCCCAGTTTTGTGTGGCAAGCACTTGCCTTACTGAATAGCATTACTAGCCTTTTGAAAGCTAGTTCTTAAAAGTTTTTTAATAGTTCAAAAAGTTTTATTTTAGTAGCAAAAATAAAAAAATAAACCCCTTAAAGTCTGGGAAGTGGCTAACTTGTGTGTTACCTTTTTAAAAGAAAAGGTTTCTTTGATTTGCCTGGGTGGGATTTCACATGATTTCCTGTTTCCCTTTATTGTGTCCCCTTGAGCATTTCCAGATACACAGGATCAATGGAAATCTACTGTTGTGGGTAACACCCACTGTGGGACACAGCCCATGGTAGCATGTAATATTTCTTTTCCAGCCAGTCTTGAGAAAATTATTTTTCTAGTATGTGCTTAGTGACTATTTTACAAAGTTCCACAGAGGTCAGATTCCTTTCTTACAATTTGATTAAATACTCCTGAGTTAAATTATTTAAAAGGAGAAAAATTAATGAGGCGTCACCTTCCATGTTCACTGTGGTGTGTATGTGTGTGTAAGGAATGTAATAGCTATATCCAATAAAATCCCAACTATAGTTCAGTGGACATTTTGTGGGGGAAAGGCCAAACATTCAGTATATATTAAAGCGAAAAGATTTAGCCAGAAGCTAAATGCTAGTTAGCTCTGTGAGAAAGCTTTACTCTGGAGCCAATAAACTTTTGAGAATCAGTGCTTCTTCCGATGCCCTTCCACCTCAGCCTCTCTTCTCTAAGCGGCTTTCATCTCTCCAGCGCTCGCAAGGATCTTCCCACCATCTGCAATAGTGGATGCCTCTTTTGGGGGCAGTGTATTGCATGGTACCTGACACTTTGGGGACATCTCTGTTTCCAGCTCTGAGGTGCTGAGCACAGCAGCACTTTCTAAAAGCTTGTTGAATAAACACCGACAATGTCTGTCTTTCTTACAAACATGTTGAACATCAACAGTGAGCCCAAGGTTGCCAGCTCTTGCTGGTTTCATGCATCTGAGCTCCTTGGTTTGGATTCTGTGGTAGTGAAGGATGCGGGTGGGGGGAGAGGGAGAGGGGGGGCGGCGGAGTGATGGATAGGGTGACAGATGAGAGGAGAATGAGATGTTGCAGAACTGAACCTTGTGGTTAAGTAGTTGTCAGGTGGCACCGTGAGACCTCAGGGTACAGGGAGGCAGCAGCTTGGGGGAGAAACCACATGGTAGACTTTATGAGCTTCTGGTCATCTTGTGAGGAGTCATTTCTAGCCCGGAATGCTGTGTTTCCTGTTTAGTGTTGATGGAGAGACGCCTGCCCATGACTGTTGGAGCTCAGGGTGATTGCTACTGTGTTCACGATCCTCTTAGAAGCATGCTGACATCAGTCAGTCGCTCAGAAAGGCTTTCTTTTGACTACTGTTTGGGTGGAAATGTCCATGAGCTGTACATAAAATCCAGTCATATGGATTATGTCATGTAACAGAAGCCGTTTTAATATTTTTAGCAGCTTAAGTACTGGGCATTGATAAATCACACTTTTTTTCAATCAATAAAAATAAAAACCAAAACCAAATCAGAGGATAGTGATGACTTCCTTTGTCATGTCACAATTGTGGCCTGTGTCACATAGTTGCATCTGTTGGCGCCTACTATTTGGCACGTTGATAAGCCAATGGTGTTCACACTGAGCAGGTACAGGATTGGACCGTGTTGTAAATGCCTTTAATAAAGACCAGAAAGTGCACTTCGAGCATTTTAAGGCATAGATGGTGGTTTGAATATGCTTGGCTCCCAGAGTGGCACTCTTAGGAGATGTGGCCTTGTTAGAGGAAGTGTGTCACTGTGGAGGTGGGCAATGAGATCCTCCTCCTAACCATGTAGGAACCAGCCTTCTTGAGTCCTTCAGATGAAGATGTAGAACTCTCAGCTCCTGCATGATGCCTGCCTGGATGCTGTCATACTCCTGGCTTGAGGACAATGGACTGAACCTCTGAACCTGTAAGCCAGCCCCAATTAAATGTTGTCCTTATAAGACTTGCCTTGGTCATGGTGTCTGTTCATAGCAGTAAGACCCTAACTAAGACAACACTGTTCACTGTTCTCCATTCCCGTATTTACAACTCTCTCCCACAGCTTAACTTTTTAAAATGTATTTGAGTACACTGTCACTGTCTTCAGACACATCAGGAGAGGGCTTAGGATCCCATTACTGATGGTTGTGAGCCACCGTGTGGTTGCTGGGAGTTGAACTCAGGACCTCTAGAACAGCAGCAGCCAGTACTCTTAACTGTTGAGCCATCTCTCCAGTCCCACAACTTAACTTTTTATGGCTGTATGTTTTTACATGTCCCTTTTTGGTATTGTTTCCACGTTCTCTGGGCCTGCTGTCATTGGGTGATCTCAACTACCTTTTTACACGTTGTGTCTACTGCCCTGTGTACTTGATAAAGAACTAAATGATGTCTTTTTCTTGCTTTTTATTTTTGGTAACACTTGTTTCTTATCTCCCTGGCACTGTGAGTTCCTTAAGGGTGGAGTCTCTGTGATGAGTTGGTTGATTCACAGCACCACAGACTCCATCCATACCATAGGGTGTGAGCATTACTAAGCCTCCTCTGTGGTGTATATGGTACAGCATTCTAGAGAGGATGTGACTGTTCTTAAATCCCCTCTGTAGTATTATCATACAGCATTCTAGAGAGGATGTGACTGTTCTTAAATCCCTTCTGTAGTATTTATCATACAGCATTCTAGAGAGGATGTGACTGTTCTTAAATCCCTTCTGTAGTATTATCATACAGCATTCTAGAGAGGATGTGACTGTTCTTAAATCCCCTCTGTAGTATTATCATACAGCATTCTAGAGAGGATGTGACTGTTCTTAAATCCCTTCTGTAGTATTTATCATACAGCATTCTAGAGAGGATGTGACTGTTCTTAAATCCCCTCTGTAGTATTTATCATACAGCATTCTAGAGAGGATGTGACTGTTCTTAAATCCCTTCTGTAGTATTTATCATACAGCATTCTAGAGAGGATGTGACTGTTCTTAAATCCCCTCTGTAGTATTTATCATACAGCATTCTAGAGAGGATGTGACTGTTCTTAAATCCCCTCTGTAGTATTATCATACAGCATTCTAGAGAGGATGTGACTGTTCTTAAATCCCCTCTGTAGTATTATCATACAGCATTCTAGAGAGGATGTGACTGTTCTTAAATCCCTTCTGTAGTATTATCATACAGCATTCTAGAGAGGATGTGACTGTTCTTAAATCCCCTCTGTAGTATTATCATACAGCATTCTAGAGAGGATGTGACTGTTCTTAAATCCCCTCTGTAGTATTATCATACAGCATTCTAGAGAGGATGTGACTGTTCTTAAATCCCCTCTGTAGTATTATCATACAGCATTCTAGAGAGGATGTGACTGTTCTTAAATCCCCTCTGTAGTATTATCATACAGCATTCTAGAGAGGATGTGACTGTTCTTAAATCCCCTCTGTAGTATTATCATACAGCATTCTAGAGAGGATGTGACTGTTCTTAAATCCCCTCTGTAGTATTATCATACAGCATTCTAGAGAGGATGTGACTGTTCTTAAATCCCCTCTGTAGTATTATCATACAGCATTCTAGAGAGGATGTGACTGTTCTTAAATCCCCTCTGTAGTATTATCATACAGCATTCTAGAGAGGATGTGACTGTTCTTAAATCCCTTCTGTAGTATTTATCATACAGCATTCTAGAGAGGATGTGACTGTTCTTAAATCCCCTCTGTAGTATTATCATACAGCATTCTAGAGAGGATGTGACTGTTCTTAAATCCCCTCTGTAGTATTTATCATACAGCATTCTAGAGAGGATGTGACTGTTCTTAAATCCCTTCTGTAGTATTTATCATACAGCATTCTAGAGAGGATGTGACTGTTCTTAAATCCCTTCTGTAGTATTTATCATACAGCATTCTAGAGAGGATGTGACTGTTCTTAAATCCCCTCTGTAGTATTATCATACAGCATTCTAGAGAGGATGTGACTGTTCTTAAATCCCTTCTGTAGTATTTATCATACAGCATTCTAGAGAGGATGTGACTGTTCTTAAATCCCCTCTGTAGTATTATCATACAGCATTCTAGAGAGGATGTGACTGTTCTTAAATCCCTTCTGTAGTATTTATCATACAGCATTCTAGAGAGGATGTGACTGTTCTTAAATCCCTTCTGTAGTATTTATCATACAGCATTCTAGAGAGGATGTGACTGTTCTTAAATCCCCTCTGTAGTATTATCATACAGCATTCTAGAGAGGATGTGACTGTTCTTAAATCCCCTCTGTAGTATTATCATACAGCATTCTAGAGAGGATGTGACTGTTCTTAAATCCCCTCTGTAGTATTATCATACAGCATTCTAGAGAGGATGTGACTGTTCTTAAATCCCCTCTGTAGTATTATCATACAGCATTCTAGAGAGGATGTGACTGTTCTTAAATCCCCTCTGTAGTATTATCATACAGCATTCTAGAGAGGATATGACTGTTCTTAAATCCCCTCTGTAGTATTTATCATACAGCATTCTAGAGAGGATGTTACTGGTAACCACATCCCTTCTGTAGTGTAAATGGTACAGCATTGGAGAGTGAGAGCAGTGGGGGTGTTCTCATTGTCCATTGTGGTATTAAAATTACCTGTCTGCTTACTCAAGCTGTGCATCTAGTGTAGGTATATATGAATGAATGAAGTTTATCCTTTAAGCTTTAGATTGACTTTGGGTGGTTTTGTTTGTTTGTTTGTTCTCTTTGTTTGTTAAACTACAATATTAACTACATAGTCCAGGTTTGTCTTGAATTCACTACGTAGCTGATGGTAGATTCAAACTCATCCTTCTTTCTCAGTTTCCAAAGAGCTGAATTTAAAGGCAAGCATCATTGGGCCTAAATAATGTGGGGTGTGTGTGTGTGTGTGTGTGTGTGTGTGTGTGTGTGTGTGTCTGTCTGTCTTTTCTCTCTCATTTTCTATTAAATAAATGTCTACATTAGGATTTGGTGCGCATTTTGTGCTTCTTAAGTATTGTGAGGATTTTGTTAGTCAAATATATTTTAAGTGTGCGTTATCTCAGCTGCTTGGTTAGGTATAAGCGTACCCAGATAAGTAAGATTCAGTCTTTGGAATCAGTAGGCTTGTTGGCAGGCTAGGAAGAGAGTCTGTAGTATAGGAGACAATGACGTGTGTGATAAGGTCTTCCAGTCTTCTGCAGCCTCATTCCCAAGTTTAGACCCAAGTTTGTCTTCTTTGTAATGTTCTCCTCTGTAATCTCAGTTTTACAGTCTATAACAAGACCTCTGTCTCCTTTCTTTGCCCTATCCATAAAGCTCTGCCCTGATGTTTCTTTGACTGCACCAAGGACTCTCCAGTGTCCTCTCTCCCTGCTTGGATTGTGTGGGCTATCACATAATCTCCTGCTGCATTCTCTCCCCAGATGGACTCAGCTTGCTCAGCTCCAAGCTATGCTTCCTCTCCCATGTCAGTCTCCAGCAACAACTTGCTAGCCATTGCCAGCAGTTCCTAATTTTAAGTCCATGGCTATTCCTTCCATCCATTTTTGCTGCCTGCCAAATCTATTATCAAATGGAGACGCCTATGCCATTGAGAACCTCTTTTGTTTTCATTGACAAAGCCACACCTCATGGGCATCTGCTCCCCTGTGCCCCTTGTGTGCCGTTGTGTTCTATTTTTATTATATTCTGTAGACATAGATAACTGGGTCTGTGTGGTGCTTTGAATCAGAAATGTCCCCCCCAAGCTCATGTATTTGAACATTTGGTCCCTGGTTTGTGCTACTTGGGAAGGCTGAGGAACATTTAGGAGGTAGAACCTTGTAGAGGAAGCGCATCTCCTGGCAGTAAGAGTCCATAGCCTTGCTGCGTTTCTGTTCACTCTGCTTCCTGCCTGTGTTTGAAGATGAGCTCCTTCAGCTTCTTGCCCTGTCTCACTGCTGCCAGTTTTTCCTTTTGCCAGGGACTCTCCCTCTGGAACTGTAAGCCAAAATAAACTCTCCCTGAAGTTGCTTTGGTGGTGATGTTTATCCCAGCAGTAAAAAAGTAACTAATGTTGAAGGATTGCTGTAACAGGCCTGACCATGTTGCTGTTTTGGAAGAATGTGGAAGACATTAGAACTTTGGACTAGCAAACTAAGCCAGTAAGCAGGGTTCGTCTGTGGTGTCTGGGTTTCTGTCATGGGTTCACTCAATGGTAGGCTGTGATCAAGATATATCTCTTTCCTCCCGGGCTTGTTTTGATATGAGAGTGGACTCCATGAGCTGACGTGTTTCGATGTATGGTCCCTTAGTGGTGCAGCTATTTGGGAAGGATTAGGAAGCATGGTCTTGTTGGAGGAGGTGTGTCACTAGGGGCAAGGTTCGAAGTTTCAAGACTAGTGCCATTCCCACTGTGCCCCTCTGCTTCCTTGTGATGGAAGGACCGCTCTTGGCTGTCCCTGCTGTCATGCCTTTGTTTTGCCACCATGGACCATAAGCTAAGTTAAATGCTTTCTTTTATGAATGACCTTGGGCATGATGTTTGTCACAATAGAAAAGTAACTGAGACCCCTCCCCAAGTTACTTTTGGTCTTGGTGATTATCACATACATAGCCCTTTACTGAAACCAGTGCTTCCGTGCCTCGAGTTCTAGCCCCTGTCATTCACGTAAAGGCATCTTTCTTTACCCAGTCAGCTGTGGTTCCTTGTCCTCATCAATATCTATTGAAACATCTGTCCTTGGCCATCAATTGCCTCCACTGCTGTTCTTGTGTTCATGCTTACAGCAGGCGTTCCTAATGCTCTTTTCCCTCATGTACTGCTGTCTTAGCCACACTCTCCCCACAGCTTTGATATGGTCAAGGAACCTCTTCTTGTTCCTTCTTCACTCTCTAGACTTGCACGTGTTCTGCCTACGGGCTAGAGTAACCACACATGACCAAGCAAAGCTATAAGTATGGCATCTAGAAAAGCCATAAACTCACTTTAAACATGAGAGCTTTCTAGAGTGTGAACTTTGTGACAACATGATGTTGCCATGTCAAGACTTGATAAGCCATGAATGTTCTACATGTGGTCTCCAGACCAGTAACATGGAGATCTCCTGAGAGTTTAGTAGTTACATAAAACCTGAGGGCCCAGTTCAAAGGTAGAGGAGAACTTGCTCATCTGCGCTTTTACAACTCCTTAGTGACTCAGATGTGCATCACAGCCCATGTGGCATTGATTCCATGCCTTTAGACCTTGCCCCCATTTTGATAACTACCAGCTCTGCATCTCCAGTCTCATTCTTCACCTGGACTCCCAACTCATCCAGACACTTCCTTGCTTAGTACTTACTGTCTGCCTGGGACGCCTATGTACCATTGGGTGTCTATGTACCATTGGGTGTCTGAGAGAGAACACTCCCACAAGTTTGCCCTCTACACCTTGGTAAATAGAGGGGCTGCATTACCACTCCCAGAGGCCAGTGTTGCATGAACCCTTGCATGATCCACCAGAGACTCTTTCTCTTTTCCTCACATTCCACCCATCATCAAATCCTGTCAGATCGACCTTTAAAGGACAGCAGAATCGGAACATGTATGCTCAGTCTACCCAGTCCCAATCTCCTTCGTGTGTCAGCTGCCTTGTCTCAGTAGCTCTCCAAGTGGTCTCGCTGCTTGTACCTTAGATCACACAGTATTTTAGTACTGGATACTGAGGGATCCTTTGTAGGTGTGGATCTGCATCGCCTTTGCACAGAGCCCTCCAATGGCCATAATAAGTGCTAGCATCTTAGGGACCTGGTTCTCTGCCACTTTCTCACAACTGTCTTGTCACCTCCCTCGTTCCAGTCATACTGAGCCAATGCTAGGCTTAAATTTACCGTGTGTACCCTCAGGCCTCTGATCTTTGTTCTTTCCTCTTCTTGGAAGTCTCTTAGCCAAGGCATTTGTAGTTTGTTGTTCTTAATATCTCACCTTTTGTTTTTCCTGTTTATGGACATCGTTACAGTCTTTTTCTATTCTGGTAATGCCTTTCACATAGTAAGTATCTGTTGATTGCACACAACTAAACTATAAGCTACTTAATGGGGGAGGAACTTGTGTTAAGTTCAAAGATGTTAGTCAAAGAAGTGCTCAGCAAATATGAATTGGGCAAGTGGTTAAGAGCTATTCTTGTCTAGCCACTCTCTCCTTTTGGACCCCACAGATATGACTCTGCTCTTCTGGTAGGTCTCCTATTCACATTCTTTTCTCTGTTTTTCACACATTATGTCCCTAGGTGTACTGAGAAGCAGATCTCCAGACATATGCCCTCATAAGTGCTAGAACTTTTAAACAGTACCTCATCTGCAACATAGAATCTTTGCAGATATTATTAATTAGGGTCTTTGCAGTGCAGAGACCATCAGCTTTCTGGGTTCTATCGAAGTCCTTTCACAAATGCTCTCATAAAAGAGGCAAGAGGCAGATTACATAGCTATGTGAGGAGAGGTGTCATGGAGGTAGCTAGAGATTGGATTAAGAGCTTGCAACATCTGCACCCATGCAGATGGGCAGAGACTCAAGGGTCTTCTCTAGAGCCCCCAGGTACAGTACTGCCCTACCAGTCTGATTTTGACTCAGGGAAGCTGATGTTGAATATTGGGACTCCCAAATTCTTAAATCCTTTCTGTGATTTTAATCCAAGTCTGTAGTTAGAGTACCGTGGGCAATGATATATCATAGCTACATGCAAAGTCTAAATCAGATGTTAGCCATCATCTTGTAAAACAGTTGCTGACTCCTGTCACCTGTGGGTTCAAGTTCAAACTCTGTGGTCTGACCTTGTGTAACACCAGTTTCTGAGGACTCTATCTTTCTCTGTGACTACCCTCTTCTCTGGCTGTGCCACGGTATCTTGGCCACGTACCTTCAGCACTCAGTTCTTAGCAACACCCAGTGTTCTGCCTTGCCTTGAAGTCATTGACTTTATCCTTCCTTGCTGAAGCCTGTTTGTCAGGTTTTCTCAGAAGCTGGCCCTGCCTTCCCTACGAGCAGCTCCCTCCAAATTCTCAAACATTCTCAGACAGATGTGCTTACAGATGTGTATGTCTTCCATTATTGTGAATGTTGAGTTCTTGTGGGGCACCAGCCATATCTCATGAAGCTCTCCAAACTGTCTGTGAAGCTAGTCTTTAGGTAGTGTGTTGTAGGTACTTTACAAATACAGGTTTGTTGGTTACATGAAACTCTTCCAAAGTACAATTACTCTCTAACTGGGCTTCAGCTGCAGAATTATTAGATGCATCTGTGATCGTCATGAAGATAGTGTAGAAGAGTCTGTCAACCAAGACTAATTGGAAACGTGAGATTTCATACTCAGGTACATTAAGGTTTTCCAAAGCATGTTGTTGTGGTTCATGTAATTCTTCAACTATATGCAAAGATCTTACGAGTTGAAGAAAACAGAATAGATTTATTCCTTAGGGACCAGCAAGTACTTTTGAGAAGTTCTGTCACAAGCATCAGCATGTCTTGACCTCAGACTCCCTTTGGGGAGGATGTCTAGAATGTCTGTGACCTGCATTCATGGCCAAGATTCTGCCTCATGCTCTCCTTAGTCCCTTATAAATTACTACAGCAGTCTCTTGGCAAGCAACCCTGGAATTATCTTATTTTCAGTTCATAATTTAAGTAGGACTGTGATCAGTTTTATTTCTCTGTTCTGCTCGCTTATTTATTACTGTTATTTTTGAGTTTATGCAGTTATACCTACGGGCAAATAAAATTGTGACACTGACATTTAAAGCTATACCTAGGGCTATCTCAGGCATCATAAGAGCAGCTCGAATTCATGGATAACCATTAACAATGAAAGCTTTAAATCGAGCCTGCGTTTCTTCCCCTTCCTGTAACCTTAAGAGGAGGAAACATGATTTGGATGCTGTCACAGTCCTTCCAAGTCTTCTGCTTTGGTCTTGTTCGTTCTTGGGCTAGTTTTCAAAGATCATGTCAGAATACTTATCAGAACAGCCCAGGAGAATTATTGATAAGTTTATAATGTGAACTTTCTGACTTGTTCTTCCAGCCTTTTTATGGTAGGAAGGATTAATTAGTCAACCCCTGAAACACTCCTGTACTCTGAAAAAGCTAAGGTAAGGACTATCTCAATTCTAGAGTAATGTTGGAGTTTCTGTAACCCAGTCACAGTACTTGGCCCATGCTATTTTGGTTAGAAGGAGGACTGTGTTAATCACATTTTGTCACTGTGACAAAATGCCTGAGCAAATCAACTAAGAGGAGGAAAAGGTTATTTGTTTTAGGCCAGAATTGACTGGCTCAATGTCATTTGGCTTAAAGTGACACAGAACATCATAGTGTGCTTTAATAGGAGGGAATCTGTGACAGAGGACGCTGCTCACTGCATAATGGCTTGGAAGTGGCAAGGGGTGAGGGCGGGTACCAGGAACAGGATGCATTCTTCAAAGTCCCTAGTAGTCTGCCTTCTCCTTCATGTGGCCCCGCCTTCCACCACCCTCAATGGACAGCAGGGGATGGACCCACTGCTCAGACAGAGCCCTCCTGTGTAATCACTTGTCTGAAGGTGCCTTTGATCCACAAGTGTGGAGTGTACTTCATAGCCAAACCACAGTGCCACATTCAATTGGAACTGTGTTGAGAACAGTTCTGACTTCTAATATGACCAGAGCTTTAAACATCTGAGTAATTACCACATTAAAAACATTAGAGGGTTTCCTGTTGCCTCCGCCCTTCTATTAATGTTACTACTGTTTATTTAGCCAGAGATTGTTGTGACCTTCGGTTTCTCCATCGTGTTTTGTTGCTGTACTTTTTCTGTAAACTATAGCTTCCATGACAACTCACTGACTCCTTTAATAACCACACCAGGTTTCCCATTCACCGTCTTTAGGCTAGATGGATATTCCCAATTGCCTTGAGGAAGATCTGGGAGTGATGCCAGAAATCTCAGAGTCCCCTTGCTCTATTTTTTGGGGACCAGTGAGGCATCCTAAAAGTTCTGAGTTCATTTGCATATCATAGGATCATAATTGTTTGTAGGGGAAAGTTCAGGAAAAAGGTAAATGGCTAATATGATGTGAACTATATATTGTTAAAATCAACTTTTTGTGATTGCATTTAAAATATTAGAAAAAATCAGTGGGATTAATAAAAAGTCAGTGGGAGCAATTTTGATCCCATATGATCTTTTGAAAGTGATCCCGAGATCAGAGCTGACCTGCCCAGAAATTCAGTTCATGTATTAAATATGTAAGGCCTTTGGCTTGTCAGGTTTTGGTTGGAGTTACATTTTTGTCTTTGTATTTTTGTTGTTACTTTTTCATTGTAAAATTTATAAATTTTACATAAATTGTTCATCCTGAGTAAGCATTTTTGAGTATACTGTGTGTTAGGATTAGGTCTATTCACATCACTGTCAACATTCCCATCTGAGTGTGTCCGCTTTCATGACTGTAACAAGTGTTTGAGATGATTCACTTAACGAAGTGAGGTTTATTTGGGCTCCCAGTTCTGCAGGATTTGGTCCACTCTCAGCTTTTCAGTTGGCCACATCATCACTTTTCGGCCCGTAGCACAGAGCACATCGTGATGCAAACCTACACTGAAGCAGAACTGTCCCCTCAGTGAGAAAAAAGCACGAGAAACATCTCCTTTAATGATAGATCCCTGTTATACCTCAGCTATGTTCTGTCACTGTGGGGACACCATGATCAGGGCACCTCTTATAAAAGGAAGCATTTAATGGAGACATTGAGTAGTTTGATTCTGGGGCTCTCCGTGTGAAACAGTGAAGCTCTGGAAATGGGTTGATGCGTTTGTGTTAAAGGTGTGCACATGAAGAATAGGTTCCTGTTGCTAGTTAAAGCAGTCTTTGTTATACAGAAATACGAGGCCTGGTGCCGCGCTGCTTGCCATGAGGTTCTGTGCTTTCTACTTTCATACATGATCAACTTCATACCCATGAGGTAAAAAGCACTTGTTAGAAAACAAAATTCAGTTCCCTGCAATATAAAACATAGGATTGTCACCCTTGATTTGCTCTTTGTCTTCTGTTTGCTGTTGCTGCTTTTTTCTAATCTTATGTAGTATGTATATGATGCACGCTCCTTCCTGTATCTTCCCTTGCTGTTTTATAAGCATCGTTTTGCTCCAGTATTGGCTCATACATTCCTCTTACCTGGTATGACAGTTGCTGTGATGTCACGCTGTCTTCTCCTCCCTGTCTTACTTGTCAGCTTACTCAGCCCTTCGCTGACACTGTTCTCTACTGTGAGAATGGACTGACGCCTGATGGCCACTGTCCTCATTCTGACTTCTGTTACTGTACCTGCAACAATTTACTGAGCACATTTGTTTGCCTCACAGTGTACTTCTGCTGGACCGTGGGCAGCTGCCAGGGCTCACTGTTCGGGACTCTCTTCTGCCTGCTTTGCATATGGTTCCTAGGAAGGGAGAGGTAAACTGAGCAGTGTCAGAGATGGTAGGTGAGTCACAATCAGAATTGAAAAATGGCCACTAGACTCAGCAGAATAGAGCTACTTAGTAACCTTTGTCAGAGCTTTTTAACTGATAGTCCAGACAGAGGAGGCGTTCGGGAGGGGTGAGGGCAGGGAAGAGGAAGGAGGGGGAGCAGAAAGATGACAAAGAGAAGGGACACAGGGAGTATCCAGGGAGGACAAGTGTCTGCAGTGCCATCTGGTCTGTGTCTCTGGGATGGGATGAGCATGGTGGTCCCTTATGCATATTTCTAAAATGACCAAAACACATGAAAGTGGGACCTCAGCTTATGTGTGTGCCACACTGAGATCTAACTGGGAGAAAGTCGGTCTCTGCTCGGGGAAAGCTCTTACCTGTCTCTTGTTTGCTGTTTACCGCGCATCTTTTTAGTTTAAAAACAAACCATGAACAAAAGCTTTTTAAGTAGGAAAGTCCCTTTCTGTCATTTGTGTCTTTTAAATTTCAAACACAGAGTATCTTGTGGATAGCAGTGTTTCAGAAAAAAGCCTAAGGACTGTTTGATGGCTTTTTTACTTTTGACATCTAAATTACATAGTACAACTGCATTTCAAATCCTAAGACAATGCTGTTTAAACTCTTAAAACTCGTGATAGTCTACACAGAAACCAATCGCGGGCTCCATACACAGCTCCATACGCTGCAGCATGAGCTCATGAGCCTCTTCTGGCTGATGTGTTCCCAGCTCTGACTCAGGCTTGTTCCAGAAGCCCCTGTTAGAAGTGTTTTCACTTCTAGCATTTACCACCACAGCCTCCAGGACAAAGGTGACATTAGATACAATTACCTTGCTGCGCACAAATTAAAGCTTGCTAGTGATTTCTGGAATCTTCTATGTAGTTGTTGCACCACAGTTGACCTCAAGGAGCTAAAACCATGGTATGTTAGTTTGGGTTTCCATTGCTCTCAAGAGACATCATGACCGAAGCAACTTTTATAAAGGACAATATTTAATTGGGGCTGGCTTACAGTTTCAGAGGTTCAGTCCATTATCATCATGGCAGGAAGCATGGCAGCATTCAGGCAGGCATGGTGCCAGTGAAGGAGCCAAGAGTTCGACATCTTGATCTGAAGGCAACCAGGAGGAGACCAACATCCTCAGGCAGCTAGGAGGAAGCTCTCTTTGCCCACCCCCACAGTGACACATTTCCCTCAACAAGGCCACACCTCCTAGTAGTGCCACCCCTGGACCAAGCATATTGAAATTAACACACATGGCAAGCCAAACAGTGTGTGTGGGAGGACTACTAGTATGTGTCTGTATTGTGGTGCATGAGAGAACAAAGCTGTGGCCTTTCTACAAGTTGGGGCTCAAGGTGTCCCATATAGTGCAAGCAGCCATGGTACAACTGGCACTGGATCCCAGTTTCCTTCTGAATCAACATAATGGGATCGCAATAAGACTCCATGCATTGAGCTAAGTGCTAGCATGTAGTAGAGGACAAAAAGCCTAAGCTACTTGCTGCTGGGCTACATGCGTAGCAGGTGGGAGTTCTGTACTAACACGCACCAAGCCAGTTATTCAAGCTGTGCAAGGCAAGTTTCTCAGAGCTGAGCACAAGAGGGTAGAGTCAAACAGGAGATCACAGACCGTCTTTGAATAGTGTTTGACCAGAAACAGAGGCCTCCTATGAAAAGGCTTCTAGAGAATGAGTGGCTACTGCTTTGAGCTGAAACAGGCTATTCAGAAAGAAGTGGTCAAGCTGGGGTTTGGGTCCCAGGTTCCTACTTGCAAGCCAGGAGATTGTTAACATACTTACTTAGGTAATTCAGAGCCTTGTCTCACCTTTTGCAAAGTATCCTGAGGATGCTTGGAGACGATGTGGACTGTGAGGATCTCAGCAGATGCCGTGGCTGGTACAGAAGTGAATCATCTTCTTGGTCCCCAGCAAGCAGAAGGCTCCATTCTGAGTTCCTAGGCAACTAGAAATGTCCTTAGAACAACTGCCTCACAACTGATGTATGGACATAGAAGTTGAGATGGATCATGCAGAGCAGTGTTGTTACATGTATTCTTAAAATTGCCTTTACTTTTGTTACTGCAGGATTTGATATGACTTAAACGTCTCATAAGTGCAAAACTGGAAATATTCCTTTATATACAAAGTTTTAAAATTGAACCTTTTTTGGGTATGCTAAAGTTAAGATGCCTTGAGAAGGAGAGAATAGAAATTTGGGGGTGGGAGACTACTGAATATGATTTCTTGAAGGACTCAGCAATCTTTGGCTCTCTCTAAGTATATATAATCAGTTTAACTGTAACTTTATATAAGTGTCCATCTGTCACATAAGTCCATGTGAGCTGCAATGGGAGCAGGTTCTCTGAAATCCCGAGGAGGTGTTTGCGGATGGATTAAGAAAGGACAAAGCAGGCTGCTTGAGTTTCACAACCCGATGCGATGTGTGGAGGGAGATAGCCATTATTAGTGACGCCTTTGCACCCAGGTTCAGTACATTCATCATGAGCCCGCTCTGCCACAGGTTCCGAGTCCGAGGGGTCGCTGACTTGCCTGGAAGCTGTGACAGCACACTCCTTTGAAGAGAACGAAGTGCCTGGGAGCAGCGGAAAGCACAGAATGTCTGAAGGAAAAGACTGTGGTGGGGGAGATGCGCTCTCCAATGGCATCAAAAAGCACAGGTACGGAGGCTCGGATAGTACTCAGCCATCATGGTCACACAGCTCGGGCTCGAAAGTGAATGCTTTCCTCTGCTTCCTCCCCAGTGCTGGGTGTTTATGTTTATGTTGGCATGATTGGAGGAACTCTTTCTTTGTCCGCTTGGAGGAAATGTCCCCTGTATGTTCAGAGGCAGAGCTAGAGCTTGGTTTTAGCCCCCAGGCTTTCAGGAAGTGTCTGATCCTGTGATTGGGAGTGAGGCTCTCAGAACCACCCATTGAAACTGATGCTCTGTTCCCAGCTCATCATCCATCTTTCATGACTCTGCCTCCCAATGCTATTTTGGTTCCTAGTCATTTGATCTTCTTGTTGGTTTTAAGAGCGAATAGTCATGTTGCCAGCCTGCTGTCACAATCTAGTTAAATTAAACAAAGGCTGTCACTAAGGTCCAGGATTTGCTGAACACATTCATTTTATATGTTCTAATGACATTAGTGTTTTATTTCCCCAGTGGGTTCATGCAAGAGATTGTCCCAAATGGTGAGGTGTAATAGACACCATAGCTCTCTGGTTTCTGAGCAAGTTCACAGAGTGGTAGAGTGTAATTTTATAAATTACTATCAAGTGGGTTATCCTGTCGTCTTCACGGGAGATGCTAGTGGTTAACTTCTCCAACAATATTCTGTGTGCTTTATAGCTATAGATTGTATAACACCACGGTTCTGACCACAGCCGCCTCAAGCATTGCTCAGTGCTGCTCTGATGTGTGCGTTCCCTTGTTTAAAAAGTTTCTAAGTTTGCATTTCTCTAAAAAAAGAAAATGGATTTTTAAATACTGCAAAGTTCATGTGACAGTGACTTAGAAAGTGACCTGATTAAAGCAGCTTTCCTTTGTTGATTCTCATACTTTAATGGCTTCACTGCTACAGATGATGTGGCTAGTAGTGTCTTCTACAACTCTTCTCCATAGCTAGCAGCAGTAACTTTGTCACATAGGACTGACATATGTGTGTGTGTGTGTGTGTGTGTGTGTGTGTGTGTGTGTGTGTCCAGGACATGAGATACTTCCTAGTAAACCCCAGATGAGTATCTGTAAGAGACACCGCCAGTTACTAAACACATGTTGTGTTCTCAGTGGCAAAACAAGCAAACTCTGGTAAAATAAAAAAACAATCCGAGTTCTTGAGATAGTTATTAAAAATACCCAAATAAGTACAGTGCCAGGGGCCAAGAAGCTGCTCTGGGCCGTGGCCTCTGGGACTCCCCTCTGGCCTTTAACCCTTCTGTATATGTGCTGTCACAAGATGGTAGCTATTTTGTGTTTAAAGTGATTATGCTGTACTAATGTATTCTGATCTCTTAGTCAGACCCAGAAGGGTACAAATATGCAACTCGGAATTGTTAAGTTAAATTCAGGCCAAGCTGTATGGAGAGAAGACATAAGTAACTAGAGGCCTAACCAGAAAAGTTACATTTATAATTAAGGGGCATCCTAGTAAAATGGTAAGTACAATAACTTGTTTTTCTGTTACTCTGTTTCATCAGAAGTAGAGAAGTTCAAAAATTGTCAGAAGTCTTACTAATTGCAGGCTTGGAAAAGGTAGCTTTGAAATGCCCATGGTTTGTAAGACTCACCTATAGCCAGGGGATATGTGGGTATATATGGATTATAAATTGTTTTTCTTTCAAATAAGAAATGAGAAACTTTACTAATTATAAATCCATGTTAACTGATATACTGATAATTTTATAAAAGTATTTCAACCATTTTTCTAATTTTTCATGAAACTATTTGTCCAATAGAAAGATAATTTAACAATGGTTAAAGTCTCACTCCATTCATTTAGACAGTACCCATTTTTTTCTGATATAAAATATACCTTAGTTGGCAGGTCAGTGCTCAGCCTCTACCATACTGCGTTCAGTTACATTGACAAGGCTTTCTTGACATCTGGGCCAGACTCCAAACGAGCAGTTCTTTGTACTTGCACCTAATTTCTTTTGAGCTCTGATCTTTTAACTTGTAGTACTTTCCCCCAAATACTTCTCCTTGGTAAACATATGGGTTTTAGCGTGTCAGTGACTATAATGTAAAAATACAAAGCAGGCAGTAAGTGGCTGCCAGACTCAGGGGAGGTTCTGAGAATGCCATTTCCTATATCAGTAGCATCCACAATTAGAGGACACAAGTGATCCTTCCTAGCAGAGGGGGAGCTGCAGTGGCAACCGCTGCAGCAAGTGCTTAGAGACAAGACATTAAGGCAGTCACAACATCAGAAATCAGACATGATTCTTGATTCATTAATTTTTAAACATTTTTAAATTGAGAGCCCATAGCTCTCAATTAATTTACACACAAGAACTTGAGAAATAAAATTGTCATTATCCACAGATGACATATTTGTCTACATAGAAGACAGTATCCATAGAAAAATTGTGAAAGTTAGTAAAAAATATTTGGCATGGTTGTTGCATACAGAATTACATTTTTGTGCATTAGCAACAGAAACTGGAATTAAAACTAGAGGAAAAGAAATGCTTGGAGCAACTACTAGAAGTCACAAGCTTATCAATTTTGGTGACCCCCCAAATTCACCCACACAGTAAGAAAAAGATATGGATAATTTTGAAAATGAATACTCATCATAAAGGTCCTCTTGCCAGATTGATCTGTAGATATAATACAATTTTAGTTCAAGTTACATTCTTTTTCCTTGGAAGCTGCGAAGTGGGTTCTGAAGTGTATAGCGAAGCACAGAGGGTTTTCAAGAGTCAAAACCAGGAACTAGATCACATGAAAGGATGCTGTTTTCTCTACTGAATGTCAAGGTCTGTGGCAGAACACTTAGTTCAGACTTTTCTAGGAGATTGATTGACTTGTAGAAAATCATCATATGGAGGAAAACTGGTCTTTTAATAAAGCTAGCATGGAAGATCAGTGAGGGAAAGAAAAACCGGAGGGTGGTGGTGGCGGTGGTATGGAATAATTAGTAATCATCTACTTCAGGAAGGGTAAGAATGAACTCTCTCATAGTAGGTCCCTCCCTATCTCCAGGCTCACTAGCTCCAGGTTTAAGCTACTGTATATGGAAGGTACTTTCAAAAGTTGAAATAATTGTTTCATGTTAGGTATTCTAGAGATCTAGTAATCTAGAGATCATTTAAATATACAGAAGTCATATGCAGGTTTCTGTGCACATAGGACACAATCTCATGTAGCTGACATCAGGAACTGCAGATTTTCATATCAGGACCTGGGGCTTTAGAACTAATGCTGCACGGATTCCAAGGCATAACTGCATATAATTATCAATTCAAGACGAACTAAACACCTAAATGTGAAACTTAAAATATCTTCATAATTTTGAGGTAGAGAAAGATTTCTCACAGTAGAAATGGCGGATTGTTTATTTCATCTGATGTTAATTAACACAAGCTCACTTACCTGATAATTTGGGTGAAGCTCTGTCTTAAACATGGATTGCAAGAGTGTGTTATGCTGACATACATGATGGTAGACATACATGATGGTAGCTTCCCTGCTCTTCGTGACTATGTGTGATGTGAATTCATGGGAAGCTGAAGGGAGAGGAATGTTGTAACAATTGTCTTCTGTATTGAGAATGTAATTCCAGAGATTCATAGACAAGTTGAAGTAAATAAGTTAACTATAATCTATAATCTATGTCAGTATATTCCAGAAAGTATAAATGTATTGAGGAAATGTGAAGTATTTAGTACATATTCTGTCATCACTGGAGCTGTAGGCACGCTCTTTGGGGGCTTACTGGGTTCTATTATCTACCACCCTTCCAACCCTTATTCCATCCCAGTCCCTCCCAACCCCTACACTAGGTAGGAGAGAAAGATGGCTAGAGGGGATGGGGGCATTGACCTCTTTAGATTACTTTCTGCTGATTGAGAGGACTGAGTTCCTTGAAGCAAGTCCAGTCTCCATCTTCAGGACATTTCCAACCAGCAATTCAGCAGAACAGCAATCCCACAGTAGTGAGTGCAGCAGCTAAGACAGGCCCCCTGGGGCTCCCGCATTTATACCCTCTCAGGCGTCCTCAGAATTCCAAACATAAACCATCAGCAGGTGGCAGAAATCATGCCCTTCCTAGAGTAGGAGACCATCGTAGTGACCGTGGACAATCTGAAGTAGCCCCATATCTCACACCTTGGATTTAAAAAACCCAGCATATTCATATAATATAACTGGGTTTTTTAAGAAACCAAAATTCCCACTACACTGGAGCTATCAGAGAAAGAGCAAGAACTTTGTCCAGAATTCGGTAGGTTTATAGAAGGGTCTAGGGACAGCAGGGAGCCTGTGTTCTCTCTTGTCTTAAAGGTAGATGTTTGAGAAGAAAGGAGAGAGCAGCAGGAGAGAGCTTCAAGCAGTCTAGGCATGGGGCGTCCTCTGAGCAGCTGAACACCCCATAGAGTACTAAGAAACAGCCTGCCATAGCAACTCAGTGGGGTGGTCCTGCGAGCAGTGTGGAGGTTGGGCGAGGGTTCCACTGTGCTGGAATGTAGGCTGAATATTGCTGGTCAGTAAAGTGCAGTGTCTGCCCTGGGAAGCCAGTGCACACTGGGCACCTGGAACAGACTGGCAGCTTAGATGGCAGGGGCTGAAGCAGTGACCTCAATCTCAGCAGTGCACTCAGGTTACAGGACATTCATCTTCTGCAAAATTACAGTTCCGGTCCTCCTCTCAAAGAAGGGCGCCAGCTTGACAGATGGGACTAGTCATGAGGGACTAGTCAAGAGATTTTAAGACTTCATCTAAGAACAACAAGCTGGCAGGCCATGGAGTCACTTTGAGTATGGTAGGAAGAAACAGAAGGCAGGTTGGGCTGCTTATTGATAGGAATTTCTGTAGGAAAACTGTGACCTCATACCATGTAGAGCTCCTCCATTCCTAGCCTAGGCTGGAAAGAGGTCGTGAAGAAGCTGATCTTTGGAAGCAGGGCTGAACCCAGGAACACACAGGCCTACCCATGCTCCTGAGACGCCCTCTTGTAGTCTGGAGGTGCTTTAGATAGATAGATAGATAGATAGATAGATAGATAGATAGATAGATAGATAGATAGTTGGTTAGTTAGTTAGTTAGTTGGCTTGTTAGTTACTTAGTACAACCACAGGGTCTGTCCCAGCTTGGGCACTGTGTAAGGAAGCTGTGGTGAAGATGAACTTTCATGTAAATCTAAGGCTTATCCTAGCCTGCTGGACAGACAGATGCTCACTGTGGGTGAAGGAACAGTTTTCTAGGACATCCCTAATCTGCAGCCCTGCGAGAATGAACTACACCACATCAGTTATGACATCACGGGCTACGATAGATGCCTGCAGCTTAGTGCTAGACAACGTGTGTGTCAGGTGGGTACTGTTAACCTTCAACCCCATCAGAGGCTGGAGGATCTCTGTGAGTTGGAAGCCTGAGTGGTCTACATAGCGAGTTCCAGGACTTGGGGGTGGGGAGGCTCTGTCTCAAAACCAAAAGCATAAATAAATAAACCAAAAAAAAAAAAAAAAAGGAAAGAAAGAGACAACATTGAGTGCTTTGTGCACATTAGGACTTCCAATATTCTTTATGTTGTTTACATTTTAGCCTAAGTGCTGCCCAGTGTGTGTTCTTCATCTTCATCCCACACTCTTTCCCCTACTAAGCCGCAAAACCATTTATTGTCATAAATGAGTAATAGTTTCTTATCTTCAAATGTTTAATTAGTATTCAAATTTTCCTGCTTTTCTCAAACGTGTCTTAGTAATTGGATCTGAAATGTCACTTAGTGCTAAAGACCCAGAAGTCTCACCTGCTCTTTGTCAGAAGTGACTAGGAGCGTTGCTGGGCTTTCTGTTCCTCTCCTTACCTTTTCTTCCCCTTTGTTTGTTCCGAAGAATATTCCACAGTGCAGATATGGCTGCTCACATGCCTGGGGCCCCTGAATATCCTTCAGACCACTCCAGTTACAGCAGCTTGACCAGGTTTAGGGTTGATATTAATAATTATTAGTAGAATTAGTACGATTTGATATGGTATACTTCATAGACATACATACTATGGAGACCATGTGTACCTCCTGCTACATTCCTGGTGTGGGCATTGTGAGCTAGCTGTTTCATGGGACCGTTTCTGTTAGTGTTTTCCCTAATGGTTTTAGTACCATTGTTGGTCATTATCTTCAAGCATCTTCAGAAGCTATAACACAGCGCTATTTCAAACTTGTCATTCCTCCCACACTTACTAGCTGGATTCTAGAAAGAGCTGCTGGCCTGGGGAGATGGCTCAGTCAAAAAATAATTCTTGCCTTGCAAGCATGATAAGGACTTGAGTTCAGATTCCCAGCATGCACCTAAAAATGGCATGCATCTGTCACCCAGTATTGAGGACATGGAAAGAGGAGGAAGATTGTTGGCGCTCTCCTACCAGATTCCCTGACTCAAAACATAAAGTAGAGAGTGATTGAGCGAACTCAAATTCAAAATTGTTTTCTCTCTCTCTCTCTCTCTCTCTCTCTCTCTCCTTTCTCCATACAAGCTTCTAAGTACCTCATTACAAAATGATGAATAGGACTTCACTTGAAGAGTGATGTGTGGATACAGAGACGAGAGCTGTGTAAATATCTTCCTCCTTCCCTGTCTTTGTCCACTCAATAGGATTGCATCTTGTTTGTGATGCTCTGTGTGTGTGTGTGTGTGTGTGTGTGTGTGTGTGTGTGTGTGTGTGTGTGTGTGTGTGTATATGTTCAGGTGCTCATGTGCATGTAGGTCAGCACATGACATTCTGCAGGTGCCTTCAGTCTTTTGTGTATACAGTCTCTCACTGCCTCGAAACTTCTCTACATAGGCCGAGTTAGCTAACCAATAATGTCCAGGGATCGCCTCCTCCCATCTTGCGTGCCCAGCTTTTTATATGGGCTCTATAGACTTGAACTAAGGACCTCCTGCCTGCAAAGCGAGCCCTTTGCCAGGCTGAGCCAGCTCCTCTGTCCCCACTCTCTTGTGGGTGTAATATGTATTCAGTTCACATGTGTTGTCTTTGAGAGTCACCTTGCTTTCTGGTATTGCAGGCTTTTATTGTTTAGCTTCTGCTCTAGACATAGAGACAGCTGTCTCTAAGGAGCCCTGTTTCATTTAACTGGGAAATGCTGTTTAGAAGCTTCTGAGCGTGGCCTGTGGTCTATTTTTAGTTCATTACACTGAGAGTTGACTAGCCTACTTTTGTTTTGCCTGTAGATAAAAGATACATTGTAACTTGGCCTTTTCTTTTTCATTTAAGAATATATAGTGACCCCAGCTTTTTTTTTTTTTTGGTATCTTGTGTTTGTTGTTTTGCTTTTTTCCTGGTTTGTAACTGGATTATTCCTGAGCAACTAAACAGATGTATGTATGCACGTTTAGTTTACAAATGACTCCATTTAAATTTGTGATATATTAAGTGTGGCCTGGAGTTTAGAAGCCATGACAGAGTGTGTAAATAAACTCAACATTTTATCCATTATTCTGAAAGAATGCTGACATTTACCAAGTTTTATTATCATTAAGAAAACTGTCTTTCTCCTGTGAAAAGCTGTTTTTCAGGCTTCTTTTCTTTTTGTATAGTATGACTCTGTATACCTACAATGCCTACAACTCATTATGTAGACCAGGCTGGACCAGAACTCATGGAAATCCACTAACCTCTGCCTCCCATGTGCTGAAATTAAAGTTGTATACAATCATACCTGGCTTTTTTAAGCTTTTCAAAAAGACAAATAATTCTTAGAATTTCTATTTTTACCTCATAGTGGGAAATAGATTTACTGGAATGATTTAAATAGTGATGCCTTTAAATTTAAGATGACTTGAATTTCATATATATAAGTCTTTTTGGGAAAAAAAGAGATGTATCAGCAAATTATAATAGTGTAGTTACTAAGAGCTTTGGGGGTTTGAATCCTACCTGGTGCCACTTTCCTGACCACAGGCTAAGGTATAATTTCTTTGAAATTCAACTTTCTCTATAAAATAGGAGTAAGGTAAACCTTCCTGGCTGGTGATACCTAAATTAGGTGATCTGCACAAGTCATCTGGGGAGGTTTGACTCACAGATACAGAGGACTCACAGAGGAGGAAGAGTGGGTGCATGCCTACTTTTCCTGTCTGTCTGACTGTCTGTCTGTGGCAGAGTCGTACACTGTAAGCAGCCCCTGCTAGCCCAGAATTCACTATGTAACCCAGGCTTGTCCTAGACTCGCAGCAACCTTCCTGCCTCATCCTCTAAAGGGCCAGGGTTGCAGTTGTGAGCTCCCAAGCCTTTCTTTTAGCTTAAGTGAAAGGGCTTCGAACATATTTTAGAAGTTGGGTTTGTCCTTTGAAAGTGGCATTTGGAAAAGAGAAACTAGCTGAACGCATTGATCCTATGAGAAAACTATTTTCTTCTGGTAAGTGTAAAACAAGAACTCTATTTTTAAAGTACACCGCCCTTGCTTTCCATGTCATTTCATAGTGTGGTTAAATGAAGTTGGGGGCAGCTGCTGCTGCTTCAGATAAGAGCTTATGGCTGGGCTCTGCCAAGCCAGCCTTCCCTGTCAGTAGTGTAAACAAGAGGTGCTGAGAGCCTTTAGGCTTGCCCCTCCTCCTTCCATCCCTTGACACTGCCTCTCCCTGGGCAGAGGTCTCATTACTTTCTCCTTCTGATCCAGAGACCTTCTTAGTCTCTTAGGGAAACATCCAATTTCTATTTCAAGTTTGTTTCATGAAACAGTTTTAGTTCTTACAGTATCAAAGAAGCCCTTAAGTACATATCAAAGTACACAGTTGTTACATTTTTAATTAATTTTAAAATTAGTATACAAAGTGACAGCTTTCATTGACATTTTCACACATACACACGATTGTGCTGGGTTGTTTTTTTTTTTTTTTTCCTTATTCCTTCTGCATCTGCACTTGCCGGGCCTCTCTCTGGCTTTGCTTACTGTTTTGTGTATTTACCTGAGGTCCTCCTGCACCCGCTCCACCCACACTCATAAGCACATGGTTTTGAACACCAGGAGATACCTTTTGGTGTAACATGGTCTTCTAGTGGCCTGCCTTAATCGATATTCTCTGTACATTTTGTGTTAAGTCATAGGTTGGGTTCCTTACGGACTGCTGACCCATGGGATTTGGTCTCTAGGATTACATTCAAGTGTTCTTTGCTCTTTGGAATTGTGCCAATCCAGATATTGCCTCCAGGGGAGAACTGCCTCAGGGGACCTACCTAGAGTTCTGCAGTTTGTTTTCTTTGCTTCTTAGCTCAGGAAGGATTTTTTTTTGTCTCAGAAAAAAAAATGCTACAGATAAAAAGAAGGGATTTGCAAGGTTAGTAAAATATAGAAGCCATTGTTGTAAAATCCTCAAAAGTCATTTAACTATTTGTTACTTTATTTCTCTGTTCCTGTAAGATCTTTGGTGAGGGGCAGTCATTTGCTAAACTACTCCTTTCAAAACACTGTGTCTATAGGATCCATGCTTGTCTTAAGTCCGCATTTGAAATTCCTAGTGAACTGTTTCACCACAGCAGTTACTCCAAGGCACACGTGTGAGTGTGGCAGTGCCTCCTCACAGTACTGTAGCACACTTCTCTACGAGGAAGCAGCCAGTGCTGCCCTCTAGGACAAATGTAGATATGGAAAGTAGGCAGAGCTGAGAGTGCGCTGTTCCCATGTGCAGTGCAGCACTGTGTAAGCAGGCGATGTGCTTTGTGTAGGGCAGGGTGTACCCAGCTCTGAAAAGACCTAAGGTGTGCAGTGCAGTAGCTTCCTGGGGCCAAGGCACCACATGGAGAACACAGCCACGCGGGGCCAGTTACATTTCTCAGCAGAGTAGGAGTCAGTGCAGGAGCAGGGGTCCTGAAGACCATGGGTTCCTTACAGCATCATTTCAGTTTTGTGCTTTGGTGTTTCAAGTTTTCTAATGTCGTCTAGAGTGGGTCCCTGGCTTAATGTGCTACTTCCACCCTGTAGGTAAGATAGCTCCTGACTTTGGCAGGCATTGTCCCATCTAGGTCTCACCTGTTTCTATTCCAAGCTCAGCCGAATAATGTACAGGTCACAGCAGATTGGGTGGGGGCCTGTCTCTGCTTGGGTTTGAAGATGCGGTGGTCTGTCTCACTCCACACTGTGGATCCAGGGCTCTTCATAGTATGTGCACAGTAGTGATGGCTAATGCTTACACTGAAATGTAAAGTGTCTCTAAAATACCTGTATTGTTACTTTTTGATTCTTTTTTTTTTTTTTTTCTGGTTCATAGGTAAGGCGATTGAGGCACAGAAAGCTTGTTGGCCAGGAGAGGATTGCTAGGATGTTCTTGCTGCCAATCTAACTCTGGGCTCAGTGAGGCCCCATCTCAAAGGCCTGAGGCAAAGGCCGGGGAGCAGGATGTCCTCCTCTGCCTCCACCTGCACACATACCATAGACACAAACACAAACGAAAAGTGACTGTAAAATGCTAGGCTTTTTTAATAGCTACTGAGAATAACGGAGATGTGTAAGAGAAAGAAGCGTCCTATTCCGAAACTCAGCTTTGGATTCTGTTTCCTGCTTCCGTGTAATGATTTCCCCCAAACAGTCGCTAAGCCCGCAGAAGGGGAAGGAACACGGTTCTAGAGTTGCTTCTCTTAACAAGAGTGTGACAGAAGCACACCCTCCAGATAGCCTCAGAGAGCATGCCGTCTTCCTGAGAGCCCAGGGCTGCCAGCTTTCCACCGAAGCAGAGCTCTGCAAAATATGCATGGTTAATGGTTAAAATAATGGCATTTTAATGGAAATAGTTGTTGTTCAGTAACAATACACTTTTCTTAGAACTAGTGAAAGTCAAGACTTTGAGCTGTTCTCCTCTGTAGTGTAATCAACATAGCTGCCTCAGCAGGAGCAGACTCTCAGAAGGCCACTTGTTTACAGCCCTGTCACCTCTCAGAAGCAGAAGCAAGCTCTAAGCAAGGGGTGGTGGTCAGACAGGTAAATGAAGACAACTGGTGTTCCTGCCATAGGTGCTGTGCTCAGCAAGCAGGAGGGGCCAGATCCTCATGTCCTAGAAGCAGCCCCTCTGATGAGAAGCAGTCAAAAGCATCGCACACCATTAAGGAAGTTAGAACAGGATGTTGGACTCGTTCAAAAGCCAAACACAAAGGAGTCACTATGCTCATTCTAGAAAGGAAGGTGGGTTAGGGTTAGACTGACAGTTGAGAGCCTCGGGCAGCAGCGCCACATTTGCAGGACTTTCTCTCTGCTTCCCTGTTAACTTGCTGTTAAATAATTCCTGCTTATCTCAAATAGAGATCTGCACTCTGTCTTCAGTGTTCTAGGAAGACACAGTCTATGAGAAATCATCATATCCCAGAGCTGTGTTCAGGGATCAACTGTTTGTTCCCACTGAGCACTCAGACCTCCATTGCAAGAGTAAGCTCTCTGGGTCTTGCCACAGCTCTCAGTGCCGCAGCCAGCTTCCACCTGGAGCACACCAGGTTCTTAGCATAGATTTCCAGGTACTGAAGAAAAGCTGCTTCACCTTTGACACCAACAAAATGACAAGTAATAACACAGCCGCAACTCGTCTGGGAACCGCAGAGCTGCGTGTGGAAGGGCTGTACCCGAGCAGCCATGCTGCAGGCTTTGGGAAGCTGGGATCTGTGCACATCCCCACCTTCTCTGACCTTAGGCTTCTTCCTTTTGGCCCCAAAGTCATGCTCTCTTCAGTTTTCTCCTCATTTTAGTGGATCACATCTCTAGTGCTCAGTGTGTGAAAGCTTAGACATGGGTAAGCAAAGAGAGCAACACTTTCCCTGCCTCCTAAGGCATCCTCCCTACATGTGCTCATGTCTGAAGGAAACCGACCGTAAGTAATCCTGTACCCAAACTACTATTCCTCACAGAACCAGCACACTAGCTCAGATGGACGCTCCCATCTGTCATTCAGACCTGAAGATGGGGTAGTCTTACGTCCTCTCCCATTAGTGCAATTATGTGAACTCATGGATGAGAGAAGTAACTCATTGTAATGGATTCTAAGTTTTAGAAGGATACTATAGAAATAGATGCATACGATTTTATATGTGATTTAAATGTATTAAAATCAATAAAGTGACCCTAGCTCATTCACTTCAGAAAACAGGTTTGGTAAGTGACAGACTTACACATATAATTTATAAGACCCAAAGTGAGGGGCTGGAGAAGCAGCTCAGAGATTAAGAGCATGTACTGTTCTGTTCTGTTCTTCCAGAGAGGTTGGTGGCCAGCACCCACATTGGGCAGCTCGCCAATCAGTCAGGCTGCACGGGAGCCAGCGTTATCTCCTGGCCTCTAAAAGCAGCTACACATCTCTCCCCTCCCCCTCCCCCTCCCTCTCCCTTTCCCTCTCCCCCTCTCTCCCTCTCTCTCTCTCCCTCATACACACACACACACACACACACATTTTAGAAATTGAAAATAACCTCACATTATCAAAATACACAGTAAAATCAAGTATTAGGTCATTACATGAAAGTATTACCTTAAAAGAGTAAACTAGCTATTTGAAAATTTTAAGCTGCTTAACTATAAAAAGTGACATAATCTAGTGACTTAGGAGTTTATCTGAGATGTGAGGCTAATTTTAGTTTACAACATTTTAGATCAGGTTAGATCCCAGCTGCTGGGCTAACCGTTCACCTTTATGTCTGACTCAGCCATAAGTTCCGTGGCTGGCGTGTACTAGTGTTCAGAGGCTGGTGTGTACTAGTGTTCCGTGGCTGGTGTGTACTAGTGTTCAGAGGCTGGTGTGTACTAGTGTTCAGAGGCTGGTGTGTACTAGTGTTCCGTGGCTGGTGTGTACTAGTGTTCAGAGGCTGGTGTGTACTAGTGTTCAGAGGCTGGTGTGTACTAGTGTTCAGAGGCTGGTGTGTACTAGTGTTCAGAGGCTGGTGTGTACTAGTGTTCAGAGGCTGGTGTGTACTAGTGTTCAGAGGCTGGTGTGTACTAGTGTTCAGAGGCTGGTGTGTACTAGTGTTCAGAGAACACTAGGAGGCACAGCAATGTGTGCTTCCTACCCGTGAGTTCAGCCCCGGAACTCGCTAGATGGTGCATGACAGTATCAGTCATGTAGAAAGGAGAATACAGTAATGATGTTTAGAAGCCTGCCCTGAGACCCGCTCTGCTAAGACAGGGAGAGCTAGCTTTTAGGGAATTGAGTTGGCAAATTTTGAATACTTTAATGAGATTATTTGAATAAACTTAGAAGATATTTTATATGTAAGATGCTTTTAAGTACCTTAAGTTTCCACATTATAGCAAAAATTTAATTGACACTACAAATTAACAATATTTTAAAGACTAGAATTAAGCCATGAGCTTTGGAGAGCAAATATTCCCATGGTTATATGAGGGAATTGTTTTCATAAATGTTAGTCAAATTGCATCTTCCTTACCTGTCAACTTTGAGGAGGTTGCTTTTACTCTTGAATTTAAATACTGCGATGATGGAGTAAGTAGATCAGTGGAGTACATACGTAGCATGGCCACAGCCCTAGCTCCCATCCTCGGTACTGTAATAAATGAATGAAGTCATTTATGGCGGGGCTGGAGAGATGGCTCAGCTGTGTAGCACTCAGTGCTCCTGCAGAGATTCTAAGTTCTTTTCCTGACACCCATGTCAGGATCCAGTACCCACTTCTAGATTGTGTAAGCACTTGCACAGGAATATATTAATTTTAAATATTATTAATATTTTGTTGATATAACTTAGTATATGTTCAAAACCAATTGTGGCAGAATTTCATTAGTATTTGTTGTTGCATAGATGGATTTCTTTTCTGCCTTTTTTCAAAGTTTCTGCCATGTCTAAAGTTTTTTCTTTTTTCCTTTCATGTATTTATTCACTTTACTTCTCACTATCTGTCCCCTTCCTCCCAGACCCCCTCACACAGGTCCTCCCTTCACCCCCCCCGTCCCCCCCCCCATCCCCTTCTGAGAAGGGGAACCTGGTATTACTCTATCCTGGCACATCAAGTCTCTGTAGGACTAGGTACATCCTCTTCCACTGAGGCACAAGGCAGCCCAGTTAGGAGAACAGATTTCACAGATTCCAGGGACAGCTCCCACTCCAGTTTTGGGGGACCCACATGAAGACCAAGCTGCACATCTTGGTGTGGGGTGGGAGGGGTAGGTCCAGCCCATGCTTGCTCTTTGGTTGGTGGTTCAGTCTCTGGGAGTCCCAGAGGGTCCAGGTTAGTTTATTCTGTTGGTCTTGCTGTGGAGACTCTGTCCTCTTTGGTCCCTCAGTCCTTCCCCTGACTCTTCCACAAAACTCCCAAGCTCCATCTAATGTTTGGCTGTGGGTGGGTCTCTGCACCTGTTTCCATTGCCTTTCAGAGGACAGTTATACTAGGAAACTGTCTGCAAGCATAGCAGAGTATCATTAATAGTGGCAGGGATTGATTCTTGTTCATGGGATGGGTCTCAATTTCAGCCAGTCATTGGTTGGTCATTCCCTCTGTCTCTGCTCCATCTTTGTCCCCGCACATCTTATACATTTTGGGTCAAAGGTTTTGTGGGTGGGTTGCTGTTTATCCCTCCACTGGCAGTCCTGCCTGGGGACAGGAGGTGACCATTTCCAGCTCCATATCCCCCACTGCTGGGAGTCTCAGCTAGAGTCACTCCCTCCATTGACTCCCTGGAGGCCCCCACCCCTGTCCCAGGTCTCCGGCTCATTCTGAAGATGCTCCGCCTGCTTCCCCCCCACCCCCCCCACCTCCGCCCACCGACAATTTCTGTTCTTTCTCCCCTGCTTTTCCTACTCCTGATCCTATCCACACTGTCCTGTTTCCCGCCCTATCCTCTCTCTCACCCAGTCCATCTACCTCTGGTATCTTATTTCCCCTTCTGAGAAAGATTGAAGTATTCTCTTTTGGGCCCTTCTTGTTATTTGCACTCTTTGAGTCTATGGATTGTAGTGTGGGTATCTTGTATTTTGTGGCCAATTTCCACTTATAAGTGAGTGCATACCATGCATGTTGTTTTGGGTCTGGGTTACCTCACTCAGGATGATAGAAAGTTTTTAATAAATATCCCATGAGGGCCTGAAGAGATGGCTTGGGGGTAAGAGTACTGGCAGCTTTCCCAGAGGACCCAGGTTCAATTTCAGTACCTGCAAGGTGACTCACACCAGATCTAGAGGATCCAGTGCCTCTCTAGCCTCTGAGTGCAGTGCATGCACACAGCACACATGCAGGCCAAACACTTACACACATGAGAGAAGGACATCCCAGGAAGGGGGAATGCCTGCCTAGCAAAGGTGTCTGCTTCGGCGACTTTACTCTTTATTTTTGTTCATAGTGTTTGAGTGTAGGTAAAGAGTGCATGGCTCCTGTGTGGAGGTCACATGACAACCCCAAGTATATATTTTTACTTTCTACCTCGTTTGAGGCAGGGTCTCTTGTTTGTTGCTGCGTAAGCCTGGCCTACCTCAGCCTGTGAGCTCCAAATGATTCTCCGTTTCTGCTCTCATACTGCCACAGGGGCATTGGGGTTGCTGTTTACTGCCTCGGGCCTTACAGGACCCACGCTTGCTCGCCAGTTCTCTCACCCCTGAGCAATCTCTCCAGCTTCACCAAAGTGGTTTGGGAAAGTGGGGTCTTTGGACCTCCTGGGCTTGTTTCAAGCATCCACAGCTTTTATAGCTCTACAAAGACATTGGCCTTTGCACACACTTACCCATATGTGTGTTGAAGAGTTTCTGAAGACTGTATAATGTGTGAGGCCCTAGAATGTAGTACAGAAACCTTTCTGAGGTCTAGTTGTCTTGTTAATCTCTGTGTTAAAGACTTTGCCAGAGAAAGATGCTGTTCTCTGGTTTTTGTTTTTGTTTTTGTTTTGTTTTGTTTTTGTTTTTGTTTTGTTTTGTTTTACTGAGAGTGTGCTCTAAATAGTACTGATTTTATGCTTATAAAATCATTAACTTGCTAAATGAAAAAGGCATCCATTTTAATTTTTTGATTTGTTAATTATATAGCCTACAGCAAAAGAAAGTCAATTCCCTGGAGCCACAGGAACTTGTAAGATTTAAATTTATCCTGAGACCAAAAAGGCCACAAACCCCAGTGGATACGCAGAGATTATCATGAAGGTTCTAGTTTTGCTTTGCATGCCCAGTGAAACTCAGATTTAAAGCCTGTACTTTGATCACATTCACCTCTCTCTCCTTCCAGCCCCTCCTCCATACTCACCCGACCCTGTGTCGTCATGGTTTGTAACCTGTAGGTTCAGGATGGGCTGCCAGTGTACTGCTGAGTGTGTGACAGTCGCTGGAGTGTGGTTGACCTACCAGAGGCCACGCCCTTAGAGAAAACTACCTTTCCCTCTCTCTCATTACTAATAGTTCTTCAGCTATGGATCTATGGATGGGACATCTTGCCCACCTTCTCTTTCCACTCTGAGGTTTTGCCTAGCTTGAGCATGTATGTGCTGTGAAGTCATATGTGTAGTTTCCCTGTGTGTGGAAAATATCCACTGCCTCTGGCTCTTAAGATCTTCCTGCCCCCATTCTAGGATAGCCCTGAGATTGAGTGTGTCTGTCTGTGTGTGGTGAGTTCCTGCGTGTATGTCCGTGATTTCTCACAACCTTGTCCACAACCTTGATCAGTTGTGGGCCTTCATATTTACTGCCACATAATACAAACAGAAGCTTGTCTGATAAGGTTTCAGAGAACTCTTACACAATTGGTACCCTTTGCCATATTACATCGAGTAGCTAGCCTTTCCTCATCTGTCAGCCTCTTGCCTTGCTTAGCCTCCAAACTGTGAACCAAAGGTCGTTATTACTTGTTTAGTCTTGTGTTCTTAGCAACATAAAACAGACTACCAAACCATTGTAAAACAAAAATAATAAAGGGTGTGTGTTGGAGATTTTGGGCAAATGCACATTCACATATACCTAACATGCCAATCAAGATGTAGAACACGTCCTCACTGCTCACCATTCCACAACTGCCTTTCACTCAGTCCCTGTCTTAGAGATCTATTGCTGTGAAGAGACTCCAGGATCATGGCAGCTTTTATAAAGGAAAACATTTAACTGGGGGCTGGCTTATTCAGAGGTTTAGTCCATTGTCGTCATGGCAGGAAGCATGGCAGCATGCAAGCAGTCATGATGCTAGAGAAGGAGCTGAGAGTTCTACATCTGGGTCCAAAAGCAGCAGGAACTGAGTAAAACACTAAGCCTGGCTGAAGCATCTGAGACCACAAACGTCACCCTAAGTAACACACTTTCTCAGACAAAAGACCCGCCTACTCCAACAAGGCCACACCTCCTGTGGGCCTATGGGAGCCATTTTCATTCAGACCTCCACACCTTCCATAGACAACTGCTGTTCTTTTTTCTGTTACTATCTAATGGGATTACAAATGGAATCATAGTGCATGCTGTAAGTTTTGTTTTGATCACCTGCTGTGCTGTTTTAAGAGGCATCTCCGTCCATCTGATTATCAGCATCTGTCCTTTATACTGGTGAGTGATGTGCCATGTTTGGAACATGCCTGTTGCTTCTTCCATGGTGGAGTTAGATTGTTTCCAGTTTGAAGTTGGAAATAAGGTTACTGTGTAATTGCTCTTACAGGCATCCTTTTATGGTGTGGTTTTTGTTCTTGACACTTTCAGGGATAGATTTATCAGGTCATAGGAGACATGCACATTTGGCTGCTTCCCACAGGTATGCCATGTTCCTCCTGTGGGCGTGCATGCTGCCTTCACCCTCACCTCTATCTGGTGTTCATGCCTGTGCGTCAGTGCCTCTCTGGTTTTGGTAGCTTTTCTTCAGTGACACTAACCACTGTCCAGTGTTTATGCTACATGTCTTGTTTTGTGAAGTTTTTTTGTGGGTTTATTTATTTTAAATTGTGTCTGTATATTTGTATCATCGAGTCTATATATTGTGACTTCTAATCCAGACATTAATATAACTAATATAACTGTTTTACTTTGTAACCTGACCTTTTGTCTCCTTAATAATAAACACACGTTCTTAAGCTTTTTAAAGCATACATTATAAGTTTTAATGAGCCCATTTTAAGTTTTCTCTTTAATTATTCTTTCATGGGTCCTTCTCAGGCACTCAGATACACTCAGAACCTGCCCTTGAGTTCTTCCTCATCACCGACAGCATTTTCTCCAGTTAAATCACCAGTGTCTCTGGATGAAAATGGAAATGGCCTCAGGAATCCTGCACTGTGGCCCAGAGCTCCTCACAGTGCACAGATATGGGCTTCTGTTCTTACTGACGGCAGAAGAAATGCATGTTGTAAATGTCCTGTGCACTGGTTTGCTTATCCTAGAGCCCTACCTGATAGAAACCCTGGCTTTGTAAAGTTTATCTTTATCTTCACACCATGCACCTACGTATCCTGCAATCCTGATGGCAACTGAAGGTTCATCAGAACTTAAAACTGGAGGGAGGGAAAGTTTAATGTAACCGAGTAGCTATACAGCAGAGTCATTGTATTTCCAAAAGTAAAAAAACTGGGGTGAGAAGGAGAGGAGGGGAGGAGAGTGTTGGGCGCTTGTGGAGCCCAGGCATGAAAGTGTGACACCAGTTTTTCTGTCACTCCCCACTAATGGTGATGTGTGTGTGCTTGTGTGTTGTATATATGTTGGTGTGGTGAGCGATGCATGTGTGGGGTGTTTTCCTCTATTGTTTTCCATCCGATCTTTTGGGATATGATCTGTCACTGACCCTGGAACTTATCAGCTTGGCTGGGGCTGGCTGGCCAATGAGCTCTCAGGATTTACCTGTCTCTGTTTCCTTTTCCCCACCAAAGCTGAGGTTACAGATATGTGTGGCCAGCTAGGCATCTCAGCCCTGCTGCTTGTCTGGTAAGTGCTTTGCTGACTCAACCATCACCTAAGCCCCCCTCCCCCCCCCCCCCCATCGTACTTTTTGCGAGACAATCTCTCTCTCTCTAAACCTGGATCTCACTGTTCCAGCTAAACTGGCTAGCCAGGGAGTGCCTGGGACCTGCCCATCTCCACCTTCCCGCCTTCTGCTGCCTCCAGCACTGGAGTTGGCTATATGTCACTGCAACCAGCTTCAACAAGAGTGAGGAGAACATGAACTTGAGTCCCCATGTTTACTTACGCTGCAAGCATTTTGACAAACAAGTCACCTGTCTAACCCCCTTTGTGTACTTGTCTGCTGGAGCTGTTATCCTTTCAGTTGGAGGGAATGGGGTGCATTCTGTATGATCCCTTAAGTCTTAGTCAGGATAAAGAGAAAATAGAGCAAGAATTTCCAGCTGTGGTTTTGGGTACTTCTCAAGGAACATTTACCTAATGATCAGCTTAGAAAGCTTACCCAAATATCATTTCCCTTATAGCATTCTTTTTAAAGAATACATTTGTGAACTTTATCCCAAAATGAGCCATTTTTACATTGTTTTTGATGTATAAATGAATTAAGACTTTATTGATATTATAATTTATTCTATACTATCAGTTTTTAAATTTCAATTTTATAAATTTATATTTATAAATTCATCTCTAATGACTTTCTAATTTGGAAGCCTAATTCAGTCAGGTCAGTAGGAAACAGAAATTAATGATACAAGCAGTGTTTCATTTAGGTTTTATTTAAATTGGGATATGAGAAAGAAAGGAAGAATTTCAACAGTGGAGAAAGCATAAGTGCCAATTGTTGACAAGTGTGTACATTAGTACACAGCACATGATGAGCGCCCTGGCCCACATGCTTACCCTAGGTTCCGGCCCAGGTGTATTGGCATCTCATTTCTCTTGTTAGTTCATACAGAATGGTTAATAACATGAAGTAATCACTTGTTTAAAGGAAGCAAGAAGTTTGTTGAAGAAGCTGGTTTTCAGAGTCCTCTTCAAGACAGGGCCAGGGCAAATGTGTTCTTAAGTGCACATACCATATTTTCCCAGTTTCTCTCACAGGATCCATTTTTAACTTACACACAGTAGGTCTGTGCATTTTGAAACACTGAGTACCTGTTGTATTCCAAAGCCTTGGTAGCATAGGCAGCAGAGGAAACCTGCTGTCCAACCCCAGGAGGACCACAGTGTAGTGCTTGGCAGGGTTGTGTAAAGGTGAAGTACAGAGTTGTGAGAAGTGAGTGGAGTGTGGGGCCAGCTGACCTCATTGTTCTGAGGTAGGGCACCAGAGCTACTTCTAAAATCCCGCTGCTGACAGTGTGGCTAAGCTCAACACCATTTCTGCAGCTACAGAAGAGGAGCTTAGATGGAGGAGCCATGCTGCACATCTCCCAGAGATGTTCTTGGTGAGCAGAAATAACCTGAGGTCTAGACAAGAGTTAGTTTTATGTGATAATGGCCATGGAACGCTTAAAGCACATTCAAGTTAAGTGTGACATCTACAAGTGTGTTTGTTCTATGCAATCATGTCAATTAAATGGATAACACTACTTGGACAAAACTGGCCTGGAATTTTGGCTCCAGTTATATGGTGAAGAACTCCAGTGTATTAGTTATTTATCTGTTGCTATGATAAAGCACCATGCCCAAGACAACCTAAAAAAAGGAAGCACTTAATTGGGCTTATAGTTCCAGAGGGTTAGAGTCCATAATGGCAGAATGAAGGCATGGTAGCAAGAACATCTGAGAGCCCACATCTCCAGCTGCAAACAGGAGGAGTCAGAGAGCACACTAGAAATGGCATGGTCCTCTGAAAACCTTGAAGCTTACCCCAGTGACTCACCTGCTCTATACATTTGTACAGTTTCACCAACTAGGACCAAGCATTCAAATACATGAGCCTTTGAGTTCTGTTCTTATCCACCTCACTATAGCCAGCAGATTATTGAATGACAGGAAGGAGAGAGACTTCAAGTACTACCTCCTTGCATTATGGACCCCTAACCATAGTCTTGGTTTAAGGAATTTTTGACATCCTCAGGCCCTAGCCAGTAGTTATCAAGGAGGGTTGTACTGTTGTTTATAAATCTTCTGGGCTGTGCTGACTTGAGACCCTAGGTGAGACTCACTGACCAGGATACCTGTTTTCGTTGTACGAAGCTCTCTCAGTGGCCATGGCAGCATGGGACCCATGTGCTCAGTCATAAAAAGTAACATCAAAGAGAGCTTTGATTTGACTGGAGATTATTCAGCAAATAACTACTTTGCTACATCATCATCCAAAACTGAAATTGTTAAGTTGTCCAGCCAGTTCAATACCTCAGGCTACAAAATG
This sequence comes from Mus musculus, assembly GCF_000001635.26. NCBI lineage: Eukaryota > Metazoa > Chordata > Mammalia > Rodentia > Muridae > Mus > Mus musculus. Next base: position 12,798,310 of record NC_000084.6, on the reverse strand, counting down.
AGATGATTTTCATGAAGTAATGCCATTAGTGTCTGCTTTATGTTGACAGTTCTTTTACACATATGGCCCTGGGAAAATGCTTTATGTCTCTAACCAAGTGTTGTACTTAAGCATGTATTTGACCACGTTTTTATTACTGTGTGTGTGTGTGTGTGTGTGTGTGTGTGTGTGTGCACGCATGCATGTGTGCATGGATGAATGTGTGCTGTAGTATGTGTGTGGAGGTCAGAGGGTAATATGAATCTGTTCTCTCCTCTTACCATAGGAGTCCCTAGAGGACCCAGTTTAGGTTGACAGGCTTATGAGCAAGTATCTTTACCTGTCCAGTCATCTCATCAGCCCTTGTGACCACACATATTTAAAAGATCATTTGACAATTCATGACATTTGTGCCTGTATTATTATAGCAAGCATTTGATTGACAGTCCCTACCCTTACTTATGTGGTCTTAGAGTTTCTGTTGCTGGGATAAACACATTACCAAAAGCAACTTGGGGGAGGGGGATGTATTTCATTTAACAATTCTCAGATCACAGTCTATCACTGATGGAAGTTGGGGCATGAACCTAGAGGAAAGAACTGACGCAGAAGCCATGGAGGAACACTAATTACTAGCTTGCTTCTCGTGAGTTGCTCAGCTTCCTACTGTATACCTCTAGAGTCACCTGCCCAGGTGTGGCATCACCCACACCTGTGTGTTACTGGTGTCCCCCCCCCCCCACACACACACACATCAATCATTAACCACAAAACTATTTCACAGGCTTGCCCACTGACCTTCTGTTGGGGGTAATTTCTCACCTGGTATATCAAGTTGACAAAAATCCAACTAGGACCTAGGTGTACAATATTCATTTTTAAATGCTCATTTTATTAACTATTAAATGGAGTTTACAGAGCATAATAAATAATATAAAAAAAACTGCTCTGTACGTACTGCTTGTATACATTATCCTCACAGGAAGATCTGGAAGAAACATTGTAACTCTATTTCCTAAGTAGAAACACTAACCATAGAATATATGGTTACTAGTTCAGGTTTCACAGTCCTTAATGGAAGCCAGAACTTTAAATGCTGGGAGTTCCGACTCTGTAATAATCCCATTTCTACTGCTTAACTGCAGTTGTGACTATGAACACAATATTTTCTGAGAGAGCTCAGAGGACAGGACTGTTGTGAAGATTCAGTGGTGAGGCTCCTGTTGAGTGATTGACAGTTTACTGTGGGTAGAGCCATTAGCATGCAGATTCCCACTCCATCCTTAAAGCTCATTTGAAGTTTGCTCAGGATATTCTCGTTACAGCATCTGTGAAAGCTCTGCTTACTGAAAACAACTTGGAGCTCTTCTGTATTCTCTGAGGTGGGGACTTCATGATCAATGGTATTTTAAAATGATATAGAAACTAAATTATATACATGCTGTTGAGCTTTCTGAAGGTGGCAGAAAGGAACTGGGGACCTGAGGATCTTGGAGGTCTCAAAGACTGGACAAGGACAGCCTTCTGCAAGGCCTCACTGCTTTCTGTGGAGATGTGGCCTTGAGACATTATGCAGTATGGGAACTAAAATTAGGACATAATTTTAAAAGCTCCAGCTTGGGTGGGAGAAACCTTTACTATGATATAAAATACAAAAGCTCTTTAAAAAACAACAAAACTATCTGTGTACGAACTTTTGTAAACTAATTCAAACCTGCAAGTGTAGCAAAAAAAATAATATCTTTCATTTATTTAAAAATTCTTATAAGCCAGGAGTGGTGGCGCACTCCTTTAATCCCAGTACTCGGGAGGCAGAGGCAGGTGGATTTCTGAGTTCGAGGCTAGCCTGGTCTACAAAGTGAGTTCCAGGACAGCCAGGGCTATACAGAGAAACCCTGTCTCAAAAAAACAAAACAAAACAAAAATAAAATAAAATAAAAATAAAAAATTCTTATAAGAAGATAAATATACAAGTAAAAAAAAAAACAACAACAACAAAACTCCAGTGTTTCATCAAACCTTCTCCTCTGGCTCAGGGAGCAATGAATAAGACAAGGCAGAGAGATTGTCAGAGATAGACATGATGGATGAGTCCAAGGAAACTGTCCCTAGACACAGCAGGCGCATGCAAAATGAACTCACAAAGACTATGGAAGCTTGTACAGTCAGTTTCTGCTCAGCTTGCACAAAACAGTTCCTGTTCAGTGGGGTACCATCACTGAGAAGGGGAAGTAGATATGGGCTCCTTACCCACAACCAAGATGCTACCTACAGTTGATACCTGCTTGAAAAGGAAACATCTGTGTTCTTTGATAGAGTCTTGCTGGGTATATTAACCACACTCCAGGTTAGACCCAGTGCCCATGGTATCTTTGTGGACTTTTTGTTTCATGTTGCTTTGTGTGGGCATTTATTTGTCTTACTAGTCTTTTACTTAAATACTTTGGCTTGTAATTTTGTGTTTTTATGGTGTGTGTGTGTGTGTGTGTGTGTGTGTGTGTGTGTGTGTATGTGTGTGTGTGAGACAGAGAGAGTTTTTGTTTTTGTATTGTATCTTGGAGTTTTTGTTTCTGTATTTTGTTTATTTTTTTAGAGAGAGAAAGAGTGTGGTGTTGTGAAGGGGGAGGATCTGGAAGGAGTTAGAGGAAATGAAAAACATGATCAGAACATACTGAGTGAAAAAGAATTCACTAGAAAAAAGAACAACAAAAGAAAGAAAATAGAAGGGAAAACAAATGAACAAACAACCCCCATCCAGTGGGGGCTGGAGACATGGCCCTGCAGTTCTGAGCATTGGTCCAGAGCCCAGCCCATGAATGAAATTCCACCACCCCCAGCAGGTTAGGTCATCGTGCCCCAGTTAACAGTGAAGACAACCACCCTATAGACATGCCCACAGGTCAGCCTGAGCTACACAATTCCCCAACTAAAATGCTCTTTGCAGGTGTTTCTAGCTTATCATTTAACTCTTCAGCCAGCCCAGTAAGACATTGTGATCTAGTTTCATATGATCTCGTTTCTGTGAGTAAACTCGCAGCTTTTCTGGCACCATTTTCTAAAAGGTTTTGGTATTTCTGTCGTCAGGTGAGTGTGGTTTAGATCTATCCCCACCTTCTCTTCCATTGATGCTCCTGTCTGCTTTTATAACAATACCGTGTGATTTCGTTACTGTGGCTTTTTTTAAACAATATTTTTTATTTTTGAAAATTATGTATTCTAATTCATTTCTTGAATTCTTAGTCTTGGATTTCATCAGGATCTTTGTCGTCTGGTACCATTATTCTAGGATTGGCAGTTTGGGGAGAAGACAACAGGAACCAAGTCAGTCACTTTGCTTGTTTGTTTGTGTTACTTTCCTTTCTTCATAATTGTAGCACTCTGAGGGCCTGGATGGTAGCATGCTTGGGATACCGTCCTCCTCTCCTAAGCTGGGCTGAGGGTGCAAAACTACTCCAGGTTCTTCCCTGGGAATAGAACACCTGCCACATCCATAGACACTACACAGGATCAACCCTTAATTGTCTCTAGTCTTTCTTTCCTGGGATTTCTTCTGTGATGGGTGTTCATGTCTTCTCAGTTTAATATCCTGTACCACTGTCTAGCTTTGCCTTCATCTTTGTATGGATCAGACTCTATCCCTGGCTTGGCTTGATACCAGTGGTCGGTACTGCATGTAGTTTAACTATGGAAACAACTAGTGCTTATTTGTGGGTGTGGTAGCTGAGGTGATCTTGTTCTGCGAGGTGGTACAAATCTGGGCAGGCAGGAATAGCTACTGGGTCCCATCCCTTTCTATGGGGCAGCCATATAAGAGGCCAGACCAGCTTCTGGGTCTAGTATGAAGTGTCTGATTTCCCAAGACATGGGCATAGGTAGACAGGGCAGCCCCTTGGTAATTTCTTGAAGACTGTATATGCTTCAGGTTTGATACAGAATTCTAATTCCCAAAAATACAAGAATGAGTTTGCCAAATTTTGTGTGTTAAATGATTTAGCCCCTACACCTACCCATACCCAGGGCCCATCAGGTTTTTATCATGTCTTTGACAGTACTGAGAGATAGCTGTTTTATATATATATACTCATTATAATGATAATATAGTTTGGGGATATTTTAATTTACAAATCATACATTAAAATAGAATCACCTCTCAAGTAGCTAGTGAGCCAAGTATTTGACATATCTAACTGCCAAGTACGCTGAGTTAATTGTCCAAGTGGCATGCTTTTGAATGGGGGGAGGGTTGCTAAGGCTCTGGGTGAGGTAGTAGCAAGAGTGCTGTATAACAGGTTCTGTCCGTATAACAGGTTCTGTCCCAGATGTGCATTCATACTCTCCACTGAAAAAGACTCTTACCCAGGTGTGCTGAGATTTCAGCATTTGCATGGCCATACTCGTGACATAGGTGTATTCACAATGGCCCCGGGGAATTAGGAAATGCATTTGAACAGATGATATGCCCCATGCCCCTTGTTCTAATTGAAGCTTAGTTTAGCCTGTCCTGTTTTATCAATATCTTTATCATCTTTGCCAAGAGTCTCCTGAGCAAGTGGCGCTGTGTGCTTAGTGTGGTAATCCATGGGACACAAACAGGAGGGCAGAGTGTCTGCAGATGGATGAATCTTTGGGTAATGTGAATTTCTGAGTCCTGACTTGTGAAATTCTCTTAAGGTTTCAGTTGTCCAAGGGTGGCTCAAAGCTTGGAGGCAGGAAGTAGGAGACGGCTTACAGTTTTTCTCAGGAGGAAATTTTTGGGGCTCAGCATTCTTTAGTCAGAATTCATAAACTCATTTGGTTCTGCTCATTTAGAGTCTGTCTGCCAGAGTGTGGAACAGGGCATCATGGTGGGACAAGCAGAGACAGCACCATCACACAGTTAAAACAAACTAAGGAGGTTTCTCATTCAAAACCCAGATAGTAGTTTGTTGTGTAGACAGCCATGATGTCCTCTGTGTGGTCTAAAACTGAGCCAGGCAGAACACTGTCAGCCCCTGGTACAGTGGATTGTTTTTTTTTTTTTTTTTTTTTCTTAGCCTGCAAGATAATGACCCTCAGATGAACTCCAGGGGAAAAGAATGGCCACTCTGTACTCCCTGCTGAGCCATTCTGACTCCTGCTTTGAGCTAACACTGCCATCCAGTAACATACTACTGATGGAAATCTTAATATACAGAAGCGCATGATGCAAATCAATGGACCGTAATCCACCATATCCTTATTTAAATCTCCCCTCCCCTGTGCACTGCCCTGCCTGGATGGCGTAGGCTGTGACCTGTGAGCTGGCATCTGTCCTCATCCACTGGGCACTTGAGAAATGTTTTTCTCTTTCTCCACCATCTTAAGAGATAACCACTGGGAGCCAGTCCATCCAGGATGCTGCTTCTGTGGTCGAGTGGCTCGTGTGGCTGAGCAGAGGGACTGTGCAGCTTACATCTTCACTAGTGTAGGCAGGGAGGCAGCAGCAAGGCTCTCCACTGGGCACCCTGCTTCCTCACAGCTCAACTTCACTTGGAGCTCATAGCTAAGTTGGTGTTCTTACTGTGAAATACACTGCATTTTTTAATTAGATATTTTCTTCATTTACATTTCAAATGCTATCCCCAAAGACCCCTATATCCTACCCGCTACTCCCCCCGCCGCCCTGCTCCCCAACCCACTCACTCCCACTTCCTGGCCCTGGCATTCCCCTGTACTGGGGCATATGATCTTTGAAATACCAAGGGCCTCTCCTCCCATTGATAGCTGGCTAGGCCATCCTCTGCTACATATGCAACTAGAGACACAGCTCTGGGAGTTACTGGTTAGTTCATATTGTTGTTCCTCCTATAGGTTTGCAGACCCCTTCAGCTCCTTGGGTACTTTCTCTAGCTCCTTCATTAGGGGCACTGTGTTCCATCCAATAGCTGACTGCGAGCATCCACTTCTGTGTTTGCCAGGCATTGCCATAGCCTCACAAGAGAGAGCTATATCAGGGTCCTGTCAGCAAAATCTTGCTGGCATATGAGTTACAGAGACAAGGTTCTGTGCTGAGATGGAAGGAAAGACCATCCAGAGACTGCCCCACCCGGGGATCCATCCCAAATACACTGCATTCTAAAGACAGTGTGTGAATTGTTTGCATGATACTTGTTAAAATGCTAATATTCTAGCTGCCGCACTTCCCTCCAGTGTCAGCTTCTTCCCTCCAGTGGCTCATTCCTGTTGATATCTTTCACGGTCAAGCCCACCCACATTCATGCACAGGTGGGGAGGTTCACAACCGCCCACCCGTACCTAAAGAGCTATTAGCAGCTGATGGCCACTGAGGGAGGCAGGGTCCGCTTTCTTCAGGGTTATGTCCCCTATTTGGTTCACCTTCTTTCTGTAGGTGGCTGACACCCATGCACATTTGGCCAAGGACTGTTTTTGGACTTGGGATTATTTGGAGAGGGGCATAAAGTTGGAAGGGAAAACATGGTGGGGATATTCTGAGGTTCTGGAGGGTGGATGTGATCAATGTATATTATATACATGTAAGACATTCTCAATGAGTACATTTTAAAACTTGTAAAACTTGAGAGAAGGCTTACTTAGTTCTTGGTTCCATGGGACTCAGTCTTTGGTCCTTGTGACCCTTGGTTCTGGGAGACTGGGGACAGGCCTGAGAAGCCTGCGCCTTGAGAAGCCCGTTTGCCCACTTCCTTCGAGTAAGCTTTGCCTCCTGAATTTGCAGAATCAGAGTGCTGCTGGCCCTGAGCCAGGCTCGGGAGCCATTCTATAGCCTCCTGCACAATGAAGACCAAAGTTAGTTTGTTTCTTTCCTTTTTACTTGATTAACTTGGATCTTGCTACATTTGAAATTCTGTGTAATGTTCTCTTTGTGTTCATGTAGCAGGGATGGCTGCACACCCTTGGCATCATTGGCACTGGGCAGATAACTCTGTGTGCTCAGTCTTGTTCCCTGTAGGCTCTCCTGGCCTTCCTTGGGGCAGCTCAGCTTTCCATGCTGTGCCTAACACAGCCTCTGCCAGAAACCCTTCCTCAGATGTACAGAGCCTCTCTCCCCTTTTAGGCCAATTACTCTGACATCTATTTACTTGATCTGTACTGTGATTCCTGTTGTCTTGGATACACCAAAAAAACCGAATACTTTCTAAGAGAGAAAAATGATAATAATCCAGAGTTTATCCAGCAAGCATTCCTTTCCTTTTGCTAGGCCCTGTATTAGGCATCTACTGTAGCAATAAATAAAACCTGGGACCTTCCATACTGATTGGTCACAGTCCTGGGTAGACAAGAGATTATGCAGGTGTCACATTATCCGTGCTGTGGAGAAGGGTGAAAGAGACAGGTTCAGGGAGAGTGAGACAGTAGGGCTATTGCAGGGGCGTTTACACCTTTCACCCCAGATGGCATACCCCATGTCCCCTGCTGTGCCTCTTGTCCCCTACCCTCCTTCTTCCTTTGTTCTTCCAGAATTACACATTTCCGTCGCTCACAGTTAGTCGTGTTTTCTAGACACGTTGTCTGGGCTCTGGTAAGTCTCCCTGCATAGCAACGCTAAGGAGACCATTGACAGTGGCACCTGATCTGGGCCCCAGTCTGTCTGTCTCTTGGGGCTGTTTGGCTATGTGCCTCCCTGCAGTCTGCCATTACACCTGTCTTCCTGGCAGCCTTGGCAGCCTTAGGTCATGGTCAACAACTCTGAGGTCATTGTTAAACCAAGACTTCTGCACAGCATATATTCTTATAGGCCAGTATTTTTCTCATAGTTTCTGACCGACTCCTAGTACAGTGTGGGCTAAGGTTTGCACCTGGCTCTGCATATCCCACAGAAGAACCCAGCAGTCTGTAGAATAAGTCCCCACTCAGACTCCCTTCCACCTCTCCTCTGTAGTTTTGTTTGGCATACATATCATTGCTGGTAATTTGGCTTCCTCATAAGCAAGTAATTAATATATTTTCGTAAAATATTGCAAAAGGAAAAGCAGAGAATATCCCGTGGGACTCCTAGTGGCAAACCTATGGCAGTTCCTAAATGGTTAATAATTACTGAGCGTGAGGTCCCTTAGCCCCTTCTCTTTCTAAAGCAATGCCCCTGAGATGCAGTGTGGTGGTACAGACCTGTAATCACCACACTGCAGAGGCAGAAGGAGTGAGAGTTCAAGACCAGCCAGGAGAACATAGAATATGAAACCAGCCTTGGGTGTGTAGCAAACCTGTCACCAACACATACTTCTAAGACATTTATTGCCGTTCTTGCCTCTATTATTGTCTCCAGTTAGAACAGTAGGACATGGCTATGTACTTAATGTGAACCCGTGTTGTGGGTAACCACTTGTGACCCTAAAGTATGCTTCATCCAGACTGACAGCGTGTTACTACACTTCAGTCTGTTCCATAGACAGCAGAGGGCAGGTGTGCTGATGTACATGGCTAACATGGTATTATAAATTCTTGTGGCAACAGCATTAGGGATCTGTGCTCCTGGGATGTATTGTCCTTGTCACAGAAATTGGTAGTCTTAGTGAATGGAGAATGTAGTCTAAATACTTGCTGTGGCCACAGCTCTAGCATATTGCCTGGTTAAAGACTCTCCTGAATGAACAGTATATATTCCTGAAAGAAAAATCTGAAGAATTTCACTATGGCAGCTTTTAAGTAGTAGTTGCTTTCAAACTGAAAATCCCATTATAGTTCAAATTGATGTAGGAGTTCTTTCAAAGATAACAGTTTTGTTGAGTATTTTGAGTTTTGTTGGTAGTTGTTTTCTTTTTAAATTTATTTGTATGTACAGGTGTTTTGCCTGTGTGTGTGTGTGTGTGTGTGTGTGTGTGTGTGTGTGTGTGTGTGTGTTTGTGTGTGTATGTGTGTGTGTGTGTGTGAGTGTACCACATAGATACTTGGTGCCTGCAGACACCAGAAAAGGGTGTGTGATTCCTTAAAATGGAATTACAGGTGCTTGCAAGCCAGCATGTGGGTGCTGGGAACCAAACCCAGGACCGACCTATAGAAGAGAAACCAGTGCTGTTTACTGCTATCCTCCTGCCTCAGTATTTCAGGTACTAGGATTATAAGCACATATTGTAGTCCTTGAGTATTACATCTGAATGTCCCTTAGCAGGCAGCTAGAAATCTGGCAGCTCTTGTCACCTTGGCAAGCTGAGTTATTGCCATCTGCTGTAGAAAGCTGACCTGGCCGGCTTGTCCTTCCCTACCATAGGACTGCTGTCCTGATCTCTGGGATGGGCTTGGAATCCTGCCTACCAGGCCTGGCTTCTAACGGCCTACAATTGAAGCTGGAGACCCCCTGTTACTGAAAGCACAGTCTGTCTTGCTTCTTTCTCTGCAAAGGCCTTGAAAATGCTCCCTCTGTCAAGGGTTGCTTTTGAAAAAGTCTTCCAATGTATAGGAGGTATCACAATTTCTTTCATGTCAGTGTTCTGGGCAAGTTTGAATTGTATAATAGAGGGTTTCAGCTTTGCTTCTGTTTTGATAATTTGTTAGTATTTTCTCACTTAATTTCCAAAACACTTCAGGCTTTAGGACAGCACGTTGTATCCAGCTGTTGGCTAGAGTGTGATGGTTTGTTAGGTCACAGTATGGCTACTGGGTTATGAGTCAGATAACCGAAGTAGATGTACCAGCACACAGAAGCGTGTATGAAGGTTCTTTAGAATGAGGTGATCTGGCCTTCTTCTGAGGAACAGGACAGATTGAGGGAGTTATAATCATCACAGCACTGAAGACAAATGGCCTGTTTATTTGCTCTGAAAATACCAGGGGTCAGAGCAGTGGTCAGTGGACATGGCCACTGCTTTGCGCTGTCGTGACAATGCACATTTTTGTAATGTGTCTGTATGTGGGTGTGCCTATACTCAGGTCAATGGCAACATGGCTTCCTTTCCACTATCACTGGCATTAAAAATGAAGTATGTTTTCTTTTTTTTCCCCCAGAACAAGCCTGCCATCACCTATGTTCTCCAGAAACGATTTCAGCATCTGGAGCATCCTCAGAAAATGCATTGGGATGGTGAGTTAACGCTGCTTCCTCATTGCTAGGGTCTGTGCAGTCTCTGTGAGTGCAGTATGGGAGATGTGTTGGATCATCTCTGCTGCATTGTCATGGCAGGGTCTAATCTGGGAGAGGGAGGACTGTGGCAGCATTTCCTGTGGCACTGCCTCCTGGACTCTGCCACCTGATGAAGGCTAGAAGCCTCTTCCTAGCATGACACCTCAGATGTTAGTATGGCCACCAAAAATGATGGTAACTGAATAACATGGCTCTCAAGATACTGAGGCTTCAGTCTGAGCAATATACTGTGGATGCCACCACTCTGTGCCTCCTGGTGTGCTGCCAGAACCTTTCCTGCACGCCCGTCTGATGCCAGAGTCTCTTCAGCCACTATGCTCCCTACATTCTTCTAGTGCTTCTTTGCCCTGTCAGTGGAGACTTCCTAAGTGCCGCTTCCAAAGTGCTCATCCCAGAAATAGTCAGCATAAACCCGTGTCTTCTGCATCCTTCACAGAGAGTAGTTCAGCTAGGCTTTGTGACGCTATTTCATGACTTTCATGTCAGCCTGGCTACTCTTCTAGGTGAGACCTGGGCAAGGTACCACTCCTAGCTTGAACTCGAGAGATGTGTGCAAACATATGTAGTTTATACAAAATGTCTAGGTATCTGCTAGACCAGCACAGTGCTCAATACAGAGTAGTCCTTATATCAGCAGAAAGGCCAGCTGAGAGTCAGAAAGTGGGCTTCAGTCTCCTTCAGTCAGGTTAGGATTCAAGGCAGCAAACATGGCAAATATGTAATTAAATTAGATGACGATTATATACCTACTACACTGTAGGCTAATAAAAGTCACTTGTTACTGACGTTAATACTCCCTTTATAACTAACAATTCAAAAAAATTTTTGTGGAGTATTTTTCAGACCTTCAATAGATGTATTTATCTTTGTCATACAACATGTAGCTGTGTGTCTATGTGTGCTTCTAAAGTGAAAGCCAGTTTCACAAGAGAATAATTATCATTACCACAGTGATTTTTTTTTCTACTATTAAAGCAACACTGATGTCAACTCATTAAACTGATTTCATAACTTGCTGTTTAAACAAAACCCATGGTTTGGAACTGGCTTTCATTTTAGAAGCACACATAGACACACAGCTACATGTTGTATGACAAAGATAAATACATTTATTGAAGGTCTGTTCTGTGTCTCTATAGAATCGGTGCCACGTCTGCCTTGAGACCATGTGGGAAAGGAGTTTGTATGAACACAGTATGTGTGGCTGGTCTTTCTGAACATTATAGAAAACACAACTTGTTGTATGTCTCTTGTCTGAGCCCGTTTCCTGTCTCAGCAGATGTTGGGTCCGTGGTGGCATCAGGTGTGGTAGATGTTGTGGGGATCACTAACAGTATGTCTGTTTGTCTTTATCAAGTTCCTTTCTACATTAGAACTGATCTTTCTAAGTTAGGAGATGACGTCATGTTAGATGAAACCTGTTCTTGTTCTCTCCAGAGTGTGGCAATGCTTTTATTTTTAGGTACAGAGCTACAGGTACAAATAAACATGCAGATGAATCATAAGTCAAGGAGAGCAAATACAAACAGTTGTGTGGGTCGGTAGCACTCCAGAGTGTTCTGAAACCTGTCTGTGGGTCTGGATGATTGAGGCTGATAAAGCACGGACAGAGAGCTACAAGGAAGTAAGACCTTGGAAGGTGACCCTCTGACGTTCTAGATTCATTAACATGGGTTTACGGACATCACCAGCATCTGGAATGTTCTCGGTTGCTGACTGTGTAAGGCCTCTGGGGCTGCAGGAAGAGTCAGCAGATGGAAGTGCTGGACAACATCAGAGGAGGAAGTGGAGATACCAGCAGAGGAGTGCAAAGGGTGCTACCATAGCTAAAATTGTATTTTTCGATATAACTCACTCTAATGTATACCTGTTTTACCCTGCCCCAAAGAAAATAAGTAAAGACTTAGAAAATAGTAGCATGCATACATTTTGATATCCTTAAAGAATTTTTTTTTTTAAAAACCCTTTACATCATGCCCATGATTCTGTTACAATCATGTTACAATGTTAAAATGTTACATGTAACAATCTGTTAAAGATCAATTGAAAAGCCATGTAGGTACCTTCAGCTGTCATATTTCTTCCCTGAGCATTATGCAGTCTCTTAATCTGATGATAAGATGTTGGTTGGTTGGTTGGTTGGTTGGTTTTTTTGGTTGGTTTCTTTCTCAAGATGGGGTCTTGCTATGCAGCTCAGGCTGGCTTTGACCTCTGAGTCCTCCTGCCTCTGCCTCCCAAAAGTTCACCAGTATGCCTGGCTTAGAAGTTTTAAAAATAGCAGAGAAGATGTGACTCTGTCTGACCTACATACACTGTCCCTGCGGACTAGGCCATACTGACAGTGTGTGAGCACCGCTGGCATCAGCCTCACAGCTCAACACTGATCTCAAGGCTTTCTTAGTTAATGGCCTACTGATACAGTGATGGGCAGTGTAATTGGAAATGTGGGTTTTCAAAGTCACAGGAGGCAGAGGTAGACAGACCTCTGTGAATTGGAGTGGCCTACCTAGTGAGTTCCAGGCCAGCTGTGGTTACACAGTGAGATCCTGTCTCAAATTAAAATATAAACAATACTCATAGGAGATACTTATCTGCTAGGGATGGTAGGGCTCTAATTCTGTGTCCAGTAAGAAAAGTCTTTCTTTTCTCAGTTTGGGTATTTATTACTGTGTACATAGTAATCCAACACCTCTACAACAGGGCTCGCTAAGTCTTTCCTCCCCGTGACCCCAATACATCATACTTTGCTTTGTTTCTAAAAAGTATAGAATCTCACATTTCTCACACCTATGAAGTCCTTTCTTTTCCTTTCCCAATTTGTTGTGGACAGGCTTTTGTTACTAGGTATCCAATTACATTGTATGAAATAAATACTTTATATAACTAAAATTCGATATAAATCTCTTTGTGACTAGAGCTTTCAGTAAGCAGTACCCCTCTTCCCAGTACTCTCAAATCATTTGCTCTATTGTCTTCATGCAAATGTGTCCTTACACCTGGGTCCCCTTCTCCTGTCCCCGGCTTCTGAGCTTTGTCAGCGGACCCAGCTTCAGGTTCAGCTTTGGGAGGCCTGTTCACAGCACTTGGGCCAAGGCAAAGAGCCCTTGTCTTTGATGTCCCCTCTACATCCCCTGAATTGCAGGCAACACTGTGACCTTAGTGCTTAGTTACTTTAAGAGGTGGGGAAGGTCTGCTTTATGGTGAATGCCCACTTTTACAAATGAAAATTCTGTAATACTCTGCAGGGCTCTGGGGAGGCCATTTCCACGGAGATGTTCTTGCTGTCATCGTTGGTTGGCTAAGTACACAAGCAGGGTGCTTTCGAATAGTTCAAAAGCATAAAGTTCCATTTCCCTTACACTTGTGTTTCTCTTCTCTATCTTTACAGAAATTAATTAATTGCATTGAACCAATTTTTATCCCTGAAAGTATTTTATTGATTTTGTATTACACTATCACAAAATGTGTCTAAAAGGAATGTTAACTTTGTACCACTATTATAAACAGTGTATCAGTGGTAACATTATGGCTGGAATATTTCTAAAATATCAGCATAAAACATAGAATACTGTTTGTGTGTGAGTGAGGTGGTCCTGGTACAGTTGGACTGGCACATCTGAGCGACCATCTCCAAGTGCAAAAATGATAGTAGAATGTAGGGCAGTTATGTTACTTTTATAGATACCAAGCTTGAGAAACCCTTTGCACATTAATAAACAGATGGGAGTAGGAGTTTGTGGGATTGTTAATATCTAGGATTGTCATTCAGTTCTTTGTCCCTTCTCAGCTATATGCCAAAAATTAGAGTGCATTATCAAAAATAATTTGTTATGATCTATAAGCTGACAAATCAATTAGGACTCCTTCCACTGTTTGTATAAACTGAACTTTGGAAAACTTATAGAGAGGACTTTGTTCCCTTTTGTTCCCAAGATGTAGGCCTTGTGGCCTGGGGATGTTACAGGAGGCTCTCCCAGGTTCTCCCATCCGCACCCCAAAACTTCTTTGACCCAGTGTTACCCAGCCCTTTAGAAGGGATTGGGAAACTTCCCCTGGAGGCATACTTTTGCCAAGTTAGTATTTTTTTGATGAAAGTGTTTTGTGTTCCCTTGGGCTCTGAGATGTGTTAGTGACTTTCCTACCACTGAGACCAGTGATGTGATATGAACATGAGGGATGAAAGATTGGCCTGGGCTTCTGGTTCCAGAGGCTTTAGTCAGAGGCTGGCTGTACCCTTAACATGAGGCAGACTGTCATTGTACTTGGAGTGGCAGAAGACACTGCTCACTCGGGGCAGTCAGAAAACAGATGAGAGGGGTCAGGGACAGGACACGCTTGGAGGACTCTCTTCAAGGACCTGCTTCCTTCATTGGCATCATATGCCACCAGTCCTACGTGCTGCTACCAGGTTCGGAATGCACCAGTGAAATCAGAGTTCTTCTAGCTGATGGTAGTCACCTGTCAGTGACAAGGCCTTCAACACAGAGCCATAACCACTTCTGTCAATCTACACATGTACTTCACTAGGTAGAGAATGGGGAAAGACGGGAGCTTTGCCACACCTGCAGTGCTGACTTGAGACACATCACCACCACCTCCAGAGTAGCATGATCTAAATCAGAATCTCTCCTCGGAGAACTGCTAGACGTCACCCCAGTGGGCCTCACCTCCATAGCTGAAGTGGGGGAAGCTATGGAGAAGTAGATGAGTGGTACCTTGCATGAAAGAGGCTGTGCCCAGACTCCCAGATAGCGAGTTCTGAGGGCTTTCACACTTAGGAACAAAAAAATGTTTACAGTAATTCAGGGGGGGAGGTGTGTCTTGTATGTTTACTTTTTAAATGATAAGCCTGGCAGGGCCACGTGGCTAGCCCAGGCCTGCCAGAGCTGAGAGGAGAGTAAATGTGCATGGGTGGAATATGGAAACAAATACCAGGTGAAGACTGACTGTGGCTTGGCACTGGCAGCCAGGGCTTGCCTTCCACATTCCCCCAGCACTGCAACTCATCGCCCCTCAGCTCAGCCCCATGCAGCAGTCCCTCAGTTTCCTTCCTTTCCCTGTAGCTTCTCAGTGTTCTCTCTCCTGCCTGCCTCCCTGTTGATAGTACTAAGGTGCCCCATGCAGTTGGCTCAACACCCAGACACTCGCCACTTTTCCTGCCCCGCTGTCTTCCATGTGCCCTTCACATGTCTGTGAGGATCGAGGTGAGGCAGCTGCAGCTGCCACCAGAACAGCTTTGTTTCTAGAGTGCCTTGCTGTGTGCGTCCTAGCCTTGCTGCTCAGGGCACTGCGGACAGTGCATGCGGATGGCAAGGTCATTGACAAGCCCTAGACAATGACAAGCCAATGACAAGCCCTAGAGCATGAATCATTTCCAGGAGTGAGTCCCCAGCTGAGTGGCACTAGTTAGAGCGTGGCAGGTGATCCTCCATGGCTCTAGATGGAAGGGATGTGTCACTACCGCAGCCTTCATGCTACATGGAGAAAGGATCCAGGGCCAGGTTCATCTCCCACTTTCTTCCTCCTAAGGAACAGCCAAAACTGCGGCTTTTCCGGACTGTTCCTGAAGAACCCAGAAGGCAGTGGAGTGCTTGGGTCACACACGGCTCCTGAGTGGCTGCCTGAGCCACAGGGGAGGCAGATTTAGCAGGCACCCAGGGTTTCTGTCCATAACCCACAGCTGAGCTATTTGCACAGATAGATCTGAAGACGGGAGACTTACTGTTTAGAAAATGGCCTGGACTTCAGCTGAGCTCAAAGCAGCTTTGCCTATGGGTTGTGCATGGTGCTAGAATGAAGGGATGGCCTTCCTCTGTCTCTTCACAGCCCATCAGCGGATAAGCAGTCTCAGTGAGGAGTGTCTTCAGTTGATCACTGGGGTTTACTTCCGTGCATGTATCAATTTAAACTTTGTTTTGCTAGGTCACAAGGTAGAGTTGCCTGGAATGAATATTTAATTTTTCCATCTGACTGCAGCTCAGTGATAAAAAGTGTTCCAGCTAATGTCTCTTCCTGAAGCTGACCTTCGGCATACACGTTTCCTTATTACTGGGACATAGGCACATGCTAATTTGTTTATATAATAGCTGAGGGATACCACAACCAGGTTTGTCTGCTGGATTAGAAGAAGCAACAGTGCATTTCAATTGCCAAGGACTAGGAGGGATGGAGGGGAAATGTACATTGTGTAACTGTTTTTATTACCTACATTGTAAGTTTTAGAGACCAAAATAAGTTTAAGATTATTTTTAATTAACTCCAGACAGTGGAGGAAATAAACTTGCCATCCAGTTGGCATGCTTTAAAATAGCTTGCTGTGTGCTCTTGAGAGAGGTCAGAGCTGTTTTCATGGCCATCTGAAGTGTGTGCACACATTTCTCTCTGTCCCCCGCCCCCCAGTGTGTGTGTGTGTGTGTGTGTGTGTGTGTGTGTATGTGTGTGTATGTGTGTGTGAGTGTGTGTGTATGTGTATGTGTGTGTGATTTTTGAGACAGGGTTTCACACTGTATCCCTGGACCAGACTGCCCTTCATTCCCAGAGATCTACCTGCCTCTACCTACAGAATGCTGGGGTAAAGGCGTGAGCTGCCACATCTAGCTCCTCCTTTAATCTCTTTTATTTGGCTAAGATAGTGGCTTCCCATTTTCTTGAATGTTTACCTTCTGAGTCCCTGTAATAAAGATGTGTTTTAATGCGTTAAAGAGTGTAAACTCTTATTGACAGTATCTTTTGCCTTACAGAAGCTTTGCAATTTTATGAGGTCCCATTTGTCGATTCTCGATCTTACAGCACAAGCCATTGCTGTTCTATTCAGGAATTTTTCCCCTGTGCCCATATCTTCGAGGCTTTTCCCCACTTTCTCCTCTATAAGTTTCACTGTCTCTGGATTTATGTGGAGTTCCTTGATCCATTTAGATTTGACCTTAGTACAAGGAGATAAGAATGGATCAATTCACATTCTTCTACATGATAACCACCAGTTGTGCCAGCACCATTTGTTGAAAATGCTGTCTTTTTTTCCACTGGATGGTTTTAGCTCCCTTGTCAAAAGACACTGTCAATAAGACAAAAAGGCCACCAACAGATTTCAAAAGGATCTTTACCAATTCTAAATCAGATAGGGGACTAATATCCAACATATATAAAGAACTCAAGAAGGTGGACTCCAGAAAATCAAATAACCCCATTAAAAAATGGGGCTCAGAACTGAACAAAGAATTCTCACCTGAGGAATACCGAATGGCAGAGAAGCACCTGAAAAAATGTTCAGCATCCTTAATCATCAGAGAAATGCAAATCAAAACAACCCTGAGATTCCATCTCACATCAGTCAGAATGGCTAAGATCAAAAATTCAGGTGACAGCAGATGCTGGTGAGGATGTGGAGAAAGAGGAACACTTCTCCATTGTTGGTGGGATTACAAGCTGGTACAACCACTCTGGAAATCAGTCTGGTGGTTCCTCAGAAAATTGGACATAGTACTACCGGAGGATCCCGCAGTACCTCTCCTGGGCATATATCCAGAAGATGTATCAACTGGTAATAAGGACACATGCTCCACTATGTTCATAGCAGCCTTATTTATAATAGCCAGAAGCTGGAAAGAACCCAGATGCCCCTCAACAGAGGGATGGATACAGAAAATGTGGTACATTTACACAATGGAGTACTACTCAGCTATTAAAAAGAATGAATTTATGAAATTCCTAGGCAAATGGATGGACCTGTAGGGCATCATCCTGAGTGAGGTAACCCAATCACAAAAGAACTCACATGAAATGTACTCACTGATAAGTGAATATTAGCCCAAAAACTTAGAATACCCAAGTTACAAGTTGCAAAACACGTGAAACTCAAGAAGAATGAAGACCAAAGTGTGGTCACTTTGCCCCTTCTTAGAATTGGGAACAAAACACCCATGGAAGGAGTTACAGACACAAAGTTTGGAGCTGAGACGAAAAGATGGACCATCTAGAGACTTTAAAAAAAAATAAAAGAGTGTAAACTCTCCTACCCCAGTCATCTGTTTATTCAGCGACAGTGAAAATTTCCTAATATCTGTAGTGCTTTCCCAGGGACTGGCAGCAAGGGAGGGGAAATCTAGAGTTGAACTTGCAGGTAAAGCCATTCTTCATTGCTTTAATAAATAAATCCTTTAAGATAAATCTGTCATTCACAGCACAGGAAGAGAGCTGAACTGGAAATAGCCAATCCATATCTCATTCTTTTCAATGGTCATGGGGCACTGCTATGTCAGGGTGGGGTCACCCTGCATCCTTGGTGTGTAGGTCCTCCCAGATGACTTAAGGAGCCCTTCCCTCACTCTCCAGCTTTCTAAGCTTCCAACCATGAGCTGTGCCAATGGCTGGGCAGCTGATTCCCAGCTCCTTGAATCCATGAAGCCCTGGAGGATTTAAGGTCCTGTGCCCATTGCTAGTGATGATGCTAATAATTTGTCAGCATTTATTGCTCGCTCAGTGTGTCTGGCCCAGCCGTGGGTATTTTATGTGAATTAGTTCATGTAATGTTTTCAAACCCCATTGAGCTGATCAGTGACTCTTGTCCCACTTTGGGATGAAAGTGTAGGGCTCTGAGCTAGACGTGGGGAGTTTTTCCTTGGAACTAGTTTTCCTTTCTAGAAAATACATGTAATGTAAAGTTTACCACCTTAAGGATGTGTGTGTGTGTGTGTGTGTGTGTGTGTGTGTGTGTGTGTGTCTGTCTGTCTGTCTGTCTGTCTGTCTGGGGTGGGTGCATCTGGAAACATGTGCATAGACCAGAGATGCCATGGAGTAGAAAGTCTTCTCGTGACACTCTGGTCTTAGTCCTTGGGGAAGGATCCCATGCCCTGAAGCCAGAGCTCAGGTGTTCTTAACTAGACTGGAAGCCAGTGAGCTCCAAAGACCCTCCAGGGTCCATGCCCCTTGGAGCTGGTGCGAGCTCAGGTGTTCTTAACTAGACTGGAAGCCAGTGAGCTCCAAAGACCCTCCAGGGTCCATGCCCCTTGGAGCTGGTGCTGTGGCCATTTTCTAGAACCCTGGCTTGATATGTGTGCTGGGATCCCAACTCCAGTCTTTAGGATTGCAGTGCAAGCTTCACTCTGCCAAGATCTCTCCAGCCCACACCAGCCCACCATTTCCTTCCAATGTTTTCGCAAAGATTGTGGTTTTTGTTTATTGGTGTGTGTGTGTGTGTGTGTGTGTGTGTGTGTGTGTGTGTGTGCGCACATGTGCATTTGTGGGACTGCTTATTACAAGGTGCTGGAAGTGAAC
Organism: Mus musculus; assembly: GCF_000001635.26. Taxonomy (NCBI): domain Eukaryota; kingdom Metazoa; phylum Chordata; class Mammalia; order Rodentia; family Muridae; genus Mus; species Mus musculus. The sequence continues at coordinate 12,778,986 of NC_000084.6, read as the reverse complement.
TGCAGTCCACATGATTAAGCACTAAGTCATCTCCCCAGCACCGCCCTGGCCATCTTTAAGTGGCATTAAGTACAGACACAAGGCTGTGTTCTCTTCATTGCCACCCGTTACAGAACTCCTTGAAAAACACTAACCACTAGCAACAGTTGCTCTTCCCTGGGCCCTGGCTGTCCACTCTGTCTGTCCAGAGGCCACACTTCTGTCTTTGAAGGCGTGAGTGGACTATTTGTGTCTAATTGTGTGGCACTTCTTCCACCTACCACCTCCACCACAGCTCCCTTCCTCCATATTGACACTAATGTAAATGTCAGTGATGGTTGTAAGGTGTACCAGCCTCTAGAAGGTGAGATTATCAGCCTCTATCCCTGTCCCCTGGACTTGTTAGGTATATATTGGCTAATATATTTATTTTTAAAATTAAATTGTAATTATACCATTTTCCCCTTCCCTTTCCTCCCATGTCCCTCCCATGCAACCCATCCTTGTTTTCTTTCAAGTTTATCTATTTATCATCTCTCTCTCTCTCTCTCTCTCTCTCTCTCTCTCTCTCTCTCTCTCTCTTTCCCTCTCTCTCTCCCTCTCTCTCCCCTCTCTCTCTTGCTTCTGATAAGAAGTGCAATATGCATTCTTTTTAGGAAACGTGCACACTAAGTAAGCAGTAAATGTCAGCTCTTACAGTTTAGCAAAACTAAGTACAATATCTCTCCCTTCTCCAAAGGTTGTGTCAGAAGGCCATACACAAAAGTATGCTAATATCCCATAAATAAAATAAATACATTTAAATAAATTTAGCCTGCTGCAACAGAGAAATCTTGAGTCGGGGCCGGGGAAGCCATTCTTGGGCATGGAAAGGTGGCTAAGTAAGAGCATGGCTACTCCTGCAGATGACCTGGGCTTGGTTCCTAGAACCCCCATGGTTGCTCAAAAACATCCTTACCTCTAGTTCTGGTTCTGGAGGATCTGATGCCCTCTTTTGGCTCTGTGGGCCTCAGGAATGCATCTGGTAAGCATAAATACATGTAGGCAAAACAACACATGCACATATATTTAAAAATAAAAGGCATGCTTAAAATGTACCAATAAAACAACACATGCACATATATTTAAAAAAGCATGGTTAAAATATACCATTGGTACTTAACATTCCTTAAGTTTGTTTCATAATTTTATATATAATCATATATTTTATTAATATTTATTTTTACTTAATTATATTCAGATATAGAATAATTGTTATCTAATTGTATATATTTATATTTGCACATTTGTATTTCATTGTATAATTTTATGTAAATAAAATGTATTTTCAATGTAAGAATTCAAATAAATTGATATGATTTCCATGAGCTCAAAAGAATTTATTTAAGACTTCTACACCACTAGCTAAAGATAGCCATTGTTGTTTTCTTGGTGTTCCAGCCTTGTAGTATGTCTGTGCAAATATATATGTAACAAAATTAAACTACATTTCTTTCATGTTGTTTTGTGACTTGCTTTTTCAGGCATAAACACTTTTTTGTTTTTTAGAATGAGAAAAATCATCAACAATTCTGAAGTATAAATAATTGATAACTACTCAAAGTATTGTATATCTAAAATACTAACAACTGTTAAAATCAAGTGTCTGGTACTTCCTATAATAATTTTCTTCTATTGGGTCAGCGTGCTCTTGTCTTAGGTGATGATAATTGTGTTTTCCATCAAAGAAAATCAGAAAGGTGATTTTCTTAGATATGATTAATGAAAATTTGCTCTTCAAACTTTATTTCTTAAATTCCTTTATTTTTTTTTCAGGACAGTTTTTGGTTTGTATAAAAATTGTTGAAGTTACAAGAGCTGTTAGAGTTCTTCTGTTGGAACATCTGCACAGCATACTCTGGTTGGCATCCCTCCCCAAAATAGTCCATTTATACAACTGATGGACACATCGTAATTCCCAGCTCTAGCTGGTATGGAGCTCATCCCTGGTTGTCTTATTTTTGAGTTCTGACATGTGACTGTCATAGCTGTGCCCCACCTTCTTATATACGATCCCACTTTGCAGCAGGGTTCATACCCTCTCTTAGTGGTGGGGATCACAGTTGATAGCCTTTTCAGATCGGCAGTCTTCATTCCTGCCAGTTCGTTATTCCCATGTCTTTCCAGAGCTTGCTTGCCCCTTTCTTTTTAGTGCAATCTTCTCCAACTCTGAATTGCCTGTTAACTATTGTGTACCATTAAACACGCCCTTGTCCCCAAGAAGCAAAGTAGTCTGGTGAAAGCTGCACAGGAGATGGTGCCTGGTGACAGCCACCTGAGAAGTAATAAACTTGGGGTAAGGGGAATGGGCTGTCCAAGTGCACCAGGGCACAAGCACTTGCAATGTGTCCTCTTTAGGGGTGACATCCAGGGTATAAGATACTGTCCTGGGACTAGAAAGTAGCTCAGCAGTTCCATGCACTTGCTCTTCCAGAGGACTCAGGTTCAATTCCCAGCACTCACATGGCGCTTTACAACTATCCAGAACTCCAGTTCCAGGGAATCCAGTGCCCTCTTCTGACCTCTAGGCACCAGGCATACATGTACATGTATACATACATACATACATACATACACACACACACACACACACACACACACACACACAGGCAAGCAAAATACCCCAACCCACTCACACATACATACACTCACACAAACACACTCACACTCTCACACACATGCATACACACTCACACTCTTTCACACATACACACACACACACACACACACACACTTACACACTGCCCCTTTTACCGTAAGTTGTTGTTACTCAGCATGGGTCAGATAAGTTGATCAGTACTCATAAGACAGGAGACTTATCTAACATGATCAAATGTGAGCATTGGATTGGCATACTCTCATGTCTGAAGGAAGAAGAAATGGGATGTCAGAGGATGAAAGTCCTGAACTGGGCCTGGACTGTTAGGAAAGCTTAGTGAAGAGAGCAGGGCCGTCTAGGTTACAAGTGTCTACATGGATGCTTTTATTCCATGCTGAGGCAGTGTGGCATCATAGACACTCAGTTAAGTATTTATGTATGAAAGTGCACATGACTGAGTGAAGGGGAGCCTACATTTCTTTTAGTACCTTGGATGCTGAAAGGTCTGGCTACTCCCGCATGAGTGGAGTATGGATTGACCTACCGGCAGGAGACAATTTGCTCCATAGTATTTGTTAACATTTCTCCTGAGCAGGTCTGTGATCTAGACTCTCCATAAAGAAATCTACTTGAAGCTAAATTAGCCTGAGTTATAGAAGATACATGATTTACACTTTGTGGACTATATATATTTTAAGTGTTTAGAATTCAGTAATATGTATGCAGTTTACCGATGTGTCCAGAGCTGGTCTTAGCGTTTAGGAAGCACTGTGCTTTATGTTAAATGCTGTTAGCATCATCAGTGAAGAAACTGGCACAAAGTTGAACTTGGCCGAAATTAGAGTTAACAAATGAAGCCCGGTGTTAGGCTGATCTGATTTAGTGGTGAAACATAGGAACAGTGCACAGAGCTGAGGCCAGGCTTCTAAAAGCATAGAAGAATCTGTACAAAATCTTTCCTATACACAGACCTGTATATGTGCACATGTGAATACACACCTCTGTCCACTACACAGACCTGTATATGTATACATGTGAATACACACCTCTGTCCACTACACAGACTTGTATATGTATACATGTGAATACATACCTCTGTCCACTACACAGACCTGTATATGTATACATGTGAATACACACCTCTGTCCACTACACAGACTTGTGTATACATGTGAATTCACACCTCTGTCCACTACACAGACTTGTGTATACATGTGAATACACTCCTCTGTCCACTACACAGACTTGTGTATACATGTGAACACACACCTCTGTCCACTACACAGACTTGTGTATACATGTGAATACACACCTCTGTCCACTACACAGACTTGTATATGTATACATGTGAATACACACCTCTGTCCACTACACAGACTTGTGTATACATGTGAATACACACCTGTCCACTACACAGACTTGTGTATACATGTGAATACACACCTCTGTCCACTACACAGACTTGTGTATACATGTGAATACACACCTCTGTCCACTACTCAGACCTGTATATGTATACATGTGAATACACACCTCTGTCCACTACACAGACCTGTATATGTATACATGTGAATACACACCTCTGTCCACTACACAGACCTGTATATGTATACATGTGAATACACACCTCTGTCCACTACACAGACCTGTGTATGTATACATGTGAATACACACCTCTTTCTGGAAGTGTGCTTGAGCATTTTTCTCTGGGATAGGGTGGGAAAAGAAAAGGAAGAGACACTTTCAGATTTCACTTTGTGTGTGTGTGGTGGGGAGAGTTTTGAAGTATAAATAGTAACTACTTAAAAGTGATATAAATCTAAAATACTAACATGTTATTAATCAACTGTCAGTTATTTTCTATAATGCCTGTTCTTCTATTGGGCAGTGTACTCTTCTCATAGGTGATAATAACTGTATTTTCCATCAAAAATATATTTTACTCACATAAAATTATACAAATGTGCAAATATAACATCTCAATTTCCAGAGAAAGAATTTGGATGTCCTATTGTATTTTTTCTGTCTTATTCCCTTGAAACAGTTTTTTTTTTTTTTTTAAATGAATCCGGAGCTAAACTGTCTCCCAGCCAGCCCCACTGATGTTGCTATCTGAGACTTCCACAGCCCTGGGATTACAAGTATGTGCTTAGCCACACCTGGCTTTTTACATGGTGCTGGGATTTGAACTCAGGTCCTCATATGAGGGGTCCTTCTGGGTGTCAGGGAAGCAAACAGCCCAAGGAGATAAGAAAGAGAACTCCATGGAAGGAGTTGCAGAGACAAAGTTTGGAGCTAAGACGAAAGGATGGACTATCCAGAGACTGCCCCACCCGGGAGTCCATCCCATAATCAGCCACCAAACCCAGACACTATTGCATACACCAGCAAGATTTTGCTGAAAGGACACTGATATAGCTGTCTCCTGTGAGGCTTTGCCAGTGCCTGGCAAGCACAGAAGTGGATGCTCACAGTCAGCTATTGGATGGAACACAGGGTCCCCAATGGAGGAGCTAGAGAAAGTACCCAAGGAGCTGAAAGGCTCTCTAACCCTATAGGTGGAACAACAATATGAACTAATCAGTACCCCAGAGCTCTTATCTCTAGCTGCATATGTAGCAGAAGATGGTCTAGTCGGCCATCACTGGAAAGAGAGGCCCCTTGGTCTAGCAAACTTTATATGCCCTAGTATAGGGGAACGCCAGGGCCAAGAAGTAGGAGTGAGTGGGTAAGGGAGCAGGGCGGGGGGGGGGGGGTGGGGGCGATGGGTATAGGGGACTTTTGGGATAGCATGTGAAATGTAAATCAATAAAATATCTAATTAAAAAAAAAAAAAGAATGAGAACTCAGTACAGACTGATGTCATCAACCTGGACCAGACTTCAGGGAGTCTAATGCCAGGTGGTTAGTTGTCACATTATTTAAAACAGCACAGTTTGGGGAAAGGTTTCCAGGTAACACTGAGTCCTGTCAGTCCAATTTCAGGTGCATAATACAGCTTAAGGTGTGACTGTATAGAAACTCCTTTATAGTTTGACAGTGAGGCTGGGCTCTGCAGCTAGAGTCTGATGTGGTCTCAGACCAATAGCATAAAGGTCAGCAAGCCATCAAGTACATGTGACATCCCCACTAAGGATGGGAAGGAAAATGTCTGAAATAAGCACTCTGGGGAGTTAGGTGAGGTCTCTCTGCACAGATAGCGAGAGGGTCACCAGGTTGTTAGCCACACTCAGCTTTCTAGATGGAATGCAGGTGTTTGCTTTTCTCTGCCCCACTGAGGGACAGCCCTGCGTGATTAACTGATTGCCGTGCCTGGTTCTCCTAGCTGCTCTGTGCGTGCAAGGCCCTCTGCCCTTGTGTAGGAAGTGTTCTTACTCTGCACTTGTGTTTTAAAGCAAGAGTGCCATATGTTGTACTTTTTAAAGTAAAGCGTATTTCCAAGTTAAAGAGGATCCTGGCACATCTTAATTAAAACAAGGCATGGTGGCTCTACTGTCTGTGACTTATACCCAACACTGACTCTGGGCTTAATAAGACCTTGGCTGTGCATGGCTGAACCTTCTTTTCTTCCTTATTATCGATTTCTTTTCTTCTTCATCGCCATAGTGAGACTGTAGAAATATTTTCTTTAATGTGTTGAACTGTTACTCGCCTCTTCTCCATTTTCTAGCTGTTTTTAAATGCAGTTGATGGCAGTTATATGAAGCTATATAAAGGCAGTTGTATGAAGGCCATGTGTAATTTTAATTGTGCAAGCCAGTAAGAAGCAGATGTAAGGACGAGTCAGAGTTGAGTCTGGTGGCATTCGTCTTAGGACTGTCCACCTGGCCCGATTCCCAAGGATGCACTGGACAGTGGGGAGAGGAGTTTGGAAGGTTTGTCCCTTGATGACTTTTTGAAGGTGCCCTGCGATGACACTTGGGCAGTCCATGGTAAACGGTAGAAAGGTGATGTCTCCATGTGAGAGCATTGTCCAGTGTGTGCCTGGGCAGAGGGAATGGAGACGTTTGTTAAATAGAGAGAGCCTTCTTAAGTCACCCCACATTTATGTGTGGGTGCTCAGAAACCCCAATGTCAGCCAAACATGGCCTCATTAGAAATTCTGCATAAATGTGGTGTCTATGATTGACTCTAACAATATGAATGAGAGCCAGCAGCCAGCTGTTTGGCTTAAGGTCCCTGCTGTGAAGCATGGTGACCTGTTGATCCCAGGACGAGAAAACTGACTCCCACCTCCTCCTGTGCACTGTGGCACAGACACAGCTACACACATGGCCTGACATGATAGATAAATAACAATCAAACAACCAAATAAGGTTTTTAAAAGATGAACTTAGATACATGTCTTATGGGTTTGTTTGAGCTCACAGTGATTCATGACTCAGGTAGTTTTGGGTCCCACTGGTCAGTATTCCATGAAAAGAGTTGGAGGGAAAATTACAGGTTGTCCTTGCTGGAGAGAGCAAGACAGACTTGATTGATTAAAGCAGAGAGTTGCTTATTAGTGGTTTCCTTGCAGTTTAATTGAGCTTTGTTTACTTATGTAAATAGTCTAAGGTGCCAGAGCCACCTCTGCCCCAGCAGAGCTTGCTGTTTCAGCATCAGCATGAAGATGGCTGCTGTGTCCCCATTGCCTTTGTCTGCATCCTAGTGCTGATCTGAGGTGGCATGCCACTGTCATCAGTCCACGCTCACCATTAAACGGTGTACTCTGTGACGTCATGAAGGATGCTGGGTAGTCTCTATTTACTTGTACTGCTAGATACTCCATAGTGGAAGCTGTTTGTAAGGATTCATGAAGCTGAGCTGATTTTAATTAAATTTCTTGAGTTGTGCTTTTCTGTTGCTTTTTGGGGAACACGTTATCTAAAGCAGCAACAGCAGCAGTTTGCTGTGGATAACACTGATAATAACAGTTTTGGTTTCTTCCTAATAGGAACTGTCCAAGATCACAATGCCAGTGATATTTAATGAGCCTCTGAGCTTCCTGCAGCGGCTAACTGAATACATGGAGCACACGTACCTCATCCACAAAGCCAGTTCACTTTCTGATCCTGTGGAAAGGATGCAGGTATGTGCATGCTGGGGGTGGGGGTGGGGGTGCTCAGCGTTTGGGATGTAAATAAATAAGTAAATATTAAAAAGAAAAGATAGGTGGCCTTTGGAGAGAATATCTTCTGCCTGTATGGATGTGGAATCTATTGATAATAAATGTGATGGCCTCTAGTCTAGGCAGGAAATAGAAGGTGGGGCATCTGGGAGGCAGAAAGGATTCTGGGATAGTGGCTGTCGAGGGATTCGCCTGGGAAGACATGATAAGACAGATGCATAGTACCTGAGCACAGGTAATCAGCCATGTAGCGGAATGTGGGTTAGAGTAAGTGGGCTGTAATAAGTTATGATCTAGTCAGAGAGAGCCTAGCTATATTGCCAAGGTGTTTGTAAATATAAAGAGGAAGAGGAGGAAAGAAGACGAGGAAGAATAAGAGTAAAACAAGGAAGGAAGGAAGGAAGGAAGGAAGGAAGGAAGGAAGGAAGGAAGGAAGGAAAACAGAAAAGAGAAAGTCTTTTGTATTCAGTCCCCCTGGCAGTCCTCTGGGGATGGTCACTGTAATGAAGACTGATGGGAATTTCAGGAGCTGCAGAAGCAGGTCATACAACCACACGTGGCTACTGGAAGCTCTTTCTTTCTTTCTTTCTTTTAATATTTTTATTAGATATTTTCTTTACATTTCAAATGTTATTCCCCTTTCCTAGTCTCCCCTCTGAAAATCCTTTATCCCCTCCTCCCTCCCCCTGCTCCCCAACCCACCCACTCCCACTTCCTGGCCCAGGCATTCCCCTATACTGGGACATAGAACCTTCACAGGACCTAGGGCCTCTCCTCCCATTAATGACCGACTAGGCCATCCTCTGCTATATATACTGCTAGAACCACAAGTTCCACCATGTGCTTTCTTTGATTGGTAGCTTAGTTCCAAGGAGCTCTGGGGGTACTGGTTAGTTCATATTGATGTTCCTCCTATGGGGCTACACACCCCTTCAGCTCCTTGGGTACTTTCTCTAGCTCCTTCATTGGGGACCTTGTGCTCCATCCAATGGATGATTGTGAGCATCCACTTCTGTATTTGCCAGGCACTGGCAGAGCCCCTCAGGAGACAGCTATATCAGGCTCCTGTTAGCAGGCTCTTGTTGGCATCTGCCATAGTGTCTGGGTTTGGTGGTTGTTTATGGGATGGATCCCCAAGTGGGACAGTCTCTGGATGGTCATTCCTTCAGTCTCTACTCCGAACTTTGTAACTCCTTCCATGGGTATTTTGTTTCCCCTGGAAGCTCTTTGCAAGTCTTCAGTTAAAAAAGTACCATGTGGTAATTGGGAAATCAACATTTCTTTTTTTGTTGTTATTTGTTATTTTGGTTTTTCAAGACAGGGTTTCTCTGTGTAGCCTTGGCTGTCTCTCTGTAGACCAGGCCGGCCTCAAACTCAGAAATCCGTCTGCCTCTGCTGGGATTAAAAGCGTGCGCCACCACCGCCCTGTGAAATCAACATTTCTTATTGCAAACTTTTTTGAAGATCTCAAAAATTTGGAATACATAGTCACCATAATATTTTTATGCTGGATAAATGTTCCAGTATGTATATTCATAAGTGCTCAAGTAACAAGAAGTGTTTTTAATTTCCAAAATAAAAGATGTTTGCATGATGCACATGGATGGTGAAGCACAGGCTCAGCAGATACACTTCTTCTAGATAAAGCAATGTCTTTCTGTTCTTTCATCCACTGTTTTTTAACTTAATTGGTGTCTTAGCCATGGTTTATATTGCTGTGATAAAATACCATGTTCATGAAAATCGTGGTGATGAAAGGATTCATTTCAGCCTACACATCACAGTCCGTCACTAAGAGAAGTCATGGCAGGAGTCTGGAAGCAGGAGCTGATGAAGAAGCCATGGAGGGTGCTGCTTAATGACTTGCTTGTCATGGCTTGCTCAGCCTGCTTTCTTTTAGAACCCAAGACCACAGCCCAGAGATTGTCTCACCCATGGGCGGGGCCTTCCCCCATCAATCATCGATCAAATGCACCACAGGTTTTCCCATATGCCAGTCTGGTAGCCACATTGTCTCAATTGAGGTTCCTTCTTCCCCAATGACTCTAGCTTGTGTCAAGTTGACATAAAACTTAGTCAACAAAATTGACTTTTGCACTAATTAAGTTGTTTAGTTTTGTATCTTTTTTACCAATTCTAAATGTATGTTTGCTGCACCTTTAACTGAATATGTATACTTTTTCTTTGTCATCAGTCTATGAATGAAATAATTTTTACACTGAGTTAGATTCTATAGTAACTAGAAAATAATGTAATATATACAAAAGGATATGTGTAGGACATTTGAGGTGTGTATTTGAACCAGCTCCACTGAGAGACAACTGTCATTTAAAGTTTTTTGAAAGTCAGCATATTAGAAGTGATTGACTTAAAGGGGTTTTTGAACGCGCTTTGCAGAATTATAGCATCTTATAAAAGCAATGTCTGAGGGTGGCACTGTAGGATGAGATCTAGGAACTTTCATTATGAGTGTACACGCTTCTACAGTAACGTTAGAAAGCCACATTAAAAATCCAAACTGATCGAGCCTCTCAATAATCTTGTTAGCCACTGTCTTCTGTGCCCCTTCCATTCCTGAGACCGAAAGACTGGCTGTTGATAACTTGTGCAATGCTCTATTCCAGTGTGTGGCTGCATTTGCTGTGTCTGCTGTCGCCTCTCAGTGGGAGCGCACCGGAAAGCCCTTCAACCCGCTTCTGGGAGAGACTTATGAATTAGTTCGGTGAGGTCTTCTGCTCCATTCTAGGTGGCTTTGTTGAATGGAGTTTTCAGTGAAGAAAAATGGGTACAAACGATTATTTGTGTCTGGAGTACCTAATTATTTTGATGTCCATGTCTATGAAACTTGAGAAACTATCAAAAATACAAACTAGACATGTAATATACACATTACAAGATAGATAGATTACAAACTAGACATGTAATATACACATTACAAGTGTTTCAGTTCCCACCCTTCTAGGATTACCTCTCCTCCATTTTTAGGTGGATGACATGGCATGTTCAGGGTTTTACTGTTACTACTGTTACTGGATAAAGCACCCTGACTAAAAGCAACTCAGGGAGAAAACAGTTCATCAAAAGCAATGAAAACAGGAGCTCACACAGGACGGGAGCTCACACACACAGGATGGGAGCTCACACACACAGGACGGGAGCTCACACTTACAGGACGGGAGCTCACACACACAGGACAGGAGCTAACACACACAGGACGGGAGCTCACACACACAGGACAGGAGTTCACACACACAGGATGGGAGCTCACATACACAGGATGGGAGCTCACACACACAGGACAGGAGCTCACACTCACAGGACAGGAGCTCACACACACAGGACAGGAGCTCACACTCACAGGACGGGAGCTCACACTCAAGGACAGGAGCTCACACTTACAGGACAGGAGCTCACACACACAGGACGGGAGCTCACACTCACAAGACAGGAGCTCACACACACAGGACGGGAGCTCACACTCACAGGACAGGAGCTCATACACACAAGACAGGAGCTCACACACACAGGACGGGAGCTCACACACACAAGACAGGAGCTCACACACACAGGACGGGAGCTCACACACACAGGACAAGAGTTCACACACACAGGACAGGAGCTTACTCAGGACAGGAGCTCACATAGGACAGGAGCCTGGAGCTGATGCAAAGGCAATGGAGGGGTGCTGCTTACTGGCTTGCTCTTCAAGGCTTTTTCAACCTGCTTTTTTATAGAACCCAGGACTACAAGCTCACAGTGGGCAGGTTGGGTTGGGCTCCCACATCAATCATTAGTCAAGAAGCTATCCTACAGACTTCTACAGACCATCGTTATAAGAGTATCTGCAGTCAGGAAGCAGAGAGCAGACAGGAGGTGAAGCCAGGCTATCAAAACTTCCAACCAGCCTCTAGTGGTCACTTCATCCATTAAGACGCCAACTCCTAAAGCTCCCACAACTTTCCAAAACAGCTGGGGACCAATGTTTCTAAAACACAAGCCTGTGGGGGACATTCCACATTCAGAGCACAGCCCTAGTCTTTGTGTAAATCATCCAAATCCATATGACCGTTCTTTATTTAATATGTACAAGCAGCTCGCTTTCTAATGGCATTGGACAGAGTAGCTTATGTGGTGCTGTTCCTCATGTAAGGCCACGCTATAATGAAGATAATATTAAAACACTTTTTCTTCATTGAACTTTTCCTAAACATTTTAACAAATTCAATGACAATTAACTGTAACAATGCGTTTTTCTTTTTTCTTCTAATCTTAAGAGATGACCTTGGGTTTAGGCTCATCTCAGAACAGGTCAGCCATCATCCCCCAATCAGTGCATTCCATGCAGAAGGGCTCAACAATGACTTCATCTTCCATGGCTCAATTTACCCCAAACTGAAGTTCTGGGGCAAGAGTGTAGAAGCAGAGCCTAAAGGAACCATCACCTTGGAGCTTTTAGAGTGAGTATGCGAAAACCATTCTTTCTCATGTGGCCTCTGCACACACACACACCCGACCATGCCTGTCCAGCTGAGGATCATGAAAGAAACAGTGTTATCAAGTGTATGCTCTCTGCCCCTGGGTGACAGACTTCGGAAGCATGGCAGTAGCCACTGCTAAGCAGGCTGGTTGGTGTACTACTGTTTCATTGATGTTTAATGTGTGTGGATCCACTTAAGGTAGGTGCGATGAACTCAAAGGCACTTCTCACAAGAGCAGCTGACTGGCTCCCATGATGCCCCATGGGGTGACAATTATGTGACGTGTTGGACATTAGGTAGTTGGGAACTCTCTTCTACAAGATTAACTTTAAAGTCTAAAGCATTTCTAGATGAGCTCGTGTGTCCTCCACACACTGGAAACTGCTAAGTAGGACTGGAAACCCTGAACAGGAGCCACAGAGCAACATTCTGGAATTCTGAACAATAAGGGCAGACTGTAAGGACAGATAATAAGTACAGCAGATTAGGAAGAAAAGTCAAACCCTCAACACCAGCTTGGCAGTGAGATTCCTGGTTTTATATTTTTCTCCTTGCTAACAGTCTGAGCAGCAAATTGCAAAATGGCATTAGCAGCAGACAGAAGAGGTCCCAAGAGAGACCCTTTCTTGTCTCCTTAGAGATGCCTCACAGACAAAGTGTCAAATCCGGCTTGTTTTACCTCCTAACCTTTTCCCAAAGCAAGTGTCTGCTCCTCCGTGCTCTCTGGTGCTCTCTGGTGCTCTCTGGTACTCTCTGGTACTCTCTGGTCCTCCGTGCTCTCTGTTACTCTCTGGTGCTCTCTGGTACTCTCTGGTACTAGGTGCCAGTCTCTGAGATCGAGAAAAAGCTCAGCAGCTGGGAACCAACTCTTGTGTTGACAGAGAGGTCAAACCAGTGTAAGGGTGCAGTTGTGTTCTAAAGCACACAGTGGGGCCCATTCCTCTCCTAACCCTTGCGCTTGGCATTCATCCCAGGTGGTCCATCAAGGGCACGGACGTGTAAGCACTGGGTAACTCTAGGCCCAGATCCCGCATGGCATGGCCTGGGTCTGAGGAACATTAAAAGGCTTTGAAAGTCGTAGTGATGCACAGAGGAGGGTCAGGACTCGTGGTCTGGTGTTATGGTAATTGCCTCCGCTCAGAACCAAAGTCAGCATTCTCCACATGTAAAGAGAATAGCAATCTCTTAACACTCAAGTATCCAGAATATAATTCAGAATAATTGGCTTTCCTAAGAAACAGCTCACACTGAAAGGACAGTGAACAGCCTCTAACCTCAAAATTTGCATCAGTTAGAAGTACTTGTCACTACTGTGGCTGGCAATAAACGTGAGCACTCACATGAACAAAGGTTATTCTATGGATACCCTTCAACAGAAGTGTTTGGGGGCTTATTAGTGCTAAAAAAACACAGCAAGGGAAATACAGTAACCAGGGCAGGCTCACTATTGAGTTGGGGGAAGTTGTAGGGAATGGATGCTGAGATAACATGATGGAGAATAAGTCCAGTTTCAGTTCTGACTCTTCCCACTTACCTATAAGGAGTCTCCATGTAATAGAGCAAAGGCGAGAAAGAGGAGGAGGAGTGTGTGTGTGTGTGTGTGTGTGTGTGTGTGTGTATTCCTGTTCACATGTGTGTTCAAGTGCATGTATGTGGAAGCTAACAGCTGACATCAGTTACCTTCCTTGGTCACTCTACTTTCTATGCTGAGGCAGGGTCTCCCATTTGGACCCAGAGCTCCTGATTTAGCTAACCTGGTTGGTCAGCTCACCAGGGGTCCCTTATCTCTGCCTCCTGCACAGTGCAATAGTAGGAAGGCTGCTCCCTCCTGGCTGACGTTTCTGTGGGTTCTAGGATGGTCGTTACTCATTCTCATCACGTGCTTTTGAACTACCTCGTAAGCCCTGGGTGATTCTTTAGGCATAAAGGAGTTGATTCTAAATTCATATGGAAAAGCAAATAAAACAACTAAAAATAGCGACAGTTTTGAAAAGGAGCAAAAGAACTAAGAGGTGCACAGAGGTGACTGGATTTACACTGTCCTGAGACGCCGGGCTGCTGTTATGTCGGTGGAGGTTGTGGGCTCCACAGAGGCGTGGGCAGTGTGGATCATGGACTCAGAAAGGCAAACTGTTAAGTTTTGGAAGAAAACGGAAAACCTATTGAGTTTTAAGTAGAACTCTCTTTACAAACACAGTACAAAAAGCACAATACACAAAAGACTGGTTTAAAAACTCGATTAAATTTATAGTTCTCTCTGAATTGCACTATTTAGCATATGAAAGATAAACTATAGACTATTGGAAATTATATACCTAATGAAGAGTTGGTGTCCAGAATATATAAAGACCCCTGAAATAGTTATATATATGGCCCCCAAAAGTTTTTGTTTTCAAAGCAAGCAACATGTAGCATTACAAGTTTGGGGGTTTGACTTGGTTAGCTGGCTTGGGGTAAACTGGACGGATCTTTTCTGGAGACTGTCGCATGGGCTTCATTTTGATTTTCTACCTCTCCACTTACTGTTCGTGCTTCACCAAACTTTGGAATAACACAGGTTGAATATTCCTTTTCAGAAATGCTTGGGAAGACAGCTATTCCTTATTTAGGAGCCTTGGGATTTTTGAATGGCTGTAGATCTTACCAGTTGAAAGAAATACCATCTGAAAGTCCAAGGTCCAGAATGCTCTGAAATCAAGGGTGTTTGAGTTTTGTGTCAGTGTACAGATGTTTTGGAGGTTGAATTTTTGAATTAGGGATGTTCAACTTGTATATAGTTTATTTTTTAAAACAATAAAAAAGAGAAGGTAATTCTGGTTTTACTATGAGTTAACATCAGTGAGGGGTGTGTGTGTGTGTGTGTGTGTGTGTGTGAAAGCCCATATACACGCACACCTGTGGGTTTGGGTGAGTGCATAGAGGCCAAAAGCTGACACCAGGGTCTTCTTGTATTGCTATCTACCCTATTTCTTGAGACAGTGCCTCTCACTGACTGGGACAGGCAAGGCCCTGGAATCTGCCTTTCCGGATGCTTCGGTTGCTGTGGTTACAGATGTGCACCGCCACACCCTGCTTTCACTCGGGATTAAACCCAGGACATCATGCTTGTGCATCGAATGTCACTTGAAACAGACTCCTTTTTTAGACAAAATGACTCTCAACTACTAATCTGGGTTTGGGGTTGTTTTTTAGCCACAACGAAGCATACACATGGACAAACCCCACCTGTTGTGTGCATAACATCATCGTGGGCAAGCTCTGGATTGAACAGTATGGCAACGTGGAAATCATAAACCACAAGTAAGGCTCCCTCTGGCCGGCTCTTTGTGTACTCCTCTCTTCTAACAACCTGACTGCATGGCGGACATTTAAGAACAGGGAACACACAGCTCCCTAGCGAGTAGGATAGAAGACTTTCCATTTTGTAATTCCTGCTAGCAGCTTTGTGTAGCACAGGCTGAACGACCCTGGGCGGACCCTGGGCCTCCCCAGGGCTGCCTTCCAGTTTCAGCCGGCTTCCCATTGTGTTCACTTGGTATTGCTGTAGGGCAGGTAAAGTGGGAGAAGCAAGCAGGTTTTGTGAGAAGTTAGTTTCAGATTCTGTCACTCATTGCTGTGAATACTTCTGAGCTTGTCCTCGTGGGTAGTGCTGATGTAGGGGAGGGATGGGAAGCCCCTGAGGTCTGGTGCTACAGAAAGTCTGCAAACAGTGGCTGCCATCAGAGAGCCATCGCTTACTCTTCTCAGCATTGCGTGGTCATGGAAATTTACCTTCCTTTGTAGGACTGGGGACAAATGTGTGCTGAATTTTAAGCCATGTGGTCTTTTTGGCAAGGAATTACACAAAGTTGAAGGCTACATACAAGATAAAAGGTATGGGTTCTTTTTTTTTCAGTTTTGATTGTATGTGATTATTTAGATATTGGTGTTCAGCTGTGCTGCCTGCTAGACTGGCATTCTAATAACAGTAAAGTCTTCTAAAGAAAACAACTATTTCTTTAAAGATTGTACGTATAAAAAATATAGTAACACTTTATTACAGCACAACATAGGCTTAGCTGACAACTTAACAAGCGTTTCTCTTGATAGCAAAAAGAAGCTCTGTGCTCTCTATGGGAAGTGGACTGAGTGCTTGTACAGCGTAGACCCTGCCACTTTTGATGCTTACAAAAAAAATGATAAGAAAAACACAGAAGAGAAGAAGAACAGCAAACAGGTAAGCGCAGTGGACAGACCCTCGGGGCCGCCTATCTCCGGGCCGATTGTCAGCGCTGCTAACACAGGAATTCTCCTCGCAGCTTTTGCTTTTTTTTTTTTTTTTTTTTTTTTGCTTTTTGCTTTTTCGAGACAGGAAGTCTGTGTAGCCCTGGCTGTCCTGGAACTCACTGTGTAGACCAGGCTGGCCTCGAACTGAGAAATCCGCCTGCCTCTGCCTCCCAAGTGCTCGGATTAAAGGTGTGCTCCACCACTGCCCAGCTTGTTGCATCTTTTGAATGGAGAGATATCTATCATGAGTGGAGAATGCCAGGCCTGAGCTTCTGGTGGCTGTGGCAGTGTGTCACTAGTGTGTGGATTCTCCACTTGACTGGTGTCACTTGGGAAAGTTGATGCCTGTCTCAATGGCACAGGAATGGGTTCCCTCCTGTCCCTATGTTAGAGGTAGAAACAGTCCTTGTAGGTAAGTTTTCCTCACATCTGTGTTACCTGTCTCATTGCTCTGTTTCTACCTCACTGACTCAACACCATAGTTGAGGCTGTCCTACACCATTCTCTTCATGCCAGATGTAGCTCTTTGTGGAACATCTCTGTCCCAGTCCCAGGCAAGTACAAGCTGCCTGCCTGCCACAGGCCTGCTTTGGCATTCTGCAGGCTTGTATCTCCTTCCTGCAGTCAGAGTTGCTGGGAGCTAAAGAGAGATTGTATCTGTGGGGACAGGGGACGCTTGTTTGGAGCCTAGCCAGGAGGAGCAGGGACTGGGTTAGAAGCCACCTCTGTCACCCATGAGCGGTGCAAGCTCAGATCATTTTCAGCTCTTGGCCTCTGAGGTCGACTCTAGAATGGGCGTTCTAGTAGCACTTTTTTGCAAGATGAGTGGAGTTCTTTGCTGGACTTTGTGAAGGTCTCAGAACACTATGCTCTCAGTTTAAAGTCCTTTTTGCTCCAAGTATGCCCCCTGTGTACCAGCCAGGCATTGTCTGATAGCTCACTCAATATGCAGGCTCTAAGTCCTAATCCAGGCTCAGTCCCCAGACTCAGACCTGCCAAACCATAAAGTTGGGCCTTGTTTCTGTTTGTTTCTTCTTTTTAAAACATTCCTTCAGCTTTCATACTGAATGGTAGGGTTTCTTTTGGTATCTCCACACATACATAGCAAGTATATGTCGTATTTCCTGCCTCATCACTTTCCTTCCTATTTCCTGTTTCTTCTTGCCCTTCCTCCTCCTAAACAGCCCCACTTCCACTTTCCTGGCGTGCATGGTGTGTAACCTAGAGCATCCATCTGAGGGAAAGTGTTGACACACTTTCAAAGTCTGGCTGCTTTCATTTCATGTGACATTCTCCACATCTGTTCATCTCCCCATTAGTTTTTAGACATGAGGAGGTTCAAGAAGTTCCTGTTTTTCTCAGGGGTAGATGGCACATTTCTCTATGTGTGACTTTGTACATTAGCGGTTAGTCTTGGGCCTGGTTGTTTTGTTTCTGGCTGGAGTGCACAGCTTTGATACACCTCCCTCGAATGTGAGTGCACAGCTCCTCATGTTCCTGCCTGCATGGATCTGCTCTTCGAGGTGAGCCCACTGTCCTCTGCAGGAAGCCTTAGTGGGATGAAGAAGGAAATGTCCCAGCCTGCATGACTGCGGCGTCACTGAGAGAGGACCTTAGTGATTGCTACTTCCTCAGCACGCATGTCATCGAGCCTCATAGAGTGTGGATGGCAAAGGACTCTGGCCAGATTCTAGAAAATACTCTTATGTTCCGATCTTTATAGAGAAGCAACCTTCCTCTCAAGCGTCCACCCTGGTCTGCTTTCCCCTGTCCTGGGTGCAGCTCCCTCCTGCCAACTGCTGCTGTCCCTAAAAGATTCCCATGTCCTGGGCAGCAGCATCGGCATCCCAGCACCTTGCTGTTTTCCCACTGTCTGTTCACAAGGCACCTCAGCCAGGAGCTGCGGTTTTGTTAACTCACGTGGAGGATTTTATTGCACCTTCTAAATCTTTGACTTCATTATGTTTTCTGTTATGATGCTAGTAGCTTCACATGAGTGAAAGCCCAAACATTGGCAGAGGCCAAAACATACAGGTCTTAGCAGAGCTCTGGTCCATGGGGAAGTAGGCAGAGGAAACCACTGGGTTCCTTTTTCAAAGAAGAGCTCCTTTTTGTCTGCAGAGTTGAGTAAGCCAGTTGAGGGCTCTGTGTCATTGATGGATTTCGTTAAATGGCTAAGTATGTAAAATTTCGTTCTCACATGTGTGCATGCATTGGTGTCTGACTCTCTCCTGTTTAAATGTGTTCCTGACCTTTAGTGTGTAGCTCTCAGGTGGTCAGGCTGTTCCTGTAGCACTCTGCTTCCCAGCTCTGAGCATTTTGAACTTTCTCAGTAAATATTCATTATGTGTTTAAAAGACTAGAAGTTTTAAAAAATGTAAAACACTATCGTGAAGAAAGCTGGCAGCAACAAGGGCTTAAACACAGACACAGGGAGTGGGATAAGTGAGCCCCAGACACCCAGTGTCGGTCACTCTGAGGCGGGACAAGTAGAGCACCCCCAGCGGTCCTGCTCTCTTCTCCTGGGTTTGCCTACATAGCCTGTGACCTTAGCATCCTGCCTCCCTCTCCCGGTGGCTGTCCTCTCATCCACGCTTGCTTCAGGAGCATGTGTTTGGTCGTTAACTCCTTATTGCTTTGGCCCCAGGATCCCTCCATTATTCCAAGTAGCTGGAGGTTGGCAACTGCCTTGCTGATTTGCATCTACAGGATTGGCCATGTGGCTTTGGAGGGGGTGGGATGCTCTTTCTGCTAATGGTTGAAGAAAAAGTGTAGGGGTAATTGACACCACCATGGGGCTCCAGGGACAGTCCTGGGGACCTCCTTTCCGGTCCTCACGCCCTGGGCTGTGTCGTGTGCCTACACAAGCCTCAGTCTGTCTGGCCTTTGGGAAAACTGCTTTTTGGACAAGGAGTTTCAGCCCTTCTGTGTGTGCTCTGAGACTTTCTTTAGTAGTCAGAGCACATAGTCGTATATTTATAACCTTGCTTGGCCTTCTAGACAAGCTCATCTGAGGAGTCTGATGAAATGCCAGTGCCAGATTCCGAGAGCGTATTCATTATCCCTGGAAGTGTGCTCCTGTGGCGGATAGCCCCGCGGCCTCCCAACTCTGCTCAGGTGAGCCCAGCCTGCTAGAGTAACTACTTGATATCCAGTTTGCATAATGCCAGTCCACAGGCAGCAGAGCCCCAAGGCCTTTTAGTTGTCCCCCTGCTGCCTCCTGTAGGTCACATTCCCTCCTTATGCAGAGGGCTTGCTCTCTGTGAGCTGGAATATGTGCTGGGTAGAGCTTTGCTAAGGGTCCTTTTAACAGAGCATAGGGGTGAGACAAGCCCTTGTTAGACAAACTGATGCAGTTGGTCAGTGGAAACCCTGCAGACCCAGCAGGATGAGACTGTAATGAAGGAAACAGAATGGATGTTAGTGTGCTACCCTGTGAGGTCTGCTGTGAGCTGAGTGTCCACGGGATGGTGCGGATTTTGATGAAGGCCTTTAGCAGTGTCCTCGGAGCAAGGCTGACCGGCACAGCTGCCATGGGAGCTGTTGCCCCTGGACTGGATGGGCTCTCTGGGGCCTTCTCCCTCACCGTGGTCGGTGCTAACATGGTTACTTGGCTCTGTTTCAGATGTATAACTTTACCAGCTTTGCCATGGTTTTGAATGAAGTCGACAAGGAGATGGAGAGTGTGATTCCCAAGACTGACTGCAGGCTACGGCCTGACATCAGAGCCATGGAGAACGGAGAGATAGGTGAGAAGACTGCCAGCAGGCCGTGGTACCCGGAGTCCTCTTAGTTATCTGTTAAAATCTAGCACCTTTGGCTTTACGTTTGGAAATCTGAGATCACCCTTACTTAAGTTCAGATTCATGAATGGTTCTCCCTCTGTTAACTGCACTGCAGGTGGCTTGGGGTGGCCGTCAGAGGACACTTAGCTACTTGAAACTGTAGTCTCCAAGTTTCACTATGTATTTGAAAATTCACGTTGCGAGCCTCCTAAGAGTATGGCTTCATCTTCAACAACCCATTTAATCTTAAAATGGGAAAATTCTGTTGACTTGAGAGGCCATGACTCCAGTCTAGCATTAAAAAGCACAGGACAGTCTTGGACAGTACAGACCTCCTCCTCTACTGTGTGTGGTATCGGGCTTCAAGTTCTTATTGAGACTAGTTCTCTACAGAGGGATAGAACAAAGGTATTTTGTACAGTTGTTTGAATTAATTAGGAATGGGCTGAAGGGAATCTGAGGTCTCACTCAGAATTTTCAATCATCTCACTTCTATTTAGTTTTTCTACTCAGCTCTCATTAAAGCATTTTAATCTGACATTTGTGGCCCTAACAATAAGCATATTGACTTTTTGTAAATGCAGAGCTATCTGGATGTTGTTTGATGAAAGCTCATTAAATGCATGAATGAAATTCCCAGTGTATCGGTTTAAAAAAAAAAAGCATATGACAGTGTCAGATGCCAACATCTCCTATGACTAGTCTAGAGTATGTAGGAATTTTTTGTCTAATTAACTTAGTTGATACTGGGAGTTGATTAGGTAAGTTCTCAACTATTGGGGTAAATCTCTAGCCCTTTTTGTTTTTAAAATAAGGGTCTTACTAAGTTCCCCACATTAGCCTTGAACTTACAACCTTCCTGCCTCAATTTCCAAATAGGTAAGATTCCAAACTGCCACCAATCTGCACTAGTGTCTATCAGATTTTATCTTGACTTTAATACTCCGTGTGGCCAGTGTTGTCTGTAGTTACTGCTCTTAGTGCCATGCCTGGCATGTCCTACATACGAATGTGTTTCCCATTGGCCTTTAGATCTAGCTAGTGAAGAAAAGAAACGGCTTGAGGAAAAGCAAAGAGCAGCCCGCAAGAACAGGTCCAAGTCGGAAGAGGACTGGAAGACAAGGTGTGTGAGCACATTTATCTTTTCCCCTTATCCGGCATTCCTTCCATATTGAAAGGATCTCAAGTTCCATATTGAATACAATCTAGAGTTAGATTTGGGCATGTCTATATATAAATTATAGGATCGTTCACGTGTGCATATATCATGCATCATTAGAGTAGTGCCTTTTCCAAACGCAGGGGTTAGACAGGATAAAATTAGGAAAAATATTTGGGGCAGTGTCAAATATCTGATGTTTTATTTGTCTGGGAGTTCCTTTATAGTCTTGTTTTATTAATGAGTCACCTGTAACCATTGTTCCACAATTCAGTTAGTACGTGAATGTTAAAGTCAACATAGGCACAATGTTGCAAGCATTCTAGTAGACACTATAGTCATCTCACATCTTTTAAATAGATGTAGCAATGCTCTTATAGCATCTACCTCATGGGTGTTTGGATTTTTTCACATAATAGTTTTTGGAAAAGAATTTGTTTTTTAAAAATATATATATATATATGTATATAGATATGTATGTATGTATGTGTATATATATATATATATATATATATATATATATATATGGGTTTAAAACCCAGGCAGATGGCTGCTATGATTGCATGAACGGGCAGGGCCCCTCCCTTTCCTGCCTGCGCACACCCCAGGTCTCTTAGCACTATAGGTGTTAAAGCCTCTCCAAGTGCTGGATTGTTAGCATGGTAATACTTGGCTTGGCTCCTACATTTTAGAGACAAAGAAATGATTCAGGTAGCTCATTTCATAATTAGGACAGGTTAAAATGTTAAAAGCTAGATATAGCCCAAGAATCTAAATTGAGACCCAGTAAAATCTGGACTGGATTGATTTCACTGGGTTGTATGTGGCATGGCAGATGAGGAAAACCATACCCTTGGAACTCAAACCTGTTTGCCAGTGCTGACTTGGGCAACCAGCAACTGTGTAAGTGCTCTGAGGCTCAGCTCACCTGTCGGAGGGAGCTCTTGGGGATACATGTGATCCCTCCAGTCACTGACACACTGTTGTCAGCATCACAGACTGCCTCTCATGGATGATCAGAAATGGGACAGGGCCCATTTAGCACTCATTGCTAACTGCTGTGGATTGTAGCTACTTTGCCTGAAGATATGTCCCCTTTAGGGATAGTACGCATATGTCCTCTGACTAAAACCACTAGAAAACCCGTCACTTCTTTAAGGTCACTCAGGACATCCATGACACACAGAGCCAAGCACTTAAATAGCAGTAGCCTGTGCTTTTTTGAGTCATTTGCCCTCTGAACTTTGTCCTTTCTCATTGACAGGTGGTTCCATCAAGGTCCTAACCCCTACAGTGGAGCACAGGACTGGATTTATTCTGGCAGCTACTGGGACAGAAACTACTTCAATTTGCCTGATATTTATTAAAGTACAGAGAAGTCAAGGTGTTTGCTAATCTAAATAAGTCTTAAGCTTAAGATTTTTAAATGTTTTTCCTTGGTTTCTACTCCTCTATAATTTGCGTTTCACCCAATAGGGCAAGGCATCTGGTACAGTGGGGATGACCTGAAAGAGAAGAGGCAGTGCTGTGCCACAGCTGCCCCCTTGGAGCCCTGCTCATGGCCAGTGAGAAGCTGTTGGCTGCAGCTCCTATCCCCACACTGTAATACTCAGCTCTATGGAATTCTATAGTGATCCAAAAATCAAGTTATTTTGAATATTTTTATGCTATAATGCTTAAATATTTTAGGTGTAGCTTTGAAATGTTTAGAATTCTTCTGTACAATGTTACGTGTTCAAATGTAGAGATTATCATTTTACAAAAACTAAATTGGTAAGATGGCCTTTTAGGGAAATTAATCCTCTCAACCTCACTTTCCTTCCTCCTAGAGAGGGGGCAGAATTCCTGATCTGAAAATTCTAAACTGGAACAGGTATTTATTATCTTAGTGCTCGGAATTTACGTTCACATCTTGTTATTAGACTTTACAGGGTTAACTTGTAACAAAAATGCCCTAAAAATAGATTTTAATCAATATTATCTAATGACACACCTTTTAGCCTCAACTTCCAGTGGCAAATGCCACAGAGAAATTAAGCTGCACTCATGTATTGCAAGGTACTGGAGACCTACTGTACAGTAGCTTTCCCCATTCATTGGGGCAATCTCATAGTATTTATCCAACCAAACCAGACTGAGATACTTGCCCTAAAGAGCCTTAGGTAGCTTCCAGTAAGTTATGTTGTCTTGAAGTTAACAAGTGTTATGATGCTAAATAAAGGCTTTAGAATATCAAATAAAAAAGTGTGAATGCTTTCAGAATTTCAGTTGATATTGTAACCTAGTACTATCCTTAATTATCAAAGGTATTCCCAGGGCCAGAGAGAGAGTGGCATGAAGTGGTCAGTTAGCACTCTAACTTGCTTATGTATGACAGTGTTAAGGAAGTTTGTATACCTGCTAAGTTACTAAAACAGCAATGCAGTTTTATGCTTGCAGGAAGTTTATTGATACAGTTCACATGGTGACAAACTCCACCTTGAATGCTGAATCAAACAGCATCAGCATCTGTTAATGAAGAGACATGAGATCGTTTAAAAATCGGTGGTACTAATCAAAAATATCCTAGTATTTCCTGCTGAGGCCACCTCTTAACAACACAAGGTTGCTGTGATTAAAATCATGACCATGCAATTGAAATATTGCCTCCCTCTCAGCCCCCCAAGATCACAGTAGCTGAAAGCCACATGCCTGGCTGGCAAGCGCTTCATGTAAAGTGCTAGTCCTCTCCCTGGGGTGCATGCTCTAGTCACCCCCCTGTCTACACTGAGTGATAAAATTGTCCAACTGTTCCTTCAGCTCCTCTGTTTTCAACCTGTAACATATACATATAGTTAGTCTCTCTAAAAGTCCAATTGTTCTTCTAGCTCCTCTTTAACCTCTTGCATGGATACTCGGTCAGCATGGACATGCAGTATCTCCCCTCGGTTCCTCCCTATTTCTTGTTTCTATTCTTTTCGAATCTACCATGTACTCAAAGGTGTCTGGACATTCTAGTTAGAGGCCAAGCACTTGTATCCCCCATGTTTTATCAAGTATATGAAACCCCAAGTGCTGAAGGCTCAAGTGTGTCACAGCCCACATGTCACAGTAGGAAGGGTTACCTACTCTTTTAAGGTTCTGCTCTGCGGACATGGGCAGTAGTCACAGTAATTTCGCCAGCAATACCATAACTTCCAAAGGGAGTACGTTTGTCACCAGATCCTGAACTCTTTTTAGCTACATCTTCTACTGGGAAAGCAACAGAAAGAAAGACTGGGCTTTTCGGTCTGGGGCCATCTTGTCCACTTGTAGGAGGACTAGCATTCTGGGGATTTGGGGCAGGTCTCTGGAATGTCTGATCTGCAGGAACAGCAATGGGCACTTGCACTGCAGCATATCTCTTCAAGGCCTCTGCTTGTGACACAACAGCATGTCCAGGAAGAGGGTTCCAATCCTGCGCTTCCTGAACATTTGAGCCTACTAATATAAAAGGTGGGGCATTGGTCTTCTTGCTGTCATCCATCATCACATAAGTTGGAGACGTGACTTTCGGTGGGTTCTGCAGAAACTGTGGCTCCTTAGGATTAGGTAAATACAGGGTTGCTTGGGGAAAAGGCCCAGGTGCAGGTGGCGGTGATGGGCGACTTTGTTGATTCATATCAGTTAGACAATAAAGTGTCCACATATTAGAATATGGTGGTGGTTGTCCTGCTTCGCTTGTTGCTAGTGCTATAAGAAAAAAATTGCAGGCATTAAAGGTTTGGTCTCTGTATCAGGCACTATGCACAGTCATGTCTTTTTAAATCTTTTTTTTTTTTTTGTAAACATAAATAAGCAATTGTCAAAGTATGTGCCATAAAGCATGCTATAGAGAAGACTATGGAAATTGTGCCTGGTAATGTGCAGGAGCAGATGGCTCAGAACAGTTGGAAGGGGGCGACAGCAAAGGCAGGGATGGCGCCCCTAAAGGAGTAATTGTATCCTAAGTTGCTGTTTCCAGACTCTTAACACTGTTTTGGTTCCTTGAGACACAGTATCACTATGAGCCCAGGCTAGCCTTGAACTCTTGGCAGTCTTCCTGTCTCAGTCTTCCAAGAGCTAGGATTACCACCATGCCTAACCAGTATCTGAAATGTTATATGTGGCTTCCATGTGGCACTCAGAAGAAAGTCAACAGGACTTTTTACTTTACCAAAAATAATCAACCATGTGAAGCCATTAAAAACCCATAGCACAGCAGGTTCTCCCCTAAACTCAGGCAGTAGGTGCCACCTAATGCCCATGGTTTTTTGACAGCCACCATCATCTCCCATCTCCAAACTATTACCTCACCTAGGATTCAGAATCCCAGAGAGCACTCCTTTCAGCCAAAGCTAGACAACACTGCATGTCTCAGAAGACAGCAAAAAGCTGGTGTGCGTTTTAATATAGAAGGCTCGAAAAGCCATCCATTACCTTATAGAGAGGGACTCTGTAGTTCTGAGAGTGGCTTGCCAAGACAGGAACTCACATGTGCCTGGTTCATGTTTTGAACTCTAGGCCTTTTCTGCTGCAGCCTTTTCTCTCTTCACAGAAAAGTACACTATGCACAGATTAAATGAGACTTTCAATTGCTTCTGACAAGTTCATTCTATCTTCAAGCTTACTAAAAATACAATCCAAATCTCCAGTCTCTCCAAACAGGAGACTCTAGGACATCAGTCTGAATTATCTTGGTGACTTGTCCATAGTATTAAGGACAGCTGTCCCTCAGTAACAGCTAAGGGCCTGAAAACAGTGAGGTGGCCAGTTGCACGGCTCAAGCCCCATGCTGCCAGCCACAGGGCTCTGTGCAGCCCTCCGCATTCCAGCTGCACTGAGTCTGTCCCACTGCCAGTCAGAATTTCATTGCTAAGCACCTGCTTTGGTAATATTTCCGATTTATTCTGGTTTGAGTCAGAGTTGAGAGCTTCTGCAACAGGAATGGAGGCTTCTTTCATGCGTGTCTCTTCAGACACCCAGGAGAGAAGGGAGGGCCACTGCAGCGTCCAGCTAGGCAGAAGGGGTGGCAGAGCACATGCCATAACTTGATGGAGATGGTGATTATAACTCATGTGGAAAATCGTGAGGAAAATCAGCTGGAGGTTAGGCAACCAAGAAAGCAGCCGACTTCAGCGTGGCTCTGTGGTGCCTGAGCTAAGGAGCAAGCGTATGACCTGCATCCACCATGCCGTTCACAAGGGCAGCCATGATTTCCACTGCTTTCTTGTGTCCCAGAAGCTCCGTCTAATCTGTCCTCTCTCCATCCATCTATAGCACCATCCCTCAGCTGCAGGAAGGGCCAAAGCAGGAAGCAGCGTCCGAGCCAGCACCCCAGCCTGATCGCACAGTTCTCCTGACTCAGTGCGAAAGCAGTCAGCCACACCACCATTTCTTTTATGTTTAAATGCCACAGCCCAAATAAACGCAGTTTGTTGTTAACTTTTCCTCGATGAACAACCTCAAGGTGACATCCTGTAGCCATTTTGTAAACAGGCATTAAAAGCCTAGCCGATTCTCATGTTTACAAATGTGCAAAACGAATCAAACTTTGACAACACCATATGGTTTCCATAATGGTACAAATTTAAGTACAACAAAGCCTTTAAGAAGGTTTGGCATTTAAAAAACCCTGAACATGGACTTTGGCCAGTTGGCAGGAGTGTGGAGCTGGGTGGACAGACACTAGATATAGATGCCACCTGAAACAGTATGTGAGAGTACAAGTAGCTAATTTTCTTACCTGGCTTCATCAAACCTGTTCAGGAGCAGCTTCCCCATCTGGTTGCATTTCTGGTTCAGTAAGGCCTCCTGGCGCAGGAGGGAAGGGGTCACCAGATGAATGGGGTGCAGCGTTCCCCCCTGACTCCTCCTGGCCAGGATCATCAGGGTTTATGATAACGATCTCCGTTTCAAGGTGCAGAGAATTTTCAGAGGCTACTTTGAAAAAGCCCTCTGCATCCAGGGGTTCTGCAGGTACCTCGGGCTGACCATCTAAAGCAGTGTTAGAGAGCAGAACTGTAGCTTCTGCCTCCACGTGTACTGAGGACTTGTGTTGGGAATTCTCCTCCACCTGGACAGTTTTCAGAGACTCTATAGATATTTTAGTCTTGGGTTCTACAGCTTTGGGACTACCTGGTGGTGACTGCTCAATTTCTTTAACACAAGCAACTTGATCATGATCAGTAAAAGGGATAACTATGTATCCTGGTATCTCCTCAACATAGACAACTCCTTCATTGACAGGCACATCGTTATATATGGATGATATACGACTGGCTGATGTAACCTGGGTATCAGGAGCTTCATGAGCAGGAGGTTCTTGTTCACCCTGCAAGGGGGCTGAGGAAGCCTTTGGTGGTTCAGCCTCAGACACAGGACCCACAACTACCTGCGCAGATGTTTTGCTCACAACCTGCACTTCTACCGTCTCTCCAGAGCACACCAGAGGGGCAGACAGCACGACTTCTTCAGCAAACTCTGCACTCAGTACGTCCTGGGGAACAGCGGGCGTACTTGTTGCCACGTCCACCATTAAAACTTCAGAATAAGTAGATGGCACATTACCTAACATCTGAGCGGCAAACTGAGCTGGGTCAGCTGGGACATAAGCGTACTCGGCAGAGACAGGCGCTGGAGGTGGTGACGAGGGTGGGGTGTAGTCGGTCTTAGGAGTAGTCGGTTTGTCAGAGGGACCCCGAGCTCCTTCACTTGTCTCCTCAGACTGTACTTCAGCATGAACTGATGGAAACTGAGTGGTTTTGTTGCTAAATAGTGGTCCAGCTACATTGTCCTCCTCTGTGTCTGTGGATTTTTCCATATGTGTGGGTTTGCAGGGAACTGGAGGTGGTTTTATGGGTTCCTTGATACATTCTTTCTTCTCCACTGTCACTCCTTCTGCCCATTTCTCTACTAAAAGTAACAATCAGGTAAATTAATCAGCAAGGACTCCTCAGAATATTTTACATAAAGCAATGTGGTAGGGTGAATATTCAAATACCAATACACAAGGATCTATGTGCAACCTCTGAATTAGCATAGAATTAGCATAGCTAATAAACCTGTAACAGAGTATATCCATCCACCTAAACACTATTCATTTCCTTAGAAAATAAATGGCTGGCCAGGCGTGGTGGCGCACGCCTTTAATCCTAGCACTCCGGAGGCAGAGGCAGGCAGAATTCTGAGTTCAAGGCCAGCCTGGTCTACAGAGTGAGTTCCAGGACAGCCAGGGCTACACAGAGAAACCCTGTCTCAAAAAGACCAAAAAAATAAAAATAAAAAATAGGAATAAATGACTAACATATATTATAATAACTATGGGATCAATGTAAGCTGTCCAGCAAGTGTGTAATTCAGGTCCTAGAAACCTCCTGGTTCAAAGCTCCACAAAAACAAAAACAAACAAACAAACAAACAAAAAACCAAAGCAAAGCCACCAAGGAGACAGCCCAGGAGATGAAGTTCCTACTGTGTACAGGTGAGAGCTGAGCAGAACGACTGGAATGTCACCTGAAGTCCCAGCACTGGAGAAGCCAGAAGACAGTGTGCTCTAGCTAGCAGGAGTTGGCAAGCTCTGGTTTCAGTAAGAGACCCTGCCTCAATAAATAATGTGGCATGTGGCCTCCACATGCACATGCCCACACATACAACTATGCCCACACATACAACTATGCCCACTCATACAAACATGCCCACAGAGCACCACAAGGTGAGCAAAGAAAAAACTAAAGACTAACATGGGAAGCAAATGACTCCACATTTTGAGCTGACGCCTTAACCATACAGATGTATTCCTCCATTGAAGAAAAGCAGATGCAAAGTTTAGCACAGAACTGGCTATCTACAACACAGCCAATTAGAAGGCATCATATATTCTAACTTGAAAAGGCCCTATTTGCTGATGTGGTAGAATGCAGCTAAAATCATACTGACCCAGATAAAAAGAAATGAGAAAGTCCTAGGTCCAAGAGGGTAGCCATGGAGTGCTCACACCAGAACAAAGCTTGTGGTAGCTGATGACCTGCAGACTGTTCTGGAAACCCCAGTGTGAGTGTCAGTGCACAAACCTCCCTGGTTGCCTTGGCTGTACCTTATTCAGGGCTTTCATGCCTACTTAGGCTTTTCTCTTCCGAAAGTACAGTCTTCAGGGGAAGTGGATTTTGCTCTTATGACAAGTATTTACTTCACGGCAAAGGTCTAGAAACCATGTTGGTGGCACAGGCCTAAGAACCCAGCACTGCAGCCAGGCGTGGTGGCACACACCTTTAATCCCATCACTTGGGAGGCAGAGGCAGGTGGATTTCTGAGTTCGAGGCCAGCCTGGTCTACAGAGTGAGTTCCAGGACAGCCAGGGCTACACAGAAAAACCCTGTCTTGAAAAAACAAACAAAAACAAACAAACAAAAAGAACCCAGCACTTGGGAGGAGGACTGCCATGAGTTCAAATCAGCTGTAGCTATAGGGCCTAAGACCCTACTCTCAAAACCAAAATGCTTTTCATAGGTTTATGCTGCTTTCTAGAGGTGTCTTCAGTGTCTCCTTCTGTAGGAGCCATCTGATTCTGGACGTAGATGGCCACACCAAATGTGTTGAGAAAAGTTACTCTTCACATTAACCTCACTTTTCTAATTATCTCTTGAGGACTCTCCTGTCCTGACCTTCCCAATCTCATGCTAGGGATTTAATCTCAGATTTTGTGAATGTTCTACCACTGATGTATATCACTCTTTAACACTCTTTTCCCACCAACACCTTTGACAGGGTGATGCTCTTACAAGTAAGACAGAGTTGACCATGCGCAAAACTTATATGCACTGGGAATTATTTAAGCAAAAATATTGTAGGCATAAAAGCATAAGAACCTAATAATCATGTTAATACAGGTATTGAGAGTTCAGAGCTGGAGAGATGGCTCAACAAAGAGCACTTACTGCTTGCTCTTTACAGGACCCAAGTTCTGTTCCCCGCACACAGACACTCAAAACTGCCTGTAACTCTAGTTCCAGAAGATCTAACACCGTTGGGCACCTGTACACACATGTACACGCACACGTGCGTGTTTGTGCACACACACAATATTTTAAAAATGATAATAAAAGTTTTAAAAATCTTCAAAGTTCAGAAATACTAATAAGGTGATCTGAATAAGTCTGACTTAGTAATTACTCTTGTGTTTAGGATACAGAGAGGGAGGGTATCAGTCCTGAGTTTGTAACGACCAACAAGTACTTTTCTGCAGGCCGCAAAGAAAAGATGGAGTTGAGGTAGATTCCAAGGACCATCCTAACACAAACAGTGCTCACGGGGCCACGATGGAGCCATGGCCATTCTAAAGACACTAAGCTCCAGGGGATGGGAAGATGAGAGCGGTGGTCCTTGGCTCTCATGTCCACCTCTTCTTCCAAGTGTACATGGAATTTTGAAGTCATTGTCAAGATGATTAAGTATTTCTGGTTTCCAATGCCTATCAGAAATAGTTTTCTTTCTAGGAAAAATCCCAGAAAGAAATTTCAACAGGTAAATGACACAGGCAAAGAATGTTTCCACCTCTAAGCTTTCGGCACACACTGGGACCATGCAGTGGCGCTGCTGGGCGGGCAGACTAACTATAACCACTGGGAGTAACTTTGGAGAACAAAACATCTTCACTGACTCCTCATTCTTCGTCAAGGGCACGCTCACATCTGACCTGAGGGGGCAGAGGAGGGAATGGCAGCAAGCTCTTAAACACCGACTTCTAACATCGATGTTGGCTTTAGGCTGAGCTTGCCTCACTGAAGAGACTGAAAGAACAGTAAGGCTTGACTTAGTCTTCCAAGAATGGGTCATTTTCATAGTTTACAAATGATGTCAAGACCTGAGAAGGCCTCTATCATTGGGATCAACCAACAATGTATGTAGGATTTTATAGGTGCCACACTCGCATTGAAACTGAGGACTCACACAAGGCAAGTTGTACTTTGATGAAAGACATAATGCCAGCTGTTAAGGTGATACTTCTTTGTGTAGAAACCTGGGTCACCAAGTGGCCAGATTTACTTGCACCAGAATTGACCAATCAGAAGACAGGGAGGAGCTACCATTCAGGAGAGGAAATATTCTACTACATGGGAGTCTTGGGGTGTCTATAGGAGGACAAGATTGATGGATACAGTCTATCTAGTAAGAAGCCATTTGAGGTGAGAACATAAGGAAGACAAAAGAGCCAAGGTAATACCAGACAGCCATGTTCTGGTCCTAATTTCATATTGCTGTAAGGTCTCCCCAGTAACAGGAATGACCATTGCTATTTTACTTCCTACAGGGCAATCTGGTTTTGTGAGCTTGTTCCCAGGATTATCTGCATGCTATGCCTGTCTCATGATATCTGTAGTTATCTGAAGAGATAAACAACCATATATCCTATTCTTTAATTTCATCAAAAGTATGGCTGGCCTATAATTTTTTTAAACTATTAATCCAAATTTTAAAATTTTAGATGTAAAAACATTAACCTACATAGACCAATGTCCACATGTTTGAGTCCACCTGCTAAAATGTCTCGTGGGTCAAATCTTCAGTAAATAAGTTAATCTCAGAATGCTATCAGGTAGTTGCCTCCCACCATAAAAACTCACTGTCTTGCCATTATGAAATGTGGTAAGCCCACACAGGATAAGCATATACACTCAGTATTTTCCAATGCAGCTCTTGTTTTAGATGAGAAAAGCACAGTAGCCTTGATTGAGAAACTGAGATCATGGAGAAAGAATGAGAAATGTTCCCTCATACTTGGTGTGAATACGTGGCTAAGAGTACATGAACACGCCCCACACTGTTTCTCATAGGTAGCTAATAATGTCATCAGGTATTTGAAATTGCAGCTTGACTAGCCAATGCAATATCTCAGAAATATAGAAACCTCATTCTCCAGAGGCCCCTCCAAAATGGCCATGCTTCCTATTTTCATCTTTATTTCCTGTTTTGTGTGCCTTTTACAACAGAGCCAAATCATCATGATATATGCGTTTTCTTAGATCTGACTCCCTAAGTTTTCTAATCGCTATTATCTTTGACTCGTAAAAATCATGAGTTTTGGACCATCGAAGTAACAGTATCACCAAGCCTGATGACGGCCTGAGTTCAGTCACCAGTACCCACATGAACAAAGAAAACTGACTCCCCAAAGTTGTCCTACCATGTGCATCATAGCACACACATGTATGCTATAGCATGCACATGCACACAACCCAAATACGTGTGTTTTTGTGCATATATATGCATATATATATGCACATATATACATACATTTTTTAAACCTAGGTTTTAATAGTAACATGTGCTGAATAGATGGCTCAGTGATTAAGAGAACTCATTGCTCTATCAGATCTGGGTTCAGTTCCCAACATCTGCGTAGTGGATTAAAACTTCCTATAATTCCCGTTCCAGGGAACCAGCACCTTTTTCTGACTTCTGCAGAAGGTGGAGTATGTATGTATGTATGTATGTATGTATGTATGTATGTGTATCAGTACATATGTGCGAGAAAACACTCAGACACATAAATCTTCAAAAAGAAGCACTTTTTAAAATGACGGTTTGAATGTGGCTGATAGTTCCAGTCTTGCCCTGCTCATCCAAACTGTTGCTCAGCCAGTGTGATAAGAACCACTCAGCTGCTTCCCACAGTGGCTGGGATCCGTTTACCTCTGCACAGAGTTCCGGAGAAGCCATTACCTCCTGTTTTTTAAACGTATAGCAATCTAAATGTTTCATCGTATAAATTCTGCCTATTCTTACAACTCTGCATTTTTGTTGCTACTCTGTCAACTCAGCTTCATGTCATCAAGTTCAATTTAGACATTTACAAATAAATGAAAACAGCTTTCTATAAGCATAGATAGGCTTCTATGCCATAGTGCCTAAGATATGGAGGAAACTACTGTTTCATAAAAAATATCCACTCAAACAGACTTGCAGCAGAAAGTATGACCAAACACATATACTCTTGTAGGCTGGACTCACAGGAAAGAATGGTGTGGATATGTCGTATTTTCTTTTGGACAGCAACTTTTCTCCTAACCCTCATGCTTACATTGAATTGTCTTTATAAAACCCCAACTCTGGGGCTGGTGAGATGGCTCAGTGGGTAAGAGCACCCGACTGCTCTTCCGAAGGTCCGGAGTTCAAATCCCAGCAACCACATGGTGGCTCACAACCATCTGTAACAAGATCTGACGCCCTCTTCTGGAGTGTCTGAAGACAGCTACAGTGTACTTACATATAATAAATAAATAAATCTTTAAAAAAAAAAAAAACCCAACTCTACTTCATTAAAGTGTGTGTACATCTTGAGTATTCTGCATCAGAAATGCCTAGAAGCTGGTCTATCAGATTTTGAGGTTTTGTTTTTGTTTTTTTTTTTTAATTTCAGAATTAAACTGTATAACCTATTAGTAAAAAATCTCTAATCTGAAAACCAGGAATGTGACATACTCTAAATCTGAGACCTTGAGCCATTTTGTGGTAGTTTTCATTTTAGATTTTAGAGCATGGTTCTCCACCCCCCCCCCCCCACGATTTAAAATCCTCTAAATTGGAAATGCTGATGCTTAAAACAACAATAAACAAAACCCTACCTGGTTTGGTTAAAATGCAAAGCACAGAACGGTCATTTCACATGAGACACTGATGTGGTAACCAGGGATGCAGTGGTAACAGTTACATGTGTTACCAAGGGTGTGACGACCCTGCTGAAGTGGGCGTCTCCGTCGCACTTACCTTTCATCTGGTGAAACTGTTTAATCAGATCTTTTATATCTAGAGACGAATTCCCTGGAGGAATAAGCATAGGAAGTCAAATAGAGATGGATTTCCATTTAAGATGACTGTAAAGCAGGAAATACAGATCTAAAGCAGTACAAACCTTCTCTAAACACAATGAGTTCTTTAAAATAAACGGCTGCAAACTGGGTGATGTTTGTTGGATTGGTTTTGAGAATGGCTCTGCTAACTCCCTCAAGCAGAGTCTTGAGGCCATAGGGTACAACAAGTCTGGGCTTTGAAGAAATCATTTTGGCAAGATGTCTGTAATTTCAACTGTAATGAAGAGAAACAAAGTCTTATACTGTACATTAGATTTACTGAGCATTCTTATTTAATTGGGGTTTCTAAAACCAAATCTATTACCATTATTAGCTTTACTTCTAATCTCTATTTATTCTAGTAACATATAAAATAAAACCCACTGCTTACTAATGCACAGGTAAGCGATCTAGCACTTATTAAGAAGGTGGTAGGTGGGCCACAGACATGACTCAAGTGTTTCCTACAGAACTGAGGACCTGAATTTAATGGCTGGATCCCACAAGGTAGCAGAACAGAACTAACTCCAGAGGTTGGAGTTCCTTTAACCACACATGTGGCATACATGCACGTGCACATACAAGCACACATACCCACACCATCATGGACACACGCATACACACACACACACACACACACACTTTAAAATAAATCAGTAGAAAAAGCCTTGCCAGGATCATCATAATACTTTAATACGTTTTAGGTTCAAATAAATCATATAAAACCCAATTACCACTTTCAGAAAGCTAAATTAAGCACATATATTTCCAAATAACGTCCATACAGGCACTAATGTTGCACAGTGTTGCAAACTGATTTCTACCAGAAAATATGTGGTACTGTGCCATGCACATAATATATAGTCAAATTACCCTTGGCTTTCTTCTCTAGTCTCCCCCTTTGCTCCATACACTTAATGTACAGGTCAGATTACCTTCTTCTCTAGTTTCCCCCTTTGCTCCAACCTCGCTTACTTTTTTTCTTTAGACCCTTTTGGCCTGAACTCGTTATAGACTAGCTGGCCTAGAACTCACAGAGATCCATTTGCCAGTGCCTCCTGAGTGCTGGTACTATGAGTGTTATATAACCCACTGGGGGTGTCCTAGCCTTTGACATTGGGTTATATTATCCACAAACATGTTGAGCTGCGTTTATAGCTATCCTGGGACGCAGGCTGCAGACTGAACACCCCTAGACCTGTAATTCTCATAGTCTGCCAGCCTAAACTGTGTGTGTTCACTCTGAAGCATTATGAAAGCTTGTAAAAAAAAAAAAAAGAAAGAAAAAAGAAAAGCATTTCTTCAGTGACAAAAGATCAGAGTGCTGTGGTCTTTCACTTTAAGTATGGGTATTAACCTTTTCCCATTCCTGACTGAACCTGGCAGGCTCGTGGACCAGTGACACCCAGAAATTAAGAGTTTTTTGGGACCCTAGAGGTTGCGGACAGCTCTTCCACAGCTGTTATTATGCCACAAAATGAAAATATTGAATTGCATTGCAAACGATATGGCTATCATTTAGACTACCATGAGAAAAAGAGAAAGAAAAAAGGTCGGGAGGCCCATGAACGGTCAAAGAAATCCAAAAAAAAAAAAAAAAAAAAAAAAAGATTGGCCTTAAGGCTAAGCTCTACCATAAATAGCGCCATGCCAAGAAAATACAAATGGAGAAGACTATTAAGATGCACGAGAAGAGAAACACCAAGCAGAAGGATGATGGGAAGACTCCGCAGGGAGCAGCCCCGCCTATCTGCTGGACAGAGAGGGGCAGTCGAGAGCAAGAGTACTTCCCAACAGGATTAAGCAGAAACGGAAAGAAAAGGTGGGAAAATGGGAGGTCCCTCTACCCAAAGTTCGTGCTCAAGGAGAAACAGAAGTATTGAAAGTTATTCAACAGGAAAAAGAAGAAAGAAGGCATGAAAGAGAATGGTTGGTTACTAAAGTCTGCTTTGTTGGTGATGGCTTTACAAGAAAACCACCTAAATATGAAAGGTTCATTAGGCCAATGGGTCTATGTTTCAAAAAAGCCCATGTCACACACCCTGAGCTAACAGCTACCTTTTGCCTGCCTATTCTCAGTGTGAAAAAGAATCCATCATCCCCATTACATACAACCCTGGGTGTGATCACCAAAGGTACAGTTATTGAAGTGAATGTGAGCGAGCTGGGCCTTGTGACACAAGGAGGCAAGATGATTTGGGAAAGTACGTCCAAGTTACCAACAATCCTGAAAACGACGGGGACATGAATGCGGTCTTGCTGGTTTGACAGTGACGTCACTCATACATGCAATTCCACTCACTACTGAAGACCACACACTGTCAGGAACACTATCGCTGGGGTCTTTCTGAACTACCAAGCAGCCTTACCCCATGTGCAGTAAAGGAAAATAAAACAATACCCAGTTTGAAAAGAAAAAAAGTATGGGTATTAAGTTGGGTCCTGAGCTACCAAGGAGCCACCATAGAGGAAACAGGTGTTTAAATGACTTTGAGGTATTAGGGAATTTTGGCTGTTCTAGACACTGACAACCTTCAAAATGCTTCTCATGGATCCTTATAATAAAGAGCAGTCTACTGTGACAGTGAACCATGTCCTAACACGCTGCAAGTTTCATGGGGCTAAGTGAAATGGCTTAGTTATAGCAATCATATGAAGAGTCAGCTTCCAATAAAAAACGCAATATGCCACAGCAAAGATGATTATTTAAAGGCACCTTTCACCTTCTTACCAAAGGCTAGGCCAAAATATTGATCCAAGGAAACCCTTTGAGACTATAATGTTTAATTTCTCGCTCGTCTGTTGCATTGCCTAATTAAGTCATCTTTTGGGAAAAGTGCAGCTCTACCACACCCACGTGCTACATGACAGTGACATGCACATACATACACATACATATGTATAGAGCACCCTCTCCTGGGCTAATTAGTGCTACCAACTATGCAGCAGCAGAGGGATGGTGCTAGTACCAGGTTTCAGTTTAGGAACAGTTAAAAGTCAGGGGTGCTGACTGTCCCTAAGAACTTTCTTGACTGTGACCAGCTGACAGAGGGCTATTCAAAGGTGATAGCTTTGTTGCTTAGTTCTTCAAAAACCTTTGCCATGAGCGAGCTTTTTAGAAAGGCACACCCTCTGGAAGGTGCCCCTCTGACACAGCCCGGGTGGGGTGCAGCCGCTTTCTGCCCGCCGATGCCAGTGGGAACTACGGGGGCCATCGAAGGCACCTTCCGGGCCACGGTAGGTAGAGGATGCCAG
Source organism: Mus musculus (assembly GCF_000001635.26). Lineage (NCBI taxonomy): Eukaryota > Metazoa > Chordata > Mammalia > Rodentia > Muridae > Mus > Mus musculus. Next base: position 12,741,471 of record NC_000084.6, on the reverse strand, counting down.
ATCCCCGCCCGACCACTGTCTCCCCCCTCCGAGCGGCCTGATGCCGCTCTCGGGCCGCCGCCTGGCCCACCTTCTCTCCGGCTTCAATAGAGCTTCCTCTTTGCCCCCTTGCCGGCGGCTCCTGTGCGAGAGAGCGCAGACCGCCGACTATTTATACCCCTGAACACGTCACGCGTGCGTCACAGAGCCCCGCCCCCTTGCTGGGACTTCAGCCAACCCAGCCAATAGGGAGCCGGAGAGGACAAAGGCCGGGATGGAATGAGCCAGAGATCCGAGCTTTTTGTCTTTTGCCCCTCCTTCAAGGTGAACTGACTTTTGGAAGGCCCAGCTGCTGCTCCATGTTTGATTACTGGACTAGTGGTTGTGGATGCAGCTCAGTCGGCAGAGCTTGCCTAACATTCACGAAGCCCTGGACTCAGTCCCCAGCAACTCTGAAGATAGGACCAGGAGGTGCTCGACTCTTAAATCTAGCCCTAGGAAGTTGAGGCAGTAGGACATGATGAATTTCAGTCAGCCTGTCTTAAGGAACAAAACACTGGAGTGTAGGGAAGAAAAACTACATTTACAAGTTGGCCATCTTGACATCGCTGCCTCCTTTCCCAGCAACTCCTTTGTATGAACCTTCTTGAGTCTTTGCAAAGAATAGGAATTAGGTACTGCCTAGGGCTGTTCCTCTTGAGACGCTTGCCTGGGGCAACTTTTTTTTTTCTCTCTCCTTAATTAGTAACAAGCCCCATCCCCCACCCAAGCCAGCCAGGACTTGCTGGGCTCACCCTGATGCTCTGTACTCCTGGGTGTTCTCTCTTGCCCAAGGTCTTGCTGCAACTGCTCTGAATCAGCTTCCCACTCGGTTTCCACTGTCCTGTTCTCTTTCTGCATCTCCTAGCCCTGGCTTCTGCCACATTTTCTTGCAGTGATCTATACTGGTTTACCTTTATGGACTGAGGTTTCCTGGAAAGATCTGTGCTGAAGATTCTGCAGACACAAATTAGAAGACTGGAGAAGTGTACTGCAAATCAAAGGCCAAAACTATCTCAGGCTATCTTTAGTCGCCTTTCTAGCTCTTTGTTGCCCTCCTCCTTTTGGGTGTAGGGTAAAACATGGAATGTATTAAAGCAGCCATGGAGTTTTCTAACATGTTAACCATGCCATCAGTATTTGAAACCTACCGTAGATTCCACCAGTCTGTGGAATACTTACCTGATATTCCCACCAAGTGCATTGATTTGAAATTGCTCTGTGTTAAAACTACTTCTATGGTGGCATATGTAATTACATGTCATCTGGACATAGTCACTCATATTTGGTTCCAAATAAACTTTCCTACTGTCTTTGTGGAAAGAGGTGTTTTACTCCCACCCAAGTGAGCAAGACTGCAAGACACAATGGCACAAATGTCTTCATAGAGAAAAGGCAACATTTTAAGTGTTTGCCACTGTGATTTGCTTAAGAAGGAAATCAACTACAAAGGTTTACACAGCATTTGTGTGTGTGTGTGTGTGTGTGTGTGTGTGTGTGTGTGTGTGTGTGTGTGTGTTAAAACTCAGGCTTTGGGCTGGTGAGATGCCTCAGGGGTTAAGAGCACTGACTGATATTTCAAAGGTCCTGAGTTCAATCCCAGCAAACACATGGTGGCTCACAACCACCCATAATGAGATCTGACGCCCTCTTCTGGTACGTCAGAAGTCAGCTACAGTGTACTTATGTATAATAATAAATAAATCTTAAAAAAAAAACCCTTAGGCTTTGTTGTTGAATTTTAGTGGGCAGAAATAGAAAAAGTGCAAACTAAGTAATGAATTGGTTTATAAATCTATGACAATATTCTATTCTCCTGTGGCATCTAAAAGTTATAAATCTTTACCCAGAAGATTTATCTACCATGTGTTAAAAATAAACCTGAGGAGAGGGGACAATGCACAGAGAGGGGCTTCCTCATCAGAAGAGAAGGGGCAGGTAGTATTGGGGGGAGACTTATGTAAGGGGGTACTGGGAGGAGAGGAAGGGTTGATATTGGGTGGTAAATAAATTTAAATTAAAAAATAAAGATACCTAACTTCATAAAGATAAAAACAGCCAGAAAAGTATATTACTTTGTCATCATGATGTTTGCCAAATTATACAAATGTGGTTTAGCATACATAAAATATCTCTCATCAAAGGTACAACCCAATACAAAATATAATTGACATTTAAAAACTAGAAGAGTCCACTGCAGAGCCTGTGGCATAGAGCAGTTTGAAACTGGAAACCTCAGTGGCAAAAATATGAACAACCTTAAAGTAATCCATAAATAATTTAATTTGAAAGTATGAGAATTTATGCAACCTTTGAATATGGAATAATAGCTTTTAAAAGTTTTGAACTAATAATTCAAACAAGACCAACTACAGCAAAACCTTCATGCACATCACATTCTGTGATCCTGACAAGAAGAGAATACGGTGGTAGCAGCCACAGGTTAACATTGATGATAGTTTTCTTTCTAGTTACGAGAGTATTTTTCAGAGCCACCCTGAGCTCAGATGTACTCAGCTACAGAACGCAGGGTTGTCATCTTCTGTGTCTTACTTATATCTTAACTCCAAACACAATCCACATCAGGAAGTCAGTGTGAATACTTCAGCAACAGTTTAATGGAAAATGGCTGGCACGGGGCTACGGGGCAGATAATGATGGTGCAGACAGTGTTAGTGAGGAGGAACGTCAATCAAAGGATACCACTTTCCTAAAACAAGATTAAAATGTGTAGGGCTTGCAGAACCCAGGCCCCCTGTGAAAGGACTCCAGCACTAAAAAGGATATCCCACCCTTCAACCCCAAAGCAGGACACCCCATCCTTTCATAGCAGATTACAGATAAAGTGTGACAATGTTCTAGCTGATTTGTTCTTGTTTCACTTCCTAATTATTAAAATGCTGACACCACACAAGCTTCCGGTTCAGACAGTAGGATACGCAAATGAATTTCACTCTAGATGAACTTTCAGTGAAAATGTAGAAACCTAAAGATGACAGCCAAATCATGGCAAGGATTCTTAAAAGTGACTGAGGTGTTTATTCAAGTCCACAGCTGTGTAGTACTGAGCACAAAGAACATCCAACCACCAGGAAATCCCAGCAATGACGGGATAAACCGTAACAGTGGATTCCCTTTAATAGTCAGCGACCTGACATGAGAGGGAATGGTGAAAGTCCAGCAACACACAGCCCTGCAGATACTTCAGCATCAAAAAGTATCAGGTACAAACCACACTCTGGAACTACAGCCTCTGTGAGATGTCTGCTAGTGCAGTGGCTCTCGCCCTCCCTAACGCTGCGGCCCTTCAATACAGTCCATGTTACACTGACCCCCAAACAAAAACTTATTCCATTGCTACTTCATAACTGTAATTTTGCTCTGTAACGAATCGTAATATAAATATCTGATATGCAGGATGTCTTTTATGTGCCCCTTGTGAAAGGGTCACTCAACCCAACCCTAAAGGGGTTGTCACCCACAGCTTGAGGACTGCTGTGTTAAAGGGTTGTTAAAAGCTGATCCCCTGGTAATTTTCACAGCAGAACAACTCCTAAAATATAGGTGCTGCGTGGCTAGGACTGGCAGCAGGGACATGCTGTGGACTTATCTTCTCAGCTCCTGTTTGGTCGGCTCCATTTTGAGAGCTTTTGCAATCTAGGCATGAATGTGTGTAGAAGTGTATGTAGAGGCGGGAGGTCAGGGTCAGGTCTCACACTTAGTCTGCAGCTCACCGTTCAGCAAGACTAGCTTGTCAGTGGACCCAGGGTTGGGAGGAGCTCAAGGGATCCTCCTGCCTCTGTGTCCCAAGCGCTAAGGACTGCATCTGAGGGGGCATGCGGAGCTACTTTTTGTTTTTATGTGGGTACTGGGGACAGGGACATGGATGGGCCCTATGCTTATGTGGCCCCTGGGGATAAATACTGTTGATGACGAAACTTAAGCTGCATGGCGTTTGATCTCTATACATTAAGCATGGAGTTTCGGGTTATTTACATGTTTTATATAAAAATAGTATTCGGTTCATGGTCCTGAGGTTTGCATTCTAGTCACTGCCCCATGAAATGCGAGCAACTGGAGAATGTCAGCTGCCATTGCTGTACCTGAGTCTCACTGTACACAAAAGAAGGATAAGAACTTTTATTCAGAAATTCTGCTTGCCTCTGCCTCCTGTGTGCTAGGACTAAAGGCATGTGCCACCCCATCCAGCCTAGAAGGTTTGTGCCATAATCACTATAGGAGTATTTCCAGTATAAAGTAGAACACTAGAAACCTCTTTAATTTTTATCTAACCACAGAAGGCATGCTGTATGTGGTGCTGTTTCTAATTTTTTGGGTACAGCTTTCACTGAGCCCACTCTGATCTATGCTTAATGTAGGCGCTCCTGCAAGGTCACAGGGTGAATATTTAGTTTGATTTTATTTAAAAATAATAAATCACAAAACTAAATAGTTTGAACAAGGTCACTTAACCCTCTCCCAGGTCGGGCATTGCTCTCGTTATGGACATCTTTATTACTCCATAGCTACATGTTTAAAAGAGGAATCTTTAGTATGTCAGTGACACCAGGAAACCCATCCCTGGCCCAGGTGGTCTCCAGAAGAAAAGCTGATCTTCAAGAGAGTTTTCTCCTCAGCTTTCATAGTGCTGACTCTGGGTGGAGGGGACGGAGGGGCCACTGGGAGTTTATCACTGAGGAACAAGTTCCCTTAGGGAGGCCAGAGCAGCGTGGATGCGGACGTGCAATCTGTTTTCAAAGTCGTAGCCAGAAAAATCCTCCTGAAAGGACCAGATAAAGATGATTGTAGACTGTTAGCTAAACTTGTCCCCAGGGTACCACAGGATCACACACACTACATTTTATACCCATAGACTAATTCCCTACCTCCTATAGGGGCTTCACATCCAGGTGATTTCTTCCTCCCCAACACTTAGGCAGGGTGTTTAAAAACTGTAATTCCACCTCGTAAGAGGATAAGGTTGGATTACAAATTCTCTTTGGAAAAGTCCCTCATGTTATTCTTGAAATACTAGTCTTAAATTGAGCTCAAAGCAAGCTACTGTTGGAAAATTCTTTAAAACCATAGGAGGGGCTGGAGAGACGGCTCGGCAGTTAGAAACATTGGTTTCTCTTCCAGAGGACCTAGCTTTGATTCCCAGCACCCATAAAGTACCTTACCGCCATCCTTAACTACAGTTCCAGGCATCTGACACTTTCTTCTGGCCTTTGAGGGTACCAGGCATGCATGCACTGCACATCCTGGAGATGCCATTTCAAAACCTTATATTCACTAACTTGCTGAGCCACCGCCTCTCCAGAATTCTAAACACGTGGAACAACACTTGCAAATGTTCCCGAATTCAGCCCCAGGTATACAGTGAGTAGGGTGAGGGCAGTCATGAGAAGGCAGTGGGTTTGGGGGGGGGGGTTTACCTTTGCCTGAAGAAGTAGAGTTCTGCCTCTTCCCACAGTCTGTGAACATAAGAACAACACACTGTCTTACTAGCAAAGTCTGTATGTCTATCAGTGGAAGACACACTACCCGAGGAATAAACATTCCCTTACGATAAATAATGTAAAGCTTCAAGTTCCAATCCAAATGTGTGATAGTTACATTTCTTTCTTAAGAGAATTTGAGTCGTTTTCAGGCCCTAATGAAACCTGATTATAACTAAAGAAATTTCCCTGCCCATTGTGCTAATTTACACATCTCTGTGTACGTGTGTGTGTGTGTGTGTGTGTGTGTGTGTGTGTGTGCGCGCGCGCGCACACACACATTTGAGGGGATTCTTTGTACAGCATGTAGAGGTCAGAGGATACCCTGGGGTGTCCTCAGGTGTCTGTCCAACCACTCTTTGAGACAGTTTTTCTCGGTGGCCTTTGACTTGGAGCCTCTGGCCTCTGCCTCCCCTCTCTTGGCACTGCAGTTGTAGACACGTGCTGCCACATCTGGTGTTTGCATGACTCTAGGGATTCCAACGCCAGTCCTCCCATTTGGGAGGCAAGTTGTCCACTACCTGCCAGCCCCCAGCACCATAAAGATATACAGGAGCTAGCAAATTACACGTGTGGTGTTGTAATAATTTTAAAGGAACCACTCCTCACTACGATTCCCATTAAATCTGTTTTATCCCATTGTGTAGACTAGGAAGTAGGTCTGGTAACTTGCCAGTGGCTCACATTAAAATCCAGGAATGCACAGCACATCATCACAGCCCAGCTCCCTGTTCTGAAAAGATAAGTTTTCCCCACCTAGGAAGCTTTGTATGGAAAGGAGCATCTGCAATTAAGATTTCAACATGACCAACTGTTGCCTCTTTAAAGAGAGGTGTCAGCATCCTGGACTCACCCAGGAGACAAGCAGAAGGACCAAGAGACTCTGTTTAGGTTAAAGGTGTTTCGTGCTGCCCTTCGTACACTCCACTGCTGAAGACTACCGACCCACGAGACGGACTCTTACCTCTGCGCTGTCCAGTAGGAGACAGCCAAGCTCATAGCACGCATATGGCGGGACGTACGAGTTACTCTGCCGACATAGCTCATCTCTAGCAGCTCGCTGGAAGAACTGAGTCACAGAACGTTACTTGGAAGAGGTCATCTCTGCCTTGGTGTGAGGCTCATCACAGCCCTCGGGAGGACTGTTCTTTTTCTAGATCAACTCTATTTTATTCCTTATTCTTTATTCCTTCCCACGTGTTTCCTTGTGCTGGGTTCATAAGGCCATGGCCATGTAAGTACAGGATGTACTTTGAACACATTCCCCCATGCCCCAGCCCTTCCACTTCCTCCCATCAGTTCCCAAGGATCCCCCTCCACCCTAGATGAGTTTATTTCTGTGTCATGTCATCTGAACACAAATGAACTAGGACCCACGGGCAAGAGAAAACCTGATGCCCATCTGAGAGTGACTTAATTCTTTCAATGTGACTATTCCCAGTTACATCCCTGCCTGTAAACGGTGTAAATTCCTGCCTGTCTCTGCATTCTCATCTGCAGCTTAGAAGCCTTCCACAGCTGCTGGGGAGATTTCCCTAAAACACAAATGTGCTGGCAACCTAACTTGTTCCAACATGCCAACATCTATTGGACTGAGGAAACTATCTGCTAGAGAAGTAGAAATCATTTTAAGATGCAAAACATTACACAGGCCAAGTCCACCTCTTAACATGCATCTTCCCACTACCCGAGTATGTAATCTACAAGAGCTACTTAGAGTCACATAACAACTAAGATAATTCACATTCAAGATTAATTTCAAATTCAATATGAGTATTATTAATAGTCTATGATTTAAAGACCCAAGTCTCCTATAGCATAACATGAAACTATTTCAAAAGGTAGGTAATGTAATATGACCTATTTTAGGGTTTTTGGTAGCTGGGTTTGTTGTTGTTGTTGTTGTTGTAACTAGCTGGCCTGGAGGTATGTAGCTCAGTGGTCAAAGCATTCCTAACATCAGTCAGGCCCTGACTTCAATTCCTAGCACCAAAACGACAGTGAACAAAACCTTAGTTAAAAACAACAACAAAACAAAAAACAGACAAAAACAAAATCAAAGAAACCAAGCAACCAAGCAACCAAAAAAAAAAAAAAAAAATCCTCCCTCCACAGTAGTGGGAAAACCTGATGCTCTCTCCCACACACACTGGCTGCTTGTTTATAAAATTAGCCCCAAGGGCTCATTGCTGAAGGCCTGGTCCCAGCTCGGCACTAGTGAGGAGGGCCTGGACCACCAGGATGCTCTGTGAATGGATCCATCAGCTGATGAATTCACAGCCCAGTGGGACTTGAGGAGGTGAAGCTGCTCACAGGAAGTCAGTGGCTGGGGCTTACGGTCGAGGGAATATCCTGTTCCTAGTTTATTCTCTGCTTCCTGAGGGAACTCTGCCATGTCTTCCCCTCATCATCTGAAACTGAGCCAGACAAAAAATGATGCTCTCCCACAAGGTGGGATGGCTCCCTAACTTGAAGGCCCAGGGCAACAACTTTCAGCCTCTCCTCCATCCGTTGTCATAGAGAAGAAAGTGAACTCAGCAAATACAAGCTACCCTAACTCGTCCATCACCCCACACTTCCGTCCCTGATGGTGAGGGCTCAATGCTCCCACAAACAGCCAGCGTGCTCATTTCCTCCTCTCTCTAGCAGACTCCGCCGTCCTTGATAAAGAGCAGTCCTCACAGAGAGGAGCCTTCTAAGGCTCCGGAGTCACGCTAGCAACATCCCATGAACCACCATGTCCTCCTGCCTCTTGGAAAAAGTCATTCACCGTGTAAGATGCACGGAGTCCTCACAGGGAGGGGCTTCTCCTCCTACTGCTCCTCCCTCTTCTCCTCGTCCACAAGCTCAGGTGCCAGGAGCCAGTTGCTCTTACCATAGAGCCATGGCAGCGAGCTTACCTGAAGAGCATCTTGTGAGTTTCCTAGACATTTGTGTATGGCACCAAGGAGCAAATGCTTTAATCCAACGACAGATGAATCGTCCACTTCATGGCAAGCTTGAAGAGAAGGGGTGTGAAAGGAAAGACGACACCCACTTAGAACCCAGTGTCACCAAGGTCAGCAGCAGTATCTCTGTTCAGTTCATACTTCTGTCCCCCAAATCCAAAGCTGACCTTGCTCAGCTGCTAGTGACTCTCCTTAATCAAAGAAAGGCAAAACGTACCAACCTTTCTCTGTGTGTTTCTGTGTGTGTGTGCGCGGGAGCACTTGTGTCCAGATGCACGTGTGTATGGGAGCACGTGTGTGCGGGAGCACGTGTGTGCGGGAGCACGTGTGTATGGGAGCACGTGTGTGCGGGAGCACGTGCGTGTGGGTGCATGTGTGTCCAGATGCACGTGTGTATGGGAGCATGTGTGTGCGGGTGTACATGTGTGCGGGAGCACGTGTGTACAGGAGCACATGTGTGCAGGAGCACGTGTGTGTGGGTGCATGTGTGTCCAGATGCATGTGTGTATGGGAGTACGTGTGTACGGGAGCACATGTGTGCGGGAGCATGTGTGTGCGGGAGCACGTGTGTCCAGATGCACGTGTGTATGGGAGCACGTGTGTGCGGGTGCACGTGTGTGCGGGTGTACATGTGTGCGGGAGCACGTGTGTACAGGAGCACATGTGTGCAGGAGCACGTGTGTGCGGGAGCACGTGTGTCCAGATGCACGTGTGTGCGGGTGCATGTGTGTCCAGATGCAAGTGTGTATGGGAGCACGTGTGTCCGGGAGCACATGTGTGCAGGAGCACCTGTGTCCAGATGCATGTGTGTATGGGAGCACGTGTGTGCAGGTGCACGTGTGTGCGGGTGTACATGTGTGCGGGAGCACGTGTGTACAGGAGCACATGTGTGCAGGAGCACGTGTGTGTGGGAGCACGTGTGTCCAGATGCACGTGTGTGCGGGTGCATGTGTGTCCAGATGCAAGTGTGTATGGGAGCACGTGTGTCCGGGAGCACATGTGTGCAGGAGCACCTGTGTCCAGATGCACGTGTGTATGGGAGCATGTGTGTGCGGGAGCACGTGTGTCCAGATGCATGTGTGTGCGGGTGCATGTGTGTCCAGATGCACGTGTGTATGGGAGCACGTGTGTGCGGGTGTACGTGTGTGCGGGTGCACGTGTGTATGGGAGCATGTGTGTGAGGATGCACGTGTGTGGAGGCCAGAGATGAATCTTCAGCATCACTCTGCAGTCACTGCTCTCCTTGTTTTCTAAGACAGGGTCTCAGAGTCCCCAGCACTGCAGAGAGCGAGCAAGCACCACTAATGAAGTGAATGCCCACCCTCATGCCTGCACAGGGAACACTCCTGCGACTGAGTTGTCTCCTCAGCAAAACTGTCAACCCTTAAAGAACCCCAGGCTCCATCTTGCACTAGAGAAGGAAGCTAATCTGACAGAGCACAGACTTCCCACCTCGTGCAGACAGGGAAGTGTCAGTAGTTACCAGAGTTCAAGAGAGAAGGACGAGGGAGGTGGGGAGGGATGCTTAGGGCTGTGAAGGAACTCCTCTGTAAGGTACTATGTGAGAGCCTGTGCCATTAGACACTTGGTCAAACACCAGGATGTGCAGCGAGAGCCCACGCCCCACACCCCGCACCCTGCGCCCCGCGCCCCACACTCCCTGCACTGAGGCTTTGGTACCTGCGCCGTATACTTCAGCTGTGCCAACAACTGCATCATAGTGTTACGGGATGTGTGAGGGGGTCAGAGTGGGGGTGTGTGCACGCTCATGCACGCGTGTGTGTATACAGCAGTGTTTTAGACTTTGTGACCAATTCTTCTCAAAGATTCTATTAATATAAAAGCCTACATTATACCAGCTCCAAAGCCTTGCAGCAGACACTCTGGTTGTGGCTACATACTGTGCTGCACCAGTCACTGAGGAAGACTTCAAACACCACATCTGAGCATTCAGAGTAGAGGTGATTGTTGGTTTGTTTTAAAGAAATAAACAAAAGTTGACTTGGGAAGAGAGGTCATTTAGTTAAAGGGCAAGAGCCCATTGTTTGACCCCCAGAACCCACATTAAAGAGGCAAGACATGGTGGCAGGTGCTGGAAACCCCAGCACCTAGGGATGAAGACAGGCGTAACAGCCAAGGGCATCTCCTAGCCTCTAAGCACATATGCACACATGTGTACAAACATGAGAGAGTGAAAGAGGGAGGGAGGGAGGGAGGGAGGGAGAGAGAGAGAGAGAGAGAGAGAGAGAGAACACTTACAATAAAGTCTTATCTCATATTTGGTCAGGTGTGGAGGTGTGGCTGCGTGAAATCTCAAGAACTTGCTGCAGTAGTTACCATCGATTTCTGGGGCTTGCCTACTGTAAACCTCTCCAGGGTCTCTCTGTATAGCGAGAGCTGGCCTTAATTCTGTGGTCTTAGGAGTTGGGTTATGGGTTCATGCCCAGCTTTTCTCTTGTTGTTGTACTGGCAACTGTGTAATGTAAGCCTTTGCAAACTCCCAGACAGACATGGCTGCATGGAAGATTCTCAGTGCCATCTGCTTCTCAGACCCATGGTGCTCCTAGGGTCAGGGGACACGTCACTTCTGAGGAGCCTGCTTCCTCACTATAGACAGGCATGGAAATACTCCTGACTGCTCACAAGAACAGGCTGAGCTACACGAGACCCCTCTCAAAAGACAAAAGCAGGAAAATGGTGCCAGGTCTAGCAAGTCGGTGGGTCTCGTGTAGCTCAGCCCGGTCTCGAAGCCTATGCCAATGCACCCGACTCGTCGCTGATGGCACGCAGTCTACCACAGCATGAGAGGTGTGTGTTCTCGGAGGCAGCTGGCATGCGGGACTGGGGGCAGCCGCCCTGGCGGGCTGTGTGACAGCATGTGCGTGCTTACCTTGACTCATCCTCTGCAGGTTGGGGAAGGAGCAGTTTGGAAGGGCTTTCCACAAGTAGAGCACTTCAATGGAGGCCAGCACACACAGCGCTCTGGTTGGGGTTTGCTTCCGAAATCGCTCAGCCTGCAAGGGATTCCCAGAATATTAGGCCCTGATCTTCAAAGCAAACCCGGATGACAAGCTGCACTTTGGGGACAAGTCACAGTGCAAGGTCAATGTGAACAGCCCTCCCTTACAAAGCTTCTCCACACTACAAACGGCCTGCAACTTTATTTTTTAAGTATATTTATGGTTGTAGCTCATATTCGTTATTCAGCCAAGTCTTGGGTGCCTGGGTTCTGAGAATGTGCAGCTGAAAACGATGCACTCTTGGCTCGAACCCATGAAGCTCCGCAAGCTGGCCGCTGACTCAGAGCACACATCTCCATCATGTCCTGAGCCCTGGGGCTCCCAGATGCACTCTATAGTACAATATAATCTTACTTATGCATTTACTCATCTTTTGGTACAGGAGAACCAAACTCAGGGCCTTTCATACGCTGGGCAAATGTCCCAGTATCAAGTCATAATCCCAGCTTTGTAATCTATTTATGTTAAAGATTTATTTTACCTGTGTGTGTGTGTGTGTGTGTGTGTGTGTGTGTGTGTGTGTAAGGGGTGGGGGAACGGGGAGAATGAGCATGTATCCACTTGGGTAGACTTGAAGGTTCCTGTTGCAGCCAGAGGATGACACTGTACTCTCTGGAGCAGGAGCTATAGGCCGTTGTGCCAGGTTGACAGGGGTGCTGAGAACCCTGTTCCTGCAGCCTCTATCATCTAGTTTATGTTGGAATAAATTTAATCTAATAAAAGCTAATTGAACTTTTAAAACCTTTTAAAGTAAAAGAAAATTTATAAAACAAAAGAAAAATGAAGGAAAAACAAAGCTATGAGAAGGGAGACCATCACTCAGGTCACTCAGTGTCACCTGAGGTCACTCAGGGTCACTTGGCTGTATCTTAGTGTCAGACATAGGCAACAAAACTGGTATCCCCGCCCCCATAGTCCTGAGATTTCCACTGATACACGCAACACCACGTTTGGTCTTTATTACATCAGAATGTGACATTGTCATCATCATGGGAAGCAAGGCCATCTGCCTCTCAGGGCTCCTGCCAACTTCTTCTAAAGTGACCTGCACTTCAGACAGAAGTGCACTTCCTCCTTCCAGGCAGGCTCATTAGCTGTCAGGGTCCAGGATAACTCATTCCAAACCAAAATCAACCCTGCTGTAGCCAGGTGCAAGGCCACAGGGGAGACACTGAGATTGGGGGGGGGGGTGGTTGGTGCTAGTTCTGCCCGGCCATCAGATGCCTTGCGCATGGCTGATAAGCTCTGACATACATACCTTCTTCACAGAAAACTGTTCAATCTGGTTGTTTTTCCTTTTGAACAGCTTCTGGACTTCTTTAAGAACAAGTTGTGCCCCATCCACATCACCAGTGGCTCCCTGACAAACTGCAAGACATCAGAATTGCATTTCTACAAACAAGTTATGTCCAAAAGATGGCACCATCCAGCTGACCCAAGCCTGTGGCCCACCCTCTCCTCTCACAGCTCTCCCCGCCCAGCCCCGCCGCCTGCTGCCCCTGGGTACAATGTACAGCTCTCAGCTACTTCTCGGTACATGCATGCCTGCTGCTGCCAGGCTTCCCACCACAAGGGCCTCTGAAGCCGTAGGCGAGCCCCTTAGTTTAATGCTTTCTTTTAGAAGAGTTGCTATGATCATGGTGTCTCTTCACAGCAACAGAACAGTGACCAAGACAAGCTGATGAGAACCACACCTAAAAATACACAGCATCAACACACAGACCCTGAAGAACAGGCCCCAGCCTTCCAGCCATTCCTATTACAGCACAGTTAGAGACTGTGGGTTTGGGGTTTCAAAAGCTCACCCGTGTGTGAAAACAGGGAGACTTGGTACTTAAGAATGGTGCCCAGACAGAACTCAGCATACTGTTCTTCCAGGAAGACCAGGGTACACCATCCCTAAGTCACGTGCTTTTCTGGTGACATAATCCTCATATAATTTCAACATTTCTGAAACACTGCAATCAGAGGCTAAGATCCAGCGATTCTGTTTTCAGATATTCTCAGGAAGCCAAAAGCAAGGGCCCGGGTTTCTGTGTGTTCAGTCTTCTCAAACCCATCTAAACGTCCACTGGCGGATGAGCGGGGACACGAGCTCAGGCACAGGCCATGCACGGAAGGCGTGGAGTTGACTCAGCCTGAGGAATGAAGACGATGCTGGGACAGGCCACAGTATGGACCAGTCTTTGGGCTCATATGAGCTGCAGGGCAGTTGAACTTGGGAGCAGAATGCGTGCAGGGGTGGAGGAGGAGGCAGTGTTAGTGTTTAGACTTCCGATGGGGAACCATCTGGAAGCTGTGGGATGAGTGGTGGTGGCAGCCAGGCAGCGCGGTACAGTGAGAACTGCTGAGAAGAGCAGGGTCGGTGTTGTGTGTTCCATCTCGAGAGAACGGTAGAGGGGAACCAGAGGCAAGGTGCTGGACACCTGTCCCGTTCTGTCAGTTCAGTTTCCTTCACGGCTAACTCAAACACAACCCTGCAAGGCACCTCCCTCACCAAGCACTCCTTTCCTCATGTGCTTGCAACCGGCCCCTCCAACGGCCCTGTAGACACAGAAATGAGGACCCTACACAATTACACCTAGTGTGCTCAGACATTTCCAAATACCTGGGAAGCAAGTGTTTGGCCAACCAGCAATCTCACATGCTCATTTTTTGTATTCCCAAGAAAAATGACACTAGAGAACAGCTGCCCACACTGCCTGCAAGAACCGGCAACTCCTCCCAGCCACTAGCTTCCTTATAGCCATCCCTCCAGGCTATGCAGTTGGGGACCACTTACTTCTCTAAGTGTTGGGCATGCCAATACCTACCAGAAAGACGCTCTTATTTTTATCCAAGATGCTGGCTAACTGTCTAAGTGTGAGACATAACATACCAACCCACATATCAGAAATAATAAGCACCGCATGAGAAAGGGACGCCCTGCAGAGATTGTATAAGCACACAGACACGAGGCATGCACACTAACTGCTCTCCAGTGTGATTTCAGATGCCCAGGACACAGCCTGGCTGATGCGGATCCTGTCTTAGATGAATTAAGGGAATGGAACTGAATGGAGACCATGTCCCACTGAAGCCAAACGTTCAAAGGAAGAAATGGGTGTGCATGAGAACATCTGCAGTGCTCAGTGGTCCCTGAATGTAGTTCAGGGGAAGACACAGTGAGCTCCTGGCTTTGATTCCCAGCACTAGGACAAGTAAGTGCTCATGTTTCTCTTGAGGTTTAGGTAAGAGAACCATTTTTGACATTGCTTACACAGAGCAAAACTTTACAGGTCGCTTGAAGGCAGGAGACCACAACTCCACCTTCCCGTCTCTTCAGTTCTGCACCTCTATAATCTATAATTGTAATTATAATCTATAATTATAATCTATAAATGTCCTCAAAACCTCGGAGACATTTTTTGGCTCACAGAGACAAATAACACCTTTGTCCACCAGGTGGCAGCCCAACATAAGCTATGTCATCTAAGAGCTTTTAAAAGCAAAAGCAGCCATCCCTACTCCCCACCCGACCCTTGCACCCCCAACATGGTTTCGCTGTGCAGCACAGGGGTACCCGGAGCTCTGGTAAGGTGAGCTCTCAGATGACTTGGCAAAATGGGATTGTAGCAAATCCTGCTAACTCTCTGAACACAGCAGAAACTAAAGACTTTCACATCATGAAAACGACACGGCCAGTTCTGGAGAACACTTAAAAACTCTAATAAATAAGAACACCAGAGGCCTGGAATGTTGCCTCAGAGGTTAAGAGTATTGGCTAATGCTCTTCCACAGGTCCCAATTTCAATTCCCAGCAACCACAGATGGCTCACAACCACTTGTAATAGAATATGATTCCTTCTTCTGGTATGCATAGAAACAGCATTCACCCATGTAAAGTAAATCAATCAAAAAGAAAATTGTTAAAAACACCACAAAGAGAAAGAAAGAGAGGGAGTGGTGTAGGGACTGCTGGGAGTGAATACAGCCTCACGAGGAAGCATCCCTAAGGACCAAACAGGCCCAGACTAGATGGAGTGTGTGGTGGCTGGTCATGGCATCCAGCTGGGCCTCTGGGCATTTCTGCCTCATTTACTTGGTTATAGCAAAGAACAGGACTCGCCTGTAGGTGGAGACATGCCCACTTACGAGTTACCCCAGTGGTAAAGGTTAAGGCCTGGCTGAGGGACCACCCCTAGGAAGGCGAGAGCACCTTGAGATAATGTACTTTTCTTTCCCAGAATCCCACTTGTCTAGTCCCTACTAGCCACCAAGAGGTAAGGCTCAGCAGGGTCTCAACTCAAAAAGGCACTGACTTCTCCTTCTGGGCCAGTCTCTGTCAGATGCTGGAGAGAGGCTTTTTAAACTCTGGCACCGCTGGCCTCCTAATTGTACTCTGAAGCTCCCCTTCCTGCAAGTGGCCTGAGCCCCTCCCTCTTTGTGTCAACAGCTCTCAAGCAGCATGGCCTTTCTCTTCCCTCCTCCACCCTCTTCCTGAGCAGCTAGCAGAACTGCAGCTATCTACCCTTGGGATCTCTTTTCATCTGACTCTATCCTTCAGTCCTTTTACTGATGACAGGAAGAACCCCAGGAAGGATCCAGATTTCCCAGGCATCCTATGGTGGCTAGACAGGGTCTCCCCAAGGTCTCCCCTTTAAATTCTCTAAGCAGGGGAAGAACCTACTCTGCTCACCTGATGAGCTGCATCCAACACTGAGGAGGGGAGGAACTCAAAAGTGGGGTCTCTGCCTCCTCCTCGTCTGTCCCCACCTGCTGGGATGTGGACTGACTGGCCACACACAGGACAGTCACTCACTTGCCAGGATGTGGGGCTGACTGGCCACACTCAGGACAGTCACTCACCTGCCAGGATGTGGACTGACTGGCCACACTCAGGACAGTCACTCACCTGCCAGGATGTGGGGCTGACTGGCCACACTCAGGACAGTCACTCACCTGCAGTCAGATATGCGTAGTAGCACTGGGACCACCGGGACTCGTTCTTCAGCCTCTCGAAGGAATCAAATGCATCCTTGAAGTTGAGTTCAATCATGCTGCACCAGCCTACAAAAGGAGCACATTCAGTGTGCTACCCGGGACTGCGAGCTTGCTACACCGCTCTAAAGCCAAAGCACAGGGCACGCCCAACACAGTAGGGCAGAGAGCTCAGAAAGCCTGCCCTAAGGTACTGAGATTAGTACACTTGCCCTAAGGTAGTGAGCTCAGTACACTTGCCCTAAGGTGGTGAGCTCAGTAAGGCTGCCCTGTACTGAGCAGGTGTACTGTACGAAGCTCAGTACACCAGCTATAAGGTAGTGAGCTCAGTACATCTGCCCTAAGGTACTGAGTTCAGTATACCAGCTCTGAGGCGGTAAGCACTTTTGAAGGAATTACTGTTCCCTGTAAATACTTTCAGTGTTGACTCAAAGACAACCCATGGAGAACAATGAAAGGAAGATGTGATTTCTAGAGAGACAACCAATTCACTTCCTGACCCTGTAAGAGCAGTATAGGTGAAGCAGAGACAGGAGGGGCAGGAGAGATAGCAGGGACAGGAGAGACAGCAGAGACAGGAGGGGCAGGAGGGACAGGAGGGGCAGCAGGGGCAGGAGGGACAGGAGGGACAGGAGGGGCAGGAGGGACAGCAGGGGCAGGAGAGACAGCAGGGGCAGGAGGGGCAGGAGGGACAGGAGGGACAGGAGGGACAGCAGGGGCAGGAGAGGCAGGAGGGGCAGCAAGGACAGAAGGGAAAGCAGGGACAGGAGGGGCAGCAGGGGGAGGAGGGACAGGAGGGGCAGGAGGGACAGGAGGGGCAGGAGGGGCAGGAGGGACAGCAGGGGCAGGAGGGACAGGAGGAACAGGAGGGGCAACAGGGGCAGGAGGGACGGCAAGGGCAGCAGGGACAGCAGGGGCAGGAGGGACAGCAGGGACAGCAGGGGCAGCAGGGGCAACAGGGGCAGGAGGGACAGCAGGGACAGCAGGGGCAGCAGGGGCAACAGGGGCAGGAGGGACAGCAGGGGCAGGAGGGGCAGGAGGGACAGCAGGGGCAGGAGGGCAGCAGGGGCAGCAGGGGCAGCAGGGGCAACAGGGGCAGGAGGGACAGCAGGGGCAGCAGGGGCAGCAGGGACAGCAGGGGCAGGAGGGACAGCAGGGACAGCAGGGGCAGGAGGGGCAGCAGGGGCAGGAGGGGCAGGAGGGGCAGCAGGGGCAGGAGGGACAGCAGGGGCAGGAGGGACAGCAGGGACAGCAGGGGCAGGAGGGGCAGCAGGGGCAGGAGGGGCAGGAGGGGCAGCAGGGGCAGGAGGGACAGCAGGGGCAGGAGGGACAGCAGGGACAGCAGGGGCAGGAGGGCAGTGTAGACACGACTTGGTCTGACTAGACACTTGCACCTGCCTCTGAACAGCACTCACAGGAGTGAGAAACCATCATCATGTGCTCTGTATGGTGTGAGAGGACAGACAGACCCATCCCTCCACCCCAACCCGCCTGTATTCTGTAGGCTGCAGAGGCTTGTTCCTAGTCACTTGAGCCCCAGTGTGTGCACGCATGGCAGCCCGTGCTGGAGCACTTGCTGGTCCTCACACCTAGCCTCCCCATACCCTAGTGCTAGAAAGGGGAAATCAACAGGGTGAGGACTTCCTCACGTCCACAGCAGGAGCAACTGTGGTGGGGGTCCATCACTCTTTCTTCCATAGAATACTGCCTCTATAAAAGGAGACTTATGAGCCAGGCTTGGAATCGCAGGACCTTTGAGGCTGAGGCAGATTGCAGGGTCAGAAACCAGAACAGACAGACGGATAACAAACACCACCCCACCACATGGACAAAAGAACATTGTCAGGCATGTCACTAAGAAGTTGTGTCACCTCAGACTTGTCACCTGAACTAGTAGAGGTGGGGGTATGCCCTCAGGAAAGAGACAGTCTGATTCTACAAGACACAGCCTTGACACATTTTAGGCTGAGACTGTGGGGTAACATACTAACTGTGTAAGAGACATCAGTGCAAGACTTGAATTCATTTGAAAACAGAAGCAGATGGTAACTGCTAATCAAGGCAGTGGCCAGGTCGCCTTACCCGAGAGTCTGCCTCCTCAATCATGGACACACTTAACTCCTGACTCTGTGTGCTTTCTTCAATCATTGAATCCTAGGCCTATGGGCTCCTAGTTTGTTCTGTCCACTCACCTTGAAGTGGCAGAGTAGAAAACACTGTCCAACCTAGGCTCTGAAATTCCAGTCCTTTGAAACCTTGCTCAACAGCACAGCCACCACACAGCTCCGCCCCCCCCCCCCAGCAGCATTTAGAATATATACAGAAACACATTTCTCTGTTCAGTTATACACTATCCTCTCACTGAGCCGTAACAGGTATCACACACAGCGGCCATCGCTTGCTGGGTGATTCCCCATCTTTTCCCTTGTGCTTTCCTTAAACATGTGTGTCTGCAGGAGGTGAGGCGAGTGATAGGGAGCGAGGGACTGTCTGACAGGTGACAGGTGTCCTCTGCTTCTCTTCCCTGTCACCTGTGGAGTGCTGTGAACACAACTCTCACTGGGTCCCACCAACCCATCATCCTTTCTCCTTTGTCTACTCTTCATTTCTCATCTCCGACACACTGGGCCAAAGTCCAGCATTCTGTTTATATTCCAAGCCCAAAGTTGTATTTGCTCTTCCCAGCAAATGGAGGGGTGGTTACATAAAGGATTCTGAAATCTCTCAAGTGCCAGGGTCAGAGCAGAGCATAGGCAGGCAGCCAGAGAAGCTCTCATAACAACCTGGGAGACGGAGGGGATCTTAGGCAGACACTCTCCTGTGTCCATGTCCCTGTAAGACACAAAGCTGACCAAGAAGGACCTTCTACTTGCCAACGACCTGGTCCCACCTAGATGTGACCTGCTGGCACTGTGCCTTAGTTTGCCTTCTGTTCCTGGGACACAACAATGACCAAAACAACTTGGTTAAAATTATATGAGGATTATGTTACCAGAAAAGCACGTGACTTAGGGATGGTGTACCCTGGTCTTCCTGGAAGAACAGATATGCTAAGTTCTGTCTGGGCACCATTCTTAAGTACCAAGTCTCTCCCTGTTTTTACACACAGGTGAGCTTTTGAAACCCCAAACCCACAGTCTCTAACTGTGCTGTAATAGGAATGGCTGGAAGGCTGGGGCCTGTTCTTCAGGGTCTGTGTGTTGATGTTGTGTATTTTTAGGTGTGGTCTACATGTACGATCTCAAAACTTGGGGAGGAAAGTATTTATTTGGTTTATAGATCCCCATCATAGTCCACCACTGAGGATAACCAGGGCAGGAACCTGTAGACAGGAACTGGAATAGAGGCCATGGAGGAACACTCTTATTGGCTTGCCTACAATGGGCCAGACCTACCTACATCAATCATTAACCAAGAAAATGCCACCACAGACTTGCCCACAGCCAATCGGATGAAGGCATCTATTTATGTCCCTTCTTCCCAGATCACGGTGGTGGCTTGGGGCAAGTTGACAAAAAAGAAAAAAAGTCTAAGTAGAACACACAGTCCCTCCACTGGCCATCAGTGGCTCAGAAGGTCTGGAAACAGACTGGAAGACCTAGGCTCCAGCTTCCTCCTAGGCACTACTTTTCGAGAGCCTTGAGCCTTGAATTTTAACATGTACTAGAGTAATCCACCCCATACTGTCTGTTGTCCCCAAATCAAAATTGGTAGCGAGGAAAAGCGAGTCCCGAGAGACAAGCCTTAGTGCATGTGCTAGAGTGACTGGATCCTCAGTATACAGAGCAGTGTCTTCCCAGAGGACAAGGAGGGCAGCAGAGAAGATGCCCCCTGGTAACAGACTGCCAGAGGTGCTTGTATTCTAATGCTAATATCGGGCCCTGAAGACTCCTTGCACATAGCTAAGTGACCCTGCCCCCAAGTTACTTCTGATTGGGAAATAAAGATGCCAACAGCCAATAGCCAGGCAGAAGAGACAGATGGGGTTTAGGTTTCACAGGTTTGGGGTTGAAGGAGGACCATGAGGAGAAGAAAGTGCAGGAGGAGGAAGGAGAAGCTGCCATGGGTTAGGTGGCCAACTGGAGTTAGGAGCTGCCCAGATGAAACACAGCAAGTAGTAAGTTAACTCAGGGTTATCGATAGGAAAGTAGATTCTAACACCATGGATGGGAAGCTGCTGCCCAGCTCTTGTGCTGTTTAAGGCTTACTGTAAATATACAGGCTGTGTATCTAGGAACCAAAGGGTCAAAAGCAGGGTAGAAACTCTGGGTCAGAATTAAAATTTTCTACAACACCCGCTTAAGCACAAGAGACGGCAGATTACTGACTTCACCCAGACAGACATGCTGGACTCTCCTAGTTACTGACTTCACCCAGACAGACATGCTGGGTTCTCCTGGTTACAGATTTCCCACAGACAGACAGGCTGGACTCTTCTAGTTACCGACTTCACCCAGACAGACATGCTGGGTTCTCCTAGTTACCGACTTCACACAGACAGACATGCTGGACTCTCCTAGTTACCGACTTCACACAGACAGACATGCTGGGTTCTCCTAGTTACTGACTTCACACAGACAGACATGCTGGGTTCTCCTAGTTACCGACTTCACACAGACAGACATGCTGGGTTCTCCTAGTTACCGACTTCACACAGACAGACATGCTGGGTTCTCCTAGTTACTGACTTCACACAGACAGACATGCTCAATTTTCCTGGTTACCGACTTCACACAGACAGACAGGCTGGATTCCTATAGTTACAGATTTCACACAGACAGACATGCTGGACTCTCCTAGTTACCGACTTCACACAGACAGACATGCTGGACTCTCCTGGTTACCGACTTCACACAGACAGACATGCTCAATTTTCCTGGTTACCGACTTCACACAGACAGACAGGCTAGATTCCTATAGTTACTGATTTCACACAGACAGACATGCGCGATTCTCATAGTTACCAATTTCATACAGACAGACGTGCTGGATCTCCCTCTGGTCCACAGCCAGCTCCAGAGCAGTGTGGAAGGAAGTCAAGGCACTGTTGATTTGACACTAAAGAGAAAAAGAAAAGCAGGGTGACTGGCTATGACCTGGCATCAGCATCATAAATCACAACCAGCTTTTTCCTGAGCCCTGATTTTCAACAGACCCAGCAAGCCATACAGGAAAGGTGTTCAAGGGCTGCTAACAAAACATGCCACTTTGCTTGATGCGAGATTAACCTTAGCACATTAACTCCTTTTTAAAAACTGGTTTCTACTTATTTTATGTGTGTGCACATACATGACACAGCCAGCACACTTGTGGAGGTCAGGACAATCTTGGAAGTTGCTTTTCACCTCCCACCATGAGGTCCCTAGGGATTGAACTCAGGTTTGCAGGCTTGGGTGCAAGTGCCTTAGTCCTCCAGGCAGCCCATCAGTCTCTCTTTCTTTTCTTTCTTTTTTTTTGTTTTGTGATACAGGGTCCCTGTGGTGGTTTGAATGAAAATGACCCCCTTAGACTCACAGAGAGTGGCATTATTGGAGGTGTGGCCTTGTTGGAGAAAGTGTGACGCTAGGGGGTGGGCTTTGAGGTTTCAGAAGCTCAAGCCAGGCCCAGTGGCTGTCTCTGCCTGCTGCCTGTGGGTCCAGCACCATGTCTGCCTGCATTCCATCATGCTTCCTGCCATGATGACAAAGGACTCTCAACTGTAAGCCAGCCCCAATCAAATGTTTTATTTTATAAGAGTAGCCACAGTCATGGTGTCTCTTCACAGCAATAGAAAACCTAACTAAGGCAGTCCCACTGTGTGGTCCATATTGGCTTCAATCCCATGATCCTGACTCCAGCTGTCCTTCCCAAGTAGCTGAGACTGCAGGTATACATCTCAAAGCCCGGCTTAGACAGTGACGTTTCCAATAAGGGCCCAGCTCACCCCATCTTTCCCCATACTAGTCTCTCTACATGCATCTATATAGACTTCGCTGTATTATAACTGTCCACCAATCTAGCTCTTTGTAACCAAGCACATTCAATAGGCACAGGACCATATTCTGTCTTCTGGTGAATATTTAGTTGTGGTCAAAAAGAATAACCATCAAAGCCACTACCAGTAAGCCTTGCCCTATCTGGTCCCTCTGTTCAACTGGACAATGGATGGCTGGATTTTAACTGAACACTGGCATTCATTTGCTTCTGGTCATTTGGTCTCATCTCAACACTCAGAACTCTCTGAGGCTCCAGACTCCATCTGCAATGCGCACATCTGCCCGCTACGGTGCAGAACCTACCACCCCCAGATGCCAGTTTTACTCATTTCTGCGTGTAGAGCTCTCCCTGCTTTATTCTGGACCCAGGACAAGGGATGGAAGTGAATATTTTATATATCAAAGAAGATCTGGCCACCAGTTCTCTCATCAGCCGCAGTCCTTAACTGCCACACCCTGCTCCCAACCTTGAATTTTCCAGTCCAGAGGCTGGGCTGCCCTTGCCCCAGAGGTTCTTCCCTACATAATCCAGACACTTGTTCGTGCTTGCTCAAATTCATATTCTCTCTCTCTTTCTCTTTCTCTTTCTCTCTCTCTCTCTCTCTCTCTCTTTCTCCCCTCCCTCCCTCCCTCCCTCCCTCCCTCCCTCCCTCCCTCCCTCCCTCCCTCCCTCTCTCTTCTTCCTTCTCTTCTCAGCTCTCCTGCCCTTTCTCTCTTTCTACCCTTACCCTCATGACAACTTGCTCCTGGCTTCCTTCCTTGGGGCCAGTGAACTTGCCTACCCAGGAGCAGCTCGAGAGATAACCTATCACTCCCCTCCCCAAATCTGCTGTTCCACTTTCTGTGGTCCCAGTGGCCTGTGGTCAACTGCTGTCTAAAACCAGAATACAGTATAGGAAGATACTTTGAGAGGTACAAGAGACCGCATTGTTGTGGGTTTGGTCTAATGCTGCATGTATTATGTTAATCTGGTCCCCAAAATTGCATGAGAATCTGCACATTCTCATGGAAGATGCTGGTTGGTTTTGATTGGTAAATAAAGTTGCCAGTGGCCAAGGGCTGGGCAGGGAGACAGAGGTGGGACTTTAGGACTCCTGGACAAGGGACTGAGAAAGAGCAGGAAAAGGAGAGCCGCCATGCTGGGGAAAGGAGCAGAGGCCTTGCCTGAGGTGTGCTGGGCAGAGAACACAGTCGTCATGTAGGTGCTGGGGAACTCAGACCAAGGGAGCTGCAGGTCTGGGTCCGGGACAGCCAAGATGGAATATAGCTTTTAGTAAGAAATAACTCAGGAATATGAGGGGCGGGGGGAGTATGGCAGCCATGTGGAGGTCTGAAGTGGCCCAGCCATTGAGCTGTTTAAGGCATATTAAAATATAAAGTGTGTGTGTGTGTCTTTCATTCGAGAACCCAGAATGTTAGTGCAAGGAGTACTGCAGCCACCGCTGGGACGAATAGAGCTATTTGGGTTCAGCAGTGCCACATTACTGCCATTTTCACAACAGAGCATGGCTGACTCTTTTCTGGTTTACTTTTGTTCTTTGCCTAATGTGTACATTAAATTATGGCCTGAGTAAGTATGCAGAGGAAAAATGTAGATCTAGCATTCAGCTTTCTCTGGTGTCAGTGGTCACAGAGGGTCTTGGAACATATGCCCAGGTATAGAGGGAACCACTGGACATCTGATTTTTCTTTCCATTAAAAATTTCTTTCTATGTTTGCTAACTTCAGGCTATAAGAACTTGATAAGAACTTTCAAAAAGCATCAAAGAGTCAGAAAAGGTCCAGACTCATTAAATAGGCATCAAGAGCCTTTCAGTACCGGGGAGAGCACACAGCCTGCTCTGTGGGTGGCACCCCTGCACAGTCCTTCCTTGCTCTGCGGGACTAAGGCACCCCATCCACTACCCCCTCCCCCCTACAGTGGCAAGGCTGTGCCTTCTTATCCAGCCCTTCTCTTCTGTGCCTGCTGTTTGCTGTGTCTCCTGCCTCCCAACTCTATTCCCTACATGGCAGCTAGGCAGGGACGATGGGGAGGGTCCTAGAAGAGGTCTGCAGAAGCCCAGAAGCCCTAGGGGTCACTGAGGCTAGGATGAGCCAGGGGTGATCTGCAGGACAGCCTGTGACTCAGGAAGTCTGTGGGCTCAATGGTTCGTTCACAAATATTCACCTGACAGATAACTGCCCTCACGTGACACACCATTTTGTTGTCAGAAGGACTCAAGCTGTGTCCTTCAACCCCTCAGTGAACACTGGGAGGAAGCCACAAAGAGACTTTTCACTTAGGCATTCCTCTTGTGCTTAAATTATGTACCCTGTGCGGATGGGGACCTTAAGACAATGTGACAAAGCTCCCATGGGGGAATCATACCACACGTAAGACACCAACTCTGTGACAAAAACTTTCATGAGGCATGTGTGCAGGTGAGTGTGCAGGTGAGTGTGCAGGTGAGTGTGCAGGTGAGTGTGCAGGTGAGAGTGCAAGTGAGTGCGAAGGTGAGAGTGCAAGTGAGTGTGCAAGTGAGTGTGAAGGTGAGAGTGCAAGTGAGTGTGCAAGTGAGTGTGAAGGTGAGAGTGCAAGTGAGTGTGCAGGTGAGAGTGCAAGTGAGTGCAGACCCTCACACGCTTATTATGCCTGTACCCAGCTATTCCCTTGGGATCAACAGTTCTTCCCCAGCGTCCCCTCCTCACTCCCTACAGCATATTTCTTTTGCACAGGAACCACAGCATTGTGGACTCAGCATTCACACACAGGATATTTCTGAGTGGGCCACTGCAACTAAGCTGTCTCCAGCTGCATGTTCAGTGCCTCCAGAGGACAGAAAGGCACCCAGGCAGCAATTGGGTCTAGACCTTGATAGCATGACTGAAATAAGACTCTGACATCAAGAAAGGAAGATGGAAGCCAAGAAATAGCACTGGCACCACACTGTAGCTCTTGATGTTCCCCAAGCCTCTCCGAGATGGGCACACATCGGTGTATTTTCAAACAACTTAGTCAAGTAACCAGTATTTAATTTCCGATCTGATTAACTGCAAAGTGAGCTTTCTTGAGTGACAGTGACACAGGTTAAGCCCAAGAGCAGGGAGATTATCGCCTGCACCTTTAGGAGGGGTGGCCACAGGCAAAAATCAGAACTATGTGACCACAAGCCCAGGAATGCTGTTAACCACTGCATGCAGCAGAGTCAAGGAACCGATTGTTTCTAGAACCTCAGAGGGAGAGAGACCCTGTAGATGCCTTGTTTCAGTTAGCGCAGTGTGGAGGGGAGCATACAATGTAGAAGATGCTTCAAACTGAAGACAGGTGAATAAATTCAGCACTATGGAGAAGGTGGCTTTCCAGTCCTTGGGGCAAGAGCTGGCAGCCAAGGAGGCAGGAGAATGGTTTCATGAGCTAAGCTAGACAAGGGTGACCTGCTGTCAACCTGAATAGACACAGCCTTAAACAAAACAAAACAAAACAAAACAAAACAAAACAAAAAACAAAACCAACTTGTAGCACAACAAGAACCCGTTAGGTAATGCTCTGGTTATTTCTCCTATGGGGTTTAGAATGCCTGCCTGTATTACCCAGTGCACAAGACAACAGCTAAGAACAAAATGACTACTGCCATGTCAACCTGGATCTCCACACTCAGTGAAAGGGCTTTGAGATATCTGGCCTGCAGACTGTCATACACACTGGGGAAACAAAGGCCACTCACCTGTAAAAGTTACCTGTGTGAAGAATGTGATCTCTCCTTCTCATGCGAGAAACCACTTGAAGATCCTACGGGGTGTGTATGCTTAAAGGTATGGCCCCAAGAGCCAGTGCGACCTCTAAATTAGCCCAAGTTCAACCTTAATCATTCCTTGAGGGATTTGCTAAATAGCAGAAATATATTACCCCTCTTTTTCACCAAAATAATTTAAAACAAGAAAATAATCTATGGTGGGTTTTATGGTGAATTAAAACACCTACCATGGCACAGAGGATGGAAAATTATTCTCAACTGGAGACAAGACTCACAGCTGAATTTTAAAATAAACTGTAGCATTCATAATTGGGCCTGAAGAATACACACAGAGAAGGCTAACGTGGGAGCCACAGTGCTCTGAGTAAGATCAGAACCCCCTGTTTTTATTACAGATTTCCTGATTCTCACCTTACTGTACGAGTGCTCTGCCTAAATGTATCCGTACACCACATTTAGGCAGAATACTCATATAGTAAGGTGAGAATTCTGCCTAAATGTGTCTGTGCAGTGGCCCCACAGGCTGAAAAGATGTCAGATCCTCGGAATCCTGAGTTATACACCGTTATGAGCCACCATGTGGGTGCTAGGAACGAAACCCAGGACCTCTGCAAGAACAGTAAGCCCTTTTAACCACTAAACCATCTCTCCAGCTCAATACTGGCTTTTGTCAGGCAAATTATACACTAACAAATTGTGAGGCAAAACTGTTTGAAGGCCATTATCCTAATTGGTGGTGTCTGCTTGCCATGCATGAAGGCCAGGGTCCCACCCCCCAGAACGCCATAAGGCAGCTTTGGTAGTGCACATCTACAATGCTTGCACTCAGAAGGGAGAGACAGGAGAATCCCCGAAGCTCAAGGTCAATCAGTTATACCGCTAGTTCCAGGCCAGCCTGGATCCATATCTTATTACAACAACAACAACCCTGAAACAAATATCGGCGGCCTTCACTAATAGACAGAAAAACAAACCAACAAGGAGAAGGAAACAAATGAAAGCACTGACTGCTAAACCTGTTCTCCAAGGCAGCCATAAACAGTAAGTGGGGCAGGGCCATTACCAAGCAGCACTGTGCAGGGCAGAGCCATTACCAAGCAGCACTGTGCAGGGCAGAGCCATTACCAAGCAGCACTGTGCTGGGCAGTCACTGTGCTCTGAGTGCCTGCGAACACACTCTTCCGGTTATTCCAGCCTCTGCCTTCTTCCTGGCACTGTGTCCCTGGGCATTTCTCAGCAGGTCCGCAAAGTGCTCTGGACTCCAAGAGCTTTAGCTTACACCTGCCACTGTTATGCTCCGGGAGAAGTGGGAGGGAGAGTTTTGAATACAGCAGGCAGGGGATCGACCATTGTACTGGCCAGTTTTGTGTCAACTTGACACAGCTGGAGTTATCACAGAGAAAGGAGCTTCAGTTGAGGAAATGCCTCCATGAGATCCAACTGTAAGGCATTTTCTCAATTAGTGATCAAGGGGGAAAGGCCCCTTGTGGGTGGGACCATCTCTGGGCTGGTAGTCTTGGTTCTATAAGAGAGCAGGCTGAGCAAGCCAGGGGAGGCAAGCCAGTAAAGAACATCCCTCCATGGCCTCTGCATCAGCTCCTGCTTCCTGACCTGCTTGAGTTCCAGTCCTGACTTCCTTGGTGATGAACAGCAGTATGGAAGTGTAAGCTGAATAAACCCTTTCCTCCCCAACTTGCTTCTTGGTCATGATGTTTGTGCAGGAATAGAAACCCTGACTAAGACAAATTGGTACCAGGAGTGGGGTATTCCTGTGACAACCTGACCATGTTTTGGGGAGGACTGTGGAAGGACTTTGGAACTTTGGGCTTAAAGATCCATCCGTTGTTAAGAGCTCTGTCGGATGTTGTGTAGGAGCTTGGAAGATAATGTTGAGAACAGTGCAGAAGATGGAGGTCTGGTTTGTGAAATTTCAGAGGGAAAATTAAAGACTCTTTTCAGGGCCATTGCTGTTTTGAATGTGAAGATTCTGTAGTTCTGGTTAGCTGGGGCTGAAGAATCAGCTGTGATTAACAAGATACCAGAACTACCAAAGCAAAAACTTTGTATTACTGGTACTATTGATGCTGGTTAGCTGGAGCTAAGAAATTAGCGGTGATTAAGAAGAGACCAGCATCATTGAGGTGACATCTTCTGGGAAGTGTTTTCTGAAAGCACAAAGAGGCTGTGTTCCAGAGATGGCCAAGGTTGTACTCTTGCTGCAGCAGGACTTGGTAATATGTAAGGGTCACCCAGGTGGTACTGGTTTTGAAGGCATGAAGGGGTCACGCAAAGCAGCTGAGGCTTGGCACTGTGAGAGGCCATGGAAGGCCACTGGTGAAGGTGCAGCCTCAGTTGCAATTGAAGGCCCAGGACTGAAGGGGTCATGCAGTGTTTTGGAGATGCCAGTACCATGAGATGATCACCAAGAGCAGCAGCAGCAGTGGAGTACAGGCATCTGGAGCCTAGAGGATGATGCATGTGCTACAAAGGGCCTGGCTGGAGAAGTGACCCAAGCCCTTGGAGGAGCCCAGAAGATCATGAGTTGGATCCCAGACATTGGACGGTTGGAGATTGACTTTTGCTTTTGATTGTGACTGTGCCCTGATATTTTCCCTCTTGAAGGAAGAAACTTTTTTAGTGTAGCCCACAGTTAAGAGAGTTTTAATTGTAAAAAGACTTTGGATTTTAAAAGAGATGGATATTTTAAAGAGATTGAAATTTTAAGAATATGTAAAGACTGTGGGACTTTTAAAGTTATTTAGAATGGGGATGAATAAGATTGTAAGGGTTGAGGCTTACTAGTGATGTTTTTGTGTGTCAAGTTGACAAGGGGTCAATTGTACTGGCCAGTTTTGTGTCAACTTGACACAGCTGGAGTTATCACAGAGAAAGGAGCTTCAGTTGAGGAAATGCCTCCATGAGATCCAACTGTAAGGCATTTTCTCAATTAGTGATCAAGGGGGAAAGGCCCCTTGTGGGTGGGACCATCTCTGGGCTGGTAGTCTTGGTTCTATAAGAGAGCAGGCTGAGCAAGCCAGGGGAGGCAAGCCAGTAAAGAACATCCCTCCATGGCCTCTGCATCAGCTCCTGCTTCCTGACCTGCTTGAGTTCCAGTCCTGACTTCCTTGGTGATGAACAGCAGTATGGAAGTGTAAGCCGAATAAACCCTTTCCTCCCCAACTTGCTTCTTGGTCATGATGTTTGTGCAGGAATAGAAACCCTGACTAAGACAACCATCAATCTAGTTCTTCAAATTCAAGTTCTCCAAACCTCCCGTTGTTCTCTCTTGGCTCTTCCACTGAGACAACCAAGCCACTGGACAATGACTCTCTTTGAGAAGACTCTTCACAGGCTATGAGCATATCAGTTAGGGCTCGTGCCTGCCTTGGTCTGGACTTTGATGATGGTTGGCATTACCAGGATGTGCCGACAGAAATGGCTTGTATCTATGTCATTTTCACCAAAAAGGGAAAGGGATTTTTTATTTTCAATTTGTTAATACTCTCTTTACCTTTGAAAAAGTCCACATTAGGTAGCCTTGCATTGAAAATGCCTTTAGAATTATTTCTTTAATACAGGAAACACCAGGGGGTAACCTCTCGAGGCTGAGCTATGAGGAGCTTTTGTGAATAAGCCCTACTGGTTTACAGAATAGACTTAAAAATACTGTAGTAAGCTGGGTGTGGTGGTGGCTACCTTGACTCCAGCTTTTGGGAGACAGTCAGATGGACATCTGAGTTCGAGGCCAGTTTGGCCTACACAGTGAGGCCAACCACCATAACTGGCTCTGACTTTAGTTTCTTGGTATACATATATATGTGTGCCTATGTATGGTTGGTGCATACGTGCAAGTGTGGGCAGAAACCGGAGGAAGGCAGCAGATTTGCAAATGCTGGAGCTACAGCCACCAACATGGCTTCTGGGGACCAATCTAGACCTCTGAGCAGCGAGGTCTCTTAGCTTATTTCTGGCCCAAAATCTTGTTTTTTATGATGCGGTTTAAACTTTACATGTTACATGTAAGTCACACAGACAGACATATTAAGAACAGACTCTAAGGGTCAGAGTGGGGTCATTAGGAAAGTACTGTAGCCTCCAGGAGGCTTGCCCTGTCACACATTCATCTTGTTCTTGCGCGGACAGGGCTGTTTTTCATGACATCCCTCAGCGGGTCTCTGACACCAGAGATACTAAGTACTTGAACATGTCTGAAAAACGGCAGGAGCAGTCAGTTCTTCTGTCTCTACCTGTTAAGTATAAAGCCTCTTGGAAAAGAAGTCACCAAACCCTCCTCTAACAGAAGTGGAGCCAGAGAGGGCAACTCATACACGAGACCCTTGTCTCTCAACAATCAAGCATAGGATTTGGGAAACGTGTGACAGAGAATGCTTTTTCCTGGGACTCACAACTCAACTCAAGTAGAATGGGGACACTAATGAATGCAACACCACACACTCAATGCTTCTGTTTGCCTGTGTGACGGTGCTGAAGACTGGTATCCACTGGGTAGCAGGTACAGTCCTCTTTACATAGATAACACACGGGATCACAACTGCAGGCCAGGAGCCAGGCAAGAGGCTCAGCAGGTAAAAGCACTTGTGTTGGCAGCTCAGTGACCTAAGTTTGATCCCTGTATGATAAGAGAAGGAGAGAACCAAGTCTACAGTCTGACCACACATACATGTTATGGCAGGTATGTGCATACACACGTACACACACACTCACATACACACAATAATAATAGCGATGATGATGATAAATACTTTAAAAATCTAGGCAAGACCAAACAGTGAAGGAATACTAGGTGTTGAACCCAGACCTTGTGCATTCTGGTCAGGCACTGTCCACTGAGCTACACTCCCAGCCCACAAGACCTTGTAGAGACAACCTCAATCAACACTTTCTCTACTACACCAGAATGCTTTTTTTTGACATGATGGAGAAAAAGCAGAAAATTAAAAAAAAAATGTGTTCATGTTAAAGATGACATCAAAGAATTAAAAATAATTGGCAGGAGAATGCCAAGAAATGAAAAAACAGCAACACACTGGTTTATGAACTAAGCTGTAGCACTTGGAAGACTGGGATTCAAGATGAGCAAGGAAGACAGAGAACAGAGACACAGATGACCAAATGTGAGCAGAGACAGGCATAGTCAGGAAAGTGACCTCAAGGAGGTCCCTGGACGCAATGGCACCGTGGGAGGATGTCATCAGGTGTCTGGCTAAGGACCTTTGTAAACTCACAGATGCACAGGCACCACCATCTCAACGTAGACCAGTTTCCTCATCTTCCTCTTGACTATCAGTAACCGCACACCCTCAATGTCTTATAACTAAATGCATTCCCTGGGACCAGCATGGACCGCAGGCAGCACGTGCTGACTCCCGCAGACTTCATTCCTTTCTAGTGCCGGATTGCAGGCTACGATGGATGTGCCACATGCTTTTCTGCTGACAGACACTGGCCTCGACGCTACCTTTTTACTACTAAAGATAATAAATAATATGGAATGTATATTTTCATTTCTCTTGAGTATATACCAAGAACTGCTGAGCTGTGTATAAACTGAAGTTTAGCACTCTGAAGACATGTTCAGGCGCTTTCAGAGTAGTTGTCCCACTTTGGATTCCCACCAGCAATGAATGAGGATTCTGGTTTCTCCACAGCCACACCAACATTTGATTCTTGCTGTTTCTTGCAGTGTTGCTGTACACTGCCAGTTGGGTGTGAAGTCCTACCTCCCATTGGATTGGATGGACAGTTTTAAATGACTTTCAACACCAAGTATCTTTTCACAGGCTCATCTGCCCTTTGCATCTCAACAAGTATTCACTATGGGCCATCTGTGGGCCATCATGGAGGTTATGCCAAAGACCATGTGACCTTAAGAGGCTCTGCCACTGAAACTGAAAGAAAGATGAAATTTCAAGATCTGTAAGTCATATAAAGTACCCAGAAATTGCTGGTTGTTTGTGAGCCTAGAAGCTGCCTGGGGCTGAGAACAAAGAAAAACAAACCCGGGCATGCCCCATAGTTAAAACATTCCTGGAAACAGCTTGACCATAAAGATAAAGAGGAATGTGAAGACAAAACAGGGCTATCTGAACTGAGTCAACAACTCACAGAACTCTGACACCCTGACCTGCAAGTAATTTTTCTGTTGATGTTTGAATAAGCCAATAGTGTGTCACTATGCTGAATTCCCCACACCTAAGCCCTTTACCCCATAAAACCCCCTAGCTTTCGAGCCTTGGGGTCGAATCCACTGTCTCCTGCGTGAGATACATTTTGACCCGGAGCTCCACCATTAAACTGACTCATGTGTTTGCAGCAAGAAGGATTCTCATGTTTCTTTGGGTGTGCTCTCTCTCTCTCCCGAGACTAGAGTAGGGGGTCCCTGAAAGGGGGTCTTACAAAACCAGCCAACATTGCTAACCTCTCTTGGGTATGTATACTCCAAGGAGAGGTGGTGAGTCCATAGTAAGCGGATGCCAATTTCAAACTGGGTAATTTATCCTTTTATTCTGAGTTTTAATACTGTTTCCAGACATAATCCTCCTTTGAATATATAACTTATAAAGTCCTCTTCCTAATCTAGGCTGTCACTTTGCTCCCTCTGTGTTTATGACACTAGTGTTTCACTGGGCTGTAATTTAATTCACCTATTTTTTGTCTCTATATTTTTGGTGTTCTGTATAAACCACTGCCTATGCCAAAAGGTGTGTGATTTTAGATTCTACATTTAGAGCTGCCCCTTTGTGAGTTAATTTTATGTAGGAGATGAAATAGCTGTCAAGTGAAATTCTTTCACCAGTGTGTTTAGTTGTTGTTGCACCAATTGCTGACGACATTTTTTGTTTGGCCATTGATTGGTCTTGGAGCCCTTGTCAAAAGTTAACCAACCATAAAGGGGGGGGGGGCTTCTTTCTCATTGATCCTTATGCTGACTCTTACATCAGTGCCACACCATCTTGATTACTCTGCAGAAAGCCTTCAAACTTTGATCTTCTTTTTCCAGATTATTCTAGTTACCTTGGGTCCCTGAATTTAGGTCAGCTTGTCTGCCTCTGCAAAAAGGCATTGCTGGGTTGTTTTGTGCATTAGAGGGGATGGATCCCAGGGCATCACACACACACACACACACACACACACACACACACACACACACACACACTGTTGAGAGACACCCCCAGTCTTCAAGCTGCAGTTCTGAGGACTGTACTGGGACTCTGCTCAGGGTTTGACACTAATTAGAAGAACAATGCCTTCTTGCTAATGCTGGGTCTTCTAACACACACATTCCTTTACGTACTATCTTCAAACCACTTCGGCCTGCATCACTAGGGTTGTAAGGGAGGCAGAAAAGAAGTGACTTGGGGACTTGGCTGACTCTATTGAGTGCTTGTCACATAACCAGAAGGACCTGAGCAACTGTGTACAATCAGCAGCAACTGTGTACAAGCCAAACCTGTAACCAAACGCTAGGATGGTAAGGATGAGAGGAGCCTGGAAGCTCACTGGCCAACCAACCTAGGTCAGTCTTTGAGCTGCAGGTTCAGTGAGAGACCCTGTTTCAAAACATGTGGTAAGTAATCGAGACAGCCAACATCAACCTCTGGATCCATATGCATCTGTATACCTATGCACTCCCTGGCCACACACACACACACACACACACACACACACACACGTGCGTGCATATGAGTGCACAGTGGGGAGGGGTAGAACATTGCTACCATAGAATAAACTGTCTCTATAAAATTGTACAAATTACTACAGTGTGGGACACCCAATTGCATGTTGCCTAAATAGAATTTCTCTTCATTTAACAAGAACTACATAGCAGTTACTACTCGTTGGTTCTAACAATGCCTCTAGAGTTATACCTGTAGATACTTGAAAGAAAGAAGGAAAGAGAGAGAGACTGAGAGAAGGGAGAGGGAGGAGAGGGAGAGAGGGAGAGGGAAAGAACCTACTATGCTAAGTCACTTAAGTGGCAGCACTTGCTGTCACCGCAGCACTGGAAAACAATGGTCAATGTCCCAGCAATAACTGCCAAGCAACCAGAAACAATGGGTTACCAACACAAGGAAACTGTAATAGTCTATCTGCATGTCGGTTATTCCTAAAGATTATGTCAACCTACATGAATATCAGGTTTACATGTAAAATGCATGAAGCTTCATGTGTGCAGGTAATAGGCTACAAAATAACTTAAGTAAAATAGATTAGAGATTAATCATAACTGGGATGTTATATTTTTTAATCTTAAAATTTTATTATTTTGTTATCTTAAAATAAAGGTATGTGAGCTGGGCGTGGTGGCGCACACCTTTAATCCCAGCACTTGGGAGGCAGAGGCAGGTGGATTTCTGAGTTCCAGGACAGCCTGGTCTACAAAGTGAGTTCCAGGACAGCCAGAGCTATACAGAGAAACCCTGTCTCGAAAAAACAAAACAATAAAATAAAAAAATAAAGGTATGTGAAGCTGGGGCAGTGGTGCCACACACCTTTAATCACAGCTCCTAGAAAGCAGGGGCAAACAGATCTCCATCCTGGTCCATAGAGCAAGTTCTAGGACAGCCAATGGGAACTCACAGCGAAACCCTGTGTTGAAAAACAAAAAATAAGGCAGCCAGTTCCAAAACACCCAGAGGAAGCTCCACTCCCAGGCACTCTAACACACCCAGGATCCCAGGAGCTTGGTCACACCAGTATCTCAGGATCCTAGAGGCAGCATGACTCCTAGCAGCTCTGACACACCCAGGATCTCAAGATCACAGAATCACAGGATCACACAGATAGATGAACTCTGAGTTCTAACACAACCAGGATCACAGGAAGGACAGGCTTCAGTCAGATATAGTGAGGGCAGGTAGCACTAGCGAGAACCAGATGTCAGGAGGCAAACATAAGAACATAAGCAACAGAAACCAAGGTTACTTGGCATCATCAGAATCCAATTCTTCCAACACAGAAAGCCCTGGATACCCCAACACACCGAAAAAGCAAGATTCAGATATTAAATCACTTCTCATGATGATGATAGAGAACTTCAAGAAGGACATAAATAAGTCCCTTAAAGAAATAGAGGAGAACACAGGTAAAACAGCTAGAAGCCCTTAAAGAAGAAACACAAAATCCCTTAAAGGATTACAAGAAAACATAATCAAACAGGCAAAGGAAATGAACAAAACCATCCAAGATCTAAAAATGGAAATAAAACAATAAAGAAATCACAAAGGGAGACAGCCCTGGAGTTGGAAAACCTAGGAAAGAGATCAGGAGTCATAGATGCAAGCATCACCAACAGAATACAAGAGATAGAAGAGAGAATCTCAGGTACAGAAGATACCATAGAAAACATTGACACAACAGTCAAAAAAAAATGCAAAAGGCAAAAATCTCCTAACCTAAAACATCCAGGAAATCCAGGGCACAATGAGAAGATCAAACCTAAGGATAATGGGTACAGAAGAGTGAAGATTCCCAACTTAAAGGGCCAGTAAATATCTTCAACAAAATTATAGAATAAAACGTCCCTAACCTAGAGAAAGAGATGCCCATGAACATACAATAAGCCTACAGAAATCCAAATAGACTGGACCAGAAAAGAAATTCCTCCCATCACATAATCGTCAAAACACCAAATGCACTAAACAAAGAAAGAATATTAAAAGCAGTAAGGGAAAAAGGTCAAGTAACATATAAAGGCAGGCCTATTAGAATTGTACCAGACTTCTCACCAGAGGCTATGAAAGCTAAAAGATCCTGGGCAGATGTTATACAGACCCTAAGAGAACACAAATGCCAGTCCAGGCTACTATACCCGGCAAAGCTCTCAATTACCATAGACAGAAAAACCAAGATATTCCATGACAAAATCGAATTTACACAGTATATTTCCACAAATCCAGCCCTACAAAGGATAATAGATGGAAAACATCAACACAAGGAGGGAAACTACACCCTAGAAAAAGCAAGAAACCAATCTTTCAACAAAACCAAAAGAAGATAGCCACACAAACATAATTCCACCTCTAACAACAAAAATAACAGGGAGTAACAATCACTTCTCCTTAATATCTCTTAACATCAATGGACTCAAATTCCCAATTAAAAGACTTAGACTAACAGACTGGATCTGTAATCAGGACCGAACATTTTGCTGCATACAGGAAACACACCTCAGTGACAAAGACAGACACTACCTCAGAGTAAAAGGTTAGAAAACAACTTTCCAAGCAAATGGTCCCAAGAAACAAGCTGGAGTAGCTTTTCTAATATCGAACAAAATTGGCTCAATAGAAACTGATGTATAAAAGTAGAGGTCATGACAGATGCACTTAAAGTGAGCAGAATGCATAGAAACAAACACTTATCTAGGACTAATTGGCTATTCTGTCTTTTGTTGTCTCATATCAAATTGAGGATTTTCTTTCTATTTATGTGAAAAGTGAGATGAGAATGTTGATTATGATTTCACTGAATCAGTAAATTATTTTGGTAGGAAGGTCTTTTTTTTCACAGTGTTAATTCTACCAAGCTGTACACTTGGGAGGTCTTCAAATTCTAGTATGTTCCTTAATCTCTTCCTTCACATATTTAAAGTTTTCGTTTTAGAGGGGTTTTTACCTCCTTTGTTATGTATATTCTAAATATTTCATTTTATTTAAGAAACTGGGAAGAGGAGCCTGTCTATGATCTCTTTCTCAGCATGCTTGTTATTCATATGTATTAAGACTGGTAAATTTTGTAAGTCAATTATGTATCATAACACCTTGTTGAAATTATTGAAATTTTTACAATTTTTCTAGTTAAATTTTTGGGAAATTTGGTATAATATAATTTTCGATTGAAAATTAAAAAAAGAAAAACAAAAATAAAATAAAAATTAAATTGTGCGTGTGTGCATGCCTGCATACATGCATGTAACAAGAAGAGCTGTATGGTATAAGTGGCACCCAGAAGGGCATACTCTAACAATCAGCTTGTGATTCAGCACTGATGTTGCTATGCAGCAAGATGGCTGTAGTAACACCGTTATCAAGGCATCCAGAGAGTGTGCACTGATTCTACCCTAGGACCATAGTGGATGCAGCGAACAGAGGCTTGTCCTCCTAGACACACTTAGGAGCCCAGGGACAGAAACCAACTCTCCAGCTTGTCCAGCTGGGGTGAAGAAAGCAGAAAACACATTTTATTCAAACAATATGGGTTGCTATTATCTTCTCCTGACAGTGAATTTTTGTTTTCTTTAAACCACACAATATGGTCTCACCTCATTGGATTTGAGGGCAGATGTGCCGATCCATCTCCCCCACATCAGAAGAGATCAATAATGCTTTCTGTACTTCTAAGAATAAATGGCAGTCCTGGTTTTGGGGGGTCCTTAAGGTAATTAAGAGAAGTATGTGTAGGCCGGAGGAAAAGAGGATGACAATTAATCGAACTTGGGGAATTAGCTCTCGTCCTGCATTGCCTCCTTCCTGTTCCTATAAATAACAGCATTATGTCATGATGACAGGGCAAGATGCAGGCTGTCCTTCAACAGAGGGTACTGATAATAGGAGTGCACTGTGTTTGGACTGAGGTCCTTCTGCCCTGTCCCAGCTCCCATGAGCTCCTCAGGCCTCCCCTTTTCTCTATCTGATGAATAAATCATGAAAGGGATCAACGCCCACTTTTCAGTCCCTGCCACAATCATACGCAAGTAGGCTAAACATAGCTCAGATCTGTCATCTTTGGGTAGCACCCATGTCAAATTTATTTAATTTAAACAGAAGTATACAGTGAAAGTATTGTAGCCACCGTAAAAAAGTCCCCTCATGCCCTACTTTCCTTTCTGCTGCTGTTACAGCACTCTGACGAAAAGCAGCTTGGGGGAGGGCAGGGTTCATCTGGCTCACCCTTCCAGATCACAGTCCATTCCTGAGAGGGGTCAAGCAGGAACTCGAGCAGGGACCTGAAGTGCAACCATAGAAGAATGTTGCGCCGGGCAGTGGTGGTGCACGCCTTTAATCCCAGCACTTGGGAGACAGAGGCAGGCGGATTTGAGTTCGAGTTCAGCCTGGTCTACAGTGTGAGTTCCAGGACAGCCAGGGCTACACAGAGAAACCCTGTCTCAAAAAACAAAACAAAACAAAACAAAACAAAACAAAACAAAACAAAACAAAACAAAACAAGACTGTTGCTTGCTGGCTCACTCAGAAGTTCATGCTTAGCCAGCCTTGCCATTCAGCCCAGGAAGGAGCAGCTGTGGTGCCACTCATGGTGGATGGGCCTTCCCAGGTCAATCAACAATCAAGATGACCTCGCCCCTCACAGATAAGGACAGAGATATGCCAATCTGATCTTGGTAATTCCTCAGAGGAGATTTTCTCCTAGGTTGTGCCAAGTTGACAGTTACAGCTAACGAGGACATGCTCCTCTTGACGACACCTGCAAATACCAAGTCCACAAGAGGGGCAGAGCCAGCAGGGATCACACTCCAGTGGTCAGCGTGTGAAGAGATCCTCTTAGGCAGAGCTGTAGAGACCAGAGGTAAGCACCTGGCCCTCCCCCTCCAGGAAGGAACTGGGATACCAGGTGCCATGAAGTAAAGGTCAGCCTCCAGAGGAGCCCCTGCTGGCACTGCTGGGAGGTGGATGTCCCTTACTGTGCCTTGCTCAAGGCAGAGGCTCTGGCAGGGAGTCCAAAGGACAGCAGGTCAGGCAGGCACAACACTGCCTCTTACAAGAAACCAACCACAGACAGATCCCAACACTTCCCTGATGGTTGCACAGGAAGGTTCCAGAAGCAGGGCACTGTCTGTACATCTACCTTATCATTTCAAATATGTATTCATGCATTCCTTTTTCTGTGTGTGTATTGTGCACATACATACAATGCAATTGTCTGTGGAGACCAGACGAGGGCACAGAATCCCCTGGAGCTAGAATTACGGGACTGTGGGCTCCCTGATGTGGGTGCTGGGAACTTAACCCTAGTCCCCACAAAAAGTAGCCAGTGTTCTTAATGTCTGAGCCATCTCTTCAGCTACATGGACTGTATGTCTATACATGTGTGTGGCACACTCAAGTATGTTGTATGCACTTGTACAGGGTGCTGGTCTGTGTGTGCTGCCTAAGCTATCAGTGAGCCACATCTGCTCAGGCTGCTTCTGGCTCTCAGGAATCATGTGCCATACAGATGGTGCCTTCTGCCATTCAGCACTGGTGGCTCTTCAGATGACCCTGACTCAGCTCCCACACGGGAGGGGTGGGGCTGCTCACAACCTGTAGCTCTACTTCCAGAGGGGGATCTGATGCCCTCATCTGGTCCCCCAGGGTACTGCATGCACAGGGTGCTCAGACATAGGTAGGCAAAACATTCATACACATAAAATAAAAACAAATACTTATTGAGAGAGAGAGAGAGAGAGAGAGAGAGAGAGAGAGAGAGAGAGAGAATGAATGAATGTCCATGATGGCTCTTTGGCCCTAGCAACGTCTACTCTGTCCTCATGAGGTATGCACTGGGGCTATGGCAAGGGGGCCTGCCAGGCACAGCTTTAGTAAGCACTGGGGCTATGGCAAGGGGAGCACTGGGGTTATGGCAAGGGGAGCACTGGGGCTATGGCAAGGGGAGCACTGGGGTTATGGCAAGGGGAGCACTGGGGCTATGGCAAGGGGAGCACTAGGGCTATGGAAAGGGGAGCACTGGGCTTTGGCAAGGGGGCCTGCCAGGCACAGCTCTAGTGGTCTCTCCTATGCACTCATTTCAGGTCTCCTGGCCACAAGTACATAGCTTCTTCTTTAAATGCATTTGCATTTTAAAAATTCAGCTCTCTACTATCACGTTTGACATAAAAATGTGTCTGTAAAGAAACGAACCTCTTTAGTATCACATCAAAATTCCAGCACAGACTCTATCCTCAGGTTCTGCACTGTGGGGCCCTACCTGTAGATTCAATCAAACACAAATTCATACATCTTAAATTGTACCTGTACACACTTTTTTTCCCCTAAACAAACAGTAAAGCAAGCTATTTAGTTAACATCTGCATGGTGTACTATAGGTATGTAGAGACTACAGTGCATAGAGAATGTATAAAAAGGTTGCATGTAAATCCTATGTCAGCTTACAGAATGGATTAGAGCACACAATGGATGCTCTTGTTAAGGTAGGGAATCCTGGATCAGGCCTCGCTGGCATAGGCACAGAAGGAAGGACACTGCACCTGATCCAGGACACTGCTAAACGCTAGTGTCTCAATCTAGAATCTCGTCTTTTGTATCTCTTCAGAGCTGCCTTCAGAAGAAGGATCCCATGCCGGCTGCCATGAGGAGGGATCTAGGATCTTCCCTTCCCAACACACACTGATTCCCCTGGATTGTTTAATAAACTTGCACAGTATGCCAATTTGCACAGTAGGATTAGGCCAGAAATTCAACTTTCAAACATGAAACTCAAAGTTCTCATCAGGACGTAGTCATAAGTATGAGCAAGAGTCCAGGAGATGCTTTCAAAATAAGAGCCTATGAAATGCTCACATATTCAACTGAATAGTTGGACATTTACTTGGAGATAAATAATACTAAAAAGGAGCCATGCTACTAAGTGACACATTCTATTAACTATGAAAATATTCACAAAGTATGAAAGCATACACAGAACCAAATAACACACACACACAAAATCATGCAATTTTGATTGTTAATGCTGATGGAAATGTACGAATCTGTATTTCTTAAAGGGAAATTAAACCTAGAGAAATATGACAGTTCATTAGAATACAGACTGTCCCTAATACTTTAAAAATAATCAATGGACTAGAGAAGGCTCAGAGGTTACAAGGACATTCACTGCTCTAAGAGGGCACAAGTTGAACTGCCAAATAATCAATGGACTAGAGAAGGCTCAGACGTTACAAGGACATTCACTGCTCTAAGAGGGCACAAGTTGAACTGCCAAATAATCAATGGACTAGAGAAGGCGCAGACGTTACAAGGACATTCACTGCTCTAAGAGGGCACAAGTTGAACTGCCAGTCTCCATGTGAGGTGGCACCCAGCCTCCTGAAACTGCACTTCAGGGAGATCTAATGATTCTAGCTTCCAAAGGTACTAGTATTCATATGCATAACTTCTGCACATGTGTACACACACACACACACACACACACACATCCACATCCACACAGGCACACACAGACACACACATCCACATACACTCATACACAGGCACACACAGACACATATACACATACACATATCTACACACACACACACACACAGGCACACAGAAAAACACACATCCATATACACTCATACACAGGCACACACTGAGACACACACTCCCATCTTGAAAATGACCCCTAGAGAAGACAGTCTCCACATTTTCTATCTCCTGTTTCAATATTATTTTTTCCTGCATGAATTTGAGGGGCCAGAGGAACTGCAGTAACCTGACATTGCTCCCTACGGGTAGGTCTCATATCTGAAAGAAAAGAACCTTCCCAAACAGTCCACAGCGTAGGAGCTGCATC
The DNA here is from genome assembly GCF_000001635.26 of Mus musculus. Classification (NCBI taxonomy): domain Eukaryota; kingdom Metazoa; phylum Chordata; class Mammalia; order Rodentia; family Muridae; genus Mus; species Mus musculus. Next base: position 12,699,767 of record NC_000084.6, on the reverse strand, counting down.
CATTTTTTCTGCTATCTTATCTGCCTGTGACAAAACACCACACCCAAGCCAACCTATAAAGGGAGCACTTAACTGGGCTTGTGGTTCCAGAGGGTTAGAGTCCAAGGTGGCAGAGCAAAGACATGGTGGTAGGGATGGAAGCTGAGACCTCGCCTCTCGGATCAATCAGGAGGCCTAGGGCTAACAAGGAAAGACACCACTCTTTTGAAATCTCAAAGCCCGCTCCCAGAGACACACTTCCTCCAACAAGGCCATGTCTCCTAATCTCTGCCCAACAGCTCTTCCAACTGGGAGCAAATATCACAGCATATGAGCTTATAGAAGCCACTCACATCCCTGTCACCACAGAGCAGAACTACATTTTCAGAAAAGGAGAAGAAAGGAGGACTCTTAAGCTCACAGATGAGACGAGGGAAAAGTTTTAAGACAGTGAGGTAGACTCACTTAGCCATCAAATGTGCATGTTTCTACTATGCTTCACAATTAAATTATCAGTGTAATCTCATATTTAGGCAAGAGGGAGCACGCCTGTGATCCCAATACTTAGGAAGTCAGGGCAAGAAGACTGAAGTGAGTTAAGGGCTTGCCTGGGCTATGTGGTGAGTTCCAGGCCAACCTGGACTACACAGCAATTTCTAAAACACATTTTCTCTCTGTACAACACCCAGAGCTTGGAGAATTAAGTTCACAGAGTGGACTGAGTTTGCCACTCACTGGAAGGGCACCTGCTTAACATGCACAGGGCCTGGATTCAACTCCCAGTGCTGCAGACAAAAGATCTCACAGCAGCAGAGGCAGCTCAGGGGCAAAGGCACTGAGGTCTGGCAACAGGAATGTGAGCTCAAGTACCGGGAGAGCTGACTCCACGATGTTGCCCTCTGACCTCTCACATACGTCATAGCACAGCCTCGGCCCCCAAACCACGCATGTGCACACGTGAATTCCCGTACACACACACACACACACACACACACACACACACACAAAGCCGTAAACAACAATTACAGAACCCCAAAGCCCAGTATCTTCAGTACAGGGAGAACCAGAGTTAGAGGGCTGTCTCACGGCTCAGATGTAAGAGCTACTGCATGAAGAATGGAAGACTGCAGAAGGCTTCTGTGTGACCCTGGAACACTGGGATACTATAACACCGCCAAACCAACAGAAGGCAACCGAACAGAAAGGAGAAACCCAAACCACCCCATGCCCGGGAAGCAGTGCACAAGCAGAAACCCCCATCATCCACTGGGGTTGCTTGAGGCTGACTTCTGACGGATGGAGGTACATACAGTTGGAGGGCAGAGACTGTAAAACACCCAACTGGTTTATTTGAAAACTCCTAGTAACACAATGGGTGGTTCTTGCAGTGAGAGCAGCCACCTTCATTCAGATGTCTCTGCAACCTCTTCATTGTCCCGCAAATCCTCCTCACCCTGAACAAGATGAAAGACACGGAGAAGTGGGGCCCTGCCCAGCCAGGGCATGGTCTGGGTTTGGAGAGGGACAGCCTGGGCTCATGTGCGGAAATCTCAGGAAGTGATCAGAAGCCCTCTTGGATCCCATTATCCTTTTCTGTGACCTGAAGGTATCACCAGGGTACACGATGTACCTGGCCAATGGTATTCTGGCACATACAAAATGTCCCTGAGCAGAAAACAGAGGCATGGTAGTCCAAAGTTCACTATAAAAGCTGAGGAAGGTGCCATACCTCTAACCGCTGGATCCGTCCCTTGAAAAACATGAAGAGGGAAGAGTTGGGGTAAGCAGATTCCTTTCTGAGAAGAATTGCCTTAGCTTCATCCAAGCCCCCTTTGTTGTCACTGCCGTCCAAAGCAAAAAATGGGCGGACCACAGTGTGGTACCACAGCAGGGCTAATCTGCAGGGAGACAGGGAGAGAGGGAGGCCATGAGCAAGACTTCAGAGACATGGCTTCTGTTTTCAAAATAAAAGTCAGTACATGCTCTCCCCAAACCGACTCTTCCCAAAAAGTACAATCCGAGCGCTTCCCCATGTTTATGTCTGTCTTTATCTGGGAAATTGATATGTTATAGCACAAGGTGTCAATCAGCAGTCCCCTGTTCTGAGACAAGGGCAGATAGCAGAAGCAGGTAGCTTTTCCGGAGCCTCCAGCTGTTTTGTTACTAACAGAAGCATCTGGATTCTACAGAACAGAGACAGTCACCACCAACTTACTGTCCAAAAGCTTTTACATTTTTGTGGCTCCTGCTGCGTTTATAAAAACCAGGGTACAAGCAGCAGACACCTTTAATCCCAGCACTGAGAGGCAAAAGACAGGCAGACTTGTGTGTGTTCCAGGCAGCCTGGTCTACATAGCAAGGACTACACAGTCAGCCTAACAACAACAACAACAACAACAACAACAACAACAACAACAACAACAACAACAAAATTATGGTGTAAGCCAGAGTCTAGATTTAAATGTAGAATCCATCACATATTATTTATAATCATAAAATACCTGAGAGGAACAGATTAAAGGCCCTTTCCCTAGTCTTTGAAGATGTTAGACACTATAAATAAATTATCAAAAATTATTCAAGTTCAAGTTAGTTAAATTAAGCTAGGCACATAGAGGGTAGAATCAGCACTGAGATCTGCTTTAATAAACATGCACAGGATTTAACCAGTGCATCAAATACCTTCATGTGATGTCACATCTAGTGCGGCAGTAAATCTAATCCCCTTATGGAGAACACATTAATCTGCAGAATTAATTCCAATCCCCTTTCCTGAGATAAACGTAAAACAATACTAAGCCATAAGCATGGAATACCCACAAGTTACACACTTGTTAATGATACTAATTAGTAAAGGACACCGGTTGTAGACCTTAGTGCCTGTCAGGGCTACAGCTGTCTTCATGATTGTTACATGACTGCCAACCCCTTCAGTGCTAACATCAGAACTGCATCTCTCTGACGTCTCTACATCAGAGAGTAGGGAAAAATGTTTGCCAAGACAGTGTCTTGTCAGACAAACAAGGCCAGCACCTGCTCACACAGCTTCAAATGGGAACAGTGGTTGTTTTCCAGAAGAGAATGTTAAGGTTTCTTTCTTTCTAAGTGTATGGGTGTGTTTTGTTGGCACAAATATAGTTTCTTTTACTGTGCAGTGCCCATGGAGGCCAGGAGAGGGCATCAGAGTCTCTGGAACTGGTAACACAAGGTTGTGAGCTGCCATGCTGGTGCTGGGAACTAAACCTGAGTCCTCTGTAAGAGCACTAAGTGCTCTCAACCACTAAACAGACCACCCCCCCCCCCTGACTGAAACTCTAAAATCATGTCCTTTCTTTAAGAAAAAAAGTTTTAATCATTTTAATTTTAACATGACTCAATTTAGAGGGATACTGGGAGACATCTAAACCTCATATACTACACCAAGTAACCAGAATCACCAAGGGAGATTATTACTCAATATTTGCATTCTTTGTAAGGACAAAAATTTCAGAACCACACAAAATTTGACCTCAAATTCAATTAAAATCAGAAATGTACATCTGAGAGACTGTGGGAAAAGCAAAAGACTTATAAAGTACTGGACACTGGACAATGGGTCAGCTCACCATTCAAAGCATTGGACTTGGGGCCGGCAGGGGAAAGGGCTCAACTGGGAAAGTGCCAAGTCCCCAAGAATGCGGATGCAAGGTCAATCCCCAGAATCCACATAAAAACATGGACCTGGCAGCACATGCATACGTCTTCAGTGTGGGAGGTGCCGGCAGGCCGGCCAGCCCAGACTACTAGGTCAGCTCTAAGCCAATGAGAGATTCTCTCTGAGGATGGGACTCAAAGTTGTTCTTTGGTTTCCACATACAGGTGCATATATACCCCACATGCACAAACACACACATATAAACCTATGTGTGCATAAACATGCATACACATAAACTTATGTGTGCATAAACACACACACATAAAAAATAAAGAACTAACAAATACAGGACTCAGGAGGTTTCAAAGCAGTGCCTCAGCTCTCAGTTAACAGGACTATCTTTCCCCAGCAGCACAGAACACGCTCCTTGACACTGCATGACAGGCACAGCATCATTATCAACCAAGCGGCATTTCCCCCGAAGCCTCTCTTAAAGTCTGCAGTGCTGTTTAGCTATTTCCAATACTACATTATCTACCAAAGCATTGCAATATAGCTACTCACGTAGCTAAAGGGGCCTTCATGTCCTTACTTTCGCTCGCATACGTCAGTGAAGAAAGGCCCTGTAGGCGGTCTCCAGGAAAGCCCAGCAGGTTGATGATTTTGAGCAGGTTTGGGGGCACCATGGATATGCAAAGGTGGAAAAGGCCATATCCAAAGCTCACAGCCCCTTTCAGTCTGCTTAAGGACTCCTCGGTCACCCCTTCGGCCACAACGTGGTTATCATTTGCAGCATCAGAAGCCAAGGGCTCTTCCGTCAGCTTCTTCTGATACAGTTCCTGAAGGGCGTTGATGTCCACATAGCACTTACTGTAAATCTTCCAGGCTTTCCTAAGGATCCACCCACCTTTTATGTAGGCTATGAAGAGAAGGGGAGAGAGGGATTCAAAACCCAGCAAGAACCTTTGCATTCACATCATGATACAGGATGATTGGCAAGAAGCTGGACAGAAATGGAGAGCAGATTCGGGAAAACTTACTGTTATTAGCTATCGTTCAACCTCAGCTGGGCCACGGACTTAGACATTTCCTACTAACAGGCAGCACATGTAAGAAGGGTGTGGGCTGCTGCTGCTGCTGCTGCTGCTGTTAGCAAACTCTTCAAAACGGAGGGGAAGGGAGGGGAGGGGAGGGGGGAGGAGGGCAGGGGAGGGGAGGGGGAAGGGAGGGCAGGGGAGGGGAAAAGGCTCCCGCCCTGACCCTGAGGACTTGAGTCTGACCCCAGGGACCCACATGGTGGGAGGGAGTGCTGATCCCTACATGTTGGCTTTTGATCCCCACAGGCACTGAGGCGTGCATTTCCCCACTCCTTGCATAAACCAAATAAATAAATGTAATAACAAACATAAATATCCAAAGCCTGGCTAAATGTCTCATTATGAAACTAACAGCTGCTTGAAACATCGTATTTAGTTCATTGTAACAGAGCTTACTGCAGGGACACACCGCCACCTCAGACACTAATCTAGGTAAAACCCAGAAAAGTAGATGTCTTTTACAAATCTCTTCTTCAGGACCTGCAGTGATTTTTTTTTGCCCCCACCTAGACAAACCCTGAGCTTGGGGTAAAATGCTCCATTTTACTTCCTAAACATTCTTCCCCCCATGTAACAAGTAAATTCCTTCCTCCCTGCTTCCCCCATCCTTATCTGGAAAATGAGAAAGGGAAACTCAGCTCTGTTTACCTCACATTTCCCTTATTAAAGGAAACAGACTCTTGGTTTACGATGAGGAGGCAGCAGGGAAGAGGGAGCAGGTGTGTGACAAGGTGACAAGGCCTGGGACATAGGTGGAATACAGTGAAAGATACTGAGAGCCACAGGTTCAAGTCCAGCCAAGGGAAAAGCTGACTGGCTACAGAAACTTGGGAAAGAGGAGACAGGCTGTGATCTCTCTGGGCCAGAGGAGAAGGCAGAAGGAGCAGGAAACCACAGACCATTTGTGAGGGCCAATCTGCAGGGAGAGAGGGAGGGGCTTCAGGAAGTCCCACCACACACAGGAGTGGAAGTCCTTCCTGGAAAGGGCAACTCCTAGGAAAATGAAAGCATCCCATTATACTACATTGACCTTGGCAGGAATCTTGTCATTCTCCATGGCAAGAGCATCTGCCTTAGGCCTCACCTAACCATGCGTCCTAAGAAGGCTGGGAGCCTCACAATGAAGGGTCAGGCATGGTCACCCTCGTCCTTCCTGAGACCCAGGTAACAGAGTTTGAAGAAAAAAAATGAAACGTGTGTGCATAGGTGCACATATGCATGTGTTTATGTGCATATCTAAATGTTTACATGGGGGGGTGCATGGTTGTGTGGGGTGTGCATATGTGCATGTGTGTAAGTGTTTGCATGGGGGTGTATGCATGGTTGTGTGGGGTGTGCACATGTGCATGTGTGTAAGTGTTTGCATGGGGGGGTGCATGGTTGTGTGGGGTGTGCACATGTGCATGTGTGTAAGTGTTTGCCTGGGGGTGTATGCATGGTTGTGTGGAGTGTGAGCATGTGTGTGTGAAGGCCAGACGACACCCTTAGTATTGTTTCTAGTAGGCCTGTTGTCTACTTTCTTGAAGAGAGTGTGGAGCTCGCTGAGTGGGTGAGAGTGGGCCTCAGAAGCCCACCTATCTCCACCTTCCCATCACAGCCGGGAGGATAGCCCATGCCCAGATGCCTAGAGTTCCATGTGGGTTCTGGGGATAGAACTCCAGTCCTCATGTCTGTGAAGCAAGCGCTTTACCCTGACTTATATTCCCAGTCCAACAATGGGTGACTTAGTTGTCCTCACCCACAGACAGTAGACTTCTAATAGACTTACTGTTTCATGTTTCACTGGCAATTTATTCCCTGAGTGGCATCCTGCTCCCTCTTTCATTCACAGAGCACACACTGCCCCCATGCTGGGGAGTGACATCAACCATGCATCCGGGACAGACAAGAAATGGGCCAATTTGTTGTTGTTCTGTTTCATTTGTTTTGGTTTTGAGCAGCCTGGCGTTGTGGCCCTAGCCAGCCTTGAATGTCTGATCCTTCTACCTCAGCCTCCAAATTGCTGGGATTAGAGGCTAGCACTTAGCCCCACTCCCCACCTAGTTCATTCTTTATAAGCACAGAGGTGACAGGACCAGAGACCTTTGGCCTTCCCCATGGGTCAGAACCACCTGTGCCACCTCTGTAACCCTGTCTGCTGGTCCCAGGCTTCTGAGGTAGAATTTACGTCCTTAGCCCACCCCAGTACATCAAGAATTTCCTCAGACTAAAACCCACCCTCCCTCATCTCTGGTCACCAGCACCTGTCATCTCAGAAAGCCAGACACCTAGGAAGTGCAGAACACATGGGCAGGGGGGACTATCAGTTCCTACCCTCAGTCTGACATGGAGGCAGGTTCAGAAGTGAACATGTAGATCACCAGATGATAGCTGCTCACCCGGCTGCAAGAAGGTACCCGCTTCTCATCACCCAGGCCAGACTGATGAGGCCCATGAGGAAAGAGGAAGGCTTGGGACACACTTGACTGGGCAGGAGAGGAATTCGAAGGAGCTGAAGTGTTTCTAGATGGGCAGGCAGTGTGAGCTAAGACACAAGCTTCCAGGTCCTTTCAAAGAAGCTTGAGGAATGCGCATGCAGAATGCCAGGAGGGGGCTGTTCCGACCTGCCACAGGAGAGGGACTTGGCTCTATCTCACTGGTGACACAGGCCAGCTAAGTGTTTGAAGCATGGGTGGACCACATCCTGGTTTGTCTCCAGGAGCCTTGAGTGGGGCTAGTGACACTGGCAACACAAAGCATGTCAGGAAAGGTCTGAGAAACCTGCACTGTGAGGCTACAAGGTGGCAGCACAAACAGCCAGACTGAGGGGCAGAGAAAATGTCGCAGCAGGACTCACTGACAAAGAAGGAAGATGTGGTTGTCTCCCTTGGAGAGAAGAAGAAAGGAAGGGAGGGAGGGAGGGAGGGAGGGAGGGAGGGAGGGAGGGAGGGAGGAAGGAAGGAAGGAAGGAAGGAAGGAAGGAAGGAAGGAAGGAAGGAAGGAAGGAAGGAAAAAAAGCCAGCTGAGTGGTCATAATGCCAAGAATACAACAGCAGACATGGCAATCTGCAAACACCTCACTGCATCTGCTTGGCCCTTCCCTTGTAATGCATAAGCCCTGGTCTTTACAAGGCAGGATCTCAGGGCTGGAGAGATGGCTGGTGGCTAAGAATGAGTACTGCACTTTCAAAAGACTCAGCTCAGCACCCAGCACCCTGTACCCAGCACCCATGTCAGGCCTCACTGCAACTTTAACTCCAGCCCAGAGGGACCTGATGCCCTCTTCTGGCTCCGATCATACCTTCACTCAACATGTGCATAACCACACTGAGACACAGAAATAAAAATAAAATAAAATTAGGTGGGGACCAGGGAGACAGAGGAGTATTTTTTCCCTGCAGGGGCCGGTCCTGAACCCTTTTCTTTTTAAAAGTATTTATTTATTTATTTATTTAATGTATGTGAGTACACTGTTGCTGTCTTCAGACACACCAGAAGAGGGCACTGGATCCTATTACAGATGGTTGTGAGCCACCATGTGGTTGCTGGGAATTGAACTCAGGACCTCTGGTAGAGCAGTCTTAGCCGCTGAGCCATCTCTCCAGCCCAGGAAGCATTTTCTTAATGGCTAAGATGAGTTCCTCAAAGAACTTGGGCATCAGAAGATGAATGCCAAAACAACAGGAGATGAAGAACTCTCATCCTGCCTGAAGCAGCCCCTAAGTCTCAGGCATGCACAGTTCGGATTTGGCAGGGAGGCGGATCAGGGTGGGAGTGGGGTACTTCATCTTTATGCCTTATAGGAGAGTCACACCATGATCCCTTAACATGTTAGAGCTACCTTGTTAGGAAGCTGCTGGGGGTGGGGGAGGGGGGCGAGAGAGCCACGGGCTGGGGAGGGGGAAGACCAGAGCAAAGGGTGAAAACACATCGTAGGATGTAGTGTAAAAGAAGGATAAGTGTTTGGAAGTTCAAATGTTAGACATCAGAGTAACCGTTAAATTCCCTTTCAACTGAAGCTGAACAGAAGCAGCAGCAAGCAGAAGACAGAAATGGAAACAGAAGAAAGGGAGAAAAATGACTTTCAGTGTATTTCACCGAAGAAATGTCCTTGTCATTTAATGTTTGGGAGGAAATGTGTTTCTGAGTATGAATTTGAATTGATTTCTACTTAGTCTTCTCTTCTCTTCCCCCCACTCCCCATACATAAATTCTGTCCAGCCAAGTGACAGGTTTCTGCTGTCAGGATCCAAGAGACATCACCAGACCAGGAACTCAGCTCACAGCATGCTATCCCAGATGCATCTGAACTCCTAGTCAAGAAATGAAGTCAGCAAGAGGCTGGAGGAAAGCACCCTTGTCAGACCAGCATGCACTCAGCACAGGGTACACCCTTGTCAGACCAGCGTGCACTCAGCACAGTGAGCACCCTTGTCAGACCAGGGTGCACTCAGCACAGCGTGCACTCAGCACAGTGAGCACCCTTGTCAGACCAGGGTGCACTCAGCACAGCGTGCACTCAGCACAGTGAGCACCCTTGTCAGACCAGGGTGCACTCAGCACAGCGTGCACTCAGCACAGTGAGCACCCTTGTCAGACCAGGGTGCACTCAGCACAGGGTGCACCCTTGTCAGACCAGCGTGCACTCAGCACAGGGTGCACCCTTGTTAGACCAGCGTGCACTCAGCACAGTGTGCACCCTTGTCAGACCAGCGTGCACTCAGCACAGGGTGCACCCTTTGCCAAGCTCTCTGCAACACCAGGCTCTCAAGTACAGTGTGAAGTCCTTTCTGATACACTTGATACTGCAGGGGCTTAAAACAATTTCCTGAGAATCTGAAATGCAAACCAGTTTGGTTTCATTTTGAAGAATAATATTCATGACTTGGTGAGCAAGGTACTCTCATAGGCCCCGACATATCAAAGACATCAGCGACTTCTATAAGAAAGACACAATTATCAAGGCTGAAGACTGACTGTACTGCAGACCTCAGGATGAAATGACTCTGCTGCACACACATTAAACACCCACAGTTTCCATCTCCTAAGTAACAAATCGCTAACAGCTCCCCAAAAGTGCTGTCACCCTGTGCTTAGTTTTCAAAGTCTAAGTAACAAAACAAGAAAAGATGAAGACTCCCTGGTTGTGACAGATTACCAGCGGGTGTCACTAGAAACTGCGTCCACTTACCCGACAACTCTTGTTTCACAAAGGAAAGCACTGCCAGGTAAACCTGGCAGTCAGCGATGATGATCTGCCTCTGAAGTCGATCGACCATGGAGGGGGTGGATTTCCGGGCATCAACCTGTGTTGTGACGAGAACGTCGTAAATCACACTCGAGGAAAGCACAGCCTCCCAACATCTGCTCAGGCGGCTCTGCCAGGTCAGGCGGCTCTGCCAGGACGGAATGACTTCCCACGGGATGGTGAACCCTGGGGACCACTCAAAGTCAAAGCCAAGCTACACCAGAGGCTGGGGGGGTCCCATGCTCCCCTCCCTCTACTCTGTCAACAACTTGTAGTCCTAGAGAATACTGTAATTTAACCCCATATTGTAAATGGTCAAAATGGAATTTATGAAAAATATTTAAAAAGCAAAGAAAAAAACCTAGTAAGCAATCCATCGTTTTTTCAGATAATATAGTTTTATTTAGTGTAAAATGAAAGATATCCATGTATATTACATTCCACACAGCAAATCCTGGAAGGTCGTTTTCCAGCCATCTGGGTTCAGGGACCACTGATATTAGGGTGTATCCGTCACTGTTTTTAACTAATATGCAAGGGTGAGAAAATGCTGCATATCCATTCATTAGTCAGAATATATCCACAAACAAAAAGCTACCTTGGACTAAATCAGAAACCATACCTGAAATTTAAGAGACGTAAGTAAAGACAAGCAAAAAGTCAAATTATATTTTTAATACTGGCCTTTGTCATACGGGTGCTTCTAAATGGAATGAAAAAGTCACTTTGATGCAGACTCCCACCTTAACAGTAAGTGCCCACAGAACAGGCTATTTGAAGTGACTGTGTATGGCCTCACGGTGCTAGAAAAAGTGACACGTTCTAACATGCATGTCAATAGTGTATGTGGTAAATACAAAAGAACGACATCTCCCTCACCTGACTAAACTTAACACAACCCATCATGGTCACCGTTGCTCCATGTCCAGCCCTAGCAGTCACTGGAAGGGAAAAATGTGTCTGCACTCCCCTTTACTTCCAGCAATAGCGTCTCTGACACAGGGTTGCCAGAGGGCTGAGAACTCACACAGATGACGCTGCCTTCCACACTGTAAGGCTGGCTCATCTCGGATGTTAGCAGTGTAGGAATGAGTGCCAGGCATGGAGTGAGCTTACGGTTAACAGAGATTTTGTTACCATGCAATAGTAAGTACTACACTTCTGTTGTCTGACTATGGGAACCCCCAGCAGACAACCCAGCAGGGCTTAGAGCCTCAGGCAGGAGAGTACTGGAGGCAGGAGGATGACATTTACGAAGAAACAAAGAATGAGAGACAATACTGATTCAGGGAGAGAGATCAGCAGGTTAAAGTGCTAAGTGCACAAGATGATGGGCTGAGTTCTAGATCAAAAGCCACGTAAAAGGCAGGTGTGGTAGTGCCCTCCTGTAATCCATAGACACAGCCATCACTAATGGCTGCTTGACCGGTCAGGGCTCACCTGATGAAGCAAAGGAAAAGCTGGGCACTTGATGGCTACAACCGTTAAGTCACAGGTGTGACATATGAAACTCAGGCAGTTAGAGCAACTGCCTCTCAAGAGCTTCACACAAATTGCAGTGAATGGTAAAAGCAAATTCTAAACACGTGTCTTATGACCTTTTGTGTGTTTGTGTCCATGTGTGTTCACGTATGTGTGGAGGTCACGCCAGGCATGGCTCCTCCTCAGACATGGTCCATCTTGTCTTGTTTTTAAATTTAAATTGTACTTATTTATGTGCATGCGGGCATGCCTGCCTGCATGTACATGAGTGTACATGTGTGTACACCACAGCATACATGTAGGGGCCAGAGAAAACTGTGTGGTTACTTTTCCTCTTCCATCTTGGGGGCCCTGCCAATTGAACCCAGGTTGTCAGATTTGGCAGCAAGTGACTTTTCTCAGTGAGGCATCTCACCACAACACCTTGCTTTTTGAGACTGGTTAGGCTCGGGTGACTTCCCCTGTGCTGGGATTACACCTGCATGCCATCACGCCTGGCTTTCTCTGTGGGTTCAAACTCAGGTGCTCGTGCAGACACACAAGCACGTCACAGGTGAGCTAACTCCCAGCCTGGACTGTGAGCTTACTGAGACTTTGATTATAACTAAAGGCCAGCATCTCCTGGGGACACTTAGGTCAACAGCTGGATGCCAAGAACATACCAATGTGTGACTGCTCTGTCAGCTACTGTCCTTGCCTGTTTAGTCACACCCAGGAAACCCTCACTTCAGGAGTCTCCACCTCAAAGCTGTGCTACTTTCATTTCTGTTGTTGAGCTAAAGTAACCTAAGCAAAAGCAACTCAGGGAAAAGGGTGGCGAGCAGGGAGACACAAATGCTCCATGCTGCCGGCTTGCCTCTAACTTTCATCTAGCTCTCTCCCATCTCATATGGCTCAGCGGCCCCGATTAGGGAATGGCTCCACCTACAATGGTCTAGATATTTTTACATATATTAAAAACCAAGACAATCTGCCACAGACATGCCCACAGGCCAGCCTGATCTAGAGAATTCCTCAACTTATGGTCTCTTCTCCAATGATCTGAGGAGGTGGCAAGCTGACATTTAAACTATCACACCCACTCTAAGCACAGGCAAGAGATGGCTATCATGACTGAAGGGGCTTCTTCTACTCTAAGAGACATAGTACTTAACCAGAAGCCATGGCAGACAATTGGTGTCTAATTTCGGTCATATCCTAGATTCCAAACCCAAGTCAGTGAGCCATGCTCTACAGACAAGACGTGGTCCACAAGCCGATCCACTTACGTTCTTCTTAATTTTGTTCTTAATTGTTTCGATTACACCAGCCTCTTCACTCTCACACAGCTTCTCTGTAGTCTTTAAGTCATCGCACGCCAACTGCATTTTCTCCTCCTCGAATGTCATCATGGCGTTCTTCCAGGGAACAGAGAAAGGACCGGTGAGTCAGCAGGCATGGGAACCTCAGGCCGTTACCATAAAATGCCAAACTAGAAAAACCACCTCAGTGATTCTCAGGTAAAAAGGTTCACGCACTGTTACAGGACACCCTGGTCATTAAAAAACCTATAATCTTAGTAGAAAATAAGACTTTATATCTCAATTATTCCAGCATGAAAAATTATACAGTGGTGAATGTCCTTGTGTTTTATACTCTTTAAAACTCAAACATAGTAGAAACTATCATTTTTGATTGACCTATTCAATTCAGTTTTTATAGCAGTGCCACTTTAAAAAATTCATTCTATCCACTGATGGAGCCTTGGCTTCAAATACTGAACCAAGAATACTCATAAAAGAACAGTTAGAAAATGCCATTGGGAAATCAGTCTTGCCAGAGACAGGAGCTCCCGAGGGCAGGTTTACCTGCAAGGAATTGACTTTGCATGATCTACAGCCACTCCTTGATGTCTAATGAGCACTTCTGACATGCACCCAGTACAACAGTGGGCTATCTGTTTGCTTGGTTTTTGAAAGTTGTCTCATGTAGCCCATGCTGGTCTTAAAGTCAATCTGCAGATAAGGATGACCCTGAACATCTGCTTCTCCTGCCTCCGCCAGGAACCAAAACACCTGAGAAAGAACTGAGGTCTGGTCTGAACAGGCAGCAGGCGCGGGGCACCCAGCTCTCTGGAGACCCTATTGGCTATGCTGGTGTCTCTGGTGTCCCGGTGTCTCTATCTTTTCATTGTCCACTGGGTAGGTATGACATTTAAGGTTCCTTTGGTATGACTCTAATCGACATTCCCATTCTCACCAAAACAGACCTCAGTCACCTTTGCCCGGGGCACGCTCTCCTTCCAGCCATCCTAATTTAGGCCACTAAAATCTCAGCCTTGCTAGGGCATCCCCTTCCATTCCTCCTCCTCAGACCTCAGCCAAGACCCTCTGTCTCTGTGTCCGTGCCCTTTCTCATTGTCACTTGGGTACTGTGATGGCTAATCTCAACTTCAAATTGATAAGCTCTAAAATCACTTGGGAGGAAGGCCTCTGGGCAGGTCTATGGAGTATTATTTTGATAAGGTTAACTAGGGTAGGAAGACCTGATCATTGTGGGTGGCTCCATTCCCTGCGCAGGGATCCTGGACTGTCTATAAAAAGGAGAAAGTGAGCTAAACAAAAGCATCCATCATTCCCTGATACAGCCCCAACCATTATGGACTCTAAGGTCAAACTGTTCCACAGCAAACTGTTTCTTCAGTTGCTTTTGACTTGTGTTTGATCACAGCCACAGGGAAAGTAACCAAGACAGAGACAAATGTTACCTTCCCCATCTACAACAGCCTTCCCATAGGTATAGGGCTAGTGTTCCTGCAAAGAGGAGGCCTTAAAACCTGGGTTCCATTAAGAAAAGATCAATAGCATAAATGAGAACCCAGCATTGGGTGCTGGCTAAGGGCCAGGCGGGCTGGCCACAACATGCCCACTGGCTACTCTTTCTCATTCCTGAATGGACGTTTTCTCTCCCTTTAGTTTTGACTCAGTACATTTTCTCCATTATGCAATCCTATGATGATCTTTAAGACAACATGTGTGAAAGTAGCTTATGTGACAAGCATTTCAGAGAAACAAAAGCATCCTCCTATATTGACCAGCTGACTGAATAACACTACTGTAACTCGTGTCTTCCACTCTCAAGTATTAAACTGCTTTAGTTTAGCTCACAAACTCATCTCTAGGCTGTTGTTAACTTCCTTACCAAGACCTTTCTTCTTGTCACAATACAATCTTAAGCTTTGAAGAGCTTTCAATTAGATTTTTATTCTAAAAACATATCTCAAGCTGGGGAAAATATAACCCTCTAAAAATCATATATACGCATTTTTTTTTATACTTGGGGGAGAACACTTATCTCACAGACATTAAATAATGGGTAATAACTTTAAGTTTTCTTTAACAGTATGTCTATACAGCTGGTAGTAAATAGGCATCACTTTGAATTTATTTTCTTGACAGCAATATCTCTTTTGATATCAACTTACCAAAAAGCTGACGAAGCTGGCTCCAAAACTCATTAGTGGACTATGATTTCTGTTAAAGAACAAACAAAAATATTTCACTAGAAGTCTTACTATAAAAGCATTTGGTAATTAGGATATATCATTACATAGACCGCACCCCATTCACTAGTAAATTACACCAAGAAGTTGAAGAGCTGAGGTACTTCCTGGCTCTGCGACCAAGAGAGACTCCATCTTTGATTCTTCAAAAGCAAGGGAGGTCTCAGTGTAAAATTATAACACTAAGGAGCTGACAGTAAATATAAAGATATAAATAGAAAGATTTGCTAGATCATGGCCAAAGGAAGGTGCTGATCTGCTGCTAAGCACAAAGCTGAATCCAAGCTTTACAATAAGGGGTGGCCATGGTGGTGCAGGCCTGCAGTGCTTGGAAGGCTGAAGCTGGAGGACCACGGCGGAGTTTACCCAAGCTAGCCATAAGCAAGATCCTGGGTCGAAACAAAACAGAAAACATCTAACAAGCATAAAGTCAGTCTTATTTGTAGAACAGATCAAAGGATGTTGTCACTGGACCTACACCCTCCAACTCATCCCAAGGTTGAGAACGCCTCACCAAGACCCACTAATTCCCAACTGTGAAACACAGGCATCACTAATCTTGTAGTAAGCACAAGAAGAAAGCAAGCCAGTGCTAAGTGAGTCACAAACATGCAAGAACATAAAGTCTTCAATCCAAACTAAAAACTAATACAAAATCCAGATCTCCACAAATTGTGTAACAGGAAAACAAAGCCAAGTGCTCTTAAATAATAATAAAAAAGTCACTCATTTTTCACTATGCAAATACAGGGCCATTATATTAACAACGACAAAAGTCATGTAACTCATGTAACAACGTACTATTCCATCCACTAAAAATTCACATTGTGAAAAAAAAAAAAAAGAAAGAAAGAAAAAAAATTTACATTATGCCCAACATGAAAAGGGTTGTGTGTGTGTGTATGGAGTATGTGTGTGTGTGTGTGTGTGTGTGTGTGAGTGAAAGAAAGAAAAAGAAAGAAAGTGAGCCCTTGTATATATGAATGCCCACATCTCTGCCTGAGGAATACCCTACATAGATATGTTTGCAGGCAATAACAAATCTGTTCTTGAGACAGACTACCACAGTCAAAATACATGCATATCTCCTTCTTTTCTTGCAGTGGGCTTTGTGAGGTTGTGTTGTTGGGGGAGACTCCACAATTAAAACGATTTCCAAAGCTAACCTCTCCTAGTACCTTTCCCCACCTATCTGCACTGCTGCTCACTCTATGTTGGCCTTCAAGTTGCTTCCCCTGTCCCCGCCACTTAACAGGATGCTTGAATCAACCGTGGCAACAAACTGGAAGGTCAGCTCACTTGCCAAGAACCCAAAACAGCACTTAGATGCCTAACCTAGCTGGGAGCTCTGTCATGACTACAGTGCCCTCCAAACATATGCTGCTGCTTCTCGTTCTGCAGCATCACCTAGAGCTTAGATGCCGCACAGGTTTCTAGGTCCTGTATCAACTGCATCCTGATGTCTTACACAGCAGGCATTGGAGGACCGGGTCAGAGAGGGAGTGAGGTCACTGCTCTCAAGGACAGATGATTTGATGGATTTCAGCATAGTAATGGCCGCTCTGCTTCCCCATCCTGATTGCAGTTCAGCCACTGCTACTTTTGCTTCATGATCTTGGCTAAAATTAGCTTCCTGAGAACCACAGGAATTAATTATTCATGGCGCCAAGTCTCCCTCCTGTTACCTCACACGCTGTCTTATCATTTAAATGGAAGAAAAGATGCTGGCACCTGTCCAGCCGAGGCACTTTCCCTCCCTGAGGTCCTGCCCCTCCGCCATCCAGCATGGGCACATGGGGCACAAGCTGCTGTCCTGTCAGCCTAGCTCCACAGCCCTGTTAGCGGCACGGCTCAGTCTACCCAGCTTCCCTTGCTGGGTCCACTCAGCCTTTAATTTCACATACTTCAAGTGACCCAATGTGGGACCGAGAAAGGCAGCCTGTTTTGGTTGAATGAGGCTTGCTCCAGTGACCCAGTAGAAAACTCTAAATGGGACGGAACAGTGAGTCACATTCCCAGAGACAGGGGCCTGACACCACAGAGCTCCCAACTCCATAATTCTGTGACTATCAGTCATACAGATAAAGCCCCAAGCTTCTGGCATTCTGGCTAGACTCCACCCCCACAGTTACCTTCATCTTGATAAAGGAGCTGCTTGGCCCCTCCTCTCTCTCTTTAAGCTCTCACCTTTCTTACTCTCATCTCTAGCCCTCCTTCTCTCTCTCCCTTCCCCTCTCTCTCCACGTGGCCATGGCTGGCCTCTTTCCCTGCCTTCTATAATAAAGTTCTAAAACCATAGACTGTCTCTGCTCATCAAGGCCCACCATGCTTGAACGACTTTCCCCTAAAGAGCCTCCTGCAGGAAGGCCTTCCCGCTCTCCAGCCACAGACAGGACCAAGGACTCTCGCCTGCATGGGAACCACCCAGCTCCCCTTTCCCCCTGCTCTCTCCTCCCTTCTGCTCTGGGATTGACCGAGCCGCCCCTGGGGCCCCCATTTTGTTCTCAGGTCTTCTGTGGTATCCAGCGGTGTCTGAGATGCCCGAAACTGAGAACCTGTTATCTCTGGCCTCTGTGAGGTCCAGAGACCTCCGACTGTCCCTTGTCCACCTCCCCCTGAACCCCGAGGACTGGGTCTATAGCTTCCCACAGCCAGACACCTACCTGGGGCCATGTGGAAAGCGTGTGGGAATCCTCCACCCACCCAGATCACTGGAGCTCTGGCGGGACGTGGGTTTTCTCCCACTCCCTTTATTCGCCCATGCCCGGCACCCAACAACCCAACACTAACTTACTTCATCTTACTTAACTCTGGCATGTACAAATGTCCCTATACAAAACAGGTCTTGGGGATTTTAAAATCTTTGGATTTTAAAATGAATCCAAAGATATGAGGATAATTACTGAAATCCCAGGGCTGAGGCAGGAAGCATGTTCTACTGAAATCAAGGTTAGTCACTTGAGGACCCCATGGTGGCAGGAAAGCCCCAACATTTGTTTGAAAAACAGGTATTTAGGACTGTGGACACTGGTAAAATACTTGACTAGTATTCACTAGGCCTGAGTTCAATGCCCATCCAGACACATATAGGCCATGTGATAGGGCAAACACCTGCAATCTCTGCACCTGGAAGGAGAGGCGAGGACTGGGAGCTCAAGATGTGAGCTAGCCTGGGCTACATAAGACCTGTCTCAAAAAAAAAAAATTACACATGGGGACTGGAGAGATGGCTCAGCGGTTAAGAGCACTGACTGCTCTTCCAGAGGTCCTGAGTTGAATTTCCAGCAACCACATGGTGGCTCACAACCATCTGTAATGGGATCTGATGACCTCTTCTGGTGTCTCATAAGAGAGGGACGGTGTACTTACATACATTAAATAAATCTTTTTAAAAAGTTACACACAAACACAAACACACCCCTTAAACATGAAAATCCAGGCAGCAGCAGCTCGGGTGACATAACCAACAGACTTAGAAGGCATGTAAATCTGACAGTGGATTCCTGTTCTGCAATGTCCTCAGCAATGGCCCTCCTCAGACACTCTACTCCACAAGTCTAACCTGTTTCTAGCAGTCACATCCTTGCAGGACAAGTTTTCTACAATGGTGAAGACATAGTTTTGTGATACACAATTAAAGCCAATGACTTTATACTAAATAACATTTTCCTTTATTTTTATTTTATGTATATGTTTTGCTTGCATATCATGTCCATGCACCGGGTGCAGTGCTTGAGAAGGCCAGAAGGGGGAGCTGGATCCCACAGAACTGAAGTTACAGATGGTTATAAGGCACCATGTATGTGCTAGGAATTGAACCCAGGTCCTCTGGAAAAGCAGCTGTTGCGTTTACCCACGGAGCCAGTTCAGAATACAAACTGCCAGCGTCCATGCAAACTCAGTGTGTATTTTCAGTCTTTAGCAATGGATCTGTTTCCTGGTTCTGTCCTCTGCAAAGTCGAGAAACAATGTTCACTGCTCAGCTGTGTATAATAAGCCCAGCAGCCATGTGGGTAGTCGGCACCCTCCCTAAATACACTGCTGAACACACTGTGTCTCCCCCATGAAACACCACACCGGTTCCAGATGAGGTGCAAGAAGAGCCTGGAGTGCCTAGCTACAGCACTGAGTAAGGAATTTTAAGAAAAACCAATACTATGCTCTTAAAGAGGTTCCTACTATCCGATGAAGAAAATGTTTTGCCATCTTTGAGGGGGAAATGTATGGAAACAAGTCAGTATAAGCCAAGCTAATTAAACTTTTCCATTAAAAGGATAAAAAATGTACCAGTTATTGTGAGCAAACCCCCAACAGCAGCAACTTCCAGGAGAAGAAACCCATTCTGACTGACAGTCACAGAGGACAGAAGTTTACATTTAGAGAAAGGTAAAGACCAGAGGCAGAGACAGACTAGAAGAGGATCAGGCTTACTCCTCAACAGCCTAGCTAAGCTCTATAGTTCTTAGTCCCAAAGATCCCACAGTCCCTAAAACAATTGTACCAGCTGGAGATCCACTGCTGAAACACTTGAGCACACAGGAAACATTTCACATGACATAGGACCCTAGAAAACCAACCCATTATTTTGAAAACTGATCAAACGTAAATAGGGGAGGGAGGCAGTGGGCAGTGACCCTGCCTGTTCTCTAAGGACTTGAAGTGGCTGAGGAGGGGAAGGGAACTTCCCTCAACAGCAACTAAGACAACTGGAGCCTCTTTACTCTGTGGGTCCCAAAGACACACAGGCAGCAATCATGAAGACAGGAAACAGAAGAAATTCAATAACCACCCATCATGACAACAGAACTGGCCAGAGCTACCCTGTAGGCGACATCATGGAACAGATTCTTCATTCTTCCACAACAAGGAAGAGCTATACAGGGAAAGGGGTGGGGGTTAGGGGTGGGCAACAACAGAGTTTCCAACATAAGGCACACCAAACAATGGAAACAAGAAAAATAATTCTAGAACACAGGAAACAGAACACATATATGCATACACAGACATAAAGACACATATATAGGTATATATACACACAGAAAGACATACAAACACATACACAGACATATATACATATACAATTAGAAGGCAAGATATCAAACTACCCTTGACAGTATTAATAAACCATTAATTATCTAGGAAGATTTCTGACAGGGACAGGAAGTACCTTACACTGAGAACACAGAACTCTCCTATGAGCTAAATGCCAGCATGTCTGTTTTCCAACAGGGGTATTCTTAGCATTTAAAACCAGTAAGTCTTTGTTCTGGGGCTGCCTCCCCTCAAAGCATAATAGCCAAAAGTACAGAGAAGAGTGTCATAATAATTGAGTTCATTTGAGGCAGATACTACAATTCATTACACAAGTTGGAGATGGGCTATGGTTTGCTTCCCTGAAGTCCATGCTTTGGAAATGTGGTCCTCACTCTGATGATGTCGATACAGAACCTTTCAGAGGTCCCAGGTCACTCAGATCCAGGTAGACCTCCTGGGCCCTGGTTGATGATCCAACGAGAACTACACTAGAAGGTTGAGTTTGACCTCTGCAGTCTCTCTGCTTCCTGATCGGCTGTGTGCCCCCTGTTCCCTCTCTTGGTGTCTCCCATGGTGCGATGAAGCACAGAGGACCCTTGCTGGAACTAACCTGAGGCCCATGCTAGGTCCCTGAACCTCCTGAAACTGTGAGCAAAATAAACCCATTTTTAAGTCATCCCACCTCAGACAGACTATTATAGTCACAAGAAGCGAAAATTTCCAAAGTAAAAACAAAAACGTGCCCCCTCCAAGAAAAATGATGTCTTTTGGAACACGCTGATGAATGCCTCCTTGTGTTTACCACCACAGTTTAGTTTTGAAAGTGAACTTTCACTCATAAAATGTGTCTGAATTTCTTCCTTCTACCACAGTGCATCACTAAAAGTAGAGAGCCTATTATGAACCCAAGGAAGCAATATGCCATCTGCCCCCGTGCTGAGCAACATTTCAAGGGATGGAATTCTTTGAAATTTCTCCAGGATATTCCAAACCCAACTGATCAGGGTTTGTTCTCAGAAATACAGTGGAAAGGAAATTATACAATGAATTGCTTTTCATTTTTAAATTAAAGTTTATCTTTGTTTTGAGTGCATCAGTGCCTGGGGTATGGGGCTGCAAGCTTGCGAAGGTGCCTGTGTGGAGGACAGTTTCTCTCCTTTCCCAGTATGAGTCCCAGGGACTGAACTCAGGTCAGCAGCTGTAGTGGGAGGCCCCTTCACTGGCTGAACCGAGTGGTGCCAGCTTTACACTTAATTCTTAAAGGAATATTTTTCCACAAGATAAATGAACATAACTTTCAGGCAGCCCCTGGTGAGCTACACCTCTTCAAATGCAATTTTACCACTCAAAGTGAACAGCTGGAAAATTTCAAGCCTTTGATTTTTTTTTTTCCTAAAAATGTTCTGAATTCATATGTTAAGTTCTTAGAAGGCTTTTTCAAAGTGACTTTTCTTCTCTCCGAATGTTGGAGGGCATGAAGCCTGTGTGAGACAGAAGAAGCTGGACCCTGAACCCAGTCAGCAGATGAGCACCATTCACCCGCTCAGGGGTGAGCCTCTGGACCTTGTCTTGAAAAACAGAGACTGCCGGCATACCAGCCTGGTGTTTCTGGTTTTGTGGCCATAACACAGAAATCACAGGTAATAAAGAAAAATGAAAGATAATTTGAACTAGGTTAAAATCACCAACTTCTGTGCACCAAAGGACACAGTCAACAGTGCTGCCACAGGCAGACCATGAACTAGAAGGACTAGCTGCAAATCCCGTCTCATAGGTTGTCATAGCCAGAGGCTGGGAAGGGTACCCACAACCTAACATGGCAAAACCAAAAGCCCACCATAAGAATGACTCAAGGACTGGCAAGATGGCTCAGTCGGTAGAGGGGCTTGCTGCACAAGCCTGGAAAGTCCAGTTCAATCCCAAGAACATATGTAAAGGTGGGAGGAGAAAAATGACTCCACAAAGTTGTCTCTGATCTCTACAAACACACTATGGCATACATACCCTCAGACACACAGACACACGCAGAGTCATACACATACACGTGTGCAGCTGGGAGTCTAGGAGATAGTGTCAGTAACTATGGACAATGTTGGTATGCTTCAAAACAATTACCAATAGATTTGCGATACAGTGCAGAAATCCTCCCTGCCTACTCACCCCACAATGGAAAGCAAGACTCAAAATGTACTTGCACATCCAAGTTCCACGGCGGCCTGATTCCCAGTGGCGGGGGCACTCCATGTGTCCAGGAGGGATGAGCAGGCAAGGAAAGGGAGTATAGGCACACACAGAACCTTCTTCCCGCTCAAAACACAGGCGGGCATTCTAAAGCTTGCTACTACATGGATGGACTTTGAAGAAGATACAGGCTAGGTTGAGAAATACTCGTCACAAAACCACAAATGTACCTTGATTTTTCTTGCATAAGGTACGCGGCATAGGCAAACCCACAGAGAGGACAATGGTGGTTACTGGGGCTGGGGTGGCGGAGGAGTGTGAGTGTTTACAGGGATGGAGTTGTAGTTTTACAAGGTGGGAACAAGTCTGCAGATTGCTTGACAAATGTCCTGGCTGGTTCTGTGTGTCAACTTGACACAGCTGGAGTTATCACAGAGAAACGAGCTACAGTTGGAGAAATGTCTCCATGAGATCCAGCTGTGGGACATTTTCTCAACTAGTGATGAAGGGGGGAGGTCCCCTTGTGGGTGGTGCCATCTCTGGGCTGGTAGTCTTGGGTTTTATAAAAGAGCAGGCTGAGCAAGCCAGGGGAAGCAAGCCAGTAAAGAACATCCCTCCATGGTCTCTGCATCAGCTCCTGCTTCCTGACCTGCTTGAGTTCCAGTAATGACTTCCTTGGTGATGAACAGCAATATGGAAGTGTAAGCCAAATAACTCCTTTCCTCCCCAACTTGCTTCTTGTCATGATGTTTGTGCAGGAATAGAAACCCTGACTAAGACAACAAACAATATGAATGCATTTTCTATCAAACTATACACTTAAAAATGGCCAAGATGGGAGCTAGAGAGATGCCTGCCTCCGGTGTTAAGAGCACTGGCTGCTAGTCCAGAGGACCTGGGTTAGATTCCCAGTCCCAAGCGGCAGCTCACTGTGACTCCAGTTCCAGGGGATCCGATGACCTCTTCTGACTTGATCCTCAAGCAGTAGGCATGCACACACACACACACACACACACACACACACACACACACATACACAGGCCAAACACCCTGACATATGAAATAACAGAAGAATGGCTAAGATGATAAAATAATGTAGTATATATTTTGCCAGTTTGAAATTTTCTTCCTACAACAAAAAGAAACCAGCTGTCTGCAATGGAACCAGGGTGTCATCATAAGATAACTCAAGGAGAGAGGGCAGGGGAGGGGGAGAGGTGGAGGAAGGAAAGAGGGGAAGAGGAGGGAGAGGGGGGAAGGAAAGAGAGAAGAATGGGGAAGGGAGATGACAGCAGAGCCTGGAATCCCAGCACTTCCGGAAGAGAGGTAGAGGGTCAGAAGTCTAATATCACCCTCTGTTACATTGTAAGTTTGAAACCAGACTGAACTTCAAGAGACTATGTAAAAAAAATAAAATAGTGATGGAAAATAATTTGAGCTAAAATTGTTTAAAGTACTTTAATGTAGAAATAGAAGAGCTGTGACTAGCATATTCCAACAGAAATGCACAGAGAAAAGTGAAAATATTTGTTTTCTGAGACGATGAGATGAAGGGTATTTCCAGTAAGTACGTGGTATTCATGTAGCTGTGCATACATAGGCTTGCAGATGTGTGTATATAACATTAACAGTCAAAGAAAAAGAGGTCATTACTTGAGAGTGGTGTGGGTGTGTGCGATTCGCTGGGGGAAGGAGGAGCCAAAGGGATAAAAAGGACAAGAAAACTAATGATGATTTCAATTAAAAATAAATTTAAAAAATGAAAATATAATCAAAAGTGTGTATGGGGTGGGGGAGACAGACAGCAGAGCCTACACAGTGCCAGTGTCACATGCGGCATGAACGCCCCCACAGTTACTCCCCTTTCAGAAAGACGATACACCACTCATGTAAGTGTGCTAGCTCCAAACACTCCTTGAGATTCAGCTGTAGCCTCTGCAACTCCCAACAGGGGAGGCCATCCACCGGTAACGAGATGGGCTGAGGCAGACTCTGCTGCTGTGGGAGTGAGATGCTTACTCTGTGGCAAGCTGAGGGCTGGCTGGAGCCATCTGTGGCCCAGGGTTAGGAGAACACCAGGCCCAAAAAGGACAGAGAAAGACGCTGATAGGAGGTTTCACTCCAAGACACCTTCTCATATTTTTCTTTCTTTTAAAAAAATATTTATTTTAAATTCTGTGTAAACCATTTGTGTGTGGGGGTTATGTAGATGTGTGAGTGCTGGTACCCTGTGGGCCCAGAGGAGAAATGTAGATTCTTAACTGCTGGCCCTTAACTCCAGTCCCTCTCTGATTTTTTTTTTCCCCTAAAAAATACAATCATGATTTAGAGAGCTCTCTCTCTCTCTCTTTTAATATTAGCTACAAGGTAATATACATAAGAACTTTTATGTATACCCATAAAATAAAAAGAAAGGAAGATTGAGTGAAGGGGAAGACAACCAATAAGTCTTTAGTCTCACAAACACAACAAACATTTCCTTAGGATTTCAGCTAAGTCGCACCTTAAACAAAGTATCTCTTTTGATGTAAAATCATTCCTTCACTAAGCTGAGTCCATGACACTGTCAAGAATAATAAATAAACGAATTTACAATAAGGAATTTGATGAGGTCAGAACTGGAAGCTAAAACAATTGCTTTGACCATGTCACAGTCTTTGTGTAGCCCCCTTCCCCCCGCCACCATTGGCCTGTGAGTTCCATCTGTCACGTCCTGCATTTCAAGCTCTCTGAGCACACTGTAAGGAAGCTGTCACATGCTAACACAGAGGCCTCAGTCTCAACCTGATGGTGGGGCAGCATCTCTAAAGGAAGCATGTGAGCAGCTACTGTCAGAGCTTGGAAGTGCTCACTGGCACCACACAAGTCCTCGCCATCCATTCCAAGACGGCCAGGGAAAGTGGGGACATTTCCAACTGGACCATCTGACAGATGCCTGC
Source organism: Mus musculus (assembly GCF_000001635.26). Classification (NCBI taxonomy): domain Eukaryota; kingdom Metazoa; phylum Chordata; class Mammalia; order Rodentia; family Muridae; genus Mus; species Mus musculus. The sequence continues at coordinate 12,674,653 of NC_000084.6, read as the reverse complement.
TGAGGAGAGCCTCTTTCACCTGGGAAGAGACGCATGAGTGGGCACACAGCCCTGTTAGGCTTAAGGGGAGCTTGAGGAGGTCTTTGCTCTGCCCTACTTGGAGAAAGGCCCCCAGGAGAATTAAATAATGGCAGTAAACAGCCCCAAAGCAGCACGGGGTCTCAATCTTCACCCCAGAGTTAGCAGAAACTTGGTTGATTCTCACTACAGCCATTTTCAGTCCAAAGTGTTGAACCTCTGGGCCAAGAAAAGTGCTCAGCAGTAAAAAAGCTTGCAGCCAAGCTGACGATTTGAGTTCTATCCCTAGGACTGACATGTTAGGAGAGAACCAACACCCACAAAGTGTCCCTGGCTTCCACAAGCATGTTGTGCGTGTCTGTGGTGTGTCCCCTCCACCCCTAACACACAACAAATGAGTAAAAGTAACAAACGACAATGACTCTAAGCCAACGGTACAAAGAAAATGTCTCCTTTCCTAAGGCAGCTAAGCACATTCAACGTAAGGGTCGCTTAAAGGAATTTTCCTAACTTAATTTGTAGTAGAAAAATATTCAGAGGGGAAAACCTAATTTGTTCTGAAAGCATCTCGGTTTAAAGTACTCCTGACACCTCCGGTACTCATCAGCAGCTCTAGAGAGCTCGGGCCGGGCAGCGCCTGAGGCATGTCCCTTTGGAACCATGCCTGAGGCATGTCCCTTTGGAACCATGCGGGACCAGATGATAAAATCCTAAAACCAGTAAGTCTCCTTGATGGCCACTGCACTCACTTGAAGGCCCACTTCTGGGGAAGGATTAAAATGTCAGCGCTAGGACTGGAAATATCCCTCAGCTGACAGAGTGTTGTCTGGCCTGCACAAGGCCCTGTGTGATCTCCACTGTGGGGTAAGCGGGGCTGACTATGCATATTCGCAATCCCAGGATTCAGGAGGAGTTCAAGGTCAGCCTTGGTTACACAGCGATTTGGAGACCAAACTGGGTCACATAAGACCTGCCTCAAATAATAAAACTAAATAAAATGATGTTAATTCTTTCCAAACTTGATTGAAGGTGATTAAGGCCACTGGGGGAAAAAAGTCCCAGTGGACTTGTCAGGGCAACAATGGCATGAATACTATGGGGATAATCATCTACTTTCTGATTGGACTTGCAGCCTGATCCACAAGAGGGAATTCATGCCCAATTGATTAAAAAAAAACCTGGTCAAAATCCATGGATGGGATTGTCCTAGGTCTTCAGGGGACATTTCCCATTTCCTGCTGTCACTTTCAAAGCAGTCATGCTGTCAAAGTGCTTCCCCAGTATGTTCACACCCATAGAGTAGCGCTGCTCTGAACCCCCGTCAGAGCATCTTCCTTTAGCAGTGGGAAGCAGTCAATACAGACTCATAACTGGTCAAAGAAGAAGTGAATGCTGGCTACTCAACTTAAGCGTACATCTATCAAATCTACCCCCAAGCTACAGGGAACACTGGGGAAGACATGGCAGATAAGACGTAAGAGTTGAGGAATGGGGAAGGATGTTGTAAAATGGGCTACTGCATTCAAGAACCCACAAGGTTGAGCCAGCCAGCCTTCCAACAGGATGTGGGAGGAGCTCAACAGGTTCCATCTCCAGCTGGGGACAACTGGCAACTGCTAGCTGCTGGCATGGAGTGAGAATGTCGCCTCTGGTGTATGGCCACCGGTAGGCTGCCCATGCTCCTGGTAGATGGTCGCACACACAGGTGCATGCAGGCAGCACTAGTTAGACTCAGTGGTTATTAAAAAAGAAGAGGAGGAGAAAGAGGAGGGGGTCATAAAGGCTGGAGGGGGGGTGTGCTAGGTTAGGTATGAGCAAGATCTGCTTTGTACTGGGAACAGGGATGCTGATGACCTGGAGCAGGCTGGGCAAGACAGGATGTGAGAAGCAGGACTCTGGACCTCCTCCCCACAGAGGAACAGGGTAAGCTAACCAGGAGCCTGGATGCTGCACTGCTACCTCAACAAACATAACTAGGCCTTTGATGGTTGCTTTCTCCAGGCAACAGTTCTGAGCAGTGCATCCTACAGTCTGCATGATAAAGAAGGATAATTGCCCTGGGTGCCCATTATGTACAGCATACAGGCATCTAATCATAAGTATTCCACAATGCCCACCGACATTATATGCCAACTGAAAAAAACTTTAAGATCAATCATTAAGAATAATGAAAGATGATGTGTCGGGTTTCATTGCTGTAAAGAGACACTATGACTAAGGCAATTCTTATAAAGGCAAACACTTATTTGAGGGTGGCTTACAAGTTTCAGAGTATTGGTCTGTTACCACCATGGTGAGAAGTGTGGCAGTGTGCAGGCAGATATGGCACCAGAGGAGCCAGGAGTTCTACATCTTGATCCAAAGGCAGCCAGGAGGGACTGGAATTCCACACTGGATGGAGCTTGAGCATAGAAGGCCTCAAAGCCTGCCTTTTTGACACACTTCCTCCAACAAGACCACACCTATTCCAACAAGGCCACTCCTCCTAATAATGCCACTCCCTACGGTCAAGCACTGAAACACACGAATCTATGGTGGCCAAACCCATTCAAACCAGAATGGCCATGGCAAGTTGTTCCTCAAAGCCACTGAATGAGCTCTAAGAAGGCAGATCTATGACCATGCCACTCAAACACTCCCTTTTAAGCCTCTAGTTCCTCACGTGGGAACCCTAGGCTGGGCCAGGGGAAAGGCCTTGGTCTCCGGCCTAGGGCTTTGACATACAGACAGCATCCCCACCCAGGCCACTCACTGGCCAAGTCCTTCCATCCCTCAACAGCTCCTGCTCTGCCTCCAGGCTTCTAGACAAACACTCAGGTCCATACAGTTCCTGGTCTCTTGGATGAGAGTGGGAGCCCCCTCTTGGATGTCGATGCTGCTGAGCCCCCACCCTTCAGAGCATGTCACACCAGCTTGGTGCCCATGCCAGGGTCTGGGGTGCTCTTGCTGACAAGCTAGCTCGTGAATGGATGAGGGAATGAACGCAAATCCTAAGGAAAGAGTGCCTGCATCTGGTATTGGGGATGGCTCGATCATCCATCACCCATTAACTGTTTCTGCACCTTTCTGTGTTGTGATATGGTTTATTGAGTAATTGAAACAGTGATCGGCAGTGAGCAGGCACAGCAGGAGGCAAAGTGATGAATAAGGAAGTAGTTTAAGTAAACAAAAATCCTCACTATTCCTAAGAAGCTATCCCTGAGAGGATGTCTTCTTGCCAGTCTTTGGAGCATATAAATTGCTTAAAATGATTTCCTGCCTCTCCCAGGAGCTTCCCACCACTGTCATTCGGAAAAGAACAGTCCTTACCCACTCAGCTAAATATAGCCTAAATGGGTACCACATGGCAGCTCCAGGAGCCAGTCTTTCTACGATGGAATTGTAAAGCCTTTAAGTTTTCAAACACATCTTAACTACATAATTATGCACTGGTATCTTATTTGTAACTATAATTTTATAATTCAATGGCTTATGTTATGGGTGGGTATGATGGAAGTGCCCTCACCTGTAATCCTAGCATTTGGGAGGCTGAGTTCCAGGCCAGCTTGGGCTACCATGTGTTTTAGGTCAGCCAGACACCATCTATAAACACACACACACAAAACAAAACAAAACAAAACAAAAACCCAACACCAACAAAATACAATCTAAAAGTTTAAATAGTATTTTTACAAAATATATTCCACAATAGTGATAGTCAAACCCAGAGTAAAAACAAACCTTGCATTACAAAAAGGAAAAAAGAAAAGATATCTAAGGAGAAGGAAGAGACGTTGGAGAGATTGCTTGGTGGTTAAGAAGTCTTGCTACTCTTGTAGAGGACAGAGTTCAGTTCCCAGCACCTACATCAGGCAGCCACATGGGCATCTGCAAGCACATGTACTTGCACAGAGATCTATCAATAAAAATAAAACAACTGCAAAGCAGCCCTGGATGCTATAAAGTGGAAGTTAACAAGGAAATGTAATCACTTCTACAATGAACGGAAAGGCGTGCCCAGGAGGAGGGCGTATGAACATGCCATCCCAGCCGCTCACTGTTCACAAGACTCTGTAACAATGTCATGCAGGTTATTCACCACTGAACTTCTGAATGCACCTGGAAAATATATGATGTGCTTGTTTTCCAAAGTTGATGGCTTATTCGTAGCACAAAATTAAATTAAATCTCACATTTCTACTGTAGCACCAGCATGAGCAGATCACCAAGTCATACATGTAGTCATACATACAGTCCATGGTATTTACACATGTGAGCTGACGACAGAATGACCAAAAGCACTGCCTACCAAGATAAAATAGGCACGCACCACCTATCCCAAGCACAGTGTAAAAAATTGTGTTCTTCCATTACTGGCCCTGTTTTTAATACAACATTATTAATTTTTATAACAATACATGAGGATTCTAAACTCTAGCAGTAGGCATTTCCTCCTTCAGCTGCTTTACTAATTATTAATTATCCAACTAAGCCACAAGCATGTAGGGCTGGTTTTGCTCCTGCTGCAATGCACCCTGCTCTCCTCTGCGTGCTCTCTGCTCTCTGCAGGATGGCTCCATAGTAAAGGCCAAAGTTGACCTGAATTCAATCCCGACAGCTATGGGACAGGAGGAAAATGTACTCCTACAAGCTGCTCCCTGGTTTCCACATGTGCTGTGTGTGCCACATGAACATCCACACAAATAATTAAAATGTAGAGAAATTGTTTTTAAAGACATGGTTGAAGAAAGGCAGAGGAAGATGAAGAAAAAATGGGAAAGAAATGGGAGGGAGAGAAAAAAGTGACATAAATCTAAGAATGATGTGGATATTGTGATTTTTCCAGAACGAGTGACAGCAAGTGCACATTCAAGTTAGGGTAAGTTGTATATCCATAAAACCTCCTAACTTATGAGCATCTCTGAAGTCAAAATTGTTAAACTAGCCGGGCGTTGGTGGTGTACGCCTTTAATCCCAGCACTAGGGAGGCAGAGGCAGGCGGATTTCTGAGTTTGAGGCCAGCCTGGTCTACAGAGTGAGTTCCAGGACAGCCAGGGTTACACAGAGAAACCCTGTCTCAAAAACACCAAAAAAAAAAAAATGTTAAGCTAAGGTTTTAAACATGTGCACACAATGTCAAAAGTCCTATGAACTAGAGATGCTGGTATTTGGGGAGAGCTACACATTCCAGCAAAGCATCAGGTAGGCTGTGTGAGGTAAAAATCAAGGCTAGGTATGGCAGTGAGTATTGTTAATGTTGCCACTCAAGAGGCAGAGGCAGGTGGGTCTATCTGTGTAAAGTTAGGGGCCAGCCTGGTCTACACAGTGAGCTCTAGCCCAGCCAGGGATATATACTGAGACCCTATCTCAAAGGCAAAACAGTAACATAAACAACAAAAAGAAGCAAAGCAAAACAAAATCTAATTATTTAAAGCAATAAGAAAACCTATTCAAATGGTCTTCATTCCCTGCAGACAAGTAGGAAACATCTTATTTAGCCCTATGCACTCAAATGTGTAGCCAGAACATCTCTACCCAAGGGGGTTTCCTATGATAACACGTGGAGGGAGGTCCAGGAGTAAGAGTGAGATGAGAAGAATGGATTGTTACACAAATTAAATATACTCGCCTAAATTATCATTTACCCACTTATTATAAAAATAGTCATGACTAAGGAATACTCACTCTACAGTGTTTGAGAAGGCAGAGTTTAAAATTTTTGACCTGATCACAGAAGTGACCTCAGCCTCACAGCCAAAATGGTAGGTACAAAATGATAAACTATATCATATAAACACACAAGCAAACAAAAAACTGTTGCTTATGATTAATGGCCATTACAGGTAGTTTCCTGTAGAGAGCAAAAAGGTATATGCAAGTTATCTAGTTTCTCATGCAATCTCACAAATATTGTTTAAGAACCTCTCTGTGCCAACGACTATTAGAGGCACTAGATAGACTAAGGGCTCTTATGGTCTTATTTTGTAAATTACATGTCACCTTCCTGTGTATCTAGCTTTCTAATTAAGGGATGGAGAGATGGCTTAGAAGTTAAGAGAATCACATAGTAATTCACATCTATAACTCCAATTTTAGGGAATCTGATATCCTCTTCTGGTTTCTGAGAACAAAAGGCACACATGTGATACAGAGACATACATGCAGGCAAAACATCCATACAGATTTTTTAAAAAGCTTTTAAGTATATTTAACAATATATAATAAATATAATTATCTGATAATTATATTTAAATGAGAATTTATTTAATTAAAATTCAAATGTAATTGAAGTTTGAATAAATTTATAATTTGAATAAAATTAGAGTTTGAATAAATAACAAAAATAATATATTTAATCATTTCAATTTATACATATACTTTATATATTGAAAAGATATGTAATTAAATTTGCAGTGTTGCAGTGCAGTAAATGAGATACAACTTTATCTATGGCAGATACCTGCAATGGTACCCAGAAGTCTGAATTAAATATTCAAATTGTCCTCAGGTTCCACAAGGCAAATAGCCTACTGCATCCTCTCCTAGTGATGACATAATCCTAACCGTAAGGAGCATATGGGACAAACTGTTCCACTCTCAGCACATGAGTCAGTCAGCAGGAACATTTCCACAGCTCAGAATATCATCACTGTGGTACACACAAGTGCAAGAGGAGCTGCTCGCCACCCCTGCTACCAAGATAAAAACCCCTGGGTAAGAGAAATCCTCTATCAATATATAGGCAAGTGAGACGCAGAAGGAGCCTGGCCCCATGGAGAGGATGCTGAGAGCTAGTTACCATGGCCCAATCTGACAGTGACAATAACTATCAAGGTGACACAATGAGAGAGTACAAGGGGCACTGAGGCAAAGTGCACAGGCCAAGCTTGTGGGATCCGAAGTTTTCAGGTTCCAGTGTCTGGATGAAAACCCACACAGGCTGATGTGTTGGTACACATGGTCCCGACTAGGTAGTGCTGTTTTAGGAGTCTCAGAACCTTCAGGAGGTCTGGTCTAGCCAGAGTAAGTAGGCTCCAGCCTAGCGACTCTAAGCTAGGGTTCTTGATTGACAGCAACTTTGGAGTCCCCCTAGCGAGCACCCATTGACATGAAGGCTGCCGGATCTTCCTTGCCATCGAAGGCTGCACCTTCTCAAATGGTGTGGTAGTTTGAATAAAATGGCCTCCATATGCCCATGCATTTAAATGCTTAGTTGTCAGGGAGTGGCACTAATGGAGAAGGGGTTTTAGGAAGTGTGGCCTTGTTGGAGGAGTGTGTCACTGGGGGGGGTAGGCTCTGAGGTTTCCAAAGCCCAAGCCAAGTTTAGGGTCACTTTCTTCCTGCTGCCTGGAGATAGAGATGAAGAACTCTTAGCTACTGTACTGGCTGGTTTTGGGTGTCAACTTGACACAGCTTGAGTTACCACAGAGAAAGGAGCTTCAGTTGAGGAAATGCCTCCATGAGATCCAGCTGTAAGGCAGTTTCTCAATTAGTGATCAAGGGGGGAGGGCTCCTTGTGGGTGGGACCATCCCTGGGCTGGTAGTCTTGGTTCTATAAGAGAGCAGGCTGAGCAAGCCAGGGGAAGCAAGCCAGTAAAGAACATCCCTCCATGGCTTCTGCATCAGCTCCTGCTTCCTGACCTGCTTGAGTTCCAGTCCTGACTTTCTTTAGTAATGAACAGCAGTATGGAAGTGTAAGCCGAATAAATCCTTTCCTCCCCAGCTTGCTTCTTGTCATAATGTTTGTGCAGGAATAGAAACCCTGACTAAGACAAATTGGTACTAGCAGAGTGGGGTATTCCTGTGACAACCTGACCATGTTTTGGGGAGGACTGTGGAAGGACTTTGGAACTTTGAGCTAGAAGATCCATTCAGTGTTAAGAGCTTTGAGAGATGTTGTATAGGAGCTTGGAAGATAATGTTGAGAACAGTGTAGAAAATGGAGGCCTGGCTTGTGAAATTTCAGAGGGAAAGTTAAAGACTCTTTTCAGGGCCACTGTTATTTTGGATTGTGAAGATTCTGTGGTTCTGGTTAGCTGGGGCTGAAGAATCAGCTGTGATTAACAAGATACCAGAACTAGTAAAGTAAAGCCTTTGTAGTACTGGGACTATTGATGCTGGTTACCTGGAGCTAAGAAATTAGCAGTGATTAAGAAGAGACCAGCATCATTGGGTGACATCTTCTGGGAAGTGTTTTCTGAGAGCACAGAGGCTGTGTTCCAGAGATAGCCAAGGTTGTACCTTGTGCTGTGGCTGGACTTGGTAATGTGTGTTACCCAGGTGGTACTGGTTTTGAAGGCATGAAGGGGTCACGCAGAGCAGCTGAGGCTCGGCACTGTTAGAGGCCATGGAAGGCCATTGGTGAAGGTGCAGCCTCAGTTGCAATTGATGGCCCAGGACTGAAGGGGTCATGCAAAGGAGTTGAGGCTTGGCACCATGAAGAGAGCCTATGAGAGGCTATTGTTGAAGCCAAGTTACAGTGAAAGACAGCAGTGTTTCGGAGATGCCAGTACCATGAAATGACCATCAAGAACAGCAGCAGCAGTGGACTACAGGCAGCTGGAGCATAGGAGACAATGTGTGTGCTCCAAAGGGAATGGCTGGAGAAGTGACCCAAGCCCTTAGAGGAGCCCAGAAGATCGTGAGTTGGATCCCAGACAGTGGACGGTTGGAGTTTAAATTTTGCTTCTGATTGAGACTGTGCCCTGATATTTTTCCCTCTTGAAGGAAGAAAATATTTTAGTGGATCCCACAGTTAAGAGACTTAATTGTAAAAAGACTTTGGATTTTAAAAGATATTGGATATTTTTAAAGGATTTAACTTTTAATATGTAACAACTGTGGGACTTTTAAAGTTATTTAAGATCTTGGGGATGAATAAGAACTAAGGGTTGAGGCTTACTAGTGATGTGTTTGTATGTCAAGTTGACAAGGGGTCAATTGTACTGGCTGGTTTTGGGTGTCAATTTGACACAGCTGGAGTTATTACAGAGAAAAGACCTTCAGTTGGGAAAATGCCTCCATGAGATCCAGCTGCAAGGCATTTTCTCAACTAGTGATCAAGGGGGGAGGGCCCCTTGTGGATGGTACCATCCCTGGACTGGTAGTCTTGGGTTCTATAAGAAAGCTAGCTGAGCAAGCCAGTGGAAGCAAGCCAGTAAAGAACATCCCTCCATGGCCTCTACATCAGCTCCTGCTTCCTGACCTGCTTGAGTTCCAGTAATGACTTCCTTGGTGATGAACAGCAGTATGGAAGTGTAAGCCGAATAAACCCTTTCCTCCCCAACTTGCTTTTTGTCATGATGCTTGTGCAGGAATAGAAACCCTGACTAAGATAGCTACTTCTCATGCGCCATGAAAGACACCATGATTAAACCTCTGAAACTGTAAGCAAGCCTCTTTTATAACAGTTGTACTGGTCATGGTTTCTCTTCACATCAATAAAACACTGACTAGGAACTCTGATCCAGGCAGAACCTTCCTCCTGTAAGGAGTTGCTGTCAGTTATTCTGTCCAGTCAATCAGAAAAGTAAATACTCTACTTTCTCTACTCACACTAAATTACAGGTGGAAACATTAGCTGTAAGATACTCTGCTAAGCCACGATCCAATCCTAACATGGATGCTGTGAGTGCTAGGTACTCTGGCATTTACCGGAGCCTTCTAAGAGAGACGAATTACAATTAATTTTGTTTATTATTTTAAGTCACAAAAGGGCAGAGAAGGCAGGCAGAGCTGCTTGCATTTCATGAAATGCAAGAGTCTTTTTGTAGGTTCTCAGCAAGGTGGAAGGCTTGGGGGTCTCCACTGTATATCAAGACCCTAAATGAGGTGAATGCTGTCAAGCCTAGCAAGGTCTTATGGGTAACTGTTAGGATTTGGGGCTCAAAATATTGGCATACAGATCTGTGTTCACTAAAATTCCAAAATGCATGCATATTCCCCCCTCTGTCCCATCTGTCTGTCTCCCAGGTTGAACTTAGAATTTTCTTGCCTCTTATGTGCCCTCCATGCCTGGCTGAAATACTCTGAATCCTAAGGCAACCCTTTCAGCAAAGGAAAATTTAAAGATATTGATAATATTTTCTTCCCCCAAATAAAGTCTTGTATGTAGAGGGCCTAGCCAGTTAAGCTTCTGTTTCTAGAAGCTTGTCGCAGTTTTTGAAATCTTTGGCCCCTGGCCTCTCACGGGCCTTTCTTCTCCGCACCGTTGTGCTATGCTCTGTTCTTCTCCTGACTTGTAACACCAAGGGCTCCACAACTTACCCTGGGACTGCTGTAGAACCTCCCCTGAGACTTGGGTCAACACCAAACTCTCAGAAGTAGTGCTCCATCTTTCTGTGTGCTGATATCACCTCTGCCAGACCTCTAACATCCTTACAACCATCTGCCCCTCACTAACTGCCCTCTTCCCCTTTTTCCAAGTAGGCTCTGTGGTTCAGGTCAGCAAAAGTGTGGAATTAAACAACCACTCATTTATCTCCTCCTCTGGCCATCTTCCTATCTTCCAAATCTGGAAGAGAAAAATCTGACTTTTCCCCATGATGTCTCCTATATTATTTATTGCCTACATCCATGCTAGGCCATGTCCATACAAAAATTGATTATGCCAGAAAACTGGGTACAAGCAGTAATCAGTCTCAACTTCTCAGTATCTATCTATAATCTAGCTGTCTGTTTGTATATCCATCCATCCACCATTCTGTCCATCCATCCATCCATCCATCGTATCCATCCCTATCATCTCCCACTTACACAGGCTGGGAGGAGCCCTTTACTAACCTTCCCTTGGGTGGAGGAGCCCTTTACTAACCTTCCCTTGGGTGGAGGAGCCCTTTACTAACCTTCCCTTGGGTGGAGGAGCGCTTTAGTAACCTTTTCCTTGGGTTGATTGAGTATTTGTGACTCCTGTCACTCAGTGTTTAGGTCCAAGAGAGTGGGATAAAGAACAATGCCACTGGGCAGATTTAATTTTACTCATTCCTGACACTTAATGGCTTCAGTATAATTTTCAAGTTGGAATGTAATGGATCCAGGCAGTGCTGGGGATTGAACCCAGGGCTGTGTTCATGTGTGCAGTGTGCACATGGATGCTCACCACACATAAGCACGTGGAGGCAAAAGGTTGCTACTGTGTTTTTCTCTAACAAACTGGACTATTTATTTTATTTTAAGGCAGGGCCCATCATTGAATCTGGTGTTCAATGCTCCATTAGACTGGCCAGCCAGTGAGTGCTCTGCCACCACTTAATCCAGCCTTATACTCTGCCACTAGAACTAAATTACTAATTTATAATTCTACTAATCACAACATTTTTTACAGTAGGTCTGCTTTGTAAACCTATGCCTTCTTTGCCTTTGTAAATTCTCAATGTTTTAGTATACAAAAATGGCTGACTAACTGAAAACACTAATCTCCTAAATATTATTGGGCCTATTTTTTATTAATGCAATAGGAATGCACAGAGCACAGGACATATTTCTTCTTGGTTAATCTTCTTACATTTCAAAATTAAAATCATGTCACATATGTGAGGTGATTAAAGAGAAACTTATAATCTGTAAAATATTTTTTACAAATAATAACTTACTTATTATTTATTTTATTTTTATTATTAACAAATAAAGCTATTTGCAAATAATTTATTGATGGTAATGAATTATAAATAGTAAATGATAAGTAAATTATTATTTACAAATAATAACCTAAACACTCTGTAAAAACATTTGAGATCTGCCACTATAGAGGAGCATTGGCTCTTCAACCCAAACACTCCATGGCTAGAGATATTTTATACACATAGACAAAAATGTTTACTGAAGCAATAAGAGACAGCCTCAGGAAATGGCAACTATCTAAATAGTTATTAGAATAGTGAGTTCTTCATACAAGTGATGGAACCCTTTATCCAATAGTTCAAATAATGACAATTCAGCCAGGAATGATAGTACATGACTTCAATCCCAGCACTGTATGTAGGAGGCAGAGGAAGGCACATTTCTATGAGTTCAAGGTCAGCTTAGTCTACACAGCAAGTTCAGGGCCAGCCAGAGCTACAGCAGAGACCCAGTCTAAAAAACAACAACAACAAAAACCCCCCAAAAAAACCAAAACAACAAAACCCCAAGCAAACAAACAAAATAAAGGCAATTTACACTTGATTTATATCTATCAACATTGTTAGAGTTCATAAATAAAAAAGTGCAAACCAAAGTAGATAATCATATGTATTTTTAAAACTGAGATCCATATGGTGTCTATGATTAGAAACGTGGGGAAATCAAAATACAGACAGATAGACAAGATGTGTATCAACGGAGGACATGGTGGCTCTTGGGAAAGGAAAAGGCGCACAGAGCACTTGGCTGCAGGGGCAACTGTGCTTGGGACATCTGACTTCCCTAGGGCTCTGAAGGGAAATGGCGATGGACCTGCGTCTGACTCAAAGCCAGCCAGGGTGGCCACTAGGGATACAGCACTCTGAAGGCAGAGAAAGGAGGGACCCTGGGCTTGCTGGTCAGCTAGCTTAGCCTCATCAGGAAAGGCTAGACCAGTGAGAGGTCTTGTCCGAAAACTCAAAGTGGATACCTGAGGTTGACCTCTGGCCTCCACACTCATGTACGCACACGACGTGCACTCACACATAAAAGCAAAAAAAAAAAAAAAAATAGTACAAGATTTAATTTTACTTTGTAATATTTGAGTAGCAAAGGCAAGTCAGGAAACCTGAAAATGAGGTATCTCACACATCCCACCAGGCCCTGTTGTTCCTAACTGATAGAAGAGGTCCAACACTTACAGACTACAACACCACAGACAAGATAACTGTGGCATTCAGTTTTCAATCTTGTGGCCTGGCAGACCCCTCCCAAGGCTTCTATGGAACTGTTAACATGCCCTTAGGCCACTGCCTGGCACATTCTCCCCAGCCAGTCAGCTACCAGGGCTCTGTCAGTCACAAGCCCACTGCAAGGTGGAGCCAAGCAGTTCCAGAAGCCACTGTCCCCAGCCCTGTGCTAACTGTTCAATGTTAATTCCATCCCTGGGGGAAATAAGTTTCTATGATAATGGAGGGAAGAGGGTGCTTTTTCCAAAGCTCTAATGAGCTGTGCTTTTGGCAGAGCCAGAGGCTGGTGGGCTCACTCTGAAGCCATGGCCATTTTACTGATGCCTTATGAAATTACCTATGCAAACTGGATTTCAGAAGCAAATTACGTATGCAAACTGCAGCCACCTCTCTCCACTAACTCCAGTCCTCAGACCTCATTCTTTCTCCAATTCAAGTCATCTTACTTTGCTACTTCACTGAAAGACAAATTTCATTGTCAGGCTCATTTTCAATTAACTATTACATAATACTTCCTGTAAACTCTAGTTCCTTTTTTGTGTAACTATCATATTATACACAGCAAGTAATTTAGAAGGCAGCCTTGAAAAATATGGCACTACCATTTTCAAATGGATGTGTGCAACTGTCCTTGTACATGCTTGTGCACTTGCGCATGCACACACACACATACATACACACTGGACGGGGGAGGAGAAATTCAGTTGGCTAATCTGGGCTCTCTTAAGTCTCTGTATTAACCAGTATTAGAGGGAGAGAAATAGATGCCCTTCACCTAGTCAATGCTCAATCGAGTTGGTTCTCCTCCTGGATTACTGGCTAATGATCTGGGGTTCGTTCCCCAAAGCCTTTGTGCCCATTGTCCTTGTGGCCGGAACTATATAATTCACTGTTTATTGTCTAAACAGATGCAAATTAGGGTACAAATTATTAGTGTGAAAAAAATAATTACAAGCTTTGGAAAACTTTGAAAAGGGCAGATGGCTTTCAAGGTAGCTTTAGGATTAGGCTGAGAGGGAGAAAACCCAGAGACTTGCAAAACCACTTTAGGGACCCTGATACTAAGACTCTGGGGACAATGACGGGCGTGGCTTCAGACCAAAAGCTAACTAGAAAATCTATCCTCAAACTCACAAAGGCAGGCCTTGGCCCTACACCAAAAGTCACAATCAAAGGCTTACTGGCCCCTGTTTCATTTTTATAGTAAGCCTGCTTTGCCTGGCTTTGAAATGCATCAATTGCTGGTAGCCCATCCTGGTGGAAGAGGGTCTAATACGCTTTGGTCCACTCAAGTTCTTTCCCAGCATCCGATGCTAGGATCACTTCTTTCCCAAGGAGTGTGCACTGCCTGGGGTAACATGTCCTAGTTAATGACACACGAGGAACAGAACTCTCATCACTCAATGACCCGAGTTTGCCTGGCTTTCTGCGTTCCTTTTTTCTCCCCTTTCACCACTCTGGGAGACAGTATCATTAAATGGTGGCCCAGATCCTGAAATCCTCCTTCCTCCTGCCCCTGACAACCCCAAATCAAACAGAGACCCAGGAGTCCCACAGGTCTACCTGCTGAATCCTCCCCCCCACGCGTCCCTGGCAGAGCTCGACCTGGCTCTGGCAATGGCTTTGCAGCTTGTTTTCTTCATCCCGCGCTTACGTGTGCTCCACCACTAGAATTAGCTTTTTAAAAACAACAACAACAACGTAAAGTCTAAATTTTATCAGAAGGGTGGGTGTGGGAGTGTTCTTTTGTTCTAGTATGTGGGTACTGGGACCCAACTTGCACTGTAAGCTCTGGCAGCCTATATGAACTTAGAACCTGAAGCCTAGAATTTGCTTTCCACAGAATAGCTCTTACATCTACATTACTCTTCTACTAACACCCACCAAACTACCTCCCAAGGGACAAGGCTACAAACTGGTATCTTTGCACATAATAGGAATCCCCCATCGACACATGTCAACTTCTTAGTTCCTTCCAATACATAGCTATCTATCTGTGCAGTTACAGGGCCACTTCACTCCTAACAAAACACAGGCCTGGCCCCCAGACTGCTTCCCTAGTCTGTCTCTAGGCAGCTCCTCTGCCAAACCTCCTTTTCCAAGGCTCTGGGTTCAAGTCCTGACTGACTGACCAACCCCAGAAAACAATTCAATTCTCCTGAGTCTCCCCTCCTCCCTCTGCTGACTGAAGTGATGACAGTGCCCATCTTCCGGGCTCATAGGAAGGGTGAGGGGAACCCTCCGCAAGGAGGTCCTCCAAAAGGGCCACATATCCGTATCCTTGTGGCTGTGAGATGCTCACATTTTGCCATCACCCCACCTCCTATTCCCTGCCCCCACCACTTCCATTCCTAATCAACAGTGTGGCTGTAACTGAAGGCAGAGCTTTCAGGAAGGGATTGAGGTCAGAGGAGCAGAGTCCTACTCTGACTTCCCCTGGTGCTCAGAGAAAAGGCCACATAAGGACTCATTAAGGGTATGGCCCTCAGTAAGCCAAAGAGAACACTGTTGCTGGAGCCTGACCATGCTAACTCTCCACCGCGGAGCCCTAGCCCCCAGGGCTGCTGGGGAGTAAATGTGTTCCCCAAGCCACCCCGCCCTGGGCATCTTGGTAAGGCCTAAGCTGAATCATACACCCACTGTTTCTCTTCTCATGACGAGACTCGAAAGTATACATGCTGTGCGGATCTGCTGGGTCTTTGAAAGCAGAGCATGAGTCTGACTTACTTCTATCTCTTCCCAGGATGGGCCAAGGTGAGCTTAACCCAATAGGTAGTCCATAAATATGTAATTTATAAATAGAAATAATGTTGAAGTTTCCATTTTTTAAAAAGATTTATTTATTATTATACATAAGCACACTGTAAGCTGTCTTCAGACGTGCCAGAAGAGAGTGTCACATCTCCTTATGGGTGGTTGTGAGCCACCATGTGGTTGCTGGGATTTGAACCCAGGACATTTGGAAGAGCAGTCAGTGCTCTTATCCACTGAGCCATCTCCCCAGTCCCAAAGTTTCATTTTTTTTTAAAAAAATATATTTCTATAGATTTTGATTTTTAAAAAAAACCTGGACATAGTGTTTCGTCAGGAGACAATGTGCATGTGAGTGGCGTGCCCAAGGAGACTAGAAGGGGGCATCAGATCTCCCTGGAACTGGAGTTACATGCAGCTGTGAGCTGCTATGGTTGCTGAGAACTCAATGTCGGTCCCTGTGCAAGAAGAGTAAACAGTATGGAGAGTGTCTAATAAATGTTAGGATTAAAACAATTGAGAGATATCAATTTGAACTTTTACCTAATTATACAGATTAAGCACTTAAAGAATCAAATAGGTTTAACATATACAATTTATCACACTAATGAGAAAATTGTAATTATTTCGTAATATTTTCAAGAAATATTATAAAGCACTAACAGTAACGCAATGGTGAGTGGTTGAAAACTCTGGTCCAGGATAAGGAACAGGATATGCATGTCTACCTTCATCACCAGTCAGTCAACACAGCACTAGAAGCAGCAGCCAGAACAAAAGAGTAAGAAACAGAAATGAAGGTATTCACTGGAAAACAATAACATCATTGCTATTCACAGATGTATGTAGAAAACCCTAAAAATTTCACAGAACTGTTGGAACTAATAAAAATTTAATAATAAAATTACAGTATATAAATAATATAAAATCAGTTTCATTTATATACACTGACAATAAAAAACTTACAATGATATTTAAAAAGAAATCCCATTGACTGTAGCACCAAAAATATAAAGATACTTAGAAATAAAGTTAACCAAGTGAAAAACTTGTATGAAGAAATCTAGAAAACACTAGACAGAAATGAAAGAAGTTGCCAGTATATGGATGGAAAAGATGTCCCATGTTCATGGATTGAGATATTAATGTGTTGCCCAAAGCCATCTACAAACTTAACATAATCACTGATAAAATGCCAATGGTATATTTTTGCAGAAAAGAATCCATCTTAAAATCATATAATCTCTGACTCCAAGTAGTCAAAACTAGTCTTTACATGGACAACGCTGAACGTCACACACTTCCTGACCCTAAATCTCCCTACAAACCAGACTTAGCAAACAGCCAACAGCATACAGGCAGACTATAGAACCTTGGAGCAGAAATAAATTCCAGGGTGTGTGATCAAATGACGACCAGCAAGGAAGCCAAGAAGAACACTCAACTGAGGACAGAACAGCTTTTTATTTTATTTTAACTGGGGACAGAGGGAGGTCCTGGAACTCATGGTCTAAACCAGGCTGGCCTTGAAATTAGAGATCCGTTTGCCTCTGCCTCCTGAGTGCTGGCATTGGGTACGGTGTGTGTCACCAGCAAAGGAAGGGTACTCTTTCAACAATCTGTCTAAAGGCTAGAGGTTAGCTCCTCAGGTCTCAAGTGTCAGCCCTCTTTTCTTGTCCGTCCTTCTGTCTGTCCGTTTGCTTAGAAGAGTCTCTTCTGTGCTGGAGCTCTCTGACTGAAGCTAGGCTGGATGGCTACTGAAGCCCGGGAGGCCCTGTGCCTCTGCCTCCCAGCACACACAGTCACACCCAGCCGTTTTGCATGCGAGCTACCAGGGATCAGCTGAGGCCATCATGCTTGCATGGCAAGAGGTTTACTAAGCAAGCTGTCTCTGCAGCCCAACAGTGAGCACATATTAACCACCTCACCCTCATTCACTGCCATGCTTTGCCCACCAACAATTACAAGGGAAGGGCAGCAGTCTGCTACATGGGTATAAGCCTGCCCAACTCTACTCAGGCTCCTCTCAAGTTTTGCTATTCATGTTCAGTTATTGCTACACCCTGGTGGACATCTGGAGTTGTTGCTATGTTCTGAAAATAGTTCTGGAGGTAAAATACCAATCATTTATTTTCCCCCAAATCATTAACATGTATTAAATACCTTTCAAATACATTACCACTAGTTCTTGTTTATTCTCTGCCTTAGCACATATGAGTAGATAAGCAATCGAATCACTTTTATCCTTTGCAATTAGCACACAGAGAGAGCACTGATATTTACTTTCCAAAGGTGAGAGCCAAACCACATGTGCCAACTAACTGCAGTCCTTCCAACCAGGACTTGAAAACTATGGAAATTGGGGCTGGGGAGATGTGGTTAGGAGCATAAGATGCTTTTCCAGCGGACCTGCATCGATTGCCAACACCTACACGGTGGCTCACACCCATCTGTAATTCCAGTAGTAGGGAATCTAAAGCCCTCTTCTGGACTCCACAGGCACCAGGCATGCACACAGTACCGAGTCATACATACAAACAAAAACGCCCACCCATGTGAACAAAGTAATAAAAGTAAAGTAAATTTTAAAAAAGCAACAAAACTGATCAAGGTATTTCATTATTTTTACCTTTAAGGTAAATATGTGGCAATAACTTACAAACTGTGTCAATGCTTTTATAATTTAAAATATCCATCTGTTGATATGAACAATTCAAATTAGACCTCTTGTGGAGATCTCTCCCTCTCTCCCTCTGTCTGTCTGTCTGCCTCTCTCTCTCTCTCTCTCTCTCTCTCTCTCTCTCTCTCTCTCTCTCTCTCTTTCTCTCTCTCAGTTCAAAGTGAAGCTGGATACCGCATGATAAATCTAAGTTTCTTGGGACAAAGTCTGGGCTCTGTAAGTGTCCCTGAGACAGCCACACATTTCCTGTAGAGCATCTCAGGAGAACATGGGTCATGAAAACTCCATTTATGTTTACTTCATTAGTCTGAAAATTCATTCCTCCACCATAATTTCCTAGACATTAATAGCTCTGTGATGAGTTTTTGTTGTTTTGCAACCTAAAATTATCCTATTCAGAGGAAAGCTCCCCTGCTTCATTATCTTCTCTCAAAAGCCCATTCCAGGCCCAAGACATGAGAGGGACTGTGCAGCCCATCCGTGTCCCCCTTCTGTGTTACTGGTGAACTTCACCAGTGGTGATTGTTTCAGAACAAGAAAGAACGAACATCTGAACTGTCCCCCTCTGCAGGCCCAATGTCAGTCGAGCTCCTTGGGCTGACGTCTACTTCTGTGGTCTCTCCGCTCATTTTGCTAGTTTATTTTTCTGTGTTATTTCAAGAGAGTGAATCCTAGCTCACTCTGCAATTTTCATAATTCAAGCAGCTAAGGGTATCATCAATCATCAATGTGGAAATAACAACAAAAAATTGGATCACATATGTGGTTGACAGCTGAAGCAAATGGCATTTCAGATGTGAACAAAACTCTTTTTCTAAGCAATTAAACAAACGTGAAACTGTGACGTGGAAGTCAATTACTCCCAACCAGTGTGGGCTAGGGTTAGGGGCAGGCAGCTCCATTCTAGAGTCCTGTCCCACCACATGGATCTGATGAGCTCAACCCCTGCTTCAGGTTGACTTCAACCAGAGAAGGCGAGTGGGATTTGTAAGACAGAAGAGTATCAAGTTCATTTCTTGATATTCCAGCGATTTCCCTGACAAAGCATAACTTGAGATTTTGCAATTCACTGCTCAGAATGAGGGGTGGATAAAAAAGCTACTCAAAGCCTGTCACGGTGACTCATCCTACTGGGAACAACCCTAAAGAGGCCACACAGCACAGACTTGACTTTAATCAACTGCTTTTTAAAGGAGTCTCTATCACTTAGCAAATTCTACTTGAACTTGGATGCAAAATGTTGTGTTATCCCCCAAGTCATGCTAGAACTGCACTAAAAAGCCTCACTAATGCTGAGGTCAAGGGATAAGGCTCTTTGAATCTGTGTGTCCTTGATGGTAATCTTATGGTAGCTTTACATTAAGTAAAACTCAGGGAGCATGGGGTAGAGGCAAGGCAGGACACAGCCCTAAAGCAGACCTGGTATTTATGTGGTGAGACAAGCCGGGAGATTTTTCCAGAAACACTCCACCCAGCAAGGAATCTTGATGTGCGAGGGTATCTGTAAGAACAAGTTGAGCTAACATGCAGCTGATGTCACACTGTGAGTGACAGCAGAGGAATTGCTCTTTTCTATAGGAGGGGAGGGGGGGGGGTTGGGGGACTGTCATTGCTTCTAAATACAAGTAGGGCAGAGTCACCACTAGGCCTATCCCCCACATGAGAAAATGGTCCTTTAAGGCTATGTAACTTTTTGGCAAATGTGCCCTCCTTTCTGGAGATGTGGGCCTTTTAATTTTAAAAATCTGTGTCTTAATTTGCATGACGACATTTAAAAAAGCTTACTGGATACCTGGGAGAAACATTGTTAAGTCAGTGCCCTGACTGACCGAGGCTCAAAGCTGAGAAGACTAAAGCGACAACAGGTTAGAGAATCCAGGCTTCTGAAACAGACTTTAAGGCTAGCGAGGCCCAGGGCCCGCAGTTTGATTCTGCATTGGGTAAGAAGGAAGGAGGGACCCTTCCTTCTTAGGGAAGGCGGGTGCCTCTTAACATGGCTCTGCATGTACACAGTAAGGGACAGGAGAACTAGGGCTGACAATGCTTCTAGGAACTATTTGGGACCTAGACGTAGCGTGTGTGTGACCAGGAAAAACTGATGCTTCAGATGACTAACCTGTGGGCTCTCCATGCCCCAGGGAAACTTGTACCTATGACCACGGACGTAACTGAGGTTCCTCATCCTCCACCAAGCTCAGACAGCCACAGCTTCACCTTGGGCAGACTCCCGCTTCTGAAGCCTGCTCGTGAACACGGACCGTGCTGCTCTTCTCAGCCCTGGCCTCACTACAGACAAGAAAGCCTGTCCTGAACCTCCAGGTCTTAGTGTTTCTCGTTAAGGCATTAAGAAACCCGTGGGACCACTGGCACTGACCCAAGCTATTCTGCCATGTGTGAGCTCTCTATCACTTCAGCGGGACACGCCACGGATGCACGCAATCCTGCAGTGTGTGAGCCCTCTGGACTCCATCCCACACTGTCACATGTTAGCACCTCTTGAAAATTATGAAGATATAAAACTGCTTTGATTATCTCTGGAACCGATTTCTATTTACACAGAAATGGATATGACTGCCCCTGGTTCTCAGGGAGACTAGTTCCAGGTCTCATGGCTCAGATGCTCAGTATTTCCGATAACCCATGTGCACCTTCCATAATAGCCTTGAGCCACCTAGATTACCTATAATCCTATAGAGCCACAGCATTGCTCCATTTGGGTCAATTCAGCACAATACTTGATGCACAGAAAATGCTAACTTTGTCTTCTAGAAATTCCTGGGATTCTTCCCTATCATGTATTTTCAGTCCCTGGTTGGTTTATCCCTAGGCTGTAGAAACTGTGAGCACAAAGAGTCACCACATTCATTGCAACATTCAAAGATATGCTTTGTCATGGTTTGACAACTGTGTTCCTAACAGCCGAACTGCTTGTGGTTTGAGGTGGACACACACCACAGCACCGCTACGCTACATTTATTTGTATCATATGCTAGGATTTAAACAGTATATTATAACCTCCTTTAATATATTCAACATCCCATACATTACCGAAGACATGAAATGCTGAACACCAGTAAGTGCAATTATTCGACTTTTTTCTTTTGTCAACTTCTGAAGTGTTTGTAGAAGTTTTGTTAAGAATATTGGGAACTGGTTGTTTTAAACAAGATTTTTATTATTTTTAATCATGTGTTTATGTATGTGTCACTGTGTGGGTGTATGCACATGAATGCAGGTGTCCAGAGGCCATAAAATGCTGTTAGGTCCCCTGGAGATGGAGCTATGGGTGACTGTGAGTAACCTCACATGGGTTTGGGGAACTGAACTTAGGTCTTCAACAAGAGCAGTACACTACTCTTAACCACTGAGCCATGTCTCCAGCCCTTGGTTCTTATTTTTTAATTTTACTCAGATACTAATAATGTCCAACTGCCTTGCAAAACCCTTCAATTCATCATCTAAGTTGAATGCCTAGGAGGGGCAGGCTTCTACAACCTTGACTGGAGGTAGGATTTCAAGATACAAAGTGTTCGCCAAGACATCTGGTCAGGGTATAGCCCGTGTTCTTAAACGGGAATTTGGTTATTTTGACACTCCCCTGACAAGGGCAGCCTGGCCTATGGCAACAATACCATTTCTTTAGTTCCCTCCCTTGCCCAGCCTGGAGTCTCCCTCTGTTAGGATCACCCCATTTTCTATTAACATAGAGCAAAGGACTGCAATGTCCTGCTGCTGGTGTGCACGGCCCTGCCACTGTCTACCTGTGTGCAAAAGCTTCTCACCATTGATATCCAAACCCTTCAGAGCACGGCATGGGTCCTGACTGCACATCCTCGGTGAGAGGAGGCCAAGCATCAGTGTTTGGGAATATATGTTATTTGGATTATGAATTTGTTTTACTTCTTTATACCATAGGATGCTTCACGCGACAATCTTATTTTCAGACCATAAAGGGGGATCATAAACTGCCTGCCATCCAAAGAGGGCACAGGCCTGATGGAAGAGTCGAAACAGGAGCTACTCTCTATTTATGGGAGGTAGAACTAAAACTGTAGGGCTGTTCTGGTCTGCCTCATATAGGACCAGGAGGCATGCCTACAGCAGGTGAGGAACAGGAGGTTTGCAGAGCTCCCAAAGGCACTGTACGTGTGTGTGTGTGTGTGTGTGTGTGTGTGTGTGTGTGTGTGTGTGTGCGTGTGTGAAAGAGAGAGGGTCTGTGTGTAAGAATGTGTGTATATGAGTATGTGCAGTAGTGTCTGTGTGTGTGTGTGTGTGTGAGAGTGTGTGTGGCTGTGTATGAGTGTGTATGTGTGGGTAAGTGTGTATATATGTGTGTATGAGTATATGTGTGTGTATGAGTATGCATGTGTGTGTGCATGCATGTATGTTTGTGTATAATTTAATTATAATTAATAAATAAGATTTTAATATATTAAATAATTTTTAAAAATTAGAGACATATGGATTAACAAAGTTATTAATTTTATAATAACTAGATATGCCATGGCATGTTTGCAGAGGTCTGAGGACAGTTCTGTAGGGTCAGTCCTTTCCTTCCAACGTGGCATGGATTCCGGGAATCACACTCGGGTCATCAGCCTTGTGCAGCATAGGTAGCATAGATACATCCATCTACCTTGTGCACGACCTCAGCGACCTGCTCTGGCTGCTGTTGGTTTCCAGTATTCAATCATTTATCAAAAGGTAAGAATGCATATCCAGTGATCTCTGGCAACTTTCTCGTGAGGCTTGCTGCCTTTGTGATCTTCATTCCTATGACTCTTGTGTTTCTGGCTGTGAGCCTGGCCTTTGCCAGCTGAGTCATCTCTCCAGCCCATGTCTGTGGCTCTCAGCACATCCCAGAGGCAGGGCCACTGAAATGAATGAGCAACCTTGCTGTTCCTGAGGCTCCTGCCTCCATGTGGAGTGGCGGAGATGTGACACCGTCATCTCTCCTCACCCTGGCTCAGCTGTGCCCCATGCATAGAATCTGGGGTCCTGTTGAAGGAGATCTCTGCAGAGCAGGTCTCTGCAAGGAGCTACTAAGTAGAACAGACCAACCAGGCCATGGGCTTTTGTAGAAGCCTTCGGGGTGGGGTGGAGAAGAGGCCCAAGGAAACAGGCTTGCTGTTAACACAGGGTTGCCAGAGGGATGAGAAGGTGCCTGGTGGGGAGGTACTTTAATACTTCTGAAACCTCGCAAGACTCCAGCACTACAGAGCCTGTGTGCACAGAAAGCCTCTATGACAAGAGTCCTTGCCTGCAGACAAGAGGTAAGGATGCCAACGCAACATGGGGAAGGATGAAGGTAAGGACAGGGCCAGAGAGACGGTTCATACGTAGAGAGGCTTGCTGCCAAGCCTGACCTCCTAAGTTCAATCCCAGGGACCTACACAAGAAAACCAACCCCAAAGGTTGCCCGCTGACTTTTAACATACACAGACACAATAAGTGTGTAATTTCATTATAACTAATAAATATAATAAAATAATAATAAATAATTTAATAAAATAAAATAGACATGTAGATTAACAAACTTATTTTATAATAATAAAAATTTAAAAATAATAAAATGAAAAAGATACGGTAGGCTAAGGATGGAAGCCAAGTGAGCACAGGGAAGCCCACGTCAGGCTGGGTAATGCCGGCTGCTCTGGTGCATGGCAGGGGGAAGGGCAGTGGGAAGGAGGCTGGGAAATGGGGCTGGAGCACAGGAGCTCTGAGAGCAACCAGGATCTGGTGGTTTGGGAAGGAGTCCCTGGGTGGCAGGAAGTGGCTCATGTACTGCCAAGAGAACTCACCCCAACAGCAGATTTCTTCAGTGGGTTCTCTTCTGTAACTTTTACAGCCTCGGCAGTTGAAAGTAAGTACCGTTCGTGTTCAAGAGCCAAGTTTGGTACCCAGTATCTAGGCCAGGAAACTCAATTCCAGTTCTAGGGGAATCTGACACCCTCTACCGGCCTCTGAGGGCACCTGCACTCACATGTGCACATACCCACCCACACATATACTCAACTAAATTAAAACTTATCTAAAAAAAAAAATAGACCAGAAAAGTCTCCACAGTACACTGTATCTCTCTCATTTTCTTAGCCTCATCTAAGCTCCATTAACTGCACACAGCTTCACTCCACTGAGTTAGAGGAAGAATGTTGTCTAACTGAAGTAGCCATTAACATAGTAGAAGGGGCTCAAGACGATACATACTTTCTGGAGGTGCATCCTTAACTGTGAATCTGCACACTTGAGTGTGTGTACACACGTACGTATGCCTGAATGCACTCATGCCACAACCTAAGGTTTTGGGAGGTAGGTACTTATGAGGGATTATTAATTTCCTCTAGGCCCTCCCACTATTCTATGGGCAAATATATGTTTTAAAAGAATTCCACTTCAGCTAAATGAATCCTGAAGGAGTATTTAATCAGGACACTTTCATAAATTACGTCAGGAAATCAAGCGGAGCCTACGGACAGCCACACCACTGAGGGGAAGAAGACAGAAGAGTCAGCAGATGGACCTCCTTCACTAACCTCACATCACTTTGCTTTCATCTCTGTATCTACGGATTTCTCTACAGACTCTAGAAGTAAGGATGAGCTATCCTGAACACCCAAGACGCCCATCCTCGCAGTGTCCTGCCGTTCAATGATCTGACACAGTGTTGGGCAGGGAGAAAGCCTGGACCCTACCAGCCCAACATCTCCTACTTTGAATTTTCCCAAGAATGTCTACGGTTTGGACCTGGGGTCAACAGACTTGACAAAGGCTAGCATTATGGCCTCTTCCACACCTTCCTTTTGATGAAATTGTGATATACAAGCAGCTACAGGCCAGCCATGACCACAGGAGTGGGTCTGCGTCCAGTAAAACTATATTTGCAAAGATAGATAACAAGCGAGACTTGGCCTGTAGGCCGAGTCTTTTCCAACCCCTGAATAACAGCAAACAATCCTCATAGCAATAATCCCAGGTCCAAAGTAACGCGCTCTCAAATCCAGCCACACCATGCGTGACTCTATAGCACGTTTTATACCTGTGCTGAGCAGTTTAGCATCTGTACATGCATTACAAACATATACACACAAACATTATTTACCACAAAGTTTTCTTTACTTTTAATGGTTTTTGCCATTTTATAATTTAAAATGGGAAAGAAAAGCAGAATTAATAATGTCACCTCTCTCTTCTTTCTCTATCACATCCTTACTTATTTGTGTGCATTTATCACTGGTAAATGTTTAATGACCAATGCACACTTTATCTGTCATGCTTGGGATTGAATGAAGAATTCTATTCATCCTCAGCATATTCTTTAATATGCTTATTATTTCAGTAATATCCACATCCAGAATTTGGTAGCAATACTGTCACAATAAGACCTACAAATGTAACAAAACAAAACAAAACAAAAACACCAAAAAGGTGCCCAGAGAAAGGTGGGAGTAGCTCAATTGGTCGATTGACTCCTAGCATGCATGCCACCCTTGATCCCTATACGACATAAACTGGACGTGGTGGGGCATGCTTGTCACCTCACCACACAGGAGGGATAGGGATAGATCAGAAGTATAGTCTGGACCTCTGTTACAAAGTTTGAAGCTAGCCTGGGCTACATGAGACCTTGTCCAAAAATATAAAAAAGATGTGCTGGTGCCATTAGGGAAGGAAGGAGGCTAAACATCCGGTAAGTTCTATGGAAATGACAAAGCTCACTGGAATTCCATATGTCCCTGGCCATCCTCAGCTTCATGTCTGCTCCATTTCCTACCAGCACCCTGACTAAAAACCATTCAGGTCAAAATTAGGAAATGACTGTGTGACATTAGGACCCAGGAGCCCCCAAGGAGCAGATTATGGCCATGACATCATAAACACACAATGTCTCAGGAACAGTGAGGTGATGCCTAAGAGAAAGCACTGACTCACAGGCAGCATGACCTGACAGGGTCGAGGGGAAAGCAAGACAGAATGAACCACCCATTCAACATCAGCTGCTACTCAGCCAACTGCAGTGTGGACGCTCCAAGTCTTCCCCTAGCTGGGTATCCAACTCCTCTCCCAGACTCAGCTTAACCCACACCATCTCTCACTTCTCCTTCTCAGCTTCCTCAGCTCCTCTCCTTCCCCTGGATTACTCCTGCCTCATCATGAAGTTCAGACAGTGTTTCCTTTGTAAAATGTCCTCTGGCTGGGCTCAACACTGGCTGGTGTACATTCCAGTGACCTGTGAGTGTTTCCTCACCTCGCTGCTGAAGTCAGTGCACAGCACAACACTGATACTCTCTCATGCACTTTCACCAAGGTTTGAACATGTCACAGAAGCCAACACGAGTTCAGTTTGTGGACTGTTGCATAAGAGCACTGACCTCTGGAACAGGAGTACCATCAACTTATAAACATGGCCTCAGGCTCAAAGCTGCAAAGTCCCAAGGCATTAGCCAGCCAGTTTTTTCTGACTGTCACAAAATACCTGACACTGTTCCTTGAGCTCAGTGCTATGGAGGTTCAAAGTCCTGGATCAGTTGATGCCATAGTAAGGGGTGGGGCTGGAGCTGGGGGTGGGGTGCACAGTAATACATGAGGGCTGCTTTTAGGAGAATAGAGCCATATGCCATGGGTAGAAGAAGGCTTACCCCTTTTGTGACAGACTTTTCAGAACTACCAGAGAGTACCACGAGAAGTAACCTCAAGCCCCCAATAACCTAACATCTGACTAGGTCCCACCTACTAAAGGTTCCCCTTCCAAAAGTGCCAAGTCTTTAACCATCTCCTAAAGGTTCCTTTTCTTCCAACAGTCAGGCCTTTAACTTCAACGGAACAGAGAGACACAACCACATTCACAGCACAGCACAAAGCTGTTCTGGTCTCTGTGCCTGGCAGTGGCTGAGCACCAGCCACAGGCATCTTGTCGTTGCGTGAGTTCTGCCATTTGCAAAAGGAATAGCTCTTAGCAACCTCCAACCAGGGTCTTGTTGACATATAAGGAGACGGTCTCTACTGTGCAGACATTTCTAATCCTCACAGGAACAACATCTGTGTTATACGATCCAGAATGTCTTACTGTGAGCAGTTTCTATGAGGTGGGCCATCGCACAAGCAGTACCTACTGATGAAATGCCTCATCTTAATGTAGCATGAGAAAATGACCTCTAAAAACAAGTTCTTTTAATGCTAGATACACAGTGTTTCTTTGTTCATCTGAGGAGAGCATTTTACCAGAAAGGGGAGCACAAGTCACTCAGAAGACAATGAAAAGGAAATCGCTAGGAATCTCGTTCCCTCCAGTGTGGATGAGCTGAGCCATATGGGACACTCAAACACTGTCAGGATGTCAATGCTGAGTTTCCAGCAGCCCATTTCTTAAAACATCATCTGGCCCTTAAATGTAGTGTATGAAGTGCTAGAAGTATGAAGAGCTAGACTGTCAAGATGACTCAGGTGGTAAAGGGGCTTGTCACCGAGCCCAAGGAACTCAGCTCGATCTCCAGGTCCCACATGATGATACCCACAGCACCCTCCACATGCACTAAATAAATAAACCAAGCAGAAGTAATTAAATTACAAATATCAGAGCTATCCACATAAAAGGGGCCTTCTGCCCTGTGCTGAACTAAGCAACAAGCATTGAGACAGCACAGCTTTCACTGTGTGATAGGTGATGCCAAGTTTCATGGATTCTTGTTAATACTAGGGGCTGCGGGGGGTTGGGGGAGGGAGGAGAGACAGACAGAGAGGGAGACAGACAGACAGACAGTGACTCTCTCCTGTATTCCAGGATCACATTCACTATGGAAACCAAAAGCAGCCTCAAGCTTCTGCTCCCTCTGCCCATCCTCCAGCTGGAATTGTATGCAGCCACCGCCACACCCAGGTCAAGTGGTGTCAGGAATTGAATCCAAGACTTCATGCACAGTGGGCAAGAACTCAACTGAGCCACATCCCTGTCCCTGCTCTCTTCCAGTTAGGTTTAACAAGCAGTCACACTGTGCTACGGGTACTATTACTACTACTTTTGCTTTACAGGCAATGGAGCAGGTTTTAAGAAACTGGAACGTCTGCATCCACAAAAGGGCAGGGCTAGCGCTGGACCCGGGTGAGGGTTGCCAGTCCCTGGACGTTCTTCTATGCAACCCAGCTTCCCGGCACGAATGTGGGAGGTGGGAGGAATGCAAGGTCTTTCCACATTCCAACACAGCAGATGGAGCAAGGGAAAACTGATAGGATAATGCTGTCAGTCATTCTGTCTTCTCTCCCTCCATCCCGACAGCAGCTTTGTACCCATGCTGGGAAATAAGGCCCGGGGCCGACTGCAAATATCGAACACACTTAGCAACAGAGAAGACTAGTGAGATCAAAGTCTGACTTAGAACAAGGTGCTGGGCCCTGAGGATGACAGAGTCTCCATCTCTGGCTGGGGGAGAGCAGTGAGAAGGCAGGCATGAGGGAATGTGCATGAACTTGGGCTTCACAGCAAACACATTACAGTATTTTTTTCTTCCTTATTTTCCGTTCCCACTGGAAAAGGCAGTAGACAGCTCCAAGCTACGCACTGCTTGGTCGTCTTCCCTACAGAAAAACTTCCATTCAAGATGCATCTCTGTGCTCTACGCAGAGCACCAGCCCTCCGTTGACAACCCATAGGCCTGGACAGTGCTTCTCCACCTTCCTAATGCTGTGACCCTTTAATTCCTCATGCTGTAGTAATCACCAACCATAAAATTATTTCCACTGCTAATTCATAACTCTAATGTTGCTACTACTAGGAATCGCAATATAAATATTTTTGGAGACAGTTTTGCCAAAGGGGTTGTAACCCACAGGTTGAGGATCACCGGGGAGATAAAGACTAGGTTGCCTGCCTTCAGTGTGGCAACGGCATTGCCGCTTCGTTTATATGGTTAGTTCCAGGCCAGCCAAGGATACGTAGTGAAAGCCTGTCTCAACAAATTTTAATTAATTATTTATTTAATTAATTAAAACCTACAAGCAAGCACTAACATAGTAACTTTTAAAAAATCTTCCATCAAAGCCTTTGATGAAGCTTAAATCAAACTTATATAGTGTGTGAATGTATGTGTGTGCTGTGTGTTTTAAATAAGACATTCTTAAGTTGTTCTTTCCAGAGCCTCAAGGTGAGAAGCTGACTTAAAAGGAAACAAGCTGTAGGGCCAAGGTGTGGGAGTTCAAGCCTGTAACCCTAGCCCTGAGGGGGCTGAGATAAGAGGAGCAAGGCTAGCCTGAGCTACAAACAGCACGCTATGTCTCAAAGCCAAAACAACAAAGTAAAGCAGACTTAGTGGAAAGTTCCTAGTTGTAAGAGACCTGCTTTGCGGTGGGAGTGCAGTGAGTGGGCTTGGTGGCAACCACCATTCTTTAAAGCCTAAGCATTCCTCACCAACACACTCTTTCTCCATCACAGCTACATCCCATCACACTGGGAGCCGCTCATTTCAATCTAAACTACGGGCCTGAAGAAACTCTGTGGTAGCCGCCCTTAAACATGTTGAGGACAGCTACTAGGCATTTGATGGCCAGGCAGGCTCTCAGGTAAGCCAGCTTGCTTTCTGAAGCAGAACACCTGGATGCTTTGAGTTCCCAAGGCTTCTTTCACAACAGGGCTTAGAGCTTAATTTTCAAAAGCAAACAAAAATTAACGCAACACACGTGATTCCCCTTCCATTCTCCCGTATTTTTTAAATCCCTCTATTTTCTTCTTACTAGATAATTCTTAATAAATCGGCTCTCTTGAAAGGCATCAGAACTCATCTTGATTTTAGAAGGATGAGGCAGAGATGGGTGATGAGAGTTTGGGCTGAAACGTTTTAAGTTCCTCTTCAGAGCGACAATACACTACACTGTCTTTAAATAACAAAAGCACCGGGAGTGTCGGGGTATATACAAAGGAGAGCGCCACACAAGGACCTGGCAAGGGTGCAGTGGGCTGTGCTCAGGTCACAAAGGCTGGCTGCCCCGACAGCGCGCGAGCCAGAGTCCCAACCCTGCAAGTGCCAGGCTCGCTGCTGCCTCTAATGCATCAGCCAGCCCCCTGGGCCAATGCGCGGTGGGAGACCAGGCGACAGCTTGAAAGCAGTGGAGAAATACTGGACACCCCTCGGAGGGCGGAAAGTGAGGCCGTACTGCGGTCATAGGGAGGGAAGGGTCAGCGCGGCGGGGGATGGGGTGGGGAGGAGGATGGGGCCAAGGCGCAGGGCAAAGGCTGCAGATAAAGCCCTGGGAAGCGAAGGGGAGCAGGGAAGAGAGCAGCCACAGGTCGCGAAGTGACCACCCGGTGCGCGCAGGCGGGGCAGAGAGTCAGGGGAGCCGGAGTCACCTGTATTGTTTGAAAAGCTGATCCGACTCCCTGAAGCCGTTGTTGAGAAGCATATTGATGCCAGCCAAGGCCAGCTCCGCGTCCTGCAGGGGCGCCGCTGCGGCGTCCGGGTCGCCGTCCTCCCTCCGCCGCGGCCACTGCTCCTCCGAGCCGGCCATGGGCACACGAGGCCTCGAGTGGGCCGAGGCGAGGTGCCGGAGGAGGCGGCTGCAGCGGCCCGCGCTCCCGGAGCCCGGCTCCGACCTGCGGGGAGCAGAGCACAGCAGCCGGCAGGGGGCGGGGATGGACGCGAAGGCGGAGCCGCCGCCGGGCTGCGGCGCGGGGAACGTGGGCGCCCGGCCGCCCCCACCCGCCGCCCGGGATTACTCAGCAGCCGGCTCGCGGCCACCCCAGCCGTTTCGGGTGTCTGCGCCCGCTTCGATCCAGGCGTCCCGAGCTACCTCCGCTTCCTGCAGCCCCTCCAGGCCCCGGAACCGGCCCCAGAGGCCCCCAGGCTAGCGCCCAGGCTGAGGACACCCACGGGAGGCCCCAATGGCCAACCCTCCAGGACAGGATGAACCCTGGACGCACTGGGAGGGGCAGGAGAGCTTAACTCGGGGTCAGAGAACTCCTGGTTTGCTGCGACGGAGCGCGGCTGGACACCCAGGTGGCTTTGGCTTGGGCCACGCGTGTCAGAACCCTTAGGAGTCCAGTGCCAGTCACTCCCAACTTCGTCCGGATCCCAGCCGGCCCCCACCAGGCCCAAAGCAGCCAATCCTCAAGCAGTTGGGCGGCAGGGGCGTGGCCTCCAGAACCTGGACCGCTTGCTAGGGCCCACCACCACCATTAGCTCCAGAGAGAGATAGGGATCCATATGCCACGTAGCTAAATGTTTAAAAGCTAAGAAGTAAGCTGTTAAGGTGTGTTCTCTTAGCACCCTGACGACTATACTCCCATGCCAGTGAAACAGAAAAGCTGTGGTTTTTATATAAGCAAATGTCAGCAAAACACCAAGGGTGATGATTTAATCAGAGTTAGAGTCTCTCTTCTGATGGTGAGCTGGTGGTTTCTGCGTGCACCATTTAGACACACACAAAAAAAATCGGTTTATGGGTTTTAAAAATGTTCTCTCCTTTACTTTTGCAGCCGTTAAACAATACTGTTACAACTAAGATTATGTTAATGCCGAAATGGACTATATTCCCTGCCAAAGAGCTCATTCACTTTAAATAGAAGAAACTTCCCTGCTGAAGGGCTCAAAGCCATTCATACTCAGATCTAGACATCACCCCAAATATAACATCCAACATTATAGTGAGCTAAGTACAAATGCACATAAACGCACTGTAATTTAAACTCATCACAAATGTTAGCTTTGTTATCTGTACCATTCCTTACAAGACCATCTAACTCCTATCTCATGCTCATCCATGACACAGAAAAGTAATGCCATAGTGGTCAGTGCTCAGCTGCAGCCTTCTCTTTCTCCTTTTTTACAGGATTCTTCTGCTCAGGCTGGCCTGCAACTCTTGGGCTCAGTCACCCTGACTGACCTCCCACCTAGCTAGGACAACAGGCCCATGCCTCAAACACAATGTACCATCCAACTGTTGTAAGATCATGCCAATTCTTTGAGACTTTGCTCTGTAGCCCCAACTAGTCCTGAATTCACTGCAGTCTCTTGCTTCGGCCTCTGGGTTGTGTAATTGCACATTCAGATACTTCTGCTGGGCTAACAAATTCCTAACAAGAAACTGGAATACTAACTACTAAATAAATACTAAGAAAATAAATACATGTCCACCTGAAAATAATATCTAATTTAGGAATCACGTCACTCATGCTGAGAGGACTTTACAAACTGACCCTTTAATTTTGACTTCAGTTGTAAGCATTGTCACTGACCTTCAGTGACATTCAGACTGCAACCTCTTTAGTTTTTTTAGTGTATTTAATGACATTTCCAGAAGACCTGAATGACATCTTGATAAGAATGGATGCTGAGGGCTCTGTAGCCACTGAGCCAGTAGAGAGCAGATCCCAAATGACACAGAAGACAGGGTTTCTTTAATAAACTTGGGTGTGCATACATTTTGATGAGCAAGTCATTAGATAGATCTTAGGGACTGTAAGTCCACATGAGGTTCCTGGCTTCATATCATCTACGGCATTCGGTGCTGAGCAGCCTGGCCATGGCTTCCCTTGCTCAGGCTGCCTGGACTTTGGACACGTGGAGCCTTCCACCTCAAGTCCTTGCACAAGCAAGGCAACAAGAGAGGTGACCCAAGAGGACAATGTCAAAATGTCAAAATGGGAGTCAGCTGTCCCTCTCCTACCTGGGGAAGGGGACAGAGCGCATTCTTCTGCTGCATTTATAGCTGGGGAAAGAGAGACAGAAAAAGAATTTCAAGGAATTTGTGACACAAGTTGTATTTGGGGCTCTGCAGTTAATAAGGAATCAGAAAGGTCAAAGTTATCCTTTGGGGCTAGTTTTATCTCAAGGGTTGTACAAACTTCGGGACACTCTTGAACAACTGGGGTGAGCAGCTGTCCTGCTCCCCAGCATAAACAGAGGGAGAAATTCACAGTGTAACACACCTTAGACACACACAGAGTAGGATTTAATCAGATACAAAATGATTAGGCTAGTTTTTGCATTATACTCAGACACTTGGAAATCTGCTCAGTGGTAAAAGATATAAAGAGTATTTAAAAGTGATGGGTGGGGCTCAGCAGTAGAGAGTTTGCTCCCCATTATGACACTGGAGGTTTAGTCTTCAGTAAATCCCCAATGTAAAGGGGATTCAAAGGCAGTCCCCAAATCCCAAGAGATCGTTTATGCAGCTGTGGCTCCAAAGGTCGCTCATGCCTGCACCTTCTCCTAGCAGGTGGGGAATTATGGTTGACTGCTATCTTTGATAAACAGTAAGAGCAGTTCACAGAGATATTTAAAAGGTCATGATGCATACTATAGGACATTGACAAGAAAGGGAAATCCAGATGAGTAACATTAGCAGGGTGTCATACACTTGACTCCCTGGGACTCATATACTCTCCTGCAAAATGAAGGGTCTTCAATGCACTTGACTGCACCAGATAGGATTTACCCGAGCGCATCCTTCAGCACTTGGGGGTGGGGGTTGGGGTGGGGTAGGAAGAGAAGGAAAGCTAGAACTGGAGGAAACTGCTCATTTCTTTTCTACAAACCCCTAGTGCGATTGGCCAATGTTTGACAGTGCTGCATCTACCATCATCCTAGAAACGAAACTGCAAGTGTTATTTCATCACACACTGCTGTGGTCACTTTGTTACAATAACAGAAACCCCTGACTCAATCTGCCTTGGAGAAACAAATTTGCTGGTTCATAGAGGGGGTTTCCAGAATGAGGGCATATCCAGAGCTCCAAACCTGTGGCCAAACACCCAGCTTTCCCTTCTGTCCCCACCTCAGCCATGTGGATGCTTAGTGGCTACATCATCCGAGTGTCACTTCCTGATAACTGCAGACAGACTCCTCTATTCAGTTCAGCCTCCTGTGAGCCATGTATTTTAGCATCTTCTGACACCAGGAGATACCCGCAACTCAGAATCACATACAAAAGGGGATTTGGGGGAAATGTGTATAGGGCCGTGGCTCAGGTAAGGGTATAACACGGTCCCCTTCTATGACAGAGTATCACCAGGGCTGCTCTAATTAACATGGCAATGGCTGTTACAATCGGAAGACAGCATTCTACAAAAGGACCTTAAGAAAACCTAGTTGTTTTTTAGTCCTGTTAAAACAGTTTTTGGTAAAACCAACAATAGAAACAGTATGTCTTTGTTTATCTTTTTATAAATCTGTAATCAGTTCGTCAAATGTCAATTTCTAAGGAGGGTAGAAAAACACACAGCCTTTTTACTTGGCTGAGGGTAGAGGTAAAATTGGGTGAGCTGCTTGTAATCAGAAGGCAAGGCAGCTCAAGGCTCAGTACTGGGAAACTGTGGCAAGTCGTCTTTTTCTTCTCTCTAGCAGTACTCACTAGCTTGCCTCTGAGGAGGGGAGTGTGTGGTGACTCCAGGAGGGTCCACCTGGCTGCTTCTCTAGCTGGATGCATGTCACTTAAGCAGCCCTGTGGAGTAGAGAAATGACTATAGGACAGGAAGGCATCCCTTCCAGACACCTTCTTTTGTGCTGTCCCCAAACGGAATCCCTAACGGACATCAGAAAGGCTTAGCCGGGTGTTTATTCTATCTCTATAGAATGAGGGAGAGCCAAGCGCCCTGTTGGGTACAGAGTGACATGGCTCCTGCCCCTGGGACAAGGCCCTGGTGTGAGCCTCCATGAGAGTCCATGGCTGCTGTGGGTTTGAGGCTTGTTTGTGTAATAATGTACATATTTTCATGGTCCTCTGAGGAATGTAACATTAATGACTCCATGATAATTAGAAACAGGATGAGTCCAGGAGTTGAGGGTGTGGCTATGTCTCAACAAAATGATAAATGTTGGGACTTTCAGGACAGTCCTTAAGGCTATGGAAAAGTACTCTAAACATGTGAGTTCAAAAATATATAATTTCTCAACTATGCAAAAAATAAGATGCAATATGAAGTATATGAGGGGGTTCATGGATGGAAAAGAGCAAACGCAGCTGCAGGAAGGAGCCAGAAAGCTACAAAGGCAGGCCGTTTCTGAGTAGAAGGTCAGCCTGGAACACAGCAAAGTTAAAAGAAAAGGTGTGCTTGCTGTTTCCTAAGAATCAAAGGGCTGGGGTCAAGGGCTGTTGATTCAAAGGATAATCAAAAGGGAACCTGAATAACTAAATAACTGAATTGATATGTAAATAAAAAGCTGGGCTCTTGGTCTGAAGGAGATGAGCTATCAGAAAGTGACAGCAGTTCTATAGAACTTTCTCGAGGGAGAGCTGAGCTGTCTGGAGATCTCTGGAGAGCAAAAACAGCTCTTCAAGAAAGTTTTCTTAACAGGATTTCTGACTTGGTCGGAAGATCCAATAATTTTTTTATAACAGCTTTTCTGACTTAGGTCAGAAAACCCATGAGCTATCCAGATAGCTTTTAGAATTTTTACTAGCAGAGAGAGCTGTCTCACTCAACCAGTTTTCAGAATAGCAAGAAAAAGCTGTCTAGAGAAGAACAGAACACACACACACACACACACACACACACACAGAGAGAGAGAGAGAGACAGAGAGAGAGAGAGAGAGAGACAGAGAGACAGAGAGAGACAGAGAGAGACAGAGAGAGACAGAGACAGAGACAGAGAGAGAGAGAAACAGAAAGAGATCACTCGAGCAGTCTGGAAAGCCATCTCAGCAGAGCCTAGGCCACCGGCTTGGATCCACAATTTTACTTGAGTTGTTCTTTTTGCCACTCCCATACATCCCTTCTCTCAGAACCTCTCTTCATGCTGAAGTTGCTCCAGCTAGCACCGTACCCTCCATAGCTCAATAGCTTAAGCAGGGAGAGCCCCTTTGCCAGCCCTTGAATGGCATGTCACTGAGGGGGAACAGTGTTCCTTTTTTGCTTGTCAGCAGTGTTATCCAGCACAAAGAAAAATCTATGAAATTTAAAAACCAGATGCATCTTACTTAAGTCAAACTATTTCTAATACCAACATTGTTATTAGTTGCTATTATTAATGCAGCCCAAGAAAGAAGTCCTAATTTCTTCAGAGTATACTAAACATGTAAAAACAAATCTACATTTGGATCTGAACAGTCCCTGCTTTTATAATCCATTGATGTATTTTTTTTCTTTTTAAAGACAAGCACAGTGTTCTCTGTCTCTGGCAGGCCTCAGACTTGTTAGCAGCTGGGGCTGACCTTGAACTCCTGATCCTCCAGCCTCCACCTCCAGGTGCTAGGATTTCAGGACTGTGCCACCTACAGGTTTTATTGATACTGAGGATCAAATTTGGGGCCCCATAGATATTCAGCTGCCAACAATGTCTGTGTAGCCCTGTTAATGTTTTTGACTGTGTCTGAAGGGTTTGGTAAGGAGCAGGTAACATATGACATTGCTCCCTTACTAGTGTTATAGATCAACTGGGCTCATGCACGCTAGGCAGGCTGGACTACTATGTAAAAGTAGCTTTTTGTTGCTGTGGCAATACCTAGGAGAAATAATTCAAAGGAGGAAATGCTTTCAAAGAGTTACATGTTTACACTAATTGGTTTCCTCCTCCTTCCTCTTTTAAACTAATTACCCCACCCAACCAGCCTGTCAGACCATATCAACGGCGTTCAAGGGAGGTTCTTCTCTCTACTCTTGTCTGGAAATATCCTCACAGGTACACCCAGAAACGAGCTATACTCACTGCATGGGCATCTCTTGAGTCCATCTAGTTGACAATCAAGATTAAACACTAATATGGCTAAAATATTTTGCACCATAATACCTTATCTTTGTAAGGAAGAGACACATTGGAAATTGAATACCGCCTCACCCATGACCTGTGTGTGTGTGTGTGTTCGTGTGCGTGTGTGTGTGTGTGTGTGTGTGTGTGTGTGTGTGTGTGTGTGTTTCTGCTTAGCAATCCAGGTTTCTCAGCTGTATGGCTAACTTCCCTGTGATAAGGAGTCAGTTGATCTCTCTTTGCAGGTAATGCAGTGTTATCAATGCAATGCACAGAAATCCTGCAGCAGAGGAATCTGCCGCTTGGTCTTCTACAGTACATTCCTCGAGTGTTCCCACTGTATCAGGAACAGGGATAATTGCTAGCAAAATGAGACATCTCATGGAAGATCCTTACCCTAGGAAATCTTACACCAAAGAGACAGACGTAGCCAGCCATTCATTTGTTGCAAAATGTTGTGTATGTCATAAGACACGTGAATGGCAAGTTGGTCAGAGTCTTACAGTTATGCTTTCTTCCAAGAACAGGGCTGTGCTCGGAGGGAATCTCAGGATTGGTCAAGTACAGCTCCATGACCCTGGCTCCTGCTACGCCTACGCTAAAGCCTCTTCCCAGGCAGCCAACACATGCTCCATGTACTGTACTGAGCACAACAGCAAACAGTTATGCAACTAAATTCATCTGAACCAGTTTGCTTATACCAGCCCCACCACAGCCTTCCAACCACAATGGCATTACTAGGTGACAGGGTTTTTTGTTTGTTTGGTTTGATTTTTTTTTTTTTTTTTTTTTTTTGAGACAGGGTTTCTCTGTAGACCAGACTGGCCTCAAACTCAGAAAGCTGCCTTTCTCTGCCTCCCAAGTGCAGGGATTAAAAGTGTGTGCCACCACTGCCCATCTGTGACAGGGTTTTTAATTTGGCTCCATATAATCTTGTGGGAATTCTGTTAGTTTGTCTGTCATTGATTAAAATGTGACAGTAGATGTTATTATCTCTCTAAATGACTATAATAAATGCATATACACTGATACTTAATGATGTTTTATTTAACAGTATATTTAACTGAGAATTTCATAAATCGTATCTTAACTACATTCACTCCTACTCCTTCTCTAACTCTTTCCAGATCCACCTGCATGTCCCCATGCCTCAGCTTTATGTTGTTGTTTTTACTGTAACCAAGTCCAATTTGTGATGCCCATAAATTCCTGAGTGTGAGGCCATCCTCTGGAGCATGGTTGACCTACCACAGGCTACACCCTTAACAAAAACTGAATTTTCCTCCACAGAAGCTATCAACTATCTATAGCTCCTCAATTACAGGTGGAGGATCATGGGCCCTGTAGAAGCCTGAATAAAAATAGCCCCCATACACTCATATAATTGAATGTTTGGTCCTCAGTTGGTAGAACTGTTTAGGAAGGATTGGGAGGTATGGTCTTGTTGGAAGAGGTATGCCACTGGGGGTGGGATTTGAGGTTTTCAAAGCCCACATCATTCCCAGCAAGTTCACTCTCTCTGCCTTACACTTGTGGGTCAGATGCAAGCTCTCAGCTACTTCTCCAGTGCCATGCCTGACTGCTTGTCTGCCTGCTACTGTGCTTTCTGATGGTCAGGGGCTCTAACCCGTTTGAACCGTGAGCCCAACTTAAATGCTCTCTTTATAAGTTGCCTCAGTCATGGTGTTTTTATACAGCAGCAGAAAGCAGTGAAGACAGCCCCGTCCCTATCATCTACTGCTTGATTGTGTGTGGTCAGCCACAGCTGCCATGTCATCATGTGGCATGGTCCTGTCACTTCAGAGGACACTGTTCTGTATGAGTCTTCTCCCCTTGGGCTCTTCCAATATTTCCACGCTCTCTTCCATCATGGTCCGGAACCTTGAGGGTGGGGTTATACAGACATCCCATCTGCCACTGAGCACTCAGTAGTCCGACTCCCTGGGCTTTGACCAGTTAGGAGTTTCTACATTAACCACCACCCACTCTCTGCACAAACTTATTTCTCTGGTGAGCTGAGAGGCACACTAACCTGTGAGTAGAATTTAGAGGTAGTTTGATACTATGTGCACTTAGAATAATAGCAGGAACTTTACCCTGGGGTCTGTGTGTTACTCAACTATTTGTTCTTAGTTAGAACTATGGGATAATCACCTGTCTCCTGTGGGGAGGGCCTTAAAACCAATCAAAAAGAGTTTCTTTGTCCTGACAACATCAGTGCCCTGTTACACCCATGGGATCTTTGACCTTAGTATGCCTTTAGCCGGTTTCACATGGACGGAGGAGTCTAAGTAACTGAAAGCAGGTTAGTCATTTTCACGTCCTTGCAGGTAAATGGTTATGCTGTTAAACTCCAGATGATGGTGCACATTCTGCCCTTCCGTCTATGAATGAGTTTCATACTACGTCTTAACAGTCTCCACTCTGGAGCTGGGGTGGAGCTTAGTGGTGGAGTACAGGTTTAGACTGTGGGAAGCCTAAGTCCCATCCCTAGCACCAAAGCAGGGGAAGGAAGAGGGAAGTGGGTAAGGCTATGCAGCTCTGCTGGTACATGCCTGTCTGGATGCACAAAGCCCTGGCTAGGTCCCTAGAGTTGCATAAAGGGGCATGGTGGTGAACCCCTGCAACCCTGGTACTCCAGGAGGTGGAGGCAGGGAGAATAGAAGTTTAAGGTCATCCTCCAGCTTTAAGTCAGCCTGAGCCACATGAGACCAACAGGAGCTAGGTGTACTGCTGGCTAGTGAGTGATTCACATATCTGCTGTTTAAAGGAAGCCCACTCAGGTGTCAGCAGGCAGAAGATAAGCCCCACACTAAAGAAGGAAAGACGACATGGACTCTAAGAAACTATTTCACTTCCAAGACCTGACGTTTATTTTTAAATGTGCTTATAACAGAAGACTCAGAACATTCTGCTGTGTCAGGGCTAAAAATACAAGTTTCTTCACTTCTCCTCGCCCTCCTCACCCCGCCATCTCCTCGGAGACACAAACAGGAAGAACAAAGGTATAGTGTGAAAGGATCAAGAGAAAATAAAAGTGTGGTTGATACCCACAGAGTGGGGCCTAGAGGCCCACACACCACAGGCGCTTGCTTCTCTACCTCCAAAACCAGCCCAAAGGACAAATACCCTATGGGGTCAGCTCGGGAATGTTAGCCAAGGTCACACATTTTAAAGCTCACCCATTAACCTCTTTCTCTAGATTTTTATTCTTCCCATCCCCTCGGTTGGTTTTGTATCCAGGTCCTGCCTGGGTTAACAGCCTCCCTCCTTCCACCCTGCCAGACTGTCAATCATGGCATAGAACCCAAGCCCTTCACTGGACTGGCCCCACCTTTGCCACATGGGACTAAACTCTCCTCAAAGTCTCCACCATGCTGTCAGTATGCCCATGGCATTAATAACTCTTCCAATAATTTCTTACTCAAGAGGACAATCTGACTCCGTGTCCCCCTTGCACCTAAAACCTGAAGCCTTCCAAGCAAGTCTTATCTCCTTTAGGATTCTGAAAAGTAGGGATGTCTGCTGTTTAGAAGATGACTCCCTCCCACTAGCCAGTAGATTTTCTTGTCCCCTTACCTGAAGTTTCCAAGAATAAGATGGCCACATGCAAATAACAGTTCTACAAGTCAGTTCCACTGTTTTCTCTGTCCAACTCAGAAACACATGTAATGCTTAAACTATCCATGAAAAAGCTCAGCTCACACCTCAAAGAATAATAAAGCTCATTCTGGGGCCAGATATGAGCGACCATGCCCCAGAAACACACAGAACTACGTTCCCACACAGACACAGCGCCATGGAGTATTAGTAACAGAACAAGGGTAGTGACAGGTCACAGCACTTTGCAGATA
Source organism: Mus musculus (assembly GCF_000001635.26). Classification (NCBI taxonomy): domain Eukaryota; kingdom Metazoa; phylum Chordata; class Mammalia; order Rodentia; family Muridae; genus Mus; species Mus musculus. The sequence continues at coordinate 12,633,855 of NC_000084.6, read as the reverse complement.
TACTGTGGGAACAAAGTATCAGTTGTAGCACAGTAGAGAGATCTCAGCTATAGGCCGAATGATATCTGACGGCACTGAGCCTTTTGGTTGGAGGAAAATTAGGGCACTGTTAGTTAATACATTCCAAAAAATTTTTCAACGTGCAGTCAGGGTCTAAGGTCTGAGACAGATGGTCGAAGAATTATAATTAGACTCTGGACCTGCAACATTCCATATTCTACTCAGTCACTGAAGTCAGCCCCGGAAACTCTCATTTACAAACTTTTTAAAAAGAATCTTTTCACACAGATGTTGAGCAGAGTCACAGAGGCGCCAGGGGTCACTCAAGAATGATACAAAATACAAATGGTGGGCTGTCCCAGGTCACTTCAGATGACTTACTGGTCCCATGAATCATAAAGACTCCCAGTTCTTTTTTTTTTTTTTTTTGGAGTATTTTTTAAATTAGGTATTTTCTTCATTTACATTTCCAATGCTCTCCCAAAAGTCCCCCATACCCTCCCCCTCCACTCCCCTGCCCACCCACTCCCACTTCTTGGCCCTGGTGTTCCCCTGTACTGAGGCATATAAAGTTTGCAAGACCCATGGGCCTCTCTTCCCTATGATGGCCGACTCGGCCATCTTCTGCTACATATGCAGCTAGAGACACGAGCTCCGGGGGGTACTGGTTACTTCATATTGTTGTTCTACCTATATAGTTGCAGATCCCTTTAACTCCTTGGGTACTTTCTCTAGCTCCTCCATTGGGGCCCCTGTGATCCATCCAATAGCTGACTGTGCTGGTACTTAAGAGGATGAAGGAGGAGAGCTGATGAGACCCTGTCCCTGTCTCAAAAGGCAAAGCAAAAGGCAATCATATTTGACCTATGACCAAGATCTCAATTGTTGATCTCAATTGTATCATTTACTAAGAAATAGGTCACTGTGTGCCAGGTATGGCAGAAAATGAGTAAGATCTAACCCACAGATTTGAGAAGTTTCTAGTCTATGAGGTGAGAGATACACACAAGCAGATGGCTTACTGTAAGATGGTCAAATACCAGAGATTTATACTGTGCGTTTCCAGGACACAGAAGACAGCCATTTATCTACTTTAGGGTTTATCAAAGGCTTCTCTTCTTGGCAGGTGTTTGATGAATCTGAGGTAGTGAACACATTCCAGACAAAGGGCCCAGCATGAGCGGTGTTACAAAAACACCAGAATCCTCAGCACAGTTGCTCTGGACACAAGTAGCCTGAAATGAGGCTAGTGAGCTATCAGAGCTTTCTGTGCCTTGGACTGGGCCACCAGGCCAAAGAAGTGCCAAGAAGATATGGAGGCAGGAGAATACCATAGTCAGAGCTGAGAGAAGATTTGAAATGAAGGGCTAATTTCATGTGAAGAAGACACGAGGTTTATGGGTGGCAAGTGCGGAGGATCAAAACCCTCCTCGTCCCTCTGCCTGTTACTGTTGTCTCCATTCAGTGACCAAACCCAACTCAAAGAGGCTCATACAGGAACTGTTCAGCCAGAGATTGGCTGTGCTGCCAGCAGGCCTGGAGACAGACGTCCACTAAGGGACACCAGGACTCTGCTTCTTTCCTGAGGTGACATTGCTCTCCTACAGTGAGCAAGCAGGTGACAGAGTACTCCTTTATTCTGAAGAACTCACTGGGGGCAGGGGTGGTTCCCTCAGGAAAGTGCTTGCCAGATAAGCATGACAACTAGGTTCAATTCCCTAAAACCCACATAAAAGAGTCAGGTCAGGACTATTACCTCAGTACTGGGGAGGCAAAGACAGGCAGAGCCCTGGGGCTTGATGGCCAACCAGTCTAGCCTAATTGGTAAGCTCCAATCTTAGCAAGAAACTACCTCAAGAACTAAGATAGAGACCAATAGAGGAAGACCCTGGGATACACAGAAGAGCTGCCTACAGTAACCATTAGCAACCTTGCCTCCAATGCCAAAAGCACTTGACTGCCCCTAAACATTGTAAGTAAGATATCCCAAGAATGGCACTAGAGCCGCCCTGTGGCAAAAAGGAATTTCTTTGTAGCAGTTGAGTTTCTTTGCCCACCCCAAGCCCTCAAAACTCTAAATGACCACTGGTCAGTCAACTCGGTCTCTATTGGTACCATGAGATGATAGCCATCATTTAAAATCTTGTCAAATTGTAGTCTTTAACATCTAGATCCTGTCCTCTGTCATTTAGTTTCCTTTCTCCTCTTAGCCACCATCCTTCATGGTTTCCCATTATAAAGAGGAAGAGAGACCTAACTCCAGCTTCTAGCTAGTTTCCAAAGGAGATTCTGATTGGTTCTGTTTGTATCACATGGCAACCCCTTAACCAATCTCAGAATGGCCACACTAAGTCATCAAAGGAACAAGGACGAGGCTGACATACCCACTGAACCCACAGAACATGGGGAAGCACGGGTGTAAGCTAAGAGATCTTAAGAATACCACACGGACAAGAGGGTTGGGTTCTCATGGGAAGAATACAAAGCTGGATAACAAGAACCAAGGAAGAGGTCTACTGGTTGACTCCATCAACCATGACCAACAGTGTCAGCATAGATTCAGGGGCCTGAGGTCAACAGTTCTATCTAAACTCAAACAAGGTAGCCTGGGATCCAGGCAGGCAAGAGTCCTGCTTCTGCTGGATAGTGTTCCTAACAGAAACACTGATCAAATAACCTGCCATAAAACAGCACTGCCAGATGGGATGGAGAAAGGACCTCCTGACCAGGTGGCCAGGGACAAGGCTCATGCAGAAATGCTGGCCAGTTCTCACATGCCACATTGAGTGACAGCCAGCAGACAGCCTTTACCTCTCTCTGTGCAAATCTCAGTTTCTTGACAGGGTCGAGAGCTCTGGAATCTGCGAAGAGAGCTGAAAGTAAAGGGTTTTTGCACAAGAGGCCTCTACTCTGGATGCATCTCTGGCTAGTTCTGTTGACCCTGATTGAGTTGCTTTGGGTCTCAGCTTCCATTTTGTCACCACCAAACACAAACTTTGATTAAAGTCTACTTAATCTGCATAAGTGCTGTGACATCCAAGTGACAGGACTTGTCACTCAATGTGTGGGACTTATCTCACTGCAACGGAAAACAACAGTTATTTCATTAAACAATTATAAAGAATTTCAACATCAAGACTGCAGCAAGGACTAAACCACACGCGTGCTGGAAGCTTCTGAGGTCAGAGCCCTGGGTGGCTGCATCAGTCTTGTGCCTACAAGATCAGCTGTGCCAATGAAATGGGGGTGGTAGTGTGCACTAGCAATGTGCAGAGTTTAACAGGATATCTATCTATCTATCTATCTATCCATCCATCCACCCATCCATCAATCCATTCATGTATCCATCTACTTACCCCTATCTATCTATCATCTATCAGTCAATCATCTAGCTAACTAGCCAGTTCTGGCTCTCCTTCTTTCTTATTTCCTCCCTCATTCATTTCCTCCCTCCTTTTTTTTTCTTGGCTTTTGAGCTCATTTTCTGTGGTTGCCCCTAAAATGTACCACAAATTGCCCGAAGAGCATATATTTACTGCTTGCCATTTCCTGAGGTCATGTTGGATTAGGGCTCACCCAAATAACCTCACTTTAACCTGATGACACAGGCAAAGACCCTACTTCCAAATAAGGTGACATGGGAACACTTGACTGTGACATGTTGGGATGGAAGAGAGGACACAATTAAGTCCATCACAAGCTCAAAGCCCCTGTCCTATTTCAGAATCAAGTCTGTGGAGTCTGAGGAGTAGCTTGGGGTGTGGTCAAGGCTCTGGTCTCTTATTGTGCTGTGGCCCTGAGTCAATGGTTCTGCTGCCTGCTCTTGCAGGGCTCGGCTTCTCTCACTGAGCCTCTCTCACTGTGGTGCTGAGTTAGTGGCTCTGCTGCTTGCTCTTGTAATGACTACTGCTTGTTCTCTAAGGTCATCTTCCAGGCTCTAAAGCCCCTCACCTGTATACCCAGCACATGCTTTTCTGCTGTAAGGTAACTTGCAATCAAGAGCTCCAACTGATACCATTTACCCCAGAACTGAATAGGGCGATGCTCTAAAGTTCAGCTTTGTGCCCACCCTCAACTTCTTTCCTCCACTTGTCTCTGGGGTCCTGGCTGCTTGTTCAATGGAGAGGCCTGCCTTCCCACTGTCACCCCATCTCTGCTGTCATCAACGGATGCAGCCTCCAACATGTTCAGACCAGCTGTGCCTGTACACAGTTCATGGGAGTTATAGACTTTGGAGCCCAGTCCCTGCTACAGGAATGCTTGCCTCCCTCAACATGTAGATGTAACCTTATGTTCCACTGGAGCCTCTTGCTCGCCCCTGTATTATCTCAGAAATCCTGTTCCTCCTGTCTTTCCCCCAACCCTGTCCATACTGGAAAATTCTGAACAAAAGAATAGTACCAGGAAGTTCAGTTCTGACAACTGATGTAACCTACCAGCCCACCTAAGAGTGCCTGCCTAGGGGCTCATCTGTAGACCATATATGGGACTATCCCAGCTCCTGGCTGATAGGTCATCACCCCTTGCCTAGGATCTATAAAACCCCCTCACCTCAGCCTGGGCGTGGTACTTCTCTGGTCTCATTCTCTGGGGCCTGTGAACTGGCCTAGGAACTGCTCCCAATAAACCTGCTTTTATACTTTTTCAATTGGGTTTGATTTGACTTATTACAATGGCAGAAAGATTTATTCTCTGGACAAAAAAAATACTACCTTCCTTTCTTTCTCCTTGCTGGGAGCATAGAAGACAACTTCCTTAAGGCAACTTGAAGGCCAAAAAATGACAGACCTAAACTGAAGGACATCTGACTTCAAAAGAAACAGCTTTGACCAGTGAGATTCAGATGCAAAAGCAAAAACAAAAACAAAACCACTAAAACCGAAACAACTCACTTCTGCCATCTTCTCCATGAACGACTGTTATGGCTCCACAGGACCCATGCAGAGGAACTGGCATGCCTGACAATGGGTGGCATGTGTGCATCGTCCTGACCAGCACGGCAAGCCCTGCTTGTGTTTGAGCCAGCTCTCGCTTCTCGGGCACAGAGGCTTCTGCTTTAAGCTTGCCTCGGGCTCTGCTTCCCTCGCTAATGTCCAGATGACTTCTCCACCCTAGTCCTGGAAACCTAGGAGCCCTGGATAGAGGTTTCAGTTTAGAATGTGGGTAGGAAAGAGAAGGAACCATTTCATCAGATCCATGTGCCCACAGCTCTCAATTTACCTAGGGTGCAAACACAGAGAACTGCACAGAACCAGTGGGGCTGGGTGTGCTATGAAAATATCAGCTATGTCACAAAGCCCTCAGAGAATCAAGGCAACCATCCAAGATGATTCAGAAAGGAGGCTAGGAAACAACAGGTATTTCACGTCAGCAAGTGAAGACAGCTGTGGAGATGGACAAAGGCCTCATGTGTACTCAAAGGGTGTGACTTAGTTCCCCATAATTACAGGTTCCCAAGGAGCAAGATAGAAATCAGTTTTAGCACCATGCATAGCTTATCATTTCAGAAAGCTAAGTTCTTTGTCTATAAAACCAGGGAGATATCTACAGCTCAAATGCCAGAAGTATACCAGAGAAATAATTCAAAATACAATTTCAGTAAGGGATTGGTAACATTCACACAAATGCCAACAGATGGTTAAACTACTCACAGATATGCACACACATTTGTTTGTTTGTTTGTTTGTTTATCTATTTATTTCTACCTACCTACCTATGTCTTTTGCAGGACTTGGGATGGAACCCAGGGCCTTCCTTCTACATGCTGGGCAAGTGCTCTACCATGGAGTCACATCCCCAGCCCTAGGTATAAATCACTGCTGCTGCTGCTGCTGCTTCCTCCTCAATCTCCTTCTCCTCTGCTTCTTTTCTTTTGATGGGAGGCTCGTGAGTTTCTAAAACCATGTAAGTAATTACTACAGTATAGAACAGACAAGGACAATAAGCAGGGCATTTCAGAAGGGAAAACAGCCTGTCAATGACTAGCCCTGTGGTCCAGAAGAGCAGGTTTCCTCTCCTGTAATACAGAAGACAATGTTCCCTGCTGTCTGCATTGTAAACATAAAGAGAGCCAGCATGTAGGAAGAGCCTGGGGCTGGATCAGTGATTCCTAAACGAGCACTACTGTCGCCATATTAACTGCTTCAAATCATTGTGGCACAGTTGTGCAACAATATTTTTATTCACTAAAACTATTAAACCACAGTCATGCTTCTCTGTTAGCCCTGCTCTGTGTGGTGGCTAACATTGTGTCAACTTGTCACACGTTAGAGTGATGTGAGAGGAGGGAACACCAATTGAGAAAATGTTTTTCTATGAGACTGGGCTGTAGACAAGCCTGCAGAGCATGTTCTTAATCAGTTCGTGATGTGGGAGGGCCAAGCCAAATGTGAGTGGTGCCACTCCTGAGTTGGTCCTGAGTTCTCTAAGGTAGAAAGAAGGCTTAGCAAACCATGAGAAGCAAGCCAGTAATCAGCACCCATCCATGGCCTCTGCATCCGCTCTTGCCTCCATGGTCCTGCTCTGAGTTCCTGTCCTGACTTCCTTCAGTGATTGAATGGTGATGTGGAAGTGTAAGCTGAATAAACCCTTTCCTCCCAAGTTTCTCTGGTCATCAGCAATCGCAACCCACACTGAGACTCTGTTGGAGCTAAGAGCAAACCCTTACAGCATGTGTACAAACCCTGCAGCATCCTGCCTTATCCAGTGCTGTTCGCCACATCCCTCAAGGAGAACAAATGGTTTCTCTGCCCCAAAGTGGTTCAAGGCAATATCTTTGAAATCCAATTTCTTCCTAGAGGATTTTCACCGATAGCCTGAGACACAGAATTGAAGCCCTGATCTTTCTGGAACAAACGTTCTCAAATGTTACAGAACATGAAATCACAAATGTCAGTTCCTAGGAAAACCTTGTCCTTGAAATCTCTGGCCAGGCAGTGGTACACCTGGCCACTCAGCGCACGCCTTTAATCCCAGCACTTGGGAGGCAGAGGCAGGCGGATTTCTGAGTTTGAGGCCAGCCTGGTCTACAAAGTGAGTTCCAGGACAGCCAGGGCTAAACAGAGAAGCCCTGTCTTTAAAAAAACCAAAGAAAAAAGAAAAAAAGAAAAGAAAAAAAAGAGAAAAATCTCTGATTTGGGGGACTGAGACTTGGGGCTGCACATTTTACATTCAGGTACAAACACACACACACACACACACACACACACACACACACTCACACTCACCCACACACACACACACACACAGAGCCACCTCAATAGCCAAGATTGGAAAGGCTCCAAGCCAAGTCAGTAGAGACTGTAGGGACTGAACAATTTCAGTTTTATGTGGGTTAGCTCAAGGCCATCCAGCTGACTTTGGGTCATAGAGCAAAGAACCATAGAGCATAGACCTATCCCAAGCAACTTGCTTTAAAATAGGCAGGAACTTTCTATTCTTTACCACTTCTATCTAAGGAGGCTTTTAGAGGCTTGAATATGGAGAAAGTGAATGCCACATATATAGCTAGTACTGATTCTCCTGAAAACTTTGGCAGTTTCTTTAAAAGCCAGGCATGTACTTGGCATGCTGTCCAACAACAAAACCTTGGGTTCCTGTACAGAAATCCCCAGGTCAATTGCACAGGACTTTATTCGTAGTCATCCCAAACTACAGTCCATCTAGCGGTAAGATGTAATGAACTGTTGATCTCCACAGCAGCATGGTGGGCCTCAAGCGCTGATGAGAAGACAGCCTAGAAGAGCATCCACTCAAGGAGCCCATTTCTACAGCACTTTAATCATGGCAGGCTGAAAGCAGGCTCCCATTGATGAAACACCAGGACTAAAAGGGCCTTGTGGAAGGAAGCATTTATTTTGGCTTATCCAGAGGGATAGGAGTCCATCTTTGGGAGGGGGGGGGCATGGCTGCAAGTGACAGACATGAGAGCAGAACATGAAACCGAGAGAAAACAGGAAGTGAGGTAAGACTATGCACAATCAAAGCCCGCCCCCAGCAACACACTTCCACAAGCAAGGCTCTATCTCAAGGGTTTCACAACTGCCCCCCAAAAGCACCAGCACCTAGGGACTTTTTTGTGTGCACACAATGCAAACCTATGGGAGCCACTGGTCATTCAAGGCATCATGTGGGTTGAGGACCACAGCTCCAAGCAGAAGGAGTGATATATGCCATGATGGCACAGTGCAAAGGAGACTCAGGTCGATGGCCATTTTGGGTCTTAACTGCAGAAGTGACCGTACAAATCTACCTACACAGGACACTAGAATCAGTGTCCTGAGAAAACTTTGGAGCATCCTCAGACTCTGCGATTGCTGACATCCAGGACAACAGCAGACAACGAATGAATCAGAATCTCTGAGGGTAGAGTGCAGATATCAGCGTTTGCCAAGTTCTCCAGCGACGGCTTAGTGCAACCAAGGCCAAGGTCTACTCCCACAAGGCCTTTCATAGCTTCTCTGAGCAAGCACCACAGCCATCAAGGCACAGCACAGCACAGCAGGCCGCATGTCCATCACAGAGGCAGTGACAGGCTTCTAAAACCCTGACCAGGGCCGAATGGGGAGACTTCCTGCCATCACTGTCGGCCTGAGCCCTGGTGATGGGCAGGGAGGTGATACAGAGAAGCATGTGGTATCAAATCAGGCTAAGGAACGCCCTGGGTTTAAGTTCTCTTTGCTTCTCTAAATTCCTAGACAAATACAAAGATCTCTCTGTTTTCTGTTTAAAGTTCATAACAGATTTCCCAAGTGCTTTTACAATATCTGCCAAACTCACTGATTATAGAGACACGGTCTAATGGCCGCTACTTATTGCAATTGTCTCTATTTTACTTCAAAAGAGGAGCACTAAGAAACAAAAACAAAGTGGTGTTTATTTATTTATTTATTTATTTTTGATTTTTCGAGACAGGGTTTCTCTGTATAGCCCTGGCTGTCCTGGAACTCACTTTGTAGACCAGGCTGGCCTCGAACTCAGAAATCTACCTGCCTCTGCCTCCCAAGTGCTGGGATTAAAGGCATGTGCCACCACGCCCGGCTCAAAGTGGTGTTTATTAAAAAATATATTTAATTACATTTTTTCTGTCTTAGGCCAAAATACCTAAGGACTGATCATGAAAACATTTTACATGGACAGATTGTTTACCAAGTTTTAAACGTCATTTATCTCTTGCTGTTGCTGTTTTCTTTCTACAACTTCAGAAACTTTTAGAGATTCATGGACCTAATAATGTAAATTTTCCTCAGGAGACAGGAGAAATGATCCAGCTGTTAAGGCCCTAGCTGAACAGTCATAAAGACTGGATTTAGATCCCAGCACTCATGTAAGAGGGCAGGCATCCTGCAAACACCTCTAACTCCAGCTCTGAAGGAGGATTAGATAGAAACCTTCTCCTCCACATGTACACCCAAACATATATGTGCACGTATGGTCATGTAGACACACATACAAATAGATATATTCATATATATATGTATATGTATATATATATATATACATATATATATACACACACACATATATATATATACACAAATATATACACACACACATATATACAAATACACATACATATACACACACATATATACACAAAAACATACACACACACATATATATATATACACACATATACATACATACATATACACACATATATATACACACACACATATACACACACACATATATACACACACACATATATACACACACATATATATACACACAGATACATACATACACACACACACACATATATACATACACACACATACACACACACACACACACACACACACACACATAGTTTTTTTAAGTGAAACTTGCTCAGCCAAGTCTCAGATAGAAAGACCCATGGTCCCACACACCTATGGTCACTTGATCTTCGACAAGGGAGCTAAAACCATCCAGTGGAAGAAAGACAGCATTTTCAACAATTGGTGCTGGCACAACTGGTTGTTATCGTGTAGAAGAATGCGAATCGATCCATACTTATCTCCTTGTACTAAGGTCAAATCTAAGTGGATCAAGGAACTTCACATAAAACCAGAGACACTGAAACTTATAGAGGAGAAAGTGGGGAAAAGCCTTGAAGATATGGGCACAGGGGAAAAATTCCTGAACAGAACAGCAATGGCTTGTGCTGTAAGATCGAGAATCGACAAATGGGACCTAATGAAACTCCAAAGTTTCTGCAAGGCAAAAGACACCGTCAATAAGACAAAAAGACCACCAACAGATTGGGAAAGGATCTTTACCTATCCTAAATCAGATAGGGGACTAATATCCAACATATATAAAGAACTCAAGAAGGTGGACTTCAGAAAATCAAATAACCCCATTAAAAAATGGGGCTCAGAACTGAACAAAGAATTCCCACCTGAGGAATACCGAATGGCAGAGAAGCACTTGAAAAAATGTTCAACATCCTTAATCATCAGGGAAATGCAAATCAAAACAACCCTGAGATTCCACCTCACACCAGTCAGAATGGCTAAGATCAAAAATTCAGGTGACAGCAGATGCTGGCGAGGATGTGGAGAAAGAGGAACACTCCTCCATTGTTGGTGGGAGTGCAGGCTTGTACAACCACTCTGGAAATCAGTCTGGCGGTTCCTCAGAAAACTGGACATAGTACTACCGGAGGATCCAGCAATACCTCTCCTGGGCATATATCCAGAAGATGCCCCAACAGGTAAGAAGGACACATGCTCCACTATGTTCATAGCAGCCTTATTTATAATAGCCAGAAGCTGGAAAGAACCTAGATGCCCCTCAACAGAGGAATGGATACAGAAAATGTGGTACATCTACACAATGGAGTACTACTCAGCTATTAAAAAGAATGAATTTATGAAATTCCTAGCCAAATGGATGGACCTGGAGGGCATCATCCTGAGTGAGGTAACACATTCACAAAGAAACTCACACAATATGTACTCACTGATAAGTGGATATTAGCCCCAAACCTAGGATACCCAAGATATAAGATATAATTTGCTAAACACATGAAACTCAAGGAGAATGAAGACTGAAGTGTGGACACTATGCCCCTCCTTAGATTTGGGAACAAAACACCCATGGAAGGAGTTACAGAGACGGAGTTTGGAGCTGAGATGAAAGGATGGACCATGTAGAGACTGCCATAGCCAGGGATCCACCCCATAATCAGCATCCAAACGCTGACACCATTGCATACACTAGCAAGATTTTATTGAAAGGACGCAGATGTAGCTGTCTCTTGTGAGACTATGCCGGGGCCCAGCAAACACAGAAGTGGATGCTCACAGTCAGCTAATGGATGGATCATAGGGCTCCCAATGGAGGAGCTAGAGAAAGTAGCCAAGGAGCTAAAGGGATCTGCAACCCTATAGGTGGAACAACATTATGAGCTAACCAGTACCCCGGAGCTCTTGACTCTAGCTGCATATATATCAAAAGATGGCCTAGTCGGCCATCACTGGAAAGAGAGGCCCATTGGACTTGCAAACTTTATATGCCCCAGTACAGGGGAATACCAGGGCCAAAAAGGGGGAGTGGGTGGGCAGGGGAGTGGGGGTGGGTGGATATGGGGGACTTTTGGTATAGCATTGGAAATGTAAATGAGTTAAATACCTAATAAAAAATGGGAAAAAAAAACTTTACTTGAAAGACCCATGGTAATTTTTGTTTCTGACTCATATGAAGCTTTCTATTAGAGTGAATGATGTCACAGGACCCTCAAAACACACAGCAAATGGAGTTTGTTTTTCCAAGCTGTTTCTCAAGATAAGTGAACTGGTTGTCACTTCATTTTTAAAAGATTTTTGGCTATGCAGTATAACAATTACTCAGAATACCACTGCTAATTGTGACATTCTTCAAATACTTATGAGAAGTGAACTTTGATTTCCCATTTCACTCACAGCACCTCAAGGGGTGTAGAGGGTGGCATTCTAACCTCACAGCTGGGCACTGCACTCTGAGCTTTACACAAGTCTCACAGCTGGGCGCTGCACTCTGAGCTTTACACAAGTCTCACAGCTAGAAGCTGTACTCTGAGCTTTACACAAGTCTCACAGCTGGGCACTGCACTCTGAGCTTTACACAAGTCTCACAGCTGGGCACTGCACTCTGAGCTTTACACAAGTCTCACAGCTGGGCGCTGCACTCTGAGCTTTACACAAGTCTCACAGCTGGGCGCTGCACTCTGAGCTTTACACAAGTCTCACAGCTGGGCGCTGCACTCTGAGCTTTACACAAGTCTCACAGCTGGGCGCTGCACTCTGAGCTTTACACAAGTCTCACAGCTGGGCGCTGCACTCTGAGCTTTACACAAGTCTCACAGCTGGAAGCTGTACTCTGCTTTACACAAGTCTCACAGCTGGGCACTGCACTCTGAGCTTTACATAAGTCTCACAGCTGGGCACTGCACTCTGAGCTTTACACAAGTCTCACAGCTGGGCGCTGCACTCTGAGATTTACACAAGTCTCACAGCTGGGCGCTGCACTCTGAGCTTTACACAAGTCTCACAGCTGGAAGCTGTACTCTGCTTTACACAAGTCTCACAGCTGGGCACTGCACTCTGAGCTTTACATAAGTCTCACAGCTGGGCACTGCACTCTGAGCTTTACACAAGTCTCACAGCTGGGCGCTGCACTCTGAGATTTACACAAGTCTCACAGCTGGGCGCTGCACTCTGAGCTTTACACAAGTCTCACAGCTGGGCGCTGCACTCTGAGCTTTACACAAGTCTCACAGCTGGAAGCTGTACTCTGCTTTACACAAGTCTCACAGCTGGGCACTGCACTCTGAGCTTTACATAAGTCTCACAGCTGGGCACTGCACTCTGAGCTTTACACAAGTCTCACAGCTGGGCGCTGCACTCTGAGCTTTACACAAGTCTCACAGCTGGGCGCTGCACTCTGAGCTTTACACAAGTCTCACAGCTGGGCGCTGCACTCTGAGCTTTACACAAGTCTCACAGCTGGGCGCTGCACTCTGAGCTTTACACAAGTCTCACAGCTGGGCGCTGCACTCTGAGCTTTACACAAGTCTCACAGCTGGAAGCTGTACTCTGCTTTACACAAGTCTCACAGCTGGGCACTGCACTCTGAGCTTTACATAAGTCTCACAGCTGGGCACTGCACTCTGAGCTTTACACAAGTCTCACAGCTGGGCGCTGCACTCTGAGATTTACACAAGTCTCACAGCTGGGCGCTGCACTCTGAGCTTTACACAAGTCTCACAGCTGGAAGCTGTACTCTGCTTTACACAAGTCTCACAGCTGGGCACTGCACTCTGAGCTTTACATAAGTCTCACAGCTGGGCACTGCACTCTGAGCTTTACACAAGTCTCACAGCTGGGCGCTGCACTCTGAGATTTACACAAGTCTCACAGCTGGGCGCTGCACTCTGAGCTTTACACAAGTCTCACAGCTGGATGCTACACTCCGAGCTTTACACAAGTCTCACAGCTGGGCACTGCACTCTGAGCTTTACACAAGTCTCACAGCTGGGCACTGCACTCTGAGCTTTACACAAGTCTCACAGCTGGGCGCTGCACTCTGAGCTTTACACAAGTCTCACAGCTGGATGCTACACTCTGAGCTTTACACAAGTCTCACAGCTGGGCACTGCACTCTGAGCTTTACACAAGTCTCACAGCTGGGCGCTGCACTCTGAGCTTTACACAAGTCTCACAGCTGGATGCTACACTCTGAGCTTTACACAAGTCTCACAGCTGGATGCTACACTCTGAGCTTTACACAAGTCTCACAGCTGGGCACTGCACTCTGAGCTTTACACAAGTCTCACAGCTGGGCACTGCACTCTGAGCTTTACACAATTCTCACAGCTGGGCACTGCACTCTGAGCTTTACACAATTCTCACAGCTGGGCACTGCACTCTGAGCTTTACACAAGTCTCTCAGCTGGATGCTACACTCTGAGCTTTACACAAGTCTCACAGCTGGGCACTGCACTCTGAGCTTTTCATGAGCCTTAACAGAAACTCATGGTGACTTTACTTTTCTCATTTTCATACATGTCAAACAAGTGCAAGTTCAATGTCCATAAAGTGAGTGTCCACTAAATTACTTGATGTATAAAAGATGGCTATGAGCTGGGGACACAGCTGACTGAGTAGCTCAGCAAGTGCCAGGCTGTAGGTTTGATCGCCTGCACCACATAGACAGACAAAGGTCTGTGTGTCAGGGTTCTAACTTTTTTGACATTTGTTGTTATGGATGCTACAAGTGTTTGTTGGGCATCTATGAAAATGTCATAGCAGACATTTTTATATTAACTTAACATTAATGTATATATTTGTACCCAATCTTCCTTGGGAATCTTTTGACATGTCATATATGTGTTAAAATTTTTAGATGAACTTTTAACAAATGACACAGACCAACTCCTCCCCCCACCCTGGAAAAACAAAAACAAAAAACCTTTTCATGGCTTATGGAAAGTCATAGTGAAAATATGTCTCCTTTTATTACTTTTCAAAAAAATAACTTCACATAAATACAGTCTGCATACTGACCATCTCATCTTCCACGTCCCTACCAGCAGTACCCTATTCCCACAGCTCCCTCTCTCTGGTACATTGACGTCTGTTTGCTTTGTTTTGTGGCTCACCAAAGTTAGCCAGGGCCATCTGTATCTCCATGGGTTTAAAGTTAGCTGTGAGATGCTGTAGGGTTCAGCAGAGGGTACACAACTAAAGACAGTGATAGTCCCTATCCTGGATCCGTCACTAGTCTGAAAGCATTATTTCCATTATATTCTTTATTGTCTATATTATATCCCAAAACTTTTCTATCTCTTTTGACTCAGTTTAGAATTTTAACATCAAAGAATTTAACCCATCCAATGATGCCGTGACAGAAACTTCAAACGGGAGAACACCAATTCTTGACAAGCCATTTGTCACAAAAGTGGTTTAAGACATCTCAGGGACAATCATAGGACTCGCCCTTTCTTGGCCAGTGGCAAGGCTGCTCTTCCCAAAGACAAATACAGCTGTGGAAGTCAGAGGCTGGGAGGGAGCCAAGCAATAAGTGTGAACTCTGAAACAAAACCCTCCTTTCTCCTCTGAAGTTTTGCTTGGATTGAGCCTGCATTCATGGCTATGGCTGTGTGTGAGGTCAGACTCTGCGCTGGCCCTTGTGTGTCCAGGAGCCAAGCCACCACCTGAAGTGGCTGGCAGCAGGTTCTGGCAAGGTGCCAATGACTCAGTAGCTCTGGAAGAGAGGAGCAGCAGGCCTTGCTTGTCAGGCAGGTTGCACCATTCAGAGGCTGACAATGTCAAGCGTGCATAATTACTACTAATGCCCAACACAGAAAAGCAGCTACAATTAGAGGGCACTGGAGCAACGCCTTTTTTTGTTTCTGGAGAGAACTGAAATTATCCGGCAGCTTTCTCTGTCACTTTGCATCCGTAATCTTTTCAACTTATTGTAATGTGTAATTGTGCACTTATTTTTAAATCTCCTTTCTCTACAAGCTTTGGGAAGAAAGGGACCACAAATCTGTTTTGATCTCTACTGCGCGCGCGCACACACACACACACACACACATCTAGGACATCACAATAAATTTCGTCCCCATTTTAAGACTAGGTGAAAACAATTCTAGGTGCTCTAGGTTCCCAGTTCTGTGAGCTATCACCTATCCTGGAGTGGGTTGCGGTGACACAGCTGTTCTTGAGTTGCTCCTAATCATGTTAAGTGGCCCCTCACCCATACTTCTGTAAGCAACCCCAAGAAAATAAATTGGTTTACTAAGATTGGCTTGAGGTGTACTTTGCTGTATCAGGAGTTTTCTATCTGAATAGGCATGTGTATTGTACCCTTTCCCCCAGGAAAAGTTTTGTCACACAACACTTGGAAGTACAAGGACCACCATTCCGTCCCTAGAACCCACATAACAAAGTGGTGTGTGGTAGGGAGCACTTGTAACTTCAGCACTGGGGAAGAGAAGACAGGCTAAAGGAGCAGCCGACCTTGACTATTGGTGAGCACAGGCCAGTGAGAGACTGTCTCAAAAAAATAACTTGGACATCACCTGAGAAACAATACCCAAGGCTGTCTGGCCTCTGGCCTCCACTCTCAGGCACACACATATATCATCTGCACACTTGTAAACATGTATACACACATACATATACATGCAAAAGCACATACATATGTGTACACACAAAGGGGGAAAGTGGACACACTGTGGGTAGGACCATCTGCATTTGCTAACAGATGGATGGCCACAGTATTTCAGTTGTAAAAATAGAACTTTCAAATATACTTCTATTCACTGAGACCTTAGTCAGCCAAGTTAACTGCACAATCACTATGCCCTCTATGTTGTTTGCAGTGAATTCCTGAGTCAAACCTGGGGAAAATGTCACAGTGACCTATTTGTGCTTAGTGTACGACATCAATCATATCCACAGAGGCGTGACTCTACAGTAGTGCGCTCTCTCGTGCGCTCTCTCTCTCTCTCTGTTTTTCGAGACAGGGCTTCTCCGTATAGCCCTGGCTGTCCTGGAACTCACTCTGTAGACCAGGCTAGCCTTGAACTCAGAAATCTGACTGCCTCTGCCTCCCTAGTGTTGGGATTAAAGTTGTGCGCCACCACGCCCGGCTCAATAGTGGTTCTCTACCTGTGGGTTACAACCCTCTGGGGGACTAACAACCCTTTCACAGGGTTTGCCTACGACCACCGGAAAACACAGGTACTTACTTTACGAGTCATAACAGTAACAAAATTACATTTAGGAAGTAGTAACAAAAATAATTTTATGGTTGGAAATCACCACAACATGAGGAAGTGTTTTAAAGGGCCACAGCATAGGACGGTTGAGAACCACTGCTCTAATACCGCATGGGTAAGGAGACCCTTCCCAGCGCACCTCAGCTACTTCCTGGGCAAGACCTGCACCTAGCTCCTCTGCACTGACATGGAACTTGCTCTACAGATTGAAAAGGAACTAAATGATATGCTCTGACTTTGTATAAGTCAGGAAAGCCATTGCCACCATCAGGACAGTTTCCATAAGCTGCTCTGTACTCCCTCTGTCCCATCGCTCCCAAGCCCTAACCTGTCCCCAGATGCCACACATTTGCTTTGTCACTGTAAGTTAGACTTTCATGTCAATGGGCTTGTACTGGCTAGTTATGTGTCAACTTGACACAGCTGGAGTTATCACAGAGAAAGGAGCTTCAGTTGAGGAAATGCCTCCATGAGATCCAACTGTAAGGCATTTTCTCAATTAGTGATCAAGGGGGAAAGGCCCCTTGTGGGTGGGACCATCTCTGGGCTGGTAGTCTTGGTTCTATATGAGAGCAGGCTGAGCAAGCCAGTAAGGAACATCCCTCCATGGCCTCTGCATCAGCTCCTCCTTCCTGACCTGCTTGAGTTCCAGTCCTGACTTCCTTGGTGATGAACAGCAGCATGGAAGTGTAAGCCAAATAAACCCTTTCCTCCCCAACTTGCTTCTTGGTCATGATGTTTGTGCATAGAAACCCTGACTAAGACAGGGCTCTTACAGGATGAGCTTTTTACAGTCTTCCTATGGCTTTCTTTCAGCATGAGCATCCAAACTGGAACAAGTCTTGGTAGCCCACCTCTTATTGCTCTTATGAACCACCTCTTATGAACACATTATAGTATATTCATGTATCTGTGGGTTCTGCCCAGTTTTTCTTTGTACAGATAAATCTGCTGTGGATGTTTAAGCACTGTATCTATAGACATTTACTTCCTTTCCTTATGGTTATCAAGGTGAATAGATTATATGACCAGTACATGCTTAACTTCCAAACAGCCTGTCAATCATCTTCTCAAGTGTACCACTTTCCATCTCCAACAGCAGCACAGACATTTCTAGCTCCAAACCATGCTGGATAAGTGGGACATCCAAATGCCCCAATGCCCAGCATGCCCAGGGTCCAGTTATCCCAACAGGTGTGCAGTGTTGCTACCTTGTGGGGTCTCTCTCTCTATTTCTCTCTGTATTTCTTTCGGGTAGTAATGTTGAGTACACTTTCACATATTTAACTGACATGAAAAGCTTAATCGAACTGTCCAATTCTTTGATGTTTTGGGGGTTTAATTAAGGTGTGTGTGTATGTGTGTATGTATATATATATATATATATATATATATATATATATACATATATATATATATACATATATATATATATATACACACATATATATATATATGTATCTGAAGAGGCTGGAAGAGGGCACTGGATCTCCTGGCACTGGAGTTACAGTTGGTTTTAAGAAATCAGATGTAGGTGATAGGAACTGAACTTGGGTCCACTGAAAGAACAGCAAGTTCTTTTACTCACTAAGATAGTTCTCAGGCCCCTAGCTAACGCTTCTACTGGATCTTCATAGCTCCGAGAGCTATTGCATATTCTGCTTACAGTTCTAGTTTCAAACCAACAATATACAACTACTTCTCCCAGTCTGTTCCCGCCTTCCCCCCATTTCAAAGAGAATAATTTTGATGAAATACAAGTGGTCAGCTTCTTTTCTGAATAATTCTGGTGCCACAACCATGCAGGTCCAACTTAACCTCAATTTAAAACATTTTCTTGTAGAAGTTACATGATTTTAGGCTTTCCTTTTAGACCTAGGATACATTTGAGCACACAGATATCAAGTTATTCTGTCCCAATGTACTGTGTGCCATTATTCCTGCGGAGCTGTGAACAAGCATTGACTTAGATGCCAAGTCAACAACAGGACCAAGTAAAGATATTACCAAAGTCCAATTTGGTGAGCCAATGAGTTTTGTCAGCCAATGACTTTTGTTAAAACAAAAGTCGTGTTGGGCACAGGTGGCTCACACCTTTGATCCCAGCACTTGGGAGGCAGAGACAGGCAGATTTCTGAGTTCGAGCCCACCCTGGTCTAGAGTGAGTTCCAGGACAGTCAGGGCTATACAGAGAAACTCTGTCTCGGAAACAAAAAAAAAAAAAAAAGTCATATGTCCTTACTGTCACTGAGAACCAGTTACTTGGGACCAGCTGTCTGACAGCTGACAACCTGGCTGCCATCTCCTCTCCCTCCTCAGATCTCCCTTTGGTGCTCCAGCTGTGCCCTGCAAAGTGCTGGTCAGAGTTCTGAGCACAGGGGCCTTCACACAGCCAGACTTTGACTAAGAGCTTGTGTTTCACTTAAATGTAACTGTTCCAAAAGACATAGGATTCATTTACTTATACACAATTTTTTAAATTTAGTGCTTATGTGCAGCCAAGCACCATTAATGTAACAGAGAAAAAAAGCCAATATATAAACTATGTCAGTACATTTCGGTGTATGTCCCAGCATATGTAGACGGCACGGTGGGACTAACAAGAAAAGAATGAACAGGCTGGGGTGGGGTTGCCAAACTGTAACCCTAGCACCTGGAGACTGAAGGAGGCCAGTTTGGGCTACACACCAAGACTCTATCACTAGCATTAGAGCAGAGATGGGAAGATGCCTCAGTTGGCAAACTGATTGCCTGGCAAGCACAAGAACCTGAGTTGAGCTTCCAGAATACATGTGTACTGGCTGGTTTTGTGTGTCAACTTGACACAGGCTGAAGTTATCACAGAGAAATGAGCCTCCATCGAGGAAATGCTTCCATGATATTCAGCTGTAAAGCATTTCTCAATTAGTGATCAAGTGGGGGGGGGGGTGTGCCCATTGTGGGTGGTGCCATTCCTGGGCTGGTAGTCCTGGGTTCTATAAGAGAGCAAGCTGAGCAAGCCGGGGGAAGCAAGCCAGTAAATAACATCTCCCCATGGTCTCTGCATCAGCTCCTGCTTCCTGACCAGCTTTAGTTCCAGTCCTGACTTCCTTTGGTGATGAACAGCAGTGTGGAAGTGTAAGCTGAATAAATCCTTTTGTCCCTAACTTGCTTCTTGGTCATGATCTTTGTGCAGGAATAGAAACCCTAAGACAACGTGTTTAAGAAAAAAGAAAAAAAAAAAAAAAGGTCAGGCATTGTAATCCCAGCACTGGGGAGGCAGAGGATAACCTAATTAGTGATTCCAGGCCAGTAAGAGGCCTTATATCAAAACACAGGGTGGAAATGACACTGCAGCCTCAACATGAAAACACACCCATACTATCTCTTGCCATGGAGTCGTGTGGAGGTCAGGGAGCAAGTGGAGAGTTGGTTCTGTTCTTCCAACATGGCGTTCCCAGAGATTAAACTATGGTCTCAAACTATGTAGCCAAGGATAACCTTGAAGTCCTGATCCTCCTGCCTCTACCTCCCTAGTGCTGGGATCACAGGTGTGAGCTACCAGGAGCCTGGTTTGTGTAGTGCTGGGGACCAAACCCAGGGCTTCGTGTGCACTAGACACACACTAAGCACTTTACCAACTGAGCTGCTTGCCAAACCCAACATGGTTCTTTAAGGTGCTGAATTCCTTCCAAATAGCATAAATCAGAAAGCCATTTAGAAATGTCATTAATAAAGTGTGTAATTTGAAATGATCACGTAATAGTTAAGCCGCTAGAAGGAAGCCCACAAACCACCGTGTTAGTTACTCACTTGAGAAAGGGATAGGTTTTTAATAACGTGTAAACTTGCCAGAAGTTTGGAGTAAGAATATTAGCTCTTTCTGAATGAATTCTAGACTGACTGAAGGCCAGGTGCAAGAGTAGGGGAATATAAGAACCCTGGAAGCCTATAAAATAATTATCTTACCCGAGTTTGGGTGTCCTATGAGGCCCTGAGAAAGGAATTGTGTATTTTGTACTCTAGAAGATAATGACCGCATGGCCACGTGCTTCCTTGCAGCCATGCAAGCTCCTGTTCAGAGGGTGAGGCTGAGTCTACCAGGGAAGCCTCAGGAGCGGGGAATGTGGGAGAGAGGGCATGCTAAGGCATGTGGCAGTACTGGCTCTTAGTTATCACTGGCTGCTGTTGTAACTACAGAAGTTAGTGACAGCACAGTCACCCTCTCATGGTCTCATCACCCAGAACCCATCACAGGTTGTGTACTGAGCTCAGTTAAGTCCCCACCAGACTTTAGGAGACAACCTAAGCTCAACAGTTTGCTGACATTCATTCCTTGGCATGTGGCCTCTTCTTTCATCTTCAAAACCAATGAGCGTCACACCTACCCCACCAATCCTGTCTCTGAGGCTCTTTTTGCACAGGAAAAAGCCTACATTTAAGGGCCTATACAAAACGGCTGGACCCGCGTGCATAACCCAGGATGTGTTCCCCAACTTAAGATCCTTAGTTCAATCTGTAAATTCTCCTTCCCTCAAACGAAATGAATGAGCCACCATTGTGAGACCAAGAGCACAAGAGTGGGGAAGCAACATGTGGGGAAGCCAAATTCTCGAACGGGCTGAGTCCTTGGTGGTGTTGCTGGGAAGCTGAAGCAAGTCAAAAAGCTACTTGTCAAGATGTGTATGTAAGACTGGCAGGGTGGCCAAGGAGGGAAAGACACTGCTGCCAACCTTGATGACCCGAGTTGGATGCCTGGAATCCATATGGCAGAAGGACAGACAGACCTCTACACTTGCACTGTGACACTCCATACTCCCCCTTACCCTTATCACACAAAATAAAAACTTCAACCATCAAAGTTTAAAAAAAAGTGCTGATTGAAGTCAGGCATTTTAAAAAGATGTCTGAATGAAGACAATCAAACTTAGATTTCTTTAGTGCTACATGCAGCTAGCCTGGATGTCTGACACTTGCAGCAAAGCACATCTTTAGCTGATACTGATCGTTCAAACTTACATTTGAAACCTGAAGGGTCAGCCATTACATGGCTATGGGAGAGCACAGGGCTACAGTGGAAAGTGAGGGCAACTCTACAGAGTTGGGTGAAGAGGGGGAGGCAGGGGCTCTGAGGGATGGGGTGTGGCACTACAGGGGCCACTGGGATGGAGAGGCCATTGTCCTGGGGCCTTGGTATAAGGAAGATGCTTTATTGGAAGAGAAACCACACTAATCTTAAGCAAAAGAGAGACACATGGCTGCACGTCACTGTTAACCACACACTCCTGTGGAATAGGAAAACTGCTAGACCCGAGATTTTCACCAGGCCGTTGGAAGAGTTATTCAAATTCTGCTGGGTCCAGAGACCACAGGACTCAGTCATCCATCTAGGCAGACATGGACTCGTCACCAAAATAGAAAAGGCAAACAAACTCCAGGCCTCCACCTGGTACCAAGTAAAAGCATGGTTCCCAGAGAGTTGCCATGAAACACCAGCCTTAAGGCCAGAATGTCTGCAAATGGGGGTGGGAGGAGCTAAAGCTTGACTGGAGCTGAACTAGTGGGGTGTGAGACAGCTCCCCAAATGAAAAAGATGAGGGAGGTACGGGAAGGCAGGGAGCACAAACCAAATCCTCTTTCTCTGCTCTCTGTTAACTCAGAAATCACTCATGTTGAAGGTCACATAACTGAGCAATACACAATTAGCCTCCCACTTAGACAACCCTCTGACGTGTACTGTGACCACTGTTTCCTAGGTTACTTCTCAGAAACTTGAATTCAATTCTGCTTAACCTTTATTGAAGTCATCAGATGGATGACTAAAATCTCTTCCTATTGTCTGTCCCGTCTGTGGCCTCCGAGTGCTGATGTAATCTGGCAAGCATCCTGGCCTCGTACTTGATAGGATAACCCTGAGTCAAGCTCACTTGAGAACTGCTCAGTTACAGCTGGCATGGTCAAACTGCATCAAGTTCTGGCCTTATGAGAGGCCTTCAAACACCTGAATTGTCAAGAAAGCATAGCAGGGGAAGGAGGAAACATACTTAGTCCAGTGGTACCTAGGCCACTGAACCCTATGCCATATACTTATATTAACTCCTAACTCACATCCCACATTTCTCAAGAGATCAAGGCCCTGGGAGAGAAAGCTCTTTATAGTTCATTACCAAGACACCCACTATATACTCTTAAAAAGCACTCCTAACTCACACCCCACTGTATACACTTAAAATACCACTCCTAACCCACACTAGGGTAAAGTCACTACCCACCAACACTAGGATGAAGGCCTCATTGTACCAGATTGAGACTTAGCTTGTCCATGTTCATAATGACAGTGTCCTGGTTAGTTTGTAAAAACTTTTGAGCAAGATACAAGCTATTCAAGGTCAAGGCAGGAGTAATGTAAGTTCAAAGCCTATCTGGGCTATCTGGGAAATTCGAGAACAACCTGGGCAACTCACTGAGATCCTGTCTCAAATTAAAAGGTGAAGAAAGGGGCCTGGAGATATAACTCTGGCAGCATCCTTGTTAGCAAGCAAGAAGTTCTGCGTTCACTCTCTAGTAATGCACAGCAAGACAAGTAACAACAAAAGCTTTTAAATGGTGCAGCATTTCACAGTGCAATAGCATCTAAATGAAACATGAGTCCATAGAAACATTAAAATTGATTGCCATACAAACTGTCCTCTGTCTACTGCTATAATCCCTAGTGTGGGAAGCCACATGCGCCGTTGCAGGGTGGCGCTGGCTTCCGCTGGCCAACACGCATACATAGGCAGTAAAGTTTTTTTTGCCAAGATGAGGTTTTGAGAACCAACCAAAATTAACCAATCAGATGAGAGAGAAGTTAACCAATCAGATGTAGGCATACAAATGAGGTGGTAAGCATAACCCAAGCACAACCAATCCGGGTGTGAGACACGCCTCTCCTAGGCCTATATAAGCAGCACCAGTTCTGGGCTTGGGGTCTCTTCGCCTCTGCAATCAAGCTCTCCCAATAAACGTGTGCAAAAGGATCCTGTTGCAGTGTCGTTCTTGCTGGCAAGTCGGACGCGCTCAAGACCCTAGGTGATCTGAAATTCTTTTTTCCAAGAAAGTAACAAGTCTTTCTCTCCTTTCATTTGATTAAAATAAATGACAAAGACATTCATTGTAACATGTCTTAAAAAAATTTGTCTCTTACCCGGCGTGGTGGCGCACGCCTTTAATCCCAGCACTCAGGAGGCAGAGGCAGACGGATTTCTGAGTTTGAGGCCAGCCTAGTCTACAAAGTGAGTTCCAGGACAGGCAGGGCTACACAGAGAAACCCCAGTCTCGAAAAACCAAAAAAAAAAAAAAAAAAAAAAAAAAGTCTCTTAATAAAGAATCTTGACAGACATGATCTATCTGAGGAGGCAAACAAACAAACAAGAAACCAAGAAGTCCCTACAGTCTGCCTCGGGATGAATGACTTACGAGAGCTAGAACTAATGTAGGAGCCTGGCGAGGGTGGTCTTTGGGAAAGATGGATGGCCTGATATGGGGCTATTAGTGAAGATGCTCATGTCAGGACAGAGCTGAGGTACAGCAAGAGGCAGTGCTGAAAAGACTGGCTGCACGAATCACAGATGCCACATGGGAGCACAGCCTGAGTGGCACCGTAGGGGACAATAACTTTGCATAGAAATTGGAGCATCTGGGACAAGCACAAGCACACATTCAGCCAAGGATGTCTAATTGGGAGACACATGGCAACACAAAGAGGGAGATGGGTAGGCACCAGTCTAAGATTCAGCAGGTGAGAAAATCTATGTGGTGAGCAGGGATGGTCAAGCCTGGGCACTCCACACTGGACTTAGTCACCACCTCATTCTTACAAGGGTGATTTAACAGCAATAGAGCAACACCCTCCAACTTACCAGATGCTTCTGGCTGCACGAGTATTCTCCAAAGGTCAAAAGTGTAGGTCCAGGCAATATATAGGTCTAGCTACCTTTAGAATGTGGTGTATATGGGAGTTCCTTAAGTCATTGGGGGCATGCTCCTGCAGTAGACTGTGTGACTCCATTTCTATCTTTCTGTTCTGACTTGAGGTCTGAGCATGTCTCTGATACATGCCCCTCACCACAGCCATTTGCATCCCTAGTCAGAGCCTCAAACACAACCTTGGACTTGAACCTCAAGGACTGTGTACCAAGAGAAACCTCTTTGTTCTTCCTAAATAGCTTGTGTCGGCTATTTCATTACGGCGATAAAGGTTAAACAGTATGCCTGCTATACTTTATCCTTTTCAGAAGCCTTGGATAAGTACAGTTAGGGCTAGGTGTACCCTCTGGTAGAATATCGCACTGGATAGGCCCCACAGACCCCCCCCCCATATCAATGACTTAGACACAAAGTATTAACAGTGACATCCTGAGCGCAACATGGGCAGCTAAGCCTTGCTAAATGTGTGACTCAGAACCCTGAAAGCTGGCGATACACTGGAGTGATTAAGCTTCCTTTGAAAGTGTATCTGACAAGAAGCAAGGGTCTTAGGCGGTGTTTTAGTGCTAGGAATTTGGAGAGCTGCATGGTGCTTTTCTGCTCTTGTCAGAAGTCACTTCAAACAAGAAGGGATTTGAGCTGGAGGATCAGAGCTGAAGCTGTAAGCTCAGTGAAATGCTAGCTGCTTCTCTCTAACAAAGTGTCAGGACTAAACTCCTCCAGGAAACTCATGGTCCCGTGTGTAAGGTGGAACCGAGGGGAAGCAGGCTGAATAAAGTTATTTTGGTAATTAATTACTGTTTCCAAATGAAGTTTTTGGAGTAATTATCTGTTATAAGCATGCTGATTTAGCCAGCTGTCTATGCTGAGCTAACTTTAATTCTGACTTAAAACATACCATCCACTGGTGATGCTTAAGTCCCAAAGATACCACACACTGTGGTCACAGGACACAGAGAAATCTAGCTGGTACCGAACTAGAAGTTTCTTTCCAGCTGGCTAGCTTTTATAGTACTGGAAGGTGCCATGGAGGTCACTGGCCAGGGGTCGGGAGGGACACTTCAACATCGACGGTCTTAGATGCGAACCCTGCAAGTCATAACAATAACTGACATGATGTCTTACTTAGGGTTATTATTGCTATGATAAAACAACATGACCTAAGAAACTGGGGAGAAAAGGGTTGGTTCAGCATACACTTCCACATCACAGCTCATCACTAAAGGCAGTCAGGACAGGAACTCAATCAGGGCAGGGACCTGGAAGCAGAAGCTGATGCTGAGGCCATGGAGGAGTGCTGCTAACTAGCTTGCTCCACAGAGCTTGCTCGGTCTGCTTTCATTTTCTTTTTAATTAATTTAACTTATTTACTTTACATTTTGATCAATTGCAGCTTCTCCTCTCTCCTCTCCAGAGACTCCAGCTTGTGTCGAGTTGACATAAAACTATCCAGCACATATACCCATGAGTGTAACAGAGGCATGAATGTTCCCGCATAACTAACTGGTTTCAGGTTAGATTTAGGGGCTGTGCTACAGGAGAGAACTTGTGACAATTATTGGATACCTGGCCAAAACCCCACAGCTGAGGAACTCACAGGCCAGAGGGGAGAAACGCATGGTATCAAATTGCATCCTCAATATTTGAGTACAACACTCAGCACACTCCAGAATTTCTGTAGTGGAAATCAGTTAATCCAGAGACTCACAAGGTCAAAGTGCAGAGAACAACTGTGGTCATCTGTATCTCGCCTCTGCCCAGGCTCAGATGGGAGGAGAGACAGTGAGAACCAGACAACAGGGAAGACGGCTCTGAAGCAGTGTCTACTGGACGTGATGAAGCTGCTGCCCCACAAACCCCTAACTGTGGTTTCCTGCACAAGAGAGGGAGGCTCTTAAAGCCCACTCCAGGTGAGATGCTCTTGACAGCTGAAGGCTGCTGGGAGAGGGGTGTGGCCTAGGTAGGTGGCTCACACTCCACCGGATGACCCTATACCTAGGAGTATGAAAGCGGCACAAATTGGACATGTTAAGTTACAAAACTAAGGATTTGAAGTTAGAAGTGGGATCTGGAAGGAGTAGTCTGTGGGGAAAGGAGAGAATGAATATGATCAGAATACATTGTATATATGAGTGAAAGTCTTAAACAATACAATATCTGTAGAATTTTCCTCTCTAGGAGCTGGGAAACACTTTAAAGCAGATGTGCCGACACCCCAGAGGGGAGATGCAGATTTCTTTCTCACAACCTTTCCTAAGCACTTTTGATAACTGTAAATTAAAATCACCACACATTCTAACCTTCTTCTTCCTTGCCACTATGATATCATCAAAGCTAAGTGGTAAATGAGGAATGGTCGGTCACTCTCTGGTCCTTGGACAGTCCTCGTAGGTCATGTTACTCTTTCTCTTCACCATTAGGTTCAACTGGGGTTTGGATCTTGAGTTTCTCCCCAAAGCCGACAAGTTCAAAGCCTGGTCCTCACACTGGAAAAGGTCCTTAGGTTGTTGTGATATACCCTGGAAGGGAATTTCAGAAACCTAGCTTTGTCTGTTTCTCCCTGGCTCACCAGGTGTGTGTATGTGTGTGTGTGTTACTTCATGTTTTTACCATGAAGATACCACACTATCTTGCCACAGGCCTAAAATAATAGAGCCTATCTATCATGGATGTATACCTCTAAAACTGAGTCAACATAAACATGTTTTCTTTCTAAATTTGGTTATCTCAGGTATTTGTTATAGTGATAGAAAGCTAACGTGAGTTTTGAAGTCTTGTCTTTGTGACCACCAACCAATAATAAACAAAGTGTGAGGCTTTCTCTAAATGGTATAGCCTGCTTTTTAAATGTTCACTTTTATTATTTTGAATTACATGTGTGTGGGAAGGTATGTGCATAAGTGCAGGTGTCTGCATAGGCCAGAGGTGTTGGATGTCCCCCAAACTGGAGTTATAGGTGGCTGGCAGTCACCCCATGTAAGTGATGGGAGTTAAACTCGGGTCCTCTGGAAGAGCAGGATATGCTCTTAACATCTGAGTCATCTCTCCAGCCTCTGGTTCTGTGGGGGGTTTTGTTTTGTTGTTTTGTTTGTTTATTTTTCCACTGATGCTAATGCCAGGTTGAGCTTGGGTATACATACTAAACCTGACTGAGCAGTTGGGTCTGAGGAGATGGGTCAGTTGTAAAGTGAGGGGTAAGCATGAAGACCTGAATTTGACCCCAGAATTTATGTTAAAAATTAAAAGATGGGCACAGTGGCACACACTTGGAATCCCTGCTCTGGGGAAGAGGAGACAGGCAGGCCCCTGGGGTTTACTAGCCAAACCAGTAAGCTCCAGGCAAGCCAAAGACTCTACCACATGCACACATACATGTTCATGCATACATGTATACACATCTATACATCACACAAACCCAAAATAAAATGTAGGCTGTTGAGGTTTGGCCTTTTGCTATGTATTGTAATGCTAAATACTGGCCTCCAACGCTTGGTTGCCCCCAGAAATGAGACATAGACCCAAGTGATGCTATGTAACCCTGCCCGCCAACTTAACCCTGATCAGTGAATAAATATGCCTACAGCCTATAGCTGGACAGAAGAGAGAGAGGTTTGGGTTCCTGAGCTTAGTATCTGAAGAGAGACCACCAGGAAAAGCAAGAAAAAGAAGATGGAGAGAGAAGACGCCATGGGTTAGGTAAGTCATGAAAATATGGCCATGAGGGCTAGCTAGCTAGAACATGACAAGTTATAATTCAGGGCTATTGATGGGTGTCTTAGTTAGGTTTTACTGCTGTGAAGAAACATCATGACCAAGGCAACTCATAGACAACATTTAATTGGGACTGGCTTACAGGTTCAGAGGTTCAATCCAGTATCATCAATGTGGGAGCATGGCAACATCCAGGCAGGCATCATGCAGGAGGAACTGAGAGTTCTACATCTTCATCTGAAGGCTGCTAGTGGGAGACTGACTTCCAGGCAGCTAGGACTAGGTAGGATCTTAAAGCCCGAACTTGTGGGTTAAAATGTTGTCCCACATCTGCCCGCCACAGGGCTAGGGCCGCTAGTGGAGGTGGGACTTGAGAAGTTTGCTACGCACACCCCACCCCACTGCCAGGTGGCTAGGGAAGGCAGGTTCTCACTCTTGGGCACTGCAGATGCTGCTGGATACTGCAGAAGGGCTGAGAACCAGAGTAGGGGCAGTGTGGCTGTCTCTAGCCTGGGGCCGAAGGGAAAAGGGTGGGAGGAGAGAACTCCAGCTGGTTCCCGCAGGGAGGAGAGTCTTAGGCTTGCTCTGGCAGGCAGCTTGGCTCAGTTGAAGACTGTGGCTAAGAATGCAGAAAGGCCTCCCATGGGAGTTTACAGGAAGACCTGCTCCATTGCTCCAGCACAGTGGATCCAGATGAGAAGAGGCAGATCATGGTTTTAAGGTGTTTATTGTAGAAAGGCAGAGAGGGAGAGAGTAGAGAAGTAGAGGTCGGCCATAGTCATGTGGAGAGAGGGGGGAAGGGAATACAGAGAGGGGGGGAGCAAGAGGGCAAGAGAGAGAGGGAAGAGTAAGAAAGAGTAAGAGAGTAAGAGCAAGAGAGTAAGAGTAAGAGAGTAAGAGAGGGAGGAGGGGGCAAGCAGCCCCTTTTATAGTGGGCTAGCCTATCTGGCTGTTTCCAGGTGACTGTGGGGAGGAGCATACCTGGTTCTTGCCAGGTAACCATGGGGGTGGAGTCCAGACAGAATATCAGGGGCTTGGGGTGTTGCCCTACGAGACTGATGGTCATGAAGCTGAGGCCTCGTGTCAGGAGCCTAGTGTCTGGGAGTGTGGCTAACTTCCTTCTGTCTCTTGCAGGGTTATCTGCTGGGTCTCCAGGGTTTTAAACTAGCTCAACCAGAAAACAGGCTGCCTTTCATGACCCCACACACCCCCACAGTGATACACCCACTCCAACAAGTCCATACCTCCAAATAGTGCCACTCCCTGGGCCAAGTATATTCAAACCATGACAATGGGGAAATAGATTCTAATAGCTTTGAGGGTAGGTATCTGCCCAGCTCTAGTGCATTAAGAACTTATAAATATAAAAGTTGTGTGTCTTTTATCTGGGAACTGAATGATCAAAGGCAAGGTAGAAATCTCAACTGAGATTAATTATTTAATACAACAGTAGGCTTTTGATAGAAAAGATAGCTTGTAGTACCCTGAGATTCCAAGAGGAGGGAGTCTGCCATAAGGGCCTATGTTGGATTCCATGGAAAGGCTAGGCACACAGGAGGCAGGCTTAGGATGGCACACAGGAGGCAGGCTTAGGATGGGCTAGTTTGAATAATCCAAGCAGACTCTAGAATGGCAGAACTACTCATGGTTGTCTGGTCCTCACCCTGGGGTGAGCAGTGCAGTGGAACAGTGGTCCTGGGTGGGAAAGTCTAATGTTAGAGTTGGCTAGGAGTGTGGCTCATACCCATAAAAGGTGCTTACAGGTGATCTCTGTTTATCTCAGGACATTAGCTGGCTCCATGTGTAACAAAATCCCATGTTAGTGTCAGAAACCCCTGGCTGATCCAATTATATAAGGAATGGCCATGTGACTTTGGGAGCTTACTCTGAGTCTCAATTTCCTCCCTTGGCTTTCAAACTGACCTTCTAGTGAGAATGAGATGCACAGGCAGTGTAGGCAACTACTAGTGCTCTATCTACCACACATGTCTTTATTGTAAGTGGCAGGACCATGGTACAAATACAAGGGAAGGATCACTCCCTGGCATTGCATGATGAAGGACATGTGTGCTGTGTCAGCGTCTGGCTCTCCTGACTGGAAAGTGGTCTCCTCTGTAGCCAGAAGTTTCTTTTTCTTTTCTATCATTGTAAATACCCACAGCAGCACTGGGCATAGATGTGACAATTATTCTTATGAGTCCATAGATTGTGCTGAATGCATTTATCCTGGAGACCCAAGAGAGTAAGTTGTTTTCATACATTTCACCAAATAGATGAGTAACTCTGCTTTCTGTGAAAGTCTTCCCCCATCTACTGACAAATGGATCAATTTCCCATTAGCCTTTAGGAGTGGTGCTAGGAAGAGTTAGGTTTGGAAATCTTAGCATTTAAGTTCCTCTCCCATGTGCAATTTCTTCCTTTCCTTCCTTCAATGAATATTTATTATGCCCAAGACACTGTGAGGAAGCAATTTACATAGAAAAATGTAATGGAAGGGGACAGGACAAGCAATGCTTTACTATGGGAGTCAATGTTTGCTCTTATGTGACTTCTCCATTCCTGTAAGTGCTTAAATGAAAATAATGAGTCAAATACAGAGATAGCCAGCTGGAGTCCAAAACCAGAGAGTGGCTGTTGCAGACTGCAATTAATCTCCTCTGCCATAAATCTACCTCCTCTTCACCTGAGGGCTTTATCCAGCATAATTATTCTGCACTATCATCAGACCAAAGGGATAGAAGCTCTTAGACTAGTACAATAATTAACAGCACAACAACAGCACTTCAAATACCCATCACTAACTGACCCTGCTCCTCTGATGCAAAGTCAGCGCCAAGGGAGGTACAGACCCAGCAAACCTCTTTATAGTTCAGGACTGCGCGCTGTGTTCCACAGAGACAGAGCTGAGGCACTGAAGAGCCTGGCAGGTACTGGGCAATTCTGTACTTCACTGTGTAAAAGCAAGCACAGGATAACCTAAGAAACAACATCACAAAATTGCCTCCCCAGCATTCTTTCTGCAGAGTTGAAGGGAGGACTGACAAGAAGGTCAGTGTGCTGAAGATCTGGCAGAGGTGGATGAGACCCTATACGACAGAGAGAGAGAGAGAGAGGAAGAGAGAGAGAGAGAGAGAGAGGGAGAGAGAGAGAGAGAGAGAGAGAGAACCAAAAAGAAGATTCCAAGGATCTAGATAAGTCCAGGAAGCTCCAGCCTCCTGGTTCTGAGTATTACCTCTACCTCTGTCTTAGTTAGGGTTTTACTGCTGTGAACAGACACCATAACCAAGGCAAGTCTTATCCAAAACAACATTTAATTGGGGATGGCTTACAGGTTCAGAGGCTCAGTCCATTATCATCAAGGTGGGAGCATGGCAGTAACCAGGCAGGCATGGCGCAGGAGGAGCTGAGAATTCTACATCTTCATCCAAAGGCTGCTAGTGGAAGACTGATTTCCAGGCAACTAGGGTGAGGATCTTAGGCCCACATCTACAGTGGCACAATACTCCAACCAGGTCACACCTATTCCAACAAGGCCACACCTCCAAATGGTGCCACTCCCTGGTCCAAGAATATACAAACCATCACAACCTCCAAGGACGAACATCTAAGCTTCTCTATTGGTAATGATGCAAAGAACCCAGAAGAGATGGATGGATGGGTGAATGAAGAGCAGCCTTAGGAAAAGCAAGGAACTGAGGTAAAGGAAAATACATGGAGGCTATTGCATTGCTGAAGGAAAGCCCAGGGCAGCAAGGAGGGCAGCCACCCAACCTGAAGAGGGACAAAGACAGGAGGAGAGGAAAATAAACCAAGTAAAGAGGAAGAGGATGAAGATATTGATGGTCAGTAAATAAGTCCTATCAGAGTTTTCCCAAGTCCACAGCACAGTCACATACCCTGTGTATAGCTTCTTTGTGTGCATGCATGTACAGGTGTGCATGTGCAGAGGTCAACATCAGGTGCCTGTGTGCATGCACGTGCAGGTGTGCATGTGCAGAGGTCAACATCAGGTGCCTGTGCTCTCACTCTCACCTTAGTTTTTGAGGTAGGTGTTACATGAACTTTGAACTTGACAATTTAGCTAGCCTGGTTGTCCTCCAAGCCTACAGAAGGATCATCTTAGCCTCATCCTCCGAGCACCGGGATTATAGGTATGTGCCACATGCCTGTCCTTTGTCATGGGTGTTAGCAGATTGGACTCAGGTCCTCATGCGTGTGTGACAGGCATTTTACTGATGGAGTCATCTCCCCAGCCCCTGTACTTCCATCTTTTAAAGAAAAAAAACATGAAATGGAAGGTATGTAAATTTTTCTTTAAAGTACGCAGTGTCTGGGCTAGAGATGTGGTTTAGTGGTTACAAACACTTACTGTTCTTAGAGGGGATCCGAATTTGAGTCTCAGCATCTATGGATTGCTTACAACCATCTGTAACTCTAGCTCCATTGCCTCTAATACCTTCTTCTAGCCTCCATGATCTCTCTCTCTTACACGAGTGCATGCTCACGCCCCCCCCCCCCCCCCCCGCCAATCTTTAAGGATGTTCCTCCTTTCATATAGTTAAGATACTAAAGTCCTTATTTTTAAAAGCCCCAAACTCTGCCTTGTAAGATAGCTGTAAGTGAATGAAAATTTAAAGCTGGTTCTTGGTGCCTACTGCACAGTAATGAGACACAGGGCAGGTGGCTTTCCACTGCAGGTGGCTTTGCTCCAGCTTCTTAAGAAATCACTGTTTTGGTAACTGAATACCACCTCAATTGAAAAACAAATGTAAAAGGTTGTAGCTGTTGGCATTCCTAATTCCTCTGAGTAAATACATTAAAAACAAAACAAACAAGCTGAACTTCTCCATCTTGAGGCAGGGCTTATGGTACCCACAGCCAGTGTGTTTCTGACTGGTTTAAGGTACCAGGCTCTACCTACACCTCCAGGGTCTATAGGTCTACTGTAGCTTCCCTTGGTGTATAGACATTCTTGCCAGTACACCTTCCTATTGGAGGATGTAAAACCTAGACAACCTCCTTGATGACTTCCTTGGGTCGCAGTTCTGAGTCCTGTGCTCTTTAGATCCTAGGGCTAGAAGTGAACCTGGAATGTATGCGTTGTTGGTTTTCAATTCTATAGAAAACCATTCATGGGCAGTCCAGGTCAGATATCAACTTCACCTTTGCTGAAACGAAGCCCAGACCTTCCTCTTCCCCAATTGATTCTCTGGGGAATGAAACCTAGAGACCCACTTTAGAGAATTCATGAACTCAAAAATACAGTAATGGCACCAGCAACAGAGCAGACGACTAAGCAACAGCGTGAAGCTGCGGCAGACTGGAGAAAGCTCCCAGCGGCATAGGCCGTCAGTGGCGGTCACCATGGCCTTGGACCCTTGTTTGACCCTCAGTTTTTGAAGCATCCGTTGTTGTCTGGGCCCTCACAACAAACTTACCCTCTGTAGCAAATCACCAGAGGCAAATTGGATTCTAGCAGAGAAGGCCAAATTACACAGCTTTGCAAGGCCACATCTTGGGGGTGGGGGACGAATACAGGAAGTAGTAGGGCGTGGCCTCCCGCTGCTGGCTAAGTACTTCCTCTTGCTGCAGGAAGGGCAGCAGGGGAACCTGCAAGTGGTCTTGCTCAGTGTTCTCTCTCCTCCCCCTTTCAGTTAGTTGTACATGCGGCTGCCACTGCGCCAGCCCTCAGGGATGCCAGAGACAGTGCCCAGGAGTTCTCTGCTTCCTTCCCAGAAGCTTCCGGTAAAAGCCCAGCCTTTTAATGTGCACTTCAGCCTAGGAACTCGCAAATGCTTACAAAGAATGCCAGTAACCGACAGCAAATTTACTGAGGACCAGGGCGGGCAGGGAACCAATCTTCCCTACACCACTGGTTCCCACCCCTTCTTCTAGTGACCCCGCCATAAAATTATTTTTTGTTGCTACTTTCTAACAGCACTTTTGCTATTATTATGAGTCATAACATAAATATATGTATTTTCTGATGGTCTTTTGGGGATCGTGACCCAATGGTTGAGAATCTCTGCTGGACGCAGGCAAGAGTCAGCCTGAGAGGGTCAGAGGTAGAGAAGGGAGGAGTCGCGTGGTGCATGGTGCATGGGCATGGAGCCTGATGAAAGCCTGTCTCTCTCACTCAGTCACCTTCTGTGGAGGCAACTGCCAAGGTCAAAAGCAGCTGATAAGATTTAGAGGCCTGTGGAGGCTTTGTCTGAGACAATCGAGTGTTCTTCCACCTCCCACATTTCAAAGTAACCATGAAGGTCACATCGTTTGGGCCCACGCGCTCACTTCGTGTGTGTTTTCAATATGAGCGCATTAAATCCATGGGGGACTTAATTGTGTAGGCAAAAAAATCTTTCTGACATCCTTTCCAGGAGGACTCTGCTAGTGTGAATAGCAGCATGTGTAACCATCAGGTAGAAGCACATGCCATCCCACAAGGGAAGCTGCTTTAGCTAAGCAAGACTCTTCATGGTGGCTGTCAGTGTGATCCGAGTCGGGGTGAGCCACACTGTGCTGTAGCTCCTGAGTGACAAGAACAGTGGCCGAAAGACACTGCACTATGCAGAAAATCAAATGCTTTATGGGAAAAAATACTTTATGTTTTTCAAAAGTTATTGAATTTAAATTTTCTGTACTTGCATATATTCATTTATTACATTTCATTATAATATACCCAGACATGTATATCAAGTAGCTTGGAAAAGGACATTTTAAAAGCTACTGGGGCTGGAGAGATGGTTCAGCACGTGGGAGTAGGTTATACTCTTGGAGAGGACCTGAGCTCAGTTCTCAGAAGCCACATCTGACAACTCACAACTGCCTGGAACTCCAGCTCCAGAGACTTTGAGCTCTTTGGGCACCCACGCTCCTGTACATATTCCACCTCCAAACACTCTCATACACACACACTTATACACACACACATTCATACTCACACACACTCATACATACACTCATACACATATTCTTACACACGTACACCTACACACATCTATTCATAACAAAAAGTTAAATCTTTAAAAAAGAAAGCTACATGAATTTACTGTAAAGTTCCATGTACTTCAAAGACTTTTTTTTTTAATTAAAATTAAAGTGGCCAGCTCTTAGGACTGTCCAGTTGTTCTCACTGGGGAACTAGAAAAAGACCCTTCCCTGAACATGGCTGAGGTCAGGGGGTTTGTATCCCAACTGGAATGTCTTAGTAATTAGGAGTTCCTGGTTCTCTCAAGATCAGACCTCTGGGTTGGGTGTAGACATCTGCACTGAAGACAACTATTCAGAGGCCTTGCCTATACTGTGTAATCTGAGGGACAATCTACACAGGCTGCAAACTACACAAAGAACAGCTCCATTGCTGGCTCCTATAAAATGAAAAAGGAAAAAATGTTTTAATTCTCAAGTCTTTTTCTCCATCCACCTAAGTGTTAATTAAAATTCCAAGTTATCCAGGAAGCACTACCTTTGTTTCTGGCCAGCTTGTACTATCCATAATGCACACTGGCACCCTCTCCCACCTCCTCCCCAGAAACCCAGCTCTCCTAATTTACTGGGTACAGCAACATCCTACATTCCCTGCCCGCTTCTCTGCACCCTTTCTCTCCTCTAGTATCAGAACATCTTGCTCATTTTCAAAGTCACCTCCTCCCAGAATCCTCCAGGTTCACTCCCATTCCATCACCTATTTAGGCTATCCTCCCTCTACCTACCTACCTTCCTTCCTTCCTTCCTTCCTTCCTTTCTTTCTTTCTTTCTTTCTTTCTTTCTTTCTTTCTTTCTTTCTTTTTTCTTTCTTTCTTCCTTTCTCTCTCTCTCTTTCTCTCTCTCTCTTTCTTTCTTTCTCTCTCTCTTTCTTTCTTCCTTCCTTCCTTCCTTCCTTCCTTTCTTCTTTCTTTTTTAAAAACTTTGTTCTAGAAGCCAAAATTTTTCCCAATAAACAAAACACAGTTCAGCTTTCTCAGAACAAAAACCAATTCTACGTTGATCCTAAGTCCCCGAAGTTCCTTCTTCTCACCATAACCAAACTTCTCAAGGAGTAATGAGCAAAGACTCTTGACCCTTCTCACCCTCCAGTCACTTGCCTCAGTGTATGGTCACCTGGCCTCTGGCTCCAGCAACACATTGGAATTGCTCTCACCAAAGGCACCAACCAAATGCCTCTCTATAGCTTACTACCTTGTGGGGATGTCCGGGATGGCTATATTCTCCACAGATCCGTCCAGGCTCCTTTTCCCCCAGGCTACTTCCTGCTGTCAGGATTTCTGCCCAGGCTCCTAGCATTGTTTGCAACTCCCCTGGGCCATACTCTGTCTTCTCTCTGCACTTGCTCATTCCCTCCCATCTGCCTGTGATGTGCATTTTCCATGGTCTTTACTCTTGTGTCTCACACAACTTAGCTTGGGTATTTCCTCAGTCTTTTGAGATGGTAAGAGTTATTCTTGCTTTCAACAAAAGCAAAAAATGGTTTCCGACATTGGGAAGCACAAGGGATTCCCTCACCTTTCCTGTGTCACACTGATAGATATCCCCTGGCTGTAGCAGCACAGGAAGTTGGTGCTGCTTGGCATTCTAAGGCCGCGTTAGATCTTTGTGCTGGTTTTGTCAGTGAAGCAGTAGCTTCTATTTAGGATGGTTTTGCTAAGAATCATCACTCCTCACTGGGGCCATAAGGTGGACAAAAAGCCTGATTTCTCTATCCTTGGTTTGTATGTTTCTCTCTGATTCCTGGCTGCCTGCTGGGTCAGTCACTTCTGTTGCTGTAAGAACCAACAATTAGAAGAAAGCTTTATTCTGCTTCTAGTTAAAAACCATATCATGGTGGTGGGGAAGATGTGTTGGGAGGAGCAGAGGCTGCACACGGTCACAGTGTGTTCACAATTAGGAAGCCCAGAGGATATAGGAAGTAAGATTGATCTATAAAGCCTCAAGGCCCAACTCCTGTGACCAACTTTCTCCACCTCCTAAAGTTTCCACAACCTTCCCCAAAAGCACCACCATTTGAAAACTGAGAGTTTTAAACTCACAATTATGCCTGTTCGTCTCTGCAGATCCACACTAGTCATGGAGCCTCTGACCAGGCTGTCTTATTCTGCTTTGGGGCTAAAGGCACAGTGACAAGCTGCTGTCCTAAGCTCGTGATCACTTCAGGTTCCAGAAACAGCATAGTCTTCTAAGACAGAGCCCACAGACCCCTACCTACACCCAGATGAAATCAGTTACCCATGAGGGCGAGACCATGTCTGGGAGCAGAGGTCACCTGCTGAGAGAATCTTGTCCCAAAAGTAATATGGACTCATATGAACCACCCCGGAGAACCAGAGCTGGGACAATGGTCAAGGAGACTATAGCTAAACAAAAACTGTTTAATTATTTGTACCTTTGCCTGTTGTACTGGCTAGTTTTGTGTCAACTTGACACAGGCTGGAGTTATCACAGAGAAAGGAGCTTCAGTTGGGAAAATGCCACCACAAGGTCTAACTGTAAGGTATTTTCTCAATTAGTGATCAAGGTGGGAGGTCCCCTTGTGGGTGGTGCCATCTCTGGGCTGGTAGTCTTGGTTCTATAAGAGAGCAAGCTGAGCAAGCCAGGGGAAGCAAGCCAGTAAGTAACATCCCTCCATGGCTTCTGCATCAGCTCCTGCTTCCTGACCTGCTTGAGTTCCAGTCCTGCATCCTTTGCTGATGACCAGCAATGTGGAAGTGTAAGCTGAATAAACCCTTTCCTCTCCAATCTGCTTTGTGGTCATGATGCTTGTGCAGGAATAGAAACCCTGACTAAGACACCTGTCCTCTTTCTTCCTCAATTTACCAGTGCCCTGTGGATGGACTGAGGGTGAGCGGAAGCACTAGATCCTTTTGTCTTTTCCAATTCGGTCTCATTGAATAAATCTGCTTTTCCCCACTACTTCTCTCTTTAAATTGTGTTTGAGAATCTGTGGCAGCTGGAATCTGTGTTTTGGTCCTAAAATACTCTGAAACTATTGAATTTGGACGCTAGTAACAAGATAGTTTTCTAGGGAATAGTATCTGGAATGAATGACAAATGAAGTTCTGTTTAATGAGACTATTTGTTCCTCTAACACTGTATCTTTCTATATTTTCCCAGCATGAGAGTCATACTTATTAAAATATGAATTTCTGGATCTCTCCCATACATAGGGCTCCAGGTTGCCCAGGGCAAGCTCGCTCATGACATGTGTTCTAGGACCTGGTCACCACCTGATAGGTCTATGACTTATGGCTAACCTTACCTGACAAAATGACAATTACCCATTGAAAGAACAACACTATACCAGCTCAACTGGAGAAGCCGGGGCAGCTGAGAAATACCACAGTGAAGGAAAAACTAAAGGCGTGGTTACAGCCTCTTCCTGGGCTAGTTCTTGGCTGATGCCTTTTGTTTCTTCCAAGAATGGACTTCTTCAGTGCAGGTTTATCACTCTGTACCAAGCACACGATGCACACGGGGTGAGCACGTATGGGTCCTGTTCATATTCTAAGTGTCAGGGTCTCTGGTTATATGGCTCATTATTCAGTTACAGATAGCCAATTGCCAGGGAACATCGGCAGGTCACTGGAAATTATGTTTCTATGGTTGGTCCCCTCCTTGCCTCATTACCAGCTGGGTCCCTAATGATTCTTGGTGAAAGCAGGAGTTTATGTAGGTAGTCTTTCTCTTACATAAACTGGCCTTGGGCACCAGGGATGGGATATACATTGGAGGTTAAGTCAGAAGACACGTAGTCACATTGGTAGGATAAAATGGAAGCAGGGGGAAAGGGAGCTGTAGTGTCTGTCCCTGAAAGATCCACACATAGTGAACTACCATTTCAGCATCCTTGCTCATTGAGAAGTTATCTCCAGCTTAAATGGACATCACATATACACATAGCATAAACTGATATGTAACATAACAAGCAAAGCAACGAAGCATGAACAACTTTATAGTCTAGTTGTTGCCCGTGGGTTGTGGCTAGTGGTGCATGCTTTAGTCCTAGAGCCCAGGGTGCAGAGCCAGGTGGTGGATCTCTATGAGTTCGAGGCCAACCTGGGCTAGATAGTGAGATCCTGTCTTAAAAAAGAATGGCCATGGTGTGCTTTTCTTAATTAAATAAACGTAGAAACAGAGGCACATCTACAGTTGTGTATTTACTGCCACACTGATGCTTTCTTCCCCTCAAAAGGCTGTTGATATACAACCAAATGACTCTTTATGCATTTGTTTGCTTTTTGTACTATTTAGATAACCTAGTCTATACTACAGGAAACAATTTTACATTTCATACATGTATTTGATTATTAATTATATTAGATTGAAGGTGGCTGTCTTATCTCAGGGGCCATTTGCCATTCTCTTTCGGTAAATATGCCTGCCCTTGGTAATTTTATTCCCTGTGTTTATTTTATTTATCATTTCATGTCCTCACTATATAGAACTCTCTACATATCCCAGGCTGGCCTGGAATTTGAGACCCTCTTGCCTCTTCCTCTGGAGTCAATGCTGCATGCCATGTGTATGGTTAGGTAAAGCTCTCAACATATGAAAGTATAAATGTTTTCTGTATTGCATTTTACAAATATTTTTCTCA
This sequence comes from Mus musculus, assembly GCF_000001635.26. Taxonomy (NCBI): domain Eukaryota; kingdom Metazoa; phylum Chordata; class Mammalia; order Rodentia; family Muridae; genus Mus; species Mus musculus. Next base: position 12,593,851 of record NC_000084.6, on the reverse strand, counting down.
GTGTTTTATTTCCCTGCATTTCTTGCCATACAGACATTTGATTTCTTGTGTTTATTCCTTTTCCTGATTTGCCTTCTAATGAAACAAGGGAGGAACTAAATTTTCCTTCACTTGCTGTGTACAAAGGTGTGGGATATTTGAAATTAAGAAGGCTTTATACAAACTGAGCGGTGCAGCTATTGTTCCTCTGCCCTGTCTCCTTCTGTCATGGCATCATCCTGCCTTCCAAATTTCCTCTGATCATATTCAGCGTCATTTTCTTCTAGCATTTCTATGATTTCAGCTCTCTCACTGGAATCTTCAAATGTCTCAAGTTAATTTTGATGTATCATGTGAGCTATTGTGTGAGGAGCAGGTGTGCAAGATGGCACCCGGGACTGCAGCTAAGTCTTATGACTTGCACCTGACTTCCTCATACACCTGAAAATAAGCCACGACCATCGTGAGAGCTGTGCAGGTGCACCATGATGCTGGCTGTGTAAACAAGTCCATATTTGGTGGAGACATGCCCCTGCCGCCCTGATTGGCTGAAGCTGCATGCCTGGTGAGGTGACGTGGCCTGCCGTGAGTGGATGGGGGCTGAGAGTATATAAGAGTGAGAGGCCCGGGCTTCAGGGGAAAATGATGGAGGGAGAAAGATGAAGACTGAAGCTTGCTGAATAAACTGCTGTTAGAAGAACTGGTGGTCGTGTTGTTCTTGCTGGTCGAGAGCAGACACGACACTATTGTACTGTCTTTATTTCAGTCTTCAAATGGCTAGCCAGATGCCCCACCTCAGGCAGACAGTATGATGTCAGATCAAGAATCCCCACTTGAAGGATATCATCCTGAGTGAGGTAACCCAATCACAAAAGAAGTCACTTGATATGCACTCACTGTAAGTGGATATTGCCCAGAAACTTAGAATACCCAAGATACAATTTGCAAAACACAAGAAAATCAAGAAGAAGGAAGATCAACATCACAGAGACAAAGTTTGGAGCTAAGACGAAAGGATGGACCATCCAGAGACTACCCCACCCAGGGATCCATCCCATAATCAGCCACCAAACCCAGACACTATTGCATATGCCAGCAAGATTTCGCTGAAAGGACCCTGATATAGCTGACTTGTGTGAGGCTATGCCAGTGCCTGGCAAATACAGAAGTGGATGCTCACAGTCATCTATTGGATGGAACACATGGCTCCCAATGGAGGAGCTAGAGAAAGTACCCAAGGAGCTGAAGGGGTCTGCAATCCTATAGGTGGAACAACAATATGAACTAATCAGTACCCCCAGAGCTCGTATCTCTAGCTTCATATGTAGCAGAAGATGGCCTAGTTGGCCATCATTGGAAAAAGAGGCCCCTTGGTCTTGCAAACTTTATATGCCCCAGTACAGGGGAATGCCAGGGCCAAGAAGTGGGAGAGGGTGGGTAGGGGAGCAGGGCAGGGGGAGGGTACAGGGAACTTTTGGGATAGCATTTGAAATGTAAATAAAGAAAATATCTAATAATAACAAAAAGAATCCCCAGTTCAAGCAGACAGTATGATGTCAGATTAAGAATAGTAAATTGTTGTCGTTTCACTCTGCTTCCTTTCAGGTAAAAAATAAATCAATAATAAAAGAGGGATGTGGGCTAGAGAAGGCAAGGATTCAGCTAGCTCTACCACATGGAACTGAAGGTGCCAGAAGTAAGCTGCTTCTTGTTCCCAGAAGTCTCTAGACTGTTCATTTCCCCAGTCTGGTTAGAATGATGTGTCTGCCTTCACTTGGCCTGGGATTATAGGAGGGATGGCCTCAGTGCTTATTTGTCTAGGTAGCAGGAGCCACCTTAGAAATCAGCTCCTTTCTCTCCCATGGGTAAAGAGAGAATATACTGTAAATTTATTTCTAAACTAAATTACAAATATATAGGTATCATTAATACCAATATATATTTTATTCAATAGATACTCCACTGACAAGCAAGTCAAATTATATGTCACAGCCTCATTATTAATAAGTCAAAGTACGTTGGTGTGGAGCAGAATATTGTTGATATTAATTCAGCATACAAGACAATTCCTATAGCTTTTATGAAAACAAGAGTTATGGGCTAGCTTAGTGGTGCACACTTTTAATCCTAGCACTTGGGAGTCAGAGACAGCCAGATCTCTGAGAGTTTGAGGCCAGCTTGTTCTACAAAATGAGTTCCAGGCCATCCAGGGCTACATAGTGAGATTCTGTCTTTAGAAAAATTATTTACATCACAAATATAACCTAGGGTGAGATCCTCACTCTGTGGAAGGTGCATGGGCTTGGTTCCCCCTGCAGTAGACCCTGAATATGTTGTTTCTTTGAGAGGTTAAAGGAACACCAGTCATGAGGAAGGGGAAGGGGCAGTCCATAGTAGAGTGTTGCAAAGACAGGTAGCACTGTAGGCAGTTGGAGTATAAACTTGGAGAACTGCCACACCAGCATAGTGTGTGTGTTGGAAGGGTTATGGGAACAAGACAGCAGTTTCCGTGTTGACCTATGGCACAGGTGTATAAAGCTGAATTCACGAGCCAGAGAAAGGTACAGTCAAAGAAAGGCCAATGCTGAAAGTCACAGTGAGATGGTGTGAAGCAGATGGGATGGTGAACTGGACATAGGAGCTATGATTAAGGTTTCTTCTTAACTTCACGTCCACCTTGCATGTGTAAACAGCAGTATCACGTACCACCCAGGGGACAACTTCCTTCTCTGTTCCCTTAGAAGAGCAGGTCAGAGAAAGAGATCAAGTCGGCCATCAGGAAACATCTTCATGAGATCTTTGATGGCCATGCGTTTCATATTTATTTAACTTTGAGGTGTTTGAGTACAAGGTCTCAAGTATGCCTGCCTAGCCTTGAATTTGATATGAAGCCAGGATGGCCTTGAACTTCTGATCTTTCTGCCTTCATCTTCCCAGAGCCACAATTACAGGCATGCCTGGTTTCTGTAGTGCTAGGGTCTGAACTCAGGACGTCATGCATGCTAGGCAAGCACTCTACCAAGTGTGCTACACCCCAACCCTTATTTAACCTTTGACTCCATGTTAAAGTGTTGTTAACAGCAGTAGCAATAGTAATAGTACGTTTTCCTCATAGTTTTACGTACATATTCTCGGTTATCAAGAAAGGGCTTGTGAAATAACAGAGGTATTTTCTGTTCCTCAAAATTCTAGAATATTCCAAACTACAAGAGAAAAAGGTTGTAAGCTTAAACCTCAGCTCAAGGAAGCAAGGAATTATACCAGGATTTTCCCTGTCCAATTAATTTAATTATTAATACAAGAAGCCTGTGATTGGACAGGGAAAAGGGAGGCAGAGCGAAGAGTCGCAGAAACAGACAGAGGAGACAAGAAGAGGAAGGAAGCAAGGTGGCGGGTGAACAGGATGATTCAGATTCTGTGTGGCTTTAAATAGATATAATATTATATCTACACAGGTAGATATCATATAGGGATAGAATAATTGGAGTAACTTGTCTAATCTAGGTAGGCACCTTGTATCATTATCAATTGGCTCTGAAATTATTGTGTGGGCATCTTTTGAATTGAGAATTTACTGATATATAAATCTGACTGATTACTTATAAGTTTCTAGAGTTTTGATTTTACCAGGTTACTGGGAATTGTGACAGCTAACTGCATTGTGTCTAGGAATGGCCACGACCCATCAAGGGAACTCAGGAACTCCAGGCCAGAGAATCTGCCGAGATGAGAACACCCCACTGGAGCCATGGTGTAGCAGGAACTTGCCAATCTTTTTAAATGTCCCACAACAAGAATTAGCTCAGGTTCCAATGACTTCAGGGAGAGAACTAAGGGACAGGAGACAGTTCTGTTGGGAGCTGGCTTGTCATAGCTGGTCTTTGGTTGACCCAGAAGCCCTGCCATGTGCTTTGAGCTCTGGTAGAGGCCAGCTAGGTCCTAGCACTTATGTCCCAGAGTCTCGGCTTTGTTTTAGAGGAAGCTTCTTTGCTAGAGAATAGTCAAAAGCCTGAGATTTATCTTTGGATAAACTTTGTAGCTGCTTGTATTCTAATGCTAATTTGGGTTCTCCAAGACTGTTTCTACAAGAAGGCCTACATGTAGCTTCTGAGAACCTGCCCCCAGTTAGTTCTGATTAGCAAATAAAGATGCCAGCAGCCAATAGCTGGGGAGAAGAGAGAGAGGTGGGGTTTAGGTTTCCCGGGCTTGGGATCATAAGGAGGGAGGAAAGACACAAAAGCCACCCTGGAAGGGTAAGAACATGCAAGGGAAAGCCACCATGCCTTAGGAGGTATGCAGGAGGGAGAAAGAGAGCCACTATGTAAAACCCAGAGGGCTGCTCAGTTGGGTCAAGAGCAGCCAAGATGAACCATAGAAATTAGTAAGTAATAACTTGGAGTTATAAGTGGGAGGTAGATTCTAATAGCATGGAGGTTAGGCAGTTGCGCAGCTATTATGCTACTTAAAGCATATTTAAATATAAAGGCTGTGTATGTGTCTTTCTTCCGAGAACATAAATGGTCAAAGGCGGGGATGAACTCCTCGGTAGGATTTATTAATATATTCATACTACAGACTTCATGCCAGGGCCTAGTATTTATAGCTCTATTACAATCCAGGCATGCACATCTGAGTATGAAATAATTAAGCTTATCAAGTAAATTGAAAGCCTGGTGACAGAGGACTTCACCAGTGTGCACCTCGCCCTCTGCACACTCATGGAGAGACTCTAATGTTTCAGAAGGTTCTGGATCTTTTTCTCTACTGCAACTCTCAGTGTTCATTATAGCTAGGACTTATGTAGTGTGAGCTAAACCACACACTCAAAACTTCTGTGGAATTGAATCTATACATTCTTGGGTCACTGGCACTTTTTTGAGACTGGAAGGAAACAATTTCTAGGAACCAGCACTGGTCAGCTCGACTGTCCCTTCCTTAAGAGAACAATTGCTGTGGATTCCAAGGATAGTTGATGGGGACTTCCCAGTTTATGCTTCCCTGTCAAGTATGAAGACTTGTCTGAAGCTCCTCTGCCAGTGGGCTGTTATATTGTTAGAAGAGTGAAGAAACTAGATGCATGCATCATAGCCCACCAGTGCAGTTGCCAGCATCTCTCATGGGAGAGGGGGAGGGAGAGTGGGAGACGCACAGATGAGAGAGAAATCATGGTGGACCAAATATCACAAGTTGAATCATGAGCACAAGGCACTAAGTAGGAGGCACTTTAATAATGTGAAACACCCTACAAAGCTACTTAACCCAAACTGCATAGCACTGTTAAAAAAAAACTGGCTCACAGGGCAGTGGCACAGTCCATGCATCTATAGCCGGGTGTTTGACAAAGATGCTTCAAATGTACTGCATGAATAGTCTCTTCAATAATTAGTGCCCTGATCTTCAGAAGATCGATTAGAAGCTTGTATACAAATGTTAACTCAAAATGAGCCAAGGACACGAAACTACTAGAAGAAAACCCAGATAACACTTCAATATGTCAATATAAGGAAATAATCTCAAAGCAAGAAAACGAAAACAAAAATAAACAACCAGGACTATAACAACTAAGCAAATTCTGGAGTAAAAAATCTCAGCAGAATAAAGAGACAACTGGCAGGACAGAAGGGCAGCAGCAGAGGATTCAACCATGGCTCAGTTTCCAGCCCACATCAGGTAAATGCTCACAAGACCCAGAGGGAGACATGACCTCACCCTAGTAAGAATGACTACAAGCAATCTGTAGATGAGTGCTGGTAAGGATGGGAAGAAAGGGGCACTCATATACATCACCACCCAGTGTAAATTAGTGCAGCCTTTATGGAAAACAGTATGGCCATATGATCTAGCACGCCCATTACTGGGCTTGGTAACCAAAGGGGAGAAAGAAGGTCAGAGTATAAGAGACGTCATGGAGAGCATCCAGTGTGCACTGCTGCTCCATCCACAAGAACCAAGGTATCAGTTAGGGTCCAGTGGTAGGTGAACAAATACAGGAGATATGCTAGAGCTACAAAATGGGATAGTATTCAGCTGTAAAAAGGAATGAAATCCTGCCATCTGTGGCACCATGGATGGAACTGGAGGACGATAAGTAAATAAGCCATGCACACAAAGACAAGTCCTTCTGTATTTCATGAGATAGAGTGAAATGGTGCTCACTATGCTAGGAGCTGGGAGTGAGGGAGGAGGAAGAGAGAAGAGGGGAGGAGGGGGATGGTTGGGGGTAGATCCTTGTGTTTCACAGCACAGCAGGTGACACTATTTCCCGGCCACTTACTGCATATGTTGTAATGACCTAGAAGGAGCTTAGAGGACCCATTTCTAGGAAACACTAAGTGTGTAGTGTAAAGAGGTGGTGGCATGAGTTACCCTTGGGATGAGGCTCGCACACTGCACATATGTACTGAATCATCACATAGTACCCCATAGATATTTGTAGTTATTTATCAGTTTTAAATGTTTTTACAGGAGGTTCTGCTTTGGATTTATCTGGGACCAAGACAGTTGAAGGGATGGAGCCTTGGGCTTCTACAAGTTAAAATCTTAGAATTTGGGCTGGCAAGAAGGCTCAGCATGTAAAGACACTTGCTATTAAGCATGATGAGCTGAGTTCAATACCTGGGAAGCACACACCAGGAGAGAACCTGCAGCTTGTCCTCTGACCTTCATGTGTGTGCCATGGCATGATCATGCAACACACACACACAAATATTAAAATCTGGAATTTTGCCTGAAAGAGCTGCATTGAGAATTTTAGTCACAGTGAATGCAAACTTCTGCACTGGAGGAGAAGGCGGTTATATCTACCAGTGAAGCACAGAGCTGCTGAGAGAGAGAGAGAGAGAGAGAGAGAGAGAGAGAGAGAGAGAGAAAAGAGTGTAGCATTCAAATCTTCTTGTGGGTGTCTTGCTCCATTAAAAAAAAAATTGTCTGATCTTGCCAGTGGCAGAGAGATCTCAGAACAGGACCTGTTCTGCAATCCTGGCTTTCTTGGTTTGTAACTGAGCCAGTTCCAGAGACTCCAGTAACACTGCATTTTTTTTTACAGCATCAGTAGAATTGTCTGTCCCTGAGAGCCACGCATCCATCAACTAGCCGTGCGTTCTGGGAAGGTGATCTAGGTCATGCTGGGCCACCAGGGGCTGCCTTGCTCAAAGGGCTGCTCTCAGTTTGATGGCCCATAAACTGGCCTTGGGAGGGGAGATATACTCAAGAGCTAAGTCCATTTAAAGATGTGTCTTACTGAAGATAGATATTTCTTTTGGGAGTCAATTTGGCAATACCTAACTATAATCATTAAAATGTTCATATTTTTTGACTACTGGGTTCACTTCTAAGAAATTATTATGAGAATAAATTTATATCATAAGACATCTTCATTTACTCTTACTTACAACTTCAAAAATAGTGAAATTCCCAGTTAAGTAACAATTACATTATATTATGGTTACATTGTGAATATTTTATCAGATGGAATGAAATGCTTTGCAAAGACCTGAAAACAGCCTACTTCTAAACTCACAGGGAAAGTGTGTTGTATACCCGCAAGGAAATACATACTCATTTAAAAAGATTAATGAACACATAACTAAATATAAACAGACTTCTGAGTTAGTGCGATTAAAGGCAATCATTAAGGATTTTATTTGAGAGAGAGTGAGAGAGCGAAAGAGAGAGAGAGAGAGAGAGAACACGGAGCTTGTGTGTGGGGATGCAGTGCTCGTGGAAACCAGCAAAGAATTGTGGATACCTCAGAACTGGAGAAGTTGCAGGCAGAAGTGAGCCAAACCTGGATCTTCTGCAAGAGCAGTATACACTCTCATCCTCTAAGCCATCTCTTTGGCCCCTCTGGGTGAATTTTTAAAAATGCATTTATCCATAAAGTTTTCCATGATGAATATATATATATGTATGTATATCACTTATATTCAGCAAAAGAATATAATTTCAAAAGTTGTTCACCCATGTGCTGGCTCAAAGTCATCACACCTAGAAAATAACTAAATCTTTTCAGGGCAACTCTACCATACCTGAACTCAGCTGTCTACTTAACCCAGAGTGACTTGGGAATTACCTACATCAGAGTGGCCTGTGGCTGTATCTCTGGGACATTTTTCTAATGGCTGATTGATGTAGGAGAGCCCATTCTACTGTGGGTAGTACTATCCCCTAAGCAGGTGGACTGGGGTTGATAAGAAAGGTAGCTGAGCAACCCAGAGGGGGCAAGGCACCAAGCAACATTCCTCTGCCTCCATCCCTGTCCAGAGTATCCTCAGGATGGACTGTGACATGGAAATATGACCCAAATCCTTTCCTTCCCTAAGTTGGTTTTGGTCAGTGTCTTATCACAGCAACAGAAAACAAACAAGGACAGAGAACTTGGAAACTGGAAGAAGTTTGGTTGATGGGGCAGGGCTTGGGTTTTGGTGTTTTCTAGCCTGACAGTAGGGGTGGAAGTGGGAAGAGTGACTAATGGAGCTGCCTGAGTCAGAGTTCTCTATGGGCGAGACCACTTCTGTCTAGAAGGGAAAGTTGTTGCATTCTATCTACTGTGTGCTGTTTGCCTCTGGGATGGAGCTACAGAGAGCCTTGTGTATGAAGGAGTGAGATCAACAGGTTCCCTGAGAATTACTGACAGGAGCAGACTCATAATGGCATCTGGTTGCTCTTTAAGTATTTGATGTTTTTTTCCTTAGATGAGCTGTTTCAAACCTCACAGGGAACCATATTCATCAGGTGTGAATGAATGAGGTAACATTCACAAGGAAATGAGGTAACAGACTTCCTAGAAAGGAGGCATGATGACTGCAGCAGCTCAGTTTGGTAATGTCAGTGGTAGCCCTCTGTGGTGGGAGGCTGTGTTAGGTGGAGCAGGCAGGAAACACAGAAAGGATGGGGGCACCCCCAGAATACTTTCCAGGCAATATCTCCCAATGACCTAAGGATCTCTCAACTCCACTTTTCAATGAGAGTTTATAGCACCTCCTAGTCCTTGACCTGGAGGACCAAATGTCTGCACCTTCAGTGGACACACTACCCAGACCATAGCAGGAACCAGTGGTGTTTTCACGCTGACAAGGTCAGAGGTCGGCCTGCCAGAAACACCCTTCACAGGGAACATACATCTCTAACAGCCACATTGACACTCCCCTGGCTGAATTCACCCAGATGCTCTGCTGGACATTGGTGGCTAGGATTTATTCAGCAAACTCAGATGGGTGGCTGTTCTCTATGCTGTTACAGATGGGAGAAAAAAAAAAATCACAAGCGATTAGTCAATAAAGAACTGTCAGGGCTGGAGAGCTGGTTCCGTGATTAAGAACACTTGTTGCTGTTTTAGAGGATGTGGGTTCGATTCCCAATGCCCACATAGCAGCTCACAGATATCTGTAATGTAACTCCATCCAGGAGATCTGACACCCTGTTCTGGCCTTAGCAGGCACTGTATGCACATGGTGCACAGACATACATACAGGAAAAACACCAATGTGCATAAAAGTAAAAAATATATATATATTTAAAAAGAAGAAGTAGCTTCCCCACTGTGAGTGTATAAATTGCCTACAAGCATCCAGCACTAATGAGTGTTAGGTGACATCGAGAATGGAGAAGAGAGGCCAGGTGTTGTGAAGACCTGCTGCTGATGGGCAGCACTGAGGAGCCAAGTAGACACCAGACCACCAATGAGGATTTTTTTTTATCTGAAAATCAATGTATTCTGAAGCCACTGACTTATGACCAGGCAGTTCAACCCGAGAGCTGGCACAATGTCCCTATAGATCACCTACCACTCTGCTTCTGCATCTGTGACGGTAGGGAATCAGCTGCCTCTCAGGAGAACACTCCAGTGATGTACAGCTGGGGTTGGTGGAAAGTATACTCTGAGGACTGTGGTGGGAAGAACATGGAAGAACAGGGCTGTGACTCAAATTCAGAAGCAGAGAGCGAGCATATAGCTATAAGAAGAACATAGGGTTATTATACCCAGATTGTCTTACTGGACCCAATTTTTCTTATACCCAATATTTCTATTTTTTGTTATGGAAAAAAGAATAGTGGTTCGGGTAACAATGCTGGTCTGTTGCATCATGCATTATTTTATAGATAAAACTGCTTTCTCCTTCTGATTGATTCCTCTTGGCTTCCTATAATCGAGACAGCGTCAACCATCAAGCTGTCTAGATGGCTTGGTAGGTAAAATATTTGCTGTACAAGCATGAAGATCTGAGCTCAGATCCCCAGTATCTGTCCAAAATCAAGGCACATATTCATAACCTCAGTACTGTGGGATGGAGATGGGAGGACCCTGGGAAGACCTGCTAAGCACCAAAGCTCAGTCAAAAATTTGAGCCCTGGGTTCAGTGAAAGACCTTGTCTCAGAATTCAGGTGGAACGTGGTTGAAGAAGACACTGATGTTGTGCTCTGGCCTCCATATATGTGCACAATGATACATAAAGCTTTCATTATAGCATATACATTCATCTTAGCACCTGTAATTAGATGGTTTTGGTTCCCAAGGAATTGATAATAATTTAGACCTGGTTTGTAGAAGATTGGGGGAGGCAAGGATTGAGGAGCTTGTGAGCCTCATTAATATTAGTGGGTTCAGTATTTCAACTTGTTAGTTCTTGATTTATGAATATTGTATGTCTCTCCAATTGAAGTGCATGCCCCTAAGGGCAGGACTTACTTATTAAACGTTATTGTAGTTCACACAGGGAGCATGCAAACAACCTCTCAGTACGTGCTCAATAATTATTTGTAGAAAATCATGTAGCAGATAACACCTTGAGCAAGTGCTGAACAATTAATTATCAGTGATCACCAGTCCTTTGCTTTCCTTGCTTATAAAACATCATAATTTGAAGAGTGCATTGTATTTATTTAATCCCAATGAACTGTAGCAATTTAACATGTTTTAAAGTTTTGTATTCATAAAGTGCTCTAAACAAGATGTTCTTTTTAGTGATTGGGGGAAAAAGCTCTCTAGAAGGCATATAATTCTTAGTGGAAAAAATAATATTAACTAAAGTGTTGTGTGAATGTTTGAATAACAATTTGCTCATTTTCTTCATGAAATGAGATTTTGATATAAAATGCATGTGTGTCACTGAAAGACAGAGATCTGTACAGCACTGTGTGCTATGACAGCTTGATGGTTTTGAATGGGGGAGGGGTGCTCCCAAAGGTGACTTCTCTTGCTGGGTAGAGTTAGTGGTCAGGGCAGCCATTCAGGCTGACAGAACCTTGGACATCGGTGGCTTCTGTGATGGGGACAGGGATGTGGTTTACTTGAATATTCTTCAGACAGCCAAAAAATGAGTTCCACACAGGGAGTGTAAGCATTTTCAATTTGTCTGAAAGAGAAAGACGAGGCACTCGGTGGATAGCTCATACCATGAAATGAATGAACATGGAGGGTTAAGAATATTATTAGAAAGAGCCAGAGACTCCATGGCCCTGACCACCTGGCCATCTCCGGACCTCCTGCCTTCTGTGATACAGAGGTAGCAAAGCTCTTCCTTGTCTCTAGGGAAGGAATCCCTACAGCTTGAACCAATAGATAATAACTCTCAACTCTGTTACCCTTTATGGGTCATGAAAGGACTATAAAATTAATGAGCAGACTACCTGAAGGACATACAACAAGAAAGAATAAGAAGGGCCCTTTCGGGCAACATTTCAGTCTTTGAAGGTGACTGTCTCAGCCTGCCCCATTCTCCCATTTGATTTCAACAGTCACCTCAATGCTTGGGGAAGAGAGACCATTATTTCTCACCAGCTTTCTTGATTATTTGCTGACATAGGCTTCTGACTTAATGAAGCCTTTTAAGGGAGGGTTATAAATGACAGGCTTGGAACCAGAGGAAGCAGTGGTCATGTGGCCTGCACTACCCTGAGATGTGCCTAGATGCTGAGGCAAAGGGCCTTGCCACCTCCACTGTGCAGGAATTCTCTTCTCCTTACTCAAACATTGGGACACCTTAGCTGTTGGGTTGAGAAGACATCAAGAGCTGCTGGGCCCTAACATGGGGTGTAAAGTTGGGACTAGAGTTATTTACCTGGGACGCCTCCAATGTGTAGTGACCCTCGGGTGCTGTTCGGTGGGAAGGAAAGCTGCCCAGCTGTGTAGCTATTGTCTGTATCCAGTTCCAGATGCAGAGTGTGCTGTTTAATGGAGACTGGATGAAAGGAAGCTGGTTAGTTCTGACATGTGCACCCCCTTGTCACCATTGTCTTTGTTTGAACTCATTCCCACTAGACCCTGGGGGCACTGTTTGAAGGCACTTGCTCTGCCCTGGGTAGAAATGCAACACCCTATTCAGCAGTAGCCATTACTAAATTGTATCCCTACGATGAATCCATAGGGTTGAGGAGGCAGCTGAGTTGGTTTAGTGCCTGCCGTACAAGTGTGAAGATCTGGGTTCAAGCTCTCAGACCGCCTGAAAACCAAACAATGCCAAGTGTGGAGGTGGACTGTTGCAATCTCAGTGCCTGGGAGGCAGAGACAGGCAGATTCCTGTGTCCTGCTCACCAGCCAGCCCAGACTATGAGTGAAACCCAGGCCAGTGAGACCCTGTCTCAAAAAGTAACGTGGTTAGCACCTGAGGACTGAAAGCCAAGTTTAACCTCTGGCTTCCATGGGTGCAAACACACGCGCGCACACATGCATGCACACACACACACACACACCTGCACACACATGAACTTGAACACACACAGTTAATCCACAAAGGCCATATTGTTATCCCATTCATATAAGAGATGAAACCCAGCTGGGTATGGTGGCGCATGCCTTTAATCCCAGCATTTGGGAGGCAGAGCCAGGCGAATTTCTGAGTTCGAGGCCAGCCTGGTCTACAGAGTGAGTTCCAGGACAGCTTCCTTGCGTGCATGTGTGCGTGCATGCGTGCATGCGTGTATGTGTGTGTGTGTATCTGTCTGTCAGTCTGTTTGACTGTCTGACTGTGTGAATATGTTTGTGAGTGCAGTGCCTGAGAAGCCAGAAGAGGGTACAAATCCCCTGGATTTAGAGGCACAGGTAGTTGTGACCCACTCAGTGTGGGCTTTGGGAATCACACCAGGCCCTAGAAGAGCAAGAGATGCTCTTACTCACTGAGTCATCTGTCTATCCCTAGAAATTTGGCTTCTTGTTGTTGCCATTGTCCCGAGGAGTTCAGAAGCATATAGCTCAAAATGCAAATAGCAATGTTATCACTTTATTAAAGACTACAGCATCTTCTCAGTTTCCTGGGTGGGGTCAGGCTGAGGAAAATCCTCCATGCCCCAAACACAGCACACTCTCAGAGTTACAGACAAAAGCTATGAAATAATCTAAACACAGTTGGGTTGAATCGGGTAAGAAAACCAGGGGTCTGGTTATAGTACCTGGCCCAGCCCAACCCTCCCAGTGGACAGACTGGGGCTGCCTTTGAGAAGTTCAAACACAGGTTAAAGGGTTTCCTTGTGTGTACAAAGGTTACCAATGCCATACCTGTCACCGAGTGCCATTGTCCATCACACAGAGATCTCTTCGGTGTAATTGATGTCACGGTCCCACCTGCCTCACTGTTCATAGAGGTCGTGACCTGAAACATACACATTTGGCTATTTCCTTCAGAAGGGCACATGGAGCCAGCCCTCCCTGCCATCTTCCCTGCACACAGGCAGTCTGGAAGCATGCTAGATGTTGGCCCTCCATCTCCTGTATCAGGTGACCACACAATGTCCAAAGCTTGCAAAGAATTATTTTTCACACTACTTCCAGGCAAACCAACTGAACAATTAAGCCCAGGCCCTGCCTAGGATTCCTGACAAGAGCAATGGGCTTTCCCCCCACCTGTCTCAGCCCTCAGAGGTTCCTAACAAACACCCACCACTCTCCTCAGCGACTAGGATGCAGCAGAGACTGTTGACCAACAGACCTGAAGTGTGGAGGCTAAAACTGCTGCTGGAGGTTTCATACTTGCTGCAAGGACAACCCAGTTATAACAACCCCCTAGCACACTGCAGACCAGAGGGCTCTCATCTAGGACACTAAGCTATAGGTTGTATCTGACAGAACATGTGTCAGGTGCTGGGCACATGATACATTGTTGGCAGAATCCCACCTTCCCACCTTTCCCACTTTCTTCTAAAGGTTGAGTCGAAGTGACTATAATGAGAAGGCTATAATAAGTGTGTTTATACATCATTTACATCTGATTTGCCTGTTACGACATAGGGCAGGCCACTCTCGAGCAGATTTTGGGCTGACCAATGTCCCCAAAGTTAGGGAGGTCACCAAGTCTTGATTTTGTTTTCTTAACATCACTTTCTTTCTGGAAGGTGTCACTGAAGACCCTTCCAACTATCCTTCTCTGAACAGCCAGCCACCACGTGCCCTCCACCATGTATCCTCCACACACACTGGTAGTTGCTTCTTCCTTTGCGTGACTGGAGACTCACACTGACTTAACGTCTACAGCTTAGCGTAAGGATCTATGGGCACTTGTCAGCTGCTGGGGGGAGGGGGGAGTGTTTTTTTTTTTTTTTTTCAGAGATGCAGGCACTGGCAAGTTGCTTGTGCTCCTGGAAATGACTCTCACTTATGCCTGTCAGCAAAACCAAATGAATTCACTGGGTTTCCCACACCAAAAAGACAAGAAAGCAGAAGAGAGGAGTAGGAGGGGCCAAGAGAGACTCACAGGTAAATATGATCTAAAGTTATTACCCTCACATTCAGAAATGTCAGAGGAGAACACATTATTGTATATAATTGAATGATGATGATAAAAACTTCCAAAAAATGGCATGGGGGTTGGGAACCAGGGATTTAGCCCTGAAATAGACTTGCACAGAGTGTATGAGGATCTGGATTTGATCCCTGGAAAGAAGGTATTGTAGCCGTCTGAGCTGTTTTATTGTCACCTGGGACTCAGTCCCCAGTTTTAATAAGTTATAGAGAGCAAAATGAAAGGAAACGGTACAGCAATCATCTTTGACTCAGACCTTAGCTGCAGAGAGGATGCCTAGAAGAGTTCCATTTTAAAGAAATATAATGTGATTGTTGAAAATAGGTTATTGACTCAGGCCTGTGAGTGATGGAAACATAGGGCGCAAGCGCAACAGTGGGGGGAAAGTCCATGCAAAGATGGAGAGACAGTGTGAGCCAGCCAGCAGCTTAGACGAAGGCCAGAGCACAAGGCCTGCAGAGAGGACAAAGGGTCCAGAGTGGACTCCATGACTCAGGACCCAGGCATGGATGTGATCTGAGGGTGACAGGAGGGTGTAAGCATGGGCAGGCTGTGTGGCATTTCCTCTACTCTTGACAGAAGCCTGAGAATTAGCAACGTTTGTCTGCAGCCATGCTACCCTGAGTGTATCCAATCTTGTCTGACCTCAGAAGCTAAGTGAGGTCCGGCCTGCTCAGGACCCAGATGGTGGAATTATTATCTGTGTTCTGTAGACACTGAAGCTGGGCCCAAAGGAACTTGAGCAGCAGCCCCACTTCCCTTTAGCTAATTGGTGTCACCAGAATTCAGAATGTTGGAGGTTTCCTAGTTTTAAAGATGAAGCAGAGAATACGATGATAATGACTTATTAACAAAAAAAAGGGGGGGGGGGAGTTAATCTCCAAACCAGGTGTCATAGGTATAACATTGCACTTTGCCTGTACCTGTTTTCAGCCTGGCTGAGTCTCTGTTAGTGGGCTCCGTCTCCCCTCCCATGTAAGCATCTGGCTGCATACCTTCCCTGCCTCCATGTAGACACTTAAGTGCTCTCCAGATTGACTTGCGATGTGGATCAAGACCCCGGTGAGACTTCGTGGGCGAATGCTGAGAGTGAGCGTAAGTGCTGGCTCCAAGGACACGGAATTGGCTTCCAAAAGAAAGAAAGAGACACAGTTAAAACACCGTAATTAAGGAAAGAGGACAGAGTTCTTCAGACTCACAGACATGAGCTCTACCAACTGCTCCTTACCTAGGACCACGTGACCTCCTCCTTGGGAGAAATAAATGCCTTTCTCCAAAGAGCCACCTAAGCAGGGAGATACCCCAGACCTCGCAGAGGGGGAATCCAGGGGTTTTGAGTCCAACTGGAAGTTCCTCAGACACCCCACAAAACTGTGCTGGGGGAGGCTCTGTAACGAAGCAGAGGATAAAGAGTTCAGAGTTCATGGCATATAATTCCCAGAGAAGCTGAGGTGGATGGCATGTTGCTTAGCAGAGGAAGGAGATTCTAGAAGATTCCTTCTTCCTGCTTCAGAGAGTCAGGGGGTCCTGACTGTTCCCTTTGGCTTCTTGTCAGGTATCCAAGGAAACCTGAAAACCAGAGGCTTGGTGGGAAGTTAAAGTTTAAAGGTGCCACTTATTCAAATGCTGGGCATGGGGTGGTTGGAAATGGCTAGCTGTGCTCAAATTGGATACCAGGAGGCTCAACCTGACTCTGTTTCATGGAGCCTGAGCTGCAGCACGGGGAAAATTCCACCTCACAGTTTACACACCTCACCGTTCTTTGTAGGTGGAAACCTTTTCTTAGGGCTTTGCAAGCTAGCATGATAGTTTATTGCCGGGCAGCTGACTAAAAACAGGGCCAAAATGTTCCCCAAATAATAAAGTGCAAGATACCTTCCTGTATAGCCAGGCTTGGTGTGCTGCCAACAAGCCATGAGTGCTGTGAAGTCCAAAGAAGATTCTGTGCACCCTGTTAGTACCTTGTGGGGTACCCCCTGCATGCCTGAGGTGGGCTTTGAATAAGAGTTGGACCCAGGTTTCTGAGGGTTCACAATACCTTGTGGTATTTAGCAGATGCTTACATACTATCTGTAGCAGATGTGCGCATTCTATCCCCACTCGTGGGTGCCAGTGGCATTGTTAGGTGGTGGCAATGGCAGATGGGCCTCTTCAGAAGTTAGTTTTTATGATGGTTAACATTGTCACCTTGACAGGATCTGGAATGATCTGATAGGTAAGCCACTGGGCATGTCTGTGAGGAGGTTTCTAGATTAGAAGTTAATGGAGATGGAAAATCCACCCTAAATGTTGGTGGCATCATCCCATGGGCTGAGGTCTTCAGAACAGAAACCCAGCTGCACTTTGATGGACTGTGTCTCAGAAATGGGAACCCAAACAAACCCTTCCTCCCCTAAGTTACTATCATCAGGCATTTTGTCACAGCAATGAGATAGTACTTAATGCAGTTTCCTATATATTTTCCCATGATAAATACATTTATCACACCATACAGAGTTCTGTATTGAAACCAAGTGCAGACACAACAGAACAGGCCATGACCCAACAGCGAATGCCCAGGGCTGGCTGCACTTGTGCTGTTTAGAACCGGTACTGGGTTTTATATTCCTACAGTTGGAATCTCAGCTGTCCCAAAGGCCATACTTGCCTGTCTGTGGCATTTCTAGAAGGTTGAGCACCCTTTAGGAGGCAATGAGCTCACTGGTAGCAGGTTCATCCAAGGGGAACAGGGATCCTGGTCCTCCCTCACGTTTATGCTTCCTAGCCAACTGAAGGTGTGTAGCTTTGCCCCATTAGACATTGCCTGCTGTGATGTCCCATCTTGTCACAGGCCCAAGCATCTGGGGCAAGAGACCATGTCATAAAACCCACTACTTTGTATGCAGACTGAAAGCTCTTCAGATACAATATTGCAAATATGGAAGTTTGCAAATACTGTGCCTTGTGATTAACAAGGTTTGGGGGTTTGGTTTTTGTTTGTTTGTTTGGTTAGTTTTTTTTTTTAAGATTTATTTATTTATTTTCTGTTATGGATGCTCTATCTGCATGTACATCTGCATGCTAGAAGAGGACATCAGATCAGATCATAGGTGGTTGTGAGCCACCATGTGGTTGCTGGGAATTGAACTCAGGACCTCTGGAAGAACATCCAGAGCTCTTAACTGCTGAGCCAGGAATCATATCCTTGAGTAGTCTCTCTGCTCTGTGATTTTTCTCTGAGAGGAAAATAGGTTTAGAGGTTGAAGAAAAGTCAGTGTGAACAGTAAGGATTCCCCCTTAGCATATGCATACACACCATATTGCATATCATACATAAATGGTACGAATCATTCATGAGACACAGCAAAGTTACTACATATAAATGTAGTAGAAAATAATGTTACTTTGTTTCTTCTTGTGGCTTTGGTACAAAGAGTGGGCCACATTGTACCCCATGGAGCTACCCCAGCTTTGACTGGGTCACCCTGAAACACTAAAGTCTAAGCTGGTGCAAGGTCTGCTTTAATTACATCTTTTTTCAGGCCTGGAGTTTAGTCTGTGCCCTCCCTAACTCAGTGCAAGCAAACGTCACACCAGGTCCTAAGGAAGGGGCAGAAACTACATTGGGTGAAAGACGCATCCTAGACTTGAGCCGCTCATAGCACCGCTGACCTTCAATGGTATAGGAAAGGCTACTGGTGTAGGCATAGCAGAGGAGGTCAGCACCTTGGTAGGGTGGGAGGAGAGACAGGGGAGGAGAGCGAGCACAGAGGACTTTAGAACTTGACAAGGACAGTAAATTGTAACTCATCTTTGTGTCCGGGGACTCTCAATTGTCCCTTAGTCATATACCAAGTTTGGGTCTTAAGCTTATATTATCATTTCAGACCCTGAAGTACAGTAAGATGCATATGTAGGCATAAAGATCTGCCTTTGTGTTTCCCATGCGGCTAAAGATTCATCCTAGGCTCTCACTCACCAAGGATCCTCTTTCCTGCACACGCACCTTCTGCTTCTTCATGACTTTGAAGCCTTCTGACTAGAAAAGGGAGCGCACTGGCTTCGTGCCAATGTGAATATGCCTTATGCCCTCTTGATTTCTTTGAAAACCCAGGCCAAGCTATCTGGCTACATTGAAGACGCTGCTTCACTTCCATGTGCTGGCTTTTGTGTTGACTATTTATGATAAAGGACACTGGGTTTCCATTTATAGAAGAAAAATGACCCTGTAAGTACATTTTGATTCACAGCGAGCTGACAGGCAGCAAGGTAGGAAGTAGATGCTTCTGCAACCATTCTGCAAATGTGGCAGAGACTGCCACAGCTTGGGACACATCACCTTAGCCCCTGCCACAGGCTGGAGACATGACTCCGTGGTTAAGAGCACCGGCTGTTCTTCCAGAGGTCTAGATTTAGTGCCCAGCATCTACATGGCAGTTCATAGCCATCTTTAAGTCTAGTCCCCGGGGAATCTGATGCTCTCTTCTGGCCTCCACAGGGACCAGGCACACATGCGATACATAGACATACATGCAGACAAAATACCCACACACCTCTTCCCTGGAAGAGAAGCTAAGAGAGTCATGTTTCTAAGGCCACAGAGAAGCCCACAGTCACTTCTTCAATGCCTGTGTCTCAGCCTAGACCTTATACATAGGCTTGGGAATGCAATGGAGATGCTTTCTCTGTGGGCTTGTGAACATTAGATATCTAAAACAATCACTTAAAGGATTTACAAGTCGTAAATGGCTCTTGTGATGATAACAGTTATAGTTATGCTGAGAATCACTAGTTTTCTAGCTTTACCTTTGACTTTCTTGATGGTGACAACCCCAGGTAAACCTGTTCTCTGGGGCTGATGGTAGAGTTTCCAGGCAAACTGCCTTCCTGGGCCCTCAGCCCATCCACCACCAGGTGCACCTTTCTTCCACTCAGTCCAAACACCACCTTTAGAACAAAGAGAAGAATCAACGGTGTACCTCTGTCAACTGGTGCCAGACTTTACTAGTAGTCATAGGAAACTTCAAAAGGGAGGGGGGTTTCCATCCTTCAGTAGCTTCACAGGCAGAGAACGGGCTCTTGTTTATTAGCATGAACATTTTTTGGTAAGATTATGTCAGGTACTAGACAACTGAGATGAAAGCAGAGTTATGGAACTAGCTTGAAAATGAAACACTCAACAGATACAACGGATCTAGAAATGTAAACAAAGGCTGAACAACCAAGGGCATGGATTGTGACTAAAGGTGAATGGTCTGCGCTGAGGGGAGGCTAAGCCTGGGCATGGCTCCTGGAGCAGGCAGAAACTGATGTGTCTCTTGCAACATGAATGGCAAGCACTCTCTGCTACAAGTTTGAATTCATGTCTGCTCTCATGGTGGTGGCTTTAGCTAAAGACTCCCAGTTCCAGTGACATCATAGAAGTCTAAATTGTCCCCAGACAGCTCACTCGTTTACTCACTCACTAACACCCTTTCCCTCTCTCCCTTTCCGTCTCTCTGTTGGCCCTGCCACTAGCCCAACTGGCTTCTTCCTTCATTCTCACTTCATGTGCAACCCAGCAGCTGTCCCTCTTGCTCTTCCTTCAGGATGCACCCTAACCCCACTGCTCCCCACAGTGAATGAAACTTATTAGGTGACCTAGTGTAGTGGCTATTCCTGGTTATCAACTTGACTATATCTGGAATGAACTACAATCCAGAATTGGAAGGTGCACCTGTGAACCTAATCTGGAGGTTGGAAATACAAGTTTCTGACCTGGATCTTGGCATGGAGATCTTGAGACATAGTGGCTATGAAGATTAAGACAGGGAGATCTCTGAGTTCAAGGTCATCTGGGACAAAGCAAGTCCCAGATCCAGGTGTGGTGGCACACACCTTTAATCTGGGCCCCACCTTCTGCTGGAGACCTACATAAGGACATTGGAAGAAGGAAGATTCACTCTCTCTTCTTCGCCTGCTTGCCTAGTGGGACTGAGCAACTGCTAGATCCTTGGACTTCCATTCACAGCTGCTGCTGACCATTGTTGGGAGTTGACCTACAGACTGTAAGTTATCAACAAGTTTCCTTACTATATAGATACTACCCATACGTTCTGTGACTCTAGAGAACCTTGACTAATACACCTGCGTTTTCTAATTAACAGTGCCATCATTAGAAAGACATGACTTCCCTTTAACTTTGTGATGTACACTTTTAACTGAGGTGGCTTCAGGCAAGAGCTGGGATGCTAGGATGCAGGGAGAGAAGGCTTTCTGCTTGTGCTATGAGAGGAGGAAGAGGAAAAGGAGGAAGAGGAGGAAGAGGAGGAGCTTAGAGGTCCAGAAATTGGTTCTGTAGAGAGTTGTTCAGTATGCAGGGATGGGAAATGGGCTGGGGAGCCATGTAGCCTAGGGTGTTAGGGAGAGAATCATGGAAGCAATGGTTTAAGTCTTCCTTGACATTCAGTCTGCCATCCATACATGGTGTGATGGTGTGTGTGATGGTGTGTGTGTGTGTGTGTGTGTGTGTGTGAGAGAGAGAGAGAGAGAGAGAGAGAGAGAGAGAGAGAGAGAGAGTGTGTGTGTCTTTGTCCCAAGATTCTAGGCATTCAGCACCTCTAACCACAGAGGTTCTCCTTGTGCATATGGTGGGGCTCCTGGTAATATTCTGGACTCTTAATTTTGGCCACTGAAACAATACTAGCCCGAAGTACAGACTGGGGATCTCTTCTTTGAAATGCTTGGGACCATAAGTATTATAGTCTGTTTTCTGATTTTGGAATATTCATATATATATATGTATATGTATATGTATATGTGTGTGTGTGTGTGTGTGTGTGTGTGTATAAAATGAGGTATCTCTGGATAGGACTCAAGTCTAAACAGAAACTTCATTCATGTTTAATATATATATAGACAGAAATTCTACATAATATACTTAGTATTTTGACTGTAATGACTGTAATCTGTTACAAGAGGATGGACATGAAATATTCTATTTGAGGTTCTATGTCTTTGTTCAGAATGCCTGGATCATTTTGGATTTTGGATTATTTCAACATGCTCAGACCATTGTTACACCAACCCAGCACTCACCGAGTGCCACTTCCCATCGTGGTATCTCTCTTTGCTTCTGAGTCTCAGTTTCTTCCCTCCTGCCCCCAAGGCAAAGATGACATGGCCTTCTGAGAGATAGAGAGCCACAAAGGAGTCCCTGGTGCCTGTGTGAAACACTAGCCCTCTGGAGGAAGTTGTCTGTATGTCCAAAGAAAACTGTAACCTGTGGGTATAGAAAGAGACAGGAAACAAGACTTGGGCATGCTGGCCTATAACCCCAGTTCTCAGGAACTCCAGAGGCAGGGCGATTACAAGTGTGACACCAACTGGGGCTGCCTAGAGGTTTTTAGGTATACAGCAGTTATCTTTTCTCAAAAACAAAACAAAACAAAACCAACCCAACCAAAAATAAATAAATAAATAGGAAAGAAATGGCCATTGAAGGGAAATATATACTTTCAGTTCCCTGCATCTCAGAAGAAGAGTGGCGGTAAGCTACTTCCCAGAGACATGAGACTTCCAGAAGGCAGAACATACTAGATGTTAATAGTATTGCTGTACAGTTTCTTTACTATGTTAGGGAATTGCACAGATTTTCTATGGCAAGTTTAGCTAGTGTATAAGTCCTAGCATGTGGGAAGAAGAAACATACTTGGACTTTTAAATCAACATTAAAATTATGCTACAATTCATCTGAATTTACCATGTCCACCACTTCTGGGTGTCCGGTTCATTAGGACTGAGTTAATTTATAATGTTACACAAACCATCTGCGGTGCTCCTCCTCGTGTGAAGCACAGGCTCCACCTTTCCCAGCAGCTCTCTGTCCTCCCTGTGCTTAGTGTCTAGACCACCCTTCTACTTCTTCCTCAGCAGATGCTCTTGGTACCTCATGCAAATGGAACCTCACAGCATTTCTTTTTGTGACCAGATTAGCTCTCTTACTAATACAAACTATTTAAACCCAACAAACACGCCTTCTATTTGTACAGCTGCACAGGGGGGGAAGTCGGAGGAGGACGGGGGGGGGGGGGCAGCTTGACTAGTGAGAACGTGGTTGGACGTCAGATGAGCATGTTCTCTCTATGGGACAAATTTAACACAAAGCACAGGAGTAGAGATTCACCTTCTCCTGCTCTCCCCGTTGCTCTGACTCCCAGACCTCAACTATCCTGGAGGAGGAATTATAAAATATTATTATGGAGCCAAAAATTGAGAGCTAGCATAATTTATATGATGGTTTCAAATCATTTCCAAATTGAGCCAAGCAAGCTTTACTGTATATATGAAGATCCTATGAATCCATCCATCAAACCATTTATCAAAACTGGTTAATCGTCCAACAAATAGTTACTGAGTGTTCAGTGTGCAGAAGGCACTGTGCTGGTCACTGGGGATACAGGCAGGGAGTTTTGTTTCTTGAAATAGTCTATGGTGTGTGAGGCCACCAACAAGTTCATGGCGGAACAACTTGAAAAGGCAGTACAGATGTTTATACCCATTCCCTGGGGTTCATGTCTAAGTACCCACTAGAGGACAGAGACCAGGTTTATCTTGCTAGTAACTATATGAGCAGGGCCTATACACAGTACACATCCAACAAATAGTGACTAAATTGAGTTAAGTAGGAAATGAATAATTCAGAGATAGACTCTGGATGTGGATAGCAACATTATACTGTTAATTCTTTGCTTTCCAACACTGTGAGGCTAAGATGCATATTTGTTCATCAAAAGAACAGGTTTCCTGGAGGGCAACATTCTTCAAGATGAAAAAGAACCCATATTTGTTAAATGAAATCACCCAGATGGCCCGCGACTCCGTGTTTCTCCTGACATGTCTGTCGCCTGTGTCAACTTAAAGGAGTATTGGGACTCACTCCAGAGCACACAGCACTTTGCATACGTGGGCTCAGTGATCAGACTTGGCGTTTGCTTTCCACAACTGTTTCTTAAGGCAATCATTTTGCAGAAAAGACTAACATTTCAAAAAGGAAGCAGCAGATTCACATCCAAGAACCTGGCAGCAGAGCTCTGACCCCTCACTGCAGGATGAAAACGGAGAGGCTCAAGGGTACATTTAAATACTCATTGCAGGCGAACGTGGTGGCGCCAGCCTTGGGGGTCTGTCAAACACAGCTAGAGCACAGATCCGAGTGAATCAGAGTGAAGGTAACATCACACAGCAGAGCTGGCAACTTCTCACAGCATGGCTGCTAAACAGTCGGCACTGGAGAGCTTTCAGTCACACACACTAATGTGAATATGCAGTTAACATACAGTTAACCTTGACAGGCTTTCCAATCACACAGAGCCTGTAGAATCACATTCTTCAAGATGAAAAAGATGTGCTCATTCTGCTGTAGAATCACAACTGCCAGAGCATCTTCCAGAGAGGTTTAGTTGAGGAAAGATCTATCCCGAATGTAGGAAACCCCACCCATGGGCTAGGATCCCCGACTAAATGAAAAGAAGAAAGCGGGCTGCATAACCCCCACCCCCACCCCACTTCCTGGCTGTGGGCGCGATGCAGCCTCATGTTCCTGCTGCTTTCTCTGACACAGTGGGCTGTACCCTCAAACTGGGACTCAAGTGAACCCTCCGTTGTTATATTGTTTTTGTCACAGAGATGCGAAAAGTAACTGATGCTGTAGTGACTGCCCCCACCCCACCCCACACTGAAATGTTACCTGGATGAGAAAGTATCAGGGTTGACTCACAAGCAGGCAGATAAATCAACATGCTGAATGCAGGAAGGGAGAAGATGCTGGGCCAGGGGAGCTGGGAGAGAAGAAGCCGGGGAAGGCTGGGGACAGGGCAGTCAGGGCAGCATCTACAGATGCCATTTCTTTAAGATGAGCAGTTGCTATCAAGGTCAGCATGACCAAGGCTGACAATGGGCCTCCCTTCCCAGAAATGATGATGTCATCAGAAGAACTGGTGGAAGGCCATTCCCTCCTCCTGCTCTGGCTTCTACAAGCCCAATTTCAGCAAATGAAAGATTCTTAGACTTTCCATGGGGGCAGGGGTCACTGGAGACATACAAACCTCTTGCTCAGACTTTTCCTTCAGGTCTTCCTGACTGTCAAACCTGAATCATCCTGTGCTTCACTGAGTGGGCTACCAAGGGCCAACCTCATTTAAACTATGAACCCGTCTTCACCGTCAGGAAATCAATATTGCCCTCTTTTAACCAATGAGAAAGTGGAGGGGAGAGAGATAACCATTCTCTAAATTGTCGGGCAGACCCAGAAATGAATTTTACACTTAGAAATGACACACTGTGTACAAAGGTGACCAAGATGTGCTCATTTCCAGAAGGCCTGCTACAGGAGCATAGAGGGGTCCCCAGGTGTCACATCCTTGGGTCTGTTGAGAGTGGCAGACACACTACAACACAGACTCTTATGCCCAAATCTGACTCTTCTAAGGTGATCTCTCCTTCAGGGCCCTGCAGGACAAGATAGCTGCAGCCTGAGACCCACTCCATCTGTACAAGTGGCCCAACCCAGTTTCATCTCTCCCAGCCAACGCCTGCTCCTCCTACCACCACCTTTTGCAAGCCTTCCCATTACTGAACTTCTTGCCTATCCAGACCCATCCTGGCACCCATATCACAGAGAAGCTGATCTGGCAGATGACAGCCAGCTTGTAGTTAGAGGCAAGGCTAAGAACCAGAGTTCAAGCTGGTCTTTCTGACCCCTGGGCCCTTGGCCTCTGTTAAATATATGAAAGTCTGAAGGAATGGTTGGCATTCTTCCCTAAACGTCTCCTTCAAGACATCGGAGAAGGGCAAACCTTGCTTTCCTTCTTTCTTCCGAAGTCATTAGCATTTCTGCTCAGCCCCTCCCCCCCGACAGGGATGCAACTTGTTAGCATAAAAGAAAAAAATCTAATAGCATCCTCTAGGAATCTGGCACCAGGGCTACCTAAGAGAATGATTTCCTATTCAGTACAGAACTAAAGAGAAGAAAGGTGATTTATCACATAAATAATGAATAGCTTTGGGGTGGGATAACAGCCTTATTTTTAGAACACCTTTAGTTCTCAGCCAGAGCTGAGCTAATTGTTTAGGTCCTGAGTATCAGCGTCAGCAGCAGCAGGCACATGTCTATTCCATCTGTAGAGGGAGGGAGGGCACATGACAGCCCCCATACAAACCTGACAACACCTCCTTCATGAGCATGATGTCACGGGCTTAGACATCCTTGGAGAGACTGGAAAGCTGGTTCTCAGTTGGTGTTAGATGGAACAAGAGATATTTTTTAAAAAAGAAAAAGAGGTGAAATACCTGGGTTTCAGCAGCTCCTGGGGAAGCTTGAATAGCAAGTGGCTGGTAGGACTGTCCCCAAACTGCAGGGCTCTGTGAGTGGCCTTGGTGTTCAGAGGTGGTAGGCAGGACTTCCCATCTTGCCAAGCCTCTATGCTCCTTGCAGCCTGAGGTGCATCTTGCAACAGCTGTGAGAGAGAGGAAAGGAAATGAGGAGCCAGTTGGGGCAGGGAAGACAGGATGCTTGCCTGGCTCAGTGCTCAGTGCTCACTCTGGAGTCTAAGATACGAAACCAGCAGAGAAATGGAAGACTTTGCAAATAGCTCCAATGGGAAGAGACAGTCCATCCACCCTCGAGAGTCCTAGTGTGCCACTTACTGTGTGGAGACATAAGAGAAGGTGAGAACTTATTCTCGGCTTCTTTACTCTCCTGCAGACCCACCCACCCCAACTCAGTGTCCTTGTAGCTATGGTTTGGGGGCCTTCTCCTTCAGGAAGTTATGAATGAGGTTTGAAGACATGGCTTTGGAGAGTCCGAATATCCCTTTCCTCTTACTTCCTTTTTCCGGGGAATACATGTAACTCAAGCCTTATACAAGACTAGCATCTTTAGGGAAACAGCTGCATCTGGAGCCTGCAGGGACCCTGTACTCCATCCTATCACTGACTGTCAGAAGGACCACAGTGTTCTCAGCAGACAGCCAGAATAGGACATGGAGCCCCAAACCTGCCACCTCCCCTTCCAGGGCAAGTGAAAGACTAAGCTAAACAAAGGGATGGGTCACTGGACCTGTCCTCACTGCTATGAGCATTGATGACATCATGTCCTGTCTTGGAAAATGCTTTCAACTTTTGAGCACTAGATGGGCCCAGAGAAGTTGGAGGAAGAAGCTGAGCGTCTCCAGATTCCCCCTTTATCTTGCAGCAGAGTCCAGGTCTGGGCCACAGGGCTCTGAGCTCAATGGGGAATCTTTTTAGCCCAAGTAAAGGCTGAGGATTGGCCAAGGAATGAACATGTGACCCTTGCTCCTGGCAATGACTCTTGAGGAGGTGCTGTGTGGGAAGAGCAGCTGATAAAAGAAAGATGCTGTCCTAGCAGAGAGAACCCCAGGCAGAAACCATCCTTCCCCTGCAGGACACTGTTCATCAAGCAAGTGTTTCTCGGAACCAACCAAGCAAGACAGAGCAGAGAGAACGGGAGTGGGGCTGGGCTGAGGGTGGGGGCATCGAGCTCCATGTCCCAGCAAGGCGGCACTTGAAGCAGCTAATCACGCCATGCCCACAGTCAGGATGCCAAGATGCTTACTGCTCACATAGCTTGCCTGCCTCTAATGCAGTCCAGGATCCCAAACCAGGGAACGGATGGTGCCCTCACTTTTAGGCTGGTTCTTCCCTTACCAGTTAAGGCAATCAAGACAATCACCACAGGTGTGCTCACCAGTGACCCTGATAGCCATCCCTCATGGAGGCTTTCTTCTCGGGTAACTCTAAGTTGTCAAGTCGACAAATGAACTATCATAGGTAGAATCATTGTCCTGCTTTAATCGATTTTGGAAAGGATTTTCAGGAGCCAGTCATAAATAGCTTCCCTAAAACTTCTTTCATTATCAGGAGTTCTTCTCCAACCCAACCACAGATAGATATGGTCCCCAGAATGTACTCTTGATATACCAAAGCCAGGCGTGTTGGCATAGGCCTGAAAGTCATGTTTCTCAACAGGACAGGAGGACAGCAAGCTCAGAGCCAGTCTAAGCAATATAGTAAGACATGGTCTCTAAAGGAAAGGAAAGAGATTAGAGAAGTATTCTAGAAGTAGGATGCTTGCCTAGCAGTACAAATAAATGTGTGCACGTACGTCGCACGCACATGCGCACACACACACAGAGAGAACCAGATTCAGGGGAAGAAAGGGACAGACTGTTAAATAAAAGCAACTCAAGCTTGCACACTGGTGAATGGAGATGTTCCATCATGCCCGTCAGAAAGTTTGACTCTGGGTCTATAATTTTCTTATGATATGTCATCATGTAGGTTGCTGCTAGCTTTAATCTCCCGAGCAGCTTAAAGTGCTCTTTTAACAGCTTGATATTGACTATTGAAAATGTTCAAGTCACTTTATGTCACAGAGTAAGACTCACAGTCCTCCCTTTGCCTCCTTTCTCTACCGAAAGTTCGCAGTGTTTATAGGTTTTCGAGCTAGCAGAGACGTGAAGAGCACAGTTATTGGACTGATACTATGCGGGTTACTATGTGCTTACTGTGGACTCCGGGCCTATAAGTTACTGACCAGGGACTCTTAGAAAAACTTCTTGTAAAGAAACAGCACCATGCCCTGCCCGGCCCCCTAATCTGAAGCTTAACACCTGGCCCTGTCCAGTTTTCACTTCCTGCTGCTGGCAGAGTACTGCTAGAGTGGCAGACGCCTTGGAAAGAGCAGAGAACACTTGTGCAAAGTACACTGTGCCTCAAAGACACACACGCATCCTGTGTCCCAGCTTTGGGCTGCTGCATAACCAGCAACTTATCTAAGCACAGCCCATGCTCCACAGCACAGCTCCTGGGCAGCCTCCTCCTGGAGGGCCTCCCTGATTCCCATGGTAAGAAACTTCTGCTATACTAGCCCTGCAGCACAACATGCCCTGTCATTTTCTTTTACTGGGTAATATAGTAAGAAGGGACATATATGACCATATGAACACGCTTGCTTTGTATCTACCCCTTCCTAGGTGTGTTGTATATGTTCCCTCACAGTGGCATCAGAAGAGTTTACTAGTGTTTGTTTTCATTTACATGGGGTAAAAAGACCCATACATGGGGGACAATGATCATGCCTCGTTGGTGTATAAAGGCTGACCCAGACCCAGACCATCTGACCCAGGGACCCAGACCATATGACCCAGGGACCCAGTAGGTCACATATGCTTTGTCATATTCTCTCCACTGACAAACTAGTCAAGAAAGAAACAATACAATCTATCTCATTTGGAGCTTGCACAGAAGAGGAAAAAGGTAGGTAATGCATTCACAAATGTCCCTTATAACAATGCCCCCCCAAATAAACAAACAAACAAAAAAGCCTAGTGTGGTGGCACACGCCTTTAATCCCAGCACTTGGGAGGCAGAGGCAGGCAGATTTCTGAGTTCGAGGAAAGCCTGGTCTAGAGAGTGAGTTCCAGGACAGACAGAGCTATACAGAGAAACCCTGTCTCAAAAAACCAAAACCAATCAATCAAACAAACAAACAAACAAAAACAAACCACCAATGTCCCCCATTACAACCTACCTGCCTAGGCCCCCTAGGAAATACCACCAATTCCACCAATTCTCTCTACTCAGAAGACCTGCCGGCACCTATCCTTCAAAATGCCACAAATTCCTCTGTTTCTTCTCTTTCTCTCCAAATATCTGTCCCCTGTCTCCATAAAACTCTCTACAGCATTGCCATGTAGTCTACAATCCAGACTGGATACCCCAGGAATCTCCTGCCTCTCCCTTCTCTCTCAAATCAAGTCATGGTCCGAGTTAAATATTTTCTATCTTCTGAACACTAGTAGAGCCCATTCACTCCACACCAGGTCCTCTGCTGTCAGAATGACTTAGTCTGAGTAGCTATCAGCTTAAAACAAACAGAATGCATGACATCGTTTCTGAAGGGACAATTCTAAAGACAGCCTTTGCCTCACAGTAAGATAACAACTCCGAGCATTCATGGAGTGAATTCCTTCTAAACAGTGCAGAATTCAGTATTCTGTTACTAATCGCTGTGCAGCTGAGGAATACAGCCAGGTGAGGAGCACATGGTCAGGGTTAACTGGCACTGGAGTGAGCTGGAGCAGCATGCTCTGCTTGGTCAAAGCCGAGTGCTACTGGAGACTGAATCAGGGTCACACACTGTTGGCAAGCGCTCAATGCCGAGCTCTCCCTGCAGCCCAGCAGCTCACTCCCAGCTCCACTGTCCACCTTCTACCTGTATTGTGATCTCAGATATGGGAAGGTCACCTTGTCAACCAAGCTCAGAGCAAGTGATTCCTTAACTCCAAAGCTCGTGTTTAACTCATGGTAATGGTCACACTCCTCCATGCTAGCAACATCACTTCTTGGTCTTGGAGGCACATGAGAATCACTTGGAGGTTCCTGCAAATTACAGGTCAGAGGTCCTTTTCAGATACCTCTGACCTAATTGGTCATTGAGCATTGGGACTTTAAAACTCCTTGTGTGTTTAAAATATGCAGTCTGGGTAAGCCACCCTGGCTTGAGTGAATGTGGATACCTTGTCATAGAGGTTCCCCTGGGGACAGAGGGGATATTTATGGGGACTTAAGAAGGGCATAGCTCACGTAGTCTAGAGAAAAAATCACAAGATCTTTTACCAATACACACAAGTGTCTAAAAGCTGTTGGCTACAGAACCCAGGTTAAGGTCTGTTAGCAGATAGGCAGGTAGTTTTAGGGCTAATCATCTCAACTTGGGTAGGGGTTGGGGAATGAGATGTTGTACCTTTAGATATTAAGAGTCCTTTTGGAGCTTCTATTTGTTTCAGATAAGGCATTTGTGATGCTTATTTTTCAAATGTCAATTTGACACAACCCCAAATCACATGGAAAAAGTCTTAATGAGAGATTGTCTAAAGTAGGTCCATCTGTGGACACAACCATGGGGAATTGTCTTACGTTAATTGATATAGGAAGATCCAGACTACTGTGGGTGGCACCATTCCCTAGGCAGAGTCCTATAGGACTGGTATATGAGTGGAGAGATCTAGCTGATCACAAGCAAGCAATGGAGCAAGCATACATTCACTTCTCTCTGTTCTTAATTGTGGAGGTGACATGATTAGCTGTTTCAAGTTTCCACCTCAACTTCCTGACAAAGATGTGACTATAACCTGGAATTGTAAGCTGAAATATATCCCTTTCTCCCATAAGCAGCTTTTTACCAGGGTATTTTAACACAGCAGCAGAAATGAAATGAGGTCATCCCTGCAAAGCAAACTGCGAGGAGCTGGCTTAATACAGCCAAGATGGTTTTGCTTCTCTCCTAAGGACCCAGAGTCAGCGTTTCTCAGGATTATCTCATTATAATACAAGAGTTCTCTACAGAGGGTATTTCTGTTCTATAATTTTTGGACAAAGGATATATGAAGAAGCAGCATGATGCCCAACTGAACATGCTCAAGACTGAACCTCCTCTACTGTGATGGGAATATTGTGACATGAATGTACCTTTGTTTCCCCAATGAAAGGCCCATTATTTCTTAGTTTGAGGAGAAAACTTGGAGAATGGGACTCAGTGTTCTTATTAGACACAAGTAACATACCTTCCTTGCCCTATTGTCCCCTAGTTGGGCTTACTAGCATTTCACACCCAGAGTGAATTTACTATGTCCAATTACAGCTCCATTTCTTCAGAGACTGCAAAAATTATCAAATTTTTATCAAGATACAAAAAAACATTGAATAGACAATCACTTTGTCATATTTTCAATGTATGTGTGTATATGTTTGTGTATGTATGAGTATGTGTGAGCCTTTGTGAGCACGTGTGAGCATGTGTGAGCATGTGTGAGCATGTGGACATCAGAGGTCAAATATCACGTGGCTTCCTCTATTGCTCTCCACCATGGTTTTTGAGATAGCTTTCTCACTGAACATAGAGCTCACCAATTCACTTGGATGGGCTAGCCAGTGAAATTCAAGGCTGTTTTCCTCTTCAGTGCTGGACTGTGGATGGTGCTACCATGCCCTGCTTTTTACATGAGGGCTAGGAACCTGAATTCTGATCCCCATGCTTGTGTATGACTGTACAACCCTAGGGACTTAGCCACCTTTCAGGCACTGGCTTTGCCATTTTGGTTCCAATCACCTGGTGCCTGATGGCCCTGTGGTGCCACTTCATACAGCTACCAACCACCAGAGACTGGTGATGGCCTATTTCCCTTCCCCATCACTCCCTCTACGTGGTGTCTGGAGAAGTAAAACCCAAGGTAAGGCTCTGAAACTTACCTGATTGACATTGAAACTCCGGGCCTTGTTAAATCCCTTGGGACTCTTAAACAACATAAGAAAAGGTGGCTTGTTTAAACTGCAGCCTCCTAGGAATGCATCCCTCTTAGTAGACTTGCTGGCCATATCCAGGACTTCTGGACTCTGTGACATCCTAGAATGAGGGCAGAAAAAAGCTGACACTCTCACTGTCAGGATTCCTACAAGAACACTCTCACTGTCAGGATTCCTACAGGAACACTCTCACTGTCAGATTCCTACAGGAACACTCTCACTGTCAGGGTCCCTACAGGAGCACTCTCACTGTCATTCCTACAGGAATACTTTCACTGTCAGGATTCCTACAGGAGCACTCTCACTGTCAGGATTACTACAGGAGCACTCTCACTGTCAGGATTCCTACAGGAACACTCTCACTGTCAGGATTCCTACAAGAACACTCTCACTGTCAGGATTCCTACAGGAACACTCTCACTGTCAGATTCCTACAGGAACACTCTCACTATCAGGGTCCCTACAGGAGCACTCTCACTGTCATTCCTACAGGAATACTTTCACTGTCAGGATTCCTACAGGAGCACTCTCACTGTCAGGATTACTACAGGAGCACTCTCACTGTCAGGATTCCTACAGGAGCACTCTCACTGAGGATTCCTACAGGAGCACTCTAACTGTCAGGATTCCTACAGGAGCACTCTCACTGTCAGGATTCCTACAGGAGCACTCTCACTGTCAGATTCCTACAGGAACACTCTCACTGTCAGGATTCCTGCAGGAACACTCTCACTGTCAGGGTTCCTACAGGAGCACTGTGATGGTTTGTATATTCTTGGACCAGGGAGTGGCACCATCTGAAGGTGTGGCCTTGTTGAAATAGGTGTGACCTGGTTGGAATGGGTGTGTCACTGTGAGTGTGGGTATAAGATCCCCACCCTAGTTGCCTGGAAGTCAGTCTTCCACTAGCAGCCTTTGGATGAAGACATAGAACTCTCAGCTCCTCCTGTGCCATGCCTGCCTGGATACTGTCATGCTCCCACCTTGATGATAATGGACTGAACCTATGAACTTGTAAGCCAGCCCCAATTAAATGTTGTTTTTTATAAGACTTGCCTTGGTCATGGTGTCTGTAGTAAAACCCTAACTAATACAGAAGTTGGTACCAGGAGTGGGGTATTGCTGTGATAGGCCTAACCATGCTTTAATTTAAAGAATGTGGATTTTTGGACTTTGGATTTGGAACTCAGTGGAATGCTTTAAATGGGGCTTAATGGGTCATCCTAGTAGGAATATGGAAGTCTTTGTTGCTGGGAGTAATTTGAACTGTGTTGACCTGGCCCAAGAGATTTCAAAGGAGAAGAATTTCAGAATGTGGCAAAAAGACTGTTTTTGTGGTATTTTGGTGAAGAATGTGGCTACTTTTTGCCCTTGCCTGAAAAGTCTGCCTGAGGCTAAGGTGAAGAGACTCAGATTAATTGCATTGACAAAGGAAGTTTCAAAAAAGCCCAGCAAAGACTTTGTTCTCTGGTTAAGTCTTATGAAGAGAAGTTTGAACAAGCATAGTAAGCTTAGAAAGGAAAAATATAAAATATATGGTTCGAGTTAAAGGGGTACTAGGAAGTGAAATGGAGTAAAATCTTGTGTTCTAGGAGATAACAGATTAAGGGAGTGGGACCTTGGGACAAGATCCTACCCAGATAAATTTAGATCCAGGCATGGTGATACACAACTTTAATCCCAGGAGACAGGCATGCTGATCTCTGCATTCAAGGTCAATCTACAGAGCAAGATCCAGGATAGCCAAGCTTAGGTAGTGAAGGATTTGGAAAACAGAAAGCCAGTGACAATATAATAGTACAAGGGGATCATGTTGTAGTTCCTGTAAGCAGCAGAACTCTGCAGCTTCAGCTACGTGGCTCTGGCTCTAGAGTTAAGAATGGAAGGAACTACTGGGAAAATTGATGCTGGTTAGCTGGAGCTAAGGAATTAGCAGTGATTAAGAAGAGACCAGCATCACTAAGGTGAAATCTTCTGGAAATTATTTTCTGGGAGCACAAAGAAGCTGTGTTCCAGAGATACCCAAGGTTGTACCTCATGCTGCGGTTGGACTTGGTAATGTGTAAGAGTCACTCAGGTGGTACTGCTTGTGAAGGAATGAAGGGATCATGGAGAGAAGCTGAGGCTTAGCACTGTGAGAGTCCAGGGAAGGCCATTGGAGAAGGTGAAGCCTCAGCTGTAGTTGATGGCCCAGGACTGAAGGGGTCATGCGAAGGATTTGAGGCTTGGCTCCCTGAAGAGAGCCTATGAGAGGCTATTGGTGAAGCCTAGTTGGAGTGGAACACCCCAGTGTATTGAAGATGCCAGAGCCATGGGATACATGCTGAGAAAAGCTGCTAACAGGGAATGGAACCAGCCCAGGAGAAAGCAGTTTGTTGCAGTCAACAAAGATGAAAAAGGTGTGGAGATCTGAAGACCACTTTGACATCAGCCATGGAGATGCAGAGTTTGGAGTTGCCCAGCTGTTTTCCTGCCTTGCTTTGGGGATTACAGTTAATTAAGTTGAATGAATTTCAGAAGAGACCTTGAACTTTGGACTTTTAACATTGTTGCAACTGCTATAGACTATGAGGACTTTGAAAGTTGGACTAAATGCATTTTGCATTATGCTATGTTTAAGTATGGCTCCCATAGACTCATGCTTTTGAACAAATCTATGGGGACCAGGGAGTGGAATGTGATGGTTTGTATATCCTTGGACCAGGGAGTGGCACCATCTGAAGGTGTGGCCTTGTTGAAATAGGTGTGACCTGGTTGGAATGGGTGTGTCACTGTGAGTGTGGGTATAAGATTCCCACCCTAGTTGCCTGGAAGTCAGTCTTCCACTAGCAGCCTTTGGATGAAGACATAGAACTCTCAGCTCCTCCTGTGCCATGCCTGCCTGGATACTGCCATGCTCCCACCTTGATGATAATGGACTGAACCTCTGAACTTGTAAGCCAGCCCCAATTAAATGTTTTTTATAAGACTTGCCTTGGTCATGGTGTCTGTTCACAGCAGTAAAACCCTAACTAATACAAGCACTCTCACTGTCAGGATTCCTACAGGAACACTCTCACTGTCAGGATTCCAACACAAAGTTTCACCTCTTCAAGTCACATCTGCATAATAGAAGAGCTCTGGAAAGTTCTATGAACCTCAAGTGTAACAGAGCTGAAATACTTGTTGTTGTTGTTTTCTTGAAATTGGCATCATATATGAATATGGAAATCAAATTGCAGAGAGGGGAGTGACAGATGTGGTATGGCATAGGAAGGACATTGAACATTAGTATATCACCAATGTGGTTATGGAAAGATTTGTATAACTGCTATTGCTCATGAGCAGAGGCTGCAGCTAAACTCCTCCCTGTTTTCTCAGGTCCCCCCATTCCCTACTCTAGCCATGGGGCTACATGCTCAAGAGAGCTGCTTTATCAACTATGGTCTGTAGTGAAAGCTGTGGGCCTCATTTTGGCCCAGGACTTTCATGCCAGATTGGGGGCAGGGGGCAGAGGGATGGATAATGGTGCCATTTAGGGAAACTGCAAATTTCAGCCTGAGGTTCCTAGCCAGAGCCAGGACCTCCCTGGCTACATGGAGGGACTGGGGCCCTTATCTAATGTGTTCTGCATTAGAGATAATATTTAAAACTTACATGAGTGGAATTCTGAATACCACTCTACTGAGAGTCTGTCCAGGACTGCATAGCCCCTTGAAATCCCTTTACCTTAAAAGCCATGGGAACTGACCCAATCAAATGGTATGGATTAAAGTGAAACCAAATAGTGTGAATATTTTTTCAGGGCCATGATCATAAAGTTCATTTTCATTAGATCTTTTCCAATCTCTAGGCTGCTAGGAGCTTGGGGTTGTTGGTTTTTAATGCACTTTAGAAATACTTGGAATGAAAGCCATTCATACCACTGACAAATCTAATCCAATAACTGGATAGGTATGATACTCTGTTGGTGGGTTGGCTCTTATTAATAACCACAGACAAAAAGATCCCCCACCTTTGGACAAAAACGTTGCTGATACAACCCTCGAAATAACCGCCTCCCATGCTGAGCGACTGCTGGGCATTAGAGAAGCTAGCGAGCCTTTGGTTTCTTCTCAGAACCTGGTCATCGATGAGAAGGCGCAGGCTGCAAACCGAGAGAAGCAAGACAAAGGTGAGACCTCTAGCAAATGACAACAGCAGCAGCAACAACAACAACAACACCCAGACTCTCTCTGAGGGAACAATCTACTGTCTTTAACTCAACTATGTCACCCAACAGAACTAGTCAAATCAGATGTATTTTTTTAGAATATGAAATATCTTCATATATTTTACACATAATACTTTAAATAATAGAAATATCTGCTTAAGCAATTTTTTAGAAGGCTTATTTATTTTTATTTTATGTGTGTATGCCTTGACTGACAGTGTACCTCATATGTGCCATGTCTGAGGAGTCAGAAGATTTCCTGGAATTGAAGTGATGAAAGCTTGTAAGCCGTCATGTGGGCTCTAGAAACTGAGCCTGGGTCCTCTCTAACCCCTGAACCTTCTCTCTAGCCCCTCAAGGAAGTTTTGCAACATGAATATATCAATATAGTTCACATTCATAGGAAGATACCAAACGGTCTTGTACCCCAACCCCTCTTTATATTAATTGTATTTCCTAGCTTTTTTCCATCTCCCAGAATAACAAACATCCAGGATGCTAATACAATTGATTTGTTTTTAAACTTATGGGCAGAAAGTCACATGGAGCATTCTTATGTGAGCTGTCTCTTTACAACATATTTAGAGGCGCATCCACACCACGCTATGTGCAGGTTTATAAGGTGCCTCACACAATTAGGATGCATAGTCCATTTTGAATTTTTATCTCTCCACATACATCCAACCACTGATTTGATTTAATCAGGACACCGGTACAGAGCTAGGGAAATGCTAACACAGAATAGCCAACTAGTATCAGCATCAGGAACAGATTCTCTGCAAAGCTGTCCAGGAGAACTCAGTTCAATAGACCCTGGCAGCCGAAGTAAAGCACTCACCCTGAGGTGTCGCTTATTACAGATACATGATGCAGTAAACCATCCATGTAGGTCCCTGGAGACTTGAAAATCGGGCTGCTGCTGTCCCTGGTGCTCAACGCAATATGACCATCTTCCAGGGTGACCAGTAGGCTACTTGTCTGTAAGCATTCCAGAATGCACCATCAACAATTAATTTGCATTTAGAGACAACAAATGATCAAAACTAGGCATAACATAGTCAGGGCATTTTGGCCCAAATGCTTTGACTTCACCATTTTGACCAAAAGATAGTTGTTAAATAGTTTGCATTCTTGTTAAAAATGTTATGCAAATTACGTTAACATTGATGACTGGGTCAGTCTTTTTCTAGATCTACTTTCATTCAGCCCATGTGATTTTCTAATCAACTGTACAGAACATTTAAACCACATCTAATTTTCCCTATTTTTACTCTCATTTTGATGAAATTGTTTCTACCAGAATTCATTCTCTCCTGCATAAGTTTTATAGATTCATCATCTTTAGGATTTTCCCCTATGTGGGGTTACAATGACGACACCTTTTCTGTGATTTCCATGACTGTTTTATGTTCTGGTCATTATTTCTAGGAAGCCCAATTTTCCATGCCAACCTGTTCTCATCCAAACCCTGGCAAGATGATTGACCCTTACAGTAAATGAGTTACTTAAACCTATCCTCATTTCACTTCTATTCAGTCTTCTTTATCAAGTCTAATTTTTGAAGTTTTCCATACAATGTGGGTTCTCAGTGAACTTCTCATCTACAGCAATTTGTCCAGTGCAGTTATAGCCAGTGATGGCTACAGAAGTGATGACTTTTGCTGCTATTGAATGGGATAGACTGTGTTTCTTAACAGTTTATGAGCTTGAAAGCAATGTCCCTTAGACATTTCCATAGTCCCTCTATAGCACTGGGTTGCTCTAACTTGTTGCTAATCTAATCCGTACATCTGCTTTTGATCATCCTGTGGACTGTGAACTAGCTGTACTTACCTG
Source organism: Mus musculus (assembly GCF_000001635.26). Classification (NCBI taxonomy): domain Eukaryota; kingdom Metazoa; phylum Chordata; class Mammalia; order Rodentia; family Muridae; genus Mus; species Mus musculus. The sequence goes on along the minus strand of NC_000084.6, from coordinate 12,555,768 downwards.
TGGCAGAAGAAAAAAGGACTAGGAATTAAAAGTGCTAGGTCAAGGCTGGGGGCATAGCTTAGTCAATAAAGTGCTAGGTCAGGGCTGGGGGCATAGCTTAGTCAATAAAGTGCTAGGTCAGGGCTGGGGGCATGGCTTAGTCAATAAAGTGCTATGTCAGGGCTGGGGGCATGGCTTAGCCAGTAAAGTGCTAGGTCAGGGCTGGGGGCATGGCTTAGTCAATAAAGTGCTAGGTCAGGGCTGGGGGCATGGCTTAGTCAATAAAGTGCTAGGTCAGGGCTGGGGGCATGGCTTAGTCAATAAAGTGCTAGGTCAGGGCTGGGGGCATGGCTTAGTCAATAAAGTGCTAGGTCAGGGCTGGGACATGGCTCAGTCAATAAAGTACTTGTCACACAAGGACAAAGGTCTGAACCTTCATCCCACAAAGGGTTCAGAACCCAGAACCCACATAGAAAAAGCTGGGTACAATGGTGTATGCTTATAATCCCAAGGTTGGGGAGGTTAAAACAGGATGATCGGCAGAGTTTGTTGGTTAGCTAGCTTAGCCTACTTGGTGAGCCCCAGGCTGGTGAGAGACTTTGTCTCAAACAAAGTAATGGTTCCTAAGGCATGCTATATGAAGTGTCCTTTGGCCCACACATTCAGACAGACAGAGAGACAGAGACAGAGAGAGAGAAAGAAACAGACAGAGAGACAAAGAGAGACAGAGACACAGATACAGAGAGAGACAGAGACACAGACAGAGAGACAGAGAGACAGCAGAGACAGATACAGAAAGATACAAAGAGTCAGAGAGACAGAGAAAGAGACAGACAAGATAGAGGAGGAAGGGAATGAAGGAACACTAGGTCAAAGTATCCAACGTGGATAGATGACCTCTACTGGCTGATGGCATGTGTCTCTTTAGGGATCGTTTAAAAAAATTTACAAAGACTGGTAAACAATATATCAGATGGCAAAAGACTTTGCTATGAGCATAGCCACAGAGCCAGCCACTGCCATCTTTTATATCTGATACCAAGTATCTGCTGGGATTGGCAACCAAGCCTAAAAAAAAAACCAAAAACAAAAGCATTTTTATTTAAAAGTCCCATTCTTCCTATCAGTGGATTTCTAAGCTGACTCTTACATCTTTGGGGCTGTAGAGGACATCTTCTATGGAACAGAGTACCAGTGTCTGTCTCTGTCTCGCTCTCTGTATGATTATGATTATGATTATTATTTTGGTTTTTCAAGACAGGGTTCCTCTGTGTAGCCCTGGCTGTCCTGGAACTCACTCTGTATAGAGCAGGCTGGCTTTGAACTCAGAAATCCACCTGCCTCTGCCTCCCAAGTGCTGGGATTAAAGGCGTGCTCCACCACCGCCCAGCTGTATGATTATTTTTTATGCATGCCTGTATAGTGGGTGTACACATATGTAGACAAACTGATTGGCTTCAGGTGTCTTACCTGACTGCTGTCTACCTTATATATGCAGACATGGTCTTCCTGAACCTGGAGCTTGCCTTCTTGGCTGGTTCTGTCTCAGGAGAGTGAGCCCCAGATTGCTAGGGGGGTGTCATGTCTGCTTCCCGTGACCTGAGATTATAGGGAGGCTGCCATGCCCACTGGCTTTCACATGGTCACAGAGGATGCAAACATCAATTCTCTGATTTGCACAGTGAGTACTTGACTTGTCAAGCCCTCTTCCCTGGCCAAGAGAGAATTTCTGTGGCTGCATGTGAATAGAGAGCACAGGACTAATGTGGAGAGCCGTGCCGCGAGCAATCGCTGGCTTCCACTGCACCTAACTAGTAAACAAGCCTTATGCGCAAGTGCAAGAGTGAACTCACGCCTAGTCACTGCCCATCTCACGGCGTAGTAATGGGGTGATGGGCGAGCAACGAATCAGGAGCTGTCACACCACATCAGGTGCTGAAACGTCACGCTGCGGGCTATATAAGCAGCGCCATTTTCCCGGTTCGGGGTCTTCCCTCCTGATAAGTAAGCAGTAAAAGCTTTGCCGCAGAAGATTCCGGTTGTCCTGAGTGTGTTCTTGCCGGCAGGGACAAAAGCTCGGGATAGACTAATTCTCCCAGGGTAGATACTGTCTTTGGAGTAGCTGCTACAAGAAAGGAACCTGAAGAACCTTCTCTGGAAGATGTAGTCAAGAGGAAATAGCAAGGAGAAATCTTAATCTTCTCCTAAACCACATTATTACCTAGAGCTGTTATAATGCTTTTTTAACACATATCTGTAAAGAATGGAAATGTTGCTCGATACACACAAACCGAGCTCTATAGATTATAATGTGCCATCTAGCCAGATTTCTCTCAGGATCGTCCCAGGTGGGGAATTACTTATGCCAGAACTGTGATGGCAGATAAATTCCCCAAATTCCACGTCCTTCAAAATGTCTCCGCTGCTTTTGGCAGAAAGCTTGGAGCCAGGCTTTTGTCTTCCTAAGAACACACTATGTCTTACCCGTGTCTGATGGTTTAGTAGTGTACCGCTGGGTTGAAAGGTCTGGAACCCAAAGGAGAGCTGGAAGCGGTCAAGTGAGGGCACATCCAAGTTTGTGAAACTCATCTGTCCTCCTCTGGAGAACGAGGCGGTTCGCACAAGCTGAAATGCAAGCACGGAAATGACTGGCATTATAGTTAGTTCCTGGATACCCAGATATGGGCTCTCGAACTACACCCTGGAAATGACGACCACCATTAGTGCAGCCCAGACAGACTCCCTCTGTGCTTTGCCATGCACTCAGTAACGGAGCATCTGTAAGGTTCTGTGAGTATGGCAGGTAATCTTTATAAATTCAGTGCTTGAAACCAGCTCAGTGCAGTCCCACAGGCCCTCTGGGGTACAGCCCCACAGTCCTGAACCCCGCTTACCTTCCAGTCTTCTGAGCACTTTTTGGTCACACCCACTGTATCGTTCAACCTGACAACCCCACTGGTTTTCTTCAGATTCTTCATGCAGCCTTGGAAAGCAGGCGTTGAGATGTTAAACCTGAGGACGGGATGTAGAAAGGGGGACCTGTGAGGCTGGGCTCCCCTGAAATGCTGGCTTTCTGGTACTTCACAGTGGATAGGAAGTCTATGAATAGGCTCTAAACTGCAGGTTTTATAGAAACGTATTCTCAGAAATTTGAGGCTAGGAATGTGCTTAAAACCTTAAGGCTCTATTTTTCTATTCACCATGCAAACTCAGAAGAAACGGTCAGTTTTTAGTTTTATTAACTCCTGGGAAACGCGGCTGATTTAATCCTTAGGTTTGATTTTATCTGCTACCTCCCAACCATGCTGCATGAGCAGGTCATCGTTGTGCGGATTAACTCCACAGATGCTCAGAGAGCTTGGGATGACGTTGGATGCAGGGATGAACACGCCGGTGTGTCAAGAGTCTGAGGAGTGGGTGAGGGCTGTGGGCTCTGGAGCTGGGCTATCTGGGTTCAAGGTCTGCGTCTGGCGCACCAAGCAACTTTACTTCTCTGTGCTACTCTAGTATAAAACGCAGACCTGCTCTTCTGCATCACGTGTCTGTCTGTCATGTGATTAACTTAATATCTGTAACACTCAAATGGCACTTAGGGAATCCCAAGGGCTCACTGCAAGGCAGCAGGGCTATCTATATACACATTAGCTGGCTATATCACCCTTTACACTGTACATGCAACCTCTACCTAATACTCTATTACCACTATCCTGCAATCTCTTCTGGCTGTGTGCTGTATACATGTACATATGTGTACATATTCCTGCCGGTGCAGGTTTGTATACATGTATTTTTGAGGCCAGGAATTAACAATTGATGTCTTCCTGTTTTGCCCTTCACCTCATTTTGAGACAAGGTCTCTCACTGAAACTGAGGCTCAGTAACACAGCTAGACTGGCTGGCTCCTTGGTGAGGTCCTCTTTTTTTTTTTTTTTTTTTCTATTTTTAAATTTATTTATTGTGTGAGTGCTCTGATGCATATAAATCTACATACCAGAAGAGGGCATCAGACTCCTTGTAAGCTACTGTGTGGTTGCTGGAAGTTGAACTCAGGACCTCTGGAAGAGCAGCCAGTGGGCCATCTCACCAGTCCCCTTATTCCTGGCTTTTTAATATGGGTGCTAGAGAACAGAACTCATAATCTCATGTTTGTTCAGTGAGCACTTATGGAAGGCTCCATTTCGCCAGTTCCCACTTGAGCAATCTCTATCCAGATCTTCCTATGTGGCGCCTGGCCTACCCCTTTGACCTCACTTCCTAATCTGTGTGGAGCTTGATTCGTGTAAAGCATTAATACACAAGCTGACTGAGGCAAATATGAATGCTTCTTAATCAATGATGTGCTAAGAAAATCCACTCCCGATTTCATGATAAATCCCTAAGGTAGCTTCATTTATCTAAATGGAAAGGTGTGTGCCTTTATTCTAGTCTAGTTCATTATAAACAGCAGACTGACAAGGGGCATGTATAAAATTAAATTTCATTAAAAGGAAATGCACATCTTTGTTGGCATTGTGGCTTAATTACTTTATAAAGATAGCTTGCATCTTGGGAGAAGAAGGAAGTTCGTTTCAAATTCTGGGGCTGATGTCTTTATGAATATGTTCCTATCCACTGTCACGGGCCATCTGAGGGTCTAGACTCCCACATTCTCTCCAGGATTCGAGGTCTGAACTCATTTGCTAAAGGAACCTAATCATGTCGGGGCAGGTCAATGACGGTGTAAGTCAGTGACTCCTGCACAGGGGTGGGTGTAAGTCAGTGACTCCTGCACGGGGGTGGGTGTAAGTCAGTGACTCCTGCACGGGATGGGTGCTCACACTCTGGGCCTACCTGCCCACAGAAGCCTATCCAGTTCTGGGATCTGCAGACATGAGGGAGCAGAGAGTGGTTCTAAATTGAGAGTTTGTCAGATCCAGGCTGATTGTCACTGTGCCAGGAGCTTTGCCTTCATGGTTTATGGTGAACTCAGGAGAAAATGTCCTGCTTCGTGTCAGGCCCTCTGGACTCTCAGAAAGGACTTGTAGATTGGATTAACAGGCACGCGACCCCTGATTATGATCTCAAGTCATTCAGAGATCTGGGTCCTCATTCCCAGAAGACTGAGAGAGGGGAAGAATCACCCACGAACTCCACAGAGCAAAGCTGCTCCATGCAGACATGGCTCCACTGTGTCCCAGGCCTATCAGTTGTGAACTCTCCCAGCCTCCTCTGAGCCCTTCCACTAAGCTGGGATCCTTGGGAAGAGTTGTGTGGCTCCCCCTGCAGAGTTCTGCTGAGCTCCTCTGAGTGACCCCATCCCAGTGAGCCACATCAGGGACAGTTGCAGGGGATCACTGGATGACCAAATGCCTTACCAGACAGCTAAGGTCGGCCAGACACAGATAAACATTGCTTAGCATTTAATTTCTGAAGAAACAAAGGTCAGGTAAATATTTTCATGACCTTCTGTTCCCTTTGCTTATTTCTCTGCTCTTGTGATTTTAATTAAAACTAGGAAAAACATAAGTCATATTACCAGGAAAGCGACCTTTCATACAGGCTCTCTCTCCCTTCATCCCACTCCTTCTCCTCTCTGCATGTATGTCCTTATTCCACATGTGTCCTCTTCTCTGCATGTATGTCCTTATTCCACATGTGTCCTCCTCTCTGCATGTATGTCCTTATTCCACATGTGTCCTCCTCTCTGCATGTATGTCCTTATTCCACATGTGTCCTCCTCTCTGCATGTATGTCCTTATTCCACATGTGTCCTCCTCTCTGCATGTATGTCCTTATTCCACATGTGTCCTCCTCTCTGCATGTATGTCCTTATTCCACATGTGTCCTCCTCTCTGCATGTATGTCCTTATTCCACATGTGTCCTCCTCTCTGCATGTATGTCCTTATTCCACATGTGTCCTCCTCTCTGCATGTATGTCCTTATTCCACATGTGTCCTCCTCTCTGCATGTATGTCCTTATTCCACATGTGTCCATAGATTTCTTTAATAGGTAAAGCAGTAGCCCTAATTCTGACCCTTATCAGCCCAGCTGGATTCTTTGTGGTTTCTATCCTCCTTGAGTGACAAGGAGGGATAGTGAGTTGCCACACATTTCACCCAACTCCCCGAATTTTGGATAGCCAGTCCCAATATTCAATTTTTACAATCCATTTTTCTTTTATGACTACATTGTTAGTATTGCAAAGTTTACTGTTTGGTAAATATTAAACATGGGAGCCTAGACGTATTGGTAGCAACCCTGGTCAGCAGAAGAGGTGTTCTGCTTTGATAAAAATGCAGCGCATCAGCTTGGCAACATAGTTTAGTGGCTAAGGGCTCTCCTATCAAGCCTGACAGCCCGAGCGAGCTTGATGCCCAGGACACAGAGGGCGGAAAGACAGGACCAAACCCCACAAGCGGTCCTCTGATCACCATGCAAGCAGTGACTCCTTCCCCAAATATAAACTCTATAACTTCATCTTACCTTTCTCTGATTGCAATTGGAATTCCTCCCAAGTAATATGTGCTGAAATCAAATATTTCCCCTTCAATTATTATACTATGTTTATTCATATTTATCAACATCCGCTTTTGTGATTTTCCAATTGAGATTAAAATCTGAAATGAATAGGAAACAAATCAGCTAGTGACAAGACACACACACCTATTTGAAGTATCTCAGAGTAACTGCGGTGTTGTTTTCCTATGGACTTGTTTGTATACATAGCAGATGACTGCCCAGTAGCAGTGTGTGGTAAAAGTTTGATACCTGCTACATCCACTCCAGTAGAGACATGCGTGACAGGACTAGAAACCTGGACGCAGTCCTGAGGCGAATAGTTCACGGAAACTTAGTCTCCTTAAACCGTGGCATCCCATGTAACGAATGCTCCAAACTTGTCCTTGCGAATGGTTCTGTGTGCTTTCTTTCAGTATTGTTTTGTTATAGGTGCCTCCAAGCAATGACTTGCCAAATACCTAAGCAAAATCGAACTTTGCTTCCTGGCCTTCACCAATGCCCTAGGTAGTCCTTGAGCCGACCCTGAGCTTGGAATTCAGTAAGAATGTTGCCTATTCAGTGACATTCAGAATTGCCTCTAGTATTGTAAGAGAGATAGTGAAAGAAATCAGGCTTTACTATCTACTACATAGAGTTAGAAATCTCAGGGCAAGCTTAGCAACGTAAGTTTAGAATTCTTATTATAGTTATGTATGGCAGACTACATTACTTATTAGTAGAAAGTCCCCCCACAATCACTTAGAATAAAAGTGGAGTCACTCATATATACAGGGATTTACAATGGTTTAGGAAGTAGATTGGGTGTGGTTTTAGAGTATTGCATTATTCATGAGATTAGCTAGAGTGGAACTCCTTAATTAGAACCATGACTTGGGCATGAAAGCCCTTGCCCCGGGAGTGTAAAGACCTCACACCTGGCTTCTAAGAATATAGCTGACCTTAGATAGAACTGACTTGGTCTCAGTTGTTTTATTGCCCAGTTCCTGCCAGTCTTTATGTTTGTATTCCTCTCTCTGTTTTGTGTTAGAGTCATTAAGCATCCGGTAACCTCATTGTACTTTGCCGATGTGTCTCCTAACTTCCCTATTTTCTTCTGTATTAAAAGTCTGGTGCTCAATTTGACATTACATTCAGATACAGCACACTCCCTCGTGTCTGTATTTGTTTGTCATCTCTCGACAATTCTTTGCCCACCAGTCCGGAATCCTTATTTCTCCCATGAATTGAGGGGGGCCTGACTGAGCCCGGTCCGTGGCAGATACTAAAACATCTGTGTGTGTCTGTATGTCTATGTGCATGTCATGTATCTCCAGAGGCCAGAAAACATCATAGGTGTTGCTTCTTGGTCATTGTCGACATTTGATTTGATATGAGCATCAGGGACCTGCCTGCCTTTGTGTCATCCTTACTGCAGGGACAATAGGTCTACCACACCTAGCTTTTTCTACTTAGCTTCCGAGAAGCTCTGAGCACAGAGTCATCTCCCCAAGTTACTAAAACGGTGGTTCTCAGCTGCACCTTGCTACCCCTCTACCCTGTAGCTTAAGAAGGCTGAGAACTACTGCCCTAAACATCTTAGTAGGAATGGTCTCACTGTAATAGAAATGTTCTCATTTGAAATTTATCACAGTTTACATAATTTACATATGCTATATATTTTTTTTATTTCATGCCTAAATGTTCAGAATTGTAAAGGGCACACCCATAGTTGATAAGCTTATCTTGTAATAAGGTTTGTGTGCCATTTTGCCTATTTTGGGGGAGGGGGCACTAATTTCATTTTAAAGGTTCACTGACTTCTAAAAATTCAAATAAACAGACTCCATACCATGTGATCTCTCCCGTTGTTGATGGTGTCTCGAATTCCTTTCTCTTTGGGTGGCTCTGAATTTAGTTTGTATTTTACCATGAGATTGCCGTCTTCTATATTCAGAGATATGAAGTTATCCTGGAGTATGGAAAAGGGCACATTACCAGAAGGCCTGGCTGAAGAAGAGGAAAATTCTGCTCTCCAGTGACTCTTGATGGCCCTGGTGCCATTGGCTTCAGGTACCTCCTGAGTTAACAGGGAGGTGAGGGAGAGTTCATGCTCAAGGGACAGACAGACAGACAATGGTTGACTACCATTAGCAGAGTGAGACGCATAGTGCCCGGCACTCAGGACAAACTCAGTCATACCCGGCCAGCATCCCGATTTTGCTTTATCACAACCAGAACCAGAGAACCACACGTGGAGTCATTTCCTCCCTTCTCTCGAACCAGTCCAATCGAACACTGGGATTTCCCCTTAACTGTCTCATGCCACAACCTCAGCCATATTGCCCTACTCCAGTGGTCCTCCCCTGTTCTCCTGCAGTGGTCCTCCCCTGTTCCCCACAGATCACCTGCCACCATGCAGCCAGGGCAGCCTTCTGCAATTGCCAGTGAGCACATGAACTTCCTTTGTTTCCAGGAAGAACTCAGACCCCCAGCAGAGGCTTTGAAGCACTGAACACCTCTTCACTGTGCTTTTCATCATGCCTCACTGGCCACACTCTAACTGCATCAGCCACCTTTTATCCCTGCATGTTCTCATTACCAGGCCTTTCTGCACCCTGTCCCTGCTGGATCCTCTTCCAGTGTCACCTTCTCTATGTTCATCAGGTTTCAGAGGAGGGATCTTCTACTTGAGACTCTGACATTGAATTTCTTCATGTCCCCTCTACAGTACACTGATTGGCAGTGCACCTCTGTGGAATACCAGCATTCCCCTCTAGAGGGCAGGCTCTGGCTCATCCCAGTCAGCATTGTCTCTTGGCCATGGAGTAAGTGGTTGCTGTGACCACTGAATTCCCTATGATAAGAACTCACTGTGATATGCAGGGCTTCAGTCTTCATCCAAAAGGCTTTTAGTGTGAATTTTATGTGGTTTTTCGAGACAGCGTTTCTCTGTATAGCCCTGGCTGTCCTGGAACTCACTTTGTAGACCAGGCTGGCCTCAAACTCAGAAATCCACCTGTCTCTGCCTCCCGAGTGCTGGGATCAAAGGCGTGCACCACCATGCCCGGCTTAGTGTGAATTTTAAAACCTTGCCTTGGAGAGGCATCCACTTTTGAGCTAGGTAGTAGCAGCAATGTGAATCTCATTAGCAGAGGCTCTAATGATTCTTACACAATAGTGTTATGCAGGTTTCCTCCAGACTACATACTATTTCTGGTTCTTAGTTTCCACAAACTTCAAAATGGAAAACAAATTGAGCATCCCCAAACTCCAAATTCAAAATGGGAATGCTTTAAAACCTAAAAGAGTTTGTTCAAGTGTCAGCCCAGTACCACAGTGCTGATAGTTTAGGATACGCAAGCCTTGCTTTCTGTATAAAATTGTTAAAAGTGCATTCCATGCAATTACCTTTATAAATGTATACAGTGTACATTTATAAAGCACACATGGAGTTCATATTAGACATGGGTCCTGTGATGGTTAGCGTTAATTCAACTTGACAGAGCCTAGAATCACCTTGGAAGAGAGTCTCAATGAGGGACTGGCTGTCCACATGGGTTTGGCCTTTGGACACATCTGAGGGGTTGTCTTGATTGGCTTAACTTGTGTGGACAACCCAGCCTGAACTTGGGCAGTACCTTTCCTGGTATTGGGGCCTGAACTGTGCAAGAGTAGAGAAAGCTAGCTGAGTACTGCGCATCCTCTGGATTTCTCGTTATACATATGCAAATTTTCTAAAATGGGAACAATCCAAATGTGGAACACTGCACATCCCAAGCACTTTGGGAAAAAAGAGGCCACTTGAACCAAGGAGACCTTGTTTTGGAATCCAAGTGCCTTGGCCTGAAGGTGCTTCCTGCCTAGCTCTCTCCAGCCTCCAGGCTAATTGGCACCCTCTCAAACCATCAGAGATAAGGGACCAGGCCAACCTCGGAAGGAAGAGTGGAGGCAAGCCTTTGCTCCTACCTGGCAGGCAGAGGTTTGGTAAATCCTCAAGCCATGCATCCCATATGCTGACTGTGCTGACTTTTTTTTTTTTTTTTTAATCTACCACAGCCCTAGTTATAAAAAATTGGAAGCAAAGGTTAACCGCCCTAGAAGAAGTAGTGCTAGCAATGGGGCAATATGTTGCTAATATTAAGACCAGGTTAGCTACAAAATGTCATGCTTCTTTCCAGTACATTTGTGTTACCCCCTTACCTTATAAAGCTCATTTGCAGGGAATATGGACAGATATTTCTCATGACTTGAAACAGTTAAAGGCAGAAATTTCAGATATTAGTAAAAGTCATTTGGACACTTGGAACATTGATGAATTGGCTAGAGATTTGAAAAACAACCTAAGTGCATTGAACCCCCTGGATTGGGTTCAATATATATTCCTACTTGTTATTATTTTTGACATTGTTTTACTAGTAATCGTTGTGTTTCCACTCATCTTTAGAGTGCTCCTGAGGTCTGTAGCTACGACAAGGCGGGACATCCTGGAACTTCGGCTGAAAATTAAAAAAAGGAAGGGAGAAATGCTACGCTCTCTGGTCGAGTCAACTGGACAAGCCGAGAGGCTTAAAAGTCACTCATGAGGCAAAAGAGTTTCAAGGAAGCTCTCCTCCTGGAGTCTAGCGTTCACTACCCATACAGTAATTTTTCATTCCCGTGTTCCATTCCCGCGTTAGTCTAGTGTATGGATCCACGTGCTCTCTTTCAATATTTTCCTATCATAAGTGCCTTTTAAGATTGAATTCTGACATAGCTAAAGCCGTCCGCCAGTGTTCCAACAGTCCTAGTTTGTCCTTAGCAAGACCTTGGGCTTGGAATTCAGTACTGCCCCTGGTATTACACTATCTCTTTGAGTAAAAGTTATGTCACTGCCCTTCACAGGAATTTACCATCACTAAGGAAGAAAGAAGTTTCTGACCGTAGGAGAAACCAGAATAGATATTTAGAATTATAGCTGAGTTACACCTATATACAGGAATTTACAATGGTTTAGGAAGTAGATCCGGCTGTGGTTTTAGAGTATTGCATTATTCATGAGATGGTTAGCTAGAATGGAACTCCCTAGTTAGAACCATGACTTGGGTGTGAAAGCCCTTGCCCTAGGAGTGAAAAGTTCTCACACCTGGCTTCTAAGACTATAGCTGACCTTAGATAGGGCTGACTCTGTCTCAGTTATTTTATTGCCCAGCTCCTGCCAGTCTTTGCGTTTTCATTTCCTCTGTTCTGTGTAAGAGTCATTAAGCATCCGGTTACCTCACTTGTAAGTTGTGGGTATGTCACCCAACTACCTTGTTGTCTTCTGCATAAAAAGTCTGATGTTCGATTTGAAAAATTACATTCAGATTCCACACAAACTCTCCTGTGTGTGTGTCTGTCTGTCATTCATCCACGCTTTGCCCACCCGCATCGAGAGACCCCGTTCCACGCAGACACAGGGACCCAGAAGGTCTGCGGCACCTCCACAGTGATTTCCAAAGTTGGCTGAACTTGTTTATTCTTCTACTACCAGAATTTAAAGACCCCTTTTGCTGCATCCATGCCGGCATCTGTTATCATTTATATTCCCAAGGATGGCCGTTCTGACAGGAATGATGGAATCCTGTAGTTCACTGCACCAATGCAGAAGCGATCTACATTTCCCTGATGGCTATAAAGATCCTGATCCAAAGCCCATGGCTTGGACAGTCAACTTTATTATCATTTTTTCTTATAATACATTATTTTGCTAAGTGCTCATATCTGCATTCTATAGCCATCGACCTAGGTGCTCTCAGCCTTGGTTAGAGAAGCATTTTGCCAAAGGCTGATAATACACTACTAGTCAAAGTGTTGAGAACAAGAGAGAAAAGCTCAGTCCTAAAGGATCATTTTTCTTAACACCACCAGCTACTGCTAAGTACCAAGGGCCAGGGATCATCTATGTCAACTTTACAGCATGGAGGCGTGGGAGGTGCTCTCCAGCCTCATCCTTACTGAGTAGAGACTGGCGGCTGCTGTGGGAAGGAGCTTCCTTTGAATGTGTGGCCTTGGCAGATTTCCCATAATCCACTGGATGGCTCCATCCATGTAGGCAGCACTATTTGAACTTAGCAAATTATTAAGGAAAAAACCCCAGGAAGTTAGGAGGGGACCATTTGAGGGGTTTGAAGGCGGTAGAAAGGAAAAATGGGATAATGGATATGATCATATTTCATTGTACACAGTATAAAGAAAAATATTAAAGATTAAGAATGACCCACTGACCCAGGCTACTTCAAAGCATGGGAGCTTCTGTTGCCTTGGGAAGTCAAGCTGCAGGCTCATAAAGGCACAGCCCCCACAGTCTGCCCTGAGCCAGATCAAGCCCATGGCTACAGGAACCCAGCCACCTAGATTTGGGGGATCCTAGGAAGTCTTCATTTGTTTTAAAACAGCTATTATTGCCGGGCGTGGTGGTGCACACCTTTAATCTCAGCACTCGGGAGGCAGAGGCAGGCGGATTTCTGAGTTCGAGGCCAGCCTGGTCTACAAAGTGAGCTCCAGGACAGCCAGGGCTATACAGAGAAACCCTGTCTCGAAAAACCAAAAAAAAAAAAAAACCAAAAAAAAAAAAAACAAAAAAAACCCCAGCTATTATCAGAGTCTAAGATGGACATGAGACCAGATATGAGGGCAGTCCTGCCTCATCTGGGGATAAGTTTTCACATTCCTGATCCTCTGACCTTGTTAAAATTTACCTCAACAGAAAGAAAATATGACTGGCAGCGTCACCCTGCGGCAGCTTTCCATCTGGATGGGTTGTTTACAACAGCCCACTTAGCCCAAAATGCTAGATACACTGGATATACAAGTACTTTCTGGACATTTGGTGTAAGTTACCTGGTTTTCTGCGAAGAACAGTAGACCTCTGTCCACAGTAGTTTGGATGGTCTGCATGAAGTTTGGGAAGGGAGCATTTGGCTGGGTAGGAATTCGAGCATAGCCTGTGCCTTCAAAGTAATTTTTGTCCGACTCTTCCTTTCTCCTGGCAACATCAACCAGATGTTATTGGTTAAACAATGGAACAAACAATACACAGGCACAATTTTGTAGGAAAAGGGGAAACTGTTAACATGTTTAGCCAGCCTTTCTTCTTCTTAAACCCCGCTTTAGAGAGGTAGTGGGTAAAGTACAAGGGTGAAACCCCAAGTTTTGATATGAGAACTCAAATTAAAGCTGAGCATGGCAGATAATACCTGTAACTCCAGTATTGAGGGGAACTAGAAGCAGGTGTACCTAAGGGGTTTCTGGCCAGCCTAGTGAGCTCTAAGTTCAGTGGGAGACCCTGTCTCAAAAATAAGGTGGACATTATAGAGAAAAGGTCCAATGTCTACTTTTGGTTACCATATATGCATACATGGATGAATCTACCTGAGCACACACACATATGTTATATTATGCCCATGAGACAGAGAGATAGAGAGAGACAGAGAGGGAGACAGAGAGAGAGACAGACAGACAGACAGAAAGAGAGGAGACAGAATGAATGAGATGTTCTAGAATGAATGTTCTAGATATGCCTATTTAGGAGAAAGTGGCTAACTAGCTGAAAATATTTAAATGTAATAAATCATTAATTTTCAGTGTTACTGCCGCCTAAATATTAAATGTTTGCTCTTCTTTGATAGGAATATCCCAAGTCTTTTAAATTGTAGGAATGGTTACAAGCTCAAAAGAGCATGTTGTAGTTTGAATAAGAACAGCTCCTATAGGCTCAAATATTTGAATGTTCAGTCATTAGGGAGTGATACTCTTAGGAGGCATGGTTTTGTTGAAGTGTGTCTTGTTGGAGGAAGTGTGTCACTGGGAGTTGCTTTGGAGTTTCAAAAGCCCAAGTCAGGTCCAATGACTTTCTGTCTCTCTTCCCGCTGCCTTGTCTAGCACCATGTCTGTCTGTGTGCTTCCTATCATGACAATAATGGACTAAATCTCAAATGTAAGCAAGTCCCAGTTAAATGCTTACTTTTATAAGAGTTGCTGTGGTCATGGTGTCTCTTCACAGCAATAGAATATTGACTAAGACAGAGCAATTTTCAAATAGATTCAGAAGATAAAGTACCTAGAAAGTCACTCACTTTGTAGACTGCTGTAGTTTAAATTTTCATTGTATATCGATGCGCCTAAATAACTCAATATTGAGTATTTTTGTGGTAGGAGGCACCAAAAATTTAAGATTTGTTTTTTAAAATTAAATTTGTTATCATCATGCATGTGTGTTATGAATGTAAGTATGCTACAGTGGTATATGTGGAGATCAGAGGACAACTTTGCGGAGTTAGTTTCCTCCTTCAACATTTACATGGACTCAAGGATCAAAACCAGGTCTTGAGGCTTGCCCAATACATGCTTGTAGAACCCATGGACCCATTTCATAGCCCCAAAGATTCATGCTTTTAAAAGCCGAAAAAACAACTAACCTAATGCTGTATATAAACTAGGGCAAGATTCGTGTTATTTAAATCTTAAGGATGGAGTGTTTTGGGTGTTATCTGCACACATAGGGGAAGTGATACTGGGCCCAGGCAATGAATTGTAACATCAAGAACCTACCCACCACTACAAGGGGTCAGTACCATACGCCTCCAGCCCAGCCCTAGGGACAAAGTCCTCCAGGCTTCATTTACCTCCTACAAGGCTCTACTTCAGTGGTATTGAGATTGAAAGTTGTCTTGAAATTGTACAAGCTTAGAACGTTTTCGTTGAGGTCATCTAGTTCGATACAGCCTTTGTATGGAGGGAACCGCAGTCTGCGTGGAAGCTGTGAGAGAAACAAACAAAGCTCCAGTGAGTTGAGCAGGAAGGGAAAGTGACCTTGTAGTGCTAAAACTTCCCACAGTGAACTTAGCATCAGAGCGAAGAAAGTGGTTCAGGGCTTTGACATTTAAGAGCTGTGTAAACTCAGGCTGGTCATTAATCTTCCCTGCCTGAGTGTGTTCATCTGAAAAATGGAGATGATATTAATACTTATCAACACAGTACATTAAACTAACGCTCTAAAGCTCAAAACACTGGACCAAGGAATTACATCTTAGCTGTTACATCCGGGTGTGCTTTGAGAGCATATGGTTAATTCGTTTTTGTATAGAATTACTTAAAACGTAGACATGAAGTCATTATACCACATCAAAATTAAAGCATTCCACTCAGTGAGTCAACATTGATACTTACCTCAAAACCAGGTGGATAACCGCCGACGTAAAATACTGCATTCTCAGGATCCAAATTAAGGAGTGTGTTGCTACTGGCGCTCTCCATGTCATAGACCCCAGGGGCTTTGGGTTTAGTAGATGTGGCTTCTTTGGTGTAATTAAGCTTGGCAAATTGATATATCCTGTTGAAAATTATACAATAAAAATATAGGAGACAATGAAAGAATTCAAAGCCAATATGCTAAAAGCTGAGTAACATGTTAATGGGAGAGTTTGCTGAGGCTGGTCAAGTTCACTAACAGCAAGAGTCAGCTGGACTGTACCTCTGGAACTTCACCCGGTCCATAACTGCCTCCTGAGACTCACTCTCCGTCAGGACCTGGTCTATCTGAACTTCAGCCTCTCGGTCCCCCAGGTTGTACACACATGTCAGCTGGCCATCTACAACCGCCATGCCAATGTAGTCCTTGGAGGCCTAGAGACATAAACACCACCTTAGAACTCGTTTTGTTCAAAGTGAAACAGCATTGGGATTTCTTGAAGAAATTTTAAAACAGAGTTTAAGCATGAGGATTAAGACAGTGACGCATTCAGACAGACAGACAGACAGACAAGAACTCAGAACCCTTAGATCTTTTCAAACTCTCAATGTCCACCCCCAGAGGATCCTAAATGTTTTACTAATGGGTCATTACAGAACGTTTGAGTCACGCCAGGGCTGTGGGGGAGAGGAGGCCATGGGGGAGAGGAGGCCGTGGGGGAGAGGAGGCTGTGGACTGAGTTACCAGTCTTCCCGCTGTTCAGTCTCTGATAGTTTACCAGCACTTACCACAGAGCAAGCTGACTTAGCTGCTCATTAGAATTCATCAGTAAAAGGATGAGACGCTGCTCATCCCAAGGTGCCATACTATGTTCTCTTAGCACTCTATGCAGCCTCAGCTATGACATTTCCTCATCATCATAGTGAGTTATTTGTATGTGTGTTTCTCCTCTAATAGAATGAGAGAATGTCAAGGAAGAAACATACACACACACACACACACACAGAGAGAGAGAGAGAGATAGGTAGATAGATAAGATAGATAGATAGATAGATAGATAGATAGATAGATAGATAGATACTGAAACTAATAATTTTGATCATTTTTAAGAGTATGCTGGCATTCAGGACATTTAAGAAGTAAATTTTAGTTTATCAAAAACATCAACTATAGCACATAATTAGGACAGTTGTCCCTCTGCATCAGTAAGGGTTCAGAACCCCTGGGAACATTAAGTTTTGCAGATGTTTATATAAAATGTCACAGCATTTGCATGTAACCTGTACACACAGTCCCGTAGGCTCTAAAACGTGGGCTATTTATAACCTCATTAATGGGGATGTAATGTAAATACTTGGTACGCCACACATCTGAGGATCCTGATGGTCCAAGATTTCTCTCATTTTGTCTAGTTTGTGACAAGGTCTCATGTAGGCCAGGCTGGCCTATAGCACCCCATGTAGCCCAAATGAAGGCTAGCACCCTGAAGCATGAAAAGCTAGTTAAAATGAACAGTACTGCTGGCTACGAATATCCAACGTAATGTCCACTGCTGGATAGCTAAGAATTCTCTCACCAGGGAGAATTCCAATAATATTTTTATTACATTTATATATTTACTTATGAGCGAGATTAGTCCAGGACCCATATTTTAGATATTTTGACTTTGGCCCAGTTAGTTATCTTTCCCTTAGACTGAAGAATCATATTAGAAGGAGGGACTAAGAACTAAAGTCAGCTGTTGAACTGCTGGTGATGGCAGCTTAACAAATGAGTTCAGGATGAAGAATGGGGGGTAGCAAGTTTAGGCTTCATTTTGCTTCAGGCCTCATTTCTATCTGGACCCCGACCCTCCGACTTGGGGAGGCATCTGTGGCTGTGCCTTTCCAGGAAGAGAACAAGACACAGTCCTATGAGGAACAACCACTGTTAGTTCCTACAGATGTGGGAGAAAGCACTGATCCTACCACTGTAAACATGCATGTGCTCACATGTACACGTGTGCCTACATCTTAAGCCCATTGGGTAAGACTTTTCATCAGCAGCTCATATCCACGATGGACAGGAGGTCTCTCGTAGGCACCTCCATAGCACAGAAGGGAAGGTGGTGGGTAGTGGAATTTGTTACTGTCTTTGTAGGACAAGCAAATGAATAGCAGTGGCACAGTTACATCACAAGACTCAAGGTGGCCCCGCCCCAAACCATTTTGTTTGTAAAGTAGGTAAATCTCCTCATAATCCTTACATCCTTATTCCCAAGGTACATTACAAACATATCCTCAGTGCCTCCGTTCTCTCGCAAGTCAGGTCTTTGGAGAAACAAAGACAGAGATGTGTATCCTTTTAAATCTTCTAGGTCATTCGGCAGTCGGACTTCGACACCAGATTTACCATTGAACCTCATGGGAATTGCAACCTGTGAGGAAGAGTAAGATGGAAGAATGAGGTGTGTGGCCATCCCTCTTAGCAACACAGTGGCTTGTCTGAGTTGTCTGATAAGCATCAGGGAGGGATAATGCCTCTTGGACCCAGGTTAATTTTTGTGTTTTATATATATACACAAATATATACATTCATACATGCATACATACATACATATATACACACACACACACATATATAATAATACATATGCATACACACACACACACATATATATATACATATACATACACTCACATATATATATACTTACATACACATGTGTGCGTGTGTGTGTGTGTGTGTGTGTGCGCGCGCGCGCGCGCGCGCGTGTGACAAGGTTAAAGTTAACCCTGGTCATTTGAAGCTCATTTTGGAGACCAGACTGGCCTCAATTTACAGTGATCTACTTGCCTCCCTCCCCGAGTGCTGGGATTAAAGGCTGCACCACCACACCCAGAGTGGACCCAAGTTGTAAATTTATGAAGTTGTCTGCAGAGATAACTTTATCTTAATGTGAATTGGCTGAGGGTCATTAGGAAGTCAATTTAGTCTTCTATGCATCAATGGCAGGGCTGACAGTGACAGTAAAGCAATGCTAATTCCTACCGAACAGGGATTTGTGCAGAGGCGTCGATGTTCACGGGCCACTTAGGACGGTACTTCCATATGCTTAACCATAATATGTTAAGATATTTACATATTTTCTGAGACAGGATTTATGTGGTCCAGGCTGGCCTCAGGCTCACCTAGATTCCAGTTGAGCCAGGGTTGACTTTAACCTTGTCACACACAGATACATCCCGGAATGGTTTCGAATCTGTGACCCTCCTGCTGGCACCTCTTTTTAAAACATTACCACTTTTAAAACTGGAATTGCTTGCCAATGAGTGCGTTGCACACTATGCCTGCATTTACTTCAGACATTCAGTGCCTAAAAATGCATGCACTGAGGCTGAAGAGATGGCTGAGTCAGTAAACGACTCGTCATGCAAGCATGAGGGCCTGTGTCTGGACCCCCAGGAGAAGGAGGAGCCTGTGGGCTGCTGGCCAGGCAGTCTAGATGAACACAAGCTCTAGCTTCGGAAAGACTGTCTCAAAACATGAGGAGGAGAGCGAGAGAGGAGGGTCTTTGGCCTCCACACATATGTGAGTGCATCCACAGCCATTAAGGCTCTATACAGTGCATCTTAGATACTCCACTATGGGTACCCTACCCTGCTCTCCCACCCTGATCTGTCATGAACCAATATATCTGTAACACTAAACTTACAGAAAAATGAAATAAACAAGGAATATGAAACAAGTCTACCAGTCACATGTGACTTAAAGCATCAAAGCTTCCCAAACATCACTTCCTAATATCACTTAGATTTTATGAACTGTCAGCCCGAGTCACCCAGCAGCACAGATCTGTGGACTGAGACTGGGCAGGTTCAGTCGAGACCACGGAAGACAAATGTCCTCTAGCAAACAAAAGAACGGCAGCCTTGCAACGATACTCATACTAGCATATGCTCTATCTGTCAAGTACTAAAGTATTTCCTGGAATCTCATACCTGTGATGGGGAGACCGGGCCCCTCACTCACTTTATGAGCTCAGATCACAGCTCTCTTTCCCACTTGCTCTCACCCATCTGCTGTCCAAGGAGACCCAATCACATTGTTGAGTCTCCTCCTGCCAAGCCTTCTGCTCTCTGTCCCCTGACGAACTCATCTGTGCTCTTTAAATTAAGAAGGTAATGTGTATGTAGTAAGAGCTGGAGGCTAGCTGCCTGCATTTGGCTCACACCTTAAGACAGGAGACAAAGTCGATAGCACTGTCCCTGCAGCCTCCTCTCCACAGCCCCCTCTCCTCCACAGCCTCCTCTCCCTCACAGCCTCCCTCCCCCACAGCCTCCCTCCCCCACAGCCTCCTCTCCCCCACAGCTCCTCTCCCCAACAACCTCCCTCCCCCACAGCCTCCTCTCCCCCACAGCCTCCCTCCCCCACAGCCTCCTCTCCTCCACAGCCTCCTCTCCCCCACAGCCTCCTCTCCACAGCCCCCTCTCCCCCACAGCCTCCCTCCCCCACAGTCTCCTCTCCCCCACAGCCTCCTCTCCCCCACAGCCTCCTCTCCCCAACAGCCTCCTCTCTCCCACAGCCTCCTCTCCCCCACAGCCTCCTCTTCCCCCATAGCCTCCCTCCTCCACAGCCTCCTCTCCCCCACAGCCTCCTCTCCCCCACAGCCTCCTCTCCCCCACAGCCTCCTCTCCTCCACAGCCTCCCTCCCCCACAGTCTCCTCTCCCCCACAGCCTCCCTCCCCCACAGCCTCCTCTCCCCCACAGCCTCCTCTCCCCAACAGCCTCCTCTCCCCCACAGCCTCCTCTCCCCCACAGCCTCCTCTTCCCCCACAGCCTCCCTCCTCCACAGCCTCCTGTCCTCCACAGCCTCCTCTCCCCCACAGCCTCCTCTCCCCCACAGCCTCCTCTCCTCCACAGCCTCCTCTCCCCCACAGCCTCCTCTCCCCCACAGCCTCCTCTCCTCCACAGCCTCCTCTCCCCCACAGCCACTGCACTCTGGAGGTGGGATTGAATGCAAATGCTCGTGCAGGCTTCACTATTTGCAGTACATGAGACTCATCCACAAGCGCAGCTGTATCTGCTCACCTATCAGCTGTAGTGGCTCTCTTTTTACATTTAGATATTGTATCTGAATGTATATGATCAAATCCTTATCATAATTGGCTTTCTTTGCTGAATACTATATTGTAGGTTGATCTGGGGGATGTTCATGAGTCTAGCTCATTAGCACATAGTACTGTAAATAGTTGGCTTTTCTTAAAAAACAGTATATAAAGTTTATTGCAACTAGCATTCCTTGTAAAGCTGTGTGTGTTTATGGATGTGTGTGTATGGGTGTGTATAGAAGTGTGTGTATGGGTGTGTCAGTATATGGGTGTGTCGGTATATGGATATGTGATATATGGGTGTGAGTATGGGTATGGGTGTGTGTGTGTATGGGTGGGTATGGGTGTGTGTGTGTGTGTGTGTGTGTAGGTACACATGCTTGAACATGAACAGAAACCAGAGGAGAATGTCAGATGTCCTGCTCTATAGATCTTGTCTTATTTCCTTGAGAAAGGCTGGCAGCCATCCAGTCTGTGACCCTCTTGTCTCTACCCCTGAAAGTGCTGGGGGCACAGGCACAAACATCCTGTGTCTTCCATCCTCAACAAAGGTGCATTCCAATACTTTCAAAATAAAATACTTTGTGACACACAAAGGCGACCACAGACCCTTCCCTTGATTTTGTGATATAGTTTGAAAAGTGAGACTGGAGAGAAGAAATGCCTTCATCCTGCCTCTGTGAACTCAAAGCATGGAGACTGCCTCAGCTGCCTGATGTAGCACAAAGTGAGGGGACAGAGGTCATGTGCACTTTTGAAACGTGACAAAAGATTTTTAAACTTTATGTTTAAAATCAGAATTCAGAGAAGACAGACAACCAATTCTTGTATAAATACAAGCCTTTCCTGTCCTGATGAATATGGTAAGGAGTTTACCAGCAGCAACTAGAGCCAAATGGGAATACCCACCTTGTTTGCAGCATCTCTGGCCTGCTGAATGAGTTCTCGGATTCGGTCCACATTGTCAGAGATGTTCCCCAGGGGCAGCAACTGTTGGTTGATACTTTCAATCTTGATAAAAAGATCAGGCAACTTCCTGGTTAATTTCTTTACTGTTGGGAAAATGAGAGAATGGAAATTTTACACAGTACATTTAGAAAAGTTTAAAGACAGAATATTTGTTCTAGCAAGCTTAGAAACAAGAGGGACCACAATCTCAAGCAAGACTGTCCTAAATTCATTACAGATTTCTGTCATGATATATCAAATTATTTTCCTTGGTTATATGGAGAAATATTTCTTTTCTTATCTTTTGATAGCAATCACAACTTAATACACCATGTGTACTGGCTAGTTTTGTGTCAACTTGACACAAGCTGGAGTTATCACAGAGAAAGGAGCTTCAGTTGGGGAAATGCCTCTATAAGATCCAGCTGTAAGGCATTTTCTCAATTAGTGATCAAGGAGGGAGGTCCCCTTGTGGATGGGACCATCTCTGGGCTGGTAGTATAAGAGAGCAGGCAGAGCAAGCCAGTAAAGAACATCCCTCCATGGCTTCTGCATCAGCTTCTGCTTTCTGACCTGCTTGATTCCAGTTCTGACTTTCTTTGGTGATGAACAGCAGCATGGAAGTGTAAGCCGAATAAACCCTTTCCTCCCTAGCTTGCTTCTTGATCATGTTTGTGCAGAAATAGAAACCCTGACTAAGACACCATGATTAAGAACTCCCACTATGAGAGGGGGTGGGGGGGGAGGAGGGAGGGAGGGCAGAACGGAGGAAGAGAGGGGGAAGGGGAAGGAGAGGGGGAACAGGGAGAGGGAAGACGGAGGGGTAGGGGGAGGGGAGATGGCTTAGTTGGTAAAGTAGCCACTATGGAAGCTTGAGGAGCCAAGTTCAGATCCCCAGATCCATGTAGAAAGCTGGACACAGCAGCATGTAAGATTGCCAGCCAGATAATTTGTATTGTCTCCAGGCTTGCATTTCAACTTCAATGAGAAACCCTGTCTCAGAAAATAAATTGGAGGGAGAGGGAGAGATGGCTATGAGGGTGAATCACGTCTTGTTCAAGGATGATGGTCTGATTTTGAATGCCCAGAACCCACATAAAAACCCGAATGTAGTGTACCTGTATATCAGAAGGTGGGGGCAGAGACAGGAGACGTCAGAGCTCACAGGCCAGCTCGCATGGCATACACAGCAGTGAACAAGAGACCCTGCCTCAAAACAAAGTGGAAGGCAAGAACCAACACTCAAAGCTGTCCTAAGCATGCCTGTATGCATGTATGTGTGTGTACCATGCCTGTGTGGGTACATGCTCTTTCTCACACACACACGCACACGCACACGCACATGCACACACACATGCCCATGCACACTTGCACATGAGCACATAACATTTTTTAAAAAAGAGACTGGAAGGACATAGGACATGGTGCAACATGTCTTTAATCCTATCACTTAGGAATCAGAGGCAGGTAGATCTTTAAGTCCTGGGGTAACCTGATATACATATCAAGTGCAGGGCAGTTGTGGATATGTGGGGTACACATAGAGACCTTGTCCCAGGGGAAAAAAAGGAAGAAGGTGGGGGAGGGAGAGAGAAAAAGGAAGGTGACTGACTGAAGAGTGTATTTAACATGAACTTCTGGCCTCATGTACCACAAACACATACATACACATCACAAACACAAATACAAAATGAGACATCCTCCCTGGTATCTCTATTAGTACACCTGTGCTATTTGAATATATTACATGAAACTATTTTCTAATATTCTAATTGAGGTCAGAATTTACCAGAAAGGAACTGAAATGGATCAAATTCTTAGCAATGGAGAACACAGCTAAGACATCCTGACCTGAGTTATTGGCATCGACCAGAGCCTTGCTGAAGTCTTCACGCCGTGCGCTCTCATAGCTGTCCTTAATCCTTCCCAAATCTGTCTGGATGGGGTTGAGCCCGTCCAGGACCTCGCTTGTTATTCCGTTGGCTTCCCTGACCATGCTCTTTGCACCGATCACCACACTGTCGATATCACCTAGTGCACACACAAGTAGGGGGGCGTAAAGAGCTGACCCATTCTTCCCAAGAAATGATAACCACTGGTACAAGGTGATGGTTACCTCTCTGTATCCCATGAAGATCATCACGGGCAACAGTGAGGTTGGCATCTAGCAGGTCCTTCTGAACTGATACAGTCTTCAGGGTTTGTTGTAGGCTGTTGAGAGCTGGACTGACTTCTAAAGGAAGGGAGAGAGAGAGAGAAAGGGAGGGAAAGAGGGAGGGAGGGAGGGAGGGAGGGAGGGAGGGAGGGAGGGAGGGAGGGAGACACCAAGAAGCAATTACTTCATGCGTTTGTATCTTCCATGGGCATTTGTGGCCTCTGAAGTGGGCAGTGTCTGCAGACCATTGAGTATGCATGTACCTTGGTCCCTACCCCACAGATGCTGTTGCAGTACTTAGGCCCTCAGACATGGGCATCTCTGGTCATAATGGCTGAAAGAGCAGCTTACCAGAGCCTTGTGGTGACTGGCTTCATGAAGGGACACACAAAGAAGGGGAGATGCAAAATAAATCAGGGGACAGCTGGACTTTCATTCTGACCAAGTCAAAGCTTACTGAAAGAGTGTCTGCCTTGTTAACTGCTGTGTCCCAACATGCAGGGTTTGGCTGGCACTGCTTGGGACTTAGTATTGGGGCACACTTGTTCCATGAATAAATGCTTGAATGAGCAAATGAATGATACAAAAGGGGCAACCTATAGCCAAGACAGGACTGTTAAGGGGTAACTTGCAGTCAAGACAGGACTGTTCTTGGGAGTGGATGTTTGTTTCTGCTCCTGCAGAACAATGAATGCCCCTGTCCTTGGGTTCTCACCAGAGATGCTCAAAGGGACACATTAAAAATAAAGTGGTAAACAAAATGGTTCCAGTCCACATCCCAGCTCCTCCTGCAGCCACCTCAGGGATGTGGAAAGCCACCAGCCACGCCACGCTGGGCACGCAGGCCTCCTTAGGATTCCTGACTACTTTAGTTAACAACACAGTCAATACTCTTAAAACACTCATCATAGACACAGCTGCATCTGTCACCCAGCACTGAAGAGGCAGAGACAGGAGGATTAGTAGGGGGACACGCTTGGTATGCTCGAGGACCCGAGTTCGATTCACAGCACCACAAAAAAAAAAAAACCCAAATATATAAGCAAACAACAGCAAAAGCCCCATACCAACCCAACAGTAAAGAAGGCAGACATAACTTGATAAAATCTTAATGTTGATTAATGATTGCATGTTAGAATATACTTTTTCTGGGTTTTACTTCTTATGCATTTGATATTCAAAAACATGTAGTTAAAAAAATGTATAAATCCTTCACAAGGGACTGAGAAATTGACCAAAGACTGAGTCCAGATGCCTGGCTGGCTGTGGCTTCCTGGGAGAGGCCATAAAAATTCAAGAGGCAGCATTTTCAAAGCTCGGGGCTTCCAGAGTTTCCAATGGCTTCTATCCCTGTGTCTCAAAGCTTCTGCCCCATGAGCTGTACCTCCATGTTAAGGCAATTTAATTCTTTCTTATAAAGTATATAAGATGAAACATTATCAAAGGTAAAATTGATGCTTAAAGTGTTCTCATGCCTCATGCTAGTGTGAGACCTCGACTTAGAGCATTTCTCCCTAGAAGGTAAAGGCCCTGGACGTTCCCCAAGATTGTTTTCCCTGATCTCTAAAAATACAGCCAGAAAGAAGCTCTTTGTTCTCTATAGCCAGCTAAAAGCCTTTTTGTTTTTATACTTTACAACCGGAGATGCCTGCCTTCCTGTGCCGAGGACACGGAGATAAAAATTCAGAAAGAACTCACTCCCCACTCCTGCCTTGTAAATTTCACCAAGAGAAGAACTCTCTTCCCAACTCCTCCCAACTCCTCCCAATTCCTCAGCTAGCTGTTAAAAGCCCCCTAGGGGTCAAACTCCCCTGCCCTGCAAGGCAGAGGGACTTCATCCTCAGCTAGCTGATAATAAAACCTCTTGCAGTTTGCATCAGGTGTGGTTTTCTCTCGGGTCACTGGGGTGCTGGCCAGCTCATCTTGGGACTTGAGCGGAGGCCCAGCTTCGGGGGTCTTACACTAGCAGCGATTATTTCTTGGTAATTTCAGTTGCTAAGATTTTAGGATCTAAGATGCCTTGAAGCAGTTGCTGAAATGATCTGGAGTAAATGACCTTGGTATGTGGCTTCCCACTGCCATGATCACAGTGTACTCCCAAGTCAGGCCAAGGAAGGCTATCACTCCCCAGACTTCATCTGTGTAGGGGCTGTGTTACATTCAAGCATGGTTGATAGGGCTCGTTAGAATACTGGGTGAATGCATTGACAGTGGATCTCAAAACCCACTTTTGCATTGGATCACGTGTCCATAGGTTGATTAAAGCCCCTGAATGTCCCTGCCATCTGCCCCTCTTAATACCTTGCTGTAGCCTTTTCTGTGTCATCTTGGCTTCATTTAACAGTTCCTCGCTGTCAGAACTCAGGGTCTTAGCTCTTTTTGGAAGGTCTTCCTTTATCACTGTCTGTAAGCAAAACATTTATCAGCCTGAAGCAAACACTCTGCCTTGGGAAGTGCAGAGCAAGACTTTGTACCTTAGCTCTAAATCCCTTATCTGTAATCTTTAAAGAAGGAGACCTGAGAGGGATGTATTGTACACTGTTGCCACATAATGTGGTTAGGATTCTAGGTGGACACTTGTGGTCAGGGAGCTGGGCTCACCTCTGGCGACAGATGGCAAAGCCCATATAAAGCCCCTGCAATCGTTTAGTTGCCGAAGGCCTCCATATACATGCCCAGATTTAAGACCAAAGTACTAAGAGAAAATGCCAATCTAGTTGATTCCAAGAAAAATCTTTCCTTTGGCAAATACCAATTTTTAATTAAGGCATAAAAATGCTTTTGCAGGATAAATTATTCATTTAGTTTCAAAACTGATATCAGTATATTTTCTATCTAGTTGTATAAATAAATTTTAAATCACACTCCTGATATCAGAGAGTCAGTAAATGCAGAAATGATCCATACCAAGACCAAACTCCAGTCTGGTACATATAACAAGCTCTGATTTTGAATAAATAATATTTTTAACCCTGTCCCATGTATGGGAGAGTAAGCAAATGAGCTGTCTCCAAAGCCAGCCCAGCAGGCTGCCAGTACAGCTCCAGGTACCCACTTGGAAGGCAGACTTGGAGGCACTGGTGGCCTTGCTGGCTGCATCCTCTGCTGCTCTGATGGCATTGAGGATGTTCTCATAGGCCGTGGCAGCATCCACAGCACAACGCACCAGCTCATCCCCGCTGGTGTTTCTCTTTATCCTGGAAGATAACACAGGGAGGGTTAGGCCATCCAGCATCCTTTCCCTGCTTGGGGCTACCACCACCCAGTGACTGCATGGCATATGCCGTGCACTCGGTCTGAGAGAAAGCCCTCACTATGAGTCTGGTTTTGACCAGGTCTGTGGGTTTTGGGTAGGGCTCTGGCCTTTGTCCAGCCCTCCTCCCTGCTCCAGGGTCCTAGCCAGCCCAGTGAATGGTTGATGCTTCTGACGTCAGACCTCTGCAGGCAGATAGGCACTCACTCTTCCAGCTGCTTTGCCAGCTCCTGTAAAGACTGTGCATGCTTCTCTGCCTCCACCACCAGCGGTGCTTTGCCACCCGATCTGGACAGTTCTCGCACTCTGTCACTCAGTTCCTGTCTTGCTCCATTTAAAGCAGCAGCTAAGCTTTCATATTCCTATTTTTTTACAAATAAACAAACATAATAGAAATTCAAGGGATGAACTTGTATGCCATGTTCTTAAACTCCTTCACAAATGACGTTTCTAGTGAGAAGTCATTTAATCGTATCAACATCTCCTTAGTTACTTCAGATAGTGGCACTGCCAACAGTCTAAGTTTGCAGCCATCTCGGATGCCTTCCTTCTAACGAGCACCCTCTTTATAAGGTTTATAAAATTGCGCTGTCATCAGCAAGGTGGGGCTCTTAGATGGAAAGGGTTCTTAGGATCTAGAAACAGATACTGGGCGAGATTCTTTTGAAATGCCCATAAGGCTAAGAAGTCTGCCAAGCTTTTATCAAGTCTTCAGTGTCTTCTATTAGGAAAGGCATGTTTGGTGTTCTTAAAATAGCATTGCAATACTTTTTTGTTGTTGTTGTTGTTGTTACCACAAAGATGACTTGATTTCATTGCAGAAAGATGAGGTAATGCAGATAGACTTAAAGAGCCCCCGCACTGATGCTCCCCTCCCAGTAGAGAGCTGCTGTCCCTGCGCAGAGGGACATACTCAAGAAGAAACAGTTCAGCCCACTGCATGCCTCCTGACTAGTGTGGATGTTTCTAGAAAACCACGAGTCTCTGCTACCTTCTGGCTTTTGTCCATCTGCTGCAGTAGATTGTTGGTCTGCAGCAGGGAAGAGTCGGCTGTGGCCAGGTACTTGGTGAAGTCATTCTTCAGGGAATCCATTTCTTTCATTTGTCTCTGGAGAGAATAAAAGAGCGCATGTGCACACCTGTCGTGACACATTAGCAGAAAGCACAGACATCTTTACAGGACAATAGCAAATACGTCACAGCAAAAATGGTTTCCTGAAGCTGACAATAGCCTAGCCTGATACAAATGATGGAGCCAGAAGTCTCACTGCATGTTGCTGTGTTACCATGGTATCCTCTGTTACCATGGCTGAAGACACCTCATATACTCACTCAGCTGACTCCACCAGTGGGGTGGGGCATGTTATTAAGATTTGTCTTAGAGAACAGAACATAGATTTTTTAGCTAAATAAATGAAATAGGGCCAGTTCTCAGCACACT
This sequence comes from Mus musculus, assembly GCF_000001635.26. Classification (NCBI taxonomy): domain Eukaryota; kingdom Metazoa; phylum Chordata; class Mammalia; order Rodentia; family Muridae; genus Mus; species Mus musculus. The sequence goes on along the minus strand of NC_000084.6, from coordinate 12,527,215 downwards.
AGTCCCAGGGAGCATGCAGGAGGCACGTGAGTAAGAGATGGCACAGGTCAGAGCAGCCCTGAGAGCAGAGTGTGTCACCCACTCAGGAGACACGGATGGATTTGCATTTATCAGCTCCCTCCTCTTTTTCCCCCTCTTCCCTCTTCCCTTCCTCCTTCCCTCTCTTCCCTTCCTCTCTCTCCCCCTCTCTTTTACAAAGCACAAAGTTCATTGAGAAGGAGCAGCAAGAGGGTTAACAAGATTCATTAATTCTTAAATGAATTGTGTGGCTTTGCTTTCTTTCTTTTTTAGTATTTATTTATTTATTTATTTATTTATTTATTTATTTATTGTACACACTGTAGCTGTCTTCAGACACACCAGAAGAGGGCATCAGATCTCATTACAGATGGTTGTGAGCCACCAAATGAATTCCCATTACATGTGGTTGCTGGGAATTGAACTCAGGACCTGGAAGAGTAGTCAGTGCTCTTAACTGCTAAGACATCTCTCCCGCCACCTCCCTCCTGGAGGTGGGTTTTGGAGCCAATCTGTGTTATTCAGTTCCAGTCTGTCATCGGACAACCCTTTACAGTTTTTTGTTGTTGTTTTAGTGCAGGATATTCATTATCAAAAATATAAACTATATGGCTGGGGGTATTGGCTTGATATTAAAACAGTCATCTAACATTAGGGCCCTGGGCCTGATCCCAAATGCCAGAAAGAAAGTCCCTGCCTGCCTATCTATCTATCTATCTATCTATCTATCTATCTATCTATCTATCTATCATGTGTGTGTATCAGCATGTGTGTGTTGAAACGTTAATCTCTACCTTATTCTGCCAGTATAATGGCATATGATTTATGCCTTAGCCTCTTCCCTAGAAACAGATAGATAGTTGTTTCAAATGCCAATATTGGTGACTATTATAATATCTGACACAAAATGTCACTGAAAACATTGGAAACACATTGGATTAATTCTGACATAAAGAAAGTCTCATCTACTCAGCAAAATTTATTCCTGTTACTCTCTAGCCATGGGCAGGCTGTGGCAGTTTGTGAGGCTCTCTCTGTCTCTGGTTTCAGAATCTTCTGGTAACAGTGAAGCAAAAGGACTCCAGTCTTGCATTGAATGCCTCATACCTGCTTGATCAGGGTCTGCGGTAGAATAACTCGACAGGCACCTGGTCACGTTCCTGCTTCCCTTCATCCCAATCATTAATCAAAGCAGGAAGCTCCTGCCCGTGGCTCACCTGGATGGCTCCGAGAACCCCCTCATTTTCATGGTTGATGCCAGTGGCCTGCTTTGCCTGGGCAGCTGCCTCCTGGAGGATGGAACGTAGGTCCTGAAGTTTGTCTTCATAATCATTTAAGGAGTCCCGAATATTCTTTAGCAGTCCGTTGTTCTCCACCTGGTGGGATTCCAGCCAGGTCCTGATCCGGTGCAGTACTGCAACACAGTTTATGATCTTTTCTTAAGAGATGAGTTTAGTGAAGCTAGTGGTCCAGAACTACAGAAGGAGAGATGAATTCTTGCTTAGCCCATTATCATTCCCCAGAGCCTTAGACGGAACAAGAAGGAAAAGTACTGCTTATGTAGATCTACCACGTGCATTCGTGAACTGCCTTGTTTGCCTGTCATAAGTACCCGAGAGCAGTAGCTGTCCTTCTCGTGTTACTGATGACAAGACTGTCATAGCGCTTGGAAGGTTGAGGTTGGAAGATTCAGACCAGCTTGGGCTAAAGAATGAGACTTCGCTTCAGAGGGGAAAAGAGGTGTGTGTGGGGGGAGGAGGGGGGTGTATGACACAAATATTTAAATTTTAGAATTATCCTTGGTAAGATTTTATGTCTCTTGGAAACCTTGGAGAAAACACTTGGCTGCGGGGGGGGGGGGGGAGCCCCATTCCCAGTGTGCAGCCTCTAACAGCAAGGTTTGCTGATGTGAGACTTTCCTCCTGCTGTGCACGCAGGGGGGGGGGGCGCTCTAGACTACACTTAGAATCAGCAGTTCAAGCTAATAAGAGTGGACGTGGGAATCCTGGCCCGGCCTTACAGAGCTGGGCTTCCATTTTCTCGGCCTCTGCTTCTTGGAGGTGCTTTTTAAAGTCTCGGCTTCGCAGGTCTCGCATCATGCGTTGAGCTTCGGCCAGCTCCCTGGACCAGTCACCCACTGGCAAGTCCGTGCCTTCTCCACCTGGCCTCGCCATCTGCTTCAGGAGAACTGGAAAACATCAAGGAGCTTATTAACTCGAGTGCTCTGGAAGCTTGGTGGAGAACCCTGTTCATCTTTTAAGTATCACCGGGGGATCTTCTTTCATAGTGCTGAGCTCTCAAAAATATCTAACAAAGGTTATGCAATAAAGGTTTTAATTGGACTGGGTAACTTTTCTTACTGTGCACATTCTGAACGATGTTTTTAATCTTCATGTCCAGTTCTTTGGCACTTTGGATTGTCTGATCAATGTTGTTATATAATGTTTGTGCTTTTCTGGAATTGACCTGTGCCTACATGAAAAAATAAACTCATGATCAGTGAATTAGATAGAAAAGGAAAATGAAACTGAAAATATCCCCCAAGGAAGAAAATGATAAGGTAATTGACTTAATACATCACCTTTTCTTGCAGAGTTTCAAATTCCCGGTTCAAATGACTCAGCTCTTTTTCCAGGTCATCCATTTTGGACCCATGACTTGAGGTGGCAGAACGGAAGCCAAGCAGCTGGTTCTGAAAGCAGATACAGAGAGGAACCTCATTTTGGAGCAGGCTCTGGCCAGGCAGCTAAGTCGTTCATCAAGACCAATGCTGGATTTCCGGGGGCGGGGGTGGAAACACGGTGTTCTCTGAAATAAGACATGTCTACTCCCCCCCCCCCCACACACACACACAGGGTTTATCTGTATAGTCCTGGCTGTCCTGGAACTCACTCCTGTAGACTAGGCTGGCCTTGAACTCAGAAATTCGCCTGCCTCTGCCCCCCCCCCCCCAAGTGCTGGGATTAAAGGCAGGTGCCACCATGACCAGCTTAAGTCTACTTTATGATGTAAATTAAGGTACAGTCTTGAAATAAAGATGACCCTCTTTCCACCACCACAATCAACTTAATAATTACCTAAGATAATGGGCTGTAAAGTAAAAAACTTCTTTTGGCTACAGCGGGCTTGCCCAGCTAGTCTCCAGCTTTAGGTCCCGGAGGGGGCAGCACTTGATGTTTGAAGCGCAATGTGAGGGAGGGAATGGAACCAAGGAAGGACAGGGGATGGGCTACCACAAAAGCCCCGCCCCCTGGAGAGCAAGCACCCAATCATCCACCTTTACCTCTTATATTTCCTACCATTCACCAAAAGCTACACTCCAGGAAGTAGCCCTTAGAGCCTAGGCATGGGGTGGGGGGAAAGATGGGATGGGAGGGGAGGGGATTAAAGACAGACTAGAGCAAATCCACAAGGCAAGAGATTTTTTTTTTTACTTGAATTAGTATCCTTGCCCTCTAACAGAAAATAGTACTTTTATCCAATATATCTATTTTCAGATTATAAAATATACTTACTTTTAAAAATCTGTAGTTATCCTGATACAAAAAGCAGTAATAGAGCTAATTGTACTGAAAACAACAACAAAAAGCCCAACAAAACCCTTAAATTCAAAGACGCCAGTCCCAGATGTAGAGAAATTCTAAATTGATATAGCTGATGCCCTCAAAGTCAAATGAGAGGCTGGGTTCTAAAGGAAATGAGATGGCGTGCCTGAGGCTGCACAGAGCGTCAGCGGCTTAGCAGGTGAGTCTATTCTAATCTGCTGGGTATGTACATGCTCATAAGTACTCAAAAATGTCAGCTCATTTTTACTGAGCTGCCACAGGGTCTGTGTAACATGGCAGTGAGGTGGGTGGCCATAACTTTACGATGGGAAAGCTGGGTCATCACGGGGGGTGGGGGGGGAGGACAGTGGGCAAAGCATGGTCTTTAGACATGGTGGTGGCTTGAATTCTTCTAGAGCCACCACATCCTGGGGAGTTGGTTTTAAGCAGCTGTTCTTACTTAGCTCCTGCATGTTGCTAGGTGAAAACAGTTCTCCTCACAGACATCGAGTGAGATTCAGTGAGATGCTAAGAACAGAAGCTAGCGCACAGCATCTGTGTGAAGAAGTTCAGGGCAGCGTAGCACCACATCATTAAAGCAACTAACTCATGAAGCTTCCTTTTCTTTTATAACAGCAAAGTTTTTTCTTAATCTTCTTCTCTATATTAAACCTATAAACCATGGCATCGAATCCCTTAAGGGATGAAAAGGAGCCATTCATCAAGAAGTACCTTTAACTCTCTCTAGACTCAGACAGAGCCACTGGCATCAGCTCATTCCAGACGCACTCCTGAAGCTTTACCCAAAGCCTCGATCACCATGTCTAGTCTTGGCTTGACCTCAAGTCTTGTACTTGAGTAAGCAGAGCTTCTTACGTCCATGATTTTCCGTTGGGTCTCTCATCTCTGCGTCTTACTTGATTTCCAGTGAGAACCCCCTCATCTCATTTCTTTTCTTCCAGTGGATGCTGCTCTTTTAAGAAACATTCTGACTGTCCTGTCACCTTCATTTCTCTAATGTGCTGTCATCTCTGACTGACTGCATTCTGACTGATGTGGCCGCTGGATGCTGGCAGGCTCATGCAGTCGCTGGGAGTTCCTCCCCAACCCCTCGCCCTTCGTCATCTCCAGTGACCTCATAACTATTGCAGCCCCCACTCAAAATCCTACTCCCTGAGTCTAAGTCTCAGGACTCGTGGTACACTGTGACAATGTCGAGGGTGTTGTTGTCTCTTAACCCCCTCATTTCTAAGGATACTGAGAATGCTGACCCAGATGGATTATATTCCAGCACTGGAAGAAACTTCAACATTTGTTCAAAGGCATTAAATTCTCACATAGTTTGCTTCTGACCACAAAGAGATTAAATTAGGCATCAATACTAGAAGGTCATCAAATCAATCTGACCTGGAAATTAAGCAATATATTTCTAATTACTCATGGGTTATCCATATGTCACAGGAAAATAGGAAAATGTTTCAAGTTGACTGAGAATGAAAACACAGTACCATAAAGTCTGTGGGACGCAGCAGAAGTAGTATTTAAAGGAAGCATTTCATTACAACATTAAGTGCTTATGTTAGAAACAAGAAACTTTTAAATCAGTAAAGTGAGCTTTGATCATAAGAAACTAGATAATGAATAGCAAAATATTTTATAGAATGTAGAAAGAAAAACAAAAGTACATGGGTAAGAGTAGAAATCAGATAAGTTTGATACTATGTCCATTTAGAGTAGTAGGTGCACCTTTGAGGCATGTGAACTCCCCAATCTGGCTCTTGGCTAACTTACCATAGCAGCCATGTCTCTTCGCACCTGATATTTGTGCACTACTGTAGCCATGGACCCATCTTACCATGCTGGTCAATACTGTGGTTATAAGGCTCATAGCTGATGTCATTAGATAGCTAATGACATTTCTCCACAGAAGCCTGCAGAGAACCTTCCAGAACTGTGAGAGCCACTCAGCAAGGAGGAAGCTTCCTGGTCAGTACCAACTTAATTTCTCCATGACCTGAACAAAATTTGTATCTCTCAACAGAAAGATTAGTGCAGCTCTTAGACTTTATCAGAGAAGTTTCTTTGTGCAAAAAAGAAATGGTTGGTGGTTAATGTAGAAACTCACAACTGGTCACAGTGTAGAAAATAAGTGCCAGTTGAGCACACAACACAACTGGGATGCCTATATCACTGTATTCCCACTAGGTCTCAGGGACCACTGTGGAAGAGTGGAATGAAAGTCTTTAAGAGCCAGGAAGGATCAGACTGAAATTATCTTCAGAATATGTCAGGACCATCACACTCCTGAACTCACAGCACTTGTGGCTATCTGCATAAGATCAAGACAAGATCAAGCCAGTCAACACTCAAGCATGGAGTGGGGAGGGCCTCATGAGGAGATGTTGACAGTCGATGGCTTCCAGAGCAGGGAGAGTCCATTTTATTTGAGAATGTAGCTCTGAGTAAGTCTACCATGCTCAAGTGGTGGCTGCACACTCCAGAGTAGCACACACTGGCATCAACTGGTTGGTTTTTAAACAAAAAAGGGCATGAAGTTCTGGGCCATAGGAAGACGGGCATGGACCTTGAAGGAAGAAGAGGATCAATATGACCCCAAATCACTCCAGGGCATTATCTTAGAGTTAGCAAAATATCAAAATAGTAGTAATGAAGGATTCTGCCTTGACTGATGAAAGAGTAGAAATCAGAAAATTTGAAAACAGAAAAATTGATGAGCTAGAAAAAAAACCAATGAAATTGATAGTCAAGAGAAAGACACAGGTAAAAATTACCAACAGTGGAAATAGGGGCTGGGACGGGGGGGTTGGCATTGCAGATTTAACCGATTTTAAAGGAACAGGAGATGACCTCTGAACTATTTGGAGTGAATACATTTGGTCATTTGGGTGGAATGGACCCATTATTTGAAAGGGATCCACAGCTAACTCTTACTCATGAAGAAATAAATGAACTACAGATTTATAAAATTTCAACATACTGATTATTAGAAACCAAACTATTTAAGGACCACATAGCCTCACATACTTTCCTAGAAAGTTCCAGCAACGGTTTTAAGAGGAATTATACTAGCTTTGACTAAGGCTGTACATGAGTCTCCTGGATGCAGGTCACAGAACTGAACACTTTATGAGAAAAGGAAGCCCAGGAACATTCAGTGAGCAGTGAGCCCCCACTTAGGAGTGTTAGCCTGTATGTCTGCGAGTGCTTCTCACCCTGAAAACTGGCCCTTCATTTGTATCAGGGAAAGAAAGAAAACCCTTGAGCTTTAAGTGGGGTCATCTGTACCCTGATTCCTGTTTAAGGAACATTCATTTGTGGAGTCCAAAGATTTTGAGAGAAAAAGTATTTGTACTGAACATGTAGTAATGTTTTTCTTTCATTATTCCTTAAACAATGCAGTAGAATAGTTATTTCAATGGAATTTATACTTATCAATTATTATAAGTAATCTAGAGATGATTTAAAGTTTACAAGCAATAGTGCTAGGCCTTAAGAAAATACTAGACTATTTTGTATTAGGGGTGTGGGAGTCCATAGAGGATCTCAGAACTGAGGCCCAATAGAAAGCAAGGCACAGCCATCCTTGCTGAGCAACGGTCTGGACCCCCACTGAAAGCTCACCCTCAGGTCCTTGGCCTGCGTCTCCATGTGCCGGATCTGTTCCAGAGCACCCGTGCTCACACTCAGCCCCTGCAGCTTTGACTTCACCAGGCGGAGTTCCTCACCCATGGAGGCCAAGTCATTTAAGAGCGTCATCACACAGCTGTCGCAGTCTACAGGGGCCACAGTGAAAGGCAAATATGCTGTAGGCTAGAGCCCAGAGAAGGCACAGCGAACACTGTCCCCTCAAACACAGATCATCACAGGCAAAAGTCACAGCCCTAGGTGGCTCAGGGAGGCACATGCACTCTGAAGAGGTGCGAGCCGGATGTGTGAGAGCACTTTTACTAGGAACAGTGAAAGTGTTAGCAGATTGTTGCTTATTTTGTGTGTTGGGAAAACAAGAGCAATTATCCTTTGTTTATGGAGTGTCTGCTAGTGATTATTTTTGATTGATTGTTTTTGAGACTTGGCCTTTCTAAGTAGCCCAATCTACATCAAATTAGGGTTCCTCATGTCTCAGCATCCCAAGTGATAAGCTTACAGACATGTCCTGTTACACACAGATGACTGGATACTATGTTAAGTGATGTGACATCTTCAGAAAGTCCCCGCAGTTGTACGAAGTGGGTGTTGTGTGTCTATTCTCCATATAGAACTGAGGCTGGGGTGGGTAAGGAGGCCTGTTGGTAGTAGACAGCTAGGAGCTGACAGGGGCAAGTTTGTTCCTCCCTGTGTTGGGATTTGGTTCTGATGCTTTGCCGTATTTTGGCTCCAAAAGCCTTGCTTCCAGGCCTGACGGTCCATGCCTCCACCTGTCTTCAATTTATATTAAAGAATTTCCATACAGCCAATGGCTGGGCAGGGAGATGGGGCAGGACTTTTAGACTGAGATGGAGGGGGAAACAGAATCACCATGACCGGAAGCAGAAAGATGAAACTTAAAGGGGCCACTTCCCTGATTGGTTCTGGGGTATCAGAGATGAAATATAGAGTTTTAAAGATGTTAACTCAGGAATACTGAAGGGGAGTGTTTGCTAGCCATGGGGAGGTTTAGAAATACCCAACCATTGAGCTAGTCAAGGCATATCAAAATTAGCTGGTGTGTGTGTGTGTGTGTGTGTGTGTGTGTGTGTGTGTGTGAGTGTGTGTGTGTGTGTGTGTGTGTGTGTGTGTGTGTGTGTGTGTGTGTTTGTGTATGTCTTTCATGCACTGGGGAAGGCAGGAAAGGGCTCTAGGCTCACCATCACATTCTTCTGCAGGGCTGCCATCTTTGGGTTCTTGGTTTACACAGTCTAAAATCAAGGGACAAAAGGAAACATTTTTATTAAAATGTTTTCTTCACCTGCCCTTTAACTTGGTTCCCAGGAAAACCTGTTTTAGAAGGTGTTAGTTGCCAGTCACAAACTCATCACTGGCCTGCCTTTTCCAGAGTCATCCATGCTATCAGCCTGAGCAGAACTTTCCCTGGTGGCCTCCTTCATTATATTTACTTTTTTTTCCTAAGCAGGGTGGCTCCTCCGGAATGGCATACCCTGCCTTCCTTTTCCTCCTTTGGTGGAGATGCAACCTGGACCTCACACATGCCAGGCAGATGCTCCCCTCTGACTGACTAGGACCTCACACAAGCCAGGCAGATGCTCTTCCTCTGACTGACTAGGACCTCACACAAGCCAGGCAGATGCTCCCCTCTGACTGACTAGGACCTCACACAAGCCAGGCAGATGCTCCCCTCTGACTGACTAGGACCTCACACAAGCCAGGCAGATGCTCCCCTCTGGGCTACATAGTCAGTCTTCCTTGTTACTTCGGTTATTTTGGTTTTAGGATTTATTTTCATTTTATTTATGTGTGGGCATGTGTATATGCCTGATCTATGCAGATATCTGTGAAGGCCTGAAGAGGGCATTAGAGCCCCGGAAGCTGGAGTTACAGCTGTGAGCTTCCTGATCTGCAGAGTCAGCACTGAGCTGTGGTCCTCTGGAAGAGCAGTTAGCACTCTGAACTGCTGAACCATCGAGAAATTACCCAGGCCAGCCTTGAACTTCTGAATCCCTGGCTCAATCTCTCAAGCAACTGTCCTGGACTGGTATTAACCTGTTCGTGTCTTGCTTTGGGGACAGTTGCTTCATATGCTTTAATCTGTGCATTCCCGGTTTAGTTCTTCAACTTGTCCACAAATACAAGATGAGAGAATGTTGGGATTTATCTTGTGCACTGTGTATTCAGAAGCTGACCACTGTGCTCCAGACCAGACTGTAACCTGATACTGGGATGCTGTGCTAACCAATGGACTGTGAAGACTGCTCCCCACGAGTTCCCGATTGGTCAGTAAGTGGCTGGCGCTTATGACTGGGCAGAGAGGATGGATAGGAGGTAGGACTGGGAATCGAGTGAGGGGTTGATGAAGAGAGAGGAGGAGGCTGCCATCAAATGGGATGGGCCAGGAGCATGTGTCCAAGACAAGTGCACCCCGAGGACAGGCTGATGGAGCAGAAGCAGCCTGGGAGACACCAGATTGGCAAGTGGCTGACATTTGTGTGGGTTTTACCAGGCGGAAGGACTAGAACAGCTCAGAACCTGCCTGGTACAGTGCCTAGAGCTTATTAATAAGTAGTAATGTTTCTGTGTCCTTCACTCGGGATCTATGCAACCAGTAAATAACTAATAGTTGTTTAGGAATAAAAAGGGGCATAGCAACCTCCCAAGAAAAATAGTTTCTGCTTTAAGAGAGTTTACTTAAGTATATCTGTGCCACTTTCCTAACATGTAATATCAGGGTTTTCTAAGAAAGAAGTGAATGAAGGGAATATTCTTTTTTGTCCTATGTTTTTCTGAATGAATCCATAGAAACTGTGACAAATTGTCTTTCATACAGAATGTAGTATCCACACCTCTGACTTGACTACATCCTAATTAAGAGAGAAAGAAGACTATCTTCTTCAGGTTCCCATGAAAAGAGCTGATATAAAAATAACTACAGAGTGCAAGTGCAGAGACAGCCCAGTGGGTAAGAGCTACTTTGCCAAGGACCCAAGTTCAAGTCCCAGCAGCCACATCAGGTACTAACTACAACTCCAGTTCCAGGTCGGGGGAGTCTATGCCTCCCATCCCGCAGTGACACTGGTGCTCGTGTGTACATACTCTCAGGCAGACACATATATGTAACTCTAAAATAAAGTTTAAAAAACCTATAGTGTCCAAAGAACATCTCAGTAAAATCACCAAAGAGGGTCTGAAGTCACTTGAGCTATGGCTCACTGGGGTTTTAAAACAATTTACTTTTTAAAAATAAAAAAATAAACGTAATTGAAGTAATGATCCCTCGAATGTACCACTATTACACACGCAGTCTGTGAGCTCCAGTCCTATACTATGCTGTGAAACTGGGGTATCACAGCAACTTTAAGACACAGGTCCACAGGGATGTGTACTGAACTTACCTCCAGTTAGGGGGTCGCAAGGACCTAACTGGCCATTGCTGTTACAATTGCATGGCTGGCAGCTACCTCCAAATTTCTGGGGGTTCCCAAAATATCCTGGTGCACACCTACACAAAACACAAAAAGGCCAAGAAACACTCAAGTAACCCTTCATTTACCACACCTTATTTTCCCTACTTGAGACACTATGGCTGGGCAACAAGGAAGGTGACACAGGCTGGCGAGGACGAACATTTCATGAAAGGCATCATTTTTATCCCATAAATGAGGCTCGTAAGACCAGGAGGCAGAGGCTGACAGGGTTGCCCTTCCCTGCCCACTTGCTTGTTCCTGAGCACTCAGATGCTTGGGTAGCCCAATGGCAGAGGAATAAATAGTGTGATCAACACAGACGTGGGACACTCGATTTTATTCAGAGTTATGCTCCTGATGACATCATAGACATATTGTTCATAGCCATAAATCCAAGAGTTTCAAATGTTTACACAGAGGAAGGCTTTCTCCTTTTCCTAATGTGTGATTTTAAGGCTGTGTAAGCTACATTGATACTAATTACAGCAGTGGGGTATATAGGGAGGTAGAGTTACTGACAGGAGTATAGCCATGAGCCACAGTTATTCTAGATAATAGAGAGGAGTCAAGTCCTGACCTCGAAGTTTAAATATGCCTCAAATATGGCATCAACTCTTAAATTCAGTTAGTAAAATTAAAACATGTTACATTTTTATACTGAGAAGTGAGTTTGAAACTCTCCCCTATTAATAAGGTGGCTTATCTAAGTCACCATGCAGTGGTAATGTTCGGAGACTTTATATACTGACCAGCCCTGCATTCTTCTCTTCTGTGGAAGATCTACACTCTAAAATATTTTATTCTCATGTCTTACCTACATCTAAAGTTTCTATAGAAAAGATGAGAAGTACTACATATCCTTTATAAAGTCATACAAAGAACTGGGACATTTAATTCTTCCTTATTCTTAAAAAGCATGCATTACTGGTTACAAGAAATAATTGTTTCTCTTATTTTCCTTTCATAGCTAAACAGTAGACTGAAGCGATGCCTCCTGCTTTCTCAGGTGGTATTAGTACAGGAATAAGGAGCGGAGAAGACATCTGTCTGTCTATGGCTCCAAGTGCCTGAGGGAAAGAGATGTGAGTAGGGTATGGGAGGAGCTAGAAAACCTCTCTGCACCTACGTTGGCAGGCCACTCCTCCAAAATTCAAGGAGACTTCTTTACATGGTAAGTCCCTACTTCTCACCCTTGACTTTCTTATTTACCTTGCAGGATGTAACAAATAGGGCCGTGACCAATCCCTAGGTGTGCAACCCGTGATTAATAAATAAAAATTGTTGTCATCAACTTGGCATTTGTGAAAAGATGTTCCTAATTAAGAAACCATAATTTGCATTGAGACACCAAGTGTAGCATATGCTGAGAGAACTGTTCATTAAAAATGTCTCTTCAAGTCAGCTGCCAAAATCAACAAGTGTCCCATGGAGCCTGCTGCTGTCTTTGACTCTGTTGCTTGTACAGACCCACAGGGAGGCTAAGCCAGGAAGAGGCTGTCCCAGATGTGAGCCCCCAACTTCAGAGTCACAGAGCCTGCAATCCTTGCCCAGCTCCCCCACTCCAGCCTACACACCCTCACCATCTCCATATAGCTGACACTCCATCCCTTGCTCTCCAAGGCTGGCTGCTTTGTCCCTTCAGATGCAACCCAGCCCAGCTTTGTGACGAGTGCCCCATGCATCCCCCAGCACTAACATTTCATCCTGGGTACAGATCTGGAGGGTAAGCAAACACTCTGTGTATTCTGTGCAGTGTGTCTGGGGTTATTGAGAGGTGGCGTGGTAGGTTATTAGAACCGGAGGCAACTTTACACCACCTACACAGCATCCAGTGCATAGAAGCTCCTCAAGACATTCTGTCCGTGAATAACTGAAGTATATCTCTAGGACACTTGTCCTTCCACAACCTTTACTATTATTCTCTTGTTTCATGCACATTACTAAACATATTGAATATGACCAGCGTTATGATAGGCAACAGGGTCTGGGAAATAAATAGGTTTCCCTTAGTGTTCAAGATATACTGTGGGAATGTGTAAATGTGTGTGTGTGTGTGTGTATGTATGTGTGCGCGCAAGCTCCTCTGTGTATTTGTGTATATGCATACTCATGTGTGTATGTATAAGGCCATGTATTATGTATAATATATGTATAATTATTATATGTATAATATTATGTATAATTCTAAATATAACTATATTATTATAACTGAAAGAATTATAACTAAAAGTTATATATACACACATATATAGGGCTATTGGTGAGGATAAGAGTATACAAAGCTGTGTACAGTTGGGTGCATGCAGGAATGAGTCTCTATGGGAATAAAGGCATGTACAGATATTTTGGAGAACAGTATTTAAGAAACTAGGAGAAGTGGCATATAGACCTATGGAAGAAGATGAGAGTTATATAAAGAGCACATAAGTATGTGGGGAAGGACCACTTTGTAGTAGGTGGATGCTGGGAGGAGGAAGATGGGTTGAGATGGGAAAGGGCATGTTGGAATGAGGATGGGGCCTGGGGCAGATGCTGATGTATGTATGGAGACTATAACTCTGTGTGTGTCTGTGTGTCTGTGTGTCTGTGTGGTGTGAGCGCCTCATTCTAATTCTAAAACATGAACACAGAGGAAATGATTTATTAGGTGAGCAGTCTTGTATTTTGCCCAAGATCTTTCTAGCCCTCAGTGGGATCCCAGCCCTAAACAAGCCTGTCCAGCAACTCCACCTGCAGAATTTTGGAAAGGGGGTGCTGTGGGTGATGGGCACACAGGGCAGGGAGAAACCTACCTCTCACACTGTGTTCCTGTGTATCCGGGTTTGCAGGCACACCTCACAGCTCCACCATCCACAGCACAGCCGGTGGCAAAACTTATAGGGAGACAGGAAAAGTGCTTCAATGCAAACAGAACCCCATGGGTCCACTGTTTTCTATCACAAGGACCGGATTCCATGAAGTAAAAATGGAAACCCTTTGTGTAGAAGGTTTGGAGTGAAGAAGGTTGTATGAAGAGACAATTTTGCCCCTGGAGGCTCGCCAGTGTGCAGGATGAATAGCTTCAGCCGGCACTGGGCAAGTGGGCTGAAAACAGGCATGCATTTTCTTTCTGGCTTGGATAAATGCATTCCTTCCCTTGAGACAGACACAGTACCTCAGTCTGGAAGAGATGATTACAACACTATTTCCCCAGGAATAACAAGCAGGGGATACAAGCCTAGGCAGGAAAGAAAATAGCAAGTCCTAACTCTCTTCAAATATTGTCTCCTTTTTTTCTGCCAGCTTCTTCTATGTAGAGCCCACTCCTAGCCATCAGGCCAGGCCCCAGGAGCCCAGAGAGAAGCATAAAGTTTCTCCCATCCCCCTGGGATTTCTGGGGTACACTTGCTGGTGGCTTTACATTGTTTTCTAATCAAGTTCTGAAATTTCATTTCCTTTTCTTTTAGCTCTAAACTGACAAATATTTGAGAAATCTTTTTTTGCTCCCAAAGAGGCCATGAAAAAGCCATATAGGCTCACAAAGTGTCTATATTTGTGGAGCGGTATACTGACACACACAAAAGGGAATTAGCTAGTAGGGGAGACTGCTCGGGAAGCCTCCTTTGTTGAGGTGGATGGATGTAGAACTTTCCTCAGGGACCATGTCTCCGTGGTGTTTCTGTTGATGGAGGAAGAGGCATTAAATAATTGCAATGTCAAGCTCGAATATCTATGAGCGACCCAGCTCCTCCGAAGCTGGGAGCTGGCTTGGATAGCCAGATGCTTTCACCAAGCCCGAGTAGCTCCCCAATGCCCTATGGAGATCCTGTCTTTTCTCCTTCTACCTGTGCAAGTCTGGGCAGGCATGGAGGGCTGGATTGCCACACAAAACGCTGCAGAACAAGGCAGGCTGAATGGGAATCAGGCACACAGATAGAAAGGCAAGGCAGACGTGTCAGACATGGGGATCTCTGCATGGAGAAGCAGCACTCAGGTGTGTGACTTTGTGAGAAGGAAGATGTGGCTGCTATCGGTCTGCTTTGCACTCTGCTTCTATTTCTGAGCCTGTCCTGCATAGGCAGTTTCTTGATTTTCAAACTTGTTACACGTTCCTTAGTTAGCTGTTACGTCACTCTTTCTTTGGAGGCCATGGTGGTCATGTCACAATGAACGAGAGTATAACAATGTGCCAGGCCCATTGAGAACAGGAGAAAAAAATGGTGACTGTTCTACCTGCCATCTGCCAGTCACACCAGGCCTGGATGACAGCTACACTTGGACCACTCAAGGTTGCAGAGCTTCCCCAAGGCTTCCTTCACACCAAGAATTAAACCCAGATGTTGACTATAGCCTTCAAGGTTAAGAATCATGGAATCTGAGTCCTGGTGACACCTTTGACCTCATCTCCAGGCCTCTTGATGCTGGGGGGAAACCTGAATAATCCCTTTGTTTCACTTGCTTTTATTTACTTAAAACATGACTAACGTGGAGCCCGTGTGGATGAGATATTCTGACACTGCCAGGAGCTCAACATGGGTAACAACCCTGACTCGTGGGGTTTAATGGTTATCCAGACGAGTTTCCAGGGCTTGAAAGCTACGTCTGTTGGAGCCACTGACTCTCCTCTTGGACATGAGCAAGGGTCCACTAAGTGATATTGTTGACATCAAGGGACAGAAAACCTCAGCCTTCAGATCAGGCCAAAGCTGCCACTTCCTGGGTGAGCATCCTATGGAGTTCAATGCTATACTTGTAGGTGACTGGTCAATGTTCCCCTTGTCCCCTCTCACTTTGATGCATGCCTTAAGTAATGCTTCCTCCTTATCCCATAAATGGTCTTGAACCTGCTCTTATGCAGATGGGTCTAAGGCTTGCTCCACGTCCTGTCTCTGTGCTTGGCTGCCTCATGAGAAGCCTGCCTTTCTCCTTCACAAAACTCATCCTTGCAGTGACTGACAGATTATGCATCCAATAAAGAGGCCCAGTTGGGTCAGTTTCCTCTCTAGTGCATTCCAGCCCTTCCTGCCTCTCTATAAACATAGCTCTTTAACCTGCTTCCTCACCATCTGCTTTCAGTTCAGTGCAAACTGAGCTTGTGAGCCTCCACTGTACCTGTAGCAGGGCAGGGTAGACGCTACAAGGGTTTCCCTTCTGGGACCAAGATGCTGCCATGGCTGTCTCTACTCATGATTAATGTCACTCCAAACAACTGCACAGCCTCTTGGCCACTCTTTCTGCCATAGGCACTCGTTGTCAGTCACATAGTCTCACAGCTGTCTGCCATAGGCACTCGATGTCAGTCACATAGTCTCACGGCTGTCTGGTATTCTAGTTCATGCTTACTTTTGCATTTACTTACTGAGTCATGATGACCTTTTCTTTTCCTGACCCACATCAGGTAAACCTCAGGACATCAGATCCCACCATATTTACAGCATATTGATTTCCTTAGCACAAAGCCAGGCTGAGAACTGGCTCCATCACTGGGTGCCCAGGAAATTTGTAAAACCACTGAATGAGTGGCAAAAGAAAAAAAGAAAAGGAAAAAGACAAACGGGAGCAATTTTAAAAGATGGTTTTTGTTTGATTATTGCTTTTGTTTTGTTTTGTTTTTCTCTTGTATTCGTGTCTGTTCATTTGGAAGAAAATGGCTCAGCCATTAAAGGCTAGGCTCATAATAAAAAAGGAAAACAAACAAACAAACAAACAAAACACCCAAAACCAAACATACCCCAAACCCAGCCTTAGTGAAATATTATTCACATACCCACAAGTAGTATAAGTTCAATGGGCTTAGGAAACTCACAGATTTGAACAAATACCACTATGGTCAATTGTAGAACACAGTTATCACTTCAAGAAAACCCACAGCCCTTTAGCAGTGACTTCTCTTTAACCCGCTATCCCCCCCCCCCACATCTGCTCAGTTTTGTGCAACTGACAGACTACAAAATGCCATTTGTGAGCCTCAACTGTACCTGTTGGTATGAGGGCAGGGGCAGACCCTACAAGATCCGTGGATGGCATTTCCATAGTGACCTGCTTGGCAACGCTCACAGTGCTCCCCAGCTGTGTTGTGCTGACAGTTCTGGGGACAGACAAACAGGACGTGTTAGGTGTCTATTGCAGGTATCACTTTTAAGGTCATTATCAGTTTATACATCTTTAAACTCAGAGCTTCAAGTATGCTCGGTGAGCTTGGCACAGTTGAACTTCAGTTCTGGCCCCTGATCTCATCCAATCATAGCTCAAGTCCTCTGGTGGCACAATCACATGGGCTCTGTTAACCACATGCATCTTTTTCCTGTTTAATTGCCGTTGGTAACACAAAAATACTGTGATGCTGGAAGGAGAGCTCAGCCTTTGTAAAGTACTTACACTTGCCTGGCATGCACAAGGACCTGAGTTTGCAACCCCCCCCCCCCCCGAAGCCATGTTTTAAAAGCTAGTTATGATGGTACATGCTTGTAATCTCAGGTTGGGGAGAGGGGGATGGTTAGATCCCTGGGCCTTACTAACTAAGCTCCAGGCCATCGAGGGACCCTGTTGCAAAGACAAACAAGCAAAATAAGTAGATGGTGCTTAGGAAGCACACTAGCATCTTCCTCCAGCTGCGCACGCACGCACGCACACACACACACACACACACACACACCATCTCACACTCACATACTCACACTCTCACACACACACTTACACTTCACAATACAGGCTATTTTCATTACCTAGAGTAGAGAAAACGCATCTAGATTCTTATGCCACATTATCACTTCACAGCTGTGCCTCTTGGGCAAGTTCCTTCATTTATCTAAGTTTTATTTTTTTCCTATATCAATTTTATCATCATATGACTACATATAAGCATACTTTTCCTAAATGTGCCATTAAAAGAGTGTCACTCTCCAATGTTTTTAAGAGCATTTTAGAAAGCAAAAGATAGGTAGGCTAGATGTGCTGATCATTATATCTATATCTATATCATCTATATCTATATCATCTATATCTATATCATCTATATCTATATCATCTATATCTATATCCAGGCAGTTGGGAGACAGAGGCAAGCAGATCTCTGAGAGGTCAAGGCCTTCCAAGTCTACATAAAAAGTTCCAGACTAGCCAGGGTTACATAATAAGACCCTGGCTCAAATCAAATAAGCAAGCAAGCAAAAAAATTAAAACTGTCCTGGGTCCCTGGGAAGTGCAGCTTTTCTCTCCAGTCCTTTTAGAAAGGGTCTTTGTTGTGGATAACCCTGGGGCTAATTATATTTGATGTTAATTTCGTTCTCTGGTGGGGGCTGCAAACAAGGAGTGAGTCAGCACTCAGGTGATTTCCTGTAAACCTGCTTCCCATCTTAATTTGTAAAATAAGGGAGAGCTGATGACTGGTCAGATAACAGGGAGGAGGGTGGAGAGGAAGGTGAGAGGGAGAGGAAAAGGAGAAAATTGAAGAGGGAGAAGACACAGAGATGAAGGAAGAAGAAGAAAAGCAGAGCAGAAGCACATGGCCTGGAGAAACCGCAACTTCTAAGGGATCTCATAGATGTGGAAGATGGTAGAGTAGTGGTAGATCTGCCCAATCTAGGCGCACAGCATGTACTCATATTAACTGACTCGTGTTTTCATTGCTGGGGCATAATTGGGTTGGAGAGATTTACCGCAACAGGTCTTCTCTGGGACTAGCCCCATTTTACTTCATAATTCATTCACTAGGATACACTAAAGGGCAATACACTTTCAATAGGTGTTTATACATGGAGTTTGTGAAAACAGTGGAAAGTTACACAATATCAGAAGACCCTTTAACACAAGTTCCAGAGAATTAAGGAATCCTCATGTCAAAGCTGATGACGCCTTACTGAAGGGGCTCCACAGCGAAGCACCACCATGATTTGCCACCCCCCAGCCCTGCAGAAGATAGACTAGATTTTCATCCTCACAACAAAGCTTCGAATACACACATACCCAAGTGTGCGCATGTGCAAACGAACACACAGAGAATGGGGTGGGGTTCAGGGTGGGGGTGGAAGGAAAAAGAAAAAGAAAGAAAAGTAAGGACAGTTTCCTGGCTACAGACATTTGGTAACTAGGACGACCTTGAAAAGGTTGGGCTCTAACAGTTACTTATCTCTATGCCACCATGGTGCTTGGACCAGGCATGATAATGGAGGTGAAGAGTTAAGTCCTGGGACTAAGTTAGGAAAAATAAATTACAAGAGGGTGGGGATAACATTTGAAATGTAAATGAAGAAAATATCTAATAAAAAATTGAAAAAAAGAAATTAAAAATTATATAAAGCATGCTTAGGTAGTATGCTGGTTGGAATGAGAAAGGCTCATTCAGTCTGAATGATTAGTCCCCAGTTGGTGGAACTGTTTGGGAAGGATTAAGAGGTATGGCTTTGTTGGAAGAGGTGTGTCACTGGGGGTAGGGTTGGGGGTTTCAGTACTTCATGTCAGGCTCTGTTAGCTCCCTCTGCCTCATGGTTGTTGCCCCAGTGTGTGGATAAGGGTAGATGTGGGTATGTACACATGTGTTAAGAAGGTTCTCCAGAGGGAAGGTTGTGTCTGGTGGTTCTGGGCTCAGCAAAGTCTCAGGACCTGCCAGACAGCAAATTCTCAGGGTTTCCTGTGAGAAGTCTGCCTGGAGGAGCCACAGCAGCCTTTAGAGGCAAGGAAAGAGAGAACTATAGAAATAGCAAGTAGAAAAGAAAACCTTGTTTGGTTGAAAAATGAAGTATGAGTCCCACAAGTAATCCTTCCATGAAGCATACAGAATCTAGAAAAACAAATTTAGAAGGTAGACTTCATGTCTGCAGTGGCTCTGTGATGAGATAAACATTCACTCTTGATGAAGGCGACACCTTTGTCACACACACACACACACACACACACACACACACACACACACACACACGTACATGCACACACACACCAGGTAGTATCAAACAGACTTTTGTTCATGAATACTTATGAACTGGAAAACAACCACTTAGTCTTTCTGAACATAAAAGGTTAGAATCCATCAGCTGGCCTTTCGGCACTGTCCTGTCCTGTCCTGTCCTGTCCTGTCCTGTCCCAACAAGCAGCAGAAGCACATCCCTAGGGTGTGAGGAACAGGTTCAGTGCGGTCCTGGAACTCAGCAGATGTTAGCCATGTGACACAAAGCGAGTTGTGGCAGCAGAGTGAATTTCCAAAGGTCCTTGCCTTAACTGGGGAGACCCTGGTTATCAAAGGGGGAGAAGTCTGATGGGAAGGAAGAATGGAGTACAGTTAAGCATAAAGAAAGAATGGCTGTTAAGACAGGTGTTCTCCTCTGAGGGCGTATGTTACAACACAGGCAGAAGTGAAGTGTAAAATATCTAAGTAGACCTGGTAATTCAGAAGCTATGGCCATGGCAGTCTCTGCTTAGGGTTCTATGGGAGATGGGACATTGATGCCTCAGGAAAAGGAGGAGGAACGATTGTCTGCTGACAGCAGCAGAACTACCCATTTACTTACAATGCATATCCCGGAGCCATCCTGGCATCTATTTGAATGTCCGTTGCAATTGCAGGGAACACACCTTCCTACAGGTAAGCTTTTGTTGTCCCAATAGTATCCAGGGCGACAACCCTATTTTTCAAACGAAAAACATTTAATTAATACAAAGAGAAGAGAAGAATTATTGTTGAAAGGTTGTCACAATTCTGACTGTGAAGAAGTCAGGGTTTTGAAACCTTCTCTCTCCAGGTCTTGAAAGGATTTCTGATACCAAGTACCAGTGACTCTGTTGCTGTTGGTCAGGTTGTTCTGGATCTTTGTGACAGTGGGACTGGAAAATAGCAGAGAAAGGAGATGTGGGCATGGGTCACTCTCCACACACAGGTCCTTCCTCATACACCCATTGTCTCAAAGGGGCTGAGGAGGTAGACAGTAGGAGGTAAGAGGATCAGGACTGCAGTCCCTATTGGGGCAGACAGCTAAACCAAACAACTCAAGTTCAAGATTCTCCCAATAGCCCACCCCTCCCTAAGTATGAGTTCAGGCTGGTGGGGGGCAGGGTGGAGCAGACATAGAGAAGTCAATGGAATCTACTCAAATATGGTACAGCTACTGAAATCACTGCAGTGACACTTGCTAACCAGTGCTCACCAGGAAGCCTGGGTAGAAGGAGGTGTTGAGTTCTCACACACAAGACTTCAGAAAAATTTCTCCGACATATACAGAGATCCAGCCTGAGTCTCCAGGTTTGGTCTTGTTTTGGTGTCAATATTCTATCAGTCATTGCTTTACTGACCCAGCCACTCTAATAACATGGGCTACTAGTGTTTATATGAATAAAAAGTTAAGATTTTTCCATGGGTTTATGTCCTGTTTAAAAGATTCTGCTAAGAACTTTCCAATAATTGGCTTTTAATCCCAGCACTTGGAAGACAAAGGCAGGAGGATCTCTGTGAGTTCCTGACCAGCCAGAGCTACAGAGTAAAGCCATATCTCAGCAACAATCCACCAGATAAATAAAAACAATGATTTGATTCTTACAGCGCTCACTAAAATCATTTGGAGTCCCATCTGCCTTTAGCAAGGATGATAGGTAGATAAGATTTATATTGCCAGAGCTAATCAATTCATAGATCAAAACTGGGCATTTCCCCTTGGTTCCTGCTCTGAGCTCCCAGATTCCCACCTTCAAAGCAACAGGAAGAATTAGTATCTCAACCAATCTCATTTTATATGTCCATAAGACTCTGAAATGACAACAGTCAAAGGGAACCTTGAGATAAACAGGCCAGTCATACTGCCTGTGCCCAAAAAGGCCGGCACATGGACAACTGGAAGAATATAGGAATCGTGTGCCAGCCAGGAACTCCTTCCTAAAGACCCATGACGGCAGAGCATACAAGCGACAGAACAGACTGTCTAATGTAATGTTCCTTTAAGAGAGATTAGGGACCATGTTTAGACAAAGTGATATATTGCATTTTTTTTCTTTGTAGGCTATACATGAATAGGCTTGCTGAAAGGAGAATTAAAGTAATACAAGAATGCTCTTTGCCGCTAGCTCAGCTGTGAGACACATCTGAATGGAATCCAGCCAAGGACAATGATCATATCTACAATAAGCGAGCTGAAGTTAACATGTTACTTGCCAAAAGAATTAGATTTGGGAAGGGACAAATTATCCAAATGGACAAGCAGGTCTTGTGAATTGAAGGTACCATCCTTGGCAAAAGCCTTAATTAAACCTCCTTTCGGAAAGGACAGTCTGCCATGACCAAAACAAACTCATCTCCCTTGATGGGCTTTTAATTACCAGCAGGAAAAAATGCTCTGCCCAATTCCCAGGTCATGTGATTTGGAGTTCTTGTCAGTGACTCAGTTGTAACCATTTTGTGCCTCCACAAAGCAAGCAAGCAAGCAAGCAAGCAAGCAAGCATATTTGCCAGAAGTATTCAAAGTTTATTGAAGATTTACTCCAGACGAAAATTAATGTGTCCTAATATGCCAACAAAGAGACTTCATAAGTGGTGAAGTTTTGCAAAGCCATTTTTTAAGGATAAAATTTCTAGGAACAATTTATATTACAGATGATAAAACAATGGCCCGTCTAGTTTCTAGGTCTATTTCATGAGGCACAGGCTCAATTTCTCTGTAAGTGTACATATAGCAGCCAGGGCACGTAAGAGGTGAGCAGAATTCTTGAATGTTTTGAGCCTGACAAATCTCGGCATGTCCGTGAGGCACTACATAAACTTTGATCGCTTTTCTTAGCCTTTTCTCTTATTGTTTCTCACGTTATACTTTATGGGTAAATTTTTTCCAGGTCAAATGCAAGTCTACATGAAGTAGTCTCTTGTCCCAGGCTTGAGCTAGTTCTGAAAGGGCACAGAGTTTCATGGTATACCAATATTCCACAAGCATACAGGCTCTTGGCTGTCTGGACATTCCAAGGTGGGTTGAAGTTTATGGAGCTTGCAGTTAATAGCTCAGGAGAGCAATCTGTCAGGCACTGCAATAAACCCTGCCACTCACAGCAACTGGGAGGCCATCTGCCCTTCCCCCAGCCCACCCATCTACTCATTAATAACCCTAACTCTAAATAACACCAAGCTGGACACATTTTCCCACCCCAAACCAAAATGTAAAAGGAGCATTACCTGGCTGGGTCTAAGCTCCATATAACTTGCTTGCAGATGATTTTGACTTGGTCGCTGAAGAAATGCTACCCTTTGCTGCTCTGAGCCATACCCCAGGCACTGGCCCAGAGCTGCCCCAAAGATCCACAACCATCCTGTGCTCCAAGCTGACCACCTCACTGCAGGCAGCATCCTGATCCCTGCGTGTCCTGCCTGCTGCGTGCAAACCTCTGTGTTCTTCCTCTTATACCTGCCCTTCCTGCAGTGCCCGGGCCTGCCTGACTCAGGGAAAGAAGGCTGTCTGCGGCAGGGGCCCCACCTTTAAACTTCACACATGAGTCAGCCTACACAGGCAGAGAGAGCACATAACAGTTCCACAGGTAAGTGCAGCCTTCTGTAATTCCTGGGAGGTGGGGTAGACGTCACCTTCTACTCACCTGGTCCTGCAGACAGCGCCAGACAATTAGAGCAGCTGTAAATCACAGGCTGAGTCAGGGAAAAGCCCACACCCTGGCCACAAGGGCGCTAATCCACCTTCTCCTCTTTTCCTTGGGCTATCTATTTTATATTTTAAGTCAGTTAGAAAAGAGATGGAAGGCATAACCTATGAACTAACTCACAAGCAAAGGAGTTCCCACAACGCTAAGGTGAGGGAGGTACTCGTTGGCTTAAGGAACACAGGGAAGTGAAGAGCTTTGCTGGTTTGTGTACATTTGGTGCGTGGGGTACACAGAACAACTTCACTGCTATCTCCTACTAATTTTACCAGCACTGCTTCTTGTTAGGAAAAGAACATATTGATTTATGGGTTGAGATAGAAAATAGTTTTATTTTGTGGTACACTTTAATCTTGTGAGGCTCACTTTAAACAGCTCAGACCTGCTAAGAGGTGGAGAATGGGAGAGAGATTTTTGCCTTCTGAATCCAGGATTTAACTACATCAGTGGGGCGGGGAGGTGGGGGGTGCGGGGTGACTAGGAAACAGCAGACACAAACATAGCCTTCCTACCTCTGAATTTTACATCTATGGAGCACCTTTGAATGGCAAAACACTGTGAGGTCTTTGGCGTGTTTTGAACCCCTTAAGGTAGTCTGGGGGGGGTGGGGAGATACTAGATCTGTCCCAGTACACTTGGGAGGATGGGTAGAGAAAGGCCCAACACTGCCGCACTGCTGGAGAGCAGCCAGGAAAAGCCAGACACGGGTGGGGCTTCAGGGAGGTGGGGAATACCAACCTGCGAAACTTCCCTACCTGGCATGAGTCACCTGTGTAGTCAGGGGGGCAGGCACACATCTCCACAAGATGAGCCCTGGGTCCGCTTCCCGTGTCAGAGGCCTCCTCCAGCCCTACCTCACCCAAGGTGAGCCGCTGTGTCTCGGTGAAATGGAGGCCCCGGATGTGGAGTCTTTCCAGTCTGGACAGCACAGTCATCAGCTCCTCCCGGGACACTGGGGCACTGCTGCCTTCGTGTCTGAAGTTTCCCTGCATGGGCAAATGGAGAGGCTTTCTTAGCAAAGGACTCTTCCAGAGAGAGGGGCCTCTCTGGAATGTGTCAAACCCAAAACAGCTAGCCTGTATAAGGGAAAGACGCAAAGGGAGGTGGAGGTGTGTGTGGGGGAGGTGGGTGTGGGTGTGGGTGTCCTGGAACAGTTACAACAGGCTGCTCCCAGGAAGGGGTCTCCATGACCCGTGCTATGCCTTTGTAAATGGGCTTTAATCTGGGAAGAGTATAGAGTCAGTGATGAAGACGCAGGAAGAAAGGGCAACTAAATCAGGCAATGCTAGCTACGTCATCCTTAGCACAGTACACGCAGTCTTCTTGCACACAGGTTTGTTTTTTTTTTTGATTTGCTACTTTATTTGTTCACTTCTTTTTTTAAATTTTTGCTTGTTTTTTTTTTATTTGTTTGTTTTGGAGGGATTGTTTTGTTTATTATTCTTGAAACAGAGTCTCGCTAAGTAGCCCAGACTGGCCTGGAGCTTACAGTGTAGCCCAGGCTAGCCTGGTGTTCATGATCCTTTTTACCTTAGCCTCCAAGTGCTAAGCTTTCCAGTGTGAGACACTCCTTATGACTCCTCATATTATTTTTTACTTGTAATATGCATGTGCAATTTTATTATTTAAAAAAGCACATATGGCATGAAATGTACCATCATACCCATTTTAATTGCAGATTCCTGCAGCACAGCAATCTAAGCTATGAGTACAGCATGACATAAGTCTGAAAACCTTGCTCAAGCTTAGAAACAAAAGCTCTACACAGGACCACCCCCCCAGCCATGGAAAAGCACCCCACTTTTTAAGAGTTGGACTATCTCAGGGGACCTCACATCAGTGGACTCACATCATTCATATATATATATGAAATATATATATATTTGTGATTACTTCTTATCAAGAAGTTATTTAACAACAAATTTTCTGCTCATAGCTCTGATCACTATGCTAAATGTTGTAATGTTGTGTACATAATTTGCACATAATTCTTTGTTGCACTGTTTCCTTTCCTTTGTAATTTTCCATTCTCTAGGGTATATGTGTATCACAGCATGTGTGTCAGAGCACAATGGAGCTCAGGGGACAACTTGGAGGAGCTGGTCCTCTCCTTCCAACATGCAAATTCCTGGAATCGAACTTGGGTCCTCAGGTTTGCTTGCAGATGCCTTTACCTGCTGAGCCATTTTTTCAGTCCTCCTTCAGTAGTTTGAATGCTCGCCCGCCTTCAGCTCTTACGTTACTGAGGGCCCCTTGCATGCGGTGGATTGGAACCTGGGAAGCTTTCTGCCTTTGCTTTCTGCATGTGGATTACAACACGCTTGTGTCAACCCCTTCCATCTATTGTATTTAGGGCCGGAGGGTTTGGTGCTGCTGTATTAGTGACCATCATCAGGTTTGGGAAGTGATTACTTCTTCAAATGTTTTCCTTTCTCTTTCTGGAGCCACCATTATACACTGGGACACTTGAGCTCCTTCAAACTCACATCTGCCTCCAAAAGACGGTATGAACAAAACTGTGTGAGCACTGAACACTCCACAGTCTATCAGATTCTAGACCCAGTGGTGGAGTTGTGCACTTTGGTAGCCAGTTGAAGCAAGAAGTTTAGTCTGTCATAGTTCTACAAGCTCCAAGCCCCACATCAATGTGCTGGCTGCCCCAGCTGTATCAGGAGGGTCTCTTTGCAGTTTGTAGATGACACACATGATTGAAAGAAAGCAATTTCTCTGATGTGTCTCTCTACGCTGGTTTATTTTACTTATGTATCTGTGTGTGTGTGGCAGGTCTGCATGCCATGTTCATGCAGGAAGGTGCTTATGGAGAGCAGAGGAACCCTTACAGCAGGCGTTACAGGAAGTGGTGAGCCACCCAGTGTGAGTGCTGGGAATTAAACTCAGGTCCTCTGAAAACGCACAGAGCTCTTATCCACGGAGCCATCTCTCTGACACTAAGGAACATGAGCTCTCGGCTTTCTCTGGGCATGAGTACTAGATCAGTTGGTATGAGATGGAGAAGGAGAATCCGTGCTGACCAGCCTTCCTGGCAAGTTTCAAACCAATGAGAAAGCTCTTCTTAGACAAGGGGGAAGCATCACCTAGGGAACTGTAGCTGAGGTGGTATTCTGCCCTGCTCCAAGAGAGACAGAGAGTTGGGGGGCAGACAAAACCATGTAACCATGAAACACTCAATGGTACAGTATATTCTAGATTATGTGGTAGAGGTTTTCACATTGTATGTGTATGTGCACGTGTGTGTGTGTGCATGTAGGTGTTGTATAAAAAACTCGATTAAAAGAAATAAAATCCAGAACAGGAAGAATCATCAAAAACCTCTAGCCTCCTCTTTTACCTCAATCACTTGCACTCTTCCGTGATGCAGCCTGTCTGGCCGTGGGTCGCTGGGTTCCTTATGGATGAGGGACATGTGTTGACCCTGTTTAAAAAGAAGCAGGAATGCCTTAGTGCCTTAGATGGGATGCTTTGAGAGTCCTATTGATATTAGAAGAGATTCCTCTGTGTGTCTACAGCCTATGAAACAACTGGCCCTTGACAACTCAGCTCTGATGGCTTAGTGACATGGAAACAGGTAAGCAGTAGCTAGCATGGTACATTTCACAAATATGAAAACTATCTTGACCAAAAGCGATTTTAAAACACGGAGGAAAAAATAAGATCTGGGGAGCTAGCTGAGCAGTGGTCAGGAGAGCCAGCTGCTCTTCCACGGGTCCTAAGTTCAATTCCTAGCATCCCCAGGGAGGTCAGTCTCAGGGAATCTCTCCTGTGCATGGACAGACATGCAGATTAAACATGCATGCATATTAAATGAATAAATAAGTAATGTTTCAAAGATGGGAAAAGCAGTTATTTTAGTCATTCTTTATAGTAAGCGTAGGAAGTGCATTTTATAGCTGCCAATGGGACCTTGCTTTGGTGGTAGATGGCTGGAGAGAATGGGGATGGAGGAATGATTAATAGAGCCTACTGTTGCAGCTGGTGTGCTCAGCACCCTGAAGAAGAGAAAGTTTATGGATGAAGACATGGGCCCAGGACTCCAGGGCTTCCACTCTCAGCCTTGGCCCCACCCCATCAAGTGGCTGTGGGGAGGGAGCTTCAAAAAAAACGGCATGGGCTCATCCCTGCATGGCAGCCCCACCCTAAGTCACACACTGCAGCCCAGCTGTTCTGTGTCGGTTCCAAACCCTCAGGCGGTCCATTCATGAGGGCAGAACATGATCGAGGCTCACAACCACTTCAAACCTTAATCTAAGGAACAAGACTCTTAATTACAGTGGTTTAAAATAAAGCAACAAAGAAAAAATGTTGTGAGCCTAAATGGTTTCTATATCTGAAGGTAAAATTAACGATCACTACCTCTCAGCACATTCTAAGAGTATGTGCAGCCTAGTCCTCTGCAGTAAAAATTACATACAGCAGCTCTCCCCACCAACTGAGCAATATGCCCAAGGCGAAGAAAGGCCAAGGGGAAGAAGGTGGCCTTGGCCCCCACCGTCGTCAAGAAACAGGAGGCCAAAATGGTGGTCAATTCTTTGTTTGAAAACAGGCCCAAGAACTTCGGCATTGGGCAGGACATCCAGTCCAAAAGAAATCTAACATGCTTTGTCAAATGGCCCCGATACATTAGGCTGTAGCAGCAAAGAGCCATCCTCTATAAGCGGCTCAAAGTACCTCCTGCCATTAACCAGTTCACCCAGGCCCTGGACAGACAAACAGCTACTCAGCTGCTTAAGCTTGCCCACAAGTACAGGCCAGAGACAAAGCAAGAGAAGAAGCAAAGGCTACTGGCCCATGCTGAGAAGAAAGCTACTGGCAAAGGAGACATCCCAACTAAGAGACAGTACAGTCACCACCTTGGTTGAGAACAAGGAGGCTCAGCTGGTGGTGATTGCCCATGACGTAGACCCCATTGAGCTGGTGGTTTTCCTGCCTTCCCTGTGTCGAAAGATCGGGGTGCCCTACTGCATCATCAAGGGAAAGGCCAGGCTGGGGCTCCTGGTCCACAGGAAGACATGCACCACTGTTGCCTTCACACAGGTTAACTTGGAAGACAAGGGTGCTCTAGCTAAGCTGATGGAAGCTATTAGGACCAATTATAATGACCAATATGACGGGATCCGTCGCCACTGGGGAGGCAACGTCCTGGGTCCTAAGTTCGTGGCTTGCATTGCCAAGCTGGAAAAGGCAAAGGCTAAAATACTCACCACTAAACTGGATTAAATGTACACTAAGTTTTCTGTACATAAATATAATTACAAAATTTTTAAAATTACATACAGCAGTAGCTTCAGCTCTGAGATTACTGTGAAATACAGAACTGAAACCCTGCCCAGCTGGGACAGGACTCTTATCACATGGCAGTTTTTCTTAATGCAAGTCTAAAATCTTTGTTGCTTAATTTCCATTATGCTCTGCTAAGGTTCAATGAGTTTTTTACAATTCAATACTTTTGTTTACTAGTCAAAGCAAAATATAGCACAGCAGTGTTTGAAGACAAAGATCTACAAACATCTACCAAGCACTCGGGGCCCTCTGCCATGAGTGTTTGCATAGCAAGTGTGAGCCCCTGGGTTCCATTCCCAGCAGTCCCTCTTCCAATTGAATCAGAAACAGAGTCGGCTTCAGGCCATGGCTCCCTGACCCATTTTCCAGGGATTTTGCCCTGTATTGCAAGGGTTCCACAAAGAATGGGCACAAATCATTTTTTGCGACTAAACTGAAAGATAAAACCATAAGACGTGAGGCAGTTTCACGTGAAATATAGCTAAATACATTGGAAGCAGAAAGGAGGAACCCATTGGGCAGATGTGCCACGTGCTCTAAACAGTCTGTGCTGACATCAGATCAAATCAATCTAACGTTCTGCACAGCCCACTTGTGGCCACTGCATCCTGTTGCTCAGGCCACGCCTTAATACCTACAGTGAGCTGCACATCTGGCTGCTTTCCCAGAAGAACCATATCTCCAGGTAAGCCAAAGGACTTGGCGTGGTAGGTGAGGTAGCCGCCGTACGATGATACCTGAAATTGAATGAACAGTATCAACTACACTGGACAAGACCAGGCTGGCACTAACCAGGATGCCTGGCAAGGCTGGGTGCTCTCTAGAAGGTGGGACGAAGAACATGCCACCACCTCCTGCTTTATGCCATTTTTACATTCCTGAAAACCATGAATACAAACGTGTTTATAATTAAGACTGTAGGGGCTACCTGCTCTTTCAGAAGACCCAGGTTCAATTCCAGCATCTATATGGCAGCTCACAACTATCTGTAACTCTAGTTCCTAGGATTCTGACACCTTCACACAGACATACATACAGACAAAACACTAATGCACATAAAATAAAAAAAAGTCTTTAAAAATTAAGAATGTACTTTTATTTAACAGAAAAAACACCAATCATACTAGAACAGGTAAGATTTTGGTTTTCTCCTTCCCATGATGACTGTTATTTCACTGAGAGAAATAGGTATATCCATTGCAAAATAAGTTTCTAAAAATAAATTTTCCATAAAAAAAATCCCTTGAAAGCAGATGGTGACTATTGCCTATGTTATTGTAAATTTCCTGGAGAGAGAAGCCATAGCCACCTGCTACCTCAGAGATACAGAATGGTGGCAGTTTCCTGTCAGCTCCTTCACCTCTGCCCAGTCTCTCCCACTGCTGCAGTCAGCTGGGGCTGGGGAGTGATCCGAGCATGTGATGAGCAACTGGGAGCAAAATGCTGTTCCAAGTGAGAGCAGAGGAGAGTCTCTGGGATCCTGGTCCACCGGAGCTTCTCCTAGGACCAGCAAGCTGACAACGCATCCCAGAGCTGTAGTCGCAGGCTCTAGACCCATTTCCAAGGAACACCTAAGCTTATCTCGTTGATTTTAAGCATAGGTTTTTTTTTTGTTTGTTTGTTTTTTGTTTTTTGGTATTTTTTTTGACAGGCTGGGGTGTCTTTTAAAATCTGTGCATGAATTCTGATAATCCTCTCTAGAAGCTGTAGTGGCTTGAACTAGGAATGTCCTCTATTGCTGTGCTGACTGGGGGGTTGTGGAACTTGCAGGAGGTGTAGCCTCAGGGGGGCACATGCCTGTGCCGACTTCCAGCTCACTCTCTGCGTTCTCTGTGTGGTAGGAGATGCGCTCCCTTAGCACTCCCCCAGCTTCCAGTTCTAACCAGGCTGCCTTGTCTCCCCCCACCCACACCGTTGCGGCCTCTTGCTTTGGTCCTGGTGTTTTGTCACAGTGACAGGAAAGGAACTCATGCAGAAGTGAAGCTTTACTGTTTTCTCCTTGAGTGTGGGCTCAGAGACTCATTTCTAAGAAGTTGATGAGGAGAATAAAACAGAAGGGAGGTTCCCTCGCTTCCAAGCTTGGGTTGTCCGATTATGGCTTCTGTCTTAATTCCTTTTATTAGCTCTCCATCTCATTCACCTTCCTCAGCTACTTTGCAGAAGCTGCCACCATATCACAAAGGCTCCTCCATAGTTAGGAAGGCCTCCTGTGAGGAGGATCTGAAGTTTCCAGCCAGAGACAGCTGGAAGTACAGAAGCCTGTTAGCTAGCACGGCAGGGTCCTAGCAAGCGGTCCTTCTAGCTCCAGGATGACTCGCCCTGGGGAAGCCCTGGTCCATAACCCCAGAGGCAGCTCTGGGCCATTGACTCCCGGATTCCTTATCTACAGAAACTGCACAGCATAGTAACTTGTCCCCGTAAGCTGCTGCACAGTAACAGATGACCAAAGAGGGCCATACAAGAGAAGTAATAAAAATATCAGAGCTCAGAGTTCTCCCAGAATTAGAAATAATGGAACCTCCACAGATAGCCTGGCGTTTAAAATCAAATATGAACTAATGACATCCCATGAGCTGGGCCCTCTGTGACCCACCCTTGCTCACATCTCCTGCCGTGCCTAACTCAAGGCCTGTTGCTTTCACGCAGGGCCGGAACTTCTGTATTCATATCATGGCCACGCTCTGCCGTAATCAGGTATGCGGCTCACTTGTCCTGCACACGTGATTATGAGGGAGTGCAGTTAAATATGCCTGATTCTGCTGTGTGAGTCAAACTGCCACAGGCCCTGTGTGTCTTCAAATAACCACTTTTCAGTTTGTAGTCTCCTGACAAGGAGTCTTTCTACTTTAAAACGGACAATTTTCAGTAGAGCATTTGAAAGCACCTGGCCCATTTGCAACAAATATTTAAATGGTTTCCCAGAGGAGAATTCCTTGGCAGGAAGCACAAATCAAGAAAAACATCGTGGAGGACTTTCTTTCTGGGAACTAGCAGGTGTGGACCACACACGTGATGCCCTTTTTCAGCCCTCCACGTGGCAGGAGGCAGGACATCTTCCTCATTATTGCCTAACTTTATTTCTAAACGTTAATTACCTGAACTTCCAGATGCCTCCTCCCTCTGGGGAAGTGATAATTGTGCTGAGTGGCTGCTGAGGCCACAGAGGTCTCAGGAGAACTTCAGATCATTGTTACCTTATCACCTAGGTAGGATGGAGGTGCCACCCAGGATGCACTGTGAACTGAGGGTGGCAGCTCCTGCAGATCTGCCACCATGCTGTTGCTGCCAGGGTTGAAGGACACAGGGACATCAACTCCATCTGCTGTCTCCAGACGCCAGCCCATCATGTCTACAAACTAGAGCACAGTAATTGTGGCTTTTAGAGTGATTGCTACATCATTCGAACAATGAACTGCAACTCCAGTGCCCTCTGACGGAACCCGCACTCGTGTGGAATACACATACACATATACACAAGTAATAAGTAAATAAATCTTTAGAAGATGAGGTTCACATAAAGAAGGATATAGGAGGACCTCAAGGGGCCATTCCTATCACAGATGAACTATTTCTTTTTTTTTTTAATTGGGTATTTATTTCTTTTACATTTCCAATGCTATCCCAAAAGTCCCCCACACGTTCCCCCACCAACTCCCCCACCCACCCACTCCTACTTCTTAGCCCTGGCATTCCCCATGTACTGAGGCATATAAAGTTTGCACGACCAATGGGCCTCTCTTTCCACTGATGGCCGACTAGGCCATCTTCTGATACATATGCAGCTAGAGACAAGAGCTCCGGGGTACTGGGTAGTTCATATTGTTGTTCTACCTATAGGGTTGCAGACCCCTTTAGCTCCTTGGGTACTTTCTCTAGCTCATCCATTGGGGGCCCTGTGTTCCATCCAATAGCTGACTGTGAGCATCCACTTCTGTGTTTGCCAGGCCCCGGCATAGTCTCACAAGAGACAGCTATATCTGGGTCCTTTCAGCAAAATCTTGCTAGTGTATGCAATGGTGTCAGAGTTTGGAAGCTGATTATGGGATGGATCCCCGGATATGGCAGTCTCTAGATGGTCCATCCTTTCGTCTCAGCTCCAAACTTTGTCTCTGTAACTCCTTCCATGGGTGTTTTGTTCCCTATTCTAAGAAGGGGCAAAGTATCCACACTTTGGTCTTCGTTCTTCTTGAGTTTCATTTGTTTAGCAAATTGTATCTACATTTACACAATGGAGTACTACTCAGCTATTAAAAAGAATGAATTTATGATATTCCTAGGCAAATGGATGGACCTGGAGGGCATCATCCTGAGTGGGGTAACCCAATCACAAGAGATCTCACAAGATATGTACTTACTGATAAGTGGATATTAGCCCAGAAACTTAGAATACCACAGATGAACTGTTTCTTATAGACAGATTCATGAAAAGAGGGAGTCAACTGCCATTAGCTGTGGAAGCAGCAGTGACTCAATCGGGCTCCTATGGGAATTACCATTCAACAGTCACTCAGATGACCCTAGTAAACTAAATGGTTAACAAAACCAAACCAAGGGTCATTGATCTGGGAAAGGGACAGGAAGGAAAGAAAGGGGTAAGTAGCTGTGGGAGAGAGGTAAGAGGGGGAGGGAGGGGAAGGAATAATCAGAACTCGTTCTATACGTGTATAAAATGGTCAATAAATTAACTTAGTTCTTAAGGTTTAGAATAACACTAAAAATGGAACATTTTTAAAAATGTGTTATGGAATACAGTTGCCAAAATAAAATATTTCCTTTGTCACCAAGGAAGCCTGCTCTATTTAGAGCGATAAAGACTGGACGAGGAGTAGCTTAGGGATAAAAGCCTCCTGGTTTCATGAGGGCTGAGAAGGGGAGGCTACAGAACAGATACACAAACTAATTTCTTCCACTCACCAGTCCGTCCTCCATTCAGGAAGTAGTCAAATGTATAAACCAATATTACACAAAAACAGAACACATGCTGCTACTGGTTCATGGACTAATAGAGTTGATAAAAGTCTTAGTTTTATGAAGTTAAAAAGTGGACAGAGATGGCTAGAGTGAGGGCTCCATTGGGAAAGCCTGTGTCTCACAGGCACGGGATCCCGAGTCTGATCTCCAAGAACCCACGCTAAACGGTGACATGCGTCTGTGGTCCCTCCCAGTGCTTGGGAAATGAAGACGGGAGGGCACCAGTGAGTCTTCCCTCTGCAAGATCCAGGCCAGTGAGGAAAACTGAGAAACTGAAAAGCTCAGAAGCTGAGGTGGAGATTATAGAGGAAGACATTTGACATTGATCTCTGGCTTCGTCATACATATACACACACCCTTCTATGAACACACACACATGCACATACTACACACACACTACACAAAGTAGGCAAATTTAAGATGTGATAAAATATTTGAGAAAGAAAGTAAAACAGGAAGACTATAAAGAGAGAATGAAGAATATGCTGTTACCATCATAAATACATATTCTGTGGGGCTGGAGGAGTAGCATAGAGACTAAAGCGCTTACTGCAATACGTGAGGGTCAGAGTCTGAATCCCTAGAACCCATATACAGTTGCAGAGAGAGAGAGAGAGAGAGAGAGAGAGACAGAGACAGAGACAGAGACAGAGACAGAGACAGAGAGACAGAGAGAGAGCGAGCTCACATCAATATGTATGGTGAAATACCATAAGAGAAGACACCAACATCAACATCTATTCCACACATGCACACAGCATATCTGCACACACAGATGAACCCAGACACGTGCAAACATCTACTCTGTATGCTTGTGAGACGCTGATTATTCGGCTCCCTAGTTAGCCTCAGGATGGGAACTAGAGACCAGAAAGACCAGTAGGTATGAGGAGGGGCAGAACTTTCAGCCCACCCTTAACGTTCCCGTAGGTCAATTACCAGTCAATCAGCCATGGATAATGATAGATAATAATCATACCTATATAATGGGAACTCTATGAAGACAATAAATGATTCTTTAGAAAGTTCATCAGGGGTGGAAAGGTTCAAGGACATGGCATGTCACTTCACAGTGACAGAATCAGTGTGCTTGTGGACCTTCCAACCCTCACCCTGCGGGTCTGTCTATCCAGATGTCTGTCTGGATACTTTGTAAAATTCTATCACTGAATGACTATTTTCTGAGCATCTTTTATGTACCAAATCCTGTCCTAAGCCCTGGTGTGTGTTAAGGAGCTCACATTCTACCGATTAAGAAAGGAAAGAATAATTCTTAAAGTTAAAGGCATAAAGAGCTACAGGTTATGGAGACATCAAGGGCAGCAATACAGAGAGTGACCAGGATGAGCTATTTTGCAAGGAGTACTGAGAGAAAGCATCCTGAACACATGACACTGGATCAAAGACCTGAATAACCCGAGGAACAATCATGATATCTGTGCAGTGAGGTATAGCGAGAAGCATCACCTGTCATTAAAAAAAGCCGATGGCCAATGAGCAGAGGCAGGAAATAGGAAGTGGAACACTGGCTGGAAGAGAGAGGATTCTGGGAAACAGTGAGAGGTGTGAATATTTGCAAGGGGAAGAGAGAGGCAGTCAGAAGCATGGGAGCTCAGCAGAGGTAACTGGCCACATAGATGAACTCAGGATAGAATAAAAAGAGAGATTCATCCAGGAGTTCTGAGAGATGGATGTAAGCCAGCATTTTAGCTGACCTCAGGATAAAATAAAGAGATTTTCCTGGACTTGGACGCATGAAGCTGAGGACAGGTAATTAAGCATGTGGAAGACACAGAATGGTTTGAATGGATTAAATAAGTTGTGAGCTAGTAAGGGAATGAGCAAAAGCTCATGGTCTAGGCATTTGTTAATAAATAATTAGTCTCAGAGTTGTCATTGCAGGAGCAGGGGTGGGAAAGAGGGAACAGTTTTACTATTTACAGTAAGGGCAATAGTGGCTATGTGAATCAAATACACAAAACATGCCACAGCTTCTGCTGATACTGGCCAAGAACCCAAAGACTGATCTCTCACATACCTTAGCTCGTTGCTTATGCGAACTCTGACAGTCAGTATTCACTCCAAAACAGAAGCACTTGGTACAACCCTTTGGGTTTGTTGGGTCCAGGTAGAATGATCCTTCTCGACACAGTTGACATTGGGGGCCCTCTACATTTTCCTGTTGAAGAATGAGTCCTGTAAGACACTCTTCAGCTCTGAGAAGCACAGAGGCAGTGCTACAAAGACTGACAGATGGGGGAGAGAAACTCGCCCAGCTTCTACCATGTTGGTGGCCCACTAGGCTGTGAACCCACCTATAAGCCAGTGGGCCCTACAGCAGGGTGAATAACCCCAGTCCTTATCCAAGAACAAATCACAAGGAAGCTATGAGTCTCTTGGTACTGTAGAAAACAGTCCATATCAACAGATTGTCATAGGGAGGGGGGAAGGGGTCTGTGGCCTTTCCAAAGGATGAAGAAGAACTTTCCTTCAATTATGCCTATGAAAGGAGGCAATAAGTATGAAATGCTAGCACATTACAGAACATATCAGAGGTCAGAACTCCTGGGTACATGACCTGTCTCACCTTGCACATGCAAGCCCCAGTCTCTGGGTCACATACGCTGGGCTCAGTCCCATCTCTGTTACAGCTGCAGGGGACACACTCAGGGAACTGGTAGAAGCCAGGAGCACACTTGTCACACTGCTGCCCTGTGACTCTAGGCTTGCACCTGTACAGGGATAAAGGAACCAATCCTGTCATCACTCTGCATGGTTCTAAAGGCCGCCTGCATTGTGATAGAGCAGACACTGCAGGGAACCAATTACACAGTGGCTGAGGTGGCTGCTGACAGCCTCAGAAGGGAGAGCTTATGTGTGGGGTGCTGACATCCACATGTCACTATGTGGGGGAGAGGAGCAGTGCTGTTGTTATGAAATAGACCTTATCTCAAGGTCCAGAATGTTTCTTTCAGCAAATAGGCAGCAGCGCTCTGACCCAAGGCTACATTAACTTAATGCTGGTGCCAAACAACTTGTACAGTGGATGCCTTCAGTCTCAAGTTAGATAGGTTGCGTATTTCTGAACAAGAAACCAATGAGATTGTAGCCAAACATCATATAACAAAATATGCACCTATGTGGGTACTTGCAGCTCCTAGAAACCACAACCAGGTATTTTGGATTTAATTCTGTCCTCTTGATACTCAACATGGCTTCTTTTCCAGTTGCTACAATAAGACACCTCCACAAAAAGCAACTTAATGAAGGAAGGGTTTACAGTGAGAAGGCATGGTATCAAATCACGAAAGATGCCAGAAACCTCAAGAGAAGTGAGGTTAGGCTATAAAAGCTTCAAGGCCTTTCTCCATCTGCCCACTTCTTCCAGTGAAGCTCAGTCTTCTATAGATTCCACAACCTTCCCAAGCAAATGTGCGAACACATGAGCCTACAGGTACACTTCACAAACAAGTGTGCAAACACATGAGCCTACAGGTACACTTCACAAACAAGTGTGCAAACACATGAGCCTACAGGTACATTTCACAAACAAGTGTGCAAACACATGAGCCTATAGGTACATTTCACAAACAAGTGTGCAAACACATGAGCCTACAGGGTGCATTTCACATTCAAAGCTCAACTGTATTAGATTCTGCAGGTCCATTCATGTTCCACTCACAACAAGAGCCTATGGCAGGACCTAGAAGAAGGTGCACTGATGCAAGTGCCATCATTAGAGTCTCCATTTTCTCCATTTGTTATGGGGGAAAAGGCAGAGGGCAGGTTACAGCCAGTACATCTGTGGGAGGGGCTGGCTCAGGCAAGACAGAAGGGAAACCAAAGTAGAGCCCCCCCCCCACTTCTCTGTCTGTTGACTTCAGAACCCCAGTGAGCTGATGACACAGAGGGGATGATGGGCAGCCACATCTGTCACACTGGAACAAGTTCTGTGTTCATCCGCATGCACAAGGCAGCTGAGAGCACAAGACTGGAGGGGAGACACAAAACAGGGAGCAGCGGCCTTGGACCTGGTTCCTGCCCACCCGAGATGGGGATGACAAGTTAAGCAGAACTTGCAGAACATAGAATCTGTATTCCAGAATAGTGCAGTGTTTGCACCACTGAGCTTCTGAATCCAGTATAAAATCAAGTAACCAAGGAAGTCTGGGGTGGTGTCATGACAACCGGGAAGAACAAAGAAACTCCAGAGTCTGGCTGAGTATCTTCTAAGCCAACCTTGAGACAGCCTGGCCTTGAACATTTCTCCAAGGAGCCTCTTTGCAACCCACGCTGTGGCCCACAGTGCAGAGGGAAGAGGACTGCATTCATTGCTATCAGCTGGAGAACAGCAGGGCAGCTCTAGGGATGCGGGCCATGAACTCATCCCTGAGGCATCTCATAGGCAGCCGGGTGCAGATGCACCAGGAGAATGCTGTCTTTTTGTTATTAAGTACTACAGTTCAGTTCCCTTAATATGATGGTCACATTGAACTCCAGTGTCCATCTACAGCCCAAAGTTGAGCATGTCATTCATTCACCCATCTGAGAATTAATGATGGTGGTGGGAGACAAAACTGAACAAGCTAGTCTTTATCACTGCACAGATTTGCTGAAGACCCAGAGATGTAAGAAATTATGTAATACTGTAAGAAATAAGATGAGGAAATATTAATCTTACTTGTGTTTAAAACTGGTGGGGGCATCTCTGCAACTTGTGTCTCATTCTTTCTGTGAGTTTTAAGTTTGCAGCACAACATCCTTGAAGGGCATGTATAATTGGAAGGCAGCAGAAGAGGAATCGAGACTTTCATGACTGGAAAAGTGTGCAAAGCTTATGGAGAAGGTAGAAATGCAGAAGAGACGGGGAAAGAAGTTACAGTAAGTGTGGGCCAGACTGCTCTAAGACTGGCCTTCATGATTAGAGATGACGGGAAACTGAGGAAGGTTTTGATGAAGGCGTGGTATGATGGAATTGATGCATACAGTAAAATCCAGTACAAGCATTCATCAAAAACCACACTGTAGGTTCATCTGCAAAGGAGACGATGGTGGTGTGCCATAGAGACAGCGTCATGCTTACGTCCAATGCACTGCCATTTACAACTGCCCAAAAGCCAGAACCAAGCTATGTGCCCATCAGTGGATGAGGTATGGATAAAAAAAGCATGGCATATGCCAGACTTAATATGGTGTTTACACTATATGCCCTGACAACCATTATACAGCATATGCATGAGTTGAAGCATCATATTGTATGCATAAATATGTTCAATGTTAGGTATGATCAACAATTTAAAGATTCTGAAGACAAAGGAACCAGAAACCTGAATTTATCAGCACTGCCTCAAGTTTCATGAACAGCATTATGTACTAGTGACAGAATTCAGAAGGAAACAGATGTTAAAATCCAAGAAAAACTGTGAATTAGCTTATTTCTATTAAATTAGGGATCCAGAGTCTCCCCAGAAAAATGTGTAAGGTCAGGATGACTCTAAGTCAATTTAAAAGATGATCAGCAGACTTCAGAGACAATGGTTCCCTTTTCTTCTCTGTTGTCATGGTACCTACCAGACTCCTTGGCTAGCTGCTTGCTTACTTGAATGAGTGAAAAAACAGGTCAGAAGGAGGGGAGGAGTCAGGAGAGCGCCAGTGCCCCAACATGACTTAATGAGGGTAGTAGTCAGCAGAAAGGACAGACCCACTAGGGGAGAGTCTGTCCCTTGTCAGAAGGTGACATGTGACTGGATATGTCATGGTATGTTAAACACAAGAAAGAGGCTGTCATTGTTAAGCAGATTATGTTTAAGTCTAAGAGGTGAGAAGACTTAAAAGGTACAACAATGATGTGTGTGTGGGGGGGGTCACACTGACTTAGAATTTGGGAGTTAAAGATCAGCTAAGAGGGTGCTTTCATTAGAAGATCATTACCATTACTCTTTCCTCAGGGGCTGTAGAGCTGGCTCAGCAGCTCTGAACATTTCCTATTCAGTCACTAGAGCTCTGTTCTCAGCACCCATGTCAGGTGGTTCACAAATACCCGTGCCTCTAGTTCCAGGGGATTCAACACTCTCCTAGCCTCTGAGCATACCTGCACACACATATGTGCATACACTCATGCTGACACATACACACATGTATGCATATATATGCAAACAGATCAAATTGAAAAATCTTAAAATTATTTTTCATTATATATACAGGAACCCCAGGAATTTGAGAGACATGGTCCTAAGAAAGCCAGTCAGAGAATTGAGGTGGGTTAATTTGTGCAAAGATGGAATGACAGTCAGTGTGGATCTGGAGGGGCATGTGTACCTGAGAAATGTTCTGGTGCAGAGGTAAGGAAGAGCACGAAAGGGATGGGTCTCAGGGAAACAGCACAGAAAGAGAGAGCAGACACCCATGGCCCCAACCAGTTTCAACAACTTATAGTCACTGGGTGCTGAGTGCATGCCAGCATGTCAGGCATTGCCTTAAGAGTATTTATACGTGATATATAATTGTGTGTGTATGTATATATGCATATATAAATATGTACAATTATATACAATATATACAAGTATATGTATATGTGGGACTGTGATAGGCAACCTATTTTGGTTGAATGGGGCTTGCTCCAGTGACCCAGTAGAGAACTCTACAAGGGATGGAAAAGTGAGCCACATTCCCAGAGACAGGTGCCTAACACCACAGAGCCCCCAACTCCATAATTCTGTGACTATCAGTCACGCAGACAATGTCCTAAGCTTCTGGCATTCTGGCTAGACTCCACCTCCACAGTTACCTGACTATAGCCAGGTATGCTCCTCCCCACAGTTACCTGATAGCCCAGCCCACTATAAAGGAGCTGCTTGGTCCCTCCTCGTTCTCTTTAAGCTTTCACCTTTCTTATTCTCATCTCTAGCCCTCCTTCTCTCTCTCCCTCCCCACCCCCCACTCCACGTGGCCATGACCAGTCTCCTGCTTTCTACCTTCTCTCTTTCCCCCTCTAAAACCATAGACTGTCTCTGATCAAGGCCCGTTGTGCTCTTTTTCCTAACGAGCCGCATCTAACCTCCCACCAGAAGGCCTTTCTGCACTCCAGCCACAAACCAGACCAAGGACTCTGGTCCGCTTTGGAACCACCCAGCACCCTATCCTCCTACCCTCTCCTCCCTTTGGACCCGGAGCTCAGTGTTGCCCTGGCGGCCCCCATTCTGTTCTCGGCTCCTCTGTGTATCCAGTGTGGGATACTGGAGGCTGGGAACCTGGTGCCTAGGACTGCCCCTTGTCCAACCCCCCCACCCCCCACCCCTGAGGAGCTCAGATTCTGTGGCTTTCCACAGCCAGATACCCACTAGGGGCACATGGAAAGCGTGGGGCGGTCCTTCCACGTCAGCCCGCCCAGAGCACCGGAACTCTGGCGGGACGTGGGTTCTCTCCCACTCCCCTTTTTCCCCCACACCCACGGCCCCACGTGTATAAATACATATATATTTATACACACACTCATATACATAGATGCTCTGTGGGTTAGAGGGTCCCTATTTTATGGATAAATGAAGGCCAGAGAGGAGGAGGAGTTTGCTCAAGGCCACCCACACAGTAAGTGGCAGAGGCAGGACAACCTGCTGTAAACTCAGCCTGCACTATTCCTCACTAAGGGCTGGGGATGGGGAAATAGCCTGAGACAGATCATTCCAGGGATGAGAGAAAGATGCCACAGGTCGCAAAGGACCCTACCTTCCCTGGTGACAATATTGCCTGGTGCCCCCTATTACTCAATTAGCCATCAAAGGAATTGCCTTCCCAAGTTGCTAGCCCTGTCTGGAAGCCCTTTTGTCCCAAGTCTTTTCTGGGATTTTATTCCTGCATCATACATGGCTGGTCACAATGAGGGGCAGCTGAGATGGACATCATTCCAGCAGACTTCTCTGAAAAAGACTGGAAAAAGCACATGGGACACCTGGACATCATGGTGGAAGGACATCTGTGGTGGAGGGTCATCTCCTTAATCCATCCCAGCATGGCAGTTTCTAAAAGCAGAATCCTGGCTGCCTGTATCTACTACAGATTGACAGACATTTTTCTGAGGATATTTTTAATCCTTTGGAGCACTTCAAGAGCCAAATAGTATTCATTTCCCATTACTTAAAGCAGGTGAAAACTTGTTTCTCTTGCTATCCCATTTCATTAAATCTATACATCTGCTGCTTTATACGGCTACAAAAAAAAAAAATCCCCCCAAAAAAACCAAAACAAAAACCAGAACTGTATCCAAATAGCACACTGTCAGAACTGCAGTCTATCAGGGTTGCCCAAAATATTGGGCTGAGGTTGATACAACAATCAAACAATCAAAGATTGAGCAACAAAATAAGTTTAAATTTAGAAGGAAAGTCAAAGATGATTTTGCCAAATTCCATTTCATACACTGGGAACTGGAACTCAGGAAGGTGGAGAGACCTGTTCCATGTCTTCTAGGTATAATGTGATAATATATCTATCATCTATGATAGACTCTATGATAAAAATAGGTTGAAAATTCAGTTTTGGGCTTTTAATAAGTTATTCCTAAATTCACTAAAATTACAGCACTATTTGTAATAGAATAAAAATTGAGCATTGTGGATGGTTACAATTATTTACTAACTCATTTTAAAATAGATTAATATCTGAAATGGTTTGACTTAGTGGAAAGGGCAGAATATGGTCTGTCGGCAGCAAATGCAGTGTAAATGCTAACTCTTAAATGCTGTAATCTGCGGTAGCTTGCAGGGGGTCCCAGGGAGCCTTGTATTGCCGAGAAAGGATGTGTTTTTCTTTTCGCTGCAAACACCAGCAATCACCAACTCGTTTTTCTTGCTTGGGTTTTAGGTATTGTTAAACATAGTCCTCCTTGCTGCCAGGTTTTACACAGAAATTATTCACGAGAGTGGGGAGAAGACTCAGTGGGTAAAGTGCCTGTCACATAAGCATGAAATCCTTGCTCCTAAGTTCAGAAATTTCTAGTCAGTTAAATTATCCTGGCTGGGAGTGGGTTGTTAAAATTTCTCAGGATATTTTCCTAAAATACTGTGGCACACCCATCTATCATCTCTGCTCCTTTAACTGCTTTTAAGTTTTTCAAATTCCTCTTCCCACACTGTGTCAGCAGTACTGGGAAACTCCGAGGTTCTCCTGACCAACAGTTAGGGTTTAAGTGAGTGTTCTGGCTTTTCTCCGTCTGAACGTTGGATCTCAGTTCCTAAGCTTCCTATGATCAAGCCCAGACATCCCGAAGAGGCCCATGCCTAATTATTGACTCAAGCAGGACTCACGATTGTGGTTTCAAAGCGTTAGGATAGCTCATGACTCGTTTTTCTTTCAACTTCCTTACAAGATCTCCCCACCCAAAGGAGCTGGCAGGCGCCAGGCAGCGGCTAAAGGTGTGGTGAAGGGCTCTTTCTTGGAGAGTGAACCACTGGTGTAATGGCGAGCTAAACTGTGTTTGCCAAAGGTGCATCCAGGTGTTCTGACTCTAACCCCCAGTTCCAGCCATGGACTGTTATCTGAAAATAATTCTTTGTAGATAAGATGGAGAGATCCTAGAGTTTGCTGGATGTTGAGCTGGCCTGCTTGCTGTCCTTATAGCAAACAAAGAAGAGATAAACAGAG
The DNA here is from genome assembly GCF_000001635.26 of Mus musculus. Lineage (NCBI taxonomy): Eukaryota > Metazoa > Chordata > Mammalia > Rodentia > Muridae > Mus > Mus musculus. The sequence goes on along the minus strand of NC_000084.6, from coordinate 12,484,011 downwards.
AGGCGAGCGCCTTGTGGAGAGAGACGTAAGAGGAAAATGGCATGCGGTAATGGGACAGAGATTGCTGATGTGACCACCAGCCAAGGAATGCTCGCAGCCCCAGGAGTGAAGCAGAGGGCATAAACCAGGTTCTTCCTCACGGCTTCCCCTTGGACTCAGATTTCTGCCAATTTAACTGAGAGTAAATCACTGTTGTTGTCCCCTGTCAGAGCAGCCACAGGATTGTGACATATCTGCCCTCAAGCTGGGGTCTCTGAGGCCTGTCCTATCCCAGACCCCAATCCATACACAATGTATGAGGGTGAGAGGGCTGGACTGTATGTTTTCTGTTTAAATCAGTACTTAACATATAAAGTCACAGAGGGTTTCTTATGGCTATTTCCATATGTAATTATACTTTGGAAGATTCCCTCCCCAGGCCAGTCTTAGCCCCCTTATCAATCCCTGCCCACTCCTGCCCTCCCTCTGCAGGGATTGCCTTCTGCTGCCATTCGTGTGTTCTGCTGTTCTCCCTACTCCTCTCTCTGAATGCCTTGCTTCCCATCTTATGCCACCCCAGTTCCATGACCTGTCTCTCTCACATAAACATCACAAGCTAGGATCGACATATGAAAGGGAACGTGCAGTTTGTCTGTCTGAGCCTGGGTCACCTCATGTAATATTGTCTTTTCCAGCTCTGTCCATTTACATGCAAATGTTATGATCTCATTTTTCTTTATGGCTGAATAAAATTCTAGTGTATATGTAGCAGCTTTTCGGTCCATCCGTCTATGCAGACATCCAGGCTGACACTGTTTCCTTGCGGCTCGTGTGCCTTCTGCATAAGCCTGGCTATACACTGGGTGCACTCATTTTCCTGCTATAAAACCCCAATTGAACTTCTCCCAGCCTTTTCTTGGGGTCTGAATCCTAGTCTTTCCCCCTGTAGCTATTTTCCAGCTCTGATGAAATTAAACTTGCCACCTGGGAACAGGTGACACCAGTCTTCACTCTCTAGTGGGAGCCTAGCTTGCTCAACCAAACCCTTCAGCAATATTCCAGGAGAACGTTGTCCTTCTGGTGGTTGACTGTCAAACTGACAGTCCCCAGGGGTCACCAAGGAGACCTAGGCATGTGGAGCATAGGCTATAGTTAAATGAGGTGTAAACCCCCTACTCCCAAGCACTGAATAGAAAGGGAGAAAGCAGGTCCAGCACTGGCAGTCACCGATCCCTGCTTCCTGGCTAAGATGTGTGGGATCAGCCTCTTCAGGATCCATCCACCCTGCCTTCCCTGGCATAATGAACAGTGTCCCCAAACTGAGAACCCCTTCCTCTTTTTACTCACCTTTGCCAGGGCATTTTAACAAATAACTAATTCAGCCACTATTTCTTGGCTATTGTGCACTGGACCATAGTGGTTGGTTCCTGAAGATGGCCAACTCTGCCTGTTTCCCTACTCCCAACAAATCCTGCTTTGGAGGCCTGTGATGTGTGTGTTTTTGTCCACTTGACCTAGTCTAGAATCACCTGGGAAGGGAGTCAAGAGGGATTGTCTAAATTATGCTGAGAGACCCTTTCCAGATGACTCTACATCTGGAAGCAATCAAAGCCAACCATCAAGACAGTGAGGCATGGCGCGCACACAGCACAATCCTGTTGCGACAGCATGCTGGCATACATGAGCAAGGCTGCGTCTGCCTGGCTGCCCTGAGTCGGCATGGACCAACCAACCTGCCCAGCAAAATCTCTTCTTGCTGGGAAGCTCCGTCCCGAAGCCAGCACAGTGCACAGGTAGGAAGAGAAGAATGACAAGGACTCCTACGTGCAGATGGCACCTGATCGTTCCATGACAGGACCTGGCACACTCGTGCATCATAGCTCACCTGCACTGCCCGCTGTCCCTGTCACACTCAGAGACGGCCGCCTCAATGGTGCCCTTCCTGGAGCAGTTGCAGACGTCACAGCCAGCCACAGGGTGAAAGTTGAAGGAATTCATCTCACAGACCTCACACTGAGGCCTGACTGTGTGGGGTGGGCAGAGACACTTCCCTGTCACCTCTTCACAAAGGCGTCTGCCACAATTACAAGCTGCCAAGGCATAAAGAGACACTGGGTGAGAGAGTTGGACTGCACAAACCATGGGGACTTCCATAAGTTCCCAAGACGTCTGGGGAATTGTTTTTCTTTCCCTTGCCATTGCCCATGGTGATCTGAACTGCTCATAGCAAGTGAGAGACAGCTGGGGTAACTGCCTCCAGGTTACACACGCCATGAACCAACCAGGCTGCTACCTCCCCGCTCCCGATCTATCCTGATCATCAGAAGGCTCTAGAAGGCATGAAGTAGTGACTGTTCAAGACATTCTGAAGCAGCCCCCACCTTCCAGAGCTCTCGGGTCCAGGGTCAGCACATTGTGCAGGAGTGAGATTGTTTTTGTTTATTCAAAGACTGGTCCCTTTGCGGTGCTCTGTCTGCACACCTGTGTCACTCACTGCCATTTACATCATGGGCAAACCCAGGGTATCAGGTCACAGGGTGATTCTTAAGTAAAAAATGCAAGGGTTTCTAAGTTAGTGAGTAATACGTCCTATCTAAACTGAGGCTTCATGGGGCCACACAACCTGGAAGTGCTTCTGCTAGGAATGAGCTGCTCACATGCAACACATATACACTCACCTTTATGTTTATGTTTATATTTATATTCATAGCCTAGAGCCTGGCTGCTCAGAGTATAGACATATACATGAGATAGCCTGGGCATTTATTAGAAGGGCAGAGTTTTAGGCCCAGACTAGATCTCTTGAATCAGAACCTTACCGTAAGCCCCCAAGGGTGCATCTAAAAATCAGTGGTGTTTGAGAAGTCGTGCCGTGCACAAGCATCGTGCCCTGGGGACAGGAGGAGGCTTCAGAAACTCAGCAGTGCTCACTTACGCTTGCAGTATGGGAATCCATAGTAGCCTGTCGCACAGCGGCTGCACTGCCTCCCGATGACATTGGGCCGGCAAGGGCACTGCCCACCCTCAGGACTACAGTGGTGGCCGGCAGTCCCAGCAGGGTCGCACTCACAGGGTATGGCACCGTTATGGTAAAAGGCTACCAGGGACCTTGCAGAATTCTTACAGAATCCAGAGGCTGCCTGGGGACTGTGGGAACAAAACAACTCATGGTGATTATGTGGGGTGTGTCCATCCCCAGCTTCCCTTTTCTACTAGTTCCACCTGGTAGCATCTTTTGGGGTAACACTGATCACTAAGCTTTAGAAGAAGTGAAAAATAACCCCATTGTAAATTCAGCCAGTGACAGCCACCCTTCCCCCAACATCTGCCCCGGGAGAGGATATCGCAGGAGTGGCTAGTGGGAACTTGGGTGATGGAAGAGCTACAGGATAAACTGTGTAGTGTATGAGTTACAGCTTGTGGGAAGACAGTGAGGACAAGACGGGATGTTATCTCAACCTCATGACTGCCTGACCAATTGGGTCCTAGTCTGTTTCACAGATAAGGCAGCTGAGGTGCCGTAGCTGTTGGGTGGCATTCCTGAGGATGAGGAGCAAGGCGTGAACAAAAAGTCATTTATCCCACAGTGGCTTGGCTCTGGGGCCCTGGCTTTTGCTGTCACTGTACAAGAAGAGTTGGTCTGTCTTCAGGGCTTCTGCAGCTCCTGGCTGATTGCAGAAGCATCTAAGGCCCTGGGTTCCACAGCAGAGCTTGCATTGGGCTTAGCATGCTCTTAGCACTCAGGGATAAGAGAAGACAGGGCACAGAAGGGACAGTCCCCACTAGAGAGGTGAGTGGAAATCTGGGCTATGTCCTTGTCAGTGGAAGACACTCTGTGTGGCATCTTTAAGACATGCATCAGAAAGAGCAAAGGGCAAGAGAGTCTCCTAACTGGTCGCTAATCCCAAGGTGAGCGCAGACCTCTGCTCGTTCTGGGTTGAGTGTGGTCACCTTGTCCAGATGGTACATGGTAAGGTCTCTTATAGAGTGGCAGGCACAGAGGAAGGACATCATCTTCCTGAGACTGCAGACTGCTACATCCCTAGCTGGTGAGAGGAGGGTAGACTCCAGGCCAGTCTCTCTCCAGACCTCACTCTGGCTGGGAATGTGAGCACAGCCCATGCATGCCAGAGCCAGAGCCCTCCAACAAAATGACACTTACTCAATATAAAAGCTGTCTCCTCCACAACTGCTGATGAACTCGGAGGACTTGTCCACTGTTGTTTTGTGAAGAATTTGGTAGTCGTAATTCTCTGCAGGTACCACTAGAACCCGGACCTAAGAGGAAGCCATCGGCCTGTGTTTAGATTTACAGCAGGCATGCTTGTGACCAGCCAATCAGAAGAGAGAACCACATCCTTTCCTGTTTATTCAAACGCCAAGAAGATGGGACTTATGAAGGAACTGTAGCCGCAAACCCGAGGAAGGCTAAAGGAGGCGGGGCTAAAGGCTAGACTGGCATCGCATCACTAGGAAACAGTGAGCACAGTTGGCTCTTGGAGCGCCTGCTTCAAGGAATAAGGAAGAGCAGTGTCAAGCAGCAGTTGATTCAAGGTACCTTGAGCATGGCCTGTTAGGGGTGACTGGGTCTCTGGTTCTTCAGGGATCATTGCTTTGTTTTGTTTGTTTGTTTGTTTGTTTCCCCTTCGAGACAGCATTCCTCTATGTAGCCCTGGCTGTCCTGGAACTTACTCTGTAGACCAAGCTGGCCTTGAACTCAGAAATCTGCCTGCCTCTGCCTCCCAAGGGCTGGGATTAAAGGCGTGCGCCACCACTGCCTGGCCACTTTGTATTTTTAGAGGTAAGCAAACTGAAGCTGCAGAGCCAGCAGGGAATCTAATGTCATAGCTTGCCTCTGAAGCTTATTTAGTACTTGTGCTTTAAATGAGAATGATATTTGAACACATGATCACTGGTGGGTAGCACTAGTTGGGAAGGATTAGGAGGTGTGGCCTTATGGGAGGATGTATATCATTGAAAATAGGCTTTGAGAGCCCAGCTTGTGTGCACACTCCCCCACTCCATCTTCCTGTTTCCTGATTATGGTTTATGATGTAAGCTTTCAGCTCCAGCCACCATCCCTGCTGGCTCCCTCCATGATGGGTGCTTATCCTGTGGAAACCAGAAGCCCAAATAAACCCTTCCTTCTATACATTACCCTAGTCATAGTGTATTCATCATAGCAACAGATAAGTAATGCAGTATATCATACTGAATAAAGGTGGCACGATCCAGTGCCACACTGTATGTGTCAAGCTATGACACCCGCAAACCCTGTAGGAAGAGGTCATGCCTTTGACAACTGCTTACCAGCTTGTAGCTCTCCTGTGACCCACAAACATCTGCCGGGCACCATGTGTCAGGTGGTGTTCTAGGCACACAGGTATAAAATGAATACCTTATGCTCTGGAATGATAGCATCCTCAGAGAGAGGAGGAGTCATAAGCACAGCACTGGAGGACCACAGAGCAAAATCCAGTAAATTCTTGCTGGTTCTCTAGACATCCTTAAGGAACCAGTGAACAAACTCTAAGCCAAGCTCACTGGTCAACAGAATTTGACAAAAGGTAGCATTAGATTCTAGAAAAGAGCACAAGAAAACCTGTTGGCATTGCCAAAAATGGCATATCTATGAGCTTTTGAATGATGATTGCAGTCAGAGAAAGGAAGAGGGACGCATGGACAGCAGGAGACATGGATGGACAATGACTTAGCAGCAGTTAGGAAGGGCCATGGATTTGAGAGCAAAGTACATGAACAGGAATGAGGCAGATGGACCAGGGAGAGGCAGAAAAAAAACAGAACAAGGCACCTGGACCACAGTGAAACAAGTTCAATACAATAAGCAGCATGAGGGACCCCAGAAGCAGGTCAGGCAGAGTAAGGGGAACTCCTGGAGTTCAGGCAAGATCCAGGGTGAATTCAGAGGCATGGCTGCTGCTCCCACAAATCAGAGAACAGCCTTAAGGGGCATGGATGCTGTCCATGGATAAATGACACAGAGGTCTCAGAGTGTAACCTGGGGTACAGCTCATATAGACACTGAGTTAAGGAAAATCACGAATGGGGCACAGGAGAGAGTGACAGAAAGCAGTGAGGACAGTAAAAGCTTCAGAGAGGGACCAATAGGGGCAAGAAGTAAGCAGAGGCTAGGGATGGGCGGGCACTTACACTAGTGTCCCTATCCTCCTGGCTTTGATTGTCATATGGTTTAATCTTTATGGGTTTGTAAAGAACAAAAACTTCCCTGCAAACCAACTTTTCCATAAATAGGGTTAATTCCTTAAAGAAAGTATTGCCAGGAGCCTAACCCACAATGGCTGACCAAGGAGCAACTGAAGGTCAAGCAGAACTCACCAATGTTAAGGACTTTCCATCTGGAATCTTCACTGTCACAGCTACCTCTGCTTCAGAGATGTCAAACTCCACTTGGCCATCAGAGATCACCTGGTCCCGGCAGCCAAGTAAGTGGGGACAGAAGGAGGCAAGGAAGGAACCTGGGGAGGGAGAGGCGCTGTCACACAGTTGCATGGATGGTATGGCTCATGCCCTGGATGGAGCCTGCTCATGGTTGCTCACCTGACCACTGTCTTCCTCCATTCACAATCACCTCAGTGGGAAACCCTGGGTGCTCTGCTTGATAAAAATGGATGACAAAGACGTGTCGGCCCAGGTGTGGTATGAGTCCTTTCAGGGTCACTTGACTCTAGGAAGGAAAAAGAGGGGAGAAGAAAAAAACCCCAAACTGAAAAGCATTGAATAATTAGGACATGGGATGTTGCTATAGTTGGTTCCACCAAAGCTCACTGTTGGCCCCAGGCTGCATTCAGTACCTCAGCACCATCAGCCACATTATCACCACCATCAAATGTGACATGCATCATACCCTCCAAAAGGTCCCCACGGTCACAGCACTGTCACCTGTCCCTCCGTCCATCTCTCTCAGTCTCTCTCTCTGTGTCTCTCTTTCTGTATCTCTCTCTGTCTCTCTCTTTCTCTCTGTCTCTCTCTTTCTTTCACAGAAGTAGTCTTTCACTCCCACTGTCCAATAAATTTCTTGCATGAGATTTGTTGCATGGTATGATCTTTTCAGCATATTTTTGCTGTGACCCACCAAAGCACTGTGCTACATAAACTCCAACATTGATGTCTGTGACTTGATAGGATATCCTGGTGCCTGCACGCTCTCAACTTGGGGGTCTGAGTGAGAGGTCCAAAAACCTACTTAGTAATGACATTTTTTCTGTTTCCCAGGAAAATGAACAAGGTTCCTTAAGGGAGCCACAAACAATGGGTCATTAATCAATAACAGTCCTGACATTGGGCCAAAAAGGAGGGTAAGCCATACTTTGTGAATTGCTTGCCTCCTCCTAGGAACTGCCTGCTAAAGTCCCTCAGCTTCTTGGAACCCTCTAGGTGTTCTCCCTCCCTCCCTCCCTCCCTCCCTCTCTCTCCCTCCCTCCCTCCCTCCAAGGATTCAAATATATATACACTTTTATTTTTTAACAACAGCTTGGCCCTCAGTACAGCTCAATGGTAAAAATTGGGACACTTGATTTCCAAGTTTTCTCAGATTGTAACAACTTTTGCCACCACAGGAACAAATGATCTCAAAGTCTCTTATCTCTAAGGTTCTACTTTCCACTCTTAAAAACCATTTGTTTTTATAGTTTCTGTGGTTTGCTTTCAGAAAAATCTTGTGGGCTTATGCTATAAACTCTGTCATGATGTGTAAATTCATTGGGTATGGTTTAAAATTTATAGTCTGTAACAAAAGTTGACTTTATACTTTTAACAAAGATTTATAAATAATAATCTATATAAAAGTCTTATACTTAACAATCTATATATAGGTACAACTCTAGTTTAGTGAGAGAGAGAGAGAGAGAGAGAGAGAGAGAGAGAGAGAGAGAGAGAATGAGTTAATTCCAACTATATGAGTCGATTTCTATATGGCAATGAAATTTAAAGGATATAAAGATCTGTTTCAGGTTAAGGAAAGCTGACTTAGAGATTTACACCCTAACACTTATGTCTTTGCTAACTGTTTCAACACTAAGATGCTAGAAAATTAAGATAAGTAACAATATATGCTTGATAAAAAAGGTATACTGTGGAGAGCTCTTGGGGTCACTTCTAGAAAGTTGGCAGGAGTTTGACATTGGGCCAGGGCACTGAATGAAGTAAGCCAAGGCAGGAATTTGACTTAGGACGAGGACAGGGAAGTAGGCTCAGATGTCTTGGTCATCCTGATAAGCCCTAGAAACAGTGATCATGGGACTTTGTTTATTGCCTTGTTTATTCCTTGACTCTTTGTGTTTATTGTCTTGTTTGATCCTTAACCTGGGACTGACCTTATTATTTGCATGCACATAAAATGGTATAAAAGCAGACCCGCCTCAGCCTCAGAACAGGTTTCATGGACACTTTTTACCATTCCTTCATGTAAAGACCTCACGTCACAGTGCCTGCTCTCAGTGGTCAACCTTCTGGCTACCATAGTAACTGACTGGATAGAAAAAAGGCATAAACTTTAGGTAAGGTCTGAGGATGTGAAAGCTTAAGTCGTGGGGATCTAAGAAAATGTTTTAGGGTCTAAGAAGACATTTTAAGATGGCTAAAAGATATAAGAAAGTGATTTAAGGTATAAAAACATGAAAAATGTTCTAGGTATCTTTTCCTCTCTATGCTATTATTATACTAAGACTTCAAAAATTCAGAGTTATAACATTAATGCCAGTGGCGTTCTGATAAGCTATTAATCTAGCTGTGGTAAGCACAGAGTAGTATTACCATAATCACAGGCTCAAGATTTTAAACTTCCTTGTCTTCTAAATAGAGACTTAAAGTGCTTCCCATTGTGCTAACAACATCTGTCCCATCTATATACACACGGTCTTCTGGATAGAGGAAAGAGTGTTCATGCTTTTAACCCAAAATCATTTTGGGTCCCCAGATTTCTACTATGGATCCAAAGGCAGGAGTCTACTGCCTTTGCTGCAATGTGCAAAATGCACTGAAAAGTACAGGCTACAAACAGTGATGGTGCTAACATATCTAAAATATCTCTTTTTGTAAACTTAAAACTGTCTAGTAAGCTTCAAGGAATCAACTTGAATTTGTCTCTCAATGGGTCAAATGGACTCCAGATAATTCTACTCTGTTTATCCCTGAGGGTGGGGTCTCCCCACGACCACGCCCCTTTCCCTGGTCTGAGGACACCCCTCCCTCAATGACCAGGACCATGGGCCTAAAAGTTTCAAATGTACACCTAAGAATAAATTCCCTCCTAACTCTATCTTCTGCCCCTAATATATATCTGCCATCAACCTGCCAGCTCTTAGTTTTCCCTCAAAATCTGCATCCTGAATAGCTTCAAACTGGCTAGCCCCAGGTTGACCACTCTCCCAAACTGCTCCAACTGCTGCCTACATGTCCCTAGCCCCAGTCAGTCCTGCAAAGCTGTGACAGAGAGTGAAATGGCTGCCTCTTCAGGACTCGGCTGGCATCCCACTTTTCTTGGGTCCCCAAAGATGTTGATGACCCCAGACAGAAGGAAGTAGTCTAAAGATCACAGATGCCTCCTTCCTGCTTCAACATCACCCCCCAATGTCCTCTCCTGTTATAATAAACAAAAGGGAGGCATGTTAGCCCTGGCCTGCCTTCAGTGACTCAGCACCAGGGGTTATGTCATCACCAGCTGCTAAATATGCTATGCATACCCTTTAAAAGGTCCCAGCCACCATGGCTCACTCTGTCTCCAGATCTCTCTCTCTTCCTCTCTCTCTCTTTCTCTTTCTCTCTCTCTCTCTCTCTCTCTCTCTCTCTCTCTCTCTCTCTCTCTCTCTCTGCGCGCGTGTGTGTGTGCGCGCTCCTTGTCTCTCACTCTTTGCCTCTCTCTGTGTCTGTCTGTCTCTATGGGTGTCTCTGTCTCTCGTTCAGAAACAGCCTTTCATTCTCTCCCAATTAATCTCTTGGTGTTGACGGGCAGGGCTTAATGGAAGCAGTTATATTATGAGCCAGAGCCTTCATAAACAGATTACAAATCTTGCAGGAGTGAATTCTTCCTTCCCAGGGTGGGGTCAGTTACTAGGGAGTGGGTTGTTAGGAAGCCTCAGATGCCTTTGCCCCTCTTCTCTTGAACAAGTGACCAATTGGTACTGCAACACAAACTCCTACCATGTGGCACCTTCACCATTGCTATGATATGCAGAGAGGCCCTTGCTAGAGATGGCTACCTGGTCTTCTATTTTCCAGCATCCAGAACCAGGATCTAAGTAAACATCTTCTCTTTATAAATTACCCAGCCTCTGGTTTCCTCCCCAATGCAGCTGCAGGCTGAGCCTGCCCCCCTCCCTGCTGCCCTGACTTATAGCCAGATTCTCCTCAGGGCCTTCCTGACTGCTAGTGTGCAGCTAGGTCCCATGCTGCAGGACTTACACACCAAAGACTCTAAGAGAGTCTAAGACCATACCTCCACCCCCTACCCCCGGCTCTTTTTTACCCTTTAAGGCTTTATCATGCTGACCATGGTGTGCTGTTAACTTAAGGGTCTGCCCTCTTCCCTTCTGGACCCCCAGCTATGCTATCCAGGATGGCCATCTCTCCTGAGGAAGGTCTTCCTCCAGGCTGCAGGCTTGCTCTCCCATCTCAAGCTAGGAGGCTGGAGCTGTCCTAATAAAACTCCTCTGCTGTTGCAGTCACCCAGCTGCCTTCTCAGGAACCTTTTTATTTATAGCAGTTACCACACTGTTTACCTCACACCTGGGCGAGCTAGTAAGGAAACCCAGAGTCTACACCCTTGGTGTGGGTGGAAAGTTCAGGCCACACAAGCTCCAGCCCCGGGGAAGGGAGCCTCATTCTGGGCTGCACCCTTCTCCCACTCTGCCCTCCCCCAGAGCAATAGAATCCGGAGCTACACTCTGTCTCCTGAGTGACTATGCCCTTCTCTTTTAACTCAAAAACTGCAGAAACCATAGCACTGAACAGCTGGGAAAGTCTATCATCTTTCAGACAATTTGTCACACTTATTTGTATACTGGGGTGGGGGCCATGAGTACCATGGAATGCATGTGGAGGTCAGAGGACAACTTTGGGGGATCTGTTTCCTCCTTTTCGAACACCCCAGGACCATCATCATCAGCCATCAGAATGTTCAGCAAGTGGGTTTTTTTCCATTTGGGGTTTTTTTGTAACCTTGGTCTTGAAGGTTTAAAAAAATTCTATCCATCTTTTGATGGAGAACTGCAAATTGGAAAACCAACTTTTTAACATAGACAAAGCCAGGGCTTCATTTCAGTTTTCCTCAGTTGTCCTCAACTCCGAGATCTCCTACGGGAATGTCTGGTCCCAAGAAATCCCCTTTCCTAAAGTCTGGAATTTAGATAAAAGCCAATGTTCTCTGGGGGCCATGAAAAATTTCAGAGTGGCCATGTGGAAGGAGACAGGGAGGGTGAGAGTAGTCACAGTCAGAACTACCCAGGCTCCTACTCTGCTCAGTGACCCACAGCCAAGAGTGCAAGTTCCCAAATTGGGGGTGGGGGGAGGAGAGACAGTGGGTAAAAAACACAGATGACTAGTCCCATTCCATAGCCTGGTATGAAGAAGATTTGGGGCAGGGCCTGAAAATGCACATCCCAAGCAAGTCCCAGGGGGATATGGGTGCTGCCCACTGGGGGGGGGGTATCACACTCTTACATTAGGGTGCATTCCTACCTGTGGTGCCTTCAGAGTAACTCCATCTGCAGGAGAGGAAGGCTCATGAGGTAGGGCAGAGAAAAGGCCCCTACTTGTAGCATCCAAAATTGAGGCTGTTGGAGGAGTTTCATGGGCCAGGGAGACACAGGAAGCACTGAAAAACGGAACATTTTAAAATATGATTATATCCTCATAACAAAAACAAAACCCTGCATAGTATCCATGGGCAAAGAAACATTGAACACACATCACGTGTCAAAGGAATCCCACCAAGGAACCGGAGGAGCCTAGAGATTGTCATACAACAGTACCAGTACAGACTGCTGGGCAAGCACACTCCAGGTACCTGTTCAACTCAGCTACTTAAGACAGAAAGAAAGTCTTTAATGTAAGGCAGGCAAAATAGAAAACTATTCACACTTTCTTCCCAAAAATATTAATTAATAAAATGATATCAATGTAAAAAAAATGATTCCTCCCTCTGTTCAAATGCTGATGTGAGAGGAGAGAAACAAATGTGTGGCCTTTCTTTGTTTCACAACTAAAATGGCAGCGTGCTGGGGTTCCACCATCCTGACCATGCAGTGTGCTGGGACTCCACAGCCCTGACCATGCAGTGTGCTGGGGTTCCACAGCCCTGACCATGCAGTGTGCTGGGGTTCCACAGCCCTAAAAGTTTTCACGAATGAACCTTTTAATTATTTTTGGAGCTACAGCAAAACAATACCCCTAGAAGCCCCAAATAAGCCCTAATTAGCTAGTGCTGATACCATAGCTCCAAGGTGGATCATTATTTTTGTGGTTTTTCAAATGGAGAGCCTAGACACAATGATTAAAGGATTGGAATAAAGTGAGCTGTCAGGGCAGAACTTGGCAGACCTGCCCTCAAGGACCAAGCATAACCATGTCCCTGGCTGTGTTTGTGTCTGTGTCATAATATATATTACAGAAGTATGGAAAGCTGACAGCTAGGAAGAGTTACCTAGCTGGGTAACTCTTCTTTTCCTTAAAATTAAAAAAAACATGACTTGAGTGTATATGCATCTGTGCACATGAGTGCGTGTATACATGTCTGTAAAGGTTTGAATGTTTGTATGTATGAGCAGAAGCAAGAAGAGGATGCAAGGTGTCCTTTTCTATCTTGTCTGTGTTTGAGGCAGGGTCTCCCCCTGACTTGGGGGCTTATGCCTTTTTGGGTGGGCTGGAAGCCAGCAAGCCCTAGCAATCCTCCTGTTGATGCACACCTCAGAGCTGGGTTTGCAGATGTGTGCAGGATGCCCATTCCAGCTAGTTACATGGATGTACATCTCCGGTTGCCATGGTTGCACAGCCAGCTCTCTTCACTGCTGAGCCAACTCTCCAGCCTGTGGCTCTTCTATTTTTACTATCCCATATTAAACACCAGTGTCTTGCCTTACGTTGCAGTTAAGCAGATGTTGAATACCCCAAATCCCAAACCACACGTGCTCCAAAATCTGAAACTGTAGGGGAATGGGGACTGTGGAACCCCAGCACACTGCATGGTCAGGACTGTGGAACCCCAGCACACTGCATGGTCAGGACTGTGGAACCCCAGCATACTGTGCTGTACATGGTCAGGACTATAGAACCCCAGCACACTACACAGTCAGGACGGTGGAACCCCAGCACACTGTGCATGGTTAGGCTGTGGAACCCCAGCACACTACACAGTCAGGACGGTGGAACCCCAGCACACTACATGGTCAGGGCTGTGGAACCCCAACACACTGCATGGTCAGGGCTGTGGAACCCCAACACACTGCATGGTTAGGACTGTGGAACCCCAGCACACTACATGGTCAGGGCTGTGGAACCCCAGCACACTGCATGGCCAGGGCTGTGGAACCCCAGCACACTGCATGGTTAGGCTGTGGAACCCCAACACACTGCATGGTTAGGACTGTGGAACCCCAGCACACTACATGGCCAGGGCTGTGGAACCCCAGCACACTGCATGGCCAGGGCTGTGGAACCCCAGCACACTGCATGGTTAGAACTGTGGAATCCCAGTACACTGTGCATGGTTGGGACTGTGGAACCCCAGCACCAAGTAGAAAATTCCACTGGTGACCTCGTGTGATCGATCATAATCCAAAAAGAAGCATACCAGATGTAATGTATAAATTATCTATACGTGATACTTTAAAAAAGCTGCATGTGATATATAATCCATTTCATGTTCAGACTTGGGTCTTATCCCCAAGATATCTTATTATATATTTACAAATGCTCTCAAATTCAAAACAGTTAAGTTTCCAAACATTTCAGAGAAGAGATCCCCAAACTGCATAAAGTTTTAGCCTTATGTATATGATGGCAGTATTGTTCAGAGTATTGATAAGGAAGAAGAGAGGGAAACATTACCTTGGATTAGCATGCTGCCTGTAGCTGGCAATGCAGTGGACTTGAGGTCTCAAATATTCAGTTGAGAATTCTTCAGCTGGTATAATACAAATGTGATACTGTCAAGAAAATAAGTAAAAACACACAACAATTATTGGTAAAACTAATGGCCGTTCCAAACTCTTTTTTAAAAAGTGAAAAACTCATCCAGAAAATTTATATTACATAAAAGGAATAAAACTGCAGGGTGGCAAACATGTAGAACCTCCACGGGCAGCAAACCCCTTTCCTTATTGTACAGGATCGCTGACTACATTATTGTTGGAATATTTTCCCAAACAAAGAACAGAGTCAGAGGAGCCTGTTCAGTGGGTTTCGGTGCCTTTTTTCCTCTGTGACATGGGGCTACTACTGCTCAAGGCTGGTATCTGAAATGCTTCAGGAGGAAGAGCCTGGGTTCAAAGACGTGGCGTCATCTGGAGAAGCACCCTTCTTAGTAAAGGATGGCTCAGACCTCGGCCCACACCAACCCTGAAGGATTTGTTCTACAGCTAGCTTTGGGGCCACTGAAGAAACTCAGCCATTAAAGTGTCTTTTATTGCATTTGAAGTCAAACTATGTAATCAGCTTGGTGACAAAGTGGATTTGTAGTAACAAAAACAAAAATGTATGGACCATCACTGGGACTCCAGGCATCTATAGGACAGAGGTGGACAATATTCCTACTCCATGGAGCCTCCATCCTAGTTAGCCTGACTTTCAGTGACCTTGGGATATTTGTCAAAGGGCAAATCCACACTTAAACTGAGTCCCAGGATAATTTCCAAAAATGAAGAGGTTAGATTTGTGAAGGAAAACCATTATTTCATAGCAATCATTTTTAAAGTTTTATTTCAAACTATTACTTAAGTTTGAAGTGTTTTACTTACTCCTGTTAGGTTAGGCACAATATTTAAAGCACACTCCCCCTGGCATTCCCCAGAGTTTGATGCATGCTTACTGCCAGCAGTAACAGGATGCTGTGTCACACTTAGGCAATCTTAAGTCCCCTGAGATAGTTATGTAAATCTTAACAATCCCTTCCTAGGCAGATCCCACTGCTCTTAGTAGTCAAGCTCCACTGTCACATGGGTAGGTATGAATGCCATTTATCTGTCACAGTTGGCATTTAAATTTTAAGAATATATACCTAATGAGTTGGGAAAACCCATATTGAAATATAGAGTACTGTTATATAACCAGTTATAAAGTTTAAATAAAGCACTCCAAGAACTATATAGAATAGTAAAATGGACAGAAATTAAATTATGTTCAGTGTCAATTCTGTACCTAGACATAATAACAATAAAGTAGAAAATATAATGGTAAAAGGCACTTCATTTACAATAGTGATAAATGAAAGTTAATAAAATATCTTTTTTTTTTTGGTAGGATGCCTTCATATTTGATGGCTGAACTTTATGAGGTGACATGAAGGAGGCTCAGGATGAGAACTGTCAAAGTTGAATTTATAGATACAATGCAATTGCAGCCCAAATTTTGAAAAGCTTTTGAGAAATACAGATGACAGAAGAAGGCTTTGAAAGTTCAGTGGGCTAGATGAAGGCATACCAAAAGGAAATGGGCCATGTGCGCCTTGAGCTGAATGTCTGCATCTGCCAACAGCTCATGTACAGCCGTGCGACTCAGGCTGTCAATCACCACACTCCTGCACGGGATGCTGCAAAGGGAACAGAGTTGTCTTAGCCTGACACTGGCGTCTCCCTTGCTGTGCACCTGGCTGCTGGTCTGCTTTCCCTCTTTATAACTGGGCGAACCAGAGTCGATTTTCCTGCATGAGAAGTCGAGGGGGTGCAGCCTACTATGGTTTGAATGATCCCCCAAATTCATTCTGGAATGTTCTCACCACTGTGATCTTTTAAAAGTGGCTAGAGAGTGGCGGTTCAATCTCTTAGAAGTTTACCAACGTTCATTGGACCATTCATAATTCAGATTGCCCAGCTATGACCATCCCATGCCCATCAGTAGGCACAGCTGGCTTTACTAACATGGGGGAAGGACAAGCCAGACTGACTGTCTGCAAGGCCAAGTCTGAGTCTGTTTTCTTCCTCAGTCCCTTCTAAGAACTTCTACCTCTGGTCCCCACCTTCCATTCCATCGAGTGAGAGACAAATTTGAAACCATTCTTAAAAAGTCAGAGTTTTGCCCCATGGAGTCTGGCTCTGGTGGGAAAGCATGCTTAAGCTTAGGAAGCAGGCTGATGCCATTTCCCCTGGATACATATGAACTGGAGCGGGAAGTGGATGAAGACAACATGGCCATCCCTAATGCACACCTGACGTCATTGAGTCAAGGAGATTTAGGTACTGACTAAAAGAAGATAAAATATGCAAAGAATCGAACACAGATTGGGTAGATATATAGGAACTTGGCAGTCAACACGCAAGTACAGCTGAAGCCGTCCTGGACTGAAGTGCTACCCTGGGATTCACTTGCGTTTAGTTTTATCATCATCCTTTTAAAAGTTCTTTCTAAGAAGCAGATGGCCATTGGTTTAGTCATTAAGGATCACCTCGCTGTGGCAAAAAGGGTTGATTTGTCTATCACTGCATTATTATTCTGAAAAGTAGTGTTCTAAATGATGTCACTATTTTGCTGAGAGGTTGTCTTTCTAACAAAGTGGTTAGAAATCATGTGAGACATGCAGGAGTATGGTCAAACATCAGCAGGAGACAGTGCAATGCCGAGCAGGCCTTTCACTTAACATAGGCCTTTATAGGGAATAATTCCTGTGTTTTAGATTCCCACGCTATAGTCAGTTCCCTTTCACTTGACCCCTGTGACAACTGAAGCATTAAAAAAAAAGGAAAGACCTTGGCCAAGTAAAAATATACAATGGGACTTTCCTGGGAGTGGCTTAGTATGAAGTAGGCAATCGTCTAATATGATGCTGTCCTAGAATTCTAATGACGGGTTTGCTAAACATGCTTAGTTGTTGTCATGTGCTAAAGATTCTAGAACATCACCCAATGTCCCCCAGTGCTAATCATAAAACCTGCATGGCGTCCTGTAAGGGCCCTTTCTTTCTTTGGCTTTGTAATCCTTCTGCCATGCCAGGGAGGATGGCGCATGGCTATAACCCTAGCAGCCTGGACGTTGAAGCAGGAAGATCATGGATTTAAAACCACACTGGGTTGCATAACAAGCCCCTATCTTCCCAAAATATAAACTATCCCCAACCTGGAGCTTTTCTGAGGTCATCTAGAGTCACCAGAATAACTATGAATATTCTTCTGTCCCCTAGCCAACTTCTCTTAGATTGTGAGAAATGAGAGTCAAGACTGTGAGCTGAAAGATGCAAGAAGTTTAAAAGTTGAAGTGGAAGGTGAGCTCAGATGGATAGAGGTTGAAGGCCTGTGGCCGACGCACCCAGGACTCCAGCACACAGGGCCTACCCATTGGGGCAAACACTTTACAGTGATACTGATGCCAACTGTACATGAAATTCATATTTTCAGATAGTGATAGATGGTTCTGAGAAACTACCCTAGGATCACTGTATGCCCTTAATGTTCATATACAGAGCTGAGGACACAGGCCTAGTGGGAAAGTGCTCCCATGCACTAGTGGGAGAGTGCTCAGCATGCACATGGCACTGGGTTTGATCCTCAACACCATACACAAATCCAAATATGACTCATTGTTTGTGATCTTTGTTCCAGTAACAAAGTCCTCAGAGATGGCTTTTTAGGATCGTTAGGAGCACAGCTAATTCAGCAGGCATTTGATCAGGCCCCACAACAGTGCCCATGGTACAATGCTAAAATCTACTCTTTGCACACCTTTTTAAAATTTTTCACATCCAGGAAGGTGGTCGGCTACTTCAAATTATCTTGTGTTTGATCAGAGCAACATAAAAGCCAGGTTAACAAAACGTTGAAGGCTGTGACTAAGAACTGGTGTGTTTACTGTAGCTTTCTTCTACCTGCTGTATCAAGGGCTACAACTTCTGGTGTCATTAATTTTACATTTTAGTCTCCTCTACAAATATCCTTTGTGCTGATTCTTTAATTAAAGAATGCTCTTGAACTATTATGCAAAGAAAATCATTTCTAGTAAGCCCTTGGCAATTAGCACTCTTGGGCAAAAAGTTCATTAGGGTGAATCTAAAAGTTTCTGCTATTGTTTTTTGCACACAGCAATCACCAATCACTAATTTGTTGGGTTCTAAAGGGGGGGGCGTGCAGGGAGAGGTGCACCTGTTACATAATTTCACAATGCTGCCACCCACAGAGAGGCTCCCAATACCAGGCTGGGGATAATGTTGGACCTTACAACTAGCTGCCTGCTAGTTTTCAAAGGCTGCGTCAAAAGTCCAGTGTACGAATCCCCCAAGTTCCAGGCAGACTTCCCTGGTGGAGGAATTTGGGGTTGTGGGGTGATTAGCTACCTGTACTTGCAGCTGTATATGTTCACCTGGCCTGCCAAGGCAGACCCTGAGCTCTTCAGATTCACGTCCACCACAAAAAGCTGCTCCACCTCCGTGGCATACTCCAGCAGGACCACGTAGTGGCCAACCTGTGGGACCCGCAGACGAAGCTGCAGTTCTACCTGCCAGAGAGGACAAGTAGACAGGTGGTCATCCAGACACGCAATGCGCTGGACATGTGTACAGACACAATGGTAAAAACAGAGGTGACACCTGGAGTGCTGTCACATGTCTGCAGAGTAAAACATGGTCCTCTTGAGAGAATGCAGAGGAAGAAATAGATGCTCCGTTAAAATCCTAAGTCCATAGAAATGTTGCATGACCATTTGTCTGGAACATCAGAGGGTGTTTTGCATTTTTATTTTCTAAGTCTCCCAATGCTATGTCTGAGGACTTCAGCTCCACGCAGGGGTCCTTCTACTGCTTGATTAAGGTAACAAAAATTCCCAAACTTGAAGCAAAAAGGGAGCACAACAGACAGCAAGGGAGTGGAACCTGCCTGGGGGCTTCTTACCTGTTACTTCAGGAGAGAAATGGCAAGCTATCCAAATACAATCACATAAAAGCAGCGCACACTCCCTTCTGTCCCAGAAGGATGGCGCTTGGCTTTTAGACTTTCAAGCCCCTTTCTATGGGCGATATACGTGCTTCCCCCTTTGACATTTAAGAAGAACTATAATGAGTCAGAAGTCAGGGGTACTTTAGGCTGTAACGACAGAGATCCTAGGGTGCACAGAGCTGGACATGTTCGCTCTCAGGTCCTTTCTGGGGAAGTGGGACTTGAGCTTTTGTTAATCATGAGGCAGGAGCTGTGGTCCCAACTCAAGCTGACATTAGCTGTGTGTTCTCGTATCTGTGTGTCCTGACATTAGCTGTGTGTCCTCATATCTGTGTGTCCTGACATTAGCTGTGTGTCCTCGTAGCTGTGTCCTGATCAGTTTTCCTTTCAATAGTTATGAGGGTTAAATGGATGTGCAGCAAGTCTTTTCGCAGTGACAAAATAATCTATGATCTGAGTTGTTCCCTGAACATGTGTGATTGTTGAGGCCCTGAGGTACATCTGAGAGATAAATTATACTTACGTTTAGTTAACATAAACTTATATGTTTCTCAGGGGCTGGTTCACCTCATTTGGACTTCCCTGTTGTCTTATAAATAACAACACATAAACAACACGTAGATATATGTTCTTTCTCACATGTTACATCTATGTACATGTGAGTATACACTTACACATATGTGTATGTGTGTGTGTATGTGCATATGCAGTATGGACAGAAAATGTGGTAAAGTTAATTATAGAATGAAGTAGAGCGAAGAATGTGCAGTTTTTCATTATATTTAATCGTGTTTACTTATATTGTTTTACTTGGTACAATCAAAAATCTAACAAAATAAAATGAAATGAAAAATCTACCTAAGAAGTAATCTTAGTACCTTTAAAATGTTAGGACATCATTTACAAAATGTGTATATGTTGTGGATAGCCCTGGGGCTAATTATACTTGATATTAATTCCATTCTCCTATGAGTGGCTATGAATAAGGAATGAGTCAGCATTCAGGTGATTTCCTGTAAACCTGCTTCCCACCTTAATTTGTAAAATAAGGGAGAGCTGATGATTGGGCAGATCAAAGAGAAGGTGGAGAGGAAGTTGGGAGAGAGAAGAAGGAGAAAATGGAAGAGGGAGAGGATGCAGAGGAGGAAGAGGAAGAAGAAAAGCTGAGCAGAAGCACATGGCCTGGAGAAACTGCAACTTCTAAGGGGTCTCATAGATGTGGAAGATGGTAGAGTAGTGGTAGATCTGCCCAATCTAGGCGCACAGCATGTACTCATATTAACTGTGTTGTGTTTTCATTGCTGGGGCATAATTAGGTTGGAGAGTTTTACGGCAACATATATATCTAAAGATTTCAGAAGAATTTGAGCCATAGATATTTTAACTTCACACACTTTACCCCCAAAGAAATATTTTCTTCAAAAGATCAAAATAGATAATATTAATGAAAGTAAAGAGTGGAAACGGGTGGGGGCTACCGTTCAGTGTCTTCATTCTGGAGTGTTATGATGTGTGTTCTCATTGTTGATAAAGTACACAGTGTGTTACCAATATACTCTTAGGTTGGCTGATGTGGCTCAGAGAACTCCAGGAGGAGACACAACGTCCCAGCATGTACCAACACGTCCTCCAAGCCTTAAGGCAGATGCCTCGGGTTGGAGCAGTTCCAGGTTCCAAGCTCCACAGATTCAGCTGCTACAAAGTGCTTAGCCCACAGGGCTTGTCAGGGAGGAACTGCTGTGTCCTTATAAGGTAACCAACAGAGCTACTGAAGACCTGTAAGACTGAGTCTTGTCCATCTTTAAAGAAAGAATTTGCTGGGAGTCAGGTAAACTAAACAGCCCTGTGATGGATGTACTATGGTTGTTGCTACATCTAAAGGTACTCAAAGAAAACCTCAACACAGCTCAGTGTGGAGGGTAACTCAGCCCCAGGTCAAATCAGAGAAGTTAGCACCTGTCGATCACTACCCCTGAGAAACACTTCTGGCTCTTGAGGATTTGAGAAGCAACCTTTGCTAAGCATTCAGAAGACACAAATGGAGAGGCAGCAACCGTTTTAACGGGAAGTAAAAGGTTGTCCCACCTCTCTCCCGCTGAGGTCCACCATGGCTGGGTGTGTGGGTGTGGGCTGCCTCATTGCCAAGGGTCTCAGCTCTCCATCCAGCAGGAAGTGTCTGGCCTCACAAGCCAGGGTACAGGAGAATGCAGTCAGTGGTAAATGCTGGTAAAGCAAACAGCTTCAAGGACAACAAAAGACAGTTGTTATCACATGAGCATGATATAGCTCCCTACAAGGACTCAGCGATCCCAGTCACTAGACGTCCTTTCAACAAAGTCTTAGGAAACGGACATCACAGGCATTGAGCAGTAAGTTCCCCACACCACAAAGGGAAGAAACAAAGGTCTGAGAACATGCATTCTTTTTTAAGCTCTTCCCTCATCAGATGCATGGCTTCGAGATGACTTTGGGGTATGTAGCAGCATCCCCACATGCACGAACTGTCATGCAGTGTGCTTGGGGATTCTTACTCAAATAAGGCTCAGAACAAACAAATCACAACGAACCTATCAATGGGCTTTCCTGTAACTGTTGGGATTGTAAGGCCCACCATCTGAGCCTTCATACTCAAGGCTCCTTCAGAGGTGTCTGATGGCATTGAGGCTGCACCCTCCTCCCCATACTAACTTGTCCTGGGGAGATCCTGTGTGGGCACATGGCTCTGTGACTGGCACTTGCAGGGTGAATGCTTCATAGTAGTCCCTGGGAAGCAGCACCAGGTAGTCCTAGCAAATGGAGACCACAGGAAGTGTTAGTCACATCCAGGGAAGTCCCTGGTGAACTTGAACTTCAGATCAACTTTTTTGTTCATTACCCTAGCACACCAGAACCCACAATGTACCTCCCCACCAGGTCTTACACACACACACACACACACACACACACACACACACACACACACACACACACACAAAGAGATCGGTGCCTCAGAGTATATATTTGTGATCTTCAGATCTACAGGAAATGTTACTATCTCTTCTGGGCCATTTAATAATCCTTCCCCCAGGTGACCAAAGGCAATGAATCAAATCATTACGATGCTCTGCCTTAGTCACTACAGAGCATCAGCGACTGACTATGGTGTGGCTTCGGCTCCAACCCTACTCATGGTGCATGGTGGGGAAAGTGAGGTTTTGTGATGTTGGTGGCTCAGACAGGAATGGCCCTGATGCCCTTCCTAGCAAATGAAGGAATGGCCATGTTCCACGAAACATGCCAATGAGGCCTGCAGTAAATGCAGCCAAGCATTCAGAAAAGAGCAGAGTCCCAGGATCTCAGACACAGATAGCCCAGTGACCTCAGGTCCTGTGATCCCACCACACGCATGCACAGGGAAGGAGGCTAAATGTTTGCCTCTGGTGGCGAACTCACGTGGCCCCTGAGGCATTTTCTCCTCAGAAAGAAATGTTTAGCGGGGAGGGGGCAGGGAGGGGTAGGAGATTGTGACTCAGGGGACCCAATGGCCTTCCTAGCTGGATGGGTTTGAATTGTTCTAGAAGCCATTTTCCTGAGCTCAGCCCATAATTGCTCATTACTCTGTGGTCCCAAAGACCAGTAAAGAAGGATAGACAGTATGTGCTCAGTGAAAAGTGAATCAGAATGGGGACATCAGCTACGTGTCACTACACATCTGTCTTAGTCAGGGTTTCTGTTCATTCAATAAAACACCATGACCAAAAAGCAACTTGGGAAGGAAAGGGTTTATTCAGCTTACACTTCCACATTGCTGTTCATCACCAAAGGAAGTCAGGACAGAAACTCAAACAAGGCAGGAAACTGGAGGAGGGATCTGATGCAAAAGTCATGGAGGAGTAATGTTTACTGCTTGCTTCCCCCAGGCTTGCTCAGTCTGCTTTCTTATAGAACTCAGGTCCACCAGCCTAGGTGTAGCACCATCCATGATGGGGTTAGCCCAGTCCCATCAATAACTAATTAAGAAAATCTCTTACAGCCAGCCAATCTTACAGAGGCACTTTCTCAGTTAAGGTTCCCTCCTGTTAGATAACTCTAGCTTGTGTGTCAAGTTGACATAAGAGTAGCCAGCATAGCATCTCCCCTCTTTCCATCTGTCTTGCTTTATACCATGATTGGCATTGATGCCATTTCCCTCTTCCCCACTTGTAACATCAGCAAAGCATGCTTTGCCTTGTTTCTTCAGATATGAAGTTTTTTGCCAAGAAGGTTCAAGGGCAAAAGGATGGCACTCAACTTCACGTTATTTTTGATGCTTGGGAAAGACACATAGGATAAGTTCTATTCCTGTTACTTGGGAAAAGCAATGGAGGCAGCGATGGAGGTAAGTGACTGGCCTAAGAAGGACCAGCTCTATGTTTCCTCCTAGAGCAGCACATGGCATCAAACTGGTGCCAAAGATGTCATCAAAGCTATAACAAGCCAGAGGTGTGTGTGGACAAAGAGGGGTTCCTCGGAGAAACTCCTCATGGCTCCTCTGGCTTTCCTTGAATGAGGAGTCCTTTGCCGGTCAGGTCTAAGACTCCTGACTCAGTGAGAGGTAAGAGGGTAGGAGGTGCTGGGTCAGCCCTGGCTCCTGGAGCCTGTTCCTTCCCTTCAGACATCCCCAAATCTCATTATTAATTCTTCTCATCATCTAGGGTCTGCTGATGCTACTCTGCATCGCTTGGGGAAGAGGAGCATCTAGGTGACTTTCAGTTTCATAACAGAAATATTAAACACAATTTGAAAGGCAGGGAAGGCCATGTGCTTATAAGAACTTTTCATCTTTTTCTAATGATCTTGAATTATAGTTTCTTTACATTTAGATAGGTATAAAGATTATTTTTGTCCAAGAGTGGTTGACTGAAAGGATATAAATTGTAATTTTTCAGTAAGTTTCTGTGTCATCATCATGTCCTCTGAGGACCAAAGTCACTATCATTTCCTTTGCAGTAAAAGGGAAACACATGTGATTTTGATGTGGGCCCCTGCATTACAAGATCTCCCTGTGGGCCCTGCACTGCAAAAGTCTATCTCAAGAACAGGACAGTTTGAAGACCTCAGTGCTTAGAACCCTGTCTTACCAGAAGGACTCCTTCCACCTGGATGCAAGCAATCCACGTCCCAGGTGTGATGGAGAATGGGCCTGCAAAGCCATTCCCAGGGACTGTGACAAAGGCTGGCTCTTTACTCGGGGGAAAGGTGATTTTTCTGCTTTGCAAAGCATCTATCAGAAATACAAGTAACACGTTAAGACATTTTTCCAGAAGCCAGTACTAACACTTTACCCAAATTAGCTTTTAATATTCAGTTTACAGATGGAAAAGCTTAAGGTAGCTTACTAAGCATGGTCTCTGGTTATATTTATTTATCTTACTTTTTAAAATGATATGTATGCATGTATAAAATAGATGACATTAGAGATGCAAGTTTGGAAGACACTCAGAGGCACATTCGCCACCATGTGGCCACAGCAGGCAAGTGGATAAGTGGGTGCGCCAGTATGATGAGCAAGTGTGTGGTGGGGAGATGGGAGAGGATGCAGAATGGTTTGTGCACTGTGAAGAAAGGAGGAACTGGAAACATGAGGCTGTTGAGAACAGCCTGCTGTGAGTAGCCTGTGCTGCCACCTGAGACCATGTCTGGGTCAGTGGTCCTGAAGGAACAGGCATCTTTATTGATGTCTGTGGCCTACCAAAGACCATGCAGATGTCCCTGGTCTAGGCTGCCACCTGGGATCATGTTGACATCCAATGGCTATGCAGAGCTGGCCCAGACCCTCACCCTAGCAGCACGGGAGAACTGGCCCCAAGGGCATAGGAGTGGGAGAGCCGTCCCTGCCTCTCATCAGCTGTAGCACTTGGAGAGTGGGCCTCACCTAGGCAGCCCAGTGGAGCTTGCCCTGGTAGTGTGGGTGAGGGAGAGCTGGCCCAGGCTCTAGCCAGGGCAGTGCTAGAGAGCTGGAGCTAGAGGCATAGGTGCAGGAAAGCCAGTAGACTGAGCATCTCAGCCACCACCCAGGCCCAGATCCAGGGCTTTGAGTTGGCCCATCCCAACATCTACCTCATCTATGAACTGCTGGAACATACAAAGGGTTGGTCCTGCAGATCAAAGCTGCAGGATCTCCATGACACATGGCAGCAACAAGATATCCTAGAGCAGTTCTGGTGAGGATCCAGTATTGATAGTGTAGCAGAAGCCAGAGGCCTTGAACCAGGCCAATGGCTCACTGCAATGAACATTTGCAAGGAAAGATGTCTGGGCAAAAGGGTGTACTGTGTGACATACTGTGACACCCCACAGCTTACTCAGAAAGATTTGCAAGGGTGGAGGATGAATATGGGGGGAGGTGAGAGGTGGGGGGCATTTGCAAGGGTGGAGGATGAATATGGGGGGAGGTGAGAAGTGGGGGGCATTTGCAAGGGTGGAGGATGAATATGGGGGAGGTGAGAGGTGGGGGGCATTTGCAAGGGTGAAGGATGAATATGGGGGGAGGTGAGAGGTAGGGGGCATTTGCAAGGGTGGAGGATGAATATGGGGGGAGGTGAGAGGTGGGGGGCATTTGCAAGGGTGGAGGATGAATATGGGGGGAGGTGAGAGGTGGGGGCATTTGCAAGGGTGGAGGATGAATATGGGGGGAGGTGAGAGGTGGGGGGCATTTGCAAGGGTGGAGGATGAATATGGGGGGAGGTGAGAGGGACTGGGATGCATGATTTTGAATTCACAAAGAATCAATTAAAAATAAACAACAAAACCAAAACTCATTAGAAGAGCTGGAGAGATGGGTCATGCGTTGAAAGTTATCACTGCTCTAGAAGACAGAAGTTCAGTTCCCAGCACCCACATACGACTGTCCACAACAGCCTATAACCCCAGCTCTAGGGGATCTGATCCATAGGTACCCACACACTGGTGTGCATACATGACACACACTTCTTAATAAAAAATAAAACCACCAGGAAATTAGTTAAAAATAGACATTGATAAGTTGTTACCAGTAGCTATATAATGGGGTTTCAGTTTTCAGGTTTATTAAATATTTAGGTATAGTAATATCTATATTGTATATGTTGAGTACCGTGTAGTACTAGTTGGCCTGGAATTCACTATAAACCATGTAGTCTCCAACCGGTTCTCCCTTGCCTTTTCCTTCAGTGCTGGGATGCTGCCACACATGGCCAACACTGTAATCTTAAGGAATGGACCTTCCAGATGTATGTATTCAGTATATTATATGGCTTGTTAACCTCCTTTATTTTTGTCTGTAGGAGATTGTCATTTTTTATCTTTATTCGTGAGCATACATTCACTTTGCAATTAGAAAAGACCCAGATTTCTGTTTGTTTGTTTCCAAGAGGTACTGCCTTTCCTTCCACCAACAAATGAACATCTGCTGCCTGGGTCCCAGGAGTCTTCTTAAGAGCAGATGTTTGCACCAAATCCTTGAATCACTCTCATTCTATAGACATTTACAACGGCCCGCTGAGTGCCAGGCGCAGGACTATTTGCAGCAAGGCAGTGCACAAGCAGGCATGGCCTGGCTCCCTGGGATGCTCCTAGACTTCCTATTCTCTGACCTGCATTGTAAAATTCTCTTCCAAAAATTTTTCTTTCTTGAAACCATTCGTAAATTAAGGGCAATATGCCAACAACCCCCAAATAACACCAAAAGGTGGTGCCCACATGTGAGCTATATAGGTCTGTTTTTAATCACTCAAGGACCCTAAGGGTTTCGGTATAGCCAACATTTGAGCATTGTTATGCTGATGGTAACTTAACAGCAAAAATTAAAGAAGCACAAAGTATGGAGAAAGCAATGGTAGGAAAGCCCGCAAGGGAGCTGTCCAATCAGATCTTCTTGTGGGCTTCATGTGAATGACAGACTTGGTAAAAACCAAAGTAATGTTCCATTCATCCTTTCTCAACTGCAAGGAGGCAAAGCCAGGTTTAGAGGTCCATGCCCCACCCATCCAGCATGGGAGGACGAGCTACTCTGGGTGATGTCCCGAGACTCTAGAGAGCAAAACCACAGCAACGGTAAGAAAAGAGGCTTGAGATGTACCTACCCGAATCTCCCTGCGATGAGTAAAGAGTGATTCGGCCGGATATGGCTTCCGTTCCAGGACTGATGTATCTCAGAACGATGCGGAACAAGGAGAGGCTGGACTGCCTCACAGACAATCTCACCCTTACTTCATTCTGAAAAGTACCCCAAAATAACATGCAGTGTAGAGGACACACACACTCACTCACTCACATGCATACATGCTCAATGAGTCCCCAGTTAGGTGGAAATAAACAGGGCTAAAAAGAAAGCAAAGCCACTGGGGCTGGAGAGATGGCTCGGCGGTTAAGAGCACTGACTGCTCTTCTAGAGGTCCTGAGTTCCATTCCCAACAACCACACGGTGGCTCACAAAACTGTAATGGGATCTAATGCCCTCTTCTGGTGTGTCTGAAGAGAGCAATGGTGTACTCACATATATTAAATAAATAAGTAAATAAATCTTTTAAAAAATTTAAAAAAGAAAGCAAAGCCACTTACAATTCTAGTGCTAAGGGAATGCACCCCTCAGCAGCTGGGGTTCTCTTCCAGCATTTTTTGTAACCAGGAAGACAGATTGGAATATTAGATGGGCTAGTTTCAGGGGGTCACAGCAACAGGGGGTTGTGGACAACCATGACTGATGGGGAAAGCCAAAAGCAGAAGATAGACAAGGAAAGGCAAGCATGTTGTCTCAGATCACCACTCAACAAAGAGGCCACTGAGCCCCACTTCACAGGCACGGCATCACATGGGGGAGCAAAGCTTAAGGACCCCAAAAGCATTCTAGATGCAGCTAAATATGCTTATTTTGTCTTAGGAAGTTTTATGTCAAGCTTTTATCCAAAAACAATGTTAGCTTTTGAAATAGAAGAGAGGTCTTGTGTGAATGCAAGTAAACTATCATTTATTCAGATTTATTTATTGTATGCTAATAAGCATTTCTCCTGCATGTATGTATGTGCATCAAGGTCAAAAGAGGGTGTGAAATCCATTGGACCTTGAGTTAAGGATTCTTGTGAGCCACCATGTGGGTGGTAGGAACCAGACCAAGGTCCTCTGCAAGATCAACAAGAGCTATTAACCTCCACGCCATCTCGCAGACACGAGGATAAGTTATTTTTATTCAGAACCACAAGCCATGTGTCCAGACCCAGCTATAGTCCAAGGGAGGCTCACAGTGTGGGAATTCCTGTCTTGGTTCACTCCAGCCTCTCCCAGCTATCTTGGTTTCAATGGAAAGGACTATGTGTTACAAGAGACGCAGAGACAACCAAGGCTGACTTCCAGAGGACCACTACCTCTGATGCAGAAGCTGTAAGTGATGTCTGTCCAGTAATTCCCACCAGCCCTAAGAATTTGATTGAATTCATTTTTCAATTTCAATATCAATTGGGAAATAAATGTGCAAGGATGAATTAAAAGAATAAAGGAAGTGGCCAAGCACAGGAGACCACAGGTCCTCTGACCCAAAGGCTTCCTCACAAAGACCATCATTCAAATTGGGTTAACCAAATATTCTGTCAAACTTCAAATGTCTGTGAGAACATCTACACTGGGCTCAGTGTCAGCCACTTATCAGGACTTGATGGGCCCCACCATAATCTTATGACTAATGAAGATCTCCACTATAGAACAGGGTTGGGGGCTGACTCAGTGAAAAGCTGGCAGAGAATGGGAGTTTGGTTCTCAGCATCAGAATGTGAGTTCTGTGGCTCACAACCTCTTGTAACTCCAGATCTGGAAGATCTCATACTGCCCTCTGCAGGTACCTGCACACTCCTGTGTCATACCTCCGAACATGCAGAGGCGGGCGGGCGGAACTCTATGAATTAAAGATCAGTCTGATCTGCATAGTGAGCACTAGGTTAGCCAGGGCTCCATAATATGACCCTGTCCCAGAAAGAAAAGGAAGAAACTGAATTGGTGTGTGTGGGAAGAAAGGGAGAAATGCCTTACAGTCATGTTTGGTAAAGCCAGTTTTGTTGGGGAGAATTTGGCCAGGCAAAACCATCATTAGGGTGAATGGGGGGCTCCAAGAGAGCTGTGGACTGGCCCCGACCCTCTATGACTCTATTAGTCTCTATCTACCACAGTCATCAGCTTGCTTCTCTCACGTCACTTACGGGACCAGCCTCAAAGAGAAGTTCTAAAGATTAAAAATTATTTAATGACTCTACACTTTTGGCTATAAATACTACATAAGTCCTATAGGTAGACAAATAATGTACATATCTCTTACTCTACTGTGAAGGCAAGATAGATGGGTGTAACAAAGAGAAGGGGAGGGAAGGAGATAGAAAAGCCATACAGTACCGAAGAGCATCTTTACTTTAGTCTCCACTCACAGAGGAACTCAGGATTTTAAAGCAGTTCCCCAAATCAGTAATGCCAAGCAGGAGAAGGTGATACGTGATGGGTGTTATGCGTTTATGAGGCTGGGGCAGCAGGACTGAGGGCTTAGACTAGCCTGAACTAGACTCTGTGGACCTCTGCCGGAGAAGGAGGATGCTGGCTAGTTTAGAAGCCTTCAAGTCAACTTGATTTTTGTTTTCCACAAATGCCATTAAAGAAAAAAAGGTTCTCTATGTTTTAGTATAGTTTAATATCATTTAAGAAATTTGATTCTATCTATGAAAAATCTCCAGAGACAAATACTATCTTTCTTCAGTTCCTTCATTTTCTGATTCAGTGGCCAAATTAAAGTAACCATGATATCCAAGTACATATTTATTAATTAAAATCTTGCCTTATCTTAAATTCTAAGCCTAGCTTCCAAGCCATCCCTGGTCAGTACTCTATAGAAAATGAACACTAGAATAGGTCCTGGGGGCAGTGTAGCTTTTAGACTGTGAGTGTGCTGTGGATACACACACACACACACACACACACACACACACACACACACACACACACACATATAGATGTGTGTGTGTATGTATATGTATATATATATCCTGCAATGAGCTGTGGCCCTCTCACTATATACCTGGACTGAGGTCATTGGAGCATATCCTCTCCAGCTAAACTCAGGGAATACCAGGGGATCAAATCCAAACCGCAGGTTTCTTCCATTAGGTCCAGTGCCATCTTCGACCTCATACTTCATGTGGTGCAAATCCGGGAAGTAGTAGTTATTTTCAGGCCTTTGTCAATCACAAGTAAAGGGACATGAGTAGTTAGGTTCATGGGTAACCTGAATGTCTTTTTTAATAGATGCTGCTGAAGGAACGCGGCCAACTCACTAAGCCTATTAAATGAGAACAGAGGAAGGTTATCCACTCTCTTGCTCTATATGATTGCTTTTATTCTGGGAAATGCTGGCACAGGGCACACCCAACACCCACCCATCCCAAGCACTAAATTCAGGAAGTCACTTAGCACAAGTCATGAGATCACCGACATACCCCGACTGTGTTCTAATGGCTGCCAGCAATTAATAAAATCTAATAGCTGCTCCCTCCCTCAGTCTTCCCACACACTCACACATTTTGTAAACATCAGTAATTATGTGACAGGCACTGTTGCTAAGCATCATGATATAGTACTGTATATAGTAAATATATATATATATATATGTATATATATAAAAACTTTTATTATGTGTTTATTTGTGTGCACGCATATGTGTACACATGTACATGGTTGAGCACTTGTGGAGGTAAGAGGACACCTTGCTAGGGTTAGTTCTCTCCTCCCACTGTGTAGGTTCTGAGGATTGAACTTGGTTGGTCAGGCTTGTCTGAGTCACTTATAGGTTAATGGATTTAAAGACATAAAGATCTGTCAGTTGGTAGGAATAAAAGCTACACCCCTGCACTGTGAGCACAGTGGGGGCAGCCACGCCCCTGCACTGTGAGCACAGTGGGGGCAGCCACACCCCTGCACTGTGAGCACAGTGAGTATAGCCACACCCCTGCACTGTGAGCACAGTGGGGGCAGCCACACCCCTGCACTGTGAGCACAAGGAGTATAGCCACACCCCTGCACTGTGAGCACAGTGGGGGCAGCCACACCCCTGCACTGTGAGCACAGTGGGGGCAGCCATACCCCTGCACTGTGAGCATAGTGAGGATAGCCACACCCCTGCACTGTGAGCACAGTGAGTATAGCCACACCCCTGCACCGTGAGCACAGTGGGGCAGCCACACCCCTGCACTGTGAGCACAGTGGGGGCAGCCACACCCCTGCACTGTGAGCATAGTGAGGATAGCCACACCCCTGCACTGTGAGCACAGTGGGGGCAGCCACACCCCTGCACTGTGAGCATAGTGAGGATAGCCACACCCCTGCACTGTGAGCACAGTGGGGGCAGCCACACCCCTGCACTGTGAGCATAGTGAGGATAGCCACACCCCTGCACTGTGAGCACAGTGGGGGCAGCCACACCCCTGCACTGTGAGCACAGTGAGTATAGCCACACCCCTGCACCGTGAGCACAGTGGGGCAGCCACACCCCTGCACTGTGAGCACAGTGGGGGCAGCCACACCCCTGCACTGTGAGCATAGTGAGGATAGCCACACCCCTGCACTGTGAGCACAGTGGGGGCAGCCACACCCCTGCACTGTGAGCATAGTGAGGATAGCCACACCCCTGCACTGTGAGCACAGTGGGGGCAGCCACACCCCTGCACTGTGAGCACCGTGAAGACTGCTTGGATTTCAGCACAAGATTTACAAAGGTCCACAGGAGCGTTTGTCTCCAGCGCCTCAGTGTTCATCCAAGAATCCATTCTAAAGAGTTACTGCAAACATGTTAAAACACCGACAATGTGAAAACAACATGACTGAGCCAAATCTATAAAGCAAACAAATTATAAAATACTTTGTAGGCATTAATATTTTGAGGACTTTTTAATGATATAAGAAATGCTTATGATACGTATTGTTAAATAAATTGGTTTTTAAAGTTTTCATAAAAGGCTAAATTTTCATTGTTAATAAAATCAAACCAATAATATTTTACAAGGTTTTCTTAGAGAGGAACAGTGCAGATTTTTCTTTGCCTTTTTATTTGTATGAGTTTATTGAAATTTCTAAGATGAATATTATGATCATAAAAATTAGAGAACACAGTGAATGCCTTCAAAACTTATAAGGAAATCTAAACAAGCTCAGATGCATGACTGAGCTAATGTTTGGGAAGACTTGGTCCTAACGATGCAGGTCTGCCCATCTGGAGAGAGAGGCTGAGTCCCACATTGATGGTTTATCACACTGTAGTGTGGTTTTCATGCACTATCACACCACAGGCCGTATTCTTGGTATTTCACAGTATTTCCTGTGTACTAAAATGTGAAACATCACTGTTTTCATCTGTTGGTGGGTAACTCAGTCCTATTGAGTTGTATTATTTTCTCCTGTGCTTCTCCATGTAGCTTCGACTGGAATGCCCAGCCACAAGGGCCAGTAGAGAGACCAAGGGACAGTCCCAGCCAGCAACACTCAGAGCTACATCAGAGGATGCCTTAATTAATCTGCTGATGAAGCAGGAGCAGAAGGTGCTCGAGATTTTGAGAACTTTACATTCCTTGGAGTTTTTGGCATATGACTAAAAAATCAAAGAGTTTAGATTTCAATTTCTTCCCCTTCCATGGAGGAAAACCTTACAGTAGGGTCATCACACCCAGAGTCACACGTCCTATATCCCTGCATGCCCCAGCCTCAGCCTTTCCTGCTTTTGTTCTTAGCTTCCTTCCCAGTTGCCTCTGTTTCAAGACTTTGCCTACCCACCTTATTCTAACTCACCTGACATCTCTACTCCCTCACCGAGGACACAAGCAAGAACTGAATGTCACTGCTCCCGAAGCCTGAGCAAGTGTGGGACACCCAGGAGAATGAAGCTGGCCTCTGTGTTTGGCCCCTCCTGGTAGAGAGGCTTCATCCTCCAGTGAGCATGCTGCAAACTGTTTGCACTTTATTTTTAATTTTATTATTATTATATATTTATTTATTTTGGTTTTTCAAGACAGGGTTTCTCTGTGTATCCCTGGCTGTCCTGGAACTCACTTTGTAGACCAGGCTGGCCTCGAACTCACAAATCCGCCTGCCTCTGCCTCCCGAGTGCTGGGATTAAAGGCGTGCGCCACCACTGCCCAACTGCACTTTATTTTTATAATGAGTTATTGGTTTAGTTTCTTCCAACTGTCCACTTTAGGCTGTGGACTTTGGGATGCAGGGGCTTTGTAGCTTATGCCACAGAACTGGTCTTTATGGACATTGTAATGACCTATTCTAATTAGCTTGTGGTCACATGTTCAGGTTCCAATTATACTGACTGCTTCATCTGCCTCCTTAGGATTGCTACAGATGGGAAAGGGGGAGATGGCCTTGGTAGCTTGAGTGTGTAAAGACACTTCTCGAAGACTCACCTCTGGCACTGTTTCCCCTCCACGTGCTCTCTGCACTGGCATACTCCCGAGGGCCCACTACACATGGTGGTGAGTGCTCCACCAATGTCACACTGACACCCTGAAAGTCAAGAAACAGTTGGGGTTACTACCAAACTGTCTCGCTGACAGATGTTTCCCTCTACAAGAGAAGACAACTGTGTGGGCTGCTTCTTTCCTCTCCCAGACCCTGTATCAGGCAGGGATGGCCCAAACATAAATATATTATATATTATATTATATATACTTATATATAATCTATATTATAGATTATATATACTTCAAGATGGCTAAGCCTCAGTGTTAGTCAATATTAGCACACAGCCTCCATTCCCACATAGGCAGTTTGTAAATGAACCAACCTTGTAGAAAAGAAGTAGAAACAGCACCACCTGAGGTTCACTGCAAGTGTCAACACAATATCTGGCCAAGTTCTCAAGACAAATTGTCTTGAGAGTCCTCCATCCTTGAAAGTCAGCCACAGACAGTCAAGGTAGGAATTCTGGCAGCTTCTGTCCTTTAGCACTTGGGCTTGCCCAAGCCCTGCCAAATGTATTTACCTTGACAGCCAAAGTAATTGCTCTTCTCCAAAGAGAAAAACCCATCTTCACAGGTGTCGCAGGCATCACCAGTTACATGGGCTTTGCAGCTACAGTCACCGTCCTCCTATAGAACAAGGAGCCAAACAGCAGCATTTGATACACAGGATTCACTAATCTTCAGGGTTGGAAGTGGGTTCATCATACAACAGGAAGCAAGGGGTAAGCCAGGACTGGAAAAGTATGCCCATGGTCAGGACAGCTATTGAGGAACTGGTACCCTGCTCCAGAAATCCCACAATCAACCCCTGCAGCATCCCACAGTCATCACATGGAAAGATGCCCCATGTTACCTGCCCACACTCTCCAATTCCACTCAATGTCCCTGCTTCATGGCACTGGCACTCTGTGAAAATGAAAGAGGGTATCCATGATCCAGGGGCTGTACAAGAACAGTAGTTCCCTGGCTCTAGGGACATTACATGTCTACAACAAAGCTCACAGGACTTTCCTGTGGACTTAAGCAACATTCACCCTGCACTGCTGGGGCCTAAATCAGGATTGCTTTCTGGGATTAGTAGACAGATCAATCAATACAATCCGTCTAGAGTAATGGCTAGTTTATGGCCACTCCAGCACAGAGTTTATAAATGCTTCCAACGTCAAGGTCATTATTGATGTGCCTGAATAAAAATATACTCTTGCCCTAAAGGTGGTCATTTTACTTAGACCTTTTGCTATGTGTTTTGACTTGGTATCCTGGCTTTAATAATTGTATAAAATGAAGATGTAGGTACATGTAATTGTTATATTATGTACATTACAATGAAAATTTAGCCAGAAAGAGTGGTTTATAAAAACAAAGAATTCAAAGGCCTTCTCAAATAATAAAATTCAAATGGAAACAGTATAGATAAATCTTTGCCTGAAAATAGCAGTTCTGCCCTGGATGGAGGTGGGGGACAGCAAAGCATTATACAGCATGTGGAACAAATCAAATTGGTCTGACACAGAGCTCTCTTAACATATCCTACCGAATCAACTAAGCAGGGCTCACATGGGCTCACAGAGACTGAAGCAGCAAGCACAGGGCCTGCATGGGTCTGCACCAGGTCCTCTGTGTATTTGTTATTGAGATTAGCTTGGTGTTTTTGTGGGACTCCTAATAGCAGGAGCAGGTATGTCTCTGACTCTTTGCCTACTCTTGAGACTCTTTTCCTCCTGTGGGTTGCCTTATCCAGCCTTGATATGAAAGGATTTTGTTTGTTTTTTGTTTTTTGTTTTGCCTTGTCTTATTGTATCTTTTGTGTCCTGTTTGGCTATTATCTCTTGGAGGCCTGTTCTTTTCTAAAAAGGAAACATAGTGGTGGGGAGGGGTAAATCTGGGGAGGTGGAGGTGGCAGAGAGCTGGAAGGAGTGAAGGGGGAGAACTGGTTGGGATAAATTATCTGAGAGAAGACTCTATTTCCAATAAAAAGGAGAAGAAGTGCTGTCTTGTCAATGTTGGAACTAGGAAGGCAAAAATAAAGAAGCAAGGATTCTAAAAGATGTGGCAGTACATGAGACAGCTTACCTGAGCATCCACGGGGGTTTTCTTTGGCCAGATTCCAATATAATGGTTTGCAGACACTACATGTAGGACTTGCAACATGCTGCTTGCACTGACAATAACCCTTGAAATGTAAATCAA
The DNA here is from genome assembly GCF_000001635.26 of Mus musculus. Lineage (NCBI taxonomy): Eukaryota > Metazoa > Chordata > Mammalia > Rodentia > Muridae > Mus > Mus musculus. The sequence goes on along the minus strand of NC_000084.6, from coordinate 12,448,247 downwards.
ACTGATGTTTGGCATTTTGAAATCAAGACCTGTTTCAAAACACGTGTTTTGAGCGAAGCTTTGCTAGCAAAATAAATATTGATCATGAAAGATAAGCCAAGGGATCCATTAAAGTCCAGGGTTACTTTAAAGAGTCTTTGAACTTTAAAAAAAAAGGGGGGGTATTCTGCAGCAGCTGGGAACCCCAAGGAACCCAGTAGACTGGACCTACCCACCTTCCACTAGGGAAGATCATCAGCTAGTCTGCCCCTCTGAAGACCCCAAAGTCTGAAAACCTCCCAGGAGAGGTCAGGGTCACAGGTCTCCCAGGAGACCTGCAGCAACCCAAGGACACAGGAGGCAGGTTCCAGACAGAGACACCCAGGCCACTTAACACCAGAGATAACCAGTTGTTGAGAGGCAAGCACAAGACCATAAACAGCAGAAGCCAATTTATTTGGCACCATCAGAACCCAGCAAGTCCTGGATACCCCAACACAACTGAAAGCCAGAATGCTGACTTAAAATCCTATCTTATGAAGAAAATAGAGTCCTTTAAGGAGGATATAAATAACTCACTGAAAGAAATACAGGAAAACACAGGTAAACAGGTGTGCCCTTAAAGAGGAAACAAATAAATCCCTTAAAGAAATACAAGAAAACACAATCAAACAGGCGAAGGAATTGAACAAAGTGATCCAAGACCTAAAAATGGAAGTAGAACCAATAAAGAAAACATAAATAGAGGCAACCCTGGAAATGGAAAACCTAGGAAAGAGGTCATGAGCTACAGATGCAAGCATCAACAACAGAATACAAGAAATAGAAGAGAGAATCTCAGGTTTAGAAGATCCCTTAGAAGATATTGACACAATAGTCAAAGAAAATACAAAACATAAAAAACTCCTAACCCAAAACATTCAGGAAATAAAGTTCACAATGCTAAGAATAACATGGATAGAAGAGAGTGAAGATTCCTAGCTCAAAGGACCAGAAAACATCTTCAACAAAATCATAGAAGAAAACTTCCCCAGCTTAAAAAAAGAGATGACCATAAATGTACAAGAAGCCTCTAGAACACAAAATAGATTGAACCAGAAAATAATCACATAATAATCAAAACACTATATGTACAGAACAAAGAAAGAATATTAAAAGCAGTAAGGAAAAAAGGCCAAGTAACATATAAAGGCAGACCTATCAGAATTATACCAGAATTCTCAACAGAGACCCTAAAAGCCAGATGAGCCTGGACAGAGGTCATTGTAGACCCTAAAAGAACACAAATGCCAGCCCAGGCTACTATACCCTGCAGAACTCTGAATTGTCATAGACAGAGAAACCAAAATATTTCATGACAAAACCAAATTTAAACAATATATATCTACCAATCTAGCCCTACAGAGGATTCTAGAAGGAAAACTCCAACACAAGAAAGATACCTACACACCAAAGAAAAATAAGAAATTAATCATCTCATGACAAAACCAAATTGAAAAAGAAATCACATACACATAATGCCACCTACAACAACAAACATAACAGGAACTAACAGTCATCTGTCTTTAATATCTCTCAATACCAATAGGTTTGATTCCCCAATAAAAAGATATAAGCTAACAGACTGGATATGCAAGGAGGATCCAGTATTTTGCTGCATACAAGAAACACCCCTCAATTACATTAGACTTCTCACCAGAGACTATGAAAGCCAGAAGATTCTGGGCAGATGTCATACAGACCCTAAGAGAGCAAAAATGCCGGCCCAGGCTACTATATCTAGCAAAACTCTCAATTATCATAGACGGAGAAACCAAGATATTCCATGACAAAACCAAATTTATATAATATCTTTCCATAAATCCAGCCCTGTAATGGATAATAAATGGAAAACACCAACACAAGGAGGGAAACTACACCCTAGAAAAAGCAAAAAAGTATTCTTTCAACAAATCCAAAAGAAGATAGCCACACATATATAATTACACCTCTAACAACAAAAATAACAGGAAGTAACAATCACTTTTCCTTAATATCTCTTAATATCAATAGACTCAATTCCCCAATAAAAAGACATAAACTAACAGACCGGATATGTAAACAGGACCCAACATTTTGCTGCATACAGGAAATGCACCTCAGTGACAAAGACAGACACTACCTCAGAGTTAAAGGTTGAAAAATAATTTTCCAAGTAACCAGTCTGAAGACACAAGCTGGAGTAGCCATTCTAATATCAAATAAAATAGACTTTCAACAAAAAGTTATCAGAAAGGATAAGGAAGGACACTTCATACTGGTCAAAGGAAAAATCTGCCAAGATGAACTCTCATTTCTGAACATCTATGCTCCAAATACAAGGGCACCCACATTTATAAAAGAAACTTTATTAAAGCTCAAAGCACCCCACACAATAATAGTGGGAGACTTCAACACCCCACTCTCAGCAATGGACAGATCATGGAAACAGAAATTAAACAGAGACACAGTGAAACTAACAGAAGTTATGAACCAAATGGATCTAACAGATATTTATAGAACATTTCATCCTAAAGCAAAAGAATTACCTTCTCAGCACCTCATGGTACATTCTCCAAAATTGACCATATAATTGTTCACAAAACAGGCTTCAACAGATACAAGAAGATTGAAATAATCCCACATACCCTATCAGATCACCATGGACTAAGGCTGATCTTCAATAACAACATAAATAATAGGAAGGCAACATTCACATGGAAGCTGAACAATGCTCTACTTAGTCAAGGAAGAAATAAAGAAAGAGATTAAAGACTTTTTAGAGTTTAATGAAAATGAAGCCACAACATACCCAAACTTTTTGGACACAATGAAAGCATTCCTAAGAGGAAAACTCATAGCTCTGAGTGCTGCCAAAAAGAAACTAGAGAGAGCATACACTAGCAGCTTGACAGCACACCTAAAAGTGCTAGAACAAAAGGAAGCAAATTCTCCCAAGAGGAGTAAATGGCAAGAAATAATCAAACTTAGGATTGAAATCAACCAAGTGGAAACAAAAAGAACTATACAAAGAATCAACAAAACCAGGAACTGGTTCTTTGAGAAAATCAACAAGATAGATAAACCCTTAGCCAGACTAGCCATAGGGTACAGAGACAGTATACAAATTAACAAAATCAGAAATGAAAAGGAAGACATAACAACAGAAACTGAGTAAATTTTAAAAATCATCAGAACCCACTACAAAAGCCAATATTCAACAAAACTGGAAAATCTGGATGAAATGGACAATTTTTTCTAGACAGATACCAGGTACCAAAGTTAAATCAGGATCAGATAAACCATCCAAACAGTCCCATTTCCCCTAAAGAAATAGAAACAGTCTTTAATGGTCTTCCAACCAAAAAAGCCCAGGACCAGATGGGTTTAGTGCAGAGTTCTATCAGACCTTCAAAGAAGACCTAATTCCAATTCTCCTCAAACTATTCCGCAAAATAGAAACAGAAGGTACTCTACCCAATTCATTCTATGAAGCCACAATTACTCTGATACCTAAACCACATAAAGACCCAACAAAGAAAAAGAACTTCAGACCAATTTCCCTTATGAATATCGATGTAAAAATACTCAATAAAATTCTCACTGACCGAATCCAAGAACACATCAAAATGATAATCCATCATGATCAAGTAGGCTTCACCCCAGGGATGCAGGGATGGCTTAATATATGGAAATCCATCAATGTGATCCATTATATAAACAAACTCAAAGACAAAAACTACATGATCATCTTGTTAGATGCTGAGAAAGCATCTGACAAAATCCAACACCCCTTCATGATAAAAGTCTTGGAAAGATCGGGAATTCACGGCCCATACCTAAACATAATAAAAGCAATATACAGCAAATCAACAGCAAATATCAAATTAGATGGAGAAACATTTGAAGCAATTCCACTAAAATCAGGGACAAAAACAGGGCTCCCCACTCTCCCCATATCTATTCAGTATAGTACTTGAAGTTTTAGCTAGAGCAATAAAACAAAAGGAGATCAAGGGGTTACAAACTGATAAAGAACAAGTCAAGATATCACTATTTACAGATGATATGATAGTATACCAGAGAACTTCTACAGCTGATAAACAACTTCCGCAAAGTGGCTAGATATAAAATTAACTCAAACAAATCAGTAGCCTTCCTTTACACAAATGATAAATGGGCTGAAGAAGAAAATAGGAAAACAACACCCGTCACAATAGTCACAAATAATATAAAATATCTTGGGGTAACTCTAACTAAACAAGTGAAAGATCTGTATAACAAGAAATTTAAGTCTCTCAAGTCTCTCAAGAAAGAAATCAAAGAAGACCTCAGAAAATGGAGAGATCTTCCATGCTTATGGGTTGGTAGGATTAACATAGTAAAAATGGCCATCAAAAACAATCTACAGATTCAATGCAATTGCCAACAAAAGCCCAACACAATTCTTCAAAGACATGGAAGGAGAAATTCTCAATTTCATATGTAAAAACAAAATACCCAGGATAGCAAAAACAATTCTTAACAATAAAAAACTTCTGAGGGAATCACCATTCCTGACCTCAAGTTTTACTACAGAGCAATAGTGATGAAAACTGCATGGTATTCATACAGAGACAGACACATTGATCAATGGAATAGAATTGAAGATCCAGAAATAAAACCACTCACTTATGGACACTTGATTTTTGACAAAGAAGCTAAAAATATACAATGGAAAAAAGAAAGCATCTTCAATAAATGGTGCTGGTCTGTCTAGTGATTGGATTATAGAACAATTAAAATAGATTTATATTTGTTATCTTGCACAAAATTCAAGTCCAAGTGGATCAAGGATCTCAACATAAAACCAGAGACACTGAGTCTAATTGAAGAGGATGTGGGAAAGAGCCTCCAACTCACTGGCACGGGGGTAGAAGGGATTCTAAGTAGAATCCAGTGGCTCATGCTCTAAGATCAACAATTGATAAATTCAACCTCATGAAACTGGAAAGCTTCTGTAAGGCAAAGGACATAATCAATAAGACAAATCGGCAACCTACAGATTGGGAAAAAAATCTTCACTAACCCCACATCCAATAGAGGGCTAATATCCAACATATATAAAGAACTCAAGAAGCTAACCTCCAAAAAAAAAAAAAAAACCCAAACAACCCAATCAAAAAGTAGAGTACAAAGCTAAACAGAGAATTCACAACAGAGGAATCTCAAATGGCTGAGAAGACTTTAATAAATGTTCAACATCCTTAATCATCAGGGAAATGCAAATCAAAGCAACCCTGAGATTCCACCTAACACCAGTCCGAATGGCTAAGATAAAAAACTCAGGTGACATCACGTGTTGGTGAGGATGTGGAGAAAGAGGAACACTCCTCCATTGCTGGTGGGATTGAAAATTGGTACAACCACTCTGGAAATCAAACTGGAGGTTCCTCAGAAATTTTGAAATAGATCTACCTGAAGATCCTGTTATACAACTCTTGGACATATAACCAAAAGATGCTGCACCATGCCACAGGAGCACATGCTCCACTATATTCATAGAGGCCTAATCGGTGGTAGCCAGAGCTGGAAAGAACCCAGATGCCCCACAACAGAAAAATGGATACAGAAAATGTGGTTCATTTACACAATGGAATACTATCAGCTATTAAGAATGAGGACATTATGAGTTTTGCAGGCAAATGGATGGAACTAGAAAATATCATCCTGAGTGAGGTATCTCAGACCCCAAAAGACATGCATGGTATGTACTCACTGATAAGTGGATATTAGCCAAAAGAGTACAGAATACCCAGGATACAACCCACAGAACTCAAGAAGGTTAACAAGCAGAAGGGCCCAAGTGAGGATGCTTCATTCCTACTTGGGAGGGAGAAGAAAACAATCATGGGAGGCAGAGGGAGGGAGGGAGGGAGGGAGGGAGGGAGGGAGGGAGGGAGGGAGGGAGGGAGGGGGAGGGGGGAAAGGAAAAGGAGAACATGATCAGGTATTGAGGGGAACGGGAGAGAAGCCCTGAGGGCCAGCAGAATGGATGGAAACATGCAACCTGGGGGTGGGGGAGTTGGGAGAACCCTCTAGAATGTACCAGAGACCTAGGAGGTGAGAGACTCTCAGGACTCAAAGGGAGGGGCCTTAGATGAGATGCTGAACGGTGAGGAGAGGGAACTTGTAGAGTCCACCTCCTGTAGAAAAACAGGGCATCAAGTGGAGGGATGGGGTTGCCATCCCTCAGTCAAAAACTCTGACCCAGAATTGTTCATGTCTAAAAGAACTGCAGGGACAAAAATGGAGAGGGGACTGTGGGAGACTGTCCAGTGACCTGCCCGACTTAGGATCCATCTCAAGGGGAGGCTCCAAGGCCTGACACTATTACTGATGCTGTGGTACAGTTACAGACAGGAGCCTAGCATGGCTGTCGTCTGAGAGGACCAACAAGCAGCTGACTGAGCCAGAAACAGATACTTAACATCCAACCAATGGACTGAAGTCTGGGACCCCTGTGGTTGCTTGCACAAGGCCCCAGAAATGTATACAGCAGAGGACTGTCTGGCCTGGCCTCAGTGAAAGAAGACTCACCCAGCCCTGGAGAGACTTGAGGCCCCAGGGAGTGGGGGGACCAGATAGCGGGGTGGGAGGTCAGAAGGTTGGGGACTTCCTCTTGGAGGTAGGGGGAGGAGGAATGAGATGAGAAACTGTGGGGGCAATGACTGGATTGTTAAAAAAAAAGTAGAAGTAATAAAAGGAGAGATTTTTATTTGATGTATTTAAGTGTTTTACCTCCCTGTCTGTATGAACACCATATATGTGCCCAGTGCCCAAGGAGGCCAAAAGTGGGCACCTGACCCCCTAGAACTGGAGTTAAGAATGGCTTTAAGTCACCATGTGGGTGCTAGGAATTGAACTTGAGTCCTCTATAAGTAACCTCGAGGAAGAACTAACTCCAGGACTCTAGGCTATAAGCTTTAAATAGATCTTATTCTTTCATTTAATAAAATAATACATATGCATCTTGAATTTAAAACCATGGTGAGGTTGCCCAGTTTAAGAAAATTGTGTCTTATGTTAGTTTCAGGAAGTTTTCCAGGGTAGCCATGACCCCTACTTACCAGGCTGGAGTCAAGGGTCCCAGCTGGATGGCAAACACTGCCGGACCCTGCATATAATTCAGAGACGTTACAACACCTGGCTGATCATTTAGGTGCTTCAGATTTTTAAATTTTCTTTCTTGTAAGTGCACCTACATGTATGCTTTTATAGATGCGTGACAAAGACCATGTGTAGCTACACTAAGACATGCCAAGAGAACAAACTTTATGCTTGATCTGCTCTGACTCATCCGTCACTCAGTAACTCTGCCCTGCCTAGGAACACAACTTCCTTTCTGGGTTTAATGCTTGCTAGTCTCTAGTTTTAATATATATTTTAACTTGACTTTGAGAATTACATGTAATATATTTTGATCACTTTCTCTTCCCTCCCTCAACTCTTCCCAGATCCTTCTCTGCAAAACCTCCTTTCTAATGGGTGATGGTTACACTGAAACTTTGAGCAGCTTTAGAATTGTCCAGCAGAGGGCGATATTGCACTATAATTCTCCCTGTCCCCATGTGTACTGAGGTTCTTGGTGACAAAGCTGGTGTGCTTTCCTGTCTTCGCCTGCAGAGGCTATAGCTGAGCACTTGCAATGTCTTGATTACACTGTTTGGTAGTACACTGCGTCTATGGCTGGTTTTCGCCATTGGACCATATCCACAACAGGATTGTATATCCTCACGAATTGCCCTTTTGCTTTTCCCCAGTGTTTCCTCTTTGTAAGTTTGTCTCCGTTCTCATGAAGACCTGCTCCTCTTCCTCCTCTCTGCTCCTCCTTCTCTGGCAGCCCACACCTCACTTTCTCTCCTTTGTCTTCTGTACTGACCATGCCTGTCCTGGGCTCCTCCCAGCATGGACTGTGTCACTCTCCAGCTCGGGTATAGTTCTGGCTACTCTACCACATCACCCACAGGCCTGATGACCACACAAGGACATACAGGCCTTCTCAGGGCAAGCCCTGTTATTGCTGACTGCACTTTCTGCCCTGGTCTGGACAATTCTGATTAGGAAAGTTCTGGGAAATGTGACCCTCTCTTCTACATAGTCCCACCCAGCTCTGGATGCTTCACCCTCAGTGTCCCCAGGAACCAGGAGGGTTCCTACAAAAACCACATTTTTCTGATGGAAAGTCTGGGTCAGTCTACAAACTGCCCTGCTCCATAGCACAAGAGAACTCTGAAATCACCAGGCCAGAATTATTGGCGGGTCTGGGTCTGCCACATCAAAGAGCTTGGGGAAATGCAGGTAGCTCGTTTCTGTGTTGGGAGAAGAGGCAGAACACAGCCCTGGTCCCTCTTAGCCTACAGCAAAGATCTTATGCAGCCCATATCAGCACTAAGAGTCACTAGGGAGAGAGGCATGATGCCTTGGTACATAGGGTCTCGGTGGGGTGTCAAACAATGCAAGGGCAGATTTGTGGGGTCATGTGACTACGCTGATGCAGAGGGCTGAGAAACCCAGATTGTTTATGAACGGGTATTTAAGTTGTTCTCATCAGGCACCGACTGTCTCTGGGGTCGAGCCATGATGCACATGCTTCCAGTGACACTGGCATAGGGAAGACTGGACCAAATACTTAGGGGGCTTGAGCCAATGTAGAGAAGACTCACCAGGCTTCTCCAAGAGGTCAGCTGCACCCACTCAGATGAGGACCGAGCCTCCAACATGCTGCCGGCTTCCTTACCTTGGCAGTATGGAAAGTCATAGGCTCCCGAGAGACACCTGTCACACTGCCTCCCGGTAATTCCAGGCAGGCAGTCACACTGGCCATTCCCCGGGTCACAGGGCACTGGATAGGATCCAATCGTCGAACACTGGCAAGCTGCGAGAAAGAGCTGATCAGACTCAGACACGCGTTACAGTGTACATAGGGCAGGGGCCTGGAACCCTCAGATAGGGCCAGAATGACCCAAATTTAAGTTCTAGATTCATATCCTTGATTGAGCTAAGCCTCAGTTTCCCCTCCCTTACATGGGGCTAATCCTGGCTTCTACTTGAAAGGGATTAAAACTTGACAAGTAAGCAATGCCCCTCACAGTCAGGACTTACAAGGACAATAGTTTTATGTTTGGCAAGACTGACTGGTGGAAAAGGGGGCTCTGCGGGTCCTGCTCGAGCTCAACAATGGCACTAAGAGGAGGAGGAAGAAAGGAAGAGACGCGTAGTAAGTTGCTCGAGGGTCGCCAATGCCACATCCCATTGGGATCAAACTATTCCAGTCCAGGTCAGCTTGTAAATGTCCCCAGTTTCCTGTTCTCTTCATATTCATTTTCTCACGGTCTCATGTAACTGAACCATCATGGAAAGAGTTACATAGGCTGGGCAGGGAATGGGTGGGGAAATCCATCCCAGAATCCTTGTCCTATACCAGCATCTCTGTCTAAGTAAATAAGTAAGCGGGCAGGGCAGAGGGGAGGGATGCTGGCCCCTCCCCTCCGTGCTCCCTTCTCACTGGGTCAGATTCCTATGTCTCTGTATTTATACACTCTTGCAGGCCCACAGCTGCTTTGTGTCATGCCTCTTTGTACTGTGTAGACCCTACTGCTGGGGGACGTAACCAGGGTGAATGGCCCGACTAACTTCTTACTGCCCAGAGTCTCCATCTTTACAGGATCTGGAAGGGACTGGAGAGATAATCCCACTGAATCCCACAGTTACATGGCAAAGTTCAAAAGTTACAAGGTATTCTTGAAGTTACTAGATTAGTCTATGAAGCAAAGAACTCCCTCCCACCTGCCACCATAGGGTCACACTCATTTGGATCCAAACATCAACTGTGATACTGCATTCATCACTCATGCCTGAGTGGCTTACTTAGCCTCTTTACACCTCAGTTTGTCCTTCTGTAAACTGGAGTTGATAACAAATCTATCTCCCGAGTCACTAGAGAATTACCAGCCCTGAAGCATGGGAAACACTGAGCTCAGAGGCGCCACTCCATGTTTGCTCCTTCTGACATCTCTATTCCACTTTCCCTCTCTCCAAATGTGTCCCTTTGTCTATCCCACACTGCATGGATGGGCACGATGAGTTAGCACTTCTGATTGCCAAGTTTATGTTCAATGTTCTCAGTAAAAAATTTAATTATATACATAATAAAAATTAATCATAAATGCATGTCTCTCTCTCTCTCTCTCTCTGTAACAACCTCATTTGCAAGGTCACCAAATTCCCACACTAGTTGGGACCCTAGAGAAAGAACCAGCCATAGGTAAAGTCCCCTATCTTGGGATCTGAGAGAAATGTGACTAAGCTTTCGGGCAAAGAGTGTTGAGGGGGCAAGACAGAAACCATGCTTTCTCTTTTCAATCTCATGAAGGATGTGGCCAGAGCTACATGGGGACTCACTCTGAGGGGGCTTTGTGGTATGAATAAGAATGCCTAGCACATGTCTGTCCTGCTGTCACCATAGTCAGACTCTCACCGAGGGAGTGGAAACAAGGCTGGTTTCCCCATTAACAAATGACCTTGGAATCCAAAAGGGCATAGTGGCAGCTTGAGAGAATGTGCTACGCCCCACCTCCTACCCATAGCCATCATTCCAGCAGACAGTGATCAGCGTTCTGCTGTGTTTAATGGTAGTATGGCTAGGTGAGTGTTGTGGGAAAATATAAAAACATGCATCTCTGATCTCAAAGAGCCAAGATTCTAGATGGGAAGCTGAAGAATGCAGTGGCCAGAGTGCCCTCCCCACGCTCCCAAAGCTATGTGTGAGAAACGTGTCTAATGCAACACTACCAGTTGTTGGGAGCCACATGAACAAGGACATGGATACTGTATGTCTCCACCAAAGTTCCATCCTGGCCTTGTGGCCCCACCAAGTCTGTTTGTAGAGATTAAGTTTCTACCTTGGGTAGATTTTTAGAGAAATGTTCTTGGCCTCTGTGTCTGTTGTTTTTGTGAGTCAGCTTGGCTAGGTTTTAGTGGCTACATGTTTGATCAAACACCAGTATCAACATAGCTACAAACATGTTTTATATATGAGATTACCAGTCTGATCAATAGACTTGCTAGACAGAGTATACAGCATCCTGGGAGGCCGAGGCAGGAGAATTCCTGAAAGTTTCAGCTCAGCCTGGACTATATAGTAACTTCTGGACTAGCCTGAGCCTATCATAACACCCTCCGTCACATAAAAATGTGGGCTTTAGGAAAATTAGAGTCAGAGCTGAATAGTCAAAAGCATAAGTATGTGAACTAAATCCTCTCTCTCTGTGTGTGTGTGTGTGTGTGTGCATGTGTGTTTGTGCACGTGTGTGTGTGCATCCCTTCTGCATCTGTTTCTTTGGAGTCAAATACAGATTTTTGGTTCCTTTTAAATTTATCAGCTGCACTATCAATTTGGTTTAATTAATTATCAGTGCAGATCTAGCCTGCTTTCTGCAGGAGCGGACTCTGACGACTGTTTGAGTTGCTTTGGGAGCTCGTGGAAGTGGCTTTCTAGCCTACCTTTACTGCCTCCATCCACCCTTGAAAGAAGAGATCCGTGATAACGCATCTTGAAGTGACAGCAAAGAAGCAAGCACATTGCTTCTGGGTACCCCTAATCAAACATGTATGAAGTCAATAGTCTGAGGATTTGGTAACTGAGATAGATGGGTTTTGGTTTGGTTTGGTTCGGTTTTTGTCAGCTAATAGTATAATGGCATTGGCTGGCTGTTTCTCCCTGTGGAGGCAGCACAGAAGAGTTCTAGACTTTGATGCCCAGCTCGCCAGCATAAATGGCCCCATAGTTCTTGTGTCTTTCCCAGAGAAAGGCCAATCTCCTACAGCCCAGGCAGACTGCTGAGAGCCTGGCTTTCAACCTGGACTGGCAGAATTACAACACAAGTTGAATTCTTAGCCTCACAAAATATCTATAGGAAAAGGAATCAAGGCAGGGATAACATAATCATTGCTGTCAACCTGACAGGATGGGAAACCATGTGGGACACACCCCTCTGGGACTGGTGCCCTTCCCGTGACCAGTGGTGATGCTGTTTCTCCCACATCCATACCAGGATGCATGGGTCCAGGAAGCAGAGAAAGAATGTGCATGTGAGTGCCAAGGTATCAGGAGACCAACTGTGCCCACTTTCTGAGCCTCTCAGGCTACGCCATGGTTCCCAGGTGTTTGGCTAGGTACCAGGCGAGGTCGTGGTGAGAAGGTATGTTTTAGAGATTGCTGGCAGACGACCCTTCAGAGCACTTCCTTAAATGAAAGAAACTTCTCGTCCAGACTGTGTTCTGACCTTAGCAGGAGAATCAGCTCTGCTTTAGGCTGCCAGCCTAGCTGTGGATTTTAGTCCTTCTAGTACCCACAATGCCCCAGCCAACTCCTTACAATAAATCTCTCGCCATGCCCACGCCTGGGATTGTGAAGCCTGGCTGATTCAGGTTTCCTCTTTTCCTACTTTAGGGGAATGAGTACAAAGAAAGCAAGCAGGAAAGCATCAGGCAGCTGCCTGGAGCCCGGAGTGCACAGACACTGGCCCGTAGGGTCACAGAGGCTGCTCCAGGCCACACGGTCACACTCTGGAGGCAAAGCAAAGGCTTGGCCTCTAACACACTGCTGTTTTAGATGGCTCGCTCCATCTGCCAGTGTTTTCATTACATTCCAACCGTACTCAGAAGCGCCAAATTCCAAACCCCAACCCCAACCCTGGCAGCCCTTCCACGCTCTTGGAAACACCGCGAAGCTTTCAAACCAGTCTAATTCTCTTCTTTGTCTTGGGGTGGGTCCTTTGAGTTTCTGAAGTATTTGCTTTCCCCCTGCCCCCATCTACTCCACACTGTTTAGATCTAAAATAATTCTATTCCTAAGGTATAAAAAACTAACACAGACGAAGTCCCCCTTACTTGTGGTTTGGATCACAAATGCCCCAGACACTTCCTTATATGTAATGAGACATCTTAGGGGTGGGACTTGAGTTCAAACACAAATCTATATCACACACACACACACACACACACACACACACCTGCCTGAAGGGATTTTATATCTTTTTTTTCTTTCTTTTTGAGGCAGGGTCTCATTACATAGTCCTGCCTGGCCTGAAATTCTTTATATAGACCAGGCTAGTCCTGAACTCTTATAGATCCACCTGCCTTGGCCTCCCAAATGTCTGGATTAAAAGCATGTGGTCTCATGAACAAGCCTTAAACAAAACTTTTAATATACATCTATTTTTATTGTGATCTGTCACATGAAATCTGATGTAGAAGGGAGATGTCTCAGAGATAACGTGCCACAAAGACTGGAGAGCAAAGTTCAATTCTTCATGTAAAGGTGGAAGGATAGCTGTCTGCAAAGCTGTCCCCTGCCATTCACACACATGCCCTTGCATGCACTAACCCCCTTAGCATGCTACACACACACACACACACACACACACACACACACACACTACACACAATAATGCTAATACTTTTCAAAGTATATTTTAGGGTATTTTGAACTTTCACATTAGACCTGCCAGACCTGTAAGAACAAAAGTTCAAGTGGTCAGGAAGCTTGGACACCATGCTGTCCACCATCTCCTAGCCCCAAGCACAGTCCTGGTCCACAGAGAATGCAAAGCAGATATCTATGAAATAAATGTGAATAGCCCCAGAAATCCTAGTGTGAGTCCTGACCTGGCCATGTTCCTGTTCCTGATAGGTGTTATCTTGAATCTTACAACATGGCCACCAGACAGGTCCCACTGGGGCAGCCACCCTCTCCACCTTCACAATACAACACAGTCAAGAAGCAAATTAAAGTACACAGAGCCCCTTATTATAGAAGTGATGCTTTTATTTCCCAGGATTTAGGAGGTTTTCCTTCCTTGTAGGAAAATAGATTGGTACCTTTCCAGCCAAATCCACAGTGCCAACAATGGATCCCACGGCCATCACAATCCACTTCTCTGGAACTTGGCATAAACCCTAGAATATTATAAGCCTTCCCAAGCAGTTGCCTTAGATATTATTTAGGAAAAAATGACCTACAAAATGAAGGTCCAGTTTGAGGCTGGCCCCAGAGGGTTCTCCGCCCCTAGACACATGCTTTTGTTTTGCCCCTGGAGTGGCCGCCAGCTTTCCCAGGGGCATCCCTTGAGCATCCCAGATCGGGGTCTTCTGGAGCATCAGTCACAGGTCAGTGAGGCTGAGGTTTCAGGGCAGCTTCAGTGAGATGTGCCTTTAGCTCATGGTCAGAGAAAACCACTGTTTTCCACATCCCCTGTATCCCCTGTGGTGCCAGCACAGCACAGCACAGCACAGCACACAGCACACACAGCACAGCACACAGCACAGCACACACAGCACAGCACAGCACAGCACACAGTACAGCACACACAGCACAGCACAGCACACAGCACAGCACACAGCACAGCATAGCACAGCACACACAGCACAGCACAGCACACACAGCACAGCACAGCACACACAGCACAGCACACACAGCACACACAGCACAGCACACACAGCACACACAGCACAGCACACAGCACAGCACACACAGCACAGCACACACAGCACAGCACAGCACAGCACACACAGCACACACAGCACAGCACAGCACAGCACACAGCACAGCACACCAGAGCAGGAAAAAGAAAGCTCAGACAGGAGGGAGACCAAGAGAAAAGTGAAGAGTATGGAGAAGAGAGACAGAAACTCGAGGAGGAAAAGTGAAGGGGAAGTGATCCTTCCGCCATCACCCAGGTAACCAACCAACCCACAGGTAACCAACCAACCCACAGGTAACCAACCATCCCACAGGTAACCAACCAACCAACCCAGGAAGTCACGGCCGCATGCTGAGCCGGAAGATAGAGTGCAACTGAATACAAGTGCACGAGTGAGCTTTGTGTGTCAGTCTCTTATTGGTGATTTGAGTCTATGAAATGAAATTACAGGGTAGCTGACTGAATCAAAGTCAAAAATAAAACAATATAGCCTTGTACTTTCAAAGTCTGGAGTCAATTAATTTAATGAAAAGCATAACTCCCAAGTCTACAGTCTCAGGAACAACTTAAAAGTGGTTTTTGTTTTTTAATTATTATTATTATTTTTTTTTACATCTTTAAAGCAATAAAAGGCAAAGCCATAAGGATCAACTTTATCAAACATATCTGATGTAGCATTTAGGGCAATGTTAATTTGATTCTGAAACACAATGGATTTAGTAATCCTCTCTCTAAAAGAAAAAGACCGTAAGGGCCTGTAAGATGCTCAGTGGATAAAAGCCCTTGCTATTCAAGCCTCATGGCCCAAGTTTAATCCCAGGAACCACATAAAAACCCAATGCAATGGCTTAGCCAATAACGGAACCTGTCATGGAGCCTTGTGGCCTGAGTTTAATCCCTGGAACCCACACGGTGAAAGGAGAGGGCCAGCTCCCAGGGCACAAATGTGTGTTTGTGTATGTGTGTGTGTGTGTGTGTGTGTGTGTGTGTGTGTGTGTGTACAAGTTAACAATAGATACAGAATTTATCTTTAAAAAGAAAAAAATCAAGCACAAGAGGACAGAAACTGAACGTCTGCAAACTCAAATTCTTCCAGAATGTTCCAAACGTTAGGTAACAAACTGCAGGGTAGACTGGATACCACCTCTGGAATAAACAGTCTGTTCCTATCCAAGTCTAACAACAGTTATTTAATGAGCATTGCAGGATTCTGGGAAGGGGGACCACGTGAGTGCCCACTACTCCCACTGATAGAAAATACAAGAACAAGACTGCAGCTTGAGTGCCAAGGTCTGAGCCACACCCCTCCGTCCTCACATTATGAGCAGAACAGAGGAAGAGCAGAGAAGAGGGGTCGGCGAGAGCACCAGTCACCTCCCATCTCTGTTAGCCTCTCTCTCTCCACTTGGAACCACAGAGACCAACAGGGCTGACAGCAAACACACAAAGCAGGGACCAGTCTGCTAATGTTCCAATAGCCCTGCCACTCAGCACCTCGAGTCCTTTTGATCCATCCGGTAAGCTCCAAAGACTTTGGAAAACCTTAGATTGGTGATTCTCAGCCATCTTCCTAAAGCTGTGACCCTTTAATGCAGTTCCTCATGTCATGGTGACCCCCCAACCATAACATTATTTTTGTTGCTACTTCCTACTGTAATTTTGCTACTCTTATGAATTAAAATGTGAACATATGTGTTTTCCAATGGTCATGGGCAACCCCTGTGAAAGGGTCATTTGATCCCAAAGTGGGTCACGACCCACAGCTTGGGAACCAACGCCTTGGAAGCAGCCATCCAAACATACTGTGGTAGAAAAATAAACAAGATGACAAATTCATTATATCTATCTATATCTATATCTATATCTATATCTATATCTATATCTATATCTACATCTACATCTACATCTACATCTACACCTACACCTACACCTACACCTACACCTACACCTACACCTACACCTACACCTACACCTACACCTACACCTACACCTACATCTACATCTACATCTATATGACTCCAATCATTTAAAACAGGGAATAAGCAACACTGTTATATGCTCTGCTACTGAATGAACAGCTGCCAGTCAGGCCAGGAGCTGCTTTTTAAGAGAAAATGGCAGTGTTAAAGCTGAGTATTCTTAACCCCTGCCCTTGGGGCACATTCTAACACTTGGGAGAGGACCACAGGATAAAACAACCCCACCCTTCTCTCTGTTCGCACTGGTTACTGTGAATGACGTGGCCAAAGGCCCACGCCCCTTTGATTGGCTAACTCCAGTCATCTCCTTATTTACCAGCCTGGTTTTTAAGTAAGCAAAATGTGCTAGTCAGTTTGTTGTTGCTGAGACAAGATGCTCAAGTCAACTTAAAAGGAGGAAAGAAGGATTTGTCTAGAGTGTGGTCCCATCCTGGAGCACTGGTCCTTTAGCTTTGCTCTTGTGGTGCAGTTGAACATCTCACATTCTCAGCTATAGCACATGTAAGTCCCTGTAGGTTTGGACCCTGTTGGACATCTGAACCGGGAGCCTTGCCTCCCACAGCCTCCGCTTTGCTCCTCACTTACTGAGGCTTAAAGCAACAAAGTAAGTAAACAAAGGAATCTGCAACTTGGAGATGCTCTAACGCTTCACCACCCGAAACTGGTATCGTGTACGGGGGCAAAGTTACCTAACTAATCCACACAAGCAGCTTGTCACAGAATGCACTGGGTCCGGATTCGGATGGGCCAGCCTGTGCTCCCATTGGAAATGTCCATGGGCTCACTTTTGAGTGTGCATCTCTGCTTCAGGTCAAGGTAGAGAAATACATGGTTGCCTTCCCCCTATTCTCATCTGCATAGCTGCCAGGTAACATGGGAATAGGACAGCTGAGACCTTCTGTGGTTAAGAGAGATGAAGGCTGAGAATTGACAGCAAATGAGAGAGCAGTCCATGAGCAGAAGGAGGAAAGAGGAGGGTCTGGAGCATGGCAGGCAGACATGTAAGGAAAGGATCACAGACTCTTTAAGTGACACCGAGGAAGTGGGGGCAGAGCAGCATAGAAGAACACCATGCTTAAGCAAGCCGCTCCTCTGCACCAGAGGCTTGGCCCATCAATGCACATGTGGCCCTCAAACAATCGGGACTGCTGTAAGGGATTGTCTTGATGGCCTTAACTGATGAGTAAAGACCCACCTTAAATGCTACCTTTCCGTAGCCGCCTACATAGAAGGACATGAGAAAGGGGAAGCTTCATGGTTTTGCTGGCTTGGCCTTCGTTCTCTGCAAAGGTTATCTACCCAGTGGCTACTGATACTGGTCCCTTCACTGATACTAGGACCTGCTTCTTCATGCTCCAGTGCGGACAAAGGGCCAGAGGCGCTCCAGGATTTCAGCAAAGATAGGGACTGCTTGAGACATCCAGGCTGTTGGCACCCTGCCAGCCCCGCCTCTTCTCCTATCCTGGCAGGGTCCTAAACTGTCACACCACTGACTCTTCAAAGCCAGGACTTGAACCCAAGGTGACAACGCACAGTCCAGGTACTTGACTACCATAGAGGAGGGAGGACAGAGTGGGAAAAGGAATGGTCTTAGTGGACAGTAAATGTTACACCCACATATAAAGCTGGTTAAACCACAGGCTATGAGGCTCTGACAGAGGCCTATCTGTGCTCCCTTGGGAGTCCAACCTGGGAAGCAGGGATCAGCATTTCTACAGTTTATCTTCTTACCTTGGCATATGGGAAATGAATAGGAGCCCGAGCGGCAGGAGTCACACTGGGGACCCTCAACCCCAGGGCGGCACAGGCACCTGCCACGATCGTCACATATCTCTGGGAGAACACCTTCCAAGTTACAGTCACACCCTGCAAAGAAAGAGACTGTCAGAGAGACCACTGTGCCCAAATAGACTTCATGCTTCTCCCAGGTAACAGAGACTGTGAAAGATTTATGGCTGGTCAGCCTTCTTAACACTTAAGACAACACTGTAAAGGGAAACGAAATGAAGACTTGGAAAGGCATAGGTACTATCTATAAACATCCCAGGTTTGTAAAATAATTATAACACCTACACCTATAAAAAAAAGCTTCTTTTTCTTACAAGTTAGTACATTCTAAATGCTAGAACTTTCATTTAACAGATTTCTATGTAATAGAAATTTAATTGAATGTATTTACATTTTCTCGTGTGTGTGTGTGTGTGTGTGTGTGTGTGCGCGCGCGCGCGCGCTCGCGCGCTCACGTGCTCTCACACTTATCAAATGCCTTCACCCTTCATTAGAGACAGAGTCTCTCATTAGTTTAGAACTTCACCAAGTAGGCTGAACTCACATGCAGGAAGCTCCTCAGATCTGACAGTCCCTGCCTCCCCTCTCACGGAGGCTCAGACTATAGGCATCTAGCCAGTTACTTTTATAACAACCTGACAAGCTAGAGTCATTGGGGAAGAGTACCTTTCAGACTGGCCTGTAAGCAGGCCTGTGGTGTATTTTCCTAATTACTGATTGATGTGGGAGGGCCCAGTCTATGTGGGTGTGGCCACCCGAGGCAGGTGGTCCTGTTCTATAAGAAGGCAGACCTAGCAAGCAGGTCAGCAGCGCCCCTCTGTGGCCTCTGCATCAGCTTCTGCCTCCACTGCCTTTTCTCAGCCATGGACTGAATGGGTGAGGATGGCTAGGAGCCATCCTCAGGAGTCACACTGGGGACGCTCAACCCCAGGGTGGCACAGCAGGCTCCTGCCACGATCATCACATATCTCTGGGAGAACACCTTCCAAGTTACTGTACCTGGATGTGTCAAAGGAAAGAAACCCTGTCCTCCAGGTTGCTTATGGTCACGGTATTAGATCACAGTGATGGAGACCCTAGCTAAGACGGGCCTGTGACAGGGTACCCAGGATTTTGTGTGGATTATAGAGGACTGAACAGCTCCTTCTGCTTGGAAGAAGGCGCTCACTGACAACCATCTCTTCAGCTCCTTCTTCTACTTATTTGTTTATTTGTTTATTTGTTTATTTATTTATTTATTTATTTTAAAGATGAGGAAGCAACGTAAATCCAGTCTCAAAGAGTGTGCCAACTTGGCTTCCCAGATTTCCATGTGATTGCTTTACACAATGTCCCAGACAGGAAGCATCCAGGCAAAACGGCTACTGCCAATACATATAACAATAAATGCCCACCTCAGGGCCTTTGCTCAGACCACAGTATCCTCTGTCTAGAATGTCCTGTCTTTCAACTGTCTGTGCACATGCACTCCCCAGGCCTCCAGGTCTTCCTGTCTGTGTAAACAGGCTCTGCTCTGCTTCTTAGTCTCCATCTCACCTGAGATTGTCTTTCACATTGCTTTAGAACTCTCTCACTGGAAGGTGACAGGAGACTGAGGCAGCCCACTGGCTTGTGACCTCTGAGTCAAGGTTGCCACAGGCTTTGCACCTTCTGCTCTCACTCTATGGACATCTTGAAAGCACCACAGAAAAGCCCAGCCAGGCTGCCTCCAGGATGAAGGTAACACAGAGAGATGCCAGCTACCAACACAGACCCCCAGCAAAGCACATCAAAGCTACTAGCAGGCTGTGGACCTGAAGGAAAGACCTTTGGTTGTTAGACTACTATGTTTGGAGTGATCTTTCATTGCAGAGGAGTGAAGACCCTGTTGGTTTGAACCCTTTGCCACTACCATGGGACCCAGATGCCACCAGATACTTCTCAGTCAATGACATTTCTCAAAAACAAGCTTCTTGTTTGACTCCATTGTGAATGAATGAATGAATGAATGAATGAATAACAAAGTTAAGCACGACCCTCGTAAGGTAAGTATTCACTTTATAGTCAAAGAAAAGGGCACATGGGGGTGCATTGGCGCATTGTCACATTGGAATTCCTGTTTGCCCAGGTCCTCCTGCAGCCCATCTGCTGGGCAGGACTGGCTAGGTCTGGTCTTGGAGCCCTCTGACATCATTGCTAACCAGCCTGTGGTCATCAACAATGATTCGGGGGTGATCAAGGCTGGTTTTGCAGAAAACTAGATCACTAAGTACTGTTTCCCACACTATGTCGGCTGGCCCAAGCACATATGTGTTATGCCTGGAGCCCTGCAAGGGGCCCCTTTTATGGACCAACTATGTGGGTACCCAAAAAGGAATATGAAGAAGATAGTTCCCATGTGATTCATCACAAATTCCTTATAATGCCCAAGGAGGGTAGAGATATTGGAAGAGAGGGAGAAAACGGGAACCAGAGCCCTTGACCCCTTTTTGCCTGGGTTCCTGTTTTAGGCTCAGAGTCCCCTGTATAACCTGACCCCAGAGCAGGTGGTACAGTCCCACTGTGCTCAACATACATACAGAAACACAGAGAGTAACACTTAGCCTCATGGATGGCAGCCCTAACCTGGAGCATAGGCATTGAGGAACTCAGCCATGAGTTGGTGTGGGTGACCCTCTCAGCAGGGCTGCCCTGGCCTGTGG
Organism: Mus musculus; assembly: GCF_000001635.26. NCBI lineage: Eukaryota > Metazoa > Chordata > Mammalia > Rodentia > Muridae > Mus > Mus musculus. The sequence continues at coordinate 12,427,277 of NC_000084.6, read as the reverse complement.
CTCCTTGCTCTAGTCTTGAAGCTCCAAGATATGCCCCATTTGCTATGACTGGTGGGTCTAGAGTCCCTGGATCCCTGGAGTAGGTTGAAGGGAGGGGCAGCCAGGAGCTCCCACGGGGCCAGTGAGGCATGCTGGTCTGTTTCATGTCACCTGGCCTATGTCTGAATGTTTGCACACTCAGTCTTGCTGGGATAAGGATTGACTGGGAGACATTCCTCCATCCCCAATGAAGGGATATCGCCAATGGTCAGAGGTCAGATCCACAGGCAGCCACAGGCAGTCACAGCTTATGGCTCGCCCCACTCCCTTTCAGAGCACAACACGGATTTGCCCCTCCTCTTTCTCTCAGTGCCCTGGACAGGAAGGGGTTAATAGTCTTTCTATGCTGAGGGTAAGCCACTCAGTCAGAACTCAGACATAAAAGGTAGGTACATCCTCACCTTTCCAGGTCTGAACAGTAATTTAACACTGTTGTCTGAAAAATAATTCTTTTTATAAATCATTATAATACTAATTATGGACAAAGGAAAATGAATCGGCACTCAGAAATGCTAGCTTACTGTAGGTCACAGGGCCAGGAAGACAGTATGTGTGCCCAAGTCTGCCTGATTTAAAAACAAACACACAAAAAATTTATTTTATTATACTAAAAATGCAAACTGAAAACAATTTTGAAAGCAAGTTTCAGGTCTATTCTACATTAAGGTGCATATTCAAATCAGTTGCATACAACAAACATTTGAAATCCTATGTTATATTAACATTTAAATCTATACAGGCTGAAATTCAGCTGAGTCCTTCTACTCACAAAAGAAGGACTCATCGTGTATATTGGAAAATTTCTCTACAAGGGTTAAAACTAGATAATGATCTTAAATTTTCTAGATTCTTCTTCTTCTCCTTTGCCCTAAACCCTTTACCTTTCAGATAAAAAGTGAATGACAACCTTGTAGAATCATTTCTCTAATGTAATAATTAGGAATAAATACAAGAGGAAGTCTGGACAACATTACAGTATTTTCATGACCTCTGACTGTTCACACTTAAATCTGATAGTTGTTTAATTTGACAAAAAGAGCTCTGGGAGTGGGGGTTTAGAACATGGAGTTGACTCTGTAGTGGCAGGCTCCATTCCTTCAGACTCTACCAACTAAGGATTGAAATCATTCAGGAAGCAACTGTGTCTGTAGTGAGGATGTCCAGACTCCATTTTATTATTATTCCCTAAATCACTTGTTCTCAACCTTCCTAATACTTTAATACAACCCTTTAATATAGTTCCTAGTGTTGTGGTGGCCCCAACCATAACATAACTTATTTTCATTAGTACTTCAAATTGTAATTCTTCTACTGTTGTGAATTGTAATATAAATATCTGTGCCTTCCAATGATCTTAGGTGACCCCCATGAAAAGCTGCTTAACCCCCAAAGGGGTCTTGGACCCACAGGTGGAGAACAGCCATCCTAAATGATATAGTGCTAACAACTTAAATAGCATTTGTTTTATATATTTTTAGCAATGTGGTAACATGGAAGGATGTGTATAAGTTACATGAATAATGTGTATTTTATATAAGGCATAAGCATCTGCAGATTTGGGTTATCTGAGAGGAGGGGTTGAAACTCATTCCCTGCAGACACAGAATAATGCCACTTTGGTACACAGATTATCTGGAGCTGAATGCACTGGACAGCAGTTCCAGAAAGGACTGTCCTCCTCCATTTACCTAAAGCAGGCCAGGCCACTTCCCATGAGAAAGGTACCCTCCTGAGCCAAGAAAAGAACAGGCTCAAGGCCAGAGACTGGAAGTTGACTGAAACCAATCCCCACAAACAAATCTGCAGAAGTAGCTCCTGGCTTCCTTTATTTCCTGTGTATTTCCTAACCACTGTCTCACAGTTCCCTGCCCCAGAACAGGCTCCCTGACCTTGTCAGACTGCCACAATCTATTGTTCCTTGTATCTTTTGTTCTCTGCAAGTTTGGGGACCTGGCACTTTCATTGGCTCTCGTTCTTTCTGGAGATGGCTGTGCACACATGGAGATCTACCGTCCTGTTAATCTGCCTCTGCTGGTTTAGCTGAGGTTTAGCCACAGGATCTAGGAGGATAGAACCAAGTCTTTCTTCCTCTACAGAAGGGACCAAATGCACATTCATGACAAGAAAAGCCTGGAGCTGAGACTGGACCAAGTACCACCCTGTCAGCTTCTTACTGGAGTCACATAGGAGACCACGGACACAGCTCTGCAGGCTGAGAAGGTCACACAAAGGGGAACATTTCACTGTGAGTTACAGCCTTGGGGTTAAAATAGGCACTGGAGAATTTGAGGAGATTGGAGTTTCCCTAGCATCCAAATTCAGGGAATTCCAATTATAACTAAAACAGAAAGAAGGAGGAGGAGGAGGAGGAGGAGGAGGAGGAGGAGGAGGAGGAGGAGGAGGAGGAGGAGGAGGAGGAGGAGGAAGAAAATCCCCATCTCTTCGCTAGGTTGAAGTCATTTCCTCTCAGAAGAGTCTCTTGAATCCTTATCTCCTATGAGAGTTTAGAGTTCAGAGCCTCATCCTTCTTTGTCTTGTTTTGGGAACCTGGGAGGCCATCAGTGGTCTGTCTTACTGTTGCATTTATTTTTTATTTATGTGAAGAGGTCAGAGGTAGAGAGTCAGTTCTCTCCTTCTGCCATGTGGGATCCAGATATCAAACTCAAGTCATGAGGCTTGGCAGCAAGTGTCTTCACACACTGAGCCATCTCCAAGCTTCTGCACCCTTAGCACCCTTCCGAATTCACCGCATGCTGGTGCTCCTAGTGATCTTGTCAAACTTCCTACTTTTCAAATTACTTCCCAGTGTTAAGTCCCTTGGTGATGACACAGATCCTCAGGACACAACCCAAAGTCTTCATACTTGTGACAGAGAAGAGCTTTTCAAATATTCCAAGCCACCACAAGTCACACAAACTAGAAAAAGATGCACCCTGCTCGGGATGTTTTCTAGTTAGCTGCTGTGAGATTATCGTCATGAATGCACAGATCAGCGGTGCTTGCTAGTGGTGATAGTGCCCTTCCATGAGGCCTGGTTGTGTGCTGCAAACTCGCATATTTGAATCCATCTGCTCAGATCGTTCTCTCATCCCCTCAGAGTTCCCATGTTCCCCAAACTTCTACCATACTCACAGTCAGCCCAGTGGTCTTCCTGCCATCCCCTTCCTACCTCTCTCCCCATGTGTCTTCTTCATTGCTTCTCTGCTTAGCTAATTGTTCTTTAAACTCCAATACTCATCTCAAATGTCTTCCTCCCTGTCCTGGGGAAGCCAGACTTCCTACCCACCTACATCCACCTTCCCCTTTCCCTTCCCTTCCTTCCTTCTTTCCTCCCAGTCACCCAGCTGCAGGATAGACCTTGCTCTCTTAGCTCTGGGTTCTTCCTGCTCATGGATCTTCCTGCTCTTCTAACTGTCTACCTGTCCACATCTCCTGTGGATTGGGAGCTCCTAGAAGCTCCTGGGAGCAGGGACTGTGCAGTGGGCAGCTCTTCATCAAAGCTGAATGAATGGAGACTGGGCTCCAGAGCTGAGCCTGTAACTCCCTCATACACATCATCCCTCCAGTTCTATTTTATCAGCAGAGCCCCAGGAGGAGCTATCATTATCCATTTGTCTATCTCCAAGCCACGGCTGCAAGGTCTCCAGCCCTTAGTGATAGCCCAGCCCAACTGCCAGGTAAAATGCCCAGCCTGGAGAGGGGTGTCCCCAAGAAAGCATGCACACATCTGCTAGCCCCAGTCCCTGGCCTGACTTAGGACCTTGACAATAGCAAGCAGCTCTTCCTTACAAAATGGATGGGAAATTGTAAACCTTCTCATAATCTCCTTAGGGATTCTCCCCTAGTAATAAAACAGGCCTGGGCCTGTCTGCACTCCAATGAGCTGCTCTACAGAGTCCGCCCAGACTGCCTTGATTTCCCTGATAAATTAGACATGTGGGCTTTGGATGCTTTTGGCTTTCCCTCTTACTGTTCCTTGAACTTGGAGGACCAGAGGTATCTGCACACTTTTGATCCTTGAGCACCCATTCCAAGGAAATAATAGACCTCCCTTGATTGCTTCTAAAGGGATTCCGTAGACAAGTGTCTGACACATCTACCTCCTAGTGATAATGCTCAAGTAAATATAACATGTCTGCCCATCTAGAAACCCTAATAGTATCCAGTTGTGAGGTAAAGAGAAGCCTAAGAAAAGTCAGATCTGCATAGAGTGCCCTGACTGGAGTCTACTCTCCAAAAATGTAGTCATTCCTTAGTACCAACAGGGCACCCCCTCACCCCTCATGGATTTAAAGTCCCTAGATGCTGACGTTCTTCAGCTCAAATGACACAACCTATGTGTGTATTTTCTCTATACACTTTAAATGACAGCAAGAGTATTTATAATACCTAATACTATATATTTCTATAAGGCATCAAAACTAATAACAACAATTCTATATATACATTGTAAGTGCATTCTTATAACATTGGCACGAGATGCTGTGTGTGTAATGTGTATGCATGTTGTGTGGGGGTGGTGCAACTGTGCTACCCTCTGTGTGGAGATCAAAGGAAAACCTCAAGTGTTGGACTTTGCCTTCCACCTGTGTGTTTGTATATACATGTGTAGGGGTGTATGCATGCGTGTGTGGGGGGTATATACATGGGTATATGTGGGGGTGTATGGGTGAGTGTGTGTGTGTATGTGGGGGTGTGTATGGGTGAGTATCCGTGAGTGTGTGTGTGTGTGTGTACGTGTGTGTGTGTGTGTGTGTGTGTGTGTGTGTGTGTACGTGTGTGCGTGTGCCTGCCTTTAAAACAAAGGATCTTAAAGCACATGTCTGGTTAAGAACCACTATAAACTACATGCCCTGCCCACACCTCACCTAGTGTCATGAGCACCAGGCATCAGGCCTTCAGTACCCTTGGGCAAGACACTATCCAGAAGTGGTGGAACATTTAAGGGGCAGGCAGGACATGGTTAAAAGAATTGAGGTCACTGGGATGTGTCCTTAAAGAATAAATTGGACCCCACCTCTTCCTGTTTGTCTCCTAGCTGCCCTGAGGCCCCCCCCATACACTGTGCCCCAACATGCCCAAAGCAACATGGGCCAACAGAGCATGCACTTTCCTCCTTATAAATTGATTTATCTAACATCTTGGTCCAGCAACAGAATGCAAAGCAGTACAATGGAAACATAATTTTGCTTGTTTTGTGTGTGTGGTATGTGTGTGCTTGCATGTGTGCTTGTGTGTGTGTCTTAATATATATATTATTGTTGTTTGAGTTCTGAGTCCCCACCTCTATCCCAGCAAACCCCATAGAAATAGAAGCTCTCAGAATTCTTAGAATTTCTCTTTGTGCACTAATAAGCTTTTAGAAGCCAGATTAGTGTTTTGATAAAAACAGGGAAACTTGTGGAACAAATGATTATTCTGTAGGTGCTGCGCCAAATACTCTGTAACAACTCACTTTTCTACACCAAAAAGATGATTCGTAAACACACCTGCTGCTCTCTGTCCAGGGCACCCGTTTGTGGCTGCAGTGCTCCCCAGCCTTCTACAGGACAAACTGTAGAAGTAGCTTTCCCCAAGGTACTAAGGTCACTGCCTCCCTGGCTTCAACTAGGTGAGTCTTGCTACATCTCCTGAAATCGTCCAGTGGTGTGTAGCCCAGGTACATTAGGCCTGGCTAATGTACCTGTGCCGCGGCTCCCCCCAAGCCCTTCTCTCCTGTTCCCTGTTCCTCCCTGGGATTACTTCCCAGACAGAACTCACACTCAAGTTCCTGTGGGGGGAACAGGGGGCCAGCATGACAGGCTACTATGAAAGGTTTTTGAGCAAACTAGTAATCTATAATCCAGACTCTATCCAACGTCCTTGAATTGGGTAGTGCCCTTTCAAAAGATAGAGTACAATCAAGAATGGCCAGGAGACACCTGCAAAAGCCCCACACAACTCCAGAACTTCACCTGGACTTGGCAGTGTGCTCAGATACCAGACAGGGAATGGAACATAATATTTTCATCGACATTAAATCAAAACGGCGCTACTTGCCTTTTATATTGCCAGCCACTGGATCTTCTGGACTTGGAGTGTAGTTGGGAAAGACTGGAATTCCTGCAAAGTAATTTATTTTAAAACACAAAGGAAGGTTAAGGAAATTGTAGCATGAACCACTTAGTTACACTGAGCAGGGACAAGGGCCTCCTCCCTCAGTGAAATCCAGCATGTAGAGACTGACTCAGGGAACGGTCCTGGAGCTCTCTGTGGCCAACATGCCTTCTGGTTGAAGCCAGGCTGCTTTGTAGAGTAGCAAACAGAGATGGCTGAAGTTTTGTGCTTACAATCACTAAGTCACTCATAACAGTTATGTGCAAAGAGTAGCTAGCGATGCCTAAACACAAATAAAATTTAGATTTTTTAAACATAAGTTTTACTGCTTTTTTTTAATTAAAATTGAGAGTAGTTTTTTAAAAATGTCTTTTTTACTAAGTTTTTCTCCTGAATTTTTGCTTATTCCATTGAAAAAAGTGAAGTGCCTTCTTATTTTTTCCACTAAACTAGCATGGACAATTTCTGCTCTGCTCCACTCCCATAGTCACAGTCATGTCATTGGCTTAAGACATTGTTTCCAGTAAATATATTTGATTATCCAAAGTAGGACCATCTCCACAGGGAAAATGGCTGCTATTTAAATCACTACTCTAGAACTTCAGGTATGTACTGCAGCATAGAGCCCAGGACAGGTCCCAGGTCCCCATTCTTCCAAGACAGAATGTATCACACTTCTTCTGAGATAGACTATTTATATGCACCTATCACATATGCATATACATATACATGCCTCATGAAGATGTTAAAATGTTCACTCAGATCTTTACAGTGGGGGCGGAGGGAGGAAGTGAAGGCCCTGACACCTTGCCCTCTGATATACCAGAAAAAAGGAAATACTCCTTGTCCCCCAAACCCCCATAGTATGACATGCTAGGTCCGTTAAGTCATGCTCATGGATTGCTATCAAGATGAATTTCCTAGCATCTGAGACCTTTGACCTATTAAAATGGCAATGTTTGTGGTACAACACCAAGATAAACACAATTCTAAAATACGTCTTACCAACTTAGAGAAATGCTTTCATGTAAATATAACCTACACCCTCGGGGCAGTACACACAGCCCGTCATACTCACAAAATCAACATGGGACTTATGGATGCATCTATGCATCAGTCTCTAGCCCCTCATAACCTCCATGCCCCCCACTATTCATACCCAGAGGCTACCTATGGGGCACATAGGAGGACTCTCTTCTACACTGGATACTTACTCAAGCAAAATGGAAAATTATAGTACCCATCTGCACACGTCTCACAGTAGTCTCCGGAGAAATTTGGCTTACAATGGCAGTGGCCTGAGCCCTGGTCACAGTCATCTGCGCGTTCTGGGTCACAGCTGCAAGCTAAGAGGAAACACCAAAAAACCAGTTCTTCACTGTACTTCCAAAAGCAGACTTTCCCCTAAACTTCTTAGCATTGCCCATTGGCTCAGGCTATCTCTCGTGCGTAGTAAGCTATAGCTAAACACTATGAATATTATTAATTCTTTGTGGACTTAATACTATACTGTTTTGATTCTAATTATGACAAAGTTGGAATTATTGGAGATCATAGAAACACATCAAACCAGTAGAAAATGAAAGAAGCAATATTAATTGCAGATTTAATAGTGATCGACCCAATGAATTAAGTGCTTGCCTAGATACATTTGATAGTGTTTCACCTATAATTATGAAATAATATTTATTATCATTATCATTTACATACAAGCATTCTGGGGCTCAGAGAAAACATTGAGCTGTCTGAGTTGAGACAACTAGGGAGAAGCAGAGCCAACACCAGGTAGGCAAGGGAACCAAGACCGTCAGCTGGTCCCAAGCCTATGACGCCCTCAGGGTGGTACACACAGCCTGTCATGCTCACAAAATTGACATGAAACTTACGGATGCATCCATGCAGTGCATCCACCGGAACTCCATGGGGCCGGAAGTAACCCTTCGCACACTTTTCACAGTTCACGCCTGCAGTGTTGTGCTATTGAAGGAAAAAAAAAAACTTAGAAAGAAGAGTACCAGAGAAGCTCTTTATTCTGTGATAATCTGCCACAGAAATAATTCTGTCATATAAAATATCACAGGACCCAAAATGTGTCACAGGACACTGAGTTCGCCTTGGCTCTGAAGTCCCCACCACACACAAGGGAAAGAGAAACAAGGAAAGGTTCAATAAATGAGCAGGCCTGGCTTTTCCCTCTCCCAACAAAAACTGCTTCAATGGACTTGGCATCTGACTAAGGAAAAAAACAAAAACAAAAACCCTCCATGTCCCCATAGCTTCAGGCCAGCTCCTATAGCTTTGCTCAGAGGAACCAATGACTGGATAACTACCACTCAAGAACGAGACGGTACATGCGAGTTTAGAGTTTTTCTAATTTTGGAAGGAAGGCATATAGAGATCTCTGTCTGTAGTCATTCTGATTTTATCTGTGTCTTTGTTGTGAAACTATTCCCAGGGCATTTCTATCGTGTGAGTGGACAGTGGGCACGAGGTGCAGGCGTAAGCGTATGCAGAGCTCAGTTCAGCGTCAGGTGGCTTTTCCTAGTCCATGGCTAATTAACCTTTATAATTGCCACAAAATCAATTACCCAGCACACATCATCAGTTTCCAAGAAATACAAGCCATGGGTCTGTCTCCCTCCAACGTGGGAAAGCACTGGCAGAGTACTGCAAACGGAAGGGTAGGCCAAAGCAAGTCAAACAAGAACAAATCCAATGCGGTCACCACAGAACCTGCACAGAAACACGGGAGAGCAAAGGCCGCATCTGTGCCCTTCCCCTGCAGGGCTTTATTAATCTCAGACCCTTGGTTTTTACCACTCCTGTCCTGTGGGCTAAAAACCTGAATCCACTTTAACGCTGAGGTCAAAACCATGCTATGCTGACCACCTCTCTAGCTTAACATTCACATCAGAACCTTGTGGGCAAATAAGCAGCAGCTGGAGCCCACCCAGTCTTCCACCCAAATGCCGATTAGCCTTCCTCTCCACTGCTTGCTGTGAGGACCTCCCGCTAACCTCTGCTTGCAATCCAATGGATTAGGTCATGAGACGTGTTCTCTGTGGGCAGCTTTGGCTCTCTACCTCAGTTCATGCTTAGCAGTGAAACACCAAGAGACAGCAACACACTGCAGATAGAACAATGATGGTTTTCTAGGACCTCCACAGTCTGAGGGCAGCTCACACTATTGCGTTTATGGACAACAGGTTCCTGGCTGGACTGACTACAAGCAAGTCAAGACACAAGAGTCAAGATGGCTTCTCAGGTTTATAGCCGAGGTCTGTAGGAAGCAGCTCTGCTGGGAGGATTGGGGGTTGAAGCTGTGCTTGCAATGGCTTAACATCGGAGGATTCCCCCCAGACTCCAGGTGAGTGAGCGCAATGGCATCCGCTGCATGGTACACATATAGGGGTTAGAGGACAGCCTTCCAGAGTTGGGTCTTCCCTTCTACTGTGAACTCCAGGGATTAAACTCAGGTCCTCAAGCTTGAGTTACAAGTGCCTTTATCCATTAAGACAGCACCTGCCTTTTTCATGTGGGTTTTACAGCTCCAATCCAAGCCCTCATGCCTGCCCAGCAAATACTGCAGTTGTGCCACCTCCCTGGGCCCAGGGAGACAGTCTATGGAGTGCTCACCTAGAAGCCAGGCTCTGCTCTGAGTGTCTGCCATCTGCATTCCTCCAGAGAGCTCTTCCAGTGAACACTAACTCTGTCCCTTGCACTGTTTCCTGACTGTACCCTATTATCTTCCATGTCTGTACCCTATTATCTTCCATGTCTGTGAATAACAAGCACATGCAGAGGTCCATTGTTTGGCCACCCTGCCCTTGTAAGGAAATGAATTTTCCTTACAAGAGTTCCACATGAACTAGACTTTGGTGTCTTTCTGGAATGATCTGATTCCTCTCCCAGCTCCCTTCTCCTCCAGCTACCCTGGAATCTTGCTCCTTACCATGGCCTTTTGTCTGTCAGTTATTCCAGTGCCCTCAACGGATGCCCCACTCATCCCCTTACTTCCTTGAGACCTCTACTCAAATGCTGCATCTCAGGAAACTGGCCACCTTACTTTGACTATCTCACAACCTAACCCAATAATTAAAATGGAAAACCCAAGGAATAAAACAATTGCACACCAATGGTGACCATGTCTGCTCTGGGAGCCGACTCCTCTTCAGGATAAGAATCTAAATTTAGGCTTAAATACAACGGTCAGTGTATAGAGGGAAGGAAGGGGTGGTGACTTTGAGAAGTGATTAGCACAAAGGCTTGCCTTTTATGTGTGGATTAAAGGCAATAGAAAGGAGACTTTGCAGAATCTGGCCCTTTTAGCTTTCTGCCTTCCACATAGAGATGGAGCCTCACCAGACAACTCAACCTACTAGCATCATGGTCTTAGACTTTACAGTCTCAGAAAGTAAGTTTCTTCTTTCTGAGCTACCCAGTTTTGGGTATTTTGTTACAGTGGTACAAACTGACTATGTGAAGGTCTCTAGGGATAGCCTCTTGTGTGCTCTGAGATGACAGCAGGTAATTCATCATATTTCACTTGTGGGTACTCAACAAAAACGGGGGAAGCAGCCAATTCCTGCATTTTGGGAAGACAGGATTTTCTGTAAGGTATGAGTTCTGACTGGCCTTGTAGTCCCTTCTCTTCCTTTATCAGGGAAGACTCTAACATTCTTGTGTACGTGGCATAAGATACACAGCTAAATTTTTCCCCAAGAGAAGAACCAACTGTTGCAAAACAAGTTATAAAATGTCCATCATTTTTTTTTGTCATAAATGGCATGACATTTAAAATCAAATTGTAACATTCCCATGAACTGGCGTAAGTTGTGTTAGTTTCTGTCAGACTAATCCCTGTGCCAAATCCATTCCCAACTACAGATTTACAACAGTTTTACCCCTCAGAAGATGGGTCTCCCCATATTTACACATTTCTAATTATCCAATCTCGTTTGTTCTCCACCAATAAGCTTAGAATCTGCCTCCATCTTCACAAAAGTCCTAAAATTGCACTGAAGTCATAGGCTGGCTCGGGAAATTAAAATACTTATAATATCAAGTCTGAAAACATGCTATGCTCAGCACAGGTCATTTAATAAATTTTAATAAAGTGTTAGGAATTGACTCCAGTCCCACAATCGACTCCTTCCACTGCCTCTCAGGGATGGCTACATGACCCTCCCACATTGAGGGTCACGTGCCCTGCCAGGTATGTGTGTTTTCTGTTTGCTTCCTTCTCAAGTCCTTTGGAATTGCTGGTCTTTTCAAACAACAGTCCTTCCTCATTTCATTTTATAATGGATTCTGGATCGAGAGTGCACTTTGCTTTTTAAATATCTTTTCTGTGTGTTGTAGGATTTGGGGTAGAACAGAATCATAGGTTCTGATTCTGGATCCATCTCTTTGTGTGAAACAGAGGCAGTTCGGGAATAGGAGACCAACATTTATTAACCTCACCATGTATGTGAACAACTAGGGACCAAGCTTAAGACTTACTCAGAAAGTCCGGTCTTCAGAGGGGAGGTTCAACTTCATTTTGGTTAACAAGAGACAGAATTGCTCTAAGCAGCATCCCAATAGCCATCAGAGCTACACTGTCGCTATCAGTGGGACCACAAGGAACAAGTCAAGAAGAAGCTGGCTCCGGCAAGTTGTTCTTGAAGCCTTGCCTTTCTCTCTTCTGCTCAGTATTGTTATGGAAATTTCTAGTGTCCCAGTGAACAGCCATACAAGCCCCACCTATAGATTATTGTTCCCAGCAGCAATCACCTTCCACTGAATACTGAAGCATAGATTTAATTACCTGGACTTTAATATATGCTTATGATTTTTGTTCTTTAGTTACATGGTATATTTGATATGTACAAAACTCTTAATACATTCATCAAGTTCAGACAGATACACACAAATAAGACATTCAATTCTGGGGGGATACCCAGGGGCCCCTCCCTCTCAGAGAAGAAGGGGAGGGGCATGGGAAGGGAGTCTATGAGGGGGAGACCCTGGAGGGGGCAGCAATTGGGATGTAATAAATAAATAGAAACTCAGGTCCTCATCTCAGTATAGAACAACACATGACCTCGGAATATTCCCACATCCCTTCACAGCCCTCCCACCACCACCTCCTAAGAGCCAATCACATGCTGGGTTTTCTCTATTAACTCATCTGGTATTTCAGAATTCTATGCCAATGGCTGTGAGGCAACACCAGCCTTTTGTACAATCCACATGCTTGTAAGATTCTCAGTGCTATAACACAGCATCAATCCAAGGCCCCTTTGCTCCTTAGTATTCTCAAACAAGCAAGGTCTTGTCCCTCCATCTTACTACTGATGGTCAAGGCTACTTCCACTTTGAGCTTTGTTCACATTATCTGCTCTAAATGATTGAAAACAAGCATTTCTATTTCTTGTAGATAAACTGCAAGTGGGATTTACCACAGTGTAGGAAGGGGCACATTTCGCTGCATTTTACAAACCGTTGGGCCTTTGCCAGAGCCATGGTATACCATGTTGCATTGCTATGGACAGTGGATGGTGTGCATAGTTGTTCGACGTCTCACGCTTTTTAATGACTGCCATCGGGGTGAAAGGTGGAGATGCACCTCCGTGGTTTTCGTTGTCATTGCCCTCCTGACTGAAGCATACTTGGCCGGCTTCATGTACTTACGTTTTTAAGAGTCTGTTTCAGTGTTGTGCGTAACTGGGTGTTGCCTGCAGTCTTTATTCATTGTGGTTACTAACCACCTGATAGACTTACATGTGTGAACACTCTCTCCCTGTCTGCAGCTTGCCCACCTGATAGACTGACATGTGTGAATACTCCCTCCCTGTCTGCAGCTTGCCCAGTTGCCTTCTTCAGTGTCTCCGGTGAGCAGAAGTTTTGACTTTCAATGAGATCTGATTTCTTCATCTTTCGTGATTATAGCTTCCATGAGGATCATTCCCTCAGCTTCTGAATCTCACAGGGATTCTGGGGTTTCTTCTAAACCATTTATAGCTCTAGCTTTAGGTGGGTCCATGTTTAATAACAGACCAATTTTATCTATCTGAGTGGGGATTAAGGCTTAAGTTCCCCACATAAACTCTAGCTGTTTTAGGACCACTTACGAAAAGCCTTATACAAGTGGAATAAGAAGACCTTACAGTTGGTTTGGTTTTGTACTTTCAAGTTCACCCCTTCACGTTAAGTGTAGGACTGGTTTGCCCACATGAATCTATTTGGACATGGGCTTTAAGGCCAACACCAAGGTTGGTGTCTACTTGAAGAGGTGACTCACCTGACAGTTGATGCAGACCCCTCCACCTGCGTAGACGCCTTTGCTGTTCAAGCTCGCCTGCTGGTGCTCCACGTCTGGGTCATAGTAGCAGTCCACAGCATGCCCATGGCAGTTGCAGGCTGGAACAAAGCACTCTTGGTCAAACCGCCATGCAACATTTAGTGATCTCCCAGACAGGATCTCTGCTGTGGCCTACAATAAAGTCTATTCTGAAACACTGGGGATACTCTGTGGAAAATTACAGGGATTTTTTTTTACACTAAGGCTATTATTATATAATATTATATACTTTATAGTTCCTTTTGTTTGGTAGTAAGTGAAAGGTTTCTCTTTTTTAAAAAGATATATAATTATAACAATGGTGACTCCAACACCAGTCAGCCATGTACACGGACTACTGCCACTGCTGGTTTTCCTACAAACTGTTTGTTGTCCAGCTCTTTATATATCATGAGATACATTTATGTGAATTGTCCTATTTAATCTACTCTCTAAGGTAGGTGCCACTCTCCCCATACCACAGATAGGAAAACTGAGGTGGAGAGAGGTTACAAGATGATCCGTAGCGACAAGCACATAAACAAGAAGAGCCAGAAGTCAGGCTTTTGATTCCAAATTCTACACTCTCAGCCAATGGTCTAAACTTTTAATTTCAGGACTATGTAGAATGGAAAAAAAAAGGAATTAGGTTAATATCTAATTACAGATAAGTAACAATTCATTTGGCTGACTATATATCCTATGAAGATGGGCTTGTATGTGTTTGTGATAGAACTTGGTCCTAGGCACACAGTGGCCCTCAACCAACCTTTACTGTAGTCCTTGAATTCCTATAAATGATATTAAATGCCACCAAGAGTGAAAGCAAAGAATTCACAGTGATTGGGGAAGAATGTCAAAAATATCTAAACCATCAGTCAAAAAAGATCAGGACATAAAATTAGCCTTGACTAGTCACAGCATGCCTCGCACAGCCACTAAGCTATGTGATTAAAACGTTAGTGAGAGCTCAGTGTATGGTCGGAACATGTATGTTTCTCAGAACTCAGTTATCTAGGTGAAGATGTAAGGAGGGGCCTTCCCTCCTAAGTTGCTTGTGTTGGTGTTTGAATCACAGTAACACATGAAGAAACTAACGCATGTTACAGTAACATGTCCTGGTGTTTGCTTGTCAAAACCACCACCTCCTAACATCCTGCTACACTGTTAAAACTTTCTACCTCTGCTGTTAAAATCAGATCTTGTTTGTCTCTCTCCCCTTCCATGTGATTTAATCCATGACAGTGTCCTACTATGTGTCAGGTTTAACCATCACTCTCCTCTCTTCTCAAGACAGCTGCAGCCCATCTGCTGCCACACCCTAAGAAACGGCCAAGGTGGCTGCGTGGCACTTAAGACTTCTGGGTGTATGGCTCAAAGGCAGAGCGTTTTCTTAGTATACAGGAAGGACCAACCTGTTAAAACACTCAGCCCTAGCCAAACAGGAAAGTACCTGCGCGTTACTAATCAGTCTTGTCTCTTCTTATAACTGAATTCAGGATCCGTCTCCCTTAGGCTTGATATTTTCCCTGTGTCCAGTTCCCTCTCATCAATGATTACATTTTCTATAGCTGAGCTGCCTGCAGTCTACAGATATCAAGTACAGAGTCACAGAAATAAACAGTTTGTGTTTCAGACTGTGTGTCCTGTTGGCAGTGCAGCAAAAGTGCAGCCTGCCTCTCCAAGCGCTTGGTGCCAGCCCAAGAGTCGTCTGGATTCCTGATGGTGATGAGATCAGCGAATGATTCTTAGGTTCTTGTTAACCCCTGGTTTACCTAATAAAGGCTCTCAAGTGCAAACATGGCAGTGCTGGCCAGTTATCACAATCCGCTGTCATCACAACACTATTTATTATTAGTTGCTGTTCATCTTTTACTGTGCCCAATCTATAAATTCAACATTCTCATAACCGTGTATATAGGAAAGCACATAGCCCACCCGAAGGTGGCCACTATCCCTAACCTCAGCATCCACTGGAAGTCTGAAACACATAAGTAGGGGGGAGGGGGGACACCTTATACCAAACAGAACTGAGTCACTAAAGCTGACTCGATCCGGTTCTCTTTGTGACCTGAGGACACACTTGCCATCAGTCCTTAGGTAGAGAGGAGAGGGCTCCTCTCCTCTGAACACAGAACTTGTTGGCTTCACACCAGCACCCACCTTCACACTCATTGTGCTGCTCCTGACCAGCAGGCTGCCAGCGCCTCTGATTGTAACCTGCACAGCAGCGGTTACACGTGTCTCCACAGGTATGGTGCTGGCATTCGCATCGGAACCTGAGCATAAAGGCAAAGCATATTTTGGTCACTGAAAAGTTGTGGTGGTGTGATATGGTATGGTATGGTATGGTATGGTATGGTATGGTATGGTATGGTGGTGGTGTGTGTAGTGGTATCATGGTATGGTGGTGTGGTGGTGTGTATAGTGGTATTGTGGTGTGGTATAGTGGTGTGGTATGGTGGTATGGTATGGTGATGTGGTGTGGTGGTATAGTATGGTGGTGTGGTATGGTGGTATAGTGGTGTGGTAGTGGTATGGTATGGTATCATATGGTAGTGTGGTGGTGTGTATACTGGTGTTATGATGTGGTGTGGTATAGTAGTGTGGTATAGTAGTGTGGTATGGTGGTGTGGTATGGTGATGTGGTATGGTGGTGTGGTGTGGTATGGTGGTGTGGTATGGTGGTGTGGTATGGTGGTATAGTGGTATGGTAGTGGTATAGTATGGTATGGTATGGTAGTGGTGTATATAGTGGTATTATGGTATGGTGGTGTGGTGGTATGTGTACTGGTGTTATGATGTGGTAGTGTGGTATGGTGAGGTGGTGTGGTGAGGTGGTGTGGTATGGTGGTGTGGTGTGGTGGTATGGTGGTGTGGTAGTGCTGTGGTATGGTATGGTAGTGCTGTGGTGTGATGGTGGTCATTGTCTGGTGGTGTGGTGGTGGTATAACATCAAACTCAGAGAAATCCTCCTGCCTTAGTTTGAAAAGTAGTTTGACTTGGTTTGATTTAGATGTTTTGTTTGTGGGAGATTGGTTCTCATTGATCCCAGACAGACCTTGAACTGACTACGTGGCTGAGGAAGACCTTGAAGTTGTATTATCCTGCTTCTATCTCCCAAGTGCTGGGGTTCCCTGGTTTATGGGTTCTGAGTTTATGTGGTACTAGAGTTCAAACCCAGAGATTTATGATTGTTCTATGCGTACTCTACCAGCTGAGCTACATCCCCAGAGCCAGTGTAAAGTTTTTATTTGGATCAGTTCTTCCTGCTAGTCTAGCATGCACAAGGTCATGAGATCAATCCCCAGCATCAAAATCAAAACCAACAACCCCATGATATATGACACATACACAATTGTGGAGTCATCTGGAACACAGTCTCCGAGCAAGTACCAGAACAAGGCAATTTGTATACATTCTGTCAGCCCCTTTCCGTTGTCTCCATTACCCAGATGGTAAAACTAAGATGCACAGAGAGTAACATACTTGCCAAAGGTCAAGTGGCAATAACAGAGAGCCAACCCTTATGTGCCAGTTCTTTCTCCCAGACCACATTATGTTACAATAACTAAACAACACCTGGTATGGTGGCTTACACCTATTATCACCCCACCAGAGAGGCTGAAAGATATACAGGACCCAGGCTAGCCTGGGCTACAGAAAGAGCCTACCAATACACAATAGGTATAAATGAGTAAGAAATAAAAACAAGTGGGCAAGCAGGTACTACGTTTCCCGGGGTGCATTGAGCGTCACTTCTTCATCAAAACGTGCAGTGATCCTGGAAAAAGAACTTCTAAGGTTTTGAACTCTCAGCCTATCCTCCAGCCCAGAGATGACAATGAGACAACTAGAAGCTCTCTGAGGACCAGGCTGCCCCAGGCTGCCCCAGCTCTATTGCAAGGCACATAGCTGGGATTGTTTGTCAAGGCAAAGGTGTTAATAATTACAATCTCATATCTATCTCAGCCCTTGGCCTTGGAATGGAATGCCACACTCATCTATGTTTGAAGGAAGACTCAAAACCATGTGGAACAGGCTACTGGATGGGCCTCTCTGGACCCCTACAACCTCTCTGTGAGAGGCAGCAGGAGGGTGGCATGACAGAAGAGTTACACTTCAAATAGAAGGTACCGTCCTTCTCCCTGCTCTACTGACTGCAAAGGCGCTGACATGGATTTAACTGGCATGGCATGATAGCTGGAGACTGTTAACATAATTTCAAAGAGGTGACAGTCTTTCTCTAATCCCAAATTATTGAGGCAGAGACTATATTCTTATGTTATGATTACAACATATAGCTGAGCAATTATTAATCTATTCTAAACCTCTAATCCATTCTGACTAACTCCCAGAAAAAATCCCCATAATACTAGCATTTTAATATTTGTTTTAGCTCTCTCTGCCTCAGATGTTTTTCCCATGGTGACTTCTTAGGACCTCCCCTCCCCTCCCCTCCCCTCCCCTCCCCTCTCCTCCTCTCCCCTCTTTTCTCCTCTTTTCTCCTCTCCCTCCCTCTTCCCTGACTGGCAGAAATCCAGTCCTATTCTCTCTTCTGCTCAGCGATTGGCTGATCAGGTTTATTGACAGTCAGAGAACAAATGAGGATCTATATTTACACAATATTAAAACAGGAGACTCTTGAAATAAACATTACAATGCTATGTCTGGATTGCAACTAGATATGGGAGCTGAGAAATCAGCATCTGAATTATACAAGGATAATCTTCACACAATGCACAATAACATTACACCTACAGGAGACCACCTGGTCTCTCAGCTCAGCACCAATGAAATACTTGCCATATGTTGGCCAGAAAGAATATTTAAGCAACGTTGCTTAAGGAACATGAGGTTCAAAGGGAAGTTTTTTGTTTGTTTGTTTTTTTTTTTTTGTTTTTTGTTTTTGTTTTTCGAGACGGTTTCTCTGTATAGCTCTGGCTGTCCTGGAACTCACTTTGTAGACCAGGCTGGCCTAGAACTCAGAAATTCGCCTGCCTCTGCCTCCCCAGTGCTGGGATTAAAGGCGTGCACCACCACGCCCAGCCTCAAAGGGAAGTTTTGAACATAGCACAGAAAGGAGCCTGGCACCTGTCTGACGGTGCTGACACACTGTACTGTGGTACTATTCTAGGTCTAAAGGTGAGGTAGCATTTGGCCTTGCATCTACTGTAAAAATGTTTCAGACCTAGTCAAGAGAGATGCCTTTTCATGGATATCTCTCTCTTATGAAGTCCTAACAGCTACAATCATCTCTCAAACAACTGACTGTTTAGGCTCTGATACAATAACATATGAGCCTGAGCAGACGTGTAATCCTGCTGCTATCCAGGCTGTGAGGTCAGGATGGCAAACTCTTGATTAAAACTGTTCTACCTAGAACCAGTGTTACTGATTGTCCAACATAGGCTTCCTCCGTCTGTCCGTCAAGTCACTGGGCCACCTCAGAGGATGGTTTCCGGTTCATACATTTAGCATCAGGTTACCACTGAACTCCTCTGTATCCGCAGAATTTAATTGAGCCTGATTGTTATTTGACTAAGTCAATGCCTCTTTAATGGCAACCATGGAGGATTTTCTGTGGGGGAAATGGGGGTAGGGAGAGCTCATGCTAAGTGAACCCCTAATGTGCATTTCCACCTTTGGTGCCAAGCTCATCTTGAGGTAGGAGCTGTCAAACATGGCAGAAAAACCAGATTAATTACATTCAAAACCAGGGGCTGGAGCAATGGCTCAGCTGGCTGCTCTTCCACAGAACCTGGGTTAAGTTCCTAGCATTCACATGGTGCCTCACAACTGTCTGTAACTCAGTCCTAAGGGATTCAATGTCCTCTTCTGGCTTCCTCAGGCACTGGGCATATATGCAGGTAAAGCATTCGTGCATAAAAGAAAATTAAAAATAAAATAAAAATTTAAAAATTAAAAAAAACACAAGCAAAATCAAACTGTAGCTAAAAATTGTTAGTGGCCATCCAGCATGGTTGGGGATTTGGTAGCAGCATTCCATATGACCTATAGGGTGCTATGATTGGTGAGTCATGTCTTCCATAGACCCACTGGTAGTCTGGGAAGGAAAGGAAGAGCTGACATACAGGGAATTCACACGCTCATACACATGCACATCACCTTGTTGTGGATTCTGAAACATTCCTGTAGAGTCTTTAACAGGGTGGAAATACCCATGGGAACAATTAGGGTTATTCATAGTGAGGTGAGGAGAGACCTTGCCACACTTACTGCTTTTCAGGGTTGTCAGCACTGCACGCCTCCGCATGGCCGTTGCAAACACACCGCCCACCAACACTGATATCCTTTATGCTGTAATAATACTGCAGGACAGAGAACAGAGCATCATCAGCTTCCATGCAATAATACTGCAGGACAAAGAACAGAGCATCAGCTTCCAGAGACCACAGCACAGATGTGCTCTTACCAACTTCCGACCCACAGAATGGGTGGGCTTGGCTTTTCCCTGCTCTACACTCTTCTGTCATTTCTCCTTGCTGACCTCAACACAAAGGGGACCACATTTGCTTGTACCTTGTCTTACAAAATGAATGCATTCATCAATCAATCTTAGTTTTTTAAAAAGCCTTTACAATTTTTCCATTAAAACAGGCAAATGCTTTAAATGCATGGAGGGAAATTTCTGACATGAGATGATGCAAGTGGCTTAAGTTTGTTTACACATTAAGCATACATATTTGCCAAAAATGAATTTTGTGTCTACTATATGCAAACTGCCCCTCCAGGGTGTAGGAAAGGAGAAAATATTTTTTGAAAAATATTTGTATAGATCCAAATATCCAAAATATTGATCAGATTCACCTATAGAAGGAGCCACTAGCTGTTGGCAGTTGTTGGAACTCTCTTAGTTCGTGTTCAAAAGGCTAAAGTTCAAACTCCCAAAGACCAGCCAGAGTTGGCTGCAGACCCAGTAATGGAAGCTTATCTGCTAAATCAGACCACACACACACACACACATACACACACACACACACACAGGCCACGTCATGGCTAAAACACACACACACACACACACACACACACACACACACACACACACATACACGCAGCACACATATATACATACGTACACATATGCAGGGCACATCATTGTATCATTAGTATGGTTAATCCATTCTAATCTCCCTGGTAGTGGCTGAAAGAGCTCCTCACTGCCTGCCCAAATGCTCTGGATTCTCAAATGAAAGACACACACACACACACACACACACAGCCTTATATTTAATATGCCTAAATCAGCTCAGTGGTTGGGTCACTCCCAAACTTCCACACTGCTAACGCCTCCCCTCCAATACTCTTGAATTATTATATTTTCACTACCCTAAACCCAACTGGGGATACAGCTTGGGGCCGCTCTTCCCCGGCTCCTACATGATTATACGCTCTCTCTTCTCCATTTCTCAAACCTGCATCTCTTCCATTCCTGGCAATGG
Organism: Mus musculus; assembly: GCF_000001635.26. Taxonomy (NCBI): domain Eukaryota; kingdom Metazoa; phylum Chordata; class Mammalia; order Rodentia; family Muridae; genus Mus; species Mus musculus. The sequence continues at coordinate 12,406,355 of NC_000084.6, read as the reverse complement.
TGAGTCGTCCTCTCTCTCCTGTGTTCCTTGCCTGTCTCCCATCCAGCCACTGGCTGCTGACAACTTTATATACTAATCAAAGTCAAGTAGGGACAGGGACGCTCAGCATCTTATACCCAGACATGTGAATTCCTGTGTGATTTTGGGAACTCAATTACATAATACAAGCAATAAACCAAATCCACTACACAACATAGCCAAGACATACACATACACAGGCCACATCATGACCAAGATACACATATGCATGCACGCACGCACACACACACGCTCAAGACATTTCAGAGGCCCAGTTGCTCACTCTATTTCTTTCAAAAGTCCCAAGGTTCTGAACTTTACAGGACTCTGTGGGTTCTGGAGGAATGCGGGGTGTGGAACAATCTTTCTCCCTGGGCTGTGCTGCCTGTCAGAATACCTGTCAGCAAGTTAAGCCTCTGTTGTCGTGGGGACAAGAGTCCCTGTCCCTCTGCCGTATTGGCACATCATCCTTTTTGGAAGCCCTATTCATTCTGTGCTGGGGCTCTATTCATGTTCCCTAACTAAGTACTGGTCTAAAGCCAAAGCATCCCTACAACACCTTACATAGCTCAAGGACGTCACTTTACTTAATACTGGATCGAATCAGTGTTGCCAAGGCGTTGCGACCAGTTAACAGCATGGGGTTCTGATGTCTGCCATGGAACTTCCACAAAGGCACGCAGGATGGCTGGTGTTGCAATGCACTGTTAGAGAAGCAGCTTGTGTTGGGTGGGGACAGGCTGGTATATGTGGCACACTCTATAAGGCCCTTGATGGGAAAGGCAGTATTCACAAAAAATGTACTAGATAAATATGAGTGCAAATTACAGGCTGGGGCTTATCTTGCATGAATGGGACCACAGAGTCATTCCGTTATCTTCAACATGCTCGTGTGTGCGTGTACACACATGCACACACACACACACACACACACACACACACACACACACACACATCTTGCAACACTCACAAAGGTAACTAAAGAGCAGAGGGACATTGGAAGACATAAGCTGAGGCCTAGCAGTTTGGCAGGATGCCCAGCTCATCCCTGTACATACTCATCTTTGAGCCTCTCTACCAGGGGGTCAGAGAGAGCTAAGAGTATGGGAAGTGCAGATGCGCCACCTCCAGATAAGACCTTTCTGGAAAATGCTCAAAACTGTAACACATCTCTCCCGACTGCCACCTCCAACCTCTGCCTATTAACTATATGCCTACTAACTAAAATGGCAAACTCTAGAAGGCACAGTGGGCATCTTCCAGCCAGCCTGCTAGGTAGACCTGGCCCCTTGCCCTTGTGCTGACCCCTGTCAGCAGCAGCCATAGGCTTTCAGGCTCCCTAGCTTCCTGTTGGGTTGTGCCATTTAGGCACTTGCAGGAGAAGAGCGAGCTCAGGGCACCTGTCCTGCCTGGCTCCCTCTCTCCCTAGAATCCATGGTACCATCCTAACTGAGGATGGGAGATGCTCCCGTCAATCTCCCTCAGAGTACAGAGTAGCAGTGTTCACTGTCACACGTTCTCCACTAGATCACGTTTCTCGGCCTCTTTTCTCAAGGAGGGGCTACACTAGGACCAGATCGTCTTGGTGGAAGTGACCTCAATAGCTTGGCGCACGTGGGTTTCTTCTTTTTCTCTTTCATCTGCTGCACTGATGCAGGGAATCCAAAGGAGAATTCTCAGGAGAAACAAGGGGTCTGGTACGCTGAGTGACCACACAGGCAGGGTCTCAGCTGCTGATGCACACTAGGTGGTGACAACAACCCTTGATTTTTCTTCAGCCTCTGACATTTGGGGGCTGTCGATTACAGCAAGAGTTAGCCCACGTGCACTAATACCAGACTCACTATAACCATATATTGGATATAACAGTGTTTCTTTTCTTTGAGATTGAACCCAGGTTTCTGTTACTGAGCTAGATTAACAGCTAAGTCGCCCAGGCTGGCCTCAGATAGACTCACTTTGCAGGCTAATCAGGCCTTGTGTTTTCAATCCTTCTGTATCTGCTTCTTTAGCTGCTGGGATTACAGGCCTACACCACCAGGCCTGGTTGATTTTTCTGCAAATAGCTAATATCTATTTTAGACAGGAACCACCCCTCTGCCTAAGTAGCACTGACTGGGAAAGGTATTTGGAAGAATTTAACTTATTTGGCAAGCAAAACAAGCAACAAAATTAAGACGCTTAAGACTCACCCGGCGCGTGACAGTGGGGTCTCGCTCTGCCTTGGAAATAAGATGCCCGAGGAGGGTGTTGGTTCGCAGAAACCGCAAGCGGATGTTTGTTGCCTTAGTAAACTCCCTCAGAGTGTCAGAGAAAGCAAACTTTTTTGCACCTGGACGACCATTTATCAAGGATACAACAATCTAAAAAAAAGAAAGAAAGAAAGAGAGAGAGAGAAAAGAAGAGAAAAGAAAAGCAAGGCACACCAAAGGAAAGTCCTTTGCTCAAAATGTAGCAACAAAACACTAAAAGTAACATATGCCCCCAAAGCACCTGGTTCTCAAAGGAGCCCCTGGATGTGCTGAGTCCTCTAGCACTGAGTTTGTAAGTCAGAAGAGTTTTAGCTCTTGGGTCTACATTTAAACCTAGTCTCTGTCAAGATGTTTCTTCCTTAATCTCTGTCTAGCAGGTGGCTGTGGAGGGGAAACTATGAAACGTTGGAGAGCTCCTGTTATGTCTATAAACACAATGAAATGATCCTGCCCAGGAGCATCAAGGAAATGAGACTGACACAATCAACAGAGCAGTGGCCTCAACCTTCCTAATGCTGCAGCCCTTTATACAACTCCTCATGTTGTGGTGACCCCAACCAAACAATTATTTCGTTGCTACTGGAAAAATAATGAAAGTATATGCTATGCAGCCCCTATGAAAGGGTCATTTGACCCTGGGGGTCGCGACCCACAGATTGAGAAACTCTGTTCTAAATGCTGTTGAAAATGTGGACAAGAACAATGGCCCAGGGTCTCGTGTGTCCTCAGCTGATGAGATCCCAGCCTTGATGCTTTGAAACATAAGCTGTTCATCGGCCAGACGGTCCTGGATAGAGCTACTTGAGTAAGATCTCACACTCCTAAGGAGAGTTCATTTGAAAGTCTGTTTATAGTCCTATATTCACCATTTCCATGGAGTTCTACCCTGACTGTCCCCACCTCTCCCACCTCCATGTTGGCTTACCACTGCTGCCTGACACCCCCACAGCCCCCCTCCCATGTCTCAGTCTCACTGGAATCTGCATGAAGAGATGGGAGGGATCAACCCCACTTACCAGTGACCTACCCACCTTCTAAGTCTGTCACCAGAATTCTGAGATCTGTGGACCCTGGATCCCAAAGTCTAACCTCCTGGGGAGAACCCAGGACCCCAACAGAACTTCCAACCCATTCATGAGTCTTTGGTGTTACAGCTTCCCAAAGCTGATTACCTCGCCATTTTCCAGAGGCACGATACGGGAATACTCCGTGACACAGAGCATCTGGTCGTCCTGGGTAATTGCCATGTTTGCTTCTTGCCCAAACTGTTCTACACAATCTCTTCTAGAATCTAGGAAAGAAAGTAATTGAACATTATCACACATTGCTTTCTCCTTGGCCACTTCAGATGCCTTGTGTTTCCTTAGGAGAGATGAAAAGAGAAGAGCCAAGAACTCCTGTACTTCTAGGTGAAGGCTTAGGACAAAGTTTTTAATTCATGAAAAAGAAATACCCGATAGTTCAGTTCAAGTGCCCTTCAGGCACCGCAGTTGAAGATATGTTATTAACTCTTCATGTCTCAAGTAAGCAAAAGTGCTGCTCCCTGGATTCATCCTGTGGTCCTGAGACACTTACATAGTTCAATAGCAAAGATAAGAGGTTCAAAGTAAGCAACCTGGAGCCCAGGATGGAGTTTGTTCCTGACTCCTCATAAAAGGAGAGCTCAAGTCGCAGCCCACTTACAGGCACCTCGCACCAGTTGGAGCAAAATTATTATAAAAGGAGTTGCACCCTTCATTCCACATGTGTGCATGTGGGAGCCTTAGAATCAGCACATACATGACTAAGAAATTGGGCTCTTTTGAGAACAACTTAGAAGGTCCAAGCCCTACCTAGTCACACTGAGACACTTTTTTAAGAAAACTAAATCCATAGTCTTAAGCAGTTTCAGATACTCAAAGCCCCTCATAGCACAGAAGACACGATTACTTACGAGCAAAATACTGCCATGGTGAGTAGGTGCTTCCAAAGTCTACAGATCTTTCCAGGATCCAAAGATCAGGGCGGGGAGAGTTTGCAAATTTGATTAAGATATAAGCCACATGGAAGAGCTAAAAAAACAAGAGAGAGATACAGTTTGTCTGGACTGAGAGTATGGCTAAGTGGTAGAGAACTTGCCTAGTATGCAACAGGTCTTGGTCCCCAGGTCCCCAGGACCCCAGGTCCCCAGGTCCCCAGGTCCCCAGGTCCCCAGGTCCCCAGGACCAGCAAAAGAAAAGATTAAAGTCACTTTGTCCATGACTCTGACTGTTTCTCTAAGGCCTTGATTCTCAAGGCTATAGGGTGCAGATCCTGTTTCTGCCTGGATGGTGGACATCTTTGCCCAGGAGCAGTTTGTCCAGCTCATTCTCAAAATCAACCATTTCCCTTCTCCTCTAAGGACATGTGGCCACTGGTCCCACTGCTCCATCTTATCCATATCTAATCCCTGAATGTCAACCAGCCTGCACGGTCTCATCACGTCTATATATCAGGAGCCTGGTGGCAAGCACTAAGAATGTTGTGCTAAGTCCTTTGTGGAGCAAGAACCAGCAGAACAGCCCAGAGCTTCTCTTAGGAGTGCCAGAGTCTGTGGCTCCAGGTATTGGAAAGATCAGAGCTGCAGCCTGAGACCTAAGCAGCTGTTATGTGTTGTGCCCCTCTTCCCGTGCCACTTACACTGCCATCCTCGCTTCCCAGATACTTTCCCTAGGACCAGTTTTCTTGTTTATTCTCATTCTCTGCCTATGAGCAGAATGACACAAACACAGGAAGAAATGAAGCTGGGCTCTGGTCCTGCTCTCTTAACCGCTAATTCTTAAACTGCAAAGTAGAGCTCAGGAACACCCAGCGCTTCTTGAGGTTTACTCCCCTGTCCCCTTCCTTAAAAAGTATCTGCTTTGCAGTTTGAGTTCTACAGTTCTAGAATCAGGTGACCAAATTGGTGATTCTATAGCCGAAATTTCAACCAAGGATCAAAAATGTTGAGGTGGAGGTTATCACATCGTTCTTGTCTATAGTTCCTAGACAATGCAGGATGCAACAAGCACTTACATCAGATTAGATTAGAAGTCATCTGTAGCCTGGCACTGGTGGCACATGCCTTTAGTCCCAGCATTTGAGAGGCAGAGGCAGAGGCAGAGGCAGGCGGATCTCTGGGTTCGAGGACAGCCTAGTCTACAGAGTGAGTTCCAGGACAGGCAAGGCTATACAGAGAAACCCTGTCTCGAAAAAAGAAGGAGGAAGAGGAGGAGGGGGAGGAGGTGGGGGAAAAAGAGGAGGAGGAGGAGGAGGAGGAGGAGGAGGAGGAGGAGAAGGAGAAGGAGAAGGAGAAGGAGAAGGAGAAGGAGAAGGAGAAGGAGAAGGAGAAGAAGAAAAGAAGAAGAAGAAGAAGAAGAAGAAGAAGAAGAAGAAGAAGAAGAAGAAGAAGAAGAAGAAGAAGAAGAAGAAGAAGAAGAAGAAGAAGAATCTGTAGATTATATAAGAGGATGTGCATAAATTGCAGTCAGGTGCAGCATTCTACACAAGAGACTTGCATCCCCAAGGGATACAGAGGGCAGAGGAAAACAAGGACAACCAACCCCAGGGATGCTGAAGGATAGCAGCAGAGCACAGGCTAATTATCAAATCCTCATTATCATGTTAAGGAACAAAGACAGCCCCTGTTCTCCAACCCTCTGTCCCCTACTCCCAGCTGCATCCCAAGTGACAGATTCCCAGTGGCTTTCTAAGCAGAGTGTTCTACTATCATCAGTTTGTCCACTGGACCAAGAGAACAATGAACTCATCTGCCCAGGGAGAGGAGAAGACCAAGACCTCATCTGGGATCCAAATGTGGGAGTGATTAGTATGTGCAGAAACATCCACCATAGCTTTCTTCCTCATTATCGTGTTAAGGAACAAAGACAGCCTCTGATCTCCAAAGCCCTTTGGGCTTGAAGACTTCTCCCATGCAGATACTGCTCCTACCTAGATTAGCCACGCCTGCCTCCTTGGTCCAGCCGTCTAGCATAGCCCTGCCACCCTGTTTATCTGTATGCAGTGACTCCACCTCTGTTCAACTCCACATGATGAGCATGCTGAGCTTGCAGGATGCTGAGGTTCTCCACTAAGGAGCTGGCCAGCTTTTCTGTGTCTTCTTCAGTCCCTCACCAGCCCCATTAGGTCTGTCCCTAGAGCAGTGCTGAGGATAAATGCTATATGGTTATGAGAAACTATCTTTTCTAACAAGAATATTGGCAGTGTTATGTTTCTGTAAATCCTTTAACTCACAGATTGGAAAACAAATGGGTTTTCGTATCTGCCTCTGCATTCAATCTCTAGTGTTTTGGTTTGGGTGAAATATTTGAAAAAGATCTAATCCCAGTTAGATCTTTAATGGTAAAAATGAGGTCCTTTTTCTGTATCCATTCCTCTGTTGAGGAACATCTGGGTTGTTTCCAGCTTCTGGCTATTATAAATATGGCTGCTATGAACATAGTGGAGCATGTGTCCTTATTACATGCCCAGGAGTGGTATAGCTGGGTCCTCAGGTAGTACTATGTCCAATTTTCTGAGGAACCACCAGACAGATTTCCAGAGTGGTTGTACAAGCTTGCAATCCCACCAGCAAGGGAAGAGTGTTCCTCTTTCTCCACATCCTTGCCAGTATCTGTTGTCACCTGAGTTTTTGATCTTAGCCATTCTGACTGGTGTGAGGTAGAATCTCAGGTTTATTTTGATTTGCATTTCTCTGATGACTAAGGATGTTGAACATTTCTTTAGGTGCTTCTTGGCCATCCCAGTTCCTCAGTTGAGAATTCTCTGTTTAGCTCTGTTCCCCATTTTTTAATAGGGGTTTTTAGTTCTCTGGAGTCTAATTGTTGAGTTCTTTGTATATATTGGATATTAGCCCTCTATCAGATGTAGGATTGGTAAAGATCTTTTCCCAATCTGTGAGTTCCCGTTTTGTCCTATTGACCGTGTCCTTTGCCTTACAGAAGTTTTGCAATTTTATGTGGTCCCATTTGTTGACTCTTGATCTTACAGCATAAGCCATTGGTGTTCTGTTCAGGAACTTTTCCCCTGTGCCCATGTGCTCGAGGCTTTCCCCCACTTTCTCTTCTATTAGATTCAGTGTCTCTGGTTTTATGTGGAGGTCCTTGATCCAGTTGGACTTGAGCTTTGTACAAGGAGATAAGAGAGGATCAGTTTGCATTCTTCTACGTGTTGACTGCCAGTTGTGCCAGCACCATTGGTTGAAATGCTGTTTTTTCCACTGGATGGTTTTAACTCCTTTGTCAAAGATCAAGTGACCATAGGTGTGTGGGTTCATTTCTGGGTCTTCAATTCTATTCCATTGATCTACCTGTCTGTCACTGTACCAATACCATGCAGGTTTTTTTTTGTTTTGTTTTGTTTTTTTGTTTTTTTATCATCACTATTGCTCTGTAGTACAGTTTGAGGTCAAGGGTGGTGATTCCCCTCAGAAGTTCTTTTATTGTTGAGAATAGTTTTTGCTATTCTGGGTTTTTTGTTATTCCAAATGAATTTGAGAATTGCTCTTTCTAACTCTATGAAAATTGTGTTGGAATTTTGATGGAGATTGAATTGAATCTGTAGATTGCTTTAGGAAAGATGACCATTTTTACTATATTAATCCTGCCAATTCATGAGCTTGGGAGATCTTTCCATCTTCTGAGGTCTTCTTCAATTTCTTTCTCCAGAGACTTGAAGTTCTTGTCAAACAGATCTTACACTTGTTTGGTTAGAGTCACACCAAGATATTTTATATTGTTTGTGATTATTGTGAAAGATGTAATTTCCCTAATAGCTTTCCCAGCCTGTTTATCCTTTGAATATAGGAAGGCTACTGGTTTGTTTGAGTTAAGTTTATATCCAGCCACTTTGCTGAAGTTGTTTATCAGCTGTAGGAGTTCTCTGGTGGAATTTTGGGGGTCATTTAAGTATACTAACATATCATCTGCAAATAGTGATATTTGTGACTTCTTCCTTTTCAATTTGTATCCCTTTGTACATTGACACAATGGAGTACTACTCAGCCATTAAAAACAATGACTTCATGAAATTTGAAGGCAAATTGATAGAACTTGAAAATATCTTCCTGAGTGAGGTAACTCAGTCACAAAAGAACACACAGGTATGTACTCACTGATAAGTGGATATTAGCCCAAAAGCTCCAATAACCAAGATACAATTCACAGACCATATGAAGCCCAAGAAGAAGGAATGCTTCTGTGCTTCTTAGAAGGGTGAACAAAATACTCACAGGAGGAAATATGGAATCAAAGTGTGGATCAGAGACTGCCGGAAAGGCCACCCAGAGACTGCCCCACCTGGGGATCCATCCCATATACAGCCACCAAACCCAGATGCTATTGTGGATTCCAGGAAGTGCTTGCTAATGGAAGCCTGACATGGCTGTCTCCTGAGAGGCTCCGCCAGAGCCTGACAAATACAGAGGCATATGCTCAGAGCCAACCATTGGACTGAGCTCGGGGACTGGATGGAGGAATCAGAGAAGGAAATGAAGGAGCTGAGGGGGTTTGCAGCCCCATGGTGTGAGCAACAGTGTCAACTAGCCAGAACCCCTGGAGTTCCCGGGGACTGGAATATCAACCAAAGAATACACATGGAGGGACCCGTGGCACTGGTGACATATGTGGCAGAGGATGGGCTTGTTGGACATCAGTGGGAGGAGCGACCCTTGGACTTGAGGGTGTTCGATGCCCCAGTGTAGGGAAGTGCCAGGGTGGGGAGACAGAAGTAGGTGCATGGGGGAGCACCCTCATAGAAGCAGAGGGAGGGGAGGATGGGATAGGGGGCTTCCAAAGGGGAGACCTGGAAAGGGGAAAACATTTGAAATGTAAATAAAGAAAATGTCCAATAAAAAAGAAATAGAAAGGAAAAAGAAAAAATGAGGTCCTTGGGGTTTATGGTCCTCCCGAAAGGACCAGTGCTCAGGGGCACCTCATAGGCTCTCGCCTGACTCTGAGGGACACCATTCCCTTATTGCATCTACTTTTCATGATAAGACGTCCTTTTGCTATTTCTCTGAAGGAACAAAGATTGTCCCAGCAGTAGCTGACAGCCCTGAGTCCCAGCCACTCCTGCCCCCTTCAGCCTTGTGCTTCACAGTTTTGGAAATAATACTGGCCTGGGTATGAGTGTAACCCCACTGTCTACCATCACTCAGGGGAGAGGCCTGCTTGATACAGAAACACCAGAATTACAAGGTGGTCTGAACATCATAAAGCAACAGCTAAAGGTAGAAATAGAGGTTTCCAAAAGACACACACCATGATTGCAAGTGACAGGATTTATGGGAAATTCAAAAGCTGTAACAAATATGGTCTTTCTAACTGCTTGTACATCTGTTTCAGTCCTGTCAAAATGTCATTTAGGTGTAAGAATAAGATAAATGATAAATGAAGTGTTTCGAATACAAGAATCTTTCTAAGCATCTTTTCTCTCTCCCACCAAACTCTCACAGTGACATTTGCTACAAAATAGTCAATAGATTATAATTAGTGACCACTGCCTCCTGAGCTTAGCGGCATCTGGCTCCAAGGCGAAACTCCATTCTTCTGTAACACTGCGGTTAAAGAAAATCCCTAGTCAGAGCTAGGGATGGCACTCAGGTGTCGGAAGGCACGGCTTCAAAGCCCAGTGCCACATAAACCAGGAGGCAGGAGATCCAGAATGTCAAGGTCATCCTCGGCTACACGAAGTCTGAAGCCAGCCTGGGCTACACGAGACACACTGGGGAGTGGGCGGAGGAGAGAAACACCTCAGTACGCAGTAGGGCACCCACTGGCTTGTTCTGTGAACCTATTACCTGGTTCGAACTTAACGAGCATACTAAAGCCTATTCACCATCAATACCAAGCAGACAGGATATTCCACTTTAAAAAGTGTCCTTTCTGTTTTTGTTTGGGGACCTGATTCTGAGGTTCCTTAATGCACGTGTGCACGTGCTCTGGTGGGCTGCATTCAGTTCTCATTCCACTGGCATGGTTTGGTGGATCTACCACCACCACAGTGGAAACTTGCTGTCCACTCTTGCACAGTGCGCCAGCTCGGCAGCAAATGCCCTCTGACATAGGCACTTGCTAATGTTGTTGCCCAGTAGTGAGTGGTCTCTGGGTGCTCCTAACCTGGCTTAGGCACGGTAAACCAGCAGATGAGGTCTGCTTTCTCCTGACTGACCATAGCATACGCTCCTAACTGGCTGCTTCTGTTAAGTAGCTTACTCTCTTAAGCTTGATCTCCTACCACTGAAAATACTTCAAAGCACACACATCAGCCTTGAGACTCACCTTGAGAGATAGAAACAGACTGCAGCGGGCAGAGAGGAGCGGAGAGCTGGGGAGCAAAGGGGATTGTCAAGTAAGTGTTTGATGGGCCAAGATAAGCGGTGGGAGAGAAATGGCAAAAATTAAAGACGTGTAATCTCCTCTCAAATGCTTTTATAACAAAGTAAAGCTGGCTTGGCTCTACTTAAGAGATCCATGATAGCCTTTTAAATAATGCTTCGATAAAGCAGATAAGATACTTAAAAGGCCTTTAGACTTCAAAGGATTTCAAGGTGAGTGAATGAGATAAGGCAAGAAGCAGATTCTTGTCTCTCTCAAAGCCACTGAAACTATAGCTTGCCTCAGTCAGTCACTTACTCAATTCAGAGCCTTCTGGAACTGAATATTTGCTACGAGTGATTAGAATTTACTACGCCGGGCGTGGTGGCGCACGCCTTTACTCCCAGCACTTGGGAAGCAGAGGGAGGTGGATTTCTGAGTTTGAGGCCAGCCTGGTCTACAAAGTGAGTTCCAGGACAGCCAGGGCTATACAGAGAAATCCTGTCTCAAAAAACAAAAAAAACAAAACAAAACAAAACAAAAAAGGAATTTACTATGAACAGAATAATAAATGAATATATAAATGAATGCATGTATTAACCAATTAAAACAAAAGCCTTGTTTCTGCTGCTGGGTTCAGGAGGCAGTCATTAGCAGGCAAACAACTACAGAGTGATCTCAAGAGCATCATATTTAGGTACTTATTTAATGAGTAAGTACATTGATTTCATAAGTGAATTTAATGAGTATATTGTTCCATAAAGAAGCATTTTAATAATGACTTTCCCTGATGCTTTAATTGGAGCAGTCTGCAAACCTACAGAAGACCTCACGTGTGTGTGGTGACTGCGCATCCATCTCTCATTAGGTTCATCAGCGGTTCATATTTCACACACACCTGTGCACACACACAGGGGTCTAATTCTTTGAAAGTAACAGACTTCATGAAACTTGCTGCTAAATACTTCAGTGTGTATCTCCCTCAAACATGAACATTTTCATAAAATTATCATTTTCAGGACTGTTTGAGCTTTGTTTTTGCTGCAGGGATAAACTCCCACCTGCTGCCATGGTTTTGTCTTTCTCAACAGTGACATTTCATATATTCTGGAACATTCTCTGGTCAGGCCTCTCTCTTATCAGAAAGGCATGTTTGGTCAAGTTCTAAGGACACATGCTCTCAGCTTCTTACTGGCTCCCTGAAGAAACTGCTTACTTGGAAGGAGGTAAGGTAGATCATTCCAGAAACTGTCCAGATAGGATCCAAAAAGTGGTAAGTGACCTCCAACCCTAACATCTCTTTCTGAGTGAACCCCATTGTACTGCTGATGAGGACAAGCCACCAGAGGCTTTCTGGGTGTTTTGATAAAACCTCTCACAAGTCCTCTTCTACCTGTGAGGGTACTCTACCTTTCATTCCGCATGCCAACCTGCCCAGAATAGAAAACCCATCCCAAGGTTCCCTGCACTCTGTCTAAGCAATGAAGATTTGAATTAGCAGGCAGACAATATTTGGGCACAAGCTGTAAGAAGAGAAAAGTTAAAATTCTATAACATCCTGGTTGGATAATGATGCAATAGGAACTAACTTACAGTTAGAATAAATAAGTCTAGTAGACTAGTCCACATTAAAGTGACCACAGACAAGGAAAACACAGTTTAAATGTTTTCCATAAAGAAATAATGTTTGAGAAGATAGATATGTGTATCTCAACTTGAACATGGTACAGTATATATTCATGCACATATATATGAATATATGTAACTCTGTAAATGTGCATATTTTATGTGTCAGTTTGAATTTTTTGAAAAACATCACAAAAGTCTGAGAAATCAAAATACTAAGCCAAACTTAGTCTAAACGTAGACTCCTGCACCACTCTAACGCCATGGCTTTCTATTTAACTGGAACAGAATCGTTCTGTAATCAGAACAGCTGAAGGATGCTTGTCTCTCCTCTGGAATGGACATGCAGCTCAGTAACACAGTGCTTGTCTCGTGCGCTGAGTTCAGTTCCCAATACCAGCACACACAAAAAATAAAGCTGAAGAAATGGGCCACTGGGCACGGTGACACACACTTGCAAACCCATCACTCTGCAGGCAAAGGCAGGAGGGGCAATGAAGACTTGAGAGCAGTCAGCTATGGAGACAGACCATATCTCAGTAAAACAACTAGAAAGGCTTGGGTCGCCAATAATTTAGGAGAAAATAATCAACAAGAAGAAAATGGACACCTTACATCTAAATTCTATACTAGGGAGCTGAGGAGATGGCTCAGACAGTAAATGCCTACTGCACGAGGATGAGGACCTAAATTCAGATTTCCAGTACCTGTATAAGAGTCATACATGTGTGTGCAGATCTTAGAGCGACATAGAAATGAGGCAGAAACAGAAGGATCCTGGAGCTCTCTGGTCAGTCAGTCAGTGAGCTTAGGGTGCAGTGAAAGCTAACTTTATTTCTATAGTCAGTACCCATATAAGAGTCAGGCATGAACATCATTAACCATAGAACTGAAGGCAAGAAAGAAAAAGGAGGGTCCCCAGAGCTCTCCAGCTGGCCAGACCAACCAATCAGTGAGCTCAGAGTTCATGGAGAGACTCTGCCTCAAAAGATGAAGTAGAGAAAAAAATGATAGTGTAAGATGTGCAACATTGCCCAATGTACTCCATGAATGTGCACACACACACACACACACACACACACACTCTCACACACATGCACACACATGAGCATACACATATACAGACACAAACACAAACACCATGAGCATACATACATACACATATACACACACATGACCATGCATACACACTCACATGAGCATACACACAGACACTCACACACAGGCACACACATAAACATACACACATACAGATACAAATATACATAATATATCTATATCTATATCTATCTATATATGTATATATATATTATGCTCCCAACATAATAGAACATAATTCCCAGTTCTTATGAATTTAGTCATCTCTTAAAGTGTAAACTTAAGCCTAAACTGCTATTGGAGAATATTTTTGTACCAACCAACACTTGCAAATAGATTTGGTAGTGATTATGAATTAGATGAAGCCCTGTGATGGTTTATATATGCTTGGCCCAGGGAATGGCAGGTACTATTTGAAGGTGTGGTCTTGTTGGAGTAGATGTGTCACTGAGGGAGTGGACTTTAAGACTGGGCTCCTGGAAGCCAGCCTTCCACTAGCAACCTTCAGATGAAGATGTAGAACTCTCAGCTCTACCTGCACTGTGCCTGCCTGGATGTTGCCATGCTCCTGCCTTGAAGATAATGAACTGAACCTCTGAACCTGTAAGCTAGCCCTCATTAAATGTTGTCCTTATAATGTTGCCTTGGTCATGGTGTCTGTTCACAGCAGTAAAACCCTAAGACAAGCCCTGTAAAACCTAGTATAGTGGTTTGTATGAGAAATGTCCCCCACAGGCTTGTGTGTTTAAACACTCAGTTTCCTGCTGGTGGCGCTGTTTGGCAAGGTTGTAGAAGTTTTCTCAGGTGTACCCTCACTGGAGAAAGCTCATCACAGGAAGTGGGTTTTGAGAGCTTACAGTGTTGCTGAACTTCCAGTTTGCTCTTGGTTTCCTGTTTGTGGTTAGAGATTTGATCTCAGCTTCCTCCTCTGGGACCACAACTCAAAACAAACATTTCTTTAAGTTGCTTTTGGTCATGGTATTCTACCACAGCAACCAAACATGACTCACACACGGGATCTCTGAGCCCCATCCTATAGTAAGTCTTGTGCTTTTTCCTACTCTCTGGAAACTTTCAGCTGTCGGGGAGGATTATGTCTGAAGCCTGACTCCCCTTATAAAGCCTATTTGTTCATGCTTGCCTTCTGTTTTGCTAATTTACAAAGAAGTCAGTACAACATTTGACTCACTCACTGAACTAAGCTGCCTGAGAGCGTACCTGACACATCATGACAAAGGGAAATTGCATTATCATGTTTAACTAAGACAAAGAAAACCAACCAGACTTTAATTGCTACCAGTAAATTCTCCAAATCCTTCTTTAATTGGCCAATTTTATTTTTTATGAGATAGTAACAAATTTAATTAGTAATTGGGTACAAAATGATGCCACAATAAGTGCATGAAGCTTGACTCAGTAGGATTTGCAGCAGTAGTAACAGCAATACTAGCAACAGTAGTTTGTAGTGCTGAGGATTAAAGACAGGACTTCACACAAGCACCCTCCCATTGAGCCACACCCCATTCTACAATTCACAACTATTAAATTAAGCTAATCCACACCTATCACCCAAAATACTAACACTTTATTCTTCCTATCCAACTGAGACAATGCATTCCCTATCACTTCTCCCTGCCTCCCTACTTTGCACCTCTGCCTTTCTCCTCCCGCTATAAGGGATTAATGAGTCACTTACTGTAAATAGGTGTGCCCACATCAGAGCGCCTCAATATGTGAAGGAGATAAAGGGTCTGGAGATACCTCAAGTGCTTCAAAGCTTTTTGACTACAGCTATGTATTTCTAGAGGGCATAATGGTGACTGGCTCTGGGTGCTAGCTCAGTGTTTTCAGTTTTATTAGTCAGCATGATGATTTTGAGAACCAGCTGTCACATGAAGTGTGGCTTCAAACCAGCCAGCTAGAAATCAAATATTCTCAGACCATCCTATGACCTTTACTGTCTTTTTTTCTTGAATATGAACCCCAAGAGAGTGGTAGTTTAGTTTCAAATACGATAAAAGAAACTCACGTTCTAATTTAGTCCAGGATGGCCTTAAACTCCTAATCCTCTTGTCTCTACCTCCCAAGTGCTAGGATTACAGGTGTAGGCCACAAGATGTCCTATTGCTTGTCACAATGAGAAACCATACAATAACATTCACCTGATCTCTGAGAAAGACTGCAACCAAGTTCTGGGATTAGGAGGCCGTCCTCCAGGGGTGTGGGCTCCACACAGTAACTGCCCAGAGTCTAGCTAGAGAGGGACCATATTCCAGGCATTTGTCGTTCCTGTTTGACTTTTGGGAAGCTGAATGTCCTTCCTGCCACCTGAATGTTTCTGTGGACAGACTGTGACTCCTACTTTAAATGCTTCGGTTGCCAGTTTTCCCAGATCTCCTACAGGGAAGGCAGCTGGACCCATGTCCCTTAGACTTTGCATCTAGAGCAAGGAACACAAACAGGCAGACACACTAAAAGATCCAAAGATTCTTTCCAGAAGTAGGGTAGATAACAGCACTGTTTGGCTTCTGGGGACAATGTCCAGCCCCAGCAAGAACCTAGAGAGCCCAGTATCCAGACCCAAGGCTAAGTAAGTGATCAGGACAAGTGGTGGCAAGCAGCGTGCAGCCTCTGCAGTGACCCTGAAGAGGGCTCCAGGCTTTCTGCTGCAGAGGGTCTGACTGCGCAACTTCCCGGGATTCCCACCCTGATTCTCTTTGTTCTGCAGCATCCTGAGAATCTCTGTCTCTTCCACTCTTGAAAGCTATTTTTTCTCTTTCACCAGTAACATCAAAACTACACACAGACACACACACACATCCACATGTGTGCATACATATCTTCTCTTACTTACACAAATCTGATTACAATAGCATGTGCACACTAGCCTTGCTTCCCTCTGGACCAGGGCAGGGAGAAACTGCCTTTCAAAAGCCATCCCATGCACTACGCTTCAATATCACTCTCTTGGCCTCCTACTGGATCCATCCTGTTAGCTTTTAAATGCGCCTATCATTTCAAAAGAGGAAAACCTCTCCTTCCACCTACAGGCCTTTCTTTCCACACCCTTACATCCTATCCTACCCAGGTAGCTTCAGATGGCCATGAACCAGCTCAGCCCCCTTCTCCCTCTGTCTCCCTTCACATCACTTCCACAGTACAGCACTGACAACCATTTTCTTCCTCCAGCCAACTTCTCACATAAACTTTATAGCTGCGTACCCAGTGTCTACTTGATAGCTCGCTAAGCCTTGTTGGGAGCAGAGCAGGGAGGTCCTTTGTGCCCACAGATCTCCAGAGAAACCAGGAATGTTAAACACATAAGATTGTCTTTCCAATGGAAAAGATGAAAAACCCTGTCCTTCCATCCAGAAAGCTGAGAGTTGGAAATGATTAACAGCCTGGAGATCTGTGTTATGCACTGGGCCAGCCATGTCAAGCTCCTACAATCAGGACTGGAGGTGGGTAGTAATCTCAATGACTGTTAGAGCCAGAGGCTCCCCCACGCTTCCCCACCAGGATCAGAGATGGAAAATAACCCAAATGACCTTTATGTTATGCGAATGACCAAGGCCAAGCCAGACCCTTAAGCCCTTAAGCTAGTATAGGTAGCAGAGCTCAAGAACCCATCTTCTTGGAAGAAATGACACTCGAGCTGAGTTTCAGTATAATTGCACCTCCTTGTGCAAAGGGGACTAGCACTCCAGAAAACTTTTTTTCTAAATTATGCTAGGCTTAAGTACATTGAGAATAACCTGCCCATTCTTAGACTCCCTGAGGTCGGATCCAGGTTAAGGAAGTCAATCTGCTCCTTATTCTTATCTCTTTGTGTGGTTTGCTTCCCTGTACGACACCTGCAGAGACCCCCTCAGAACCTCACTTCCCCCTCAACTCAAACTGACCCCAAGTGAAGCCTGACCACAGCCCCCAAGATGTCTGCTGACTCTAACCACCCTTCAGGCCTCAGTTTTCCTCTGCTCTCTGATTCAATGTCTGCATCTTGTGCTTCAAAGAGTGCTGTGCAAAAAAATAAAAAAACTTCACAAAAACAATTAAATAAATATTCACCTGGAGAGTGTGTGTGGGGTGTTGGGTTATCCTGCCACTCCCCCCGACCCCCAGGAACTGCAGTAGAAGCAGAAGTATTAGGTATCTAGAGTCTTAAGCCAGGACGGACACAGCCTGCTTTTATTTGGCTGAGGGCAATGGTGGTAGGCAGCCAGGACTTAAGGATTGTATTTATTTGGCCTAAACCAAGTCACTTCCACTGTAATAAAAAGGAGATCCCAGGGGACCGCTGAACTGCAGAGCTCCTACCTGGCTGTCCTGATGTTGTAAAGACCCCCCTCAGAGGGTCTTCTTCATGGCAGGACAATGTGTTGGGAAAACTGAAGGGAAGCTCTGAAGTAGGAAAGATCATAGCAAAATGGGAGGCAGGAGGATGGCTCTCCATGGACTCTATACTCTCCAGATCTGATGAATAACAGGAGAAGTGGGGCTATGCCCAGCTGAGCCTTGGTCAGAAGTTGAGTTTAGTTGCCTGGAACCCAGCTGTGGAACTTTCTATTTAGGAATGAGGGCCAGGAATGAGGGCCAGAGAGCAGAAAGGAGCCAAAGAGGTGGGCAGGGTAGCCAGACAGACCCACCACATAGGATGTGGGATAGATGGGGAACTAGAGCCAGCAGCCGGGGATAATTAGCTCCAGGCATCCCAGTGGGTATAGGAGTAGCTTTTAATCTCCCTACTCACTGGCTGAGAAGGGGGCTCAGTGGGGAGAAGCTGTCTGTCCAGCAGCATAAAGCAAACCCAACTCAGCCTCATCACCCAGAGAACGAGCTCTGCATCTGTGGAAGGGTAAACACTAACAAGCCAGTAGGGATTCTAGAGTCTGGGGCTATCATGAGCTATTGAACCCCCAAATTCAATCACCCCAGACATCCATACTAGGGTCTATCCCCTCGTTTTCTTTGGTTCAAACCCAGCCCCCCGCCTATCCCCTCATGGGTGTCATCTTGGTTGATGTACACTATAGGCAAGAAAGGGTTTTCTCCTAAAACTCGGTGTTGGTATAGTCTACTCTCCTTGCAAGCACGGTATATAAAGAAAGCTTTCAGAGCTGCAGCAGGGGCTCTCTGTGCTTTCAGAGCTTAGGGGATAATCTTGATCCAGTAGATATTTACTTAGAAAAATGAAATACTAATTCTAAATAGTTGGTATAACTTTTAGCATAGAAATGTCTTACCTGAAATGTCTTACAGCAAGGCAACACTGTATTTGATAGTAGAAAATGGGAATGTAGAAATGCAATCTCACTACCACACAAATGTCAACCCTGGAAACTTCAAACCAAGGAATTCGAGTCCTATGGATCAACATGGGTGAAGTCTCAATAATGTAAGGTGTATACCCACACAAAACTAGACTCAATAGCACGGTTATATGCATCAAAAGCAATGCACTGGACAACATTCCGTGTTTTAAAGGAAGTGTGTCAGATAAGCTGAGATTGTTGGATCTGAAACCAGACTCTGTGACCTCTGAAGAAATGAACCTGTGAGGACCTCTTTATCTCTAGCTATCTGGTTATGAGTAGATTCAGAAATAAAATTGAAAAATAGTTTCTTTTATTTCTGATGAGGCTAAAGGTAGAGAGGGTGGGAGTGGTGGCGGCTACTGGTAGAGTCCTCAGATAGCCTGTGGCTGTGAAGGGTGTGCTCAAGAGGGACAAGTGTGGATACTTACATCTATTTAGACACAAACCTTCTCCTGCTGCCTCTAGAATCAAATCATTCTAGAGAAAACTACCTGGGAAACAGTATAAAATCTACCAAAGTCTCAGCATCAGAAGATATTTTTGCTGTAAGGGGAAAAAAATCAAATCAACTTAAAAAGAGAGCTGTGCTGGTGGGCCACCAAGCCTGCAGCCTTAGTTTGATCCCTGGAGTCTCTGGGGTACAGAAAGAGAACTGACTTACACAGGCATCCTCTGACCTCCGTGCATGCACTGTGGTACATGTACAGTCTTGCTTACATACCTCCAAATACACACAAACACATACTAGCCAGTGCTTCTCAACCCTCCTAGTGCAGCTCCTTTAATACAGTCCCTCATACTGTGCTGACCTCAACCATAAAATTATTGTGTTGCTATTTCATAACTGTAATTATGCTACTGTTATGAATCATAATGTAAATGTTTGATAAACAGGATGGCTAATATGTGACCCCCCCAAAGGGGTTGTGACCCACAGGTTGAGAACCACTACTAAGCAAGCAAGTGATTACATTTTCTTTCTTTTCTTTTTTTTTTTTTTTGAGAGTTTAGAGTATTTTTATTCACATTATCATCAAGGATGAGACTCCTGTAAATATATGAAAATACCAGACTTGTAATAGATGCTCAGGTTTGGATATGAGGGAACCTAGAACCATTTTCTTTTTTTTTAATATTTTTTATTATTACGTATTTTCCTCAATTACATTTAGAATGCTATCCCAAAAGTCCCCCATACCCTCCCCCCCCCCACTTCCCTACCCACCCATTCCCATTTTTTGGCCCTGGCGTTCCCCTGTACTGTAAAGTTTGCACGTCCAATGGGCCTCTCTTTCCAGTGATGGCCGACTAGGCCATCTTTTGATACATATGCAGCTAGAGTCAAGAGCTCCAGGGTACTGGTTAGTTCATAATGTTGTTGCACCTACAGGGTTGTAGATCTCTTTAGCTCCTTGGATACTTTCTCTAGCTCCTCCATTGGGAGCCCTGTAATCCATCCATTAGCTGACTGTGAGCATCCACTTCTGTGTTTGCTGGGCCCCGGCATAGTCTCACAAGAGACAGCTACATCTGCGTCCTTTCAGCCAACGCTTGCTAGTGCATGCAATGGTGTCATCAGTAATTACATTTTCAAAAAGGAAAAGAGCTAAATGAAAGTAGCTTCTTTATCCCTTGCAGCCTGTGAAAGGAACCTTTTGACCTAGCACATTCCTCACAAAGACATTCCACTCAATGTTGGCTTCTCTGTGACAATCCACTTGGACAGAGCAAGCGGAAAACAAGCTCCGGTCAGCCAATGGCTCAAGTGTTGCCCTGGACTCGCACTGTTTCTTATGGTGATCCAGAAACACTTCACGCTGCACAAGAACTATTTCTACATGAAGACCTCGCTAAGCAAAACAATAAGTGCACTTTACAATGCATCAACAGACCCACTCATTAAAGGGAGACAACAGAGTGAAGACCTAGGACTCCCTACCCTGGGCTGGATGGTACTGACGACGTAGTGGCCAGGACAAAGCTGGGGTCAGGAACTTGCTTGGGAGGCACTGAGAAGGTGCACCCACAGCCAGCAGAGGAGCAAGTGGGACTGATGGTCAGAGTGCCTTGTCCTCATTGCTTTCTGTAGACCCATGGGGGCCAGGACTCCAGAGGCTAGGCAGAGGGGCCTGACGATTCTGTAAGGAAGGGAACATGCCCAAAACTAAGGGACTTGCTAACTTGGAGAGTAATGAGTTGAAACTGTGTCTTATGCTGCTGTCATAGTGACCAACTAATAAGGGTAAGCTGGGCAGCCCAGGCAAGGTGCCAGACCAACCTATTCCAAATGTGCTTGGCTCTCTGTGTCCATGCTTCCACATCTGCAGACTCAATCAGCCATTATTAAATCTGTCACATCTTGGGGGAATAGTGCCTCTTTACTGAGCATGTACAAACAATACAGCTGTGTATACAGCTGTTCTAAAACTGCACTGGGCATTACTGAGCCAGTTTCCAGAAAGACCATGTATGTGTATGCAAACCCCAACTCCTCTGCTCATTGTTCTGGCGACTCTGCCTACTTCGTGCCCTTTGCTAGAGCCACAGTCAGGATTTCATCTGCCCAAACCCTCCTGGGTCTGACCATTTAGATAGATCCTGAATCAGAACAAGCAGGGAGTCCCCTCAGCTCTGGCTCCTCTTGCCTTCTCCATCCATGTCTCTGGGAGCTCCTGAGACATACATGGCTGTTGCAGTTGGTGAAAGGATGGTGTGAGCCTGCTTAGCAAGGAGGACTGTGAGAGGCAAGAGGGGATGTGAGCGCTCCCGCTGGCTGCATTGTGCTGCTACAGGTCAACCAGGGAGCCACACCATCTCAAAGATCAGAGGCTTGGCAAGCAGTGAAGGTGTGGCACATGGGACACAGGAATTCCCCAAGTGTGGAGTGTTTGCACCAGTGGTAGCTTGGGAGCTCACTCTTCAGTTAGAGAGAGAGGTGGAGACAAGAACACCCTTGTGGCCTATGAGCCCAGGAAATAAATGGTTGCTTACACACACACACACACACACACACACACACACACACACACACACACACACACAAACACACACACACACAGTTTCTCCTGGAGGAAAATGCAATAGGAGAATGGGAAGTGAGAAGCCAGAGAGAGAAGGACAGATGTAGAAATAGGGAGAGAAGAGGCACTATGAAGGGGAGAGCAAAAGGAAGAAGGTCCAGAGGCAGAAAATGCATCCAGGGTCACCTGGAGGTCAGAGACAGGAGCACAGGCTCTGCCAGTGAGGGCAGGATCCACAGAACGCAGCTGGGAGAGGAGACCCCAGGCTCAACTCCTCACCAGCACACAGACTTAACTCAAGCTGTCTCCTGAACCTCCCTGACGAGATCCTGAACTCTGCCTTTCCTTTATATACTTCCATATGTGTATTCCCTTGTACTCTCTCGCCATGGATAGTAATAAAACAGCAATGATTTAAAGCCAAAATGGACTTGAAAGTTTCTCCAGAGAAAAGATACAAGCTTGTTTTCAAGATTTGCTAAGGGATAAAAATGCTCCTTTAAAAAACTCAACTTCCATTTGCTGGATATTTTCTGATTCTGTTGGCATTTAAAGATCTCAGAAGGCCACGCTCCTTCTGGATGAAAAATCAGGTTGAAGGCATTCTGGGGGAGACACCAGGACAGCTCCAAGGTGGCTCTTCCATACATCCCTTAAGTCCTCCCAGGAGCCATTGTTGTGTGTGTGTGTGTGTGTGTGTGTGTGTGTGTGTGTGTGTGTGTGTGAATGTAATGGTATGCACATGAATGGATGCACCTATGGGTGTGGTGTGCATATGCATAGTGTGCACATGAAGGTCAAAGGTTGACTTGGGTGTCAGTCCTTAGGTGCCTCTCACCTTTTGTTTCAGAGCATTTCTCTCTGGCACCAAGAGTCTTGCCTGATTAGACCAGGCTAGCCGGCCTGCAAGCTTTCAGAAACTCTTCCATTTCTCAGCACTGGGACTGCAGGCCTGCTTGGCTGTGCCTGGCCTGGGTTTTATGTGGGTTCTGAGGATCTAAACTCAGCTCCTCACACTTAAAGGCAAGCACCGTACTCCATGAGCTATCTTCCCCAGTCCCTGAGCATCTCCTTTTCCTCAAAATGAAACTAACTTTATTGTTTTCTCAACTCTGTAAACAATAGATGCATGCGGAAGGATGTGTGGGCCATAGCCTGAGCTCTCCCTGTGTTAACTCTCAATTGCCTCACAACAACCTCAACAGTTAGTACCAGATCATCCCCAGATTTCACATGAAGACGCTGACAGGCCACATGTGCTTAGGTCAGAAAGCAAGTCTATGGTCCAAGTGAGAGTCAGGGAGAGAGGAGTAAAACTCGAGGGTAATAGCACCATCCTGAGAGAAGTGTCATTAGCACAAGAGCTGCCCCTAGGAGCTTTGTTCTGGTTTATAGATGATTCTCACTACAATGTGAAATCTTATCATATTAAACATACATTATATATGTATACACATATTTTACACTTATACAATATACAGTAAATATGTTTCTCATATATGTGACATAACTTATGTTTTATTTTTTCTTCACAATACCACATATTCAGCAGCTTGGCTCTAACTCTATGGCATCATTTGAATGGCATGTGAATGGCCCTTTATTATACATTGAAATTGTCTCCATTTTTTACTATCATAAACGTTGCTTGAATAAATATCTTGGACCGAATATTTTAGTATTTATCTCATCAATATCTACAGGTAAAATCCCTAAAAGTGGTCATTCTGTGCCGAGGATGATAAGCCTTTTAAAGTATAAATGCTTGGGGAGGGTTCCATCTGCACTGAACCCTCAGAACTCCCACACACCCAACATTAGCACAGTAGCATGGTCTCTCCCTAAGACCATGCTAACTTTCCTTCTCTAACCCCAGCACTGGGGAGGCTGAGACAAAGAGGATTGAGAGTTCAAGGCCAGCCTGAGCTACACTGTGAGTTCTAGGCCAGTCTAGGCACGATCCTGTCTCAATAGGAAGAAAGGCAAGCTAGCAAGATGACTCAGTGGCTAACAACAACTTGGCTCCAATCCTAATGAGCTGAATTTGGTCACTAGAATCCATGTGCTAAAAGGACAGGACTGACCCACAGTTGTGTTCTGACTGCCACAATGCCCACACACACAGACACACACATGATAAAAATAAAATATGTTTAAAGAGGAGAGGCAGTAAGAGGAGGGAAGGAAAGAAAGAGGAAGGGAGGAAGAAAAGGTGATGACTTCTTCATAGGAGAGGGGTAAAGCCACCCTGCAGAAAAGGATGGAAAGTGGGCCAAAGGTCATATGGGCCATGAAAAGGAATATAGAACTGTTTCTTTTGCTAGTTTCAATTGCATTGTTGCTTTTTTTCCTGTTGCCATGGTAAAAAACTGAATAAGAATGTAACTAATAGTGAAGAGTAAAGTCTGTTAGTCAGAGCCCCTGCTTTAGTGTGGCCATTCTGTGTGGAAATTCAATGAGATTTGCTACTGGGCAAATGTCTAAGTGGCTTCCTTAAGCCTGCTGTGTGATATTTTTACTTATGAGTTATTTAGAATGAAGTGATTTTATTTGTAAATTAAAAAAAAACTATTTTTTCCTTGCCATCCCCCAGTTGCTTGTATGCACCTTCTCAACCTTATAGAAAAAGGATTAGCCTTTTTTTTAAAATGGCACAGAGAATGTCGTTTCTGTTAGGCTTTCTCTTCTCTGCATGAACTGAGATCCTAGACACTTGCTGCCCAGCCTTGTAAGAGCTGCAAGGCATGGGCTGACTCAGCAGCCAGGGGTCTTCCTTCCTGGTGCCACACCCTGGACTGCAGGTTTCCCTGTGAGCATCCACACCCTAGCTTTTACCTTTCCTGAGCAGAAAAACCATTCTGACTTCACAATGGTTTTGTCCTACAAGGGAACCAAATGCCAGAGTCCTAACTGTAGGTGAGCCAGGACCTTCTGGTAAGTCACCAAGGAGACCACTTTATCACTTTAATGTCTCTTTGTAGGACTGAGAGAATTCCAGAAGGAAGTGCCTCATTCATAGCACTTCTTCTCCTCCTCCTCCTCCTCCTCCTCCTCCTCCTCCTCCTCCTCTTCTTCTTCTTCTTCTTCTTCTTCTTCTTCTTCTTCTTCTTCTTCTTCTTCTTCTTCTTCTCCTTCTCCTTCTCCTCCTCCTCCTCCTCCTCCTCCTCCTCCTCCTCCTTCCTTCTTTCTTCTTTCTCATTTCTTCTTTCTCTCTTTCTTTCTTTCTCTCTCTCTCTCTCTCTCTCTCTCTCTCTCTCTCTCTCTCTTTCTTTCTTTCTTTCTTTCTTTCTTTCTCTCTTTCTTCTTCTTCCTAGCCCAGCCTTTATTCCTACCCATGTTTCAGAGGCACTGGCTGCCTGCTCACAGCCCCTGAGTATCTGGGCAGAAAACATACTTAGTTCATGTTCTGTTGTGTCTGTTATTTTTGTAGTGCTAGTTATAGGAAAGTAAAGTAAAAATGTTTTAGAGACTGTGGTGGTTTGAATAGGAATGGTCCCATAGATTGTGTTTGTTTGCTTGGTCCATAGAGAGTGTCACTATTAAGAGGTGTGGCCTTGTTGAAGGAAGTGTGTCACTGTAGGGGAAGACTTTGAGATCTCATATGCTCAAGTTATATCCAGTGTGGCTCACAGTCCCTTCAGTTGCCTTCAGATCAAGATATACAACTCTCAGCTCTGTCTTGAGTACTATGTCTGCCTACATGCCAACATGACGATAATGGACTGAACCTCTGAAACTGTAAGCCAACCCCAATTAAATGTTTTCTTTTATAAGAGTTGTCATGGTCATGGTGTCTCATCACAGCAATAAAAGAAGTAAAGAAGTGTTAGAATTTATAGTTGCATGAAAATCAACATTTGCTGAGAAATGGCATAACTGCAGACTTTTCAGTCCTATGAATTTAAAAAGAATGATGCTTGTACAGCCCTTGACCTTAAGCTCAGAGTTCACGAATCCTTTGGAATACAGCATTAGGTGGAAGGCAGCTGGCAGGCAGGGACCATGTCCAGCAGGGACATTTGCATTACCTCAGGAAGATTGCTTGCCAGACCAGGCAAGGTGGTAAGATATTCTGAGGACTGGGAATTGTACCAGGAAATGGCTCAGAGGCACAAAGCAGCACAGGATGCTTCCAGGACCACAGTCAAGCCTCTACTGAAGTGGCATAGAATATGCAAGAGAAGGCACCAGCAATAAAACATTGTGGTTTATACCCAGAACTTGGGAGGCTGAAGCAGGGGGATTGCAGAGCTAAACTGTCTCTTTAAAAAATAAAATAGATGAGGAAGGGGAATGAAGAGGGAGGGGGAAGAGGAGAGAGGAAAATGGGGGAAGAAGGAACAGGAAAAGGTGGGGGGGAGGAGGAGATGGTAAGCATCTAGAATCTGAAGGGCTCCTAAGTCCTGGCAGAACATTGCCCTTTATTCTGAAAACATGGGAAAGTGTCTAGAAGATGCCAATCAAAAGGTGCCTGTCAGATGAGCTCCCATCTCTACTTCCCCCTGGAAGCCATAGAATCTGGTAGGTGGACTCTTGAAAAATGGCCGAGTTCTCATCTCACCATTTGAGATTCTGACCTTTAGCCAACTGCAAAAATCAGGTGAGCTGAGGGAAGAGGCATCCATGCAGGGCCCAGTTTGAGCTTCTTCTGACTGATTTCAACTGCCAAAATCTCGGCAACTTCATTTCTCAAATCTTTGAGCTGAAGAGAGACTCAGAAGTTAGCCCAGGCTTCCTTCTCCCACAGCTGACTCCAGACTGATTCGGGTGACAAAGAATGATTTGGGTTCATTCATCTAAGGCTCACAGTGTGTCCGTGCTAATCCACTCTCCCGTGGCTGAGCCCTGCATTCACGTGGATCCTTGTGGTTTGTGGTGCTCGGAACAGAAGTGTTGAATGAGGATATCTCCCCTGGGACCTAGTGTACTGGCTAGTTTTGTGTCAACTTGACACAGCTGGAGGTATCACAGAGAAAGGAGCTTCAGGTGAGGAAATGCCTCCATGAGATCCAACTGTAAGGCATTTTCTCAATTAGTGATCAAGGGGGAAAGGACCCTTGTGGGTGGGACCATCTCTGGGCTGGTAGTCTTGGTTCTATAAGAGAGCAGGCTGAGCAAGCCAGTAAAGAACATCCCTCCATGGCTTCTGCATCAGCTCCTGCTTCCTGACCTGCTTGAGTTCCAGTCCTGACTTCCTTTGGTGATGAACAGCAGTATGGAAGTGTAAGCCAAATAAGCCCTTTCCTCCTCAACTTGCTTCTTGGTCATGATGTTTGTGCAGGAATAGAAACCCTGACTAAGACACCTAGTTTTCCTTAGAAGTTACAATACTATTTTTTGTTGTTCTTTTGAAAATTACTTTTAATTCTTTGAAATTTTTATACAATGTATTTTGGTCATTTCATCTGGTCTCCACCAACTCCTCCAAAATCAACACTCCCTGCACTGCCTGCCTAACTTTGTGCCCTCTTTAAAAAATCAAGTCTAATTAATGCTGCCTGTATACTCTAGAGCATGAACCATCAACATGGAGCACAGTTAACCTACCAGGTGCTTTACTCTTTATAAAACAAAACAAAACAGACTTTCCATCTCCAAGTATCTATCAAGTGTCAGTAGCTCTCTCCAGCTGGGGATGGGACCCCTCTTAATCTTAGCTTCTTAGACAATCTCTGTGGGGTGGTGTAACATGCGAAGACCAAAGCCTGACATTGGGTGTCTTCCTGTACCACTCTCTACTTTATTGCCTTGTGTGGTGATTTGAATACTCTTGACCCAGGCAGTGGCAAGAAGGTGTGGCCTTGTTGGAGGAAGCGTATCACTGTGGGGGTGGGCTTTGAGACTCTTCTCCTAGCCACATGGGAGTCAGTCTGCTTCTGCCTTCCTTTGATAATAATGGACTGAACCTCTGTGACCTGTAAGACAGCCCCAATTAAATGTTGTTCTTATAAGAGTTGCCTTGGTCACGGTGTCTGATCACAGCAGTAAACCCAAACTAAGACAGTTTGAGACAGGATCCTTTATGGAACTAGAAGCCTGCTGCTTTCACTAGGCTGGCAAGCCAGTATATTCTCAGGGCCTGCCTCTACCCATAGTGGTTACAGGTACATCCAACCATGCCTGACTGCAGTTTGGTTGTTTTGTTTTGTTTTCATTTGAATTCTGAATCTTAAATCTCATGTTCTCAAAGCTGCAGAGCAGTGCTCTTCCCTACTAAGTCATTTCCCAGTCCCACATCCTTCACCTTTTACAGCCTTTGTGATCACATTCTCTCATGTGAACATCTGGAAAAGGTTCAGGGCCTTGGGCCCCTTTATTCTGAATCAGCTTGGGTCCTCTCTAAAGTATGAGACAAAGACTTGGATAGAGATGGTTTATTTATGGGTTGGTCTCAAGAATCACAAATTTGAGAGGGACATGGGGACAGATAAAAGCTAATAGGTCATGTGCCATAAGTAGAATAGTACCATTTTAAGAATATTCTAAGTTATATAGAATGTCCTTCAGAAATGGTCCATGGGGAGATAGGAAACAGGGCTTTTCCCATCAACTTCCACCCAGTGGGATAAACGGTGCTGCTGGGAACATTAAGCGTCTGGGTTTCCAGATACTTAAAAAGCTCTTGGAGCCACAGCAATAGCCCTCAGGTAAGAAGAAAGGAATCAAATAAAGCTTTTAAGATGAGACAGGGAAAAGCCAGTCAGGAGGGAAGTGAGACAGTTGGCATTGCAGCCTTTAATCTGTAAACCCAATGGGATAGCTCAGCTGTTGCCTGTTCCATGTGATGCTGAAGGCAGGCGGGCACCTTCCCCAGGCTACTTATCAGAGCATAGCCCGAACTGCCTTCTCTTGGCACTCCCAACCTCTGAACCAATCACCAGTCCTTCTAAATGCCTGGATCAGGGATTATTTTTATTTGTGTGTTCTGTTTTGTCTTCATAGTTGTGGTAGTTTGAATATGCTTGGCCCAGGAAGTGGCACTATTAAGTATGGCCTTGTTGGGGTAGGTATGGCCTTGTTGGAGGAAGTATGTCACCATGGGGGTGAGCTTTGAGACCCTCCTCCTAGTTGCCTGGAAACAGTCTGCTCCTGGCTTCCTTTTGATGAAGATGTAGAACCCTCAGCCCTGCCAGCTCCATGCCTATCTGGATGCTGCCATGCTCCCACCTTGATGATAATGGACTGAACCTATGAACCTGTAAGCCAGCCACAGTTAGATGCTGTCCTTATAAGAGTTGCCTTGGTCATGGTGTCTGTTCACAGCAATGGAAACCCTAAGACAGTAGTTTCAGTACTAACAGGTACAGAAATCCTTTAAACATCTTCTTCGGGTGAATTTCCAGAAACAAGCACATTTTGCTCCCTGTGATTACTAGACACTCTCTCCATCCCAACGAAGAGCCAATTGTTGAAAACATCCAAGCTTCCCTTATTTCAGGTGCATGAAGACCAACACCGCATGTATTCTACATATTTCCTTAGACCCTATCCTAGGAGAGGGAACAGGCAAGTGAGTGTCAGGAGTTCATGGAAGAAGCCACATGTAGAACCCTAGACCCTACCTTCTTATCTCCCACAGACATGCCCACCAGGGCGTCCAGAAGAAGCAAATGGCCCTGAGCCCCCAAGACTCTGCTTTTAATAGCCCAACACCACATTTCATTTTAAACTTTAAAACAAACTGAGTGTAGTTGGCCAGACAACACAAAGCTTCCCATAGATACAGCCCAAAACCCATGAATGACATATGGCAGGATGAAGTTGTGGAACCCCAGGAAACATCATGATTCAGAACTGCCCAGGAAGTGTCAGCTTGGGGGAACAAAGCTGCCCTTCACAATCAGACCTGCAGATACTGACTTAGAAAAACAAAACAAAACAAAACAAAACAAAACAATAAAAAAATTGTCAACCAGTGGGGAGAATGAGTTGGATATAATCCAGATATGTTCTATGAACATATGACAATATGAAATTATCAAAGAATTTAAAATATTGTTTAAACAAAAACATACACACAAGGTGGTGGGGGAAAATAAAACACCAATTAGTCCAGAAGACAAAGAAATCAACCCCAAGCTGAAACAGAAGCTGTCAATCTGACCTCAATTCATCTCTGTCAAACTTTGCAACAAGTTAAGAGAAGGCCATTTGGCCGTGACAAGTCAGTGGTCATTTTATTTCCCAATCACACATCAGAACTCACACTGTCTTAGAGCCAAGATATTAACATGACTTGTAAATTTGGAACCCAACCTCTTGATGGCATTTTCACTGTATCAATGGGTATAAGATAGGAACCATACCCGACAGCATACACTTCTTGAAACACCATATTGCTCCAATGTAAGGAGAAAGGAAATGTGTTCAGCTTGATATAATCTGTTACTTTTCCATATCTTAAGCTTTTCCAAGAATTTTTCTACAGTACCATATCTAGCTTGAGTGTATTCTTTTTAATCATGAGTACTCATTTTGTTAAACAAAAATATAAATATTAGCATCACCCTAAAGAGTTCTGGAATTTAAGCCATTAACTCATTAAACCTCAAAAGTCCTGTAGTGTATGTACAGTTGCCTCAGTTTACAAATGGGGAAACTGAGTCACAGAGCAGCTCAGTGTGCTGTAAAGTGCCACCCAGCAAGAAAGCAGGCTATGAAGCACAGGTCAGGGCAGGCTGACTGAAGGCCACATCCACAGCTGCTCCTGGCCAACCAAAAGTTAGGTGGCCTGCAACCTTCATGAATATGCATGCCATGACCCACGGCTGCAAACTTCTAACTTGTTGCTATGCTGGTGTTTTCTTAAGTTTTCTTAACTTAATTAGGGATTCTTTAGTACATCAAAGGGATGCTTTAAAAGGCAAGTCTTTTAAAAATGGCCTTTAAAAGAACTATAAGTACAACAGGTATGGTATGTTCAGTGAGAATCGTTGTGATGGGTTAAGGTTCCTCACTATAGAAAGAAAGCCTCAGGTAAGAGTGACACAAAGTAAGTGTAGGCATGGAGACCACGGTGGAGCACTTGCACAGCATGGATAAGGTCCTGAGCTCAATTCCCAGTGCCTCAAAAAGAAAATGGCATGATGATAATGGTGTGTACTGGTGTGTGGCTGTAATCCTAGTTCTGGGAGGCTAAGGCAGTTGGACTATGAGGTCTAGGCTCTCTTGACTATATAATCAGACCTTTGCTTTAAAAAAATGACATAATAGGTACATCTTGGTCATTAATGATAGAAGTTGAATAAACGCTTGGCTCTTTGGAAAGCTGATTCACAACTAAGTCAGGATTACAGCTTTAGGACCCATGATGGCTCTGTCTGTGAACTAAATCACATGCAATCCAATGGTGAGATTCTGTCAGGAGAAGCCCTTCCCATCCCAACAAAAAATATCATAAAAGGCCCAACATGAATGAAGATGACATTTCAGAAACCTCAATACCTTCCGATTTCCAGGGTACGGTATACATCTTTAGTTATTTCTAGCAGTATTTCTTGGGTGAGCTGTACTGTGCACACAATAGGAACAAGAACAACATGATGACTAGCACGTCACTGATGTTAGTGTTTTTACATGAGTGTTGTAAGATCTGACAGATTCCCACACTAACAGCAGCTGCTCCTCCTCTTACTCTTACTGCTGACTACACACACACACACACACACACACACACACACACACGAGCCTGCTGATGAATGCTCTCTTCATACACGACACACCTATTTTGGATCTATTAGTGGTCATGCTGCAGTTGTCTCCAAACGACCCAGCCCCAGGTGGGCGCTAAGATAACTTCTCTTGCTCTAGATCTGCCTATCTGGACTTTTCCACAAGCTGGAACACAGGACACATGGCCTCTTACTGGCTTCCTTCACACACCATGATGTTTTCTGGATTTGCTTATGTAGCTTTCATCGAGATTTCCTAGGTCTTATTGTTGGATAATAGCCTACTGTGGGGCATGCTGCATCAGGCTCACTCATTCAGCAGCTGGTAGAGCTTCTAGCCCTCCCACCTTTTAGCTCTTACGATCAGTGGTACAGTCACGACTGATGAGCAGGGTCTCTGTGGACACACACACCCCTTTCTCTTGGGTACAAGTTACAAGTGAGACCTCTGAGTCACGTGGTAGCCGTGTGCTTGACTTTGTGAGGAGTCCAAAGCAGCACCATTTTGCATGTCTACCAACTGTATCTATGGGTTCCAGCTTCTTTGCCTTGTTAGCATTGCTACTATCAAAATTTTTATTATAACCACCTAAGTCAGTATAAATGATGTCTTATTACAGTTGTAGTTATGTTTTTAGATTTACTTTATTTTTAACGATGTGGGAGGAGATATGTGCATGTGAACACCAGTACCCACAGAGGATAGAAAAGTGTTGCAGAGCCCCTAAGCTGGAGCTGCTAGCCGTGAGCTACTTGACACGGGTGCTGAGAACTGCTCTGAGGGAGCAGCTCATGTTCCTAGCCAGCACCCCATCTCCCCTGCCACTACCCTATCTCCCTGCTGACACCCCATCTCTCCTGATGACACCCCATCTCTCCTTCCAACACCCCATCTCCCCTGATGACACCCCATCTCTCCTGCTGTCACCCTATCTCCCTTACAGACTCCCATCTCTCCTGATGACACCCCCATCTCTCCTGATGACACCCCATTTCTCCTGATGACATCCCATCTCCCCTGCTGACACCCCATCTCTCCTTCCAACACCCCATCTCCCCCGCCAACTCCCCATCCCTCCTGATGACACCTCATCTCTCCTGCTCACATCCCATCTCTCCTGCTCACACCCCCATCTCTCCTACTCATACCCCATCTCTCCTACTCACACCCTCATCTCTCCTGCTAAAACCACATCTCTCCTGCTGGCACCCCATCTCTCCTGATGACACGCCCATCTCTCCTGCTCACACCTCATCTCTCCTGATGACTCCTTATCTCTCCTGGTCCACCCCATCTCTCCTGCTCACACCCCGTCTCTCTTGTCAAACCCCATTTCCCCCACCCCTTATCATGCTTTGATTTGAATTTCCCTATTGACTAATGATGCTGAGCCAGCTTTTGCAGACTTTCTGACCATTGGTGTATCTTTTACTATAATCAGACCTTTTGGGCTGTTTTCTTACTGGACTCAGACTGTTAACCTGGAATTGTCCTCCTTGTCTCAGTCTTTCCTGGTCTTTAAGACATCCCATTCTCGTTTGACTTCCTCCATCATCTGTGACCCAGGCCAGTCTTCTTGACCGATTGGTTCCTCCCCTTCACTCTTGGCTCCTCAGTGTTGGTGAGTGTCAGGACTCAGCCCTTCAGTCTATTCTTTTCTAATTTTCATCCACTTCGGTAGTTGAATACTGTCCATATGCTCTCAATTCCTTACCAGCAGTCTCAGGCAATGGTTTGAGATAAAGCACTCTGGGCCCCCAAATGCCCAATGTCTTGTACCCTTTACTAAATAGGGAACAAGAAACTCACTCTGCTCCCCAAGACAGTGGCACCAAGCAGGAGACATTGATACCCATTGAACAGAGCCGACTGGTGCAACACTGCAGAACTCTGAAAAAAACAACTATAACAGAACCACGGCTCACAAGGGCACACCAGGACCTACACCACAGTGAAGATGCTCAGCTAAACAAGATTTAAACAGAGCTTAGAGTAGTCTTTTAACATAATTATCCAAAGACCTAGAATACAGCAGAAAGTCCTCATTGCAGTAGGAAGGAATCGTAACTTGGAAAGATGACATGGCAGAATAATATGAGAAATTCTCTAAGGCAATAGTCATAAACTGTTGCAACAAGTGATCATAAATACTCTGGAACAGGTATAAAACCTCCAAGAACAAATAAAACATACAACAAAAAACAAGTACCAAGGGGGACTGAAAACACAGGAGGCAAATGCCTTAGAGCATAACAGAAGCAAAATACAAAATAATCGGTGGGTTTGAAGTTAGAACAATACAAATTGCCTCATCTGAAAAAAGTAGAGAAAAAAGTCAACTGGAAAATAAAAATGATACTTTCCCAGTCAGAAAACTGGGGAATAGTAACGAAAAAGTGAGCCTTTGGGGACTTTAGAGGCAGCTCAGTGGTTAGGACAACTTGCTGCTCTTCTAGGGGACCCAAGTTTAGTTCCTAGCACCTGTGTCCTGTAGCTCACAACAGCCCTGTAAGTCCAGCTCCTGAGTGGGAGGGGGTCTGATCTCTGCAAACACCAGCATACATGTGGTAAACACACACACACACACACACACACACACACACACACACACACACACTTTTTAAAACTAACATTAGTTATCAGAATCCCTGAAGGAAACGTGCTGAGAATTACTCAGTGAAACAAGGGCTTGAAATATTCAGAGCTGATGAAAAGCACAAACTCACAGATTCAAGCAGCTGCAGGGGAGAATCCATATTCAATTAACTCATATTCAATGTCTACTCGTAGCCCAGACAGCAATCCAAACAGTAGCATAGATGCACAGTCTTCCAGTGGACATCTGAGCCAACAGTGGTGTTCATAAGTCTAGGGCATCATCCCTGAATTCTCTAGCTAATTCCACTTGCAACCCACAATGAAATCCTAGCAGCTGTCATCTAAGCATAGCTGGTATCCACTCGCTCACTGCCATGGCTACTAACAGCATCTTTCTCATGGGTTATGGTAACTGTCTCCCATCCAGCTCCTTTTATAAAGTCTACAGAGCACTCCAAAATGACTTTAAGGTACACGTCTGATCCTTGTCTCACTCTCAAGCCAGTGTCATTGCTAAGGCTTGGGCATGCTTGCTCTTCCCTGACCTCTGCCTCAGCTGCCACCTCCTCCTGGTTCACTCTCCCTCCATGAAGCTCTGTGTTCTCACACAAGCTCTGCCTTAGGGGCTGTGTAGAGCTGTTCCCTTTGTCTGGGTGATGGACATCTACACACATGACAAAGTCCTTCATACACTTCAAGACTCGGCTTCTGCCATGCATTCTCAATAAACTGTTCTGAACACCAAAGAAAAGCTGCCAACTACAATCCAGTTGTCCCTGACTCTCACGAAGCCCTTAATCTTCTCTGCTTTTTTAGGCCTCTGTTACTCATTTCAGCTCCAAACACACTACACAAGTTTACTATGTATTATTTAGTAGCTGTGATATAACCCAAGTGCCCACTGGAGTGTAATAAATATGTGTTAAAGTAATGGTGTGAACTCCCTCCTTTAAAAGGCAGAATAAGCCAGGCATGGTGGCGCTTCAGAGGCAGAGGCTGAAGCAGGTGGATCTCTGTGAGTTCAAAGCCACCAGGTTCTACAAAGCAAGTTCCAGGACAGCCAGGACTATTGCACAGAGAAACCTTGTCTTGAAAAAATAAAATAAAATAAAATAAAATAAAATAAAATAAAATAAACTGTAGAATAAGCTGTATTCATTTTCATTTTCTACTTGGGCATAACAAAGTACCTTACACTTAATGTCTTGAAATAACATTATCTCAAACTACCAACTAGGAGTCAACGTGGCTGGGCCAAGTTCTCTGCTTAAGATCAAAAGTGCAATCAAGCTGTCAGCTGGATTCTCTCTTTGTGGGCTGTTGGCTGGAGGCCACCCTAAGCTTCCAGAGCCTACTTTCAAATCCTTGCCCCATGGCTGTCTCCATGGCAAGTTCACAATTTGACAGCTTTTGCCTTCCTGGCTAGTAGGAAAATCTCTCATAGTCAAATGTCTTCTCTCAGAAGAGGCAGTCCCACTAGAAAGTCCTCTCATCAGAGAAAACCTCCCCATTTGAATCTACTGACCATAAAATGCAATCATAAAAGTCCCTTAAAAAATTCCTCATCCAATGGAGTCACATCTATAACAGTTACCATGTTGCCTGTTCTCAAGGGCAGGGGGTTGACCATATGTATATGTACCAGAGGCAGCCATCTTGGGACCTTCATAGCCTACACAGAATAGACAGCAAGCTTGCCTCCATGTGACCAGTTGGCCAAATAAGGCCCCAAATTATGGTATTCAATATCCCATGAATCAGGATTTCCAGGAAAATGAATGCAATAAAAATATAGTTACCACACCCATATGTTTGACGGCACTGTTCACAATAGCTCAAAACTGGAAGTAAGCCAAGTGTCCATCAATGGGAACACACAAAGGTGGGTAAAAATACATGAAATTCTATTCATTTGGCCTGGAAGTGGGGGAAATACTGGTGTATAGTACAAAGTGTCTGACTCTTGAAAGCATAGGCTAATGGATGTAAGTTAACCATAAAAAGGCAAATATTATATGATTCACTTACATGACATTCCTAGAGACACTGGTCCCCAGAAGATAGCACAGTAGTTGCCCAGAGTGAAGAAGACAGGGGATGGAACTCACTAGGTGTGGAGTTTCAGCTTTACATAATAAGGAGATGAAGACTCCAGAAGGTGGGGATGGTGTTGGGGCAACAATGTCAATTTATCAAATGCCACTGAACAATGGCACTTAGGTGGTGAACACAATACATTTTATATTTGCATTATGCCACAATTAAAATAAGAATAAAGAATATTTTTATAATGCAACTATTCACAACTATAGGTTTATGTGTGTTCACGTATGTGTATGCATGTGGGTATATGTGTGAGGGTGTGAATACACATATGTGCTCTTGTGTGTGGAGTCCAGAGGCCAGCACTGGGTCTGTTCCTTAACCACTGTCCAGCTTATCTTTGGAGACCATGCTTCTCACTGGACGTGGAGCTGGCTGACCAGGCAGGCTGTCCAGCAAACCCCAGGGATTCCCGGTCTCTACCTCCACAGCTCTGGGATTACAGCCTGCCACCGTGCCTGGCTTTTAATGTAGATCCTAGAAGACTAAATTTAGGTCCTCATATTTGTGCAGCAAGCACTTTACAACTGAGCCAAGACAAGGTAGAGGATCTGTACTGTGTCTTCTGCTGGCCTGGGCTTTACAGGGAGCAAATATCCATGTCATGGATTGAAAACAATAAATGTATTAAAACTAACATTTATTTCTGTCTGTCAGAAATCACAGAAACAGAGATCCAAACCAGTATCCTTGTTCCAACCAACAGCAACACTCACCTGACCCAGATCCAAGGTGAGGTTGACTTGATTGTACTGTGTGCCGGAGGAGAGAGGTGGGCTTTGCCACCACCGTTCCGATCCATCAATTGCATGGCTGGCTGGATGTGCCTTCCTGGAATCCTCAGAATTGCAGTAGTCACAGAACTGGCCCTGGGGAGGAGAAAAGGCCTTTTACATTTTTTTCAAGGAATGTTTTTGCAGTAGTTTAGCAGAAGAAACAGTCCAGACAGACTGCTCCATGTTAGCTAGAGATGGCTGTCATACTGCTGCATGCCAGACAGTGCCCTAGATAGGAGCCTCTTCATTTAGTCTGAAGCCAGGTCCACTGTCTGTAGTCAGGTTATTGTTTTTTTTCTGTCCTTTATGGCTCTGCTTTCCTCGACCTACACAACTCTTTACAAAGAA
Source organism: Mus musculus (assembly GCF_000001635.26). Lineage (NCBI taxonomy): Eukaryota > Metazoa > Chordata > Mammalia > Rodentia > Muridae > Mus > Mus musculus. Next base: position 12,369,196 of record NC_000084.6, on the reverse strand, counting down.
TTTCCAAATTGGGGATGCAAGGATATCTTCTCCTTCACAAACCCACTGGACTCTTAGCAGTTCAGTGTGAGGCACATTCTCTACCATGATCTCAGTAGAGACACAAAATGCACAAATGAACACCAAGACAGCATATAGCAGGTGCCTCCACAGAATGCAGAATGCTGTCACAGTCTAGGGAAGAGTGGGACATTTGGGCTGCCAGGAAAGTGGAGAAGAGGTCTCTTATAAACAGTCTTTGGCCTCAAACAAGAAAGTGTCCCAAGTAGAACAACCAACCCGAGCAAAGATGGGGGCCAGCTGGTCTACACAGACCTAAGTGCTGGAAGATAAGACATCGTAGATAACAGTCGGAGGGCGGGACTGGCTGGGCGCCATGCAGTGAGAAGCAGTTGTTTCCCCGGGGGCGCCTGGTGTTACAGTAGCCAACCCCTAACTGAGTTTGTTGCTCGTTGGCAGGCAGATTGTTTTGATTCTGTTTTTGTTCTCCTTTATTCTTTCAATGAAGAATTTTGCAGATATTTGTCAGCCAGAAAGCTGAACCTCGGTCTTTCTTGTGTTTGGATAATATGTTAATTTTGTCAAAAGTCTATGATTCCTCACAGGGATGGGCCGCACAGCCTCGCAAACGAAGCTATCCTGGAGTGTAAGAGGCGTGAAGGGGGACAGGATCGTGCTCCCTGCTTCTTGGGAAATACGCTGTAGCCAATGGGGGGCTCTTCTGCCATTCTCACCAGTTCTTGGGTGTTTCAAGGTAAGCTTGGCTCTGGTATGTGACCAAATGTCCTTGTGTACAAAACGGGCTTTTGGTGGTATACAACTGCACGTTCCTATGTGTAAGCTATTTGTTTAGATGTTTATCTTTTAATATTAAATACATTTCTAGAACTCAGCAACACCTTGGGGATATGAGGCTAGAGACTGTGTGTGGCTTGCTGTGCAGCCTGTCACTTCAGCCAGCGCACATACAGCGTAGAAGGCCTGCAGAGTAGTGACTCCATTAGCAACCTCTTAAGGATTTTACAGGTTTTCTAATTAATCTTGTGTGTGTGTGTGTGTAAATGTATGTATAAGTATGTGTGTGTGAATGTGTGTATGTGAGAGTGTGTGAATGTATGTATAAGTATGTGTGTGTGTTTATATGTATGAATGTGTGTAAGTGTGTGAATGTGAGTGTGTGAATGTGTATGAGTGTGTGAATGTATGTATAAGTATGTGTGTGTGAATGTGTGAGTATATGTGTGTGAATGTGTGTGTGAGTGTGTCTTGTGTGACTGTATGTGTGTGAATGTATGTGTAAATGTGTGTGTGTGTGTGTGTGTGTGTGTGTGTGTGTGTGTGTGTGTGTGTGTGTAGGCCACAGTATAACCCTAAGCAGTTGGTTCTCTCTATCTTTATGTAGATTCCAGGAATCAATCTCAGGTTGCCAGATTTGAGCAGTAAGGTCCCTCCTCATGGAGGAGAATTTCTCCTGTTGATGTAAGCCTCCAAGTTTCAGAGCGTCCATCATCACCATCATCACCATCATCATCATCATCATCATCATCATCATAAGGATCAGTAATTGAACTGGAAACAGAATATCCCTAAATTTCAAAAACATACACCAAATCCTTTCATAGCATCAAAAGAAGTACAGACAGTACATCAGGAAAATGGGCAAAAATAGGAACAGGGCTCTCCCAGAAGAGCCAGGAAGGCCTGGGAGTACACCATCACCGTTAGCAGCGCTAGCAGACCACATGCAATAGTGCTTCACACTCAGCCTCTGTAGCTCCCCAGCCTGAAGCGGGCTGGTGCAGACCTTGTCGCCACTGAGGCGGGGCCACCTGCGGTGCAGCTTTCTGACTTGGCTGGCTTCTTTGTGTGTGTGTGTGGGGGGGGGGGGGGGGAGATGGGCCTTCCCCCTTGTAAGCACAGTCTCTTAGTAAACTCACAGGCCTTGATCAGAGAAAAAAAATTGTCTTGGCTTCATCATTCTTTTCTCGCAGTCTAAGTCTCTTTCAGCCCAGCCTGCCTTCCAGAAATACCCGGTTCATGTAGGCCGCGGGCCGGCTTACTACAAGCCTCCCCAAATTTAAATGTGGTGACACTAAGTTTTAAAGGGTATCCTAAGAGTGTGAGTTACTGAGTGTGTGGATTACTAAGAGTGTGAACTAGTGTGAACTAAACCTTTGGCAGCTGTTTTGGTATCACTGCTAAAGTAAGCTCACACCTAGAACATGGCAAGCAAGACAACTCCTGAGTTCACAACTCAGGAAGAATAGCCTGCTTGTATTTGATGGCATCACATGCAAGAATATGTATTGCTTCTTCACAGGAGCAAAATCCTGAGATTAACCTAACTGTGTGGCTACAGGGAAGCAGGCAACTCAAGAATGGCGTGGTCACATCATAGGTGGCTGTATAAACAACAAATAAATGGACATGTTCAGCAAGATGTCCACATACTGAAATACAACATTCTTATCCTAGAAAATATACATGGATATAATAAAATACTCTTTTTTTTTTTTCAATAAGCCGCTGAGTATGGGGACAAAGGCCTATAATTCCAGGGCTCGGGAGGCTGTGGCACATGATCATGAATTTGAGGCCACCCTGGGCTGCACAATGAGACCCTGACTCAAGAAGGAAAAGAAAAGAAAACAAAATGAAAGAAGGAAATGAGGGAAACAAGTAATAATTAATAACGAACTCAGGATAGTGGTCTCCTCATGACTGGAGATGGTAGAGATAGGGAGACTGCCACATGGGACACCTACTGCCATACAGGGACACATGCTGCCACACAGGTTACCATTTAGGCTCTACCTTTGGTTTGGTAGCAAGTTCATGCATGTTTACTGTGCTATTAAACTATTACACACACACACAGACGGTGGGGAGAGCCACACACAAATAAAATATAATTAACTCCCCCCTTTTTTAAATGTTAGCATTTAATTAACCTCCGGAGTGGGAAGCCACCAGGACACAGGCACCTCCAACACCCTTAATCTTCTCTTCAGCTCTTCTGCTGAAGAATCCGGCCTTCACAATGGCAGGTTGCTTAGGGAGCTTTTCCTTCCCCAGAACTTTGTAGTAGCCTGATCGCATAGCATCAATGATGGGAGCAGCTCTAGGCTTGGTTTTTGCTGCATTGACCCGCGCTGCTCGCTGACCAACGTCCACAGTTTATCCAGGCTGACAGTTGGGCAGAAGCTCTGGTTCCTCTTCAAGTGGTAATGCCGCATACCAACTTTCCCAAAGTAACCCGAATAATATTTGTGAAAGTTGATCGTGTGGCGAGGCACGCCTCCAGCATTCCCGCGGCCGCCTGGGTGCTTGAGGTGCTTAAGGATGCAGCTGTGGCCACGGCCACAGAGTTTCCGAGTCTTCCGCAGTCTGGATGGCATGGCGGTGGCAGAAAGGAAAGAGGGAGCGATTAATCCCCCTTTTAAAAGAAAGGGGAAGGGGCTGTCCAAATAAATAGCCACCCAGTATAATGTTCCAGCATAGGAGGTCCACAGGAGATGAGCCAGCTTTTACACAGTGCTCAGTGCTCAACAGTGTCTAGTCTCTGCTAGCTCCCAGTACTCTTAATGCTTGTCTTAGGCTAAATAGCCTCTAGTGTGTCATACTCTACATTGAATTCATAATACAACCATTAATGGTCCTGGTTCCAACAGTACCCCCAACAGAACTTTTGTTTTCCAGCTTGAACATTGATTCCTATGCTCACTTTACTTAAATTGCTAAAACTCTAACGCATTAGAAACTGGAGTGAAATCAGAAAGATAACACTAACAGTTAGAAGAAGTTGCTGAGAGACCAGAGAAGTCATTTGACCATCACACTTCCCTAGAAAATGGTAGAAGCTAGATGGGAGACCTGAAGCACCAAGCCATAATGTACTGGCTTGGTATCCACAACACTCTGGGATTTGTAACAAAGCACATGAACCCTGAAGGTAGAAATATGAAGGAACAAAGAGTTCCAATGCCTTCCCTGAAGCCGCACACCCAGGACATGCTGGGACCAGGGTCTGCACAGAGCTCTGGAGATGCTAAACACAGCCCAAGACTCTTCCCTGGCCGAGGCACTCCGCAGCTCCATCAAAGAGGTCTGTCTCTGAGTTGGATGGAAAGTGGGGTGGCAGGCATTGCAGGAGCAATTACACTGTTCTCCAAGTACCTGCCACCGCCAGATGTGCACAGAGGCCCAGCTCAGAAAGGAGTCCTGCCAAGCAGCAGTTTCCATGTTCATATCAGGCACAGAAATGCTGGCAAGGGGAACATCTAACCACACTTATCCATCAACAGCCCCATCACATGCCATGCACGCACACTGCCCGGGCTCCACTCCAATTCTTCATTCTCGAAGACTCTAGAAGCTACAGTGTCTCCAGTGCTCACACCTAAGCCAGCCATAAGTGGAGAATATTCTGCAGTGAGACAATTCCAAACCTAAGGCTGCCCCTTTGCAAAGATCCTGTTCCCTTTGAGAGGCACTGGAGCATACAGGAGTGGTTAGAATTGTTAAAGCAAGCACTTGGTCATTTTCTTGAACATTTGCACAGTGTGGAGTGAGGGGTGACTTCACAGCACACGGAGTACGTGGTACCGTGGCTCCGCACGATTCACTCCCAGCTGTGCCAGGCTCCTGGATATAGAGATCTGAATGACAGAAAACAAGGGACTCACTGTTGGTTCCCTTTAAGTATTTAAGGAAAACTTAGAAAAATAAGCAAGTGTGTGCAAATACATGATTCAAAAGCTGTGTGCATGTAGTCCAAATTCCAGGTGGGGTGGGGGTTTGGCTCTTTCTGGGTCATTTCAGAGGTCTATATTTTGGAGTAGAATAGATGTGTTAGTTATCTTTCTTGTAGCTATGACAAAACACCAGAGAAAATAATCTACACAAGGAAAAGTTGTGGCTCGCCATTTTGGGGGTCTCAGTCTATGCTCACCTGGTCCCAACTCTCTGGCCTGAGACAAGGCAGAGCCAAACATGTGGTAGAAAGCAAAATTGTTTGCCTCTGGGCTACCAGGAAGTCAAGAGGTGTGGCACAGAGAGAGGAATGGCTGGGAAGGAGATGAATCCTTACAATGGTGAATGTGACTGATAACTTGACAGGTTCTATGTCTCCTAGGCAACAAGCCTTTGGATGTATCTGAGATGGAGTTGTAGGCGGTAATTAGGGTGGTGTTTGTAGCTCGCATGGACTTTCATCTGTGCTAGAGTGGGCCTTCAGTGACACAGCTGCCCTTGAGTTGGCTCTGATTACGTAAGTGACCCCTCACCCATACTCAGACCTCCAGCAAACTCATTGGCTCATTACCGTGAACTTTAGGGATATGACTGCTTTGGTGTGTCCTCAGTTCCTGTCTGAGATGAATAGACACTTGTGTCTGGTCTCCTCAGGAAATCAAATAACAGTATACTCTAATGTGAATAGCACCGTTGCGTGAGCCAGGCAGGGTCTTAGACTGGATAAAAAGGAGAAAGCAAACTGAAGGCTAGCATGCATCTCTTTCTGCTTCCTGACTGACACACAGTGACAAGACACCTCATGTTTGCCACCGTGCTTTCTCCACCATGATATCATACCCTCAAACTGTGAAGCAAAAATAAACTCTTCCTCCATCCGTCCTTCCCTCCATCCGTCCTTCCCTCCAGCTGTCCTTCCCTCCATCCGTCCTTCCCTCTAGGCTTGGTTTGCTCCTTTGGTCAGATACTTTGTAACAGCAACAAGAAAAGCAACTAGTACAATCAGTCCATAAGAATACAACCCTAAGAACCTCTCCATCAGCGGAGTCCTAAACCAGGAACATCACCTCTGACTAGCCCACCATGATCTGCCCATTTCCCTAGGATCCATCCCCTGGCAGTAAGTCACACCTTCAGAGGGATTTTAGATCCAAACCAAAGCAGGGGGAGGTTCACATCCCGACCCCTATAATACTGTGGAGCACTAATGGAATTACTTAGCCCCTGTAAGCTTTGTTTCCCTTGCAATTAAGTGTGTTAGTCCTGCCAGTTTTGTGCTGTGCTTATCAGGCTTAAATGCGATGCTATACATGAAGCACCCTGCTCAGGCACATGAGCACCTCCACTGGAACCAATTGAGTGCTTATTGAAAATGCAGACCCAAGCATCCTGCATGGGCCTTACAGAATCAACATCTCTGGTGAAAGCAAAAGTCAGAATTGTTTAAATGCACCTCCAGTTATTTTTCTGCCTATGAGTCTGAAAAGTACAGAGGTAGTATGACAGGTGCACAGGTACCAGAGAGACATCTGGTGGCCATGATCACAGAGCCACTGCATTGGTAACAATAAGGAAGCATCTACAAGCCAGGTGGACACCTTGCACTTTATACGGACATAGTTTGCATTCCTAGATGTATCTGGAAAGTAGAGATAATCACTGGGGAGTCAAAACACAAAGAAAAGGAGCAGTCTGTCCAAGTCGAGGAGCCTGCGGCTGCGCTGAGACCTCTATGCCTGCCTTCCCTCCTATAGCTACAGAGAGGCCATCTGTGTTCCATGGGCCCACATCCTGTCTCTATGGCCTGTTCAAAACCTTTACATAAACAACTGTAACCCTCAACCCTCTCTCCAACAGCAACTCACTTGCTACTTCTTCAATGACCTAGAACCTTTTGCTGCTTCGGGGCCTTTATACATGCTATTCTGTCTCCAAGGAACACACTGCACACAACTTCAGACTCTTTCCAGAGAGATTTCCCCTAACAAGAAATAGGTATGTTGTACTCTTACCTGTTTGTGTCCTATCCAACCACTAACCATTTAGATGTCTAAGAATTATGATAATTCTAAGATTGTAAATGCCCTGAGGTCAGGGACCTCAGAACTTTGTTCACAATCATAAACCTAGAGTTGGGTACCTGGCACAAGGCAAGTGTTCACTATTCATTGACATAATTAATAAGCTAAGTGGAATGCACTATTCAGTTACATGTTATTTTGTAGTTCAGTGATAGTTTCCATTTGGGAAGAACTGGATCTTACAGATGTCCTGTCGCGAAGGTCACCAATTAGAGTGTACAGCCTAACTACTCTAAACCTACTTTCTGTGCCATTCACCATGCAAACCTTCCTGTTTCACCTCTTGGGCCTCCCCAGAGCAACTCTCCTCTCCTCTCTTCTCCACTGGCTGCTCTGGCCAGGAACTGCCTCTCACACTCACCCCAGGTCTCCCTGGCCCCAAGACCTCTCAGGTGCTAACTTTCTGTGGTGGTATAAATGGCCCCATAGGCTACTAGGAGGTGTGACCTTGTTAGGGGACATGTGTCACTGGGGAGTGGGCTTTGAGATTTCAGATAGTCAAGCCAGACCCAGAGTCTCATTCCCTTCCTGCTACCTGGGGATCCAGATGAAGAACACTCAGCTCCTTTAGCACTGTGCCTGCCTGCCTGCCTGCCTGCCTGCTGTAATGCTCCCACCATGATGATAATAGACTGAACCTCTGAACTCTATCCAGCCCCAATTAAATGTTTTTCTTTTTAAGAGTTTCCATGGTTATAGTCTCTCTTCACAGTAATGGAAGCCCAAACTAAGACATTTTTCTCACTTATTAAGGCCAAATCAGAAAGGAAAGAAAAAGCAAAGCAAAGCAAAGCAAACAAACAAAAACATAGTCATTTCCTGGTTACAACATACTTTTTCTCTATAGTTATTTTTTCATTCAAAAAGGTTTTCCTGGGCCTGTGCACTTGCTGCCCCAAACCTGGGTCCCTCTTTGTTATCACTCGGCTGGAAGCCCCGACAGGAGGTGGTGGGTCTGCCTAGTGGACTACTCATTGGAACATCAGCCATTGGCCTGCTTTGAGCCTGGCACCATCCGTGGGGACAGTCAGACTTCTCCCTGTCCTATCTGCAGTTTCTACTTTAATCTTATAAAATGCTCTTTTCTGACTTAAGTTCCCATTGTCTTTGGTCCCTCAATGCTCCCATTCATCCTGCTTCAGGCTCATCATTAATTAAATTCTTTCAAAGACCAGGAAGAATGGAAATGCACACAAAGCCAGGATGAGGTGTTGGGAAATCTTGGAGAGCTTATGCAAGTCTCACTCAGGATAATGTTCAGCTACATCCCATCTGGGGCCGAGTTCCTAGGAAATGTCGGTTGTTACTCTACCTAGAACTTACTTTCTCCCCACACCTGATTCCCCTTTGTGCCCTGGGTTTCTGCCTTGGCCTTTCCATGACTCCTGAGCCCTCGTCCAGCTCAGCAATGACCTGTGTTCATTCTGTTTTCTCGCTGGTCACCACCTCCCCAGAGTACATTAGTCCAGGGGCCATGCCTGCCTTCTCCTGTTATGGCCATCCCGCAAATCTGGTTCTCAAAAGGTGTCAGTAAATATTTATTAAATACAAAAGCAAATGAATAGTGCACATAAATGCATCCACAAGCATTACGCCAGATAGCACAGATCTTTCTAGATCAGGATGGGATCACCTCAAATGACATCATCAGCTCCCATCCACCTCCAGGTGTTACCATGGCCTGTCAGGGCAATGGAGGCAACAACTATGACTATTTCTATTCCACGACCATGTGGGCAAGAGGCTGAAACAAAAAGGGGGTTCTGGTGCCTGCAATTCCACTGCTCCTCCATGGAATAGCACCAGGCAAAGGTCAGATGACAGAAGGGGTTGCCCTACTGGCAAAGATATCTCAAAAGGCTTTTTATGAACTTCTTGTGTTCCACAAGGGAAGCAGAAGAAAGTGGGAACAGAAAACTAAAACGTCAACTTGGCAAAAACAACAACAACAAAACCTAAGGAGTGGGGGGCTCACCTCAAACAACTGTCAACTAAATTGGGTCCCAACATCACAGCCAGAGAGTGAGATCTGAGAAGAACTCATCCTACAATGCCCTCAGCCTCTAGAGCCATGAAAAACCAAATCCCATTGTTTCAGGTTCGGGTCTGGACTCCTCTTGGCGGCCTCAGAAAACTGATTTACTCCTGCACAAAGGAAGTCTTGATAGAGGTATGTGTGAGGTGCCTCAGCCAAACAATCTCCTAACAGAGCGCCCGGGCTGGTGCACAGGTGTTTCTGTGAACTAGTCCAAATAGGCCTGAACCCTTACTCTGTGCCAGTCTGGCGAGCACCTCATCTCTAGAGAGTCCTGGTCTTCCTACGGTCTGTTCAGCCACACTCTCTCCTCACTCTGTGTAAGAACCACGTCTGCAGTAGTCTCATTGTAAACACTTTTTTCTACCCCCAGAGCCTCATACAGCACCCCGTTCCCATCTTCTCCTCTCCCTTAAAGACGGTGCCCTTGCATCCCAGTCAAAAAAAACCAAAAGCGCTCACAGGCTCACTTAGAACAGCAATGGATGTTCTCCCTCTAGAAGTGAGAAGCCCATAACCAAGATGTCTACAGAGCTGTGCCCCTCCTGAAACCTGCTGGGGAAGGCTCCTTCTGTGCCTTCTCCAGCTTCCAGAAGCCTAGCCCTAAACACCCATCTTCAAGCTTAACACCCCAAGGCCACACCTTCGACATCACTATCTTCAAGAGAGCAGGTGTGAGAATCCAGAAGGCCAGGTCTGATGGTGTTCCCTCATGGGAGAAGGGTGTGGGGAGGTCATAAGACCCTCATCTCAGGTTCCTGCTGCTCCTTTCTGCATGTGGCCTCAGGGCATGACATCAGCAGGTGTGAAGCACACAGAGGTGGAACTGATGGAGGAGTCCATCTCTGCAGCTGCGATGACCTCGGCTGGGGTGAGACTCTTCAGTTGGGTGTTTGCGTTGGGGCTGCCACCTGTGCTCTCTAAGCAGATCCAGTAAACTCACTAGCTCATCAAACTAGACTAGGGTGGAATCATTTGGTCTGTCATTTGTGCCCTCCAGGAAAGTTCATGAAACATCTGCCTTCCAAAAGAAACACAGCTTGTTGAAACTTGGTGTTGTTCTGGCAGGAAACTTCTAGGCTGGCATTGCCCTTTGAACATTGCACTTAAGACAAGCTGCCACAAGAAAGTCCAGGAGCAGGAAGAAACAGTCCCGCCCTCAGGAAACTCCGGGGCTAACATGGAAGGAGATTTGAATAGACACAGCTCCAAGGTGATGTGGAGTCAGCTGGCTGGGGCGAAGCTCAGCTGGTGCTCTAAAGAAATTATGGTTACCTGCACAATGGAGCACAGTAGCATGGCACAGTGGGGAACACGCAGACACTTCACCCATAGTTACTGGGGTTTGGACCTTGGCTTTACTGCATGCTTGTGGTGTAGTCTTAGACATGTGACCTAGATTCTCTGTCTTCCAGAATCCTTTTTAGTAAAATGAGCATGTCCAGCAAAGCTCCTTCATAAATTTTGGTAAATGGCTGTGGTGATTAAGCAGTCAACACAGAGATAAGTGGAGTAGCTCAATAGATAAAGGTGCTAACTGTGCAAACCTGGCAGCCTAAGTTCCACCCCAGAATTCATATAAAGGTGGAAGGAGAGAACTCTGTTCTGCAGTATTACATTAGGAGTGTGTGTGTGTGTGTGTGTGTGTGTGTGTGTGTGTGTGTGTGTGTGTTTTGCTGGCTTGCATACACAGTTAAATGCTTACCACACATTCTCAGTGGCACACACACACACACACACACACACACACACACGTTTTAAAAGCAAGAAGTCAACATGTATGAGGTGCATTCAATCAGTGCCGAGTATCATTCAATACCACATTGGAGTGTGTTGCATTACAGTCTTGCATTAAGCAGATCCTGACTATCAGCCTATGCCTCCCCATCTGCCCTTTACCTGGTGTCATCCTATAAACTTTGTACAGCAAAATGATAGCATCAGAGTAACAGAACCAGCTTCCTCCTCACTTCGCATGGTGAACAGAGTCACTGAAAACCCGTGTCTCTCTAACTAGCATCTCTTCAATAATTCCACGTGTGTTTTCTGACCATGTGAACCTCACTGAGAGATTATACTGCTTACAAGGATTAAAACTAGGACACTTGGGACTCAATGAGCTGGCTTCCCCAAGGCAGTTTCCACCCAGTTGGCAAGAAATTCTAATTCTAATCAGTGCCCTGGAAGCTCTTTCTTGCAAAGCAGGCAAAGGCCGCCTGCAGATGCAGCCCTACCCAAGTGGATTCTGGCTCTCCGCAGTCTTTTGCACACACACACCATGGCTACAGGCAGGCCTTTGCATTTAGACACTGGTTTAAACTACTCAAGGACCATTTAATAAACCCTTTTCTCAGTGGGCAAATGGACCCAGAAATACCTAAATAACAACCAGAAATAATTCATGATCTGATAAAATATTGTCACACAAATTAGCTTTAAAAATTAACCTCCCAAATGTCATTTTATCTTATGCAAAATACATCCTTTAGATTTTAGATACAGACACAAGCCCCTTCCGCTCCACTCGAGCCCCAGGGTACCTTGCCAGCGGACTCGCCCGACACCCGCAAGGGCCCACACAGGATTCCCCACGGGATCCTAAGACCTCTGGTGAGTGGAACACAGCACCTGCCCCAATCCAATCGCGCGGAACCTGAGACCTCAGGAAATAGGGAAGCAGACTATCCGGGCCTGACCTGGGGCACAAGCCCCTTCTGCTCCACTAGAGCCCCAGGGTACCTTGCCAGCAGAGTCGCCTGACACCTGCAAGGGCCCACACAGGATTCCACACAGGATCCTAAGACCTCTAGCGAGTGGAACACAACTTCTGCAAGGAGGCCGGTTCGAACACCAAATATCTGACTACCTTCCCTGCAAGAAGAGAGCTTGCCTGCAGAGAATACTCTGCCCACTGAAACTAAGGAGAGAGCTACCCTCCCAGGTCTGCTTATAGAGGCTAACAGAGTCACCTGAAGAACAAGCTCTTAACAGTGACAACTATAACAGCTAGCTTCAGAGATTACCAGATGGTGAAAGGCAAACATAAGAATCCTACTAACAGAAATCAAGACCACTCACCATCATCAGAACGCAGCACTCCCACCCCACCTAGTCCTGGGCACCCCAACACAACCGAAAATCTAGACCCAGATTTAAAAACATTTCTCATGATGATGATAGAGGACATCAAGAAGGACTTTCATAAGTCACTTAAAGAATTACAGGAGAGCACTGCTAAAGAGTTACAGGCCCTTAAAGAAAAGCAGGAAAACACAACCAAACAGGTAGAAGTCCTTAAAGAAAAACAGGAAAACACGTCCAAGCAGGTGATGGAAATGAACAAAACCATACTAGAACTAAAAGGGGAAGTAGACACAATAAAGAAAACCCAAAGTGAGGCAACGCTGGAGATAGAAACCCTAGGAAAGAGATCTGGAACCATAGATGCGAGCATCAGCAACAGAATACAAGAAATGGAAGAGAGAATCTCAGGTGCAGAAGATTCCATAGAGAACATCGACACAACAGTCAAAGAAAATACAAAATGCAAAAGGATCCTAACTCAAAACATCCAGGAAATCCAGGACACAATGAGAAGACCAAACCTACGGATAATAGGAATTGATGAGAATGAAGATTTTCAACTTAAAGGGCCAGCTAATATCTTCAACAAAATAATAGAAGAAAACTTCCCAAACATAAAGAAAGAAATGCCCATGATCATACAAGAAGCCTACAGAACTCCAAATAGACTGGACCAGAAAAGAAATTCCTCCTGACACATAATAATCAGAACAACAAATGCACTAAATAAAGATAGAATATTAAAAGCAGTAAGGGAGAAAGGTCAAGTAACATATAAAGGAAGACCTATCAGAATTACACCAGACTTTTCACCAGAGACTATGAAAGCCAGAAGAGCCTGGACAGATGTTATACAGACACTAAGAGAACACAAATGCCAGCCCAGGCTACTATACCCGGCCAAACTCTCAATTACCATAGATGGAGAAACCAAAGTATTCCACGACAAAACCAAATTCACACAATATTTTTCCATGAATCCAGCCCTTCAAAGGATAATAACAGAAAAGAAGCAATACAAGGACGGAAATCACGCCCTAGAACAAGCAAGAAAGTAATCCCTCAACAAACCAAAAAGAAGACAGCCACAAGAACAGAATGCCAACCCTAACAACAAAAATAAAAAGAAGCAACAATTACTTTTCCTTAATATCTCTTAATATCAATGGACTCAATTCCCCAATAAAAAGACATAGACTAATAGACTGGCTACACAAACAGGACCCAACAACCTGCTGCTTACAGAAAACCCATCTCAGGGAAAAAGACAGACACTACCTCAGAGTGAAAGGCTGGAAAACAATTTTCCAAGCAAATGGTCTGAAGAAACAAGCTGGAGTAGCCATTCTAATATCGGATAAAATCGACTTCCAACCCAAAGTTATCAAAAAAGACAAGGAGGGACACTTCATACTCATCAAAGGTAACATCCTCCAAGAGGAACTCTCAATTCTGAATATCTATGCTCCAAATGCAAGGGCAGCCACATTCATTAAAGACACTTTAGTAAAGCTCAAAGCACACATTGCACATCACACAATAATAGTGGGAGACTTCAACACACCACTTTCATCAATGGACAGATCGTGGAAACAGAAACTAATCAGGGACACAGTGAAACTAACAGAAGTTATGAAACAAATGGACCTGACAGATATCTACAGAACATTTTATCCTAAAACAAAAGGATATACCTTCTTCTCAGCACCTCACGGGACCTTCTCCAAAATTGACCATATAATTGGTCACAAAACAGGCCTCAACAGATACAAAAATACTGAAATTGTCCCATGTATCCTATCAGACCACCATGGCCTAAGACTGATCTTCAATAACAAAATAAATAATAGAAAGCCAACATTCACGTGGAAACTGAACAACACTCTTCTCAATGATACCTTGGTCAAGGAAGGAATGAAGAAAGAAATTAAAGACTTTTTAGAGTTTAATGAAAATGAAGCCACAACGTACCCAAACCTATGGGACACAATGAAAGCATTTCTAAGAGGGAAACTCATAGCTCTGAGTGCCTCCAAGAAGAAACGGGAGAGAACACATACTAGCAGCTTGACAACACATCTAAAAGCTCTAGAAAAAAAGGAAGCAAATTCACCCAAGAGGAGTAGACGGCAGGAAATAATCAAACTCAGGGGTGAAATCAACCAAGTGGAAACAAGAAGAACTATTCAAAGAATTAACCAAACGAGGAGTTGGTTCTTTGAGAAAATCAACAAGATAGATAAACCCTTAGCTAGACTCACTAGAGGGCACAGGGACAAAATCCTAATTAACAAAATCAGAAATGAAAAGGGAGACATAACAACAGATCCTGAAGAAATCCAAAACACAGTCAGATCCTTCTACAAAAGGCTATACTCAACAAAACTGGAAAACCTGGACGAAATGGACAAATTTCTGGACAGATACCAGGTACCAAAGTTGAATCAGGATCAAGTTGACCATCTAAACAGTCCCATATCCCCTAAAGAAATAGAAGCAGTTATTAATAGTCTCCCAGCCAAAAAAAGCCCAGGACCAGACAGGTTTAGTGCAGAGTTCTATCAGACCTTCAAAGAAGATCTAATTCCAGTTCTGCACAAACTATTTCACAAAATAGAAGTAGAAGGTACTCTACCCAACTCATTTTATGGAGCCACTCTTACTCTGATACCTAAACCACAGAAAAATCCAACAAAGATAGAGAACTTCAGACCAATTTCTCTTATGAATATCGATGCATAAATCCTCAATAAAATTCTCGCTAACCGAATCCAAGAACACATTAAAGCAATCATCCATCCTGACCAAGTAGGTTTTATTCCAGGGATGCAGGGATGGTTTAATATACGAAAATCCATCAATGTAATCCATTATATAAACAAACTCAAAGACAAAAACCACATGATCATCTCGTTAGATGCAGAAAAAGCATTTGACACGATCCAACACCCATTCATGATAAAAGTCTTGGAAAGATCAGGAATTCAAGGCCCATACCTAAACATGATAAAAGCAATCTACAGCAAACCAGTAGCCAACATCAAAGTAAATGGAGAGAAGCTGGAAGCAATCCCACTAAAATCAGGGACTAGGCAAGGCTGCCCACTTTCTCCCTACCTTTTCAACATAGTATTTGAAGTATTAGCCAGAGCAATTCGACAACAAAAGGAGATCAAGGGGATACAAATTGGAAAAGAGGAAGTCAAAATATCACTTTTTGCAGATGATATGATAGTATATATAAGTGACCCTAAAAATTCCACCAGAGAACTCCTAAACCTGATAAACAGCTTCGGTGAAGTAGCTGGATATAAAATAAACTCAAACAAGTCAATGGCCTTTCTCTACACAAAGAATAAACAGGCTGAGAAAGAAATTAGGGAAACAACACCCTTCTCAATAGTCACAAATAATATAAAATATCTCGGCGTGACTCTAACTAAGGAAGTGAAAGATCTGTATGATAAAAACTTCAAGTCTCTGAAGAAAGAAATTAAAGATCTCAGAAGATGGAAAGATCTCCCATGCTCATGGATTGGCAGGATCAACATTGTAAAAATGGCTATCTTGCCAAAAGCAATCTACAGATTCAATGCAATCCCCATCAAAATTCCAACTCAATTCTTCAACGAATTAGAAGGAGCAATTTGCAAATTTGCAAATTCATCTGGAATAACAAAAAACCGAGGATAGCAAAAACTCTTCTCAAGGATAAAAGAACCTCTGGTGGAATCACCATGCCTGACCTAAAGCTTTACTACAGAGCAATTGTGATAAAAACTGCATGGTACTGGTATAGAGACAGATAAGTAGACCAATGGAATAGAATTGAAGACCCAGAAATGAACCCACACACCTATGGTCACTTGATCTTCGACAAGGGAGCTAAAACCATCCAGTGGAAGAAAGACAGCATTTTCAACAATTTGTGCTGGCACAACTGGTTGTTATCATGTAGAAGAATGCGAATCGATCCATACTTATCTCCTTGTACTAAGGTCAAATCTAAGTGGATCAAGGAACTTCACATAAAACCAGAGACACTGAAACTTATAGAGGAGAAAGTGGGGAAAAGCCTTGAAGATATGGGCACAGGGGAAAAATTCCTGAATAGAACAGCAATGGCTTGTGCTGTAAGATCGAGAATTGACAAATGGGACCTAATGAAACTCCAAAGTTTCTGCAAGGCAAAAGACACCGTCAATAAGACAAAAAGACCACCAACAGATTGGGAAAGGATCTTTACCTATCCTAAATCAGATAGGGGACTAATATCCAACATATATAAAGAACTCAAGAAGGTGGACTTCAGAAAATCAAATAACCCCATTAAAAAATGGGGCTCAGAACTGAACAAAGAATTCTCACCTGAGGAATACCGAATGGCAGAGAAGCACCTGAAAAAATGTTCAACATCCTTAATCATCAGGGAAATGCAAATCAAAACAACCCTGAGATTCCACCTCACACCAGTCAGAATGGCTAAGATCAAAAATTCAGGTGACAGCAGATGCTGGCGTGGATGTGGAGAAAGAGGAACACTCCTCCATTGTTGGTGGGATTGCAGGCTTGTACAACCACTCTGGAAATCAGTCTGGCGGTTCCTCAGAAAATTGGACATAGTACTAGAGGATCCAGCAATACCTCTCCTGGGCATATATCCAGAAGATGTCCCAACTGGTAAGAAGGACACATGCTCCACTATGTTCATAGCAGCCTTATTTATAATAGCCAGAAGCTGGAAAGAACCCAGATGCCCCTCAACAGAGGAATGAGTACAGAAAATGTGGTACATCTACACAATGGAGTACTACTCAGCTATTAAAAAGAATGAATTTATGAAATTCCTAGCCAAATGGATGGACCTGGAGGGCATCATCCTGAGTGAGGTAACACATTCACAAAGGAACTCACACAATATGTACTCACTGATAAGTGGATATTAGCCCAAAACCTAGGATACCCAAGATATTAGATACATTTTCCTAAACACATGAAACTCAAGAAAAGTGAAGACTGAAGTGTGGACACTATGCCCCTCCTTAGAAGTGGGAACAAAACACCCATGGAAGGAGTTACAGAGACAAAGTTTGGAGCTGAGATGAAAGGATGGACCATGTAGAGACTGCCATATCCAGGGATCCACCCCATAATCAGCATCCAAACGCTGACACCATTGCATACACTAGCAAGATTTTATCGAAAGGACCCAGATGTAGCTGTCTCTTGTGAGACTATGCCGGGGCCTAGCAAACACAGAAGTGGATGCTCACAGTCAGCTAATGGATGGATCACAGGGCTCCCAATGGAGGAGCTAGAGAAAGTACCCAAGGAGCTAAAGGGATCTGCAACCCTATAGGTGGAACAACATTATGAACTAACCAGTACCCTGGAGCTCTTGACTCTAGCTGCATATGTATCAAAAGATGGCCTAGTCGGCCATCACTGGAAAGAGAGGCCCATTGGACATGCAAACTTTATATGCCCCAGTGCAGGGGAACGCCAGGGCCAAAAAGAGGGAGTGAGTGGGTAGGGGAGTGGGGGTGGGTGGGTATGGGGGACTTTTGGTATAGCATTGGAAATGTAAATGAGCTAAATACCTAATAAGAAATGGAAAAAAAAGATTTTAGATACAAATTGTATCTGAACTCGTCATTAATTCCACTTGGTGGAAGACAATAACTGACTCCCACAATTGGTCTTGTTATCTCCAGAATGAAAATACATCCATGTACATGCATGCAAGCCTACAAAACACATACAGACACACATAGAGACACACACACAGTAATATAAAGTAAAAGAATTTTACATAAAATTTTTACATGACTACTATGACAAATAAGGTTACCGTCTGGAAGTCTTACCTAGGACCAGTCTCTGCACTTCAAGAGACACCTCAATATCTTTAAACATTTAAAAAAAAAAAAAAAAGTCAGCCTCGAGCTGGGAAGCTGTGTCCTCAGCTCAGAGAGTTTACTGCTTACACAGGAAGGAGAAAAACATGCATCTGTTTGTGAAGACTCCCAGAGAGTCTACAAAAAGAACCACAGCAAGGTCATGGGATGTAAAACCAATAATCAGACATCGGCTGCATCGCTAATGCGGATGTGCAATCAGACATCGGCTGCATCGCTAATGCGGATGTGCCTTATTCAGAGAAGAGCAGCTGCTACATTTACCCCAGCCCTGGGCACCGAAAGTGCCTGGAAGCAAGGGCATATCAGGACTGATGAGGACAAAACACCAGCCCTTGGTTTCCAAATGTCACACTCAATACAACCTTGAAGAATCGGTTGATTCCAGGGCTACCCTCCCTGAAGAATGTGATACCAGAGAGTAATGTAGGGAGTCATCAAGAACGAGGAAGTGGGGGGCTCCCAGGACCTGCTCCTGCCCCCACTGAATTAATAAGCAATTAATTGCTAAAGTCAGCTTTTTCAGAACTCAAATCTGTTCAAAACCCCACAGCAACCTGTGCATAACTGGAATTTGAAGCTAAGTTATTTATATGATGTATCCTAAAAGATTGTAATAGATACATTTTGTAGAATTTAAATTACACGTCACTAAAACTGTGAGGAAAGACTCATGTTTCAAAAATTGGAAAAAGATATGTCGTTTTCATATGTGGAGTAGAGACACCACAGAGAGAGCCAACTTCATGCTTCAGTTTTTCAAAACCTACTTTTAATATGGGTTCTTAAATGCTTTAACCTCCCTTCTAGCCCACCACCCACCAGAGGTAGTGGAAAGGAAAGGTTATTAGGATACAGGCAGTGGACTTGTTTAGAAATTGTTCTTTGGAGCAAATCCCATCTGCGTTGTCAGGACATCGCAGTTCAGTTCACAGAAGTCAGCAGCAGTAGCTCGATCACTCACAAACTCTTCACGAATACTGCAGCAGTCTAGGTCAGTAGTGTCGGGATAGCAAACAGTGGTACAACCTAGCAGAGCCAGCCAGGCCTCAGCTGCATCGACAGGAGTCAGCAGGGCGCCAGGAGAACGTCTCCGCCAGGAGAACGTCTCTGCTGTGCCTCTCAACGACAAAGTGAAGATCAGCAAAGATATGAGACCAAGAAGCCTCGAAAAGCTAGCTATGCAGCAAGCCTCCATCCCTGACCATCAAGTCCTATTTATAAGCTCTCCAAACATCACGTGTCCTCCACAGGCTTTGCCTCAGCAAAACATCACATGAGTCGATCTTAGCAAAACTCCCAGGGAGTGTGTATCAGCTGACATCACTGCCAATCAGCCCAAATCCACAGAAGAGCCAAGAAGCCTCCAGAACACCAACACACCTTTTTTTGGTACCTTTTTCTCTATGGAGTCATGACAAATGGAGCTCAGCTACTCTATGTAAAGTGAACCAATACATCCTTGTCGTTAGCAAAGAATCCTTTGCCACGTGCCCTTTCACATGCTTGCTTTAGGGAAACATCCCTTCACCTATGTCTGCGTCAGCGAAAAGTTCCTTCATGTGTCTTCTTTAGTGAAACATCCTCTCACCCATGACTGCTTCAGGAAAACACTCCTTCACATGTTTGTCTCAGCAAAACATCATCTGACACAAGTGACTTTCCAAAGGAACCATAAGCTTCACTTCAGTCGACATTCTGAAACAGTTTGAGAGACACCGCCGTGCAAGTGAGGGGCTGCCATGAGCAGTATCTTTGGGCCTCTCCTCCATGGCTGTAGGTTCCTTTCTCTCAGATTAGCTGATCCCGACTCTCAATGGCAACAGTAATTCAGAGCATGAAGGCAATGTGATCATTCATGAACTGGATGTTTGTAGCTTAGGCAATCCCAAAGGTGCATTAGCAACTTGAGATTTGCCTAGGAACAAGCTGAAATGGCTGCTGGTATGTTGTGGGAGCATGCATCTTCACTGGTCTGTCGAGTCGACTCACCAACTTCTCTGTCCTCTCCCTCTGTGTGCTTGTACATGGGCTTTCATTGCTGAAACTTGATGAGGTCTACAAGCATGGGAAAATAATAAGAGCATTCTCCCAGAGCACAGGGGTTCAATTAATAGTGCCCCCATGGTGGCTCACGATCATCTGTAACTCCAGGTCCAGAGAATCTGATGCTCACTTCTGACCTCTGTGGGCACCAGGCATATATGTGATACACAAACATGTATGTGGGCAAAACACTCATGAATATAAAATAAATTAAAGCTATTAGTCACTTGTCTGAATTGTCAAAGTAATTTTATCATTAATAATTGTTGCAAGAAGGACATAGTAAATGTCTTAAGCTTCCCAGCTCTCACTCAGGGATTTTATGTGAATGAAAGGAAAGGCCCTGTTAACAAATGACTCTCTTTCACAATAGATCTATAAACAGAACCTTGGTGTGACTCAGTTTCCTGTTTATGGCCATTGGCACCAAGTTATACACACAGTTGAAACTCGGTTGTGATTTACAGCAAATAGCAAGCACTGCCACACTTAGCCATGCCTGTGTGTGCATGCATGTGTCGTTTTCATCCAAGTCAAACACAAGCTCTCTACAGGAGCCACAGTGGGGAGCAGGGATGGAGAGAGGGCATGTGGGCCTGACACTGTACAAATTCAGGATCTCTGGTGCATATGCACTTCATCCCTGACAATTGTAGTGTTTATGCCAAGCTAGCCTAAACTTTTAGGTCACATTTTCTTTTGCTTCTTATAAAGAGTTTTTAAAATTATTTTAAATCATGTGTAGGATTTATGGCTGCAAGTATATGCACAGGAGTGCAGGTGTCCATGGTGGCTAGGAGCATCACCCACCTGAAACTGGTGTGAACCCAGGTCCTCTGGAAAAACATCAAGTGTACTTAAACGCTGAGCTATCTCAGCCCCTGGACTGGAGGCTGTATTTTCAATATAGACCTCCAATTCCAATTTTATCATTGCTGTTGTCCAGTATGTAACATCCCCAAGTTCCACAGGTAAGGGGACATGCAAATCCAATACACCTGTCAGGTTAACTACTGGACATCACTTAACTCTGTCCCCATCAAACGGTCAGTGGCTTCTAAGTTCTTGTTGTACTGTAAGCTTTGTGATAAAGCATGGATGGGACCCTTGGATCAAAGAAATCTCTCAAAACAAAAATTCAGAAATCTGAGTAACAGCAAGAATCTGCTTAATGGGATCTTTAGAGCCAAGAACAGCACAATGAATAACATTCTCACACCAGCACTACTCAGAATCGTAAATCACCCTGCCTGTTGACCAGGACTACTATTAAAATGCCAGCCCTGTTGTTATAGATGCACTACCAAAAATAAGCCATGGAACCAGGTTCTATTTTCAGAAATGACCTTTGCTCGTTTCTGTAACTTTAATTTTTGCAGATCCTTTTGGCGTGAAATTCTAAATTTTGGCTGGCTTCACAAACTTATTTTTAGAAAGTTCACAGAACCAGCGTTGCTTTGGTTAACCCTCGACTTCCAGTCTCCAGCTGTGCATGAGCAGGGGCAAGTCCAGCATCACTCAGATACGAACAATGGGTTAACCATAATCTCTGTCCTCCTCCACCCCTGTGCAGCTAGCTCTCAAGATTCCTGCCCACACTGGGTGAACGTGACCAGTAGTCTAACCTCTAGAGCTCAGCTTTTTCTTCCTCCTGCAAACATGCTTCTTTCCTATCAGCAAGTAATCTACTTTCCTGAGTCCCTCAAGTGTTGGGTGGAGAGAGCAACTTTAGTTCCTTTTTCTTTGTGGAGGAAAATGCCAAACACAGCTTATCACCAAACTGGGAAGTCTTTACAAAGTTATGCCCTGATCTATGGCCACAGTCTGCTGAGTGAACCTGAGAAGCCACTTCCTACTCTGTCTGGGAGTGATAGCCCATGTACACTGGCCTGTCTTAAAAACCCAATGAAAACAGGAAAGGTGACTTATCTGGGCAGCCAGACAACAGGGCCAACCAACCCATCACTAACACTGCCTCTTGGGGAGCATTCGGTGGCTCTCTGTGGGCAAATCTGGGGAGAGCCACAGTTAAGGATCTCTGTGGTTAATTTTTCACTCCATACCTTCTCTACCAATAACTAGAATGATTTTCTCCAATGCTGGTGTGGCAAGCAATCTAGTGCAGTCAAGAATTAAATATTCAAGCTACAGTTGATAGTTATTTTAATTTAAAGTGAAAAACTCAATTTTGTTGATCTTAAATATACAGATTGTCACAGAGGCCTTCACCCAATCCCCAAGTCAGATGATCACTTCCTTTTAAAGGTTTTGAGTGTAAGAGAAGGTAGGTCACCAGCCTAGGGTGTGACCATGACACATAACCTGGCCAAATGAAGTATGAATTCTCTTCCCTTAAAGAGCAGAAAAGATGCAAGCCCAGATTGGACTGAGAAGTGAACATGAACCTATGTCTCTTGCTAAAACAGGGCTCACAGTTATCTCATTCTGAGGCACTAAAAGGCTAGGAGCTAAGATGGTAGACCCAAAGCAGCAGGCAGCACTTTCCCATTATATCATGAAAACTAGTGACTGAAGGACACACTGAAGGGTAAACAGAGGGACACTGAGAGACCCAGAGACTGCTTATGGGACAGAGGGTGAGAGAGCACAGCTGTGCAGAGCTCAGTGGCCTGACTAACTGGTGGTGGTGGTGGTGGTGGTGGTGGTGGTGGTGGTGGTGGTGAAACAGGGACAGAAAGAGAGCAAAGAAAGGCAGCCTGGAAAACCCATATAGAAACAGACACTAAAGGAAATCTATAGCTGATTTAGAGATTGTATAATGGCCCTTGATAACCCCTCTGCTTGTCTCAGTGTAAAAGTGAGATGCAGTAACAGGAGCCATTTTTAAGCTGTTGCTTTAGGGAATGTTAGTTCCTGTGATGGTTACGTATCAAGTGTTAACTTGACATAACCTGGAATTGTCTGGGAAGACAGTGTCAATGAGAAATATCTAGATCACGTTGGCCTATAGGCATGTCTGTGAGGGTTATCTTGATTGTGGGAACCGAGGTCGGAAGACCTAGCCCACTATGAGCAGCACTATTCCCTAGCACCACCCTTGATTGTATAAGAGTGAAGAAGGTGAGCTGAGAAGGAAGCATGCATGTGTTCGTTCTTTCTCTGCTCTGACTCCAGAACATGACTGCTGCTGCTTCAAATTCCTGCCTGACTTCCCTGCGATGATGAACTGTAATCTAATAAGAATTAGGAAAAAAATCAAATAGCATAAAAATAACAAAATGAGAGAAATCAGCATACACATTTCCATCCTAACTCTGATTATAAATAGTCTTAATTATCAAATTAAAAGGCATAGACCTCTGAGAGGATTAGCAAAAATGATCCAACTATTTTCTTAAAAAAATATAAAACTTATTTGTAAATGTAGAGAGAGTGCACATATGAAGGTTGGAGGTCAACTAGTGAGAATTCTGTTCTTATATTATGACGTGCCAGGGATCAAACTCAGGGTGCCAGTCTTGACAGCAACTGCTTTTAGCACTGACCCATTGAATTAATCCAAGGTCCACTTCTCTGTTGCCTGCAGAAACACAGCAGTAAAGATATATACAAACAGATTAAAGGGATAGGAAATGATATCAAAGCAAACAGTGTGCAGAAGCAAGCAACTGCCGCAATACAGTCAAGTCTAACAAAGCAGACATCAAACAATGATAGAAGAAACAAAGTCACTACCTACATCAGAAAGTCATGATCATTATAAACATATAGGCACCAAGTGTTAGTGTATCCAACTCAGAAAACAAACATCACTAGACACAATAGACACAGCCATGGTGATAATGGCTGGGAGCCACCATGTGGGTTCTAGGAACCAAACCCAGGTCCTCTGGAAGAACAATAAGTGTGTAACAGCCAACAATAAGTGTCTAACCCCCAAGAAGAATTAAAAAAAAAAAAAGAAACATATCAAATACAAATAGTGAGACCAATTCAATAATAAGTCTCTCAACAAAGAAAAGGTGAGGATCAAGGATATTCACTAATCTTCAATAATATCAATAATCTTCATTCTACCCCATAAAATAGGAATGGAAAGTATTCTTCTAGTGTCAGCTATGGAGCCACTATCACTCTGATACCTAAGTCAAATAAGGATGGCAGTTGACAAAAGAAAATTGTTGACCAATGCTCTTGATGAACATTAATGCACAAAAGAGTTCAACAAAATATTTGCAGACTAAATCCAACACTTAAAAAAATCACGCATCATGATGTTGGTTGCATTCTAGGGATGCAAGGATGGTTCAACAAACGTAAAGTGGTAAATAAAACACAGCCCCAAATAGAATTAGTAACAATGCACATAATCATCTGGACAAACGCATGAAATCACCTGGCAAAAATCAACTGTCCTTCATGATAAAAGGTCTGAAGGAAGCACACAGAAACATGTGACTTAACATAATAAATGCTATATATCATTACCTTGAAGCCAACATCATACCCGAGGGGGGGAACTCAAATCATTTTGTCTAAAATCAGGACCAAAACAAGGATGTCCACTGTTAATGCTTGTATTCAATGAAGTGTTTAATAAACATACAAACAAAAAATAAAATGATCTATAATGAAAAAGGAAGATGTCAAATTATTTCTATTTGCAAATGGTACGATCCTATACTTAGAAGAGTCTACCAAAACCCTTCTAGACCTGACAAACTTAGCAAAGCAACGATATAAAAAACTCAAGATTTAAAATTCAGTAGCTTTTATATATCAATAATTAATATACTGAGAAATAAATAATGAAAATAATATCACTCACAAAAGCCTACAAGGCCCCTTGGGATAAACATAACCAGAGAGGTGAGAGACCTTTACAATGAAAACTGTGCAACTCTGAAGAAAGAAACCGAAGAAGACACCAGTAGATGGGCAGAACACTCATACTAGTGGGTGAGCAGAACAAATACTATTTCTATGCTACCAAAAACCATCTAGTAAGTTAATGTGGTCCCTATCAGAATCCCAATGACATCTTTTCACAGAACTAGAAATAATTATATATGAACACACACACATACACACACACACACACACACACACCTGAACAGCAATAGCAATCCTAATTAAAAAAAAAAAAAAGCAATGCTAGAGATATCACAACACCATACCTCAGAATACTAGCACATAAGATGCACATAAGATGCAGGGATGAGCCATGATGTTCTAAATGGGACTCAATGGGCCAGACAGTAAGAGCAAGCATGATGATGGGATTGTGTACAGTTAAAAAAAAACTCTACAACACATCACCCACCAAAACCCTCCTGAATACCACCCCTTTTCCATCCCTTCCATCCCTCCCATCCCTTCCACCCGGACCTTACTGCTGAGGCAGACCCCTAGCTGGTCTACTCCCATGAAGACTCCATATCCTGATCGATCCTAGAGAACCGGCTGTACTCAGAGCAGTTGGAAACAGCTTGAATGTTCCACTGAAGACCCAACAGTCAGAAGGCCTCCCAGGAAATCTACTGCAGCCAGGGCAACAGATCAGTAGCTTCTCTGTCCCTGTGAAGAGCCCCCAGTTGGAAGGCCCCATAGGTAGTCTGATACAGCCAGGGCTACAGGCCTACCGGGAGACCTGAAGCAACCCAGGAACAAAAGAGGCAGACTCCATACAGTCACCCAGACCAACAAACACCAGGGATATCCAGATGGTGAAAGGCAAGCACAAGACCATAAGCAACAGAAGCCAAAATACGTCAGAACCCAGTTCTCCCACCACAGCAAGCCCTGAACACACCAACACACCTGAAAATCAGAAAGCTGACCTAAAATCCTATCTCATGAAGATAATAGATTCCTTTAAGGAGGATAGCAATAACTCACTAAAAGAAATATGGGAAAACACAGGTAAACAAGTAAAAGAATTGAATAAAGCGATCCAAGACCTAAAAGTGGAAGTAGAAACAATAAAGAAAACACAAATGAAGGCAAACTTGGAAATGGAAAACCTAGGAAAGAGGTCAGGAATTACAGATGTAAGTATCACCAACAGAATACAAGAAATAGAAGAGAGAACCTCAGGTGTAGAAGATACGGTCGAAGAGATTGACACAATTGTCAAAGAAAATTCAAAACATAAAAAACCCCTAACCCAAAACATCCAGGAAATTCAGGATACAATGAAAAGACCAAATCTAAGAATAAATGGAATAGAGGAGAACAAAGATTCCCAGCTCAAAGGACCTGAAAATGTCTTAAACAAATTCATAGAAGAAAACTTCCCCAACCTGAAGAAAGAGATGGCCATAAAGGTACAAGAAGCCCAAAGAACACCAAATAAGTGGGACCAGAAAAGAAAATCTTCTTGTCACATAATAATCAAAACACTATATGTACAGAACAAAGAAAGAATATTAAAAGCAGTAAGGAAAAAAGGCCAAGTAACATATAAAGGCAGACCTATCAGACTTGCACCAGAATTCTCAACAGAGACTATGAAAGCCAGAAGAGCCTGGTCAAAGGTCATGCAGACCCTAAGAGAACACAAATGCTAGCCCAGGCTACGATATCCAGCAAAACTCTCAATCATTTGGAGAAACCAAAATATTCCAGCACAAAACCAAATTCAAACAGTATCTATCTACCAACCGAGCCCAGCCCTACAGAGGATTCTGGAAGGAAAACTCCAACACAAGGAAAAATACCTGCACTAAAGAAAGGATAAGATATTAAGCATCTTACAACAAAGTCAAAAGGGAGAGAACCAATAGCACATAAAGTCACCTACAAAAACAAACATATCAGGAACCAACACTCATCTCTCTTCAATATCTCTCAATATTAATGGACTTAATTCACCTACTAAAAGATATAAGCTAACAGAATGAATGTACAAACAAGATCCAGCATTTTGCTGCATACAAGAAACACACCTCAATAACAAAGACAGGCACTATCTCAGAGTAAAAGGATGGAAAAAGATCTTCCAAGCAAATGGTCCCAAGAAACAAGCAGCAGTTGCCATCCTAATAGCCAATAAAATAGACTTTTAACCAAAAGTTATCAAGTGTGATGAAGAAAGGCACTTCATATTCAACAAGGGGAAAATCCACCAAGAGAACATCTCAATTCTGAACATCTATGCCCCAAATGCAAGAGTGCCCAAGTTCATAAAAGAAACTTTACTAAAACTCAAAACACACATTGAACCCCACACAATAATAGTGGGAGATTTCAACACCCCATTCTCACCAATAGCAAAAACTACAGAAAGCCCATATACACATGGAAACTGAACAACTCTTTATTCAGTGATAACTTAGTCAGGGACAAAATAAAGAAAGAAATTAAAGACTTCCTGGAATTTAATGAAAATGTTGGTACATCATACCCAAACTTATGGGACACAGTGAAAGGAGTGCTAAGAGGAAAGTTCATAGCACTAAGTGACCTGTAAAGAAACTAGGGAGATCTTATACTAACAACTTAAAAGCATACCTGAGAGCTCTAGAACAAAAAGAAGCTAACTCACCCAAGAAGTAGAAAGCAGAAAATAGTCAAACTCAGGGCCGAAATCAGACAAATAGAAACAAAGAAAACAATACAAAGAATCAGCAAAACCAAAAGCTGGTTATTTGAGAGAATCAGCAAAATAGATAAACCCCTAGCCAAACTAACTAAAGAGCCAAGAGGCAGTAACCAAATTAATAAAATCAGAAATGAAAAGGGAGGCAAAAACAACAGAAACAGAGGAAATTCAAAAAATCATCAGATCCTACTATAAAAGTCTATACTCCACAAAATTGGAAAATCTATATGAAATGGATAGTTTTCTAGACAGATGCCACATACCAAAGTTAAATCAAGAGCAGGTAAACTATCTAAACAGGCCCATATAACACAAGAAAATAGAAATCATTAAAAAAAAAAAAACCTCCCAACCAAAAAAGCCCAGGACCAGATGGATTTAGTGTAGAATTCTACCAGACCTTCAAAGAAGACCTACTACCAATTTTCCTCAAACTATTCCATAAAATAGAAACAGAAGGAACACTACCTAACTCACTCTATAAAGCCACAACTACTCTGCTACCTAAACTACACAAGGATCCAACCAAAAATTAGAACTTCAGACCTATCTCACTTATGAATATCAATATAGAAATACTCAATAAAATTCTTGCAAACCAAATCCATCAAAACCATCATTCACCATGATCAAGTGGGCTTCATCCCAGGGATGCAAGGTTGGTTTAATATAATCCACTATATAAACAAACTCAAAGAAAAAAAATCACAGGATCATCTCCTTAGATGCAGAAAAAGCATTTAACAAAATACAACACCCCTTAATGTTAAAAGTATTGGAGAGATCAAGAATTCAAGACCCATACCTAAACATAATAAAAGTGATTTACTGCAAACCAACAGCCAATATCAAATTAAATGGAGGCATACTTGAAGCAATCCCACTGAAATCAGGGACAAGACAAGGATGTACACTCTCCCCATATCTATTCAATATAGTACTCAAAGTGCTAGCTAGAATAATAAGACAATAAAAAGAGATCAAGGGAATATAAATTGTTAAAGAATAAATAAAGATATCACTATTTGCAGATGATATGATAGTATACATAACTGACTCCAAAACTTCTACCAGAGAACTTCTCCAGCTGATAAACAACTTCAGCAAAGTGGCCAGATATAAAATTAACTCAAATAGATAAATAGACTTCATTTTTACAAAGGATAAAGAGGTTGAGAAAGAAATTAGGGAAACAACTACCTTCACAATAGCCACAAACAATATAAAATATCTTGGGGTAACTCTAACCAAACAAGTGAAAGACTTGTATGAAAATAACTCTAAGTCTCTCAAGAAAGAAATAGAAGAAGATCTCAGAAAATGGAGAGATCTCCCATGCTCATGGATTGGCAGAATTAACATAGTAAAAATGACCATCCACCAAAGACTATCTATAGATTCAATGCAATCCCTATCAAAATCCCAACACAATTCTTCAAAGACATGGAAAGAACAATTCTCAAATTCATCTGGAAAGGAAAAAAAAAACAGAATAGGGAAAACAATTCTTAACAATAAAAGAACAGCTTGGGGAATCACCATCCCTGACCTCAAGCTTTACTACAGAGTGATAGTGATAAAACTAAACTGCATGGTATTGGTACAGAGACAGGCACATTGATCAATGGAATAGAACTGAAGACTCAGAAATAAAACCACACACTTAGAGTCACTTGATTTTTGATAAAGACACCAAAATTTTAAAATGGAAAAAAGAAAGCATCTTCAATAAATATGCTGGTCTAACTGGTTGTCTGTATGTAGAAGAATGAAAATAGACCCATATTTGTCACCTTGTACAAAGCTCAAGTCCAAGTGGATCAAAGACCTCAACATAAAACCAGATACATTGAATCTTATAGAAGAAAAGGTGAGATAGAGCCTTGAACTCATTAGCACAGGGGGAAACTTCCTAAACAGAACTCCAATGGCTCATGATCTAAGATCAAGAATTGATAAATGGGACCTTATGAAACTGGAAAGCTTCTGTAAGGCAAAGGACATAGTCAATAAGACAAATTGGCAACCTAAAGATTGGGGAAAAAATCTTCACTAACCCCACATCAAATAGAGGTCTAATATCCAACATATATAAAGAACTCAAGAAGTTAAACATCAAAAAAAAACAAATAACCCAATCAAAAAATGGGGTATAGAACTAAACCAAGAACTTACAACTGAGAAATTTTGAATGACTGAGAAGCACCTAAAGAAATGTTCAAAGTCCTTAGTAATTAAAGAAGGATCAAAACGACCCTGAGATTCCACCTAACACCAGTCAGAATGGCTAAGATCAAAACCTCAGGTGACATCACATGTTGGAGAGGATGTGAAGAAAGAGGAACACTCCTCCATTGTTGGTGGGATTGCAAACTGGTACAACCACTCTGGAAATCAATCTGGAGGTTCCTTGGAAAATTGGAAATAGATCTACCTGAAGATCCAGCTATACCAATCTTGGGAATATACCCAAAAGATGTCCCACCATGCCACAGGGGCACATGTTCCACTATGTTCTTAGCATCCTTATTTGTGATATCCAGAAGCTGGAAAGAACCTAGATGTCCCACGACAGAAGAATGGATACAGAAAATGTGGTTCATATGCAGAATGGAGTACTACTCAGCTATTAAGAATGAGGATATCCTGAGTTTTGCAGGCAAATGGATGTAACTAGGAAATCCTGAGTGAGGTAACTGAGATCCAAAAGGATATGCATGGTATGTACTCACGAATAAGTGGATATTAGCCACACACACAAACAAAAAAAGTACAGAATACCCAAGATACAGTCCACAGAAATCAAAAAGGTCAACAAGCTGAAATGCCCAAGTGAGAATGCCTCTGTCATACTTGGAATAGTGAAAAAAGCAATCACAAATGGGGAGGGAGGGACCTGGGAGGGAAAGTGGAAGGAGGGATAGTGGGGGGGGGGGGAACCTGATCTGGTACTGGGTGAGGGAAAAGGACTGAAGTCCTGAGGGCCAGCAGAAAGAACGGAAACAGGTAACCTCGGAAGTTAGGAGGTTGACGGGAACCCTCCAGAATGCACCAGAGACCTGAGAGGTGAGAGACTCTCAGGACTCAAAGGGAGGAATCTTAGATGAAATGCCCGACAGTAGGGAGGAGGAACAGGAAGACAGGGCATTGAGTGAGGGATGGGGTTGCCATCCCACAGTCACATCTCTGACCCATAATTGTTTCTATCTGAAAGAATTACAGGGATGGAAATGGAGAGGAGTCTGAGGAAAAGAAGGTCCAGCGACTGGCTCCAAGTGGAATCCAGCTCAAGGGGAGGTCCCAAGGCCTGACACTATTACTAAGGCTATGGAATGCTAACAAAAGGGACCTATCATGACTGCCCTCTGAAAGACCCAACAAGCATCTAAAAAGTCAGATGCAAATATTTGCACCCAATTAAGAGACAGAAGTAGCTGACCCCTATTGTTGAATTACGGAAAACTGAAGGGAGCTGAGGAGAAGGGAGATCCTATAGGAGGACCAGCAGTCTCGATTAATCTGGACCCTGAGTTCTCTCAAACACTGGATCACCAAACACAGCATACACCAGCTGATATGAGGCCCCTAACACACATACAGTAGAGGACTCCAGGTCTGTGTTCATTCAGAGATGAAGCACCTAACCCTCGAGAGACTGGAAGCCCCAGGAAATTTAGAGGTCAAGTGGGGTGGAGGTGGGGGCATCCACTGGAGACAGGGGGGTGGGGAGGAGGTATGGGATTTGATGGGGGAGGGTAATTAAATTAAAAAGCCTCTGCACATCCCAGGAAGCAACCCTAGAGTGAAGGGGCATACACAGAATGGGAGATGTGAAGGGACATATGCAGAATGGGAGAGCATGTTCGCCAGCTATTCAGTCAGGACAGGACTCATATCCAGGATATATAAATACCTTAAAACACTAACCACCCGAACTAATAGACAAACTGAGGAGATACTTTCCCAAAAAAACGAAAAATAGCCAATAAATAGATGAAAAGGTATTCAAAATCCTTTGTCTGAAAGTGCAAATCAAAACTCCCTGAGAGTCTATCTCATCCCAGTCAAAATGGGTACCATGAAAACAAGATGTGCTGGTGAGGATTCATAGTATGAGAAGTCCTTGTTAAACAGTGCAACCACTATGGCATCCAGAATGAAAGCTCCTTAAATCAGGGATAAATAAAACCACGATATACTGCAGCCATACCATAAGTCCAGGATGTAGAGTCAAAGGAGACAAAGTTAGCGTACACCAGAAGGCCCTGCATGCCTATCTATGTTGATGTTCACATGCCTACAATAGCCAGGGTGTGGAATGTCCTGGGTGTACACCACAGATGAGTGGATGAAGAAGGTGTGGTGGATATATGCAGCAGAGAGTCAGTTCTCAACCTCTGGATTGTGACTCCTTTAGGGAGTGAGCAACTCTTCCACAGGGTCACCATCAGAAGTCTCTTTCACAAAAGACCATCAGAAAACACAGATATTTACATTATGAGTCATAACAGCACCAAAATTAGTTATGAAGTAGCAACAAAAATAATTTTATAATTAGAGGTCACCACAACATGGGGGGGGGGGAGTGTCACAGAATTAGGAAGGCCGAGAATCTCTGACCATAGTGGTGTGAAGCAGGAGAGCTGGCTCTGCCCCTTACCAGCTACCAGCTACCACATGGCTCTGCTCTGTCGATGGCTTCTGATGTGATGCAGGTGGAGAAAGATTCATCCTCCCTCGTAGGCTGGCCACTAGGAATTTGACCATGCTCCAGTGAGTATATGGACAACACAAAATGAACTTGCTTTTTCCTTTTGGGGGAGAAGGGTCACAAGGGGGAGGGTCACAAGGGGGGGATGGACATGGGAAGACTAGAAGGTGTTATTAGGGTACATGATAATGTGATTCCCATAATAATAATAATAATGATAATAATACAAAGCTCATACTATCCAAAGGATAATGGATAGAACTAAAGACCATCCAAAAAAAAAAAGAGCCAGACTAAGAAAGAAAATCTCCCACACTCTCCCTCATGTATGAATGTAAATTTTAAGAAGTCAGGAAAGTAGAAGGTAAACTATTCAGAGAGGGGTTGGGGGGAGGGGAGAGGAGGGGAGGGGAGGGAGAAAAAGGTGGTCAGCGTATGGATATGATTTGCAGGAGTGAAAATTAAAGCCCATGGTCTTGACAATTAATACACAATAGTAAAATGCTTTTTGGAAGAATTACACGGATTTCCCCCAAACATTCCAAACTTGCTGACTCTCTCTGGGATGACAACTGGATGCCAGCAGGGACTGGTGCACACGAACTGATATTTACAGACCAGTAAAGGCAGACCCTCTATTTTATCAAAGTAGGCATCTTATGTCAATGGTATGTGGGAAAGTAAACACTTCTCTAAGGAAATGTGTGCCTCATGGAAAAAAAAAAAAGCATTCTGAAAGGCAGCATTTGGGGATGTATGCCTTTCTTGCTATGGCGAAGCCAGCAACTCATCAACTTTAAACATCTCATATTTTCATTTACTTAAATGTGAAACAAATTTTTCTAATTTATTTTAATATTTTTCCAAAAGAAAACTGCCAGTGCTTTTTGAACAGATTGTCTGAAACATTAAAACTCGTGATTTTCTATGGTAGAAAATGTTGCCTACAGCCTGAGAGGAGAGCGATGACCAGCCACAGTTTTACTGGGGGTGGGGGTAGGGAGCGCTCTCTGGTGGAATTCTGAGTACTGTGATTTAGTGAGTGCAGACAGCAAGAAGCCTGTCACACACCCACTTGGATTTTTTTTTTCAAGTGAAAAACTTGCTTTAGCCTGTAGTACTGCACCACAATTCAGTGCTTCCAAACACAATGGTAACTGGCCCAGGCCATTGCTCACACAGCCTAAACTACAAAGGTAGCTGGCCCAGGCCATTGCTCACACAGCCTAAACTACAAAGAAAAGGAGAAAAGGGAGGAGAGCAACTGAAAGCGGGGAGGGAAAAGAAAAGCAAGGAGATAGAAGACGGGACAGTGAAGCAACAAAACCATGACCTTGAACTTGACACGAGCCTAGGCTAGCCTCAACTCTTCATGAGTACTACCACGCCTTTGCAGCAGAGACTGCTGATTTGGTTCTCTGTCTGTGTTTAGTACTAGGAGGGCCCAGGGCCTCCTGCACGCCAGCTAAGACCTACCACAGGACTGTAACCTCAGCATAACCGAGCCTACTCTGTCCTAGAGACCCTTCAAATGTGCAATCTGGAAGTCAGCAAGTACCAAACTAAACGTGTCAGAAGGAATTCCATAATTACACTTGTATACATGTCTAATAACAAATAATTAAAGCAAAACTATGAGGAGCCTATTGCAGAAAGTTTAAACTATCCTCATCGTGGTTGTCTTCTCTTCATTTCCCTTTTTGCATATTTACACTATATGATAAAAATGTTTTATCACTGATTTATCTTTTCAATTTTCTTTCCATGGAATGAAATATGCACAGTATATTAGCATGCTCACATGCATATAATTTATAAATAAATTTGCATCTACCACATGGCACATCCAACTCCCTGTCATTCATGGTGGTGCCAGGCAAGACTGTCTAACACACTAACCCAGACACTCTAAGCTCCAAAAGTACTCCCACTTCCTGTGACACTTCCTCTCCTCAGCGGGACTTCTAGGAGAAAGAATAGCTTGGAGTAGAGAATTTGGACTTAGGACTGGACTCAAATGCTCACATCCATCCTGGGGTCAAATGTTGTTTCTTGGCCTTCTTTGAGTGCCTCCCAGACCACGAGGAGGCTCCACTGTGAGGACCTGGCACACCACCAAGTGCTGATTAGGCTGGAGCACCCGCGCACACCCTCGTTTCTGCCAGATGTTCCCTGCCAGAGTCTTTCTATCCACTGGCCCCAGAACTGCATGTTGGCCCATCAGGTGACTCTTTCTGCTGACAGTAAAGAGGTACTAGAGATATAACCAGAATACTACTGAAGTCTCCTAGGCATACAGCTGCAAAAATGAAGTCTGACAGACAGCTGCCACCGAAGCCCAGGGTCTGTCCTGGGATGGCCAGGTGCCATCGGGGGATGGAGATTTTGCTACAAAGCCTCCGACCGACTTCCTCTTCTACAAGCTGTAAACTGACCACAACTTTCACTCACCCTCGCTTTGCCCACCCCACCTACCTACAGTGGTATGTGGCCAAGGCAGTGCTCTCATAGACTCATACCAGGAGCACTACGCCCAGGTCACAGCCAGTCTGGCCTTGGAACAGCTCGATCCCAGTCACTTGAGATCATTAGGTCAAGTTGGGAAAAGAAGACCCATCCTTTGGCCTCAGTGACTGGCCCATGTAGAGAGGTAATCACCACTCTCAATCCAATCCCTGCTATCCGGGGGGAGCGTACCTGGATGGTGTGGCCGCTGCCCTGTGCAGCGGGGCCGCCCACCAATTTGCAGAAAAGCTCAGGCCGGGGCCTTGAGACCTCTGGGTCCCGCTCCCCGCAGGTGGCGGTGGCCCAGATTCTCGCCGCCTGGGCCAGGTTGAAGTAGGGCGGGTGCAGGCTGCGCGAGGACATGGGATGGTCCTGACCCACCACGCTCCAGCTGGGCGACATCCTCAGCAACAGCAGCAGCAATAGAGTGAGCAGCAGCGGTAAGGATCGCGGTGCCCTGCCCAGAGCCACCGCCATCCCGCGGCGCTGGGTCTCCTGCCTGTGCCCAGGGTAGCACCGCGGAGCAGGAGGCTGCTACTCTCAGCACGCCTGGACAGCCCCGGGAGTGGGCGGCGCCCTGGGCCGCTCCCCTCTGTCCACGCGATGAGCCCGCCGCGTGGGCGTGGCCCCGGGTTGAGAACCTGCCGCTGTTGCTGGCACCCTCGGGATCAGGAAATGTCAGGCGTGGACATTGCTGGCTGCAAACTTTCCCGGGCTCCCCAAATCCAGAAGACCAGGGGAGTTCCTCTGACTGTTCTAAGAGCCAGGTCAGAAATCAAGCTCTCCAAATACTCCAGCTCCTGAGAAGCTTGAAGGAAACTGCCCCTGCCTGTAGAACTTTCCTCAAAGGCGTTTCCAGTTCCCAGGCGAGCGTTGATCTGTTGGCCCATTCTTCTACCTTGCCGCTACAGCTACGTACAGAGTCTGGATCTTGCTGAATTAGCAGTGGCAGAAAAGTATACATTCAAACCACAACCCATGGTGCACTCCGTGGTTAGCAGAGAAGGTACCTTGGGGAAATACATCCTTTAGATGTCCCGGTATTACTCCTTTAAGGCTGAGGCTTGGACATCCTCCAACATTGAGTCTACAGTAGGCCCTCTAAGCTATTAGAGGAGGTGCCACAGATGGGGAAGCCAGCATGCTCAAGGGCTCCAAGTATCCCAGATGAAACTGAAGCCTTGAAGGCTAGAGGAGGGGAAAGAGGCAAGACGTGAGAACACTGCTCGGCCTGGATACAGAAATGAGAACACTTGGTACACCTGAGAGGTGCTGTGGTGTGAATATCCCTGAACCTCCCCCCAACAAATTCATAGGCTGAAACCCTATGATCAACCAGGAAGGTTTCAGTTAAAGGATTTTTTTTTTCGTTTCTTGGTAAATAACTCTAGTATGCATTTGCTTCAGTCATCCCACTTGTACAGATTTATATCCAGGGAGCAATCAATAAATACAGCGAGGGGGTGGTACCGGTGAACGTGATCAGTGGCTTTATAATCGAGCCCCAAGGGCATGGCGGCACACACCTGCAACCCAGCACTATGGAAGGCTGAGGCAGGTGCGTCCTGTGTCGAAGATCAGCCTGGGCTGACAAAACCCTATCTCAAACCAAAATGAATAAATGAATGGAGAGAGAGAGAGAGAGAGAGAGAGAGAGAGAGAGAGAGAGAGAGAGAGAGAGAGAGAGAAAGTGTGCTGGCTGGCTGGCTCCCGCTACTATAAGGGCACAGTGAAGACTGTCTAAACCAGGAAGCAGCCCCCACCACAAACGATATCTGCTGACACCTTGTTCTGATTTCACACAATTTTGTGTTTGCAGGCTTTGTGTTACTTTGTGTTACTCTGCTGTAAATACTCAAATGAGCCCTTCAGCAACAGTGCCACACACCTTTAATCCCAGCACTCCAAAGGCAGAGGCAGGAGGATCTCTTGAGTTTGAGGCCAGCCTGGTTTACGGAGCGAGTTTCAGGACAGCCAGGGCTACACAGTAAAATCCTGTCTAGAAAAAACAAAACAAACAAACAAACAAACAAACACCCACTATAACAACAAGAAAACAAAAGCTCAAATGGACTGAGCTGAAGGAGAGGGAGTTTTCACTAATATACTTATAAAATATAATATATATATTATATATATGGTTATCAGATCCTTACTGGGATAGCTGTGTGAATTATTTACTCTTCTGTTTGTTCTGGAGGGAGGGAGGGAAAGGCATAAAGGAGAGGCTGCAAGAACTGATTGAAAATGTGCATGTCAGACAGCATCTAAACCAGCAAAAATTGGAAAACACACGCAAGAGAAAATGGGTCCCATAGGTGACGTTTGACTAATGCATTTAATAATGCAACGCTTACAAACACACACAGAAAAGCCAAACATCAGGGCTAAGAGAGAGAATAGGCAATTTAATAAAAAGAAAATTTAAAAGCAACTAAACATAGCTAAAGGTTTAGGGGTTTGCTCTTCCTGGGAACCAAGGTGCAAACAAGACTTGTCTTTCACTTATCAACTGATAAAAATAATTAAATGTAAAGCTGAGGAATGAAGAGAATTCATGAAATCAACACATTCTTGGTAAAAGTGAAAAACGTTACATTAGAGGGGAAGAATTTCTGCAGTGCTAATGACTGTGATATATAACTTGCCCTGTAGTTTCTCCATATTTTATAGCCCTGAGATTTATAGGGACATTGAAATACTCAGGGACATTGACAAACACTCAATCCAATGGTTCCTTGAAGCTTTTTAGTTTGTTTTGTTTTGTTTTTATTTATAAGCCCCTCAATGTTATTAGAAGGCCAAAAAAACCAAGAAATATATTTTGACATATATTTGCAATATCTAACAAAAAGGAAATGATATGAAAATGCACAAAATCAATCCTATCCCTAGCACTAGCAAAATGAAATCATAAAAAATTTCATCTATAATAGCATTAAAAGAATAGAATTCCTAGAAATAAAGTAAATTTAAAAGTTCAATATTTGTCCTATTAAAAACTGAATATCTTAGCTGGGAGTGGTGGTGCATGCCTTTAATCCAGCACTCGGGAGGCAGAGGCAGGCAGATTTCTGAGTTCGAGGCCAGCCTGGTCTACAGAGTGAGTTCCAGGACAGCCAGAGCTACACAGAGAAACCCTGTCTCAAAAAAACCAAAACAAAAAACAAAACAAACAAACAAAAAACAACAACAACAACAAAAAAAACCTGAATATCTTTCAAAGATGTTTCAAAGGATCTTGATGTACCTTGACTTACAAGGAAGCAACATCCTATAAACTCATCATAAGGTGCCAATATTATAAGTCAAATACATACTTAGGCCACCTGACCTACTGAGCAGCACAGCTCAGCAAACGGAGTAGAAAACTGGGGTTTTACCTTCGTGGGGATGTGGCTAACTGGAGTCAGGGGCTTGCTACTGCTGCTAGTGCCCAACATCAAAACAATATCTTACTGCAAATCATTAGCTCAGGAAAGGGTTTTTAATTCAAAGCATGGGTTGGGCTGATTAGTATTGTTTTCATACAGTTGGTAAATTGGGGGCTGGGGGCGGGGTGGAGGGTTGAGGAAGTTGGCAGAGTGTAAGCCAAATGTTCTAGTCTGCTTTCTGTTTCTGGAATAAACACCATGACCAAAACCAAGTTGGAGAGGAAAGGGTTTATTTCATCTTGCAGGTCACAGCTCATCAATTGAAGCAAGCCAGGAACAGGGAGGGAGGAACTGGAAGACCAGACCTCAGGGAACACTTCTTATTGGCTTGCTAGCAGGCTCACATTCAGATACACTTTTGGGACAATTCAGGCCCACCTGCTGAGGGAAGGTACTGCCCACAGTGTGCTAAGCCAACTACATCAATTAGCAAGAAAATGCCCAATGCACACATACACACAGGCCAATATGATCAAGACAGCTCTTCAGTTGACTGTCACTCCAAGTGACAACCAAAATTAGCATCACACCAAGACATCATTAATTTGGGAAATGTCTGTGAATGTAAAGTTCTATACTTATGGGTTGGTATATAAAAATGTGAAGATATAATAGCCCACACAGCAGTCTATAGACTGACCACAATACCTAACAAAATCCCAGTTTTCCTTTTCTCTCTCTTCTCTTATCCTTTTTCAGAAACTGACATGAGAATCCTAAAATTCTTACAAAAATTCAGGGGACCTAGAATGGTCATAGTGATCCTGAAAACAGCAAAGTATAAGATTCACTTTTTTACTTCAGAATTTGAAACCAAGTAACTGTAATCAAGACAACATGGAGGAGGAACTCGTAGATCAATTGAACATAATTGAGCCCATAAACAAACCTTTAAGTCATGAGCACTTGGTTTCCAGCAGGACACCAAAACTGTTGCATGAGAAAAGAATCCTATAATAATAGGTGCTTGCCCAGTTGGGTATCCACATGCAAGAGCCAAGATGAACTCCTACCTCACACTATATGCAAAAGTTAACTCAAATGACATAAAAGCTACAACTATGAAACTCTGAAAGGAAATATAAGAAAAACAGCTTCTTAGATTTGTCAGAAGTACACAACAAATGAATCTTACTGAATTTTTTAAGTTGGGTATTTCACAGAGCCCCTCTACCCAAAGAGCAATAAAAGATACTTCAAAATTGACTGTCTCTGAAGACATCCATGTCCAGATTTAAGAACTCTTACCACTCAACCATTTTTTGAAAACAATTCTTAAGTGTGAAGACCTGAGTTCAGATCCTAGCACGCAGGTAAAAGCCATGTTACAGGAATTAGCAGTAACCCCTTCAATTGAGTCAGGAGGGGATGTGGAGGCAGAAAGATCTGGTGCCCACCAGC
Organism: Mus musculus; assembly: GCF_000001635.26. NCBI lineage: Eukaryota > Metazoa > Chordata > Mammalia > Rodentia > Muridae > Mus > Mus musculus. Next base: position 12,329,665 of record NC_000084.6, on the reverse strand, counting down.
TAGCCAGTCTAGTGGAGATGGTGCGTTCCACATTCAGTGGTGAACACTGTCTCATAACTTAAGTGAAGGATGATAAAGAAGAACAACTGGAGTCAACTTGTGGTTTCCACATGCACATACAACCACACACACAAGAGAACCCACATGTGTATACCACACAAATACACACACATAAATGAAATGCCTTGTCAGGCTGGAGAGATGTAATTGAGTTGGTAGGATGTCTGCCTGCGTTCCTTCCCAGCACTGCATAAAACTAGGTGTGGTGGCACAGACTGAAATACTAACAGACAGGTGGAGCAGGAAGTTCAGAAGTTCAAGGTCATCTTCATATATACAGCAAATTCCAGGCCAGAGGCACTGGCTCAAATGGAGGAGGAGGAGGACGAGGAGGAGGAGGAGGAGATAATGACTAGTGATGTTAAAGTATAGTGAGTGCTTTCCCAATGGTGGCAGCTTTAAGAACAATCAGATAATAATGTCTGCTTGTGTCTTAGGGTTTTACTGCTGTGAACAGACACACACCATGACTAAGGCAAATCTTTTTTTTTTTAAGTTGATGTACAATTTTTTCCTTTTTTTCTTATTTTATTTATTTTTTATTAGATATTTTCTTTATATACATTTCAAATGCTATCCCGAAAGTTCCCTATACCCTCCCTCCAACCTCCTCCCCTACCCACCCACTCTCGCTTCTTGGCCCTGGCATTCCCCTGTACTGGGGCATATAAAGTTTGCAATACCAAGGGGCCTCACTTCTACTACATATGCAGCTAGAGATACGAGCTCTGGGGTTACTGGTTAGTTCATATTGTTGTTCCACCTATTGGGTTGCAGACCACTTCAGCTCTTTGGGTGCTTTCTCTAGCTTCTCCATTGGGGGGCCTGTGTTCCATCTTATAGATGACTGTGAGCATCCACTTCTGTATTTGCCAGGCACTGGCATAGCCTCATACGAGACAGCTATAATAGGGTCCCTTCAGCAAAATCTTGCTGGCATATGCAATAGTGTCTGGGTTTAGTGGCTGATTATGGGATGGATCCCCGGGTGTGGTAGTCTCTGGATAGTCCATCCTTTTGTCTTAGCTCCAAACTTTGTCTCTGTAACTCCTTTCATGGGTATTTTGTTCCCTATTCTAAGGAGGAATGAAGTATCCACCCATTGGTCTTCCCTCTTCTTGATTTTATTGTGTTTTGCAAATTGTATCTTGGGTGTTCTATGTTTCTGGGCTAATATCTACTTATCAGTGAGTGCATATCTAATGACTTCTTTTGTGATTGGGTTACCTCACTAAGCATGATATCCTCCAGATACATCAATTTGTCCAAGAATTTCATAAATCCATTGTTTTTAATAGCTGAGTAGTATTCCATTGTGTAAATGTACAACATTTTCTGTATCCATTCTTCTGTTGAGGGACATCTGGGTTCTTTCCAGCTTCTGGCTATTATAAATAAGGCTGCTATGAACACAATGGAGCATGTGTTCTTATTACCAGTTGAAACTTCTTCTGGGTATATGCCCAGGAGAGGTATTGCTAGATCTTCTGGTAGTATTATGTCCAATTTTCTGAGGAACCGCCAGACTGATTTCCAGAGTGGTTGTACAAGCTTGCAATCCCACAGCAGTGGAGAAGTGTTCCTCTTTTTCCACATCCTTGCCAGCATCTGCTGTCACCTGAATTTTTTATCTTAGCCATTCTGACTGGTGTGAGGTGGAATCTCAGGGTTGTTTTGATTTGCATTTCCCTGATGATTAAGGATGTTGAACATTTTTTCAGGTGCTTCTCAGCCATTCAGTATTCCTCAGTTGAGAATTCTTTGTTTAGCTCTGAGCCCCATTTTTTATGGGGTTATTTGAATTTCTGGAGTCCAGCTTCTTGAGCTCTTTGTATATATTGGGATATTAGTCCCCTATCAGATTTAGGTTTGGTAAAAATCCTTTCCCAATCTGTTGGTGGCCTTTTTGTCTTATTGACAGTGTCTTTTGCCTTACAGAAGCTTTTGCAATTTTATGAGGTCCCATTTGTCAATTCTTGATCTTACAGCGCAAGCCATTGCTGTTCTGTTTAGGAATTTTCCCCCTGTGCCCATATCTTCGAGGCTTTTCCCTACTTTCTCCTCTATTAATTTCAGTGTCCCTGGTCTTATGTGGAGGTCTTTGATCCACTTAGACTTGAGCTTTGTACAAGGAGATAAGAATGGATCAATTCACATTCTTCTACATGATAACCGCCAGTTGTGCCAGCACCATTTGTTGAAAATTCTGTCTTTTTTCCACTGGATGGTTTTAGCTCCCTTGTCAAAGATCAAGTGACCATAGCTGTGTGAATTCATTTCAGGATCTTCAGTTCTATTCCATTGATCTACCTGTCTGTCACTGTACCAGTACCATGCAGTTTTTTTTTCCATTTTTTATTAGGTATTTAGCTCATTTACATTTCCAATGCTATACCAAAAGTCCCCCATACCCACCCACCCCCACTCCCCTACCCACCCACTCCCCCTTTTTGGCCCTGGCGTTCCCCTGTACTGGGGCATATAAAGTTTGCGTGTCCAATGGGCCTCTCTTTCCAGTGGTGGCCGACTAGGCCATCTTTTGATACATATGCAGCTAGAGTCAAGAGCTCCGGGGTACTGGTTAGTTCATAATGTTGTTCCACCTATAGGGTTGCAGATCCCTTTAGCTCCTTGGGTTCTTTCTCTAGCTCCTCCATTGGGAGCCCTGTGATCCATCCATTAGCTGACTGTGAGCATCCACTTCTGTGTTTGCTAGGCCCCGGCATAGTCTCACAAGAGACAGCTACATCTGGGTCCTTTCAATAAAATCTTGCTAGTGTATGCAATGGTGTCAGCGTTTAGATGCTGATTATGGGGTGGATCCCTGGATATGGCAGTCTCTACATGGTCCATCCTTTCATCTCAGCTCCAAACTTTGTCTTTGTAACTCCTTCCATGGGTGTTTTGTTCCCAATTCTAAGGAGGGGCATAGTGTCCACACTTCAGTCTTCATTCTTCTTGAGTTTCATGTGTTTAGCAAATTGTATCTTATATCTTGGGTATCCTAGGTTTGGGGCTAATATCCACTTATCAGTGAGTACATATTGTGTGAGTTCCTTTGTGAATGTGTTACCTCACTCAGGATGATGCCCTCCAGGTCCATCCATTTGGCTAGGAATTTCATAAATTCATTCTTTTTAATAGCTGAGTAGTACTCCATTGTGTAGATGTACCACATTTTCTGTATCCATTCCTCTGTTGAGGGGCATCTGGGTTCTTTCCAGCTTCTGGCTACTATAAATAAGGCTGCTATGAACATAGTGGAGCATGTGTCCTTCTTACCAGTTGGGGCATCTTCTGGATATATGCCCAGGAGAGGTATTGCTGGATCCTCCGGTAGTACTATGTCCAATTTTCTGAGGAACCGCCAGACTGATTTCCAGAGTGGTTGTACAAGCCTGCAATCCCACCAACAATGGAGGAGTGTTCCTCTTTCTCCACATCCACGCCAGCATCTGCTGTCACCTGAATTTTTTATCTTAGCCATTCTGACTGGTGTGAGGTGGAATCTCAGGGTTGTTTTGATTTGCATTTCCCTAATGATTAAGGATGTTGAACATTTTTTCAGGTGCTTCTCTGCCATTCAGTATTCCTCAGGTGAGAATTCTTTGTTCAGTTCTGAGCCCCATTTTTTAATGGGGTTATTTGATTTTCTGAAAAATTCATCTGGAATAACAAAAAACCTAGGATAGCAAAAAGTCTTCTCAAGGATAAAAGAACCTCTGGTGGAATCACCATGCCTGACCTAAAGCTTTACTACAGAGCAATTGTGATAAAAACTGCATGGTACTGGTATAGAGACAGACAAGTAGACCAATGGAATAGAATTGAAGACCCAGAAATGAACCCACACACCTATGGTCACTTGATCTTCGACAAGGGAGCTAAAACCATCCAGTGGAAGAAAGACAGCATCTTCAACAATTGGTGCTGGCACAACTGGTTGTTATCGTGTAGAAGAATGCGAATCGATCCATACTTATCTCCTTGTACTAAGGTCAAATCTAAGTGGATCAAGGAACTTCACATAAAACCAGAGACACTGAAACTTATAGAGGAGAAAGTGGGGAAAAGCCTTGAAGATATGGGCACAGGGGGAAAATTCCTGAACAGAACAGCAATGGCTTGTACTGTAAGATCGAGAATTGACAAATGGGACCTAATGAAACTCCAAAGTTTCTGCAAGGCAAAAGACACCGTCAATAAGACAAAAAGACCACCAACAGATTGGGAAAGGATCTTTACCTATCCTAAATCAGATAGGGGACTAATATCCAACATATATACCATGCAGTTTTTATCACAATGGCTCTGTAGTACAGCTTGAGATCAGGCATGGTGATTCCACCAGAGGTTCTTTTATTGTTGAGAAGAGTTTTTGCTATCTTGGGTTTTTTATTTTTCCAGATGAATTTGCAAATTGCCCTTTCTATCTCAGTGAAGAAATGAGTTGAAATTTTGATGGGGGATTGCATTGAATCTGTAGATTGCTTTCGGCAGGATAGCCATTTTTACTGTATTAATCCTGGACTAAGGCAACTCTTATAAGGACAAAATTTAATTGGGGCTAGCTTACAGGTTCAGAGGTTCAGTTCATTATTATTGAGGCAACATCCAGGAAGGCATGGTGCAGGAGGAGCTGAGAGTTCTACATCTTCATCTGAAGGCTGCTAGTGGAAGACTAACTTCCAGGCAGGTAGGGTGAGGGTCTTAAGTCCACACCCACAGTGACACACCTACTCCAACAACAACGTCAACAATACAGGTGAGCTGGGACTTGGCTGGTATCCTAATGCTTCAGAGATGATGCAGGCCCCTCTTCAGAACTCAGATGGGAAGGAAACTTGTGTGCTGTTGTTCTCAAGCATTTCTCTGAGGTCAAGAACCTAAACATTCAAGCAGACTGACTCCCTGTGTCTAATCAAACTAGTTAACACCCTTTGGATATTAGTGTTTAGACAACAATGTACCACAGCAGATGCCCTTTAAGTCAAGCCTTGGATTTTCTTTTCTTTGCCTTCTTCTACACCTTCTCCAGTATGGCAGCTTTTCAGAGTCTCCTAGGAATAGAACTGAGATCATAGTACTGAGTTCTGTTTACTATTACTAATCTGTTAAACCGCTACTTGCTACTGGTTTGACTTCACTGAAGGAATGTGTTGTAAAAGTTGTCCCCTTCCCTCATCAAAAACAATGGTAGCACTTCAGACCTCTAAGTGCAGTCCTTAGCAGCAAGAAGAAGATTATAAACAAAACAGCCAAACGAAAGGCTTTGCTCCTTGTTCATAGCACATACCTGTGGCCTCCAGAAGGCAAACATAACAGTGAAACCCACAAATTCTGCTATCCCAATGGTTAGCTACATCCCAAACCTGAAGATGCAAAGCATCTTTCAGGAATTCTTAAAATAAGAAAGTATTATAGCTGGGCATGGTGGTACAGGCCCGAAATCCCAGCACTTGTAAGGATCACTGACTTCAAGGTCATGCTGGCTATATTGAAATCTATGCCTCAAAAGCAAAAACAACAAAGTACTACAGACAGACACCCGGACCAGTAAGACAGAAGAGGGGACCTGGAAACAAGCCCACACAACTATAGCTAGTCTTAGACAGCAGGGCTAAAAGCATACTTTGGGTAAAGGCAGCCTCTTCAAACATTAGTTTGTAGAAAACTGGATATCTACATTAAAAGAATGAAACTAGGTCCATCGCTCTCACCCTGCACAAAATCCAACTCAAAATGGGTCAGACCTTAATAAAAACTGAAGTTCTGACCACACTAAAAGAAAACAGGCAACACATGGTGAGAAAGAGTCACAGGGAGAATCTTTCCAAATGACTTGCTTCTAATAGCAGAGGGGAAAGGCCCAAGAACGGACAAATGGGCTTGCATGAAGTTACAGCACCTGAGCCTGGAGACATAGCTCAGTGGTAGAATGTTTGCCCTGAATGCTCCAGGCCCTCAGCTGGATCCCTACTGATGCAAACCATGCCCTCAAAAGAGAAAGATACTTCAAGATCATCAAAAAAGCTTCTGCCCAGTAACTATAATAGACAAGCCTCAAAGGAGGAAATACAAATGGCTAATAGCTGTCAGGGAATCCAAATTACAATGTCTTTGAGATTCCATCTCAGCCCAGTCAGAATGGCTATGATCCAGATAGCAGGGCTTAGGAAAAGGCTCAGCCAGTAAAGTGCTTGCCTTTGCAAGTGTGAGGGCCTGAGTTTGACCCTCCTGGAACCCATGTAAAACAAGTGAGGCATGATGGCAAGTACTTGGAATTCTAGCACTGGGGAGGTAGAAACAGGCTCATCCCCAAGGCTTTCTGGCTAGTAGAACCTTGCTGAATTACTGTTCCTCAGGTGTCTTAGTCAGGGTTTCTATTCCTGCACAAACATCATGACCAAGAAGCAAGTTGGGGAGAAAAGGGTTTATTCAGCTGACACTTCCATACTGCTGTTCATCACCAAAGGAAGTCAGGACTGGAACTCAAGCACGTCAGGAAGCAGGAGCTGATGCAGAGGCCACGGAGGGATATTCTTTACTGGCTTACTTCCCCTGGCTTGCTCAGCCTACTCTCTTATAGAACCAAGACTACCAGCCCAGAGATGGCACCACCCACAAGGGGCCTTTCCCCCTTGATCACTAATTGAGAAAATGCCTTACAGCTGGATCTCATGGAGGCATTTCCTCAACTGAAGCTCCTTTCTCTGTGATAACTCCAGCTGTGTCAAGTTGACACAAAACTAGCCAGTACATCCAGGCTAAGGAGAGTCCTGAGGAATGGCACAGAGGTTGACCTCTGGCCTGACACCTGCCTCTCCCCCATACATGCAGAATCAAGCAACAAGGAATGTTGGTGAGGATGTTGAGAAAGAAGAAACTCGTGCTGCTCATGGAAATGTAAGCTGGTACAGTCAGTTGCCCTGTGATCGAACTACATACAGCATTCCTGGGATAGTTATCCAAAAGAGTCTAAGTTGTATATCACAATGATGCCTGAGCACCCATATTCATTGCTGTACCACTCATGGTAACCAGCCTTGATGGCCATTACTAGATAAAAAACTACGTGCATCTACACAGTCGAGTCTTATTCAGTTGTGAAAGTGAATGTGTTGTGCCAGGAAATGTTTGTGAAGCTCAAAAGGATCACCAGGGAGCTGACTCCCATGCAATTGTGTTAGGGTCTTTTTATTCAAATTCAAACGTGGGCTCCCCGCCAACTCTGATACAGCAGGAAGGTGGAGCCATGAGCCTAGTTTTAGGCAAGCATTTATAGAAGCAAGAAGGGGTTATCTAGCTTGGTACAGGTCTGATTTGGGGGCCATTGTGGCCTTTAACATAATTGGCTGGTGCTGGGAGCCAAACCATAAACTTAACTTGTACATTTTTCCTGATTGGTGGTTGTTAGGAAGTGAAGCATCAGGGGCAGGCTTGTAACCTGGAGGTGCAGATTTGTTGGGGAATAACCTGGAAACTGGTGCTAGACACAGGTCATGTTGCAGGGGTAACCTGGAAACTGGTGCTAGGTACCAGCCTGTTCGTTAACTTGAGTTCAACCTTAGATCAGGTTCTCTAAGATGGAATCTGAACTGAAAAGATTTGGTCTCTCAAAGGAAGTTATGTCAGTCTCTACATTAAAAACAACTATGAATCCGAAGGACAAGTATCATGTTCTCTTTCAGATATAGAATCTGCCTTTAAGCTTATATATATTAATATATCTGAGGGTGTGAACAGCAACTATAAAAACAGAGGAAGGGGTCTGAACAGGGAACAGAGTCAGGGACAAGAGAGGGTAAAGGAATATATGAGTCACAAAAACGTAACTGGAACTATTTGTGGAATATTGGGACCAGAACGGGAGCAAAGGGGTGGGGCAACAGAGCATTCGGAAAGCATTGGAAGGAGTTGAGAATGAGGTATTATATATCTGCATAAAAAGCCACAATCCAATACATTTCTCTGTATGTAAAACAAACAATAATTTTTTTTTAAAGTAGAAATTTTTGCTCTTCTCCTACAACCTAGTTGGAGAGAATTTCACCAAGTGAATTTCTTAGGAAGAAATTAGCAAACACCTCTCCAAGTTCTTGCAGATCTATGTAACTGTAAGTGCAGACTTTTCACTAGTGTGAAATGGTTGCTTGACCATGCTGAGCCATCGTTCCATTCCAGATCAAACGAAGAAAGTGAACACCCCTGGCCTTGTTGCTGGTCATTTTGAAAGCCAAGGCCTTCCCTTAGGTACTGGACATAGGAGATACAGACCCAGCGTCACTTTTTTGTCTGTAGATATGGACGTCAGGAGGCTTACTTGAGTTCTCAGTATCATAGAGCATCCCAGAAGCCAGCCATGGGTGGCCTCCCTTCCCTCCCTCTCAAGTGTGGGCATCCCTGCTCCAGGGCACTGGGTCTTTATGGAGCAGATCCTCATTTGACCTGTGACCTGTAACAGACCAGCGCTAACCACGCGGAGTGGAATTCTAGGCCTGGTTGGCCCCAATGTTTTCTCTCCCTTCAGGCAGAACCCAGCTTTGGTTGGAACCTTGACAATGGTACCTCTCCTTAGGGCACTCCCTGGTATTTAGTTCTGCCAAAAGCCCCGTGAAGAAGGCACATTCCAATCCCATGACTTTCCTTCCAGCTCTTGATTCTCACACTCCAGTTCGGCTTTTATTCAAAAAAATGCTCTTGGGCAAAAGAGGTAATTTTATAAACTTGCTATTAGGAAGGGTTCCTTTTTTCCACCCTTGGTGTGTGTTAGTGCAAGCCACAGTTCTGAGATAAAAGAAAGCCTACACCTATGTAATAGCACCATTTCTTTATAATGGCACTTCTTCCTACTAGCCTAGAGCTATATCCTGCTAGGCAAGTGGGTGGAAGCCATTATTTTCATTATGTAGATGGGTGAAAAATCAGAAAATGAGTAATGAGACCTCTTGCTAGGGCTTACTGTGGGGTTTAAGGAATGGAACACGCCTCCTCTTGACAAGAAGTCGCTAATTAATCTGCCAAAGATTTTAAGTGAAATTAGCCGATAGCTTCTAAAATAATCTTGTTACAGCCCTTCCCATTTTTGGTCACCGTAGGCTTAAGGATTTCAATGCCCCTGAATATATATATATATATATATATATATATATATATATATATATATCTCCAACAGGGTAAAAATACTCAAATCTCACACTCAGCCATCCTGTACTGACTTGTTTCTGGGTGTAGAATACATCATTTCCAGGGCAGGAATTTTGTAAGAATCTTTCAAATAGGCCCAAATAAAGAGATAGTTTGCAATTGAAGAGCCTCCAGAGTCTTCCATGTTAAAAGTTTGATCCCTGGCCAAACATTTAACTAGTTCACTAAATACTAGAGCTTTCCAACGACAGGGCCTGTGAAGGAAAGTGAGGATTGCATTGTTGGCCTCCCCACGAGTAGGGCCTCTCAGAATTTATGTCCCTGTGTTGTTCCTTCTTCTGCTGAGTGTGAACCGGACTGTGGGGCTTCGTTCAGCCCATGAGGATGAGCAAGCTCGGAGCCTGCAGAAGTTTAACCATCTCTTGTCTTCCAGAAGCTTTGGAACACAGGTCCCAAGGCCTAAGTACCACCGTAATGGAGCGCAGCCTTCTTGGACGCTACAGATCCCTAAGCCCTCAGAAGGCAGTCCCTGTGTGAGAGACCTCCACTAAAGCAGTCAAGCTTCTTAGAGCAGCTTAAGCCAGACTGCTAACTTATGAGGATTTGGGAGGGCTCTAGGGAGCCCTCTTTTTCAGAGCTTTAACCACCGAATGTCTCCCACCCCTAAAAGCTGCTGGTGTAGATTGGGGACTTACATGCATCATGGATAGCTCAGATACATGAACCCCCAAAAGGAATTGATCAAAATCACCTACTATCATTGTGGTCATTGGTCTCAAAAGTTATAAAGTATCTGAAGTGACAAAACACATTTTCTGGAAGATTTTACTCCCAGACTCTTCTGGGAAACTGAAAAATCTCAGAATCCCATGTTTACATTTATAACATATAGGGCATGTGGGAAAAGAAAATTAAGTTTTTCTTTCATTATTTTTCTTCACTTCTCTGGCCTTTTCCTGGGTAAGTATCTAGGGAAAAGGAAAATTTGATCTCTTGAGTCTCAGGCACTGTGTTTTGCTCTTGTCTGAAAGTTCCATTAATTCCATTTCAAGTTTAAAACAAAAACAAAAACTTATTGGGGCAGTGCTTTCTGCCAAGCCATCAAGAATAGTGCCAGAAGGGACAATACTTCAAACATAGACTCATTTAGCTGCTTCTCTGCAACTTCCCCAAGGCAAACTCAGCACTCCCACAATCCTGGAGATGTGCTTTTTCTTCGAAGAGGCTCCTCCTGTGAAGCCTAGCCTTGGGTGCATCACATCTTGCTGTGTATCTATCTCTATGGCTTCTAGTTCATATCTGCTCTTTTGATTTTTGTTGGTCTGCAAAGGAAGTACTTCTCTATTGAATTTACATTGGGCAAGGGAGGTTGAGTTTTAATCGAAAGTTTGTTTAAATCATTATCAGGCATGAAGCTCCGTTAAGACAGTGAGCAAGACATTGGACAGCCATCAGAGGAGCTGGTTTCTTAGTTCTGGTGATTGCTGTGGCCTGTGACAGTGAGCCAGGCTGTGACTGTCTGTGGTAATCAATACAGCAGTGACAGAAACATGCAAGACCTAACTGTGAACACGGTTAGCAATTTGACATCGGCATGCCATCCAACTATGCAGCCACTTTTCTCATAACCAGTAGGTTACAAAATATTGGCCACCAGCAACTTGGACCTTATTTTCTCAGTCTGTCTCCCTGGGGAGTTAAAAACGCACTGGTCTAAGCGACCTCAGTAAATGGCCTTCCAGCTTTAGGACTAAGGCAGCGAGGGAACAGCATGAACACTCAAAACCATTTGTCAATGGTTGGGTAGTACGTGGTAAATCATATCTAATTTAAATCTTTCCTATTCGCTCGCCTGTATATATGACAAGTTTGTGACCCCTTTGAAAGCATGAAACAGCCTGCCCAAGTCCCTCCATTCAGGATGAGTAATTAAGCCCAAGTTTAAACAACTCATCTGAAATGACACATTCACTTAAGTGAACTCTGATTCGCCTACTTCCCCATAGTGCCTTCTAATTTAGCTGTCTCTACACAGAGACACGGTATAAGGAGGCTTTAATAATAAGAATTTGATAGAACTAAACACTTGACTCATTCATTATAAAGAGCAAATGCATCACTAGGTTATTTCGGGTGACACCCACACCCTGCCTTCAGTACTACAAGCCATACTCCTTGAAGCCGTGTGTCTCAAAATTACTTTCAGTTCAGTGGGAAAGCACTTCCCTAGCAGGACCAAGACCCTGAGTCCAGTCCTTGTCACTGAAATAAAAACGTCCTCTAGCCTGGAACACTTTTGCAGCTCAATCTTACACTGAGGAGGCCTTGGCGAGAAGCATGAACTACAGCTATAGATGTCTTCCTCCCTTTAGCACGGACACTCTCAACCTTCCTAATGCTGCAACCCTGTAACCCAGCTCCTCAAACTGTAAACTGATGTCATTGCTACTTCATAACTGTAATTTGCTACTGTTATGAATCACAATGCAAATATCTGATCTGTGACCCCTGTGAAAGGGTCCTTCACTTGTAAAGGGGGCGTGACCCACAGGTTGAGAACCACTGCCTTGCACAGTCTTGGGACAATCTTCTGATTTTCTCTGCTGTGTGCTCTCGCCCCATGAATCAGCGTGTGGTCTGTAGCTGTTTGTATTCTAATGTTAATTGGTTCCCCCAAATCAGTTTGCACAAGAGGGCCTGCTTGTAGCTTCTGGGACCCTGCCCCCAGTTAACTCTGATTGATAAACAAAGATACTAGCAGCCAATAGCTTGAGGAGAGAAAGGGGGGGAGAGGGGGAGGGGGAGAGGGAGAGGGAGAGGGAGAGGGAGAGGGAGAGGGAGAGAGAGAGAGAGAGAGAGAGAGAGAGAGAGAGAGAGAGAGAGGCAAGATTTAGTTTTCTTGGGCTTAGGACCTCGAGAAAGGAGGAAGGAGGTGAGGACAGGAGAGAGGGACTGAGCCACCATGTAAGGGAGCCAAGAGGATGTCAGTCACCCAGAGGACTGCTCAATTGGGTCAGGAACAGCCAAGATGGAATATAGAAATTAGTAAGTAATAACTCGGGATTATCGACAGGAGGTAGATTCTAGCAGGATGGAAGTTAGGCAGTCGCCCAGCTATTGTGCTATTTAGGGTATATTAAAATATAAAGGCTGTGAGTGTGTGTTTCTTTCAGGAACGTAAACCATTGAGGTGGGTAGCAACCCTGTGCTGGGATTTATTATTAAATGATAATACTACAGTTGCCTCAGTCCGGTGTGTTTTTAGGCAACCATTCAGTCCCTGTGTGCTTCAGGTATCGTTCCTGAAATAGAAAATGAGGACAAGGATATTGTACAGGTTAAGTGGCCTGGTGTCTGTGGCCATCCTGCCGTGTATAATAAGGCCCACAGGCTATCGGGTTACAAGTGTACATTAAAGTGTGAGCCATGTTCTTCTACCCCAAGTCTCCTGGCATCTTTCCCTGTAACTTAGGGAGTTATATGGCCTTTTTATGTCTTGGTTTCTTCAAACCACATGCTGCTAATGGGAGAATGAATGAAGACTGTAAATGCAAATGCATATTTGCACGATGGAATATTATTCAGCCACCAAAAGGAGAACTGGAACAGCATGGATGGGCCTGGAAAACACTATTTAAGTGAAATAAATAAGACTCTGCCTTCAGCTGTATAAATGAAATTAAAATGTCAAATACATAGAATTGGAAGACAGTGGTTGTCAGGGGTGTGGAGGCAGAAGTATGGGGAGATGTTGGTCAAAGGGTGTAAACCTTGGGTTATAAGTTGGTTCAAGTTCTTGGGTTCAAAAGTGCAATATGGGTAGTCATGAATGTGTTCATTGGTTTCACTGCAGTGACCATGGCACAATGCATGCAAACATCCAAGGGCAGGCATCATGCCATATGTCTGTGACCCTAGCCTTCAGAAAGCTAAGGCAGGGGGGGTCATGAGTTCCATGCCAGCCTGAGCTACATAGCAAGCTCCTGTCTCAAAATACAATCAAAGTTGCAGGAGAGAGACTCTGAGATGGTATGCTTCTTGTGAAGGTGGTGTGATAGACAGACAGACAGGCAGGCACGCGCGCGCGCGCGCACACACACACACACACACATCTAGCCAGGCATGGTGTTTCATGCCCATAGAGCCAGAATTTGGGAGGCAGAAGCTGGAGTGGTGTTGCAAAAAGGCCTCCTGATTATATGTGGTATGTTTGAGGCTAACCATTGCTATAGAGCAAGACTCAATCTCAAATCGAAAAGAAATGGATGATTAAAATTTAAACACCCTGATGTAATGTGAGCACCTCATCTTCGCCCAGTGAAAGCTAGACTACTATGTGCAGCTCTAGAGATCCATCTGACCCTTGTGTCTGAATACCCATCCTGAAGCCTGCCTCAGATCCCAGTTTCTCAGAACCGGAAGCTTTCCTTGCTCTTACATATCTTTGGTGATGGCTTTTCTGCTCCTGCCCGCAGGTCTCCTTTATCAGATATCACCTCTGCTACCAATCAGTTTTTACCTTGCCAGAGTCTCGGGGCACTGGAGCTCCTTACCCTCATCTTTTCTGGTCAAGTGGTCTGCTATGACCACTCCACATGGACTGTCCCAGGCATCTTTGGGACACTGAAACAGCCTCTAGGCTTCTCCACTTTCCACTCAGAGCTTCCAGGTTCCTTGTAACTCCAGAGGATCCCCACTAGGACCAGGTGTGGCCACATGTCTGGCTTCTGGGTCACCCTCTGTGCCCCAGCACTGACAGGACTTGTCTATGGAGCGTTAAGGCATTAGTCCCATCCTGGGATTGACATGACACAGTCATGTTACCCAACTGAAGACCAATGTAATAAGCTGTTTTGACTAGAGCTGTCAATCGATCGATCATGGCTTTTCCGTGAGCTTGCTAATGTTGCTCTTCCAGTGAAGTCTCTTGGATTTCTCACCCAGACCCTCCCACTATTTGTTTATGGTTGCCTCCTCAGCCAGAGAATCCCACACTCTCACAAAAGCCAATAAAAATCGCTTGTGCCCCCTAAACGACTGCCTGAGTTTAGCTCAGCCTGCATTTCTTTGAGAAGAAAGAGTTGGGGGGAGGGGGTGCTGTCTTAAATGTGGCTAAACTCTGTTGTTCTGCTTAAGAATTCCAGAGCCCACCCTCACCCCCCACACTCATACAGAGATGGAGTCCTGGCCCCTTAGTAATTCAAACCCCTTTTTTCCTTTTTTCCACAGCAGTGAGTACTCTTAAATCTGAAGGGAAAGGGTCCTGCCTTTGTGAAGCCCTGATAGCTGTTTCCCACGCAGGTGCATGTTATTCTTCCTTGTTGCCCACCCAGAGATCTCACAAGTTAGTAATCACATGATTTAGATTCCTAAAGGAGAGAAGAACCTGAGAACAAGAGGCTGTAAATCATAGAGAAAAGTGCATCAAGGACTTTGGTTCCATAGTTGAGAAGTTTGTGGATTCGTGGATAACCTGTGAACATTAGTCAATCCATTCAAAAAATGCTCAGTGAGCATCCACTATGTACCGGGAGCTGGATTTAACACTGGAACAGCAAAGAGAATGACTGTGTCGATCTAATACCTACATTCACTGAGGTCCCCATAACCTTAAACCACCATCTTGCCTCTGCCAGGTGTGTTCAACATCTGTCACGCTCTTAGTTGAGGACCATCAAGATGGCTCAGTGGGTAAGGATCCATTTCGCCATGCCTGATGCCTGGGACCCATAATGTAGGTCCTGAGAGAACTGATACCCCAAAATTTTCTTTGATCTCTACATGCATGCCATGATACCTGAGTGATGCCCCAAACACACAATAAATTAAGATAATAAAAAAGTTTACGTTCATAAATCCTTTTAAAGAATCAGTGTTTTAAGCAAGCTTGCAATTTTGTCTACATTCATGGACATCCTCAGCCACATGTAGCTCTGTGTAGCTCGTGGGTTTCAGGTTAGATGTGTCTGGTGGAGGAAGCCCACCAATGCCACCACTGACAGAGTAAATCTCCTTCTCACTTTCGTTATACTATCTTTAAGGCATAGTTCAGTGCCTTATTGTATAATTATCAAGCAAAGGTTCCCCAAAGTTAATATCAATGAGAATATTACATTCTGCATTCCTATCATAAGATGAAATCTGTTTTCCCATAAAATTAAATTTAAATCCTGTTCTCACTCCCATGTAAAGCTGTGAGAGGAATCTCACAGCACAGGGTCTCCCAGTCCTGTGGCCACGGGACAGACCTCAGCCTGTTTAGCCTCTCTTAAATCGTGTTTGTTCAACTCAAGGTTAAATAAAACAAATGCTAACTTCTCAAATAACTTAAAATTAATTTTGCTGTGTGTGTCTGCTAGATTTTGCCTCTTATGAGTTTGGCAATGTGGTAAAATCCAAGGACTGAGATTTTCTGTTGGAGAACGCCCAGGGACCCAGCACATTAAAAGATAATGCCGTTCTGTGGATAATTGGAGACCCCAGTGGAATGCGGAAGGCAGCGTCACTTGGGAGGCACCTCTAGGCACATCCATAATAGATGCTTTCATTCCCAAGGGACAGATTAGAGATAGGATGCTTTCCGGCTTTAACCCGGATTCTGATTAAACAAGAGTCAGAAGGCAAGCAAGCTAAGAGCTACACAATAACGCCCAACATCCAGATGAAAATCAAACACCCAGGCACACTCTAGGCATTTGACAGGAACTCAAGGCTCCTCTGGCTGGCATCTATGCCCTGCTCAGTCTTCTGGGTCACAGACAGTGCTCATGGAACCTGACTATGTGTAGCCTATGAGTCATCACCTCACATTTTAAACTCCAAGGCATATGACAAAGCAGGGAGTGTCATTAATCTCACCACTAAAGTGAATGGAATTGAGCATTGTATTAAATCAAAATGAATAGAATAATATAAATCACTAGACTACCAAAATGCAAAGAGGGAAAGGAGCTTAGGTAGTTAGGGAATGGCTGAGCCATTTATGAAGCTCTTCTATGGAAAAGTGGTTTTCTTTTTCCTGGGGGAAAATGCCAGTCTGGTGGGACTTTCATCAATAGTCTAGCCAGGTCTAGTACTTCATAAACCTGAGAACCCTGTCTGATATTGGCATTCTGACGTCCCACTGAAAACAAGAGAAACTGCTTAAACAAGCAACAAAGGGTTTATAGAACTGTTAATAACTAACAAAAATATTTAGCCCAACAAAATTTTTTTAACAAAAGCATTTTCAGTAATATAGTAGAGGGTCGGGGGATGGTTCAGTAACACAAGCCTGAGGACCCAAATTCAGATTCCCAACCCCTACATGAAGCTGGATATGACATCTGTAATCTCAGCACAGGTTCAAGGGGTGGGAATCAGGCAGATCTCTGAAGTTCGCTGGCTAGCCATCCAGTCAACAAGCTCAGAGTTCAGTGAGTGACCCTGTCTCAAAAATAAGGTGGAGAGCAATTGAGGAAGACATCAGACATCAACCTCTGCCCTCCACATACGTGTGCACACATCTACACAAACACCAGAACACATCCACATACACAAAACCCATCAATTATATAAAAGGAAAAGATTGCCAAAGAACAAATCAATTAAGAGACTGATTTAGTAATCAAAGGGAAAATAGATAAATCATAAGTGGCTTTCCACTGGACAAAAAAATATAATTAAAAGACCCTACAAAGTATTATTTTCATCAGACTATGAATGAGCAGTGTTATTAAATCATTGTCTATTCACGCATACACTAATTTATCAATTGACATTGTTGGCATAATAATAACAGCAATAACAATTACCACGTCAGGCACAATGCAAGCCACGTATTTCATATGCATTTTAGTAATCATCATAAACAAAACAGTATCACCCCACTTTATAGAGAAGGAAACTAAACTTTCAAAAGGAGTAAATATTGGCTTCAATCATGAAGTTGCTGATTAGACACCCAGTTTTGATCTCTGCCAGCAGCCATGTCATATAATTTTGACCTGGAAAAAAATGTCAGTTTCACATCACCCTATCTAAAGGCTTGCTGAATGTTGGGATATCTATAAGGAGGAGAGAGGACCCTAACTCAGCAACTCCCACATAGCATGTGGTGGGAGGCAGGGTGGGTTCTAGGAGTCTGAGACTTTTATTCTGATGAATGCTATCCATCCGTGTGCCATCCATGCCTTTAGGACATGTTTGAGGACATTTCATGAGAAGACCTGCTTCTTCCTCTCATCCTCAGCTCTGTGTGAAGTGAGCCAGTGGGTTCTGTGTTAGCTGCTGTTCAGTTAAGAACAACACACTTAAAGTGCTCCAACACTGTTTGTCCAGCTAGCCTATGGAGTTTGGGGGTGCTGGTGTTTGGCAATAGTGTTTGGCAGTGGTGTTTGGTGGTGGTATGTCATGTGTTTGGGATCCAGCTGTGGTTCCACATCCCCTGCTTCCTCCCTCTCAGGGTTTCCAGATGCTGCTTCACATCCGACTGGAAGGATAAAGCAGAGTCTGGAGCAGGTAGAATTCTACAGGATCCTGGTCTGACAGGAGTGAATACCAGGGGCAGGGTAGGCTCTCACTGAGGATCTTAGCATTACAGGTCTACTACTACTACTACTACTAGTAGTAGTAGTAGTAGATGTAGAACTCTCAACTCCTCTAGTACCATGCCTGCCTGCATACTACCATGTTTCCTACTAGTAGTAGTAGTAGTATTTTACTTAGTCACTTTACATCCAGCTCACTGAGCCCTCCTGGCCACTCCCATCCCCCTTCCCCTTCTCCTCTGACTGAGTGGGAGCCCCATGTGTACCCCCTGACCCTGTCACTTCAAGTCTGCAAGGCTAGACTTCCTCTCCCACTGAGACCAGACAAGGCAGCCCAGCTAGAAGAACATATCTAATATTCAGGCAACAGCTTTTGAGATAGCCCCTGTTCCAGTTGTTTGGGACACACATGAAGACCAAGCTGCACTTCTGCTACATATGTGCAGGGAGGCATAGGTCCAGTCCAAGTATGTTCTTTGGTTGGTGGTTCAGACTCTGAGAGCCCCAAGGATTAAGGTTAGTTGACTCTGTTGGTCTTCCTGTGAAGTTCCTATCCCCTTCAGGGCCCACAATCCTTCCTCCTATTAGTTTATAAGAGTCCCCAAGCTCCATCCACTGTTTGGTGTGGTGACTATATCTGAGTCAGCTGGTGGGTGGAGCCTCTCAGAGGACAACATGTTCCTGCCTGCTAGTATAACAGAGTATCATTAATAGTGTTAGGGATTGGTGCATGACCATGGAATGGGTCTCAAGTTGGGCCATTGTTCATGGTCATGGTAGGAAACATGGTAGTATGCAGGCAGGCATGGTACTAGAGGAGTTGAGAGTTCTACATCTTGATCTGTAGGCAGCAGAAGGAGACTGTAACACACTGGGTGTAACTTGGACATAAAAGACCTCAAAGTCCTCCTCTACGGTGACACACTTCCTCCAATACTCCAGCAAAGCTACACCTCCTTCTAGTGCCACTCCCTATGGCCAAGCATTCTAACACGTGAGCCTATGGTGTCTATTAAACCACACCTGAGGAGACAACCTCTTTCTGTTTGTTGATTGATGAAACCCACCATTATGAGGGATCATCAACATTACACAAAAGTTCACTTATTTAAATGTTAATCTTATCTAAGATAGACTTTCATAGAAACATCTCGAATTTTGTCTGACCAAATAGTTGGATATCATTACCAAGACAAGGTGACACATAAAATCCACCACCATAGCCTACTAACCCACATGTGCTCTTTCTTGTGTCTGCCAAGCTGTATTTTGCATTTAGATAAAAAAGCAATCAGAGGTAAGACAGTCCTGCACCAAGTAGCAGGAACACACAATACACAATGTTAGCTACCTCAGTTCTGTGACACCTCCCAAAGGACATAGGTTTTGCTTATTAAAGGAAATTAAAATTTCTAAATTATTTTAGGTATCTCATTAAGGCTCAGGTTACGCTCTGGAGTATAAAAGTTATTTTATTTGAACATTTAAAACCCAATAGTCATTTCTGTTGGAAATAAAACTTAAAGCAAGTGGATCTAGTGCACAGGCCTACACTTGGGATATTTGTCAAGTTTCAGAAAGAAGCTATCGTCTGCCAGGTTCCCTGGCAAGCAGACTCTGGGTCATACTTTAACATGCAAGTCATTTATTAGAGGTCACTTCATGCTATAGAAAGGATGTGAAAATAGGAGAAGGCACAGAGGAAAGCTGAAGAACAGTGTAAGGTCAGCAGTGACAGCCTCACATGGCTCCAGAGCTATATCTGTGACCAGAATGACCCTTCAGAGTTGGCTAAATAGAGACACTGTGGTGGCTAATCCTGGTTGTCACCTAGGAAGAGGGAACCTCAACTACAGAATTGCCTCTACCAGATTGGCTGGTAGCTATATCTATGGGACATTGTCTTGATTACTACTTGGTGTAGAAGGGCCCAACACATTATGAGTAATACCATGGCTAGTCAGGTAAGCTTGGATGGACTAAAAGTGGAAGCTGAGTGTGGGCCTGAGAGCAAGCCAACAAGCCACGTTCTTCTATGGTTTCTCCTTTAAGCTCCTGCCTTGAGTTCCCGTCTTGGCTTCCCTCAGTGATAAACTGTTACCTGTAAGCTGAAATATGTTCTTTCCTTCCCTAAGCTGCTTTTGGTCATGGTATTTATCAAAGCAACAGAAAGGCAAACTAGAACAGAGACACATAAGCCAGGTTCTTACACTCCTGTGTCAGTCACCATTAGAACCGGATGTGAGAAGACATCATGGTCTAGGGAGAGGTGATTCTCTGCAGTCCATGAAATCTCATACTCAGATGACTGGTGACAGTTTCCTGCCAATAACCCTCATGTGGCTAAGTGGCAAGTCCTTCTGAAGAAAGACATGATCAAGGCCTGTGGTGATCAAGGCTTGAGTCTCAGCTTGACTAGACTGAGAGATGCTAGACGGGTAAACCAGATGTCTAGATGTGTTGATGACAGCAAGTTTGGCAGAGACACCTCTGACCTAATCAGAAGTTTAATCCTTTTGTCGATGCAAAGTTTGAATAGACTGTTGAGAAGTGGTGTAACTATTGAAGGTGGGGCCTAGTTGATGGGAGAGCTGGGGCGTACCTTTGAAGAATGGCCCTGGCCTTTTCCTGTTAACTCTTCCTGTGCCCTGGAGACCGTGAGGTGAGCAACTTTGTTCCATCAAGCCTTCCCTTCCATAATGTTCTTCCTCATCACAGCCCAGGAAAAATGGACCAAAAAAAAAATAAAAAACAACTTTCCTTCTTCAAATTGTTTCAGTGTTTGCTACAGCAACAGAAAGGTTGATCTTAGAGCCTGAGCCATTGGTGTTCTGTTCAGGAAATTGTCTCCTGTACCAATGCACTCAAGGCTATTTCCCACTTTCTCTTCTTTTAGATTTACATAACTGGTTTTATGTTGAGGTCTTTGATCCACTTGGACTTGAGTTTTGTGCAGGGTGATAAATATGGATCTATTTGCATTGTTCTACATGCAGAGATCCAGCCAGACCTGCACCACTTGTTGAAGATGCTTTCTCTTTTTCATTGAATGGTTTTAGCTTCTTTGTCAACAATCAGATGTCCATAGAAGTTTATTTCTGGGTCTTTGATTTGATTCCATTGATCTTCCTTCTGTTTCTGTACCTATACCATGCAGTTTTTATTACTATTGCTCTGTAGTACAGCTTGAGGTCAGAGATGGTGATTCCTCCCAAAGTTCTTTTATCATTTAGGATTGTTTTAGCTATCCTGGACTTTTGTTTTTTCATATGAAGTTGAGAATTACTCTTTCAAGGTCTGGGAAAAAATTGTGTTAGAATTTTGATGGAAATTGCATTGAATCTGTAGATTGCTTTTGGTAAAATGACCATTTTTACTACTACTGATCCATGAGCTTGGGAGATTTTTTCCATCTTCTGATATCTTCTTCAGTTTCCTTCTTCAGGGACTTGAAGTTGTTGTCATACAGGTCTTTCACTTACTGACTTAGAGTTACACCAAGATATTTTATATCATTTGTGACTATCGTGAAGGTAGTCATTTCCCTAATTTCTTTCTCGGCCCATTTATCGTTTGAATAAAGAAAAACTACTGATTTCTCTATGTTAATTTTGTATCCAGCCAGTTTGCTGAAGGTGTTTACCAACTGTAATTCTCTAGTAGAATTTTTGGGGTCACTTATGTACACTATCTTATCATCTACAAATAGTGATACCTTGACTTCTTTCTTCCTTTCCAATTTTTATCTCTTTGATCTCCTTTTGTTGTCTAATTGCTCTAACTAGAACTTCAAGTACTATTTTGAAGAGATAGGGAGAGAGTGGGCAGCCTTGCCTTGTCCCTGATTTTAGTGGGATTGCTTTGTGTTTCTCTCCATGTAATCTGATGTTGGCTACTGGCTTGCTGTATATTGCTTTTATCATGTATAGGTTTGTGCCTTGTATCCTTCCAGGAGGAAGAGAAGGGGATGAGAGGGAGGAGGCATAGCAGGTGTTGGAGCAGAGAAAGGGAGGATGGGGCAGGATATTCTTTGCCCAGCCAGTGAGTTATCTGGCTAGTTTTAAAATATTAAGGCCATCTGGTGTTTTCCATTCATGGTGACTAAGGTGTGCAGGAGAAAGGGCACAGCCGGAGCAGTGTTTGGCAGTTTGGTGGAGACAGCTTCGAGAGGTTGAGGGAGCTCAGAATGAGCTCTCAAGAAAGAGCAAGCGTGTTATTAAAATTACACACAACAGAGTTGCATTTTAGTTGAATGGGCTTATTGGGGTTGGAGATTTACCACAACAATTCTGTGCCAAAGCCATCAGGCCCTGAACTTTTTCTGGTTAGGAGACTTTTAATGACTGCTTCTATTTCCTTAAGGGTTATAGGACTTGTCTTAGTCAGGGTTTCTATTCCTGCACAAATATCATGACCAAGAAGCAATTTGGGGAGGAAAGGGTTTATTCAGTTTACACTTCCACATTGATGTTGTTCACTAAAGGAAGTCAAGCAGGTCAGGAAGCAGGAGCTGATGCAGAGGCCATGGAGGGTTGTTCTTTACTAGCTTGCTTCCCCTGGCTTGCTCAGCCTGCTCTCTATAGAACCCAAGACTGCCAACCCAGAGATGGTCCCACCTACAAGGGGCCTTTCCCCCTTGATCACTAATTGAGAAAATGCCTTACAGCTGGATCTCCTGGAGGCATTTCCCCAACTGAAGCTCCTTTCTCTGTGATAACTCCAGCTTGTGTCAAGTTGACACAAAACTAGCCAGTACAGGACTGTTTAGATAGTTTACCTGATTTTGATTTAATTTTGATAAGTGGTTATCTGTCTTTAAAATCATCCACTTCCTTTAGATTTTCCAATTTTGTAAGGTACAGGCTTTTGAAGTTAGGCCTAATTTTTTGTTTTGTTTTGAAATTTCCTCAGTTTCTGTTGTTATGTCTCAATTTTCATTTCTAATTTTGTTAATTTGGATACTGTCTGCCTTTTAGTTAGCTTGGCTAAGGGTTTTTCTAACTTATTGATTTTCACAAAGAACTAGCTCTTGTTTTTGTTTTTGTTTTTACTTTGTATTGTCTCTTTGATTTCAGTCCTGAGTTTGATTATTTCCTGCAGTCTACTCCTCTTGGGTGTGTTTGCTTCTCTTTGTTCTAGAGCATTCTGGTGTGCTGCTAAGTTACTACTGTGAGACCTCTCCAATTTCTTTATGGAGGCACTTAGTGCTATGAACTTTCCTCTTAGCACTGCTTCCACTGTGTCCCATAAGTTTGCAAATGCTGTGCCTTCATTTTCATTGAACTCTAGAAAGTCTTTAATTTATTTCTTTCTTCCCCGACCAAGTTGTCATTGAGTAGAGAGTTGTTCAGTTTCCATGTAGGCTTTCCAATGCTTCTGTTGTTGTGGAAGTCCAGCCTTAATCCACAGTGATCTAATAGTATGCAAGGGGTTATTTCAATATTTTTGAGGCTTGCTTAGTGACTTAGTATATGGCTAATTTTGGAGAAGGTTCTGTGAGGTGTATGTGGATATCTGTGTGGAGGACATCTTGGGTGCAGACTCCAGAACTCTGCATGGAGAATCTTCATAAATGGTGTGAGGCATGAGTGTGGAGGATGTCATTGTGCAGTGTGGAGAACTTTGCGTGTGGAAGCTGTGTCTGTGAAGAACTTTCTGGAACATTTGTGAAATATGATACGAGTGTGAAGGGCATCCTGTGAGAGCGTGGACACTGGGTGTGAAAGCTCTATGTGTAGTGTAGGAGACATTGTAGAGAGTGTCCTGGGTGTTTATGCCATGTGTACAAGTTGTGTTAACATGTGTACAAGTTGTGTGTGTGTGTGTGTGTGTGTGTGTGTGTGTGTGTGTGTGTGTGGTGTAGGATGTCCAAGTGGAGTGCATGCTGGGTACAGAGTGA
This sequence comes from Mus musculus, assembly GCF_000001635.26. NCBI lineage: Eukaryota > Metazoa > Chordata > Mammalia > Rodentia > Muridae > Mus > Mus musculus. The sequence goes on along the minus strand of NC_000084.6, from coordinate 12,306,031 downwards.
GGAGAAGTCTGTGTGAAATGTGACCTTGGTGTGGAAGGTGTCCTAGGCGTGGAGTGTGCAGAACTCTGCGGAGTGTGCCATTGGTGTTGAGAGTGTCCTGGACGTGGGGTCTAGAGAACTCTGTAAATGGAAACCGTCTGAGGAGCGAGACCTGAGTGTGGAGGGCTCTGGGAGTGCACGCGGAGCTCTGGGCTGTGCTATGTGCCCGCGGGGTGAGGCGTGTCAGCGCGGGCAGGCAGGGGGCCAGTGCGCGCGCCAGCCTGGCCGCCCCTGCGCGTGCCCGGGCGCCGCCCTGTCTGTCAGCGGCCGAGGGAACGCGCGGGGCCGCCCCTCTGCGGCGGGCGGGCGCAGAGAGCGAGCGGGGACCGAGCGGGGACCGGCGGGCGGTGGCACGGCGGACATGTGCAGGATGTCCTTCAAGGTGAGCAGCGCAGCGCAGGACGGGAGGGCGGGCTCAGGCAGCTCCACACGCTTCACTGAGGCTTTCCTCACTTTCCGCCCGGGTTGGTGAGCCCCGCGTGGAACCCCGGACTGTCGCCATAGTAACAGGCCAAGGCTGGGGAGAAGTGGTTGGAGGTCAGGGCTTCTCTGCAGCATCCCCAGGCTGGCAGGCCCTCAGAGTCCTTCCGCACCGGCCGCCTCCTCAGAACACTTCATCTGCAAGGCGGAAGTGCTTTTGATCTTCAGGCTTCTGCAGCCAAAGGACTCTTGTGTTTTTTAAAGTGTTCATTCATTAAAGTCGTTCCATTTAATCCCCACTCTGGAGGATGAAAGTTGGATTCATTGATTTGCCCCGGCTGGAAGGTTTTAATAAAAACAATAGTCAAGTGGATTGAATATTTAAAATGTGCAGTGGTGAACTAGTCTTCTGGGAGGCCTTTGGGATGATGCTCTAATCGGCCTTCCTCCTCCTCCTTCTCCTCCTCTTTACTTTCTGCTCTGTATTCTTCTCTGTATTTCTTTCTCTCTTAAACAATAAAGACATAGAGGAGTTAAACAATCTTCTCACCATTTGCAGCTATAAAGCTAATGGTGTTAAGACTGAAATCCAAGTGCATCAAACTCCAAAGCCCCTATGGTCCAGTCTCTTCTGAGAACTCATCTGAGCAGAGGAATGACTGGATGAGGTGTGCATGTCAGAAAGACACTGGCTCCTACTGGAGAAGAGGCAGGATTGGGGGACCAGCACAGAAGGACATTATTGTTAGCTAGTGGGTCTGGAGGTCCAGATGGATCTGAGGGGAGATGGGGTGTGTGTCAGATGGTCAATATATTGTGTTGAGTAATTAGTAATTAATTCTTAGAGAGTTAATAAGAATGTAATTTAATTTTTAAAAATGAAAAGAAGTGGATTTGGTCCAGAGTGTAGGCAAGAAAAGTGGAGGGAAGGAACTAGACAATGACTTGAGAATTTGTTTCAAGCGGTAGAATTCAGTAGCTAGTGTTACTCATGTGGAGGGAAGGCAAGGGAGACGGGGGGTGGGGGGTTGGAATATAGATTGAACGCAAATGGGAATTGAAGGTGCTGACGAGACAGATACCCAGAGTGGGGATTCAGCCAATGGGGATGAAAGTTTGCAGTGAGCAGACCCAGGGGCATTACTCTGTGATGATCAGGGATGCAGCTCAATGGGTAAGCACTGTTTCCAATAACTCCTTCAGGCTGTAACTTCAGGGCTCAGGGTAGGAGTGCAAAGGCAGGCAGAGTCCAGCAGCTCACTGGCAAGAGCATCTCTCCTTGAGAGATCCTGTCTATAATAAAGTGGGAGATATGTGGCATTGATCTTTGACCTCTGAAACACACACACACCAAGCACTCTGTGAACACACACTTTGTGTCCTAGGGATCAGATTTAGCTTGTCAGTAGACATGTACCACACTCAGACATAAGCTTGGCTGATGGTGATGATGTAGAATGAGCAGAATAAGAGAATCCTAATGAGAAAACTGAGAACGAACAACCAGAGACGGATGAGAAATAACAGAACCATGTGCCAAGGCTCTCTAGTCTTTTAGTAAAAATTAAGAGAACCTTGGTGTTAAATACCACTGGGATGTGAACTAAGAATGAAAAGGACCACTGGATTTCATAACAAAGCAGCCACTGGTGACTTGCCAAGGGCACTTTTGCCAAGGGTTAGGTTCAGGAGCCAGATCACAACATCATGCAAAGAGAATAATGGCAGAACCCACAAGTATAGGGGGCTCTTTATTTGTTTTATAATGGTAGAAACTTGAGCATCCTTAAATGATAACAGGCAAATAGCTAAGATGCACAGATGTCAGTAGTGCTTAAGGATATGTTCAACATCATTAACCATCAGTGACATGCAAATCAAAACCACATTGCAATACTGCTTCACCCGCACTAGGATGGCTTAATTAGCAAGATGGTGGCAAATGTGTTGGTGAAGATGTGCAGAAATCAGAACCCCCCACATACATTGCTGGGAGGAATGTAATATGATGTGTCATGTTTATTTCATTTTTCCATTTTTTGTATGTGTACCCATATCATGTATGCTTGTTTGTCCTAGAGGGCAGTGGGGCATGGGTCTGGGTGTAAGTGCACATGTGTGCTGGTGCATGCGCGCGTGCGCGCACACACACACACACACACACACACACACACAAGCTGCCTGGCAGATTAGGAGGCAGCTCTCAGGTGAGGTGAGGTAGAGAATTATAAAGTGGATGGAGCTCCTATACATCCTTCTCCAGCATCTAATGACTGAGACCATTACAGAAAACCAGGTGGTATTTATGTGTTATGTATTTTACAATTAATAAAAAAGAGGCCATGAATTTGAAAAAGGACAAAGAGCAAGAAGGGGTAGTGTGGGAGGCTTTGGAGGAAGGAAAGGGAATGAGGAAACTACATAATTATATTATAATCTCAAAAAAGAAAAGAAAAAATTTTAATACCATTATTTAAAAAAAAAAAAGCAGATGCTTGTGTCTTGAAGGAACAGAGGTCTGTGCACCCCAATGGAAGGACACAGTGGTCTGGAAGCTGCATGGGTTCATTCTGTGCTGGAGAGAGAGGGGAGCCTGCTTCTACCAGGAAGGGGAGCTGGGGAGGTAGAGCAGAGAGAGAGAGAGAGGACTCTGTGCTAGGTAAGAAGGGGATGTGCATTTCCCAAGGAGCAGGGCAGAATGGCATTATGGGGAGCACCAGCGAGTCAGGCCAGTCTGCACTGCTCCTCATCGGCCCCCATCGGATCAAGCATGTTAAAACAGACCCGGCTGCTCAGATAACTGCAGATAATTTACTGAAACATTTAGGGAAGTTTTAAGACATTTGTACCCTAAGCTATTTCTTGAGCTGTGAGTAGTTTACCTTTAAACTACTCTCCTTTTTCTACAGTGCCATCTACACTCAGTAACTGTGGTGAAAACAACCAGGCCTACGCATATTTTTCACATGAGATTAATATTATACCAAAGTCAGTAATTAATACAGTTGAGAACACAGTGTGTTCTTTAACGATTTCATTGAGTGTTTATTAACTTTGACTTGGGAGCCGGGGCTAACCTTTTTGTTTTCAGCCCAAGTTGTTGCAGGAGTTTTGTCTACACCCACCGCTTTGTGCTCCTGGCTGGTGATAGGTGCTTACCCACCAGGAGCTATCTCAGATCTGAGAATAGAAAACACACACACACACACACACACACACACACACCAGTTATTCTTAAAATGCCTTGGCTAACTCAATGACTGGGCACTCCTAAATGACTGCTACCCCAGGGCCAGTTGGGGAAGTGGCTGGTAGAAAACTCACATGGCTGGTTGGCTTTATCTCCTGCCACTACCGTATCCCCTTCTTTCTAGCCCACCCAGTTCTCCCTGAGTCCTACCCACACAACTCTCAGTGTCTTGCTCCATGCTCAGCCATTAGCTACTGACATCATTATTGATACATCAAAAACCAATTGGGGCCAAGGAGCTTCAGGGTCAGTAAACACAAGATTCCCAGTCAAAGCATCAGAACCACCCTCTACACCAAGCCCCCGCACTGCATTGTTGGCAGCATCCATGAGGGAGTTCAGGGCATTGCATCACAGTCTGTGCCCTGTGTCTTGAGCTGGAATCACTGCATGTGGCTGTGCACATCTAAACCCCATGGGCCCTTCCAAGCTCTCTGCTATGAGGCCATTCTGCTGTCTGCAGTCACAGCCAGGGCCTTGGATAGGGTGGTCAAACTCTACCACTGAGCTCCACCCCAGCCCTACCTGCGTTCACTCCCCTGAGGTACCAACTTGCCTCCAGAAACCTATCTTTCCTAATTGGTAATTGGTAATTTGTGCTGGCCAAGGAAATAGACATGCATATGTGCAGTGTGTGCAGGCTAGTTTTATGTCAACCATACACAGGTTAGAGTCATTTGAGATGAGGGAACTTCAACTCAAAAGATGCCTCCACCAGTCTGTCATCGAGACTGTAGGGCATTTTCTTAATGATGATGTGGGAGGGCCCAGCCCATTATGAGTGTAGCATACCTGGGCAAGTAGTCCTGGGTGGTATAAGAAAGCAGGCAGAGCAAGCCAGAAAGCAGTACTCGTCCATGACCTCTGCTTCAGTTCCTGCCCTGGCTCTTTTCAACAATAAACTTGGTAAGTGGAAGGAAGTCTGAGATTAAATACCGTCTCCTCCCCAAGTTTCTTTCGGTTGTGATGTTTTATCACAGCAGTAGAAAGATAACTACGATACAGTGTAAGACTTAGAGTTTTCTTTTTTTTTTTTTTTTTTTTTTGGTTGTTGTTTTTGGTGATGGTGGTTAGGGGTGTGTGTGTGTGTGTGTGTGTGTGTGTGTGTGTAATAAGGTCCATTGATTTCAGCACATTGGCTTTTGGCTTTATAACTTCTATTCCAACTACTCAAGTATTGGTCTTCAGGGCTGAGGTTGCTAAGCGCCTTACTCAGTTGGGGATGGAGGATGGTTATGGTTAGAAAAAACATCACTGCCAGCTAAATAGAAGTCTCTGGAACATTCCTGAATAAGTCTTAGCCAAGAAGATGAAGTATCTCAGTACTGAGTTTTATGATCATAGCTGAAGCCAGCTGTGCCCAAACTGGACAGGCGCAGGAACCATGTGCTTCATCCAAGTCCCCCAAACATTACCTCATAATGAATTCCAGCTCACCATTACTCTTCAATTACATGGATAAGCCACAGGAAATAAATAGACAAAAGTAAATGTTTTAACCCGTCATATATTCGTCCATTTAAAGTATCATCTTTTTTACTTCCTTTATGTTTTATAGAGATGTCTGATATATATATAGTTGTATGATTGGGACATCCAGGAGGAAAAGGAGAAAGGAGAGATGAAGGAAAGGCAGGAAGGGGGGAGAGATCCAGAGAGAGGTGCAATGTCTCCTTTAAAAGCTGTAGGACTTGCCTGGCCCTCTCCACCTTTTATGGTTCTGTGCAAAATGTATGCAGAGATTTGGGAGTTATCCAGGGTTTGTGATTTCTGTAGACTCCCTAATGGAAGGAAAGTTGGGGGAACTTTGTCTTGGCAAGAGAGGAGACTGGAAGCGAGGGTGGAAAGGCCATTGGAGGTCACTGCAGCCTTATTCCTTTCTGCCTACCAAAGAGTTTGTGGGCAGCAGAACAGTGTGGTGGTTCACAAAGGGGGCAGCCTGGAGCAGCAGCCTGCCTGGCAAGAGAGCCTGACTTACCATTTCTCTCTTGCCTTGTCTGAAATGGCATGTAACGGTACGCATCTCTCTGGGGTGTGCCGAGGATTAAATGGGGTCTCTGCAGACACCATACCATGTGGTACAGAGTGTGTTCTTCATAAGTGTTAGCTCAAAATGCCTAGCCTCCACTCAGTGTGTGGCCACAGTGCCGGGGGAGCACACTTCCATGTCTTTGCTAGATATTTCCATTGGGATGCAGCCATAGGCAGTTGGAACTTAGCATGTTCAAAGTTGAATCCATTATTTCTTCTTAAAGCCTATCCCAGCCGGGCAGTGGTGGTGCACGCCTTTAATCCCAGCACTTGGGAGGCAGAGGCAGGCGGATTTCTGAGTTTGAGGCCAGCCTGGTCTACAGAATGAGTTCCAGGACAGACAGGGCTACACAGAGAAACCCTGTCTTGAAAAGAAAAGAGAAAAGAGAAAAGAAAGAGAAAGAGAAAGAGAAAAAAGAATGAAGAAAAAAGAAAAAAGCCTATCACGTCTCTGTTTCCTAAGTGCCAGCAGCAGCAGTCCAGAGCCTGGGAGTCACTACCCTCCGTTTCCTCCTCTCCACTCTGCTTCCTAAGATGTCCTCGGTGTCACCATCCATTCCCACAGCAGGCTGTGGCTCCAACACTTATGTCTCTTGCCTTCCACATACCAGGGCCACTGAGTGCCTCATCTTAGTCTCCATGACAAGTCGCTGGGACTTTCCTTGAATGCAAAACTGATACTTCTCACCTCCCAACAGCCCCATGACTCCCAGGACAAAGTCCAAGTTTGTGTGTCTGCTCTGCTCTAGGTCTCTGGTCCCCTGACCCCCATAAGCTATTGCTTTTTCCCTCCTCACATCCTCCACTCTGCCCTTTTGGGAATGATGCTGGGCAGGCAGCAGGCAGCAGTGACCACTATGTGGTCCAAATTTTCACCACAAGCAGCTGCACTCCTCCTTCCACACCTACACTCGGGCCTGTTGACTTGGTTAATTTTCCTGTGAGGCAGAAGCTGTAAAGCTTTAGTAAGCAGAGGTCAAAGTTACACTGTATCTCTATTCCTACCCTGTCCCGGCACATGCTAGTGACAATGTATATGAATTGCTTGGACAAGCATAGCAAGCTCTGGCTGTGCATTTGTAGATAGGACTTATTGAACACACAAAGTACATATTTATGTGTTGTCTCATTTAGTTCTCCAGCACAGTACAAAGGCATTATATTTTAAAGGTCCATTTTATTATGACCAGGAGAATATATGTAACTTACTTAAGATACAGATCTAGAAAGTGGTTTAGACTCGAACCTGGCTCTTTCTTATCCCAGATCAACTGTTCTGTCTAACTGTCCTCTGCCTCTCAGACAATTAAGCCCTGAGGGAGAATGAAATATTTATAGCTTTTTACTAAATTCATTGTCTGGTATCTAGGAAAGTGGTCTGAACAACCCAACCAGAGAGGGTCTTCCAAGACCATCCTAAAGAGAGAAAGAAAGGGGCCCTGGCTCCAACGCTCCTTCTGACAGTAGACATTTGCTGTTTGCAAGTGGATTTTCTAGGTATTCAGGTTCAAACAGCAAAGTCACTCAAAATCTTATTCACCTGTGTGTGTGTGTGTGTGTCTGTCTGTCTGTCTCTGTGTGTCTGTGTCTGTGTGTGTGTGTGTGTGTGTGTGTGTGTGTGTGTGTGTGTCTGTGTCTGTGTCTGTGTCTGTGTCTGTGTCTGTGTCTGTGTCTGTGTCTGTGTCTGTGTCTGTGTCTGTGTGTGCCTGTGTGTTCTCATTTTAGGAAAAGCCTGCAGAGGTATTCCACGATGGCACTGAAGCATCCGCTCAGTTCACCTGCCCCACTTCACCTCTGCCTGTGCAATCTCTATTAGAAGGGCATTATCTCATGATCTGTAATTCACACCAAACCCACCTTTCTGTGGCTTCCCTGGGGTACCAGTAGCTACAAGTTAGATACAACATGGGACAGATGTAGGAGGTTATGGTGTGATCACCATGGCCCAGGTTAGCTTGAAATCTCTAGAGAGTCAAATGTATGCCTTCAGGGAAGGCAAATAATTAGCCTGGGATCTGAAGTGCTCTCCCTACCCCCACCACTCCTCCACTCCAAGTGAGCCAGAAAACTATTCAAAGCATGTTTGTGAGCTGTCTATTACTCTCCACCTTGCCTCTCGCATTCCGGTTTGCAGCGCAGCACTGGCTGGTCTGTGCTGAAAGCCCTGAAATGAAATCCTTGCACCAGCAAACGTTGTCATCATCTGTCAGCACCGCATGCTCACTGTATGTGGCTCTCTTGAGGATCTAGGGGTAATGGTGCTGTCCTTCTACTGTGTTTAATGCCCCTCAAGTAACCACGGGAAGTTACAAACCCTTTATATTCTATACATGTTTATGATGAGTTTTAAACTAGACATAGTAAAGATTAGTGACAAAAAATAATGAGGTAGAACAATTATAATGGAATACTGTAATAAAATTCCCATGTCACTACTTTGCTCTTTGGGGGCTGTGGCCAAGTAAAGTAAGAGCCACCTAGACACAAGCGCAGTCAGAGTCATCAGTGAGGTGGCTAAGTGAACAGAGGGTGGGGTGGCTGGCATGAGCAGTGTGAATACACTGGACAAAGGAATGAGTGCTTCCCGGGCAGGAAAGACAGTGTGGGACTTCATCATGCTGCTCAGAACAGTATTTACTTAACACTTATAAATTGCTTGTATCTGGAACTTTCCATGGAATATTTTCATACCAGAGTTGACTGTGGGTAACTATAACCTCAGACGGTCAAGCCACAACTAAGCGGGATTACCACATGGTTGCCAGCCTTCACTTAGTATTAGATGATTTGAGAAATGGTCTTAGATGTTTCTAAGATGAACACTATATATAGAACATGACTATTCAGACTAAGACAGCTAATGCTATAGGATTATAGTCACTATAATCCTAGGGGACTGTCATGGTATATACAGTTTGTCATTGACCAAAATGTTATTTGGCATGTGACTGTATTTAAAAGACATTTTAAAATGGGCTTTTGCAGTCAAAGAGATGTCTTTACACATTCCCCAAATCATTTTATTAGATAATGTAAATACCATAAAATGTCCTGAAAGCAGCAGCATTCTGTCAGAGTACTAATAATTGGAGTTTAATTTGTCTTATTACTTTAACTTCATAAAGAAAATGAGCACTATTTGCATTTATGGTATATTAGTGTTGCATGCCTTCCCTGCATATGTTCATCCCACATTGGCTACTGAGGACAGACCAAAGAAACAGTTCTACCCAGGTCTAGCATAGTGAACCAGTGAGTTACAGGACCATGAGTGACTGAATAGCAGCTTCATCCTTGAAAATCCCACCCCAGTATGGGCAACAGTCCTGGAAAGCTGCTTCCCTGGAGCTCCCGCCACAGCAGGACTGGCAGGGGCTCAGCTGGCTAGAGAGTTTCCTCTCCTCAGTAATTACTATACCTTGGGGAAGAAGTCATGTGAATCTTGTAGGCTTTAGGGACTTCCTGAGCCCTTTAAGTTGTGTTTATTTCTTGAACCTTCTGGGTTTCCTTCGTAGAGTGTTTCAGTTCAGAAAAAAAAAAAAAAAAAAAAAAAACAGTAGTACCTATTTATTAGGCAATTAGTCTACTTTAGTTTTGTGTATGTGTGTGTGTGTAAACTTGAAACCAGGTATTTTGATCTCTATCTAAAGCAAAAGGAGACAATGACTCCCATGAGCCCAGGTACTTTGGATGGCATCCTGAAACTCAGACACATAATAGCATTCTCTGCCCAAAGAACCTAGTTCTCACCCAGAACTACTGGCAAGTTCCAGTTGAAGGGGAAAACATTAGGTGGAAAGAAAGTAAAGCGCCTGCCCCAAGAGCTGGAACTGGTTTGAAAATGTTGCGGACACAGAGAAGGGATCACCAAACTCCTGAGCATCGGGACAGGAAGAGGTTTTGCTTCCCGTACAAGGAAAGAGTTGTTCTTTTCGGCTTGTTTCAGAAAGGAAATGGCATCTGGGCAGAACCTCAGCCTTCTAGGATGGGAAAAATTCATTTCAAGTTTAAAGGAAATTGTGAACAAAGACCCAACAGAGGCAGGAAGGCAAGTACTTTGGGAGTAAGTAGAGCGTCAGTTGTGCTGTCAGAAGACAACTTTGGGCTCAGAGGTCTGCAGTAAATGAAACAACTCTCACAGCCTGGAATTCTATACTCACATCTATGGAGAGGAGGGCAGCCTTCCTGACGATCGCCCCTCATCTGGAGTGCCACCTTTCGAACACTGTTATCTGTGTACATGGAAGCAGCCATGATATCTGACTTCTATTTTAAGATCCTGTTTCTTTTCCGTTCTTGCAGAAGGAAACTCCGCTTGCCAATGCTGCATTCTGGGCAGCAAAGAGGGGAAACCTGGCCCTGCTGAAACTGCTATTAAACAGTGGCCGTGTGGACGTGGACTGCAGAGACAGTGTACGGAGGGACACGGTATCTGCATGCCCAGAGCGTGCCTTTGCACCCCGCAGTCATGAGCTCCTTGCAAATGCGCTCCCTTCGCACGCTTGTGTACTTGTTATTGTGTTTGCTTGCCTTCGCCTTTCCCAGGAATCCTAAGGTATAGTGGTGGACCTAGAAACATACCAAGGAAGTCAGAAAGCAAATGGTTACCCACGAGAACAGAAAGCCTCTCTGGCACTGTGAAGGAGGGACTTCCAGGGGCAGGTGGATTTCTGAGTTCAAGGCCAGCCTGAGTTTCAGGACAGTCAGGGCTACACAGAGAAACCCTGTCTCGAAAAACCAAAACAAACAAACAAAACAAACAAACAAAACAAACAAACAAACAAACAAACAAAAAAAGCCGATTGGCAAATTCCAAGAATAAAGGGCTATTTACCACACAACTACCCGAAAGAAAAAGATGAGGATAATTTAGAGCACTTGTGGGCTCCCATGATTGTAGGAGTTGTGGTTTTAATCCATGATGTGAAAACTGAGGAACTGAAGCCTCTACCAGCCTTCTATCGGGGAAATAAAATAAGGGCCACTGCCACAGTCACATCCACCGAGCGTCCCTTCCCTTCCCCAGCAGCAGCCAGCAATTCTGTTTTCCCTGGGGACAAGGAGGACCTCAAATAAGATGGTTTTGTGGTTTGGACAAAATGTTCTCAGCAGAGACTTATGTTCTCCTTGAGGCAGGATATGTCATCTTCAGCTCTGACACAAATTCGCAAGTGAAACCCACGAGCAGCCCAGGAAGGAAGTGGGAGGGTTACCAGGACCATCCAGATCCATTCTGTCCCTCCCTCTGCCTGGCTCTGGATCCAGAATCTGAATCATTCATAAGCGTGCCCCAGAAGCCTCCGCCCTCGGTCCTTTAGCGCGGCTACTAAAGCATCCATTGGAAGCTGAAGGTGGAGCGGGGAGGCCAACAGTTCAGCCCGGCACTGGCGCGCACACTGATGTCGGACCTATTACAGTACTTTTGTACCTTCCAGCTGCAGTCACAGAGCCCCAGAACTACACTACCAGACCACTTCTTGATGAATAGTCCCTTTTTTAAAGCCCCTCCAATTATCCAAATGTGAATACACCATCTGTTCTCTGTCAGAGCCCAGACTTACAGGGGACTCCAGGCATCTATGAACGGCCATCTTGGTCTTACTTGGGTCTCAATGGACCAATTCCTGTCCCACACTGACCAGCATGATGGGGTAGGGACCAGTTGCCGCCTGTGGCTTTTGTCTCTGACCATATTGGTGACTGCTTTTTCTCTTCTTTTTTTTTTTAAAAAAAATCATTCCTGTAGAGACACTCCTGTGACACCCTCTGAGTTCTAGCTGAAGGTTACCCTGCTGTACCTCACAGACCCACCCTTTCTGGTGTCTTCAGTCAGAGTCAGAATAGATGTTTGACTAAATGAATATGTTTATAAATTATCCCTCTTAAACTAATTGGATAAATTAGACCGTCTGGTGAGATGCTTGCCACCCAAGCCTGACGAACTGAGTTTGATTCCAGGTACCCACAGAAGGCAGGAGAGGACTGACTCCATGAGATTGTCACCTGACTTCCACACGAGTGCTCTACTATGTACTCCCCATGACAAATGCGTGCCATGCACACAGAGTAAATGAGAGAAAGGTTTAACATTTAGTAGTTACTTAATCAGAAGGTTTCTGGAAAAACAATTCCTTAACATAAGGAGTGTGTGTGAATGATGCTGCTTTGAATGGCCAGTTAGTGCTCTGGGGGACAAGGACATATGTGGAGACACTGCAGGCCTTTGTCCCCTTTGGAATGTCCTGGCTAAGCATCTGCCTCTTCTGTGTGGCACCTGGGCATGGACTCTGCATTCTAGGATTATTATGGTGATGACTGATCTCTGGGCTGTGCCGCCTTACAGAACTAAGGCACAGGGTCCCCGAGGAAATCTATGTGGAATTTTAGTATGCAGAAGATGCCCCATGTAGCCCTCTGAAAATTGTTCTCAACATAAACAGCCATTTTCAGGCTTTTCCGACAGATTGTAAAGAACAAATACTGCATCCCGAGACCGCATGCCGTATGCTCAAAGCTTTGATTTGTTAACATTGTCTGGATTCCCAGATTGTCAGAGACAGAGTCCCAGGACATAGCCCAAGCTGCCTGGAACCTGTTATATGCACTGTCTGGCCTCCAACCCTTGCTTCACTGGAATTACAGGCTGCACTCTCAAGCCTGGGGGAATCCCAAATTAAGGCCATCTCTGCTCTTTATTTTTTATTTTTTGCTTTGATTTGTTTATCTCTCTAACCTATTTAGGTTTTAGCCTATTTTACAAGATTCTTATAATCTTTTTTAAATTTACTAATGTATTTATTTTTATGTCTTTTGTTTTGAGCTTTGCTTCCTTTATATGCATTTATACATACTTTGTTCAAAACCAGTTTGTCTTGAAATATACTTTTTAACTTCAGCCAATAAAATAAAACACTCAACATTTCAGGAGTCAAAAGTCAGTCAAGCTTATAGGTTTTAAATATAAGGGAGATGTTATTGTATATTGTACTATAATACTTTTTTGCTTCTTTTCTATTGAACCAATCTTTGTTTCAATTGATCATGTTATAGAATTAAATATAATCTACCCATAAAGGCAAATTTTTATTATTTATTTTATTTATCTTTTCTTTAAAACAGATCAGCCTAAAGGGTTTTTTTCTTCTCTTTTAAAGATTTATTTTATTTTTAAGGCTATTTTTCTGTTTTGTTTTGTTTAGTTTAGTTTTTTGAGGCAGAGTTTTTTGGTATAGCCCTGGTTGTTCTGGAACTCCTCCTGTAGAACAGGCTGGCCTTGAACTCACAGATATCCACCTGCCTCTGCCTCCCAAATGCTGGAATTATAGGCACCACTACCACCCAACTATTTTCCCTTTTTTAAAAAAAAGTTCTTAAAATTGTGTGTGTGTGTGTGTGTGTGTGTGTGTGTGTGTGTGTATGCGCGCGCACATTTGTGCCACATGAATGCAGTGCCCTTGGAGGCCATGAAAAAGGTGGTCAAGTCCCCTGAGGATATAGAAACATGGGTCTTCTCTTCTGTAATAGCAACATGCTTTCTTTAAGTATGGAGCCATCTCTCTAGCCTCTTCTTCTCTTTTAACTATCCGGATTATATACTTGATACTTTCTTTGGCTTATTGTTGACTTTTTTAAGCTGTGTGACCTGTGGGATATTTTCTCTTACATCTCATGTCAAAGGGTATTTATAGCATGTTTACACAAATCAGCTCTAACCTGAGAGTCCATTTGAGGTGCTATAATAAAATACTTTGGACTGTGTAGTTTATAAACAAAAGGAATTTATTGGTCATAATCCATGTAGACTGGGAAATCAAAACCAAGGTGCTTGCAGATTTGGTGTCTGCTCTTAATAACTCCTGAGGGCAGGAGCTCCCTCACGTTATTTCATGTGTGCACTAATCCCACTTGGAAGGCAAGTTCCTCATGTCTTAACCACTTCCTATAAGGCCTCCCTCGCTTAACACCACCACAATGGGAATTAGATCCCAGCATGAATTTTGAAGGGACACATTCAGACCACAGCACCAATGATTTCCCTATTTCCTGTCTAAATAAAAATTCTTATTACTCAGGAAGAGGATAGTGATAGTATTATTACTCAGGAAGAGGATAGTGATAGTAAGATAGCCACCCCCATCCTGAAGACTACAGAGAAAAGGAATTTGACTGAATAGAGAAACCAGCATTAAATGGCATCACACACCAAGTGACGTCATATACCAAATGACATCACAGGTCAAATGGACCTAACATATCTACAAAGCATTTCACTCAAACATCAAAGAATATGCATTCTACCCAACAGTATATGGTGGAAGTTTCTCTAAAACAAAACACATCTGAGATACTAAACAACTCTTAACAAATTCAGAAAAATGAAATAACCCTATGTATACTATCTAACCACACAATGCAATTAAAGTTAAGGTCACCAGCAAAAGAATTTCTAGTAGCTACAGGATCTCATGGAAATTGAACAACACATTGCTAAACAATGAATGAGCCAAAGAAGAAATCAAAGATTTTTAAAATAAAATAAAATAAATAAAAGTTGGTTGACTCTTTTGAGAAGCTCATGTCCATAGGTGAGAGTGATTTGTTCTTTTCCTGAAATCTCTCTTTCCCTTATCTCCCATGCTTAAATCTTCTTTAAAATCTTTTCCAAATAAACTCCAGCTCTTTTTCAATAAATAAATGAATAAAACTTAGAAAAGTTTTTGAGACACAGACTTATTATGTAGCCCAAAGGAGCTTTGAACTCATGATCCCCCCCTCCTCAGCCTCCCCACCTGCTTTAACAAAAAGCAAGAAAACAATTTAAAATGCTTTTAATTGCAAATGCATCTTCCAGACCTGATGTGGCCACTGCACTCCTATGCTCACTGCATCAGTGGTCACCTGCACAGACCTGCACAGATTCAAGCCAACAGAGCCAGTCAACACTGTAGCAGGTAACACTGCTCGGGGTCAGTGTGTGACAGAAAGAGGCTGGCAGAGGACAGGAGCCAGAGGAGGACATGTGTGTGAAGGGAAGTGGGATTCTGAAGGGAGAGAGGGAAAGGTCCGGGTAGAGATGATCAACTTACAATGTAAATTAAGACAAAAACGAAACAATTTTCCAAATCAAAGAACCAACTGCTAAAGTTCAACTGTCTTTTGAATTAGAAACAGTGAACTGGATCAGGGATCATTCAGTGTGAGTCATAAAATGAGAATATTGTACTTTTGCTGACTAAGATGCAATGGTGATGTCTTACATGGACTGTTTCTGAAGTTGATGCATGGAAGTGAATTTGTAACCTTCAAATTCCAACCTTGGCAGTCTATCGCTTTGCTTGCTCCCATCCAATAGCCATCATAGTTACCAGTGAGCCATTGTCACCTGGGCATCTTCTGGGTGAAGCTAACCATCTGCAGTCTCTTGGGCTCCTTTTCTGCCATGAGGGCTTCACTGTTCCTCTCTCTCCTCTGTGCAGCACGGCACCACACTTCTCATGGTTGCCTCCTATGCTGGCCACATAGACTGTGTGAGGGAGCTTGTTCTGCAGGGAGCAGACATCAACCTCCAGAGAGAGGTAAGTCAGGCTGTACACGTGAATAAAAACATCTAGGTTAAGAGATCGTTGATCGTTATGGTACTAAACTGCCTAAGAGGATAAAGGTTGCAGTTGCTTTGCTCCTATATCAGAGCCCACTGAAGAGTTTGTTTGTTTGTTTGTTTGTTTGTTTGTAGCCTAAAATAAGCTCTGGGAATGTACCATTGTCAACTAAATTCATACATTTGTGCTACTATAACAGAATAACTGATGCTGGGTATTTTTTTTTAAGTAGAGGTTTATTAAACTTACAGTTTTAGGGACTGAACATCTAATATTGAGACGATGCATCTGTTTGGCTTCTGAGGGAAGCTTAGCTGCCTCACAACATGATGAAGAAGGGAAAGAGAAATGCCATGTGCAGAAGAGACAAGGCACAACGAACTCTTAACAACCCACGCTTGTGAGAACTAACACAATCTAAGAGATCAGTATCAACACTTTCATAGCTGTACCTAATGGCCTTGCTCTGATGCCTATATATATATATATATAAATCACATCTATGTTCTGGTCAGTTGTCTACAGGCAGCTGACTTGGAAACTAATAAATACAAATGTACAGTTTGTTCAATGAGCATAAAATATTGCACAAGAGCAGTTTTGTTTTAAAAGAATCCAATTTCCCATAGTCCTCAATTTTTTAAAATTCCTACATTTAAACATAGCAGTATTTTCTAAATAAGAAAAATTTATATTCAGTAATACTGTTAGAACCCCATTTACCAATTAGCATACTTCAGTCTACTGTGGCAATGGAAATTCAGTGAGCATTTGGCAAAGACAGTCAGGTAAGACTGTAAACAGACATATGAACAGGACAAGGAATGGCTCCAGCTCTTCTCATGTAACACTGCTGCCCTCAAGACTCCGGCTGTCACCGTGATGGTCACACGGTAGTTGAGTAGGACTCTCTCTGTGGAGGCTGCTTCTGTGGAGCCTCAGGGTCACTCTCCTGAGATCCTAGCATACCATCTTCTGCTTTGCTCTCACTGCCATCTGCCATCTGCCAAAGCAGGATTCAGAGACATTGGGCCAGATTTTCTGTGCAAAGGAAAACCAATGGCACTTTTCCTGTAAGGAACTATCTATAAAATCTTCATCCGATGAATGGAACAATTCATTATTCTCCTATTAGATGGCTGACAATGTGGATTCCATCAAAAGGCGGTCAGCTGGGGAAGTCCCGCTGGCCTTTTAGGCATCTGAGCTCATGAGTCAGCTCTGCTATCTGGTCTTCAGTTCCCTAATGTCCTGGTTAGAGTCAGACCTGTTACGCTGTCCTTGGAGCTTGCCTTCTTCTTTCTGGATTTCAAGCTTAGCAATGTGCTGCTGCAGCTCAGCCAGGGCAGCAACGCTATCAGCTTCCCGGAGCTGCACAGCCATGACTTCCTCCTTGTTCTTGCATTCAATCTCTGCCTGCCTGCACTTTGCCTCACTTAACTGGGCAAGCAACCCCTTGTTCTTCACAGCGAGCACACCTTCTCCTGCAGACTGTTCACCTCTTGCTCTGCTCTTCGAAGTTGGTTACTATGGATCTCGTTCTGTGTCTCCATTTCCATCATCCTTTGCTTCATCTCTCTCATTTCTGCCCGTGTTTTCGCTTCTCTAAGGCTCATCAGCTCATCCTGTAACTCATTCGCAGCATTTTTCTTGGGTGGGTCTTTCCATCTTCCAGAAGTCCGAGCTAAGTGGCGCTGCCAGTGCTCTTCCAAGGCTCTGACTTGCTGTCAAAGTTCTTTCAAACCCATAATGGCTTCGGCTTCCCTCAGCTTCACGGCGATGAGTTCCTCCTGAAGCCTTGCAATATTATTCTCATCAGGAAATGAGTTGTTCTTCTTCTCTATATGCAACACTTTATCCTGCATCTCCCTCAGTGCACACTGAGACTCGGCTTCACTCAGTCTGGCTTGAACCAATTCCTTCTCCAGCTGCAGCACAAAATCTCCGTTGTAGTGGGACTGCGTTTATGTTTTTCTAATGACTCAATGCGCTGTTTTAAAAGCCTATTTTCTGTGCGTAGCCTTTTAATTTCACCTTGCTTTTCCATTTCTTTAGTTTTGATTGTAGTGTATTCTTTTTCAAGTTTTTTTCTTTTCTTTTTCTTTTTTTTTTTTTTTTTTTTTGAGTTGTATTTGACTTGGTAAGCTGACTGGATTAATTTTTCTGGATCACCTTGATACCTGATGTGGAATGACCTTCTGAAAGTGCTGTAACATCCCTTCCATGTCAAGTTGCATTAATTCTGCCTGATTCATCTGAAGAAGCGCTAATCCTACTCAAAACACTATTTCCAAACCCTCAGACATAAAGATGTCAAATATCCGTGTTGCAATTGGTAGTGGGAAAGTTGTAAGAAAGATATAGTCAGGAACCAGGATGATGCATACATTGATGTATGGAGACTCTGAGATTGAAAATGTTCAAAGAGTTCTGGAAGCTACTCCTCTATCATGCATTCACACTGGTACATACAAAGGCCCAATTCCGCCATACTTGGCTTAAAGAGTTCACGAAGTCGGTTGTCTCGCATTAATTTAACAAATACACAGAAAGCTGCTTCTTCTGGCATCTGCATCAGCAACAATCCAACGATGAAAGCGCTGCCCTGACAGTAACCACCCTC
This sequence comes from Mus musculus, assembly GCF_000001635.26. Taxonomy (NCBI): domain Eukaryota; kingdom Metazoa; phylum Chordata; class Mammalia; order Rodentia; family Muridae; genus Mus; species Mus musculus. The sequence continues at coordinate 12,288,069 of NC_000084.6, read as the reverse complement.
ACGGTCCACTACGGAGTATGCCTTCATTACATTAAATCAAACCTCCTGTCCAAGGCTATCTTTTTCCTTTAAAAAGTTGTGTCCTGGATAAGATCTAGCAATGTCCCTTCGTATCAGTTTTTCACAAGGTGAAGTCATTTTCAGGAGTTCTGAATACTGGTCCTTAATTGTCACACTCTGTGCATTACATAAAAGTTGCCACGCTGTTGCTCTGAAGTGATGGGGTATCCCTTTACGAACAAGCTCCTTCACTTGCTCTTCTTTCTTCTTGCGTACATCATCCCATTCATTCACAGTTCTTCCCCAAAGAATCCAAGAGTCTTCCTCCAGGTGGCTGAGGTTGCTGGAGGCTGATGAACTTGATACAACAGAGGAACCACTGTTTCTTCTTGACCCATTCACTGATCTTAAAGACTTACTGCCTGTCTCTATTAATCTGTTTTGTTCCTCCAGCTTAGCCAGGAGTTCTAAGTCGTCTGGACTCAACTTTGATGGGGAAGATGGTGACTGTGTTGGTGTTGACAATGTGGTAGATGAGGATGTAGTGTGTAGTGAGGCAGATGGACTTGCCACCTGACTGGCCATCTGACTGACTGTGTGCGATACTGTGTTCTTCACCCATGAGAGAGTAGAACTCAGCTTTTCTGCCACCTTGTCTGCCACCACAGTCTGCAATCCAACTCCCAACAATGGTCAGCAGCAACTGTGAATGGAAGTCCAAGGATCTAGCAGTTGCTCAGTCCCACAAGGCAAGCAGGCAAATGGGAGAGGGAGAGAGAAAGAGAGGGAAAGAGGGAGAGAGCTGTTGCCTGTATCTTAAAGGACCTGAGCCTCAGTATCCTCACACTAGACATTTGGCTCCTAGCACCTACTCTGGAAGACAAGTTCAAACTGTATCAGGTCCATACTAGACACCACCCTTATTACCTCCCTTAAACAGTCATACATTTTTGTCTCAGGCATGAATGAGTACTTCCTCACGTGTGATGAGATGCTAGGGAATTTATAGGAATTTCCCAGATGCCCCTGTATTCTTCTTTTCTCTGCAACCTAGTCTTCATGGAGCTTGAATGAACGGTTTGTAAATGAAACCACATTTACAGAGCTGTTTACCACCTGGCCGTGTATTAAGTAAGTTCTCCAAAAGAGTCATGAGGGGGGACATTGAAGTAAAATGTGAGCCTGCGATCACTCATCACAAGTGCAACCCTGGGGGCTTGGTCATACCAGAGTCCAGTCAGGGTACTTGCAGCAGCAAGATGGCTTGGGCATTTTAGCATACTCAGGAAGTCAGGTCTGAGGAGACCATGTGTTTCCAAACTGACATAGAACCCGGCCAAACAAGGCTTTGTGGAGACATGTACACTCTAACAGGTTTACACAGACCCAGGTATGAGACAGGCATCTTAGGACAGCTCCTAACCATAGTGTCCTCTTGATCTTGCTTCATCTGGCCCAATCCAGCCATCTGCCTTACTTACCTCTAAGCCCCAGTGGTCCTGTCTGTAGATCGGGAAAGAACAACCCACAGGCTGCAGACCTCAGCCTTAGTGGGGCTAGACTATTGAGAGCAGCAGTGTGAAGACTGCCATAAAATCAACCGTGAAGACTCTTCACCCAGTCTTTAGGGCAGTCTCCATAACACCAGGTCATTGTGTCAGACTGTTTTTTTTTTTTTTTTTTTTTTTACATCGGCAGCTGAAATAAAATTTCCCTCTAGAATAAATAATATTTTAGAAGGATATTTAAAAATTACCCTCACCTTTTCCTCTCTCTACAGTCTTTGTTTATTGTAACTTTAAAATGAAAAGCAGATTTTCTCTAATAAAACAATGCAGTCCAGATTCTGCTTATTCAAAAATCTGATCCTAAAGGGTAGGCACACGGTGTACAAAAGCCTTCCTGAGAAAAGCAGAGGAAGGGAAGCAGCAGGGCTCCAGCGAGTGTGTGGCTTTGTGGTTTTATATTTATTGATTCACTTAGTGGGTCAACTAAGGCAGCAGATGGAAACCTTTTCGACCTGAGAACAATAGCCCTTGGGGATTTCACATTCAGTGCAGACATAAACTGTGTCTCACTTGATGATGTTGCGGAAGTTTCCAGCAATCCCTCTAGTTTTTCTGAGCCTATGCCAGCCTCCGGCAATGCAAATACTAAACCAAAGGGAGGGCCCAAAGTATTGCCTGCATCAGGAATTTTTGAAACACCGTGTCCCACTGTTAATCCATTCACAGCATCAGAACGGTTCCTTAGAACACATCTAACCTTGTTTTCCTGGATACATAGAGCTTGCTAGAGAGACCAACTAGAAGCCAATGGCCCTGAACAGCAGACACGCAAGAGACCCAGGAGTAGTGACTGTTGGAGACCACCAGGAAGTTGGCCCTGGGCTTCAGGAGGAAAGAGTGTACATTGAAGATGTATTTCCACATTTCAGACTAAAGTCTAAATCCTATTAGCTAGGAATTACTGTATTCCTGTACATGACTGATTTTACATATAAAATTAGCTCAAATCAAGGTGACAGTCATTTTTAGTTAATGTATCAAAAAGTGACTAAAAAGTTAGTATTTGTTCTTAATAAAGCACCAGAAAGAATCCTAGGTACTCTCTAGATTTCTTTTTCGGAAACAAGTCTTTGATTCTGCCCAAGTTTCTTCCTCAAAACCTCTTTACAATTGTTCTAGAAGTTAACAACCTTCACTGGGAGAGAGCAATGGCCAGGCGCTGCAGATTCATATCTGTAAGAACCATGGGAGGGAGGGACCTACTCACAGCTTGCAGAAAGGCTCTGGAAGTGGTCAGGTGGCTCTTCCTCTGGGGCATGGCTGAAGGCAGAGGATTAAATCTGCAAAGGTGTTAGAGCTCTGCCTCAGTGCGCATTGCTCCCCCAGCCCATGTGTTCCTGCCTTAGAATTTAGAATGATCGATACAATCCACAGGAATTGCTATCCTCCTTTAGCCCCTCATGCCAGAGTCAGAATCTAATACCCATAGGTTCCAGGTGAGCTGTGGAAAGAAGGGTTTCTCACAGTGCCTGGAGAAGTGTCTTGGTTTCACCCAAAGCTCAGACTGTGGAAGTCATAGGCTGCCTCCTCCTCTTTTTGCAATCCCTCGTACAGTGTATCATGACATTCACTCCCTATCTCATCCCCTCCCATCCCTGCTACTGACCCTTCTTCCCAGCTAGCCCCCATAACGAACATCCTCATAGAAATGACACATTGCCCACTGCTGAGCTAGGATGACTTTGTTCATGTGACACTATGATTTGGGCACCAGTCTTTGAATGGGCTTATAAAGGTCACTTTGGGGCTGGAGAGATGGCTCAGCGGTTAAGAGCACTGATTGCTCTTCCAGAGGTCCTGAGTTCAATTCCCAGCAACCACATGGTGGCTCACAACCATCTGTAACAGGATGCCCTCTTCTGGTGTCTGAAGATAGCTACAGTGTACTCACATACATAAAATATATAAGTCTTTTAAAGAAACGTCACTTTGAAGGAAACATGCCATCTTCATTAGGGTTTTACTGATGTGAAGAGGCACCATGACTAAGGCAACTCTTATAAGGACAACATTTAATTGGGGGCTGGTTTAAAGGTTCAGAGATTCAGTCCAGTATCATCAAGGCAGGAGCATGGCAGCATCCAGGTGGGCATGATATAAGAAGAACTGAGAGTTCTACATCTTGTTCTGAAGGCAAACAAGAGAACAAGGAGCTAGGATGAGGTTCTTCCAGGGAGCTAGGATGAGGATCCTAAAGCCCACAGCTACAGTGACAGACTTCCAACAAGGCCACACCTCCAAATAGTGCCACTCCCTGGGCCAAGCATATACAACCATCACACATGCTAAAAATACCATGTTTTGGTTGGCTGAAAATGTGAATTTAGACTGTTACTGGTTAATATGTCCAGATTGAGAAATATTTTAAACTCACTTCTGCTCTGACCTTGTTAGATAATTTATAGAATTGTTTACATTCCTTTCCTTTTTTTTTCCTTTCTTCTTCCTTTCTTTTTTCCTTTTTTTCTCTTTCATTAATTTTCTACTCTGGAGACTAAGTTCTGGAACCACAATTCTCCACCAGAATTCTTCCATGTTTTGATTTATAATTTTTCCCAAACACCATTCCATGTATATTTGTTGCCTGTGCCGATTACAACAGATCATCATGAGCTGAACAACTTAAAACCACAGGAATCCATTATCTTGTAGATCTGAAGGCCAGAAATCTCTATTCAGATAATAGGCAGGGCTTATTCCCTCTTCAGGCATGCCTGACCCATGGCCTCCAGACCACATACACCCCAGGATAACCACTCCCAAGCATGGATTTTGTAGATGATAGTGTTGAGGTACATTATCAAGGGTGGCCATGCCTGCTGAGCCCACCAGGTGGCTATCATTCTCTGCTGCCTCGAGAGCTGGTGCTACCCCATTCCAAGGCTGTGACTACAGCTCTCCATCACTATGGCTGTGGTCTCTTATTTTCCTCTTCATCAGTCTTCTTTTAATTATTTTACTGTAGTAAATATACATGAAGCTTACTGTCTTAACCATTCTCATTTTAACCACCTTAAAACATGTAATTAGGGTGACATGCACTCAATAACAGCGCTGCGTGACCACTGTGGCGGCCATCTTGCTCTATAACTCTTCTCTGCCCACTATACAATAACTCTCTCTTCCTGCCTCTCAGCTGCTAGCAACCATCTCCCTGCTGTCAGTAACCATGAGTTACTTCAGACACCATCGTAGTGTTTGTCCTTGTAGAGCACACGTCTTTCTTGTAGCAAATCTTTATGTTCTATCCATTTACATTTTATACCACTGTGATCTTACTTTCCTTCCTTAGAGCTACATAATCCGAATAATCTGCCACTGTAGACAATGCCTCGTTACTCCTCCATTTGTCCACAGGAGGACATTTCCACTGCAGTTTTGTGTTCTGTTTTGTTTTTGCTTGGTTTGAAATTTTGAGATAGGGTGCTTATTGTAGCCAAGGCTGACCTCCAATCTTCACTCCTTTGCCTCTGCCTCCTGCCTGCTGGGTTTATAGGCCTGCACCACTCAGGCACAGTTCAGAGTTAAGCAAAGAGTTTAGGTTTTTGGTGTTGCTGTTGTTGTTTCATTTTGATAAATTTATCATTGTCCAGGTAAGCCAGAATGAATTTGTCTTCTCCAGATTGTTAACCTTGTCTTCACCATATAAAGAAAGAGCATGTCCTGGAAGAGGGATGTAGTCTGATCCTTTAGGGAGAAGATCACCCACTCTAATACAAGAACATAGTCTCCTTCTGTGTTATTTCTCTTATCAAGAGATGGTAATGGAGGCTGGAGATGTAGCTCAGTGGAAAAGGCACTGGCCACTCTTCCAGAGGACCCAGGTTCAATTCCAAGTACCCACATGGCTGCTCATAACGGTCTGTAACTACATTTTCAGAGGATCCTATGTACTATCGTGGCTTCCATGAACACTGCACACATGTGGTACACCGACATATGTGCAGAGAAAACGCCACACATACAAAAACACAATTTTTCAAATGAAAGAAAATTACAGCAAATCAAATGTGGCCCTCTTGGAGCTAGGAAATGTCTATTTTATTTGAAAATTAGTTTTGCTAAATGTCTTCTTAAAGCAACCCCCCTCTCTCTCTCAGTCAGGTACAACTGCCCTGTTCTTCGCTGCCCAGCAAGGCCACAATGATGTTGTGAGATTTCTCTTTGGATTTGGAGCATCCACTGAATGTCGGACCAAAGTAAGAGACTCTCGGTCTTGAGTTCACGCCCCACTGGTGACCTTCAAGGTCTTGAGTTCATGCTGCATTGAAGACCTCTGGCAGTCATCACCTGATTTTCGCCTGATCTGTAACACAGACATGTGCTTTTCCTGCTGCAAGATTCAGAAGCCCAAGGAAGCGGGTTTCCTGAGGTTGCTTGTGGTGGTTCAGGGTTAGTCAGTGTTTGGGATTCCTTCCAAGTTTTGCACTGGGAGAGTTTCAAGGGGAATAACTGAAGTTCTCCCTTGCATCATTCATTTTCTGTGCTGGGATGCCAAGCTTTATAACCAGGTATCTCTAACAGTCCCTATTTCTGTGTTCTACTCTATGTCTGTATTCATTCTGGTAGGAGTTACTAGAGGGATGACCTGGTCCCAGCGAGCCTGGGATGCTCTGAGACCGAGTCTGGCAGGTGCCTGCACTCGGGGGCTATCTTCTCAGAAAGACATGGAATCAGGCTGTAGGTCTCAGAGTCAAGCAGTTCTGGACGAGGACTATGGTTCTTCCTTAAAGGGGTCTTCGTTCGCACTTTTCATCTTCAGATAAGGAAGCGTGGTGCAAAAGGATGAATGTTGTGTGTTCACGTGAATTTTTCATGTTTTATAGCAGGAAATTTTGAGTTGATGTGACATTCTTGTCACTTTCAGCTCATTTTAGGTCTAGTTATAATATTAATTCCTGAATTTTATCCCATGAACTTTAGCCCATATTGAAAATCTTAGATTGTCTTCATTGATTATGTATAATAAGGTTGTCCCACTGGATCCTTCTCCTAATGGAATGCTATCAAATGGTCCAGATGTTATATAGAGTTCTGTCTTTTCTAAAACCCATTAGTAATTTTGTGTGCATGCCTTGAAAAATAGTGGATATAATATAGCATAGTAAAGTATAGCATAATATAATATAATAGCATAATATAATATAATATAATACAAAACACTATTCTCTTACCTCATCAGACAGAGAGAGCAGAAAGTTGACAGGGCAAAAAGCCTCAAGAGCAATAGTCATTGCCACTCTTGAGCAGTGTCTTGATGTCCTCCATCTTGTCACCAGCCTCAGCCTCTCTTCCATTCCCCACCCTTCTAGGCTGGCTCAGTCTTCTTCCTTACCACATTGTCCCTCCCTTTCTCCCACCCTCCCTCCTTCCCTCCCTCCCTCAGTGTACCTTCTCAAACTCCTGCCATAACACATGATGTCACTTTGACTATGAACACAGAGCTCTGTAGCAGAGATGACAGGTAAGGTTACTGCCACTGGCCTGTCACACCCACTCAACTAGTTAAAGGCTTGCTTTCCAGCCCTCATCAATACCTTCTGAACCAGACCACCTGAAGGTAGAACTTGCTTTGAATAAAAAAAATCAAACAAACAAACAAAAAACCCTAAGCCCAAATTAGAAACTACACTGTCGTATTCATAATTAATATTTTCAGAGAAGTCACATGTTGTTGAATTATTCATAATTAGCTTAAATCTCCACATCACAGTTCACAGCACCAAACACCAAACACACATCCAAGGTGGGAAAGATACTTACCAGTAGTCTTACCCGGAGTGCCCGGGGAAAACTATTAATGGCTCAGTGAGTCAGTAGTCAGTGTGCTTGGCTTAAGTGCTTGTTCTGATTTCAGCTGCAAAGATAAAAGTGGGGCTGACAGAACAAAGGGATGCCCATTCCACATCAGAGCACGGTTGCTTAAAGCACTCTGCTTAGTCTTAGGGCCCGTGCTTTAAGAGACCTAGACAAACTGGCACACGTTCAAAGGAAAACCCTGAGCCAGACAGTGAGATGTCATCATCTGCTCTTTTAATGGAGGCATATCTTGCCGTGAAAATGATGGCTGTAGATGGGTAAGCATCTTAAACTCAGTGGCTTATAACCAAATAGCTCCAAAGGAGAAGCCAATGTTTGCCTAAGAGGCCTCTGGTTGGAAGCCATGATTCTGAGACAGAGCTGACAATACTTGGAAGTGCACTGCACTTCCCATATTGGGACGTGAATGGATGTTGTCTCCTTTGGTACGGGCAGGTGTGTGGTGCTAACTGGTGAGATGGCTGCATTATGTCCCTGGCAGGTTATCCAAGTGTACAACACGTTCATGTCCTCCAGATGATCATAAAGAAAAGGTGAAAGCTGGAGAGATGCCTCCATCACTAAGCACTTGCCGCTCTTCAGAGGGCCAGAGGTTAGTGTCCAGCACCCATGCTGGGTGCCTCACAGCCTCCTGGACCTGTGGGAATCCAACACTCTCTTCTGAGCTCTGTGGGCACCCCACATACACATGATATACACTCACAGAGAGACCAAGACACACATATACAAACAAGAAATAAAATAAGTCTTTAAAAACTAAAGACAAGGTGAAAGACAGAAGGAAGGTGGGTTTGTTATTTCTGGGACTACTCTCTCTCACTTCCGTGTGAAAAGTGTTCTTGATAAAATACAAGTCGTGCCGTATCTAATGCATCTGTCCTCTCCATCCATAGGATGGGGGCACTGCCCTGTTGGCTGCTAGTCAGTATGGGCACATGCCAGTGGTGGAGACCTTGCTGAAACATGGAGCCAACATCCATGACCAACTTTATGTGAGTGCTTCAAGAGTTTGTCCCTTGATCACAGCTAACATTTGATCTAAATTCCAGTGTCAGAAACCACAACTTAAAGTACTTTTTCGTGCACTAAAAAAAAAGTGCACATCTTTTTTTGAAGATGTATTTTTATTATTTTAATTATGTTATGAAATGTGTTAAGTAAATGCAAGTGCCACAGAGATCAGAGGGGTCAGATGCCCTGGAGCTGGGGTTACAGGCAGTTGTAGGTGCCGGGAATTGAACACAGGTCCTCAGGAAGAGCAGTATGTGTTCTTAATCACTGAGCCATCTCTCCAGCCCTACACATTGCGATTTTCATTGGAGATGTCAATGGAAAATCAGCTGATCAGATGAGCTAGCTCTCCTTGCCGTAGACACTACATATTTCCTCACCTCTGTTCTCCCTTTTAAATCTGTTGTACATCTGCAAACATTCCACGCATGCTGTTAAGCTGCCCCAGCATTCTCTGATGCCTGCTCACTCACACATGACAGGCCAAGTGCAGAGTGATACCAAGAGGGGAAAGCAAGCTAATCAAGAGAACTGAGAGGTGAAGCCATGGAGCCCCGATCATGAGGTAGGACTGGGAAGGGCTCTGCTGCCACTGTGAGTCTTGTTGCAGCTAATTGGCAATTAGTACATGGCCCAAGGGCCCTTTTAATTGTCACTGAAATTCCATAGGCTTTGCAACAAGTGTTACTATCCTGGTCTTGTAGGAAAAATAAAATATGGGAGATGGGGTGACTTGGCAGTCTCAGGGAAGAGAGGGAGAGAGTCTTGTTTCCAATTATACAGGAACTATATTTTAGGCCATTCCTCAAGTACACTGTGAGCCCATTTGCCAAAGGCACTCGGTTTTCATAGCCACCTAATGGGCTGCGTAGGTGTGCCAGTTTCCATTTGAATGTCCTTTCCAGAGCTTACCTTGTTAACTCTGACACATCATAGGCCTCTTTGAAGTCCCTAGTAACTAGCCTTACCCTCTGGCAACTCAAAGTTTGTAAGGCTTTGAGCCTGCAGTCAGATGGCTGAGATCCTTGATATTGCTCTAACGAAGTGCCTCAGCCTGGCTGTCCATTAGACACACCTGTGGAGCTTTCCAAAACTCCAGTTCCCAGACATCCAGCCCCTCAGAACAGCAGAGCCAGTCTCTGTGGTCACAGCTGCAGCATGAGGAGGTCCTGGGGTGTGTTCTGAGAAACACAGGCAGGGCTGAGGGATGGCCCAGTAGGTAAGACGTTTGCTGTGCAAATTTGAGAAGCTGAGCTTGGATCCCCAGCACCCACACAAAGCTGGGATCTGCGGTGTGCACTTGTAATCTCAGCACTGGGAAGGGGGAGGGACAGGAAGATACTGGGACTTGCTGGCCAGCCCAGCTCGCCAAATTAGCAGTGAGTTGTGGGTTCAGTGAGACCCTACCTGACAAAATAAGATAAAGAGCAATTGAGGGCACCTCCTGTTGACTGCTAGCCTTACGCTTGAGAGCACATACATGCACACTTGTATCCACACGGGTGCACACACATGAACACGTACATATACCACATACACAGAAAAGAAGGAAAAATAAATGCGTGTCTAAAGTGAAGAATCTGAGAGTCTGAATTATGTATGGGTGTGTGGGCCCAGAGACTTTGGAAACAGAAAGTTAATTTTTTATTTTCACAGCATGACCCACAGTTAGCAGTGTGAATCAAGGGGTAGATATAAAGCTTGCACCCACTAGACTATATCCTTCCAGAATGCTCTCAGAAATATAGACTTCAGCAGAGTCCCCAGTCACAGGAAATCCGCCTCTATTGATCAGTGAATTAAGAAAATGTCATGTGCTGTAAACTCCTTTTTACTTTTAGTAAAATGGTCTAAATGTTTCTATTAAAAACAATTGGCTTGGTGTGCACTTTGATCCCTGTACTAGAGGAAACAGAGACAAGGGGATCTCTGTGAGTCCACCCAGTGAGTTCCATGCCAGCCAGGGCTGCAGAGCAGAGAATGTGTATCAGAAAATATAATAAGCCGGGCAGGGGTGGTGCACGCCTTTAATCCCAGCACTCTGGAGGCAAAGGCAGGCAGATTTCTGAGTTCGAGGCCAGCCTGGTCTACAGAGTGAGTTCCAGGACAGCCAGGGCTATACAGAGAAACCCTGTCTCGAAAAAGCCAAATAAAATAAAATAAAATAAAATAAAATAAAATAGGATAGGATAGGATAGGATAGGATAGGATAGGATAGGATAGGATAGGATAGGATAGGAAGAACTAAAAGTTGTAATTCACAGTGGGAAACTCAATATGTAGTTTGTCCCAGAAAAGTCTACAGCGTTAGCCGCAGCTCAGAGTATGAAGACTCTCTGTGCTGATACATTAAGAAGCAGCTGAAATTTGTAACCACAATCAAACCTCTGACTAGAGGTGTATGCAGGCTGGCTTCTTTTAAAGATTGTTCTAAGTGTAGTCTGGTAGCTTAGCAGACATCCAGTGGACATCCAGCCCCCTCCAGGTGACACACCTGCTGGACTTGCACAGTTTGCAATGTTTGGGGTTTCAGCTTGCCATTAGCAGTCTCAGCACAAGGTGTAGTAACTCGCTAAGTGTCAATGCTGCAGTGGCATCCAGCTTATCTACTGTGGGATGGAAACAGTGGGGCTTGCCATGCGTGCACATACTCTGTCCGCAGAGAGCGACTGGACAAGTACAACCTGACTTTGCTGAATAATCTTGTTGAAATTAAAAAACAAACAAACAAACAAACAAACAAAAACATGTTTCTGAGAAAAAAAAAAAAAGAAGCCCTCAACCTCCCCCCCCCCCCAAAAAAAAGAAAAAAGCTCGGAGAGACTGAGGCTCTTGCATTGAGCTCGGTGCGGATTGCTCTGTGCTTACAGGTACTGAGGCATCTGGGGGCTGGCAGGGAGCAGCAAGGCAAGAATTTTTTGAAGACAGTTTTTCTCAAATCATCTTTTTCATGCTTGGCTAGCACTCTGCCACTGAACCACCAAACCCTTTAATACACAGAGTCACTGCATGTTGAGGGAACATGCATAAAGGAGCAAGAAAGACGCCATGGAAAGAACACTCACTCCCAATTCATAAAGTCACAGAGAGTGCAGTCTGGGGAGATGGCTCAGTTACTAAAGTACTCACTTCCTGACAGGAAGGCCTGAAGTTGATGCCCAGAACTCATGTTAAAAAATTAATAATTAATTTTAAAAAAAACAACCTGGGTCCTGCCAGAGAGATGAAGCGACAGCTCAGCGGTTAAAATCATGTGTTGCTTTTAACTTTTTTAAACCTTTCAAGCGAAGGACTCAAGTTCTGTTCCAAGCACCCACATAGTGGCTCACAACCACCTCTAACTGGAGTTCTAGGGGATCCAATGCCTGTTCCTGCTCTGTGAAGGTACCAGGCATGCATATCATGCACACATATATGTACAGACAAAACATTCATACATATACAATAAAATAAATCTTAAAAAATGTTTTAAAAATCTAGGTGTGATGGCTTGTGCATGCAATCCCAGCCCCTGGGATACAGAGACAGGCAGATCCCTCAGGATCCATGACCAGGCAGGCTAATCCACTTGGTGAGCCCCAGACCAGTGAGAGACCCCATAGCCACAAAGTGGACAAAACCTTCCTGACGTACAATGTGGAGGTTGTTCTCTGGCCCCTGTATGTGTGTGCAGGTGAGCACACATCTTTCTCTCTCTCAAACACACACACACACTTTTGTATAATTTGTTTACCTAACAGCTATTACTTGGCAAAAGAATAGAAACATAAAAGAGAATGCAAATGAGGAACGTAAGTCATGATCCTTTGCTTTTCTCCTAAAATAAACATGAAAGCTGAATCTAAACCCCTGTCCTGTTACCTCAGGATGGAGCCACGGCCCTCTTTCTGGCTGCCCAAGGTGGCTACTTGGATGTCATCCGACTACTGCTGTCTTCAGGAGCAAAAGTCAACCAGCCAAGGCAGGTAATGTCCTTTGGAGCCGAAGGCTGTGGGTGGCGGGGGTCTAAATCAGTACAGGCCTGGCACAGCCGTTACCATAGACAGAAAAGTTAACTTTGACTAAGATGTCTCCTACTCTGTGCTTTGAGGTCAGCTGGGTGTCTCTGAACTCAAGCTGATATCATGAGTCAGTACTTTGAAAAATGTAAGTGTTTGATGTCTGAGGTCAAGTACATACTCTGCCACCTCTTCTTCAAATGATTTACGACTGTGCTGAAATAAAGAGTGTTGGCTGGCCTGGGACGTAGGTAAACAGAGGTCATCCGTCCGCTCTCTCCTGATACGCAGCCATAGCTCCCGTCTAGCATCTTTCCCAGCAACCCAAGAGTAGCCTGCAAAATCAGGAGACCGAGGGTAGGTTCTGTGCCTTCATCACTCACAGGCACACTGCCATTGAGACCTCATTTAGCAGTATCTGATATCTGGTATCTGCTAATGTCTGGCAATTCAATTAGCTGATACTTAAACCTCAGGAATGCATCACTGAGGGCATTTTATGTATGATAAATGTAAGGTGGCATAGCTCACTACTCTGTAGGAGCCATCTGTGCTCTCAATTCATTGCATTTGAAGTTAAGAAAACACTACTATGAAGGTTGTTGTTGTCTTTTAGAAAAGTCAAACTGGTTTCCTAAACAGGAACACCCCCAAGGCAGGTTTCTGCTATAACTGATCTGGCATGGGAAGCCTGCGTATTTAAATAATATACAGCTATGTGGACCGTCAGGATGGTCTGTGTTCCTGGCCACAGGCTGCTGGGTCTTCAATAGCCTAAGTGTGTAAGGAATGGAAAATGGCTTCTGGGTTTAGTTGGTTTGCCATCACCTATCTAGACTTCTATACAGGCGCTGACACTGGCTGTGGTTTGGTGGCTGGGAATCAGTTTCATCTTTGAGACAGGGTCTCGCTCGGTTGCCCAGGCTGTCCTCAGACTCACGTGCTGGGATTGCAAGCACGAACTACCACACCTGCTTAGCTCTGCGGAGTTTTAACTTGAGACTGTTATGACTGCCAGGTTTCTTTCATTATACTTTTGAAAATTAATTCGTCCCTTTAACCAGTCTGTTTAGAAAATATATTTTATTATTCCTATTCCTACAGTCGTGTTTGCTTAAAAACAACCCCCAAGTTGATCTGAATTGATATTTCAGAGACTGCATGGGTGCGTGTGCACTTGGACATGAACCGAGTCACCTGTTGTCATTGAAACCAGGAAGTTATTAAGTAGGGCATCGAGGCAGCAGTAACCACAACACACCAGCTGTTTGCATTCCTCAAGAGTGAGGTTCACCTGGCTGGCCAGTGGGTAACCCGGCCCAGGAGGACAAGGACCCACCCTGTGGTTAGAAAACAAGGGACACACCCTTCCAAAGACTGTTTCTATCTAACAAAGTGCTTTGGGACTATGAGAGTCCAGGTCTGAAGTGATTGTTGTTCAGGGAAACTTTTATATAAACAGGAATTACTTGAGGTCCGGAGCAATGAAAAGTTTCCTCTTGGTTGCGAGCACGCACCCCGTGGTGCTCTCATCAGCACCTGCCAGGAGCCTATGAGTCTCAGGTTAGAAACTCACTAGGTCAGTCACTCCATGTTCTGCCATCTCCGAAGGTAGAACTTCTGCTGAGTTCAGTCTAAGAAGACAGATATCACAAACATGACAGAAGTCATGCACGCATGGCTGGCCTGGTTACAGGTTATTCGGAGGTTTAAGAAAAGTGATTTAAAGCTTCCACAGGCAGGATGTCTGGAGCGGGTGTCTTGTTCTGAAATCCCCACTAGCTCATTAAGTATCAGAAAAGTCTTGAATTTATAAAGTAAGGACAAGGATGTGTGCCTGATTTTCCAATTCTTAATATTTTTACATAAATGTGATGTGTGTGTGTGTGTGTGTGTGTGTACAGGTGTAATGAGTGCAGAAGCCAGAGGTCTATCAGGTATCCTTCCTTAGGAACCCATCTTCTGTCTTGAGACAGAGTCTCTCCCTGGAACCTGGAACTTTCAACTAGACTGTCTATCTGGTCAGTGAGTCACAGTGATTGCCCTCCTTCCCCTCTGGGGTTAGAAGCTCATGCTACCACACCCCGATTTTATGTGATACTTGTCCACATACGTGCACACTTGCACACATTTGCATTCTGACCTCTATGGGCACTCACCTCTGCACACACACACACACACACACACACACACACCACACAACAAACACACACCACATACCACACACACTACACACACATACACACACGCACACACACACCACACATATATAGTACATAACACACACACATGCCATTCTTCAGAGTCCTTCCATTAACATCTGTGACAGGATGCTAATGAAGTAGCTGAGAACTCCCTCCTAGAACATTTGATGTAATGTCACGGAGTCAGCACTGTAGAAGGATGGCTTCTACTTGTAACTTTCCCTCCTGAGAATTAAGCAGGCCTTTCTAGTGCTTTGGGCTGAGGAAGTGTGCTCACAGTCAGGACAGTGTGCAGCCAGAGATGCTCTTTCCTACTCCATAGGTCAAGAGTTGCTGGGATTACGGAAGTCCATGGTTACTCGGGAAACTCACTTGTGTTTCTTCCTCCACACATCCTTCCAAGGAGAACTTGACAGGAGCCAAACTTCCTTAATCAGTGGTGAAGATGTCTACCTAACCCATTGTTCTCTTACCCACATACTGGGCATGCTTCTCCCCAGCTCAGCTCACCCACATCACTAAAGCAGTATTTCTGGAGTGGTCAAGTCTAGCCTTGTTTTCCCAGCATTAAGCTGGCACGGTATCACTTGTCTCTACTGAGGCTTCCTCCTTCGCCTGTCAGTATTTCTACAGCATTTGACAGGAAGACCAGCTAATGAGTGTATTCCCTAATGCAGTGGTTCTCAACCTCTGGGGAAAGATCAAACAACCCTTTCACAGGGGACACATAAGACCATTGGAAAACACAGATAGATGCTTATATTACAATTCCTAATAGTAGCAAGATTACAATTGTGAAGTAGCAATGAAAATAATTTCTGGCCGAGGAGTGGTGGCACATGCCTTTAATCCCAGCACTTGGGGGGCAGCGGCAGGCAGATTTCTGAGTTTCAGGCCAGCCTGGTCTACAGAGTGAGTTTTAGGACAGCCAGGGCTACACAGAGAAACCCTGTCTCGAAAACAAACAAACAACACCCCCCCCCCCCAGAAAAAAAAGATTTCTGGCTGGGCGGATCACCAGAACATGGGAAATCATTAAGGAGTCTCAGCATTAGGAAGATTGAGAGCCACTGTCCCAACGGATGCCTTTGTCCGGACACAGAATTGCTGGAACCCAGAAAGTAAATATTCTCTTGGGTCCCTAGGTTGGGGGCATATGTGAAGTGGGAGAGACAAGAGCTTCAAGACTGGTATAGGATTCCAAGCATATGGATACTGAAGCAGAGGCCATAAGAACCCTTGTGGGGGGCACTGATCATCTTAGTCCCTCTGCACATGGCTGGTATTTGGGAAAGCCTGTTGACTTCCAGAAAATACACCTTAACTTGGGCAAAGCTCCTGGGAGGTCTGGAAGCCTGTGGCCCTGAGTGACTCCATGTGGCCCACGATTGGAAACTTGAAGGGAGATGGTGAATGGCTGTGGAGCCTGCTCAGATCTTCAGGTAGAAGCTGAAGTCATAAGGCTATGTGTGGTTAGGGAGTGAGACATTCTAGTTTTTGATGACCGTGGTTTCCATTCCCTGGACCTCAGTTGGTCTTCATCTGTAAACTCAAGATAGTAATGGTGATGTCCCTCTAGATTGCTATGAAAGTGATATAAAATATTCCTGGTAAAATTTTTATTGCAGTGGCTGTGAGTTGGACTAACACTGGTAGCAAAGTTGTCTTGTTACTGTAGTTACTTGTGTCTTGAACGGGCCACTCCTCCAATAACAGAATTGGTCCCAGAGACAAGGAGGCCTAAAACCTACAGATGAGAACAGGCATGCCTAAGGACTAGGATGCCATAGAAGCAGGGAGCATATAGCATTTCAGGTATGCATTCAAGTTCTTGGGAATTGAGTGGGTTGTTGCCTTTTTCTAAGCAGGTATTAGAAGCCCAGATAAGATTATAGATTAGTCTCTAACATGAATGGTGCATATATATACCCCTCTACTTGTAAATGTATTAGATGTAGCCCAAAAGCAGCAACAGATTTGGTAGGAAATGCCAACGTTACCCTATTAGCTATCTGTTTGGTACTTGAGTTTGTTCTGTAATTATCAGCCAGTGCTGAACACCTTCAGGTACAGGCAACGCATCACTATTTATTGCATTGGTGGTCTTATCCAGCCCTCGTACTTCCTGCTCTTTCCTTGGCCTCCAGTCTCCATGTGCCCATCATCTGTTTGTTCTTTTCTGCCTGATCTATGGCCTAAGTCTAAACCTTTTAGGTGTGGATATAATGCTAAATGTCAGCTACTGCCTCTGCCTCTTCTTTCGTATTTCTTCTTTAAGTGGTTTGGAGTGCAGGAGAGATGGATCAGTCAGTAAGTCCCCACCACAAAAGCATGAACCCCCAAACATACACACAAATCAAGGTGCAGCTGTAATCTTCAGAACTCTATGCTGAGGGCAGAGAGGCAGTTTCTGGAACTCACTGACCCGACTGGCCAGCCTAGACAAACAGATGAGTTCTGCTAGAGATGCTGGCTCCAAAATTACAGAGTCATCAAGGAAGGCACCTGGCATCAACCTCCATATGCACAGGTACACACACACACACACACACAGAGAGAGAGAGAGAGAGAGAGAGAGAGAGAGAGAGAGAGAGAGTGCTGTGGAGGGCATAACTTTTACTTTACAGTGATTTGTTCCATTTAAAACATTTTTAAACAATTTTTTTTTGTCTAGAAGTAGTTACAAGTATTTAAATATCTTTTTTGCCCATTTCATTTCACTCTAAAGTCCCAGAGAAGAGAAACAAATTGACTTGTATTCTATAATTTTTATTATGAAAAGGAAGGTACTTCGTGTGGTGTGCATGCCTTTAATACCAGCACTCAAGAGGCAGAAGCCAACTCTGCGAGCTCAGGGCAGCTTGATTTACACAGCAAGTTCCAGGACGCCAAAGAGAGGAATCTCCTAGGCACTCAGATAGTAAATAGTTGGACTTGACCGTATGATCTGACACATACTCTCCGGGTTCCAATGTCATGTCCTTAGCCAGTCAGTAGGACCTGGCTACTCCCTATCCAGTTGCTGTAGAGGGTCTCCAGGAGATTTGGTAAATGAAATCCAGAGGAAGAACTTGTGGAACCGGAAGTCGGAGTTGAGGGTTTGTGATGTTCATGGTAAACAGCACTCAGCTCCCGTGGCGTTTCTAAGCATCTGTCATCTTCGTGTTCACTGCCTTTACATGTGCTTGCTCATCAGTAGTGTCTCTGTAAGGTCACATGTTTACAGAAGATACTGAGGCTGAGAGGCACAGTCTCACAAACTCAGTGCCGGCTGAGTTGTTGTTGTTCTTTCCAGTTAAGGTTATCGTGACTGTTATAAATTAAGAGTGGCAATGACTGTTCTCAGTGTGACGGTCTCAGCAGTTTTCCACAGGCAATTTTACTAAACACAGCCTTTGAGGAGCACACCCACAAGGCAGCCATCTCCCTTCCCTGGCTGCCCTCTGGTGGAGACATCCACAAAGAACAAAATAGACCCAGAGCAGTCAGGAACAAGCAAAAAATCACCTTAAACATGGCAGGTCTGGAGCTCAGGATCCTGCCTACACCCATGTGCCAAGGCACACGAAGTCTTCCTGCCACACCACACCTGTCCACGACACTGCAAATGCATGTTTGTCCTGCTATCTGACAAAATCCCGGTCTTCCTTTAAGACCCAACGAAACAATGACTCGTCTATGAACTTGACCACAATCCCAAGGGCATGTGCACAGGTCTCATTCACTATCATGTGCAATTGTACAGAAATCTCAACCTTCTCTCTTCCTCTAGACTTCCCTTTGAAAACAGAGACTTCTTTCACTATTCTGCCTGAGACATAGAAGGAGCTTCATAATTCATTGTTGATTGGTTGAGTGGATGAATACTTAAATCCTCAATTGGGAGAATCAAATGAAAACCTTGAAAGTTCTGTTATAAATAATAAGCAATTTTTCAGTTTGTACTTTTAATTTGTGCTTTTGATACAGATTGTAACTTGTTAATGGTAACATCCATACTCAAGAGTAGATCCAGGAGACAGAGAGCGGTGTAAAGGGATCATGAAGCAGGCTCAGTGCCTTTACCCTCTGCTCTGTGTTTGAGCTCCTCTTTCCACACCTCTACCAAGACATAGATACCAACATTCTCTTTACCTCAGATCCCCCTGGCCTTTCCACAGTGACTGTGTTCCGACATCAGCTGGTATGCTTAGATTGAAATTCCATACTACAGCAGAAGAGTCTGTCATTGGATCATCTTGCTCTTTAGCCCTCATTCCCATGGGTAGATAGGTAATCCAAACTCTCGGGATATATTACCATGATGGCTTCAGTTTTTCCAGTTCTGGATTCTGCACCCTCTTCCTGCTCTTTTTTCCAAAGAGAACTCATTCTCCGAGATCAGGCTACCAGTCCGGTGTAGGGGAGGGGGCGCCTTCCTGAATCTGTGTGTCCTCTCTGGTTCTCAAGTGCACTGGTTCCTGGAGATTCCCTATGGACCCACCGTACGCGGCTGTGTCTCAGCAGAGCGCTTACTTACCTGCACGAAGCCTCGGGTTCAGTATAGCATGGGTTCATAGCATGGTGTGGTGGGACGAATGCAACCCCAGCACTCCCAAGGTAGAGGCAGAGGATGAGAGGATCCTGCTCATTCTCCACTATATACTGAGTTTGCATCCAATCTAAAATACTTTAGATTCTGTCTCTGAAAAGAAACGGGAAACGGCCATTTGTATAAGACAAGTTTGGCCTGAACGGTTTGAAGTCTCAGGCACCACAAACGCCAGCCTGTGGTCCCGTGTTCACTGTGTGCCCTGCTTCTCCACCCCTATTGGGTGTGCAGATCAGCCGGAGAGTAGATCTTTTGGACTCAGAGACCTGGTGGTCCTGCGTGAGCGAATGAGTGACTGGAACCCCTGTTGCACTGGCCTTTTCCTACAGGATGGAACCGCGCCACTGTGGATCGCCTCCCAGATGGGCCACAGCGAGGTGGTGCGCGTGATGCTGCTGCGGGGAGCTGACCGTGACGCTGCTCGCAACGTGAGTAAACAGCGCCCCCGCCCCCCACCTTAACACTGGTCTTCCAACTCTGCTCTTTGGCAGGAAAACAAAGGCCAAGTTTGCAGGTTTGGCCAGCTTCCCCCTCCTCCATCTGACACGATTTCTGGAGGAGCTGGGGAGGGGTACAGTTTACTTGACCTGGGGCATGAAAAAAACAAACAAACAACAACAACAACAACAAAAACACGCAGGATCTATGAAGTAAGTTCAGGCAGAGCCCACTGCTGCACCCCGTTGCTCTCTTTGCTCCAATCCCTGTGCATCATCCCTCGAACACCTGCCCTTAGTTCTGAGGGCTTGTGCCAGGCTGCAGGCCCAGAGACGGGATGATCAACTTGAGGAGATTCGACAGTCACTAGGTTATGAGGCTGGTGGCTCCTTGTGTCTGACATCTGTCCTTGCACCTTCACATTGTTGACTATCAAGCCTAAGCTCAGAAAAGGGAAGTCTGAAGGCTCTGTTCCTGCTCCCGCCCCACCCCAACCCCCATCCCACCATCACCTCTGCAATCAGAGAAGAAAACTCCCCATCATAGCCTTCTCCTCCTTCCCATTCCAGAGGCTCTCTCCTGGCTGACTGAAGACAGCTAAGAAGCACCGCCATTGATATGTTAAAGCAAGCAGATAAAACTGATGATCTGGAAAGTCTCTTTTTGAACCAAAAATGGTCATGAAAGATGGATTTATTTCTATTTTTTTAAGATTTATTTATTTATTTCATTTATATGAGTATACTGTAGCTGTCTCAGACATACCAGAAGAGGGCATCAGATCCCATTATAGGCGGTTGTGATCCACCATGTGGTTGCTGGGAATTGAACTCAGGACCTCTGGAAGTCAGTCCTTCTAACCCCTGAGCCCTCTCTCCAGTCCCAAAAGATATATTTTTAAAATTTACCTATGCACTTTTTCTTTTTCTTTTCTTTTACTTTTTTTTATTTATACTTTATTTATTTACATTTCAAATGTTTTCCCCTTTCCAGGTCTCCCCTTTGGAACCCCCCTATCTCATCCCCCCTCCCCCTGCCTCTATAAGAGTGCTTCCCCACCCACCCACTCCTGTCTTCCCTCCCTGGCATTCCCCTACACTGGAGTATTGAACAACCTCAGGCCCAAGGGCCACTTCTCCTACTGATGTCCAACAAGGCCATCCTCTGCCACATATGCAGCCAGAACCATGGGTCCCTCCATGTGTACTCTTTGGTTGGTGGTCCAGTCTCTCGGAGCCCTGGGAGATCTGGCCTGTTGAAACTGTTGCTCCCCCCATGGGGCTGCAAAGCCCCTCTGCTCCTTCAGTCCCTTCTCCAACTCCTCCATCTGGGACCCTGAACCAGTACCATTTGTTGAAAATGCTGTCTTTTTTTCTACTGGTTGGTTTTAGCTCCTTTGTCAAAGATCAAGTGACCATAGTTGTGTGGCCTCATTTCTGGGTCTTCAATTCTATTCCATTGATCTACCTGCCTGTCACTATACCAATTCCATGTTTTTTTGGTTTTTTGGTTTTTCAAGACAGGGTTTCTCTGTATAGCCCTAGCTGTCCTGGAACTCACTTTGTAGACCAGGCTGGCCTTGAACTCAGAAATCTGCCTGCTTCTGCCTCCCAAGTGCCAGGATTAAAGGCATGCACCACCACGCCTGGCATCATGAAGTTTTTATCACTATTGCTCTGTAGTACAGCTTGAGGTCAGGGATGGTGATTCCCCAAGAAGTTCTTTTATTGTTGAGAATAGTTTTCACTATCCTGAGTTTTTGGTTATTCCAAATGAATTTGAGAATTGTTCTTTCTAACTCTATGAAGAATTGAGTTAGAATTTTGATGGGGATTGCATTGAATCTGTAGATTGCTTTAGGAAAGATGGACATTTTTACTACATTAATCCTGCCAGTCCATGAGCATGAGAGATCTTTCCATCTTCTGAGGTCTTCTTCGATTTCTTTCTTCAGAGACTTGAAGTTCTTGTCATACAGATCTTTCACTTGTTCGGTTAGAGTCAGACCAAGATATTTTATATTGTTTGTGACTATTGTGAAGGGTGTCGTTTCCCTAATTTCTTTCTCAGCCCATTTATCCTTTGAGTATAAGAAGGCTACTGATTTGTTTGAGTTAATTTTACATCCGGCCACTTTACTGAAGTTGTTTATCAGCTGTAGGAGTTCTCTGGTGGAATTTTGGGGGGTCACTTAAGTATACTATCATATCATCTGCAAATAGTGATATTTTGACTTCTTCCTTTCCAATTTGTATCCCTTTGACCCCCTTTTGTTGTCTAATTGCTCTAGCTAGAACTTCAAGTACTATATTGAATGGGTAGGGAGAGAGTGGGCAGCCTTGTCTAGTCCCTGATTTTAGTGGGATTGCTTCAAGTTTCTCTCCATTTAGTTTGATGTTGGCTACTGGTTTGCTGTATATTGCTTTTACTATTTTTAGGTTTGGGCCTTGAACTCCTGATCTTTCCAAGACTTTTAACATGAAGGGATGTTGAATTTTGTCAAATGTTTTTTCTGCATCTAATGAAATAACCATGTGGTCTTTTTCTTTGAGTTTGTTTATATAGTGGATTACGTTGATGGATTTCCATATATTGAACCATCCCTGCATCCCTGGGATGAAGCCCACTTGATCTTAGTGAATGATTGTGTTGATGTGTTCTGAGATTCAGTTTGAGAGGATTTTACTGAGTATTTCTGCATTGATATTCATAAGGGAAATTGGTCTGAAGTTCTCTCTCTTTGTTGGGTCTTTGTGTGGTTTTGGTATCAGCGTAACTGCGGCTTCATAAAACAAATTGGATAGTGTTCTTTCTGTTTCTATTTTGTGGAATAATTTGAAAAGTATTGATATTAGGTCTTCTTTGAAGTTCTGATAGAATTCTGCTCTAAAGCCATCTGGTCCTGGACCTTTTTTTGGTTGGGAGACTTTTAATGACTGCTTCTATTTTTTAGGGGTTATGGGACTGTTTAGATGGTTTATCTGATTCTGATTTAACTTTGTTACCTGGTATCTGTCTAGAAAATTTTCCATTTCATCCAGATTTTTCAGTTTTGTTTAATATAGGCTTTTGTAGTAGGATCTGATGATTTTTTTTTGAATTTTCTCCATTTCTGTTGTTATATCTCTCTTTTTATTTCTGATTTTGTTAGTTTGGATACTGTCTCGGTACTCTCTGGCTAGTCTGGCTAAGGGTTTATCTATCTTGTTGATTTTCTCAAAGAACCAGCTCCTGGTTTTGTTGATTCTTTATGTGGTTCTTTTTGTTTCTACTTGGTTGATTTCAGCCCTGAGTTTGATTATTTCCCGCCTTCTACTCATCTTGGGTGTATTTGCTTCTTTTTGTTCTAGAGCATTCAGGTGTGCTGTCAAGTTACTAGTGTTTGCTCTCTCCAGTTTCTTTTTGGAGACACTCAGAGCTGTGAGTTTTCCTCTTAGCGCTGCTTTTGTTATGTCTCATAAGTTTGGGTATGTTGTGTCTTAATTTTCATTAAATTCTAAAAAGTCTTTAATTTCTTTATTTCTTCCTTGGCCAAGTTATCATTGAGTAGGGCATTGTTCAGCTTCTATGTGTATGTGGGTTTTTTGTTGTTTTTGTTGCTATTGAAGACCAGCCTTAGTCTGTGGTGATCAGATAGGATGCATAGGATAATTTCAATATTTTTGTATCTGTTGAGGCCTGTTTTGTGACCAATTATATGGTCAGTTTTGGAGAGGGTACCATGAGGTGCTGAGAAGAAGATATATTCTTTTTAGGATGAAATGTTCTATAGATATCTGTTAAATCCATTTGGTCCATAACTTCTGTTAGTTTCACTTTGTCTCTGTTTAGTTTGTGTTTCCATGATCTCTCCATTGCTGAGAGTAGAGTGTTGAAGTCTCCCACTATTACTGTGTGGGGTGCAATGTATGTTTTAAGCTTTAGTAAAGTTACTTTTGTGGGTATGGGTGCCCTTGCATTTGTAGCATTATATGCTCAGAATGAAAGTTCTTCTTTGTAGATTTTTCCTTTGATGAGTATGAAATATCCTTTGTTGTCCTTTTTGATAATTTTCGGATGAAAGTTAATTTTATTCGATATTAGAATGGCTACTCTAGCTTGTTGCTTAGGACCATTTACTTGGTAAATTGTTTTCTAGCCCTTTACTCTGAGGTAGTGTCTGTCTTTGTCACTGAGGTGCGTTTCCTGTATGCAGCAAAATGCTGGTTCCTGTTTACGTATCCGGTCTGTTAGTCTATGTCTTTTTTATTGGGTAATTGAGTCTATTGATATTAACAGATATTAAGAAAAAGTGATAGTTACTTCCTGTTATTTTTGTTGTTAGAGGTGGAATTATGTTTGTGTGACTATCTTCTTTTGGGTTTGTTGAAAGAAGATTACTTTCTTGCTTTTTCTAGGGTGTAGTTTCCCTCCTTATGTTGGTGTTTTTCATCTATTTTCCTTTGTAGGGCTGCATTTCTGGAAATATATTGTGCAAATTTGGTTTTGTCATGGAATATCTTGGTTTCTCCGTCTATAGTAATTGAGAGTTTTGCTGGGTATAGTAGCCTGGCCTGGCATTTGTATTCTCTTAGGGTCTGTGTGACATCTGCCCAGGATCTTCTGGATTTCATAGTCTCTGGTGAGAAGTCTGGTGTAATTCTGATAGGTCTGCCTGTATATGATTTTTTTTCATTTATTTTATATATTTGAGTACACTGCTGCATACTTCAGACACACCAGAAGAGGGCATTAGATCCCATTACAGATGGTTGTGAACCACCATATGGTTGCTGGGAATTGAACTCAAGAAAAACTCTTTGGAAGAACAGTCAGTGCTTTTAACCACTGAGCCATCTCTCCAGCCCCCTAACTGTATGTGGTACTTGACCTTGTTCCCTTACCGATTTTAATATTCTTTCTTTGTTTAGTGCATTGGTGTTTTGACTATTATGTGCAGGAGGAATTTCTTTTCTGGTTCAATCTATTCGTAGTTCTGTAGGCTTCTTGTATGTTTATGGGCATCTCTTTCTTTAGGTTAGGGAAGTTTTCATCTATAATTTTGTTGAAGACATTTACTGGCCCTTTAAGTTGGGAATCTTCACTCTTCTATACCCATTATCCTTAGGTTTGGTCTTCTCATTGTGTACTGGATTTCCTGGATGTTTTGGGTTAGGAGATTTTTGCTTTTTGCATTTTCTTTGACTGCTGTGTCAATGTTTTCTATGGTATCTTCTGCACCTGAGATTCTCTCTTCTATCTCTTGTATTCTGTTGTTGATGCTTGCATCTATGGCTCCTGATTTCTTTCCTAGGTTTCCTATCTCCAGAGTTGTCTCCCTTTGTGATTTCTTTATTGTTTCTATTTCCATTTTTAGATCCTGGGTGGTTTTGTTCAATTCCTTCACCTGTTTGGTTGTGTTTTCCTGTAATTCTTTAAGGGATTTTTGTGTTTCCTCTTTAAGGGCTTCTAACTGTTTACCTGCATTACCTTTATTTCTTTAAGGGAGTTACATCATTCTTAAAGTCCTCTATCATCATCATGAGATGTGATTTTAAATCAGAGTCTTGCTTTTCTGGTGTGTTGGGTTATCTAGGGCTCGCTGTGGTAGGATAACTGGGTTCTGATGATGCCAAGTAGCCTTTGTTTCTGTTGCTTAGATTCTTGCCCTTGCCTCTCGCTATCTGGTTCTCTCTGGTGTTAGCTGGTCGTAATGTCTCTGACTGTGGCTTGTCCCTCCTGCAAGCCTGTGTGTCAGTACACCTGGGAAACCAGCTCTCTCCGGGCAGTATTTGGGTGTGTATATCTGTGGCACAGGATCAGCTCCGGACACAGGCAGAAACCCTATATATGCATTTTTAAAAAAGAATAATCAAATTTTAGCCTATTCTTCCTGGGTTACCACTGCCATACACAAGCAAATAAACACACAGGGAAGGTGAAGTCAAGGCAGTGTATAGTTCTAAGGCCATAACAATAGCATAAATTATTATAGACAGTTAAGCTATCTCCAAATGAACAGCAGAGAAGGCCTCTTGGGCCCTGTCCCTGACATAGTGTTTTCAGGGCCTGGAGGTGTGTCTAACTTAGCAAATAGCAGTCACGCACTATGGATGGCATCCTCACACAGAATCACTGCCTGCTGTGCTCTAACATGCCCTGGATTGAGACATGTTGATTCATCAGCTGATGTTTAGTTCTCAGCCAGCACAAATGTATGTTAACAATAGTCCCTGTGTCCCCTTTGCTTCAGGATGGTACGACAGCATTGCTGAAAGCAGCCAACAAAGGGTATAACGATGTCATAGAGGAGCTGCTCAAATTCTCACCTACTCTTGGTATTTTGAAGGTAAGATGTAAGAAGAAGTTATGCCATTCTGTTAAAAAAAAAGGGGGGGAGGGCGAGGGGATAGGCTAGAGAAGAAATACTGAAGACCGAGGGAGAACTGGGTCTGTGGCTCCAGGTGGAAGCAGGGAGGTGGTAAATAGAACAGCCTCCTAATACCTAGTCTTCAAGGGAAAAAAATAGTATAATTGCCACTACAGACAGGAAAGTACACTACTGATATCACTTGGAACCTATGTCAAATCAAAGGAGGACACCCCTTTTCTTCATCATCCTCAGAAAAAAATCCATTCCGCTTGGTTAATTTAAGTATAAAATTAGCCAAAACCATCTGGGAGCCTAAGAAAATGTGTATCTCGAGACTGGAAGTGCTTGGTTAAGTTTGAGTCATTTTGGATGGAAGCATTTCTGTGTTGTCCTGTATACAGCACAGAGTCAACAACTGCCCCCATGAGTCACCGGGCGCATTGGGCTTTTCTAGCCTGCAGTTCCTGCAGCAGAGGCTCAGTTCTGCCATCTCAGGATAGCCAGAGAAACTGACAAGAAGCAAACATGGCTGCCATCCATAGTTATAATTCATGGGTGATATTGATGATATTTTATATTTGAGTGTGTGCAATATAAAATGTGCAAAATATTCTTCACCACGGGCAGTGGGCTGTTGATTTGAATCATTTACAGTCCTGCTTTGTTGAATAGAGGGCACTAAGTCTTCTAAGTTGACGCTGTGGCATAGCTGCGCCCTTGAGATACATTAGGGCATACAAACCCTTTCCCTGGAAATACTCCACAAATGTATGATGCTTACACTGGAAACATTCCGTCTGCCCTTCAGCTCTTTAGACCCTGTTCTTGCTGACATCTAATAAGGAATTACTGGGCTCAGTATCGGTCCCTATCCCTAATGAGCTACCTTCAGCTGTGTCTGAAGACATTGTAGTAGTACTGATGTGACTTTAGGAAGTGCAGGGAAGACACCAGGGAGTAAGACTGTGTTGCTCCTGTGGGACATGCTGAAAGCCAGGGAAAGCCGCTGAGAGCTCAGAGCTCCACTCTTGACATGCACTCTCATTTTCTCTTAGAATGGGACTTCGGCTCTCCATGCAGCAGTGCTCAGTGGGAATGTTAAAACGGTTGCCCTGCTCCTGGAAGCAGGGGCAGATCCAGCGTTGAGAAACAAGGTACTCACTCAACCTTTAACTACACTGGCCTCCGTGTAAAGAGTCCTCCTCCTCAGAAGGCATCTCACAGACTCTGCCTCGATTTTCATAGTTACACACAGTAAGGGCATGCCGGTTGCATTCATAGTTGCACACAGTAAGGACATGCCGGTTGCATTCATAGTTGCACACAGTAAGGGCATGCCGGTTGCATTCATAGTTACACACAGTAAAGGCATACCGGTTGCATTCATAGTTACACACAGTAAGGGCATGCCGGTTGCAGTTACGACTTATTCCTAGCCAGTGCATTTAGACTCTGGGAATTGTGCTAAAAACATTATATCATCCATGGCTTTCTCTAATCATTTACTCATACAAAATGTGCAAACATTGGGCATGGGGATGTAGCTCAGTTGCAGTGTGCATGCATAGCATGCAGAATCCCCCAGTAGGACATAAACCATTAGTGGTAGTTCATAGTTTTAAGGCCAGTACTCAGGAGCTGGAGCCAAGGGATCGGAAGCTTACAGTGGTGTGGCTTCCTGGCAGGGAGAAGGAGGTGGCCATGAAAGGCAGTAAGTATGTGCTCAAGAAAATTACTAATGTATGCTTAGCGACTTGGTCAGAAAAATGTGTTATTAGTAGGATCACATGTCACTGCTGCAACACCAATCCATGTTTTTATTATTAAACCCTTAGAGTTGAACCAAATTTGGAAGTCAGAGAGTTTTCAATCACAGTATTTCCACTGTGGCTTCTTGTTGTGAAAGACTCTGAAAGGAGCCCCTCGCTAAGGCCTCAGGACAATAGTGGACACCCAAGAACTCACAATAGACCAAGCTTGATGTAAACCACATGAGGCTTTATTTGGGGAAAGCCAGAGCTCTGGGGACGACTCATATCCCACACAGGGGTAGAGGAGTCGACCTCGAGGGGAAAGAGGTCCCAGTTTTTATAGGCCCTCGGGGGGAAAGGAGAAAGGGGAAGAGTAGGGGATTTCCAGATCTAAACAATGTCTATTCTCAAGAAATGGGTATGGGAGGGGTACAAGGAAAGAGTCTGGTGCAGGTGTAGCAACTCAGGATTGGCCGGGCTGTGGTTGCTGGGGAGATTTTCTGACTCTTTCTCAGCAACCAATATTACAAACACCTGGCAATGGGCTTCATCAGTGGGCACACACATGGGTTCCAGGAACGGTCAAAACATTGGCAGACACACGGGTCCAAGGAGTGGCCAGAGCATTGTGCGCCTCTATTTTTCTAAATCAGTGAAGCTAGTTCTGCTAACAGTGACATCTATCTTGCCAATTTCAGGGCTTCTGTGACCTTTTACATTCTGTCAGGATCTTTCAGTTGTATGCCCTCTTACTTGATGTCTGCTGAAGATGTCTTGTGTGCAGACTGGAAGTTAAAGAGAAGCCCATTAGTTGTATTCTGACTGCTGTTGCTATGATAAAAATTAGCCTGACAAAAGGCAAGATAGGGAAGGAAGGGTTTATTTAAGCTCACAAATCCAGGTTACAGTCCACCATAGCTCAGAAGCCAAGACAGCAGGACTTTAAAACATCTAGTGACATCACACCCACAGTGAAGAACACAGAGCAACGAGTGCATTCATTTGTTCTGATCCCTTTCTCCAATCCATCCAGGTCCCAAGCCCAGGGAATGCAACTGCCCACTGTGGCATGGGTCTCTGCTCCACAGTTAATCTAATTAAAGAGATGTCTGTGACAGGCAGCTAGACAGACTTAGCAGTCTCTCTCTCTCTCTCTCTCTCTCTCTCTTTTTTTTTTTTGATTTTTCGAGGCAGTGTTTCTCTGTGTAGCCCTGGCTGTCCTGGAACTCACTTTGTAGACCAGGCTGGCCTCGAACTCAGAAATCCGCCTGCCTCTGCTGGGATTAAAGGCGTGCCCCACCACCGCCCGGCCCTTAGCAGTCTCTCATGGAAACTCTCTTTATAGGTGAATCTAGATTTGTAAGGTTGACAATTGGAACTAACCATGGAGGCTGGAGAGGTGACTTAGTTGTTAAGAGTACTTGCTGCACAACAGCCAGAACCTGAGTTCAGGTCTCGAAATCCATGTAATAAGCTTGCCATGGGCTGTGTTTGCCTATAACCCCAGCACTGAGGGTGATGAGGGCGGAAGGATTACTGACTGGTGTTTGCTGGCAGCCAACTTAGCTGAAAGTCATAAGCTGCAGGCTCAGGAAGAGGCTCGGCCTTGAGGGAGTAAGGCAAAAAGAGATAAAGGAGGACTCCCTCCTCTGACCTCCATTTACATACCAGTGCATGCATCAGCACATACAGCACACACATGTGTGCACACACATGAAACCCATCAACAAGGGCCAGAGGAATACTATGCAAGGCCAAGGCCCCATCTTCATTGTGCCTAGCACACAGAAGGACTGTTTCCCCGTTCCAGGGGAAATGATCTGCTTGTTTGAAAGCTTTTCTGCTCTCCTTTCTGCCTATCTCTCCCGAGCTGGCCTGGCTGGGAGAAGCCAGCTGAAGTCACATCTGCCTTTCTTTGGAATCTTATCTCTACACTCGTAACGGAACTCTTGGAGAAAAACAAACATTGCTGTGATAAGCTATCCAGGACTGAGTTAAGACTAGGAACACCATTAATACCTTGATACAGAAACAGAAAAACAAAATGTGTGTCCCACTTTGTCCCCTTTAATGGGCCAGCCTTCGAGGGACGGTCATAGGTAATCTCCAGGGACAGAATGCTGAGCTCTCAGCTTCCCTAGAAGGACTGAACTTATGTGTGGAGGCTCATACTGCAGAAAGCCCTGGGGACACTGCCAGGAACCTCATCTGCCCACCCGACTCCCAAGCGAAGCCAGTCTCCTAATCGCAGCCCCAGAAGCAAGGTATTTAGGGCAGCAACCTAGAACTCTTGAAAGAGATTTTTTTGTTTTTGTTTTTGTTATTTTTGTTTTGTTTTGTTTTGATTTTGTTGTTGATGGTGGTGGTTTCCTGCATCCAGGGATGCCCTTGAATAGCTAATCCTCCTGTCTCCACCCCCTAAGTCCTAGGATTACAGACATACTGGCTTTGGAAAGGACTCTGGACTCTCAATCATTTAACAAATCTCTTTGAACACTTACTAGGTACTGTGTACTCTACTCTACTCTGGGGACATAATGTACAGTTTCTGCTTTCGTTGAGCTGAGAATTCTGAGGAGGAATAGGGCAAGGAGGAATCACAGTACAGACTGGTATGAGCTGTATGATGCTGTTGAACCTTCGCAAAGACTGCGATGGCTAAGCTAGCTGCTGTATTCGCTTTGCTAAATGTTTTACTAGATGGAACAGTGGAAATAGCAGGTTTATTAAATTTTGACTCTTACTACATATTTTTTATACTGTTCATGAAACAGTGAAAAACAATTCCAGTCATTATGTACTGGAGTACAGGTGTCTCAAGAAAAACTCTTGTGGAGATATTGAATTTGCAGGGGGAAATGACCACTTTTTAAATCAATCACCATTTCTATTTGAGTTATTTATTTTGTGCATATGTGTGAGAAAGAGGGCAGACACCCATGTGCACAGTGTGTGTGGAGATCAGAGGTCAAATCTCTGGCTACTTTTTGGGACCCAGAGATTGGTCAGGGGATTGAATTCAATGGGTAAGCCCTGAACCCAAGTTCTACTGGCTGAGCCACTCACTGGCCCCAGGTTTATTTGGCAGAGCAACAGTTGGGCTTAATAGCTTACCAGTCCAGAGAGTCTTTTCTGATTTATTAATTGTAGTTTTACTGAATGTGACTTTCTGTGAATGTGACTTTTTGATGTGGCAAAAAAGAAACATGCCAATATTTGCACAAAGTGCATGGCTCAGTAAGCTAATATATTTCAAATGTTGTAACTAATGCTAAAACCTGTAGATTTCCATGCAACAAAGTACAAAGTGGTTCGTGATATGCTTCCAGATCCCATGTGGCTGTTAATATGAAACTACACCTTAATTTGGCATGGTGGCACAGGCCTGTACTGTAGTCTCAGCACTCAGGAAACTAAGGAAATCTGTGCCCTCCCAGGCTGTGTAGCAAGTCCTTTTCCCCCACCCCCAAACAGAAAAACACACGTGTCAGAAAAGAGAGGAGAGAATTCAAGGGGAGGGGAAAGGATAAGAGAGAAGGGGAACAGAAGAGAAGGGAGGAAAGGAGAGAAGAGGAAGGAGAGGGAAAGGGGAAGGGAAGAGTTTGACACTAATCCTGGAGAGACCTGAAAAATGTGTACCTACCCCCAGATAAGGAACTGACATCAGATCAGAGTAATGATGCCGCCAACGTCCTATCTGTGAAGCAAGTGTGTTGAGGCGAGCGTGGGTGAAGGGTTGCTCACAGGAGCAGGGAGGACTCCAAGGCAGCTGTAGCACCACCAACGCACGCCAGCATGGCGTGAAAGCCAGCGTCCTGTAATCTCTGCTTGACTTGGAGGCAGCTCTGCCGATTGGAGAGCCCTTCCTTTCAGTAGTCCTGGTGGGGGTTCATATAGCCTTGGTAGGGGTGGGGTGCTTGTCTTGTAGGTTTCAGGGACTTGCTGAGACTCAGTCGTTTGTTTACTTCCCGAGGTTAAGGAGCTTCCTTTTAGAAGTTCTTGAGTCTTGGTGACTTTCTTCCAGGATGGCAACAGGGCAAGTGGGGAGAAAGGGAAGGGCGGGGAGGGAAAAATGGAAAGCTGAGGGGGAAGGTAGGAGAAGAAAAGGAAGCAGTTCTTGCAAGCCTTGGTGCCTTATCAAAGAAGGCTGCCTGCAGGGCCTTGTGTGGACACTAAGCTCCTCCCCCCTTGCCAACTACCAATCAGTGTGCAGCTAGTTTTCATCATGGGGCCACCAAAGACATTATCACAGCCTGCTTGCCGAGCCACTCAAAAGAGTTCAGCTGTCCTCTGTGCAGCTTCACACGAAAGAAATATGGAAGATCACTAAGCAATTCTACATTGCTAAGACTTTTGTTTTTGCAAAGGCAGTTGTTTTTTTCAGAAATATATTTTGTATGCCAAACTGTAGCAAATTTATTATTTTTCATTGACTAGGAAATACATTTTTTTTCAGATTTCATTTCTAAGTTAAAAATATATGAGAGTGCTCCATAATATTTAAGAGCTTACAACAGTGCTGATATCACGGAAGTTCTGGAATTCTTTCTCTTATAACACATGACACCTGTGGGAGGAGCTAGCTCCCTAAGTGCTTCAAGCTGTGCCTCAGCAGTGCTTCAGTAGTCAGTTCAGTGGTGACTTTCAGGTCCTGTGGGAAGTTGCAATCCACAGACACTACGCCTTCCTGGGTGTGCGTTACCCTCTGCAGACTTCCTGACTGCTTTCTCATCAGACCACACCTGTCTTACTGCAACATGCCCCTTCTTGCATCTGGAAGCTAGAATGTTGCTTTTATTGAGGCAGGGAATAAAGAGCAGAGTTCAGAGCAGGGAGGAGGGTGGCCAAAGTACAGAGAGGTGGAAGGAATAAATTCAAGTCACACAACAGATGATGTGGTTTATAACAATGCATTCTGTGTTTTATAAAGAACTAGAAGATGTCCGAAGCTTCCCCAACAGGATATTTAAGGAAATGGAGATGCCAATCACCCTGACTCATTCATTACAGTTTATATCTCTGACTCAATTATCAAACTGTACCCCATAATATGAACAAGTGAGAATAATAAAT
This sequence comes from Mus musculus, assembly GCF_000001635.26. Lineage (NCBI taxonomy): Eukaryota > Metazoa > Chordata > Mammalia > Rodentia > Muridae > Mus > Mus musculus. Next base: position 12,255,263 of record NC_000084.6, on the reverse strand, counting down.
GAGGAGCCATCAAGATGGCTCAGTGAGTAAAGGAGCTTGCCACTGAGTCTGATGACCTGAGTTCAAGATCTGGACCCTGTGTTGTAGAAGAGAACTGACTCCTACACGTAAATTAGAAAATGTGTTACAAAAATAATAAATAAATTGGAATGTGGGCAGACAAAAATCCCATCTTGAGTCCTCCCTATTGTACAAACCACCTAATAGAATAAACTAAATATTTTTAAGTCCAATGCCTGTATTCACTACACAGCTATTAGATGTAATGTGCTGGACATTGTGCTGAAAATGGAGATACAGTGATTTATAAGACAAAGGTCCTGCCTCCCAGGAGCCTCCAGTACAGTAAAGATTTGGCTAGATATAAAGCTAGTGTCTAGCTGAGAGAACAGCGGGTACTACTTCTCATTAGAAGGAGACCCCTGTTGCCTACTAGAGATCAGTAAGTCCAGTGGAGGCTTCTTGTCACTGAAGGACAAAGCCTGGGGTCCCCTGCCGCCTTTGAGTCTCTAAAATTACACCAGTGGGGGACTGCACTAATGGCCATATCATCTCCTTTCAGGCCAATGAGCTCCCAGCAGAACTAACCAAAAATGAACGCATACTGCACCTCCTGAGACAAAAAGAAGGACCTGGGAAGAATGAACTTGGATCCATCTTAGATAGATAGGAATTTAGGCCACAGTGTCCAGAAAGAAATGGTTCTTAACAATGTTGGAAATGAAGAAAGAATGTCTGCCCTGTGGGTTTGCACACTGTGCACTGACCCAGGACGGCTCAGGGTCCACTTCCCTTTATTTACAGTGGGCTTCTCACACTGCCCTATAACTTAGCCCTCGGGGACATGGATAGTCACAGATTCCACAGAAACCTATCTACAACTATGATAACTAAGTTCAGCTCCATGTTGGACATGATTTCAGTGCTAAAAAAGGAAACAAAAGCTTCATTCTTTAAGAGTCAGAGGCCACCCTTCAATGAAGCAGTACATGTTTACTTTTGTGTTTAATGTAGCTATGCTAAAATACAATATGTTTAATGTAGCTATGCTAAAATACAATGTGTTTAATGTAGCCATGCTAAAATACAATGTGTTTAATGTAGCTGTGCTAAAACACAATGCCTCCATAATAGTTTCATTTGTCCATTCATTGTAAAGTATTTTTATCACCCAAAGATCAGAGTCATGGTTCTTGTGAACCAGTGTATACATAAGCAATGGTTATTTAAGATCCACTTTTGACATTCCACTATGTGCTACTCAAAGATGGGCCATAAACACATAGAAAAGAAAAACTGTTTGTTGGTAAAAAAAAAAAAAAAAAAAAAAAACCTCAACTTTTTCCTGACTTGTAAAGTCACTGTCTCCTAGTCCACATTGTCAATGTATGAGGATAGCAATAGGGAATTGAAAACCCCAACATCTGCAAAACACAGGTCTCTTTGAGCTTTGACTCTGGTTGTATGGTCTGGAGTCCAATTTCCAAGGCACAAGCAAGGACACAATATGCTGGGGAATCTGGCACTTCCCACAGCACTGTCTCTGACGGTGAGCTCACTGGATGAAACACGATATACATGAGTACTGTTGCTGTTACTACTGGGGACTCTCCATAGTAAAGGCAGTTGTTAGTATTTACCAGGTGCTCATTGATACATACTCATGGGTGAATTGATTCCAGCAAAGAACCACAAGTTCACCAAACTGTTTGAGGAGGGTCTAAAGTTGATGCTCAATGCACTTCCAATGGTGTCTAATTGCCTCTGTTGGTGCCTAACTGCATATACAGAAATCAATCTTCCTTCTATAATACACCGCATGAAACACTAATAGTACTTTCATGTTTAAACACATATCCACTACTCTAGCTCATACTATGCTCCAGGTCCCAACCAGTAGTCTCTGTGTAAAGTCCTGTTAAGATGGAAGGGAAAATAATCCTAAAGAAGGTTTTGCTTAACCAAATGCAGTGTTATGAGAAGCACTACCTTTAAGTCTATAAATGCCAGAATGGAATTCTTGAAATCAGAAGATGCTCTCTTAAAATTGTTTATGATAAATGCAATCAGAATGACAAGATTTACAGCACACACCCTCAAAGAAGGATAAAGTCTGTCTGACTGATAAGCTCTGCAGAAATCCCCACTCTAGTTTCAAGATAAAAGATTAGAAAGTTGTTCGTTGCCACAACACCTGACACAAATATTTTGGTAGCTCAAGATCAGTGCCAACTTCCCCATTGGCAGCCTTTTACTTGGCAAAGTTATGCAAATACACATTATCTTCATGGGAATTTTGAAATGCTGTATTTGCCTTGAAGAAGAAATTAATGTGGACTTAAATGCTTTGCAATTTCCCCTTTATTTAACCCTATACCAGAACCAGTTGTTCATCATAGGTCCAAAAGAAAACAGTATTGCAAATACCACCACCAACAACAACAAATCCAAAAGACAGGATCAGAAACTTCATGTTTTTCACTAAAACCTCTTGACATTGGCCTGTCACGTCATATGAACCATTGTAGGGCCATGAAATTAATTCAGTATCTTTAGCAATACTTAATAAAGACCTTTGTGCTGTATGAAACAGATATTTGGGTTAGCATTTCATCTAGATGCAATTATGATGTTATCCGTGGCAGGGAAGTTGGGTAAGAACCTACCAAAAACTGAACAAGATGTCTGTTATTTCAGAAACTGTATTTCCATTTGCACACATATAAAGGACTCTTTATATTAGACTCATAGACAATCCAGTAAGTCTTAATCCAAAGACTTAACAAAAGCAGTTCTTCTGCAAATAATCCATTTAGCTGAACTACAAAAGTTTGCTACTACATCCATCTGTTTGACAACACATTCCATGTTATACTTAAAATAAAGTTAATAAATTGGGAAATTTGCCTTTGTTGCTTTTTTATTCCTGTGGTTTTTAAAGCCTCTTTTTACATTTATTGTTTGTGGACACTGCAGTACTCTTGAAAGTCAGAAAACAATACAGAAGGTGTGTGTGTGGCGGGGGGCGGGGGGGTTCTTCCACTCTGGGTTCTGGAAATGGAATTCAGGTCCTCACACTTGGCAGAAGGTGTCTTTACCACTGAGTCATTTCCCTGGCCCCTGTGTGATTTAGAATTGAATAAAATTTCAGAGTGAGTAATTCAACTCCATTGGTAAATAGATTGGCGTTTAGGATCCCAAACTGTAAGCTCCATTTCACTAAAGGACTAATCAACTATTGTTTCTACTGCTACAAGTGAGCAATTCTCAAAGTTTTCCTTTCCTGGGGTAGTCACTAAAGACATTGAAAGTAGAAGTTCCTGGCTTCTATTGATTGTTGAGGCTGTTCTTTGCACATTAGCCCTTTGCAGACTTTGTCTTGTGAAATAGCTGACCAGTTTGCAGAACTTGGGAGAACAGGAAACTTTTATAGTAGGGATATTAGGAATCTAGAGAGGACCCCTATGGTGGCTCTGGCTTTCCTCTGTCCCATCTTCAGCAACAAGAAGCTACATGTCATTCTTAAGCTGCTATGGGAGGAATGGCAAGGAGGAAGAAAAGAATAACCCAAATACAAGGCTGCTTGGAGGGATGGAGATTCTGCAAATTTGAGATAGGCATGCATATGACATAAGATGCTGATTTTCCTAACTGCATAACAAGGTGGCCATGGTGCTGGAACTGGCCGAATGCCCCAAGTAGGGGTGGGGGATGGGTCACAGATTAATAAAAAAGCTAATATCTGTTACAGTATACATGGGTGGTAAGAACCTGGTATAGATAATTTCATTTGCTCCCACTGACCATATGCAATAGGTATTGTTGAAACTGTTTAGAGTTGTAAGGTCAGAGCCTAGGCTCTGGCAGCCTGAACAAGCCAAACTCAGCCATCCATCTTCAATAAGCCAACTAAAGAAGCAAGAGATAGTGGAAAAACTAAGAAATGACATTTATTTGATGTGGCAACATTGGGAAGAGGCCCTGTGATGCCCCTCTACTCCCCAGGTACATTTAGGGAATTCTGACATAAGGTTTAGGTTTAAATAAAGGCCAAGAAACATGTGTAAAGAAATCACAAAGGGAGACAAGACTGGAGATAGAAAACATAGAAAGAGATCAGAAGCCGGGCAGTGATGGCGTATGCCTTTAATCCCAGCACTTGGGAGGCAGAGGCAGGTGGATTTCTGGGTTCAAGGCCAGCCTGGTCTACAGAGTGAGTTCCAGGACAGCCAGGGCTACACAGAAAAACCCTGCCTTGAAAAACAAAAACAAAAACAACACAGAAAAACCCTGCCTCAAAAAATAAAAACAAAAGCAAAAAAGGAAGAGATCAGAAGTCATAGATGCAAGCATCACCAACAGAATACAAGAGAAGAGAGAATCTCAGGTGCAGAAGATACCATAGAAAACATTGACACAACAGTCAAAGAAAATGCAAAAAGCAAAAAGCTCTTAACCCAAAACATCCAGGAAACCAAGGACACAATGAGAAGACCAAACCTAAGGATAATAGGTATAGAAGAGAGTGAAGATTCCCAACTTAAAGGGCCAGTAAATATCTTCAACAAAATTATAGAAGAAAACTTCCCTAACCTAAAGAAAGAGATGCCCATAAACATACAAGAAGCTTACAGAACTTCACATAGTTTGGACCAAAAAAGAAATTCCTTCTGTCATATAATAATCAAAACACCAAATGCACTAAACAAAGAAAGAATATTAAAAGCAGGAAGGAAAAAAGGTCAAGTAATATATAAAGGCAAACTTATTAGAATTACATCAGACTTCTCACCAGAGACTATGAAAGCTAAGAAGATCCTGGGTAGATGTCATACAGAACCTAAGAGAACACAAATGCCAGCCCAGGCTACTATACCCAGCAAAACTCTCAATTGCCATAGACAGAGAAACCAAGATATTCCATGACAAAACCAAATTTACACAATATCTTTCCAGAAATTCAGCCCTACAAAGGATAATAAATGGGAAACACCAACACAAGGAGGGAAACTACACCCTAGAAAAAGCAAGAAAATAATCTTCTTTTAACAAACCCAAAAGAAGATAGCCACACAACATAATTCCACCTCTAACAACAAGAATAACCTGAGGCAACAATCACTGGTCCTTAATATCTCTTAACATCAATGGACTCAATTCCCCTCAAAAATACATAGACTAACAGACTGGATACATAAACAGGACCCAGCATTTTGCTGCATGCAGGAAACACACCTCAGTCACAGAGACACAGACTACCTCAGAGTAAAAGATTGGAAAACAAATTTCCAAGCAAATGGTCCCAAGAAACAAGCTGGAGTAGCCATTCTAATATTGAATAAAATCAACTCAACTTTCAACCAAAAGTTATCAAAAAAGATAAGGAAGGTAACTTCATACTGTTCAAAGGAAAAAATCTACCAAGATGAACTCTCAATTCTGAACATCTATGCTCCAAATGCAAGGGCATCCACATTCATACAAGAAATTTTACTAAAGCTCAAAGCACTCATCGCATCCCACACAATAATAATGGGAGACTTCAACACCCCACTCTCAGCAATGGACAGATCATGGAAACAGAAACTAAACAGAGACACAGTGAAACTAACAGAAGTTATGAAACAAATGGACTTAACAGATATTTATAAAACATTTCATCCTAAAGCAAAAGAATATACCTTCTTCTCAGCACCCCATGGTACCCTCTCCAAAACTGACCATATAATTGGTCACAAAACAGGCCTCAACAGATACAAGAAGATTGAAATAATCTCACCATGGTCTTAGGCTGGTCTTAAATACCAACAAAAACAATGGCAAGCCCACATACACATGGAAGCTGAACAATGCTCTACTCACTGATTACTTGGACAAAGAAATTAGCATTTTCTTAATGTTTAACTTCAAAGAGTTTTTGCTATTTTGAAATTTTTAAAATATTACTTACTGATAAAATAATTTCTCTCCTAGAAACACTGATAATCTTTTTTAAGTAAACTGGTTGTTAGACAGTGTACTCAGATATATAATGTGTTTTAAATATTCTTTCACTATGTCAGGTGGTATCATATATGGGCTTTTATTATATTTCTTAGTGATTAATTTTTAATATTTTATGCTCTTTTACTATGCTTAATTCCAATGGACTATTTTGTATGTTTTGAAACAATTTAGTATTCAACATTAGATATAGGATCCTCAGTTATGGATAGTACTAGATATTCATTAATGATATTTTTAGAGTATAAAAGATATTAATTTAAAAGTTGAACAAATTTTTATGTATTATTTGGTCCTCAAAACACTCCATATTATTAATATGTTTGATGTATAAAATGCATTTAAATAATAAAAAATTAAGGGAAAGAAAAGAGAAAAATTGCAAAAAAATTTTCTCTTATGAAAGTTGTGATTTTATTTAAATAGTTTTAGGAAGTTAAGTAGTTGACAGAAAGTTTAAGGAGATGTTTTAAGTTGTTTTGTCAGAAAGATATAATGAAGTTAGAATCAAGACTAGAATAAGCCCCCTCCTTGTAGAAGAGGTAACAAAGCTTAATAGGTGAGAAAGGAGCAGAGTGATCTTTTATGAGTTACAAGCACATAATGGTACTAGCAAGAAAAATAGACTTGGGACAAGTGAATGATCAATGAAAGCACTTCATTCTAGGTTGTGTCTGAGTTCCTGGATCTTGTAATCTAGGGGTGTAGCCACAGGTTTCAGTGAGCACTAGGAGAAGACAGGATTGTGAATAAAGAGTAAATAACTCTATTACGAGTATAAGAATGGAGAATGGATGATTAGCCAATTTAGCTAAACAAGACTTCAAAAATAAAACGTAAGGTAGATAATGATCTATTTCTTGGTAAATCTAAATCGTGTGAGCTAAGCATAGGAAAAAACTTGCTATTATAGACTGGCTTGCTTAAATTTTGTTAATCAATAACAAAAGAATTATTACTTTGGGGTTACTTTGAACTTGTGGAGAGAAAGATAGATGAGAAATGTTTAGTTTCAAAAGAAGACTACATAATCAGTAATCCTGTTGTAATTTCTTTTTGTGTAATGATTTTAATCTGTTTTTGAAGAATATCTCTTAAAGAATATGTAACTTATGGCTATGAGGTAATCTTTTTCTTATGTAGAGAACTTTGTCTCAGATGGTCTAAATTGGCTAAGAGAAAAAAAGAAAGTTGTTGGAGTCAACTTGTTGGAGTTTGCTCCATCAATCAAACAGGTATATGTGTATATATGTATATACACATTTATGTACATGTGTATGAGTGTATACATGAGTATGTGTGAAGTTGGTTGGAGCCTGCTCATTGGTGATTTGTTCCATCCATCCATAAAATGCATGTATGTGTATGTATCTAGAGTCGGTTGGAGCTTTGCTGTACCCACCCAATGTGTGTATGTGTGTACGTACATGTGTGAGTGTGTGTGTGTATGTATGTGTGTGTGTTTGTGTGTGTGTTTCCCCCACTTTTTGCTGGCCCCAGAGAATTAAGTTTCCCCCAGAAGAAGTCTGCTGAGTGACCATTCACCAACTCCACACTTTGCCTTCCTCCATTTACCTGTGGTGTGGAGGCTGGCCTTTGCCAGGATAGTTAGTTACATCATCAGTGTCTTAAAACTGAGAGAATTGACATAATGGGAGAATTTTCATGTTGGTGTCACACACCAGCTCATGCCCTTGTGTCGGCTTCTACCTCAACATATTGTAAAATACAGCAAAAGCAAAGAGGTAGATGTGGTCTGCTGTGCTACAACTCATGTTGGGGTTTGATTTCTCAACAGAACAGTATTGAATTGCTGGGACTCTTTAGGAGATAGAACCTACTATGAGGTGACTGGTCCATGACAATACTCATGAATGGTTTAGTGTTGGTCTCATGTATGGGTTGGATCTCCAAGGAGTACATTAATTTTCAAAAGAAAAAGTTTCTAGAGAGACACTGTCTCCTTCCCAGAAAGAAAGCTTCCTCTCTTGTAACCTCTTCACATGATACACTGACGTGCATTCTCTCTGATACCACCTGCCATGTTTTGATATGACCGGAAAGCTCTCACCATAACTTAAACAGACAAGACTGCCAATCTTAGATTTTGAGCCTCCAAACAGTGACTTCCTTTCTTTATAAAACCCAGTATAGGATGGCCTCAAACTTGGATGACCTTGAGTTCCTAATTCTCCTAAGATAAGTGCTGGTATTACAAGCATATACCATTGCCCCGACCTGCAGGGATAATCAGCGGGGACCTAGGGCAGGGAAAAGAGAGTGGGAGGGACAAGAAACATGAAGGATGAGAGCAAGACAATTTTCTGATCAAGCTCTGAAAAACTTTATTCTGGGATGGCAATATAAGAAAGAGGAGGCTTCAAAGGAGGGGAAAGAGCCCGGGGCTCTCCAAAGGTCAAGTGGCAATCCTCAGCTCCTGGAACCAACGGTCACAGTGTCCTCTCTACCCACAAACACTTTCTGTTTATGACCACGAATGTTCTCTCAGGGATGTTTATGTAAGCTAGAAATTTTCCATAAGGCCACGGCTGAGGCCATGGCTCCCGGCATACCATGATGACCATATACCATGAATATGCTTGAACATGTCTGTGTTCAATACACACTCTAAATTCTTTGAGGTTCTGCAATAAGACTTCTAATTTTAGATTTTAAAAAATTGTTATATATGTTTGAGTGTTTTGTCCACAGGCAGGTATGTACACCACATTCATGCCTGGTATATCCAGAGACCAGAAGAGGTTTTGGTGACAAGTGGAATTACACTAAGAAGGAACATTAGTGCAATTGAAACATAGCTGGTGGAGGAAAAAGACGTTATTAATGAGAACGTTAGCCACAGCTTTGAAAATTTCAGTGGGGGCTTGATCTATTTTGTCCCATTATTCTTGTATAATTTGAGTATGAAACCTCTATTTCATACATATTTCTTTTTAAGAACCCGGGAGTAGAAGAACATCCTCTGACACAGAAGGAGTTTTCTTGTTGGGTTTTTGGTGCTAGATGGGGCTAGAGGTTATAATGCCCTATGTATGAGTTATAGACTGGGTTCCTCTAGTTATGTTGAGCTCAATCACTTTCTCTTCTTATTTTAACACACCTGTAATTTCTGTTTTAAAGAATGTTTTCTTTTGTTTAAGCCTGTATTATTGTCAGGATTGGTCAGTTAGATTAGTCCATCCCAAGACTGTTTGGTCCCCTTCTTTTGTCCAAACTATGACCCTATTGGATAAAAACAATCTTTTTAATGGCAAGACAACAACAGGGTGTTGCCTATGAAAGGGATCACTTTTATTTCCCCTGACAAGAGACATTTAGGTTCTGTTTGCATGGGTTGAAAATAAGACAGTAAACCTGTTAGTCATAGGACAATCGTGGTGGGGATTCCAACACAATGTTTAAGAACACAGTGTTTCAAGAACAAAATGTTTCAGGTTATGTTAGGCAGTCAAAACTTAGAAAGTTTGATTTTTAGTGGTCTTTTTTCAGTTACTTTCCACTTCTGTGGCTTCCTCAGGTGCCTTCTTGAGCTATAAGTGATGAATCCAGGTAGAAACACCAGCAACTTTAACAGCAGTATGAATCTGGATAATCATGATGTAAGTCCTTTCCATCTAGGTGCAAGGTGGTCAGTTTTGAAGCTGCTAACTAATACAGCTGTGGCTGAAATGGGTGGTCAGGAGGGTGATACCTCACAGGTTGGCATGAGGGAAAATCTTATTCAAGGTTAATTGAATACTTTTAAGGATTCAGAGATTGGAACAATCTGATAACCGTCCATCATGTAGTGGAGGGATCACGGGAGATGGTTGCCCATATAGTATTTCATAAAGGATGAATTTTCTTGGTAAGGGGTACAGTAGACCCTGAGAAGGGCTGCACAGGGTCATTTATTACCAGTCTCAAGAGTACATTTAGCTAAAATCTCCCTTAAAATTCTATTAATCCTCTCTACTGTCCCTGAGCTGAGGATGATACAACAAAGTGTAGTCATGGATGGGTTACTCAGGTCATCATCCAGCAGTAGGTCAGCAAGATTGATAGTAAAGGGTTTATCAAAGGTCAGTTTGTTCTTATCTAACAGAAGGGCTGAATATTGATTCAGAGAGTCATTTGACATTCATCAGTTGGTGGCATCTCTCAGTTGGGATTCCACAGAGTAGGTGTGGAGCTGTTACTGTTAGAGTTGGTTCCACTGTGAGCTTGTCAGCTTCTTTTACAAGAAATTTGGTAGCTGCAATGGCTCTTAAATGGGGCATAGGGACATCTCAAGGCTACAGGATCTGGTCTCTTTGATATGTAACCCATTGGCCTTTTCCAGGGACACAGTCTGAGTCAGGACTCCCTTGGTGATGCCCTTTCTTTCTTTGACATAAAAATGGCTTGGAGACATCAGGGAGAGTTAAATCTGGGACCTGTACAGGATCTCTTTTAAGTTCTTAAAGGCATGTTCATGGTCCTCAGTCCATCGCCTAAGAGTGTTACCTCAGTCAAAGTAGAGTATAAGGGTTTGGCAATTTCAGGAAATCCGGGTATCCAAAGATGATGATCCCCAACAGCTCCCAGAAACTCCCCAACTTGACTCTTAGTGGTTGGAGCTGAGATTTGCATTATGGCCAGCATGTGGGCCTGGAACATCAGTCTTTCCCCTTCTCTCAGTTCATATCCCAAAGCAGGTAACTTGGAGGGAGCAAACCTGGGCTTTCTTTTTGAAACTCTGTAGCCTAACTGGGCTAGTTTCCAAAAGGCCTCTGGTGGCTCACAATTAGTTCTCCTTAGGTTTTTGTTTTTTGTTTTTTGTTTTTTGTGGTCAATAGTAAATCATCCACATACTGAAGCAAGCTTATCTCACAGTACTTACTGAAGAAGATACCTAAATCCTGGTTGAGTGCTTCATCAAAGATGATGGGAGAAGTTTTGAACCCTTGTAACAATCTGGTCCAGGTTAGTTGTCCTGATGCCCCCAGTTTAGGGGTGGCCAATTCAAATATGAAGACAAGCTGATTTGAATTTGACAGGGGGATAGAGAAGAATGTGTCTTATAAGGGCAATATAGTACAAAGTTTATGTTCTAACAGGTTGACAAAGTGTAGGGATTTATAACCACTGAGTGAATGGTTTCTACCCATTGTTCACTCCCCTCATACTGGTCAGTCGTCTTGAGCTCCAGGCTTTTGGACAGGCAACTGGGGAATATTCCGGACCAACTGGCAAGGAGTGAGCAGGTGCCTGATGTGAACCTTAGCCTCTTTCTGGCCTCTGAGCAGGTGGGTGTTGCTTGACTCAATGGACATAGCCCCAGATGTCAGTTGTACTGTGACAAGTGGCACATGTTTAGTAAAGCCAAGAGGATTGTCCTCTGCCCAAACTGTAGAGATTTCCTGGGTCTACAACTTCTTCCATTCCCCTTCTAGGGAATGGGTTGAATTTTTGGAGGAGAAATATTCCTCTCTTACTGGGCAGGTTATAGTTAAAGCCTTAGATGGGCCTCCCAATTGCAGCCTAAGAATGTCTCCTGAACAAATTGTGGGAGAGACTGAAAGAAAAGCCATACAGAGACTGCCTCACTTGGAGATCCATCGCGGATGCTATTGAGGATGCTGGGAAGTGCATGCTGACAGGAGCCTGGTTTGGCTGTCTCCTGAGAGGCTCTGCCAAAGCCTGACAAATACAGAGGCAGATGCTCTCAGCCAACCATTGAACCAAGCGCAGGGTCCCAGATGGAGGAGTTGGAAAAAGGACTGAAAGCTGAGGGGGTTTTCAGTCCTGTGGTGGTATCAACAGTGTCAACCAGCCAGACCCCCGGGAGCTCCCAGGGACTGGGCCACCAACCTAAGAGTATACATGGAGGGACCTATGGCTCCAGCCTCGTATGTGGCAGAGGATGGTCTTGTTGGACATAAGTGGGGGAAGCGGCCCTTGGGCCTGTGGGGGTTTGATGCCTCAGTGTAGGGGAGTGCAAGGGCTGAAAGGCAGGAGTGGATGGGTGGGGGAACACCCTCATAGAGACAGAGGGGTTAGGAGGGGTGGGAAAGGAGTCTTCAAAAGGGGAGACCTAGAACAGGGGAAACATTTGAAATGTAAATAGAGAAAATTTCCAGTTTAAAAAAAAAAAAGAATGTCTCCTGAAAATAATATTGTTGCCTAGAGCTTAGAGCTTGTTCAAGAAGTCCAGTCCCATTAAAGGGTAGGGACAATTAACAATAAAAGTCATAGTTCCTTATCCTAAGTTAACTGTCTAGTCAGTGGTTCACTTAAATTCTTTAATATTCCCTGCTACCCACATACTTCCATTGTTTAATTGGTAAGGAGTCCTAAGAATTCCCACAATACCCCCATGTCCACCAGAAAATTTACAGGTTTGCCCCAATGGTAAAGGTTACCATAGGCTCCTGGAGGCCTGGTTGAAAGGAGCCTTGGCCTTGCTAACCCTCCATAGCTAGAATTGGCTTGGGTTTGGGGGTCCCACATGCTCTCATCATGGGCATTCATTCTTCCAGTGATCCATTTCTTCGAAGTAGGCACATTGCTCTTTTTTGCAAAGGTTTTCTCTTTTCATCATGGGGTGCATGGGTAGAGTTGCAAGTGGATAGGGCTTGTAGTGCAGCCATGGTGGCCTGCTCCATCTTCTTTGTCAAAAGATCTTCTTTATTGTCTCTGCTGTCTAACTCCTTCTGGGTTATTTCTAATAGTTCTGACCTGTTCTTCCCTGTTAACCCATCCATCTTTGTGTCTTCCTATGTGTGTCAACTGAGTAACAAAGGTAAGGTTAATAGCCTTGATATTTGCTGGGTCCTCTGGGTTACAGGGGTGATCAGTGTCCAGGAGGCACTCCAGGAAAGCTGGAGGCGATTCTTCTGGACCCTGTTTCACATCTGCTCCCTTAGCTAGGTTAGTGGTGTTAGGCTGCCCATTTCATCCCTTCCAGAAGAATGTGGTGATACCTAAGTCTGTGTTGTAGTCCCATTGGGGTCTCCACATTGGCAGAGCTTGGTCAATTCCCTCTTCCTTTGGTCATCAGTCTTTTTGTTTGTTTGTTTGTTTTTTGTTTGTTTGTTTGTTTTTCGAGACAGGGTTTCTCTGTATAGCCCTGGCTGTCCTGGAACTCACTCTGTAGACCAGGCTGGCCTCAAACTCAGAAATCCACTGTCATCAGTCTTTGAAGCTATCTTGGGAGTGTGTCAACTGCTTTCATGAGAATCCATTCCCTCTCTTCAGTAGTATAAAGTACCTGCTGAAAGCTGTCTCCTGAGCTTAGTGCTGAAAGCAGGGTTCTGGTTCTTCCTATTTAAAGATCCATAGTGGAGAAAGGGGTATACAGGTAGTGGTTGTCAGCAAGTGCTGCAGGAGAGCAAAGACAGAAAGCAGAGAAGTCCCAGAGTGAGGCTAGGAGTCAGGAGGGGCATATGGGACCCCCCCACACACACATCCCACCCCCGAATCCCCGGTGAGTGTGGGGAGGGAGAAAGACAGGGGAAGATAAGGAAGAACTAGATGATAGGGTAGGGTTGAAATGGAGGGAGAGGCAGTGCAGGGAGGGGCAGAGTAGGCTGTGGTGGTGGGGACTGGGGTGGTGAAGGTAGAGGTTGAGGTGAGGAAGGAGTGTAAAGATGGTCACATGGAGGGAGAAGGGATTCTTCCTCCAGTGAGTCCTGCAGAATGGTTTACAGAGGGGGTTCCTGGGACTCTGCTACAGACCCTCAGAGGGCCCAGCTGCCAACAAGCAGGCTTTGGCCACCTTGCCCATTACAGACTGTACAAACCTTCATCCAGAGGATGGTGAGCAGGAAGTTGCTTCAGCCCGAGGTTTACAGAGGGTGGCATTCACCATTGTCCAGGTTAGCTGAGAATCAAAAGTATCCTCAGGGGATCACTGAACCCCAAGTGAGGGTCATTTAGCTTCACAGAACGTTCCGAGCCGATAGGATAGTTGTAATTCTCCTTGACTACAGGGAGGTAAAGTTGTTAACATTCTTTAGAACTGCCTAGAGGGCTGTTAGGTTTGCTATTCTTATTGCCCATATTATCCACCCATTTAGTCACTCCAAGGTCAATACAAACCACTTAACACAGAACATACAAACCACTTAACACAGAACATGGGAAGCACAAGATATGGAGACAGTAAAAATGAAACCAGAGACAAAATGGAGAAGACACAAAACCAGACCAAGAACCTGAGGTGAGCAATGCAACTTTTTGCCCTGGACAGGAGAGTATTGAGTCTCCTCAGACCCCTCCTTGTCCCAGATTGGGATCCTAACAGAACTGGACAACACAGAGAATTACCATGAGTTACCAGGGGAGGCCTCTGAAGATACTTGCTGCTTTTCTCAACACAGCAGCTCCACTATGATAGTCCACAAAACCAAAGGCATGCCTCAGAGCCTTGGAATGTCTCAAGGTGTGCACATCCTGAGGTAACTCTTTAGCCCTGGAGTCCTGGAGTGAGGGTCTGACTTTAGTATTTGAGTGGATGGTCTGATTTCGCTGGGGTCTCCAAAAAATTGATAATTCCATAGGGGAAGAATTAGACCACTACCACAATTTTTGAGCCAAATTTAAAGCTTTATTTTATTGGGGTCACTAGAGAGCTGGCCAGCAACTGCCTCTTAAGTCAGGTTAGGGAGAGACAGACCTGAGACTGTTTCTTAAGCCTTTTAAGGAGAAAAAAATCAAGAGTAGTTGCAAAGCAGGTTTACAAAAGCAAGGCAATGGGACAGGTAGGAAGTACAGGAAAAAAATCTCAAAGAAAGCCAACAACAACAACAACAAAACCAAAGCAACAACCATCATCATATGGTCACTGATTAGGGAGGGTCAGGGTGGTCTCAAAAACAAGTGAGGATCATGAGTTAGGGCAGGTCAGATTTCAAGAAACAGAAACTTAAAAACATAAACTCAGCTCTTACAGTAAAAGGAAATTTATTTTTAACAATACAACAAAATGTCTCCTGCCTTCAAAATAGAGTCATGGAGGCTCCTCACTAGACTGACTGACCAACAAGCGCAGGGGTTACCCCGTCTCCACCACCCAGGGCTGAGATTATAAGTGGCACCAGTATACTTGGAATTTTTTTTTGTGTGTTCTGGGCTCAAACCCAGGTCCTCACACTTGTAAGGCAAGTGCTCCGCTGGCTAAACCATCCCCTTACTGTGCAGTCATAGGGATTTGATTAAGTACAGGCGGTAGGGAGGAGCAGCCATGTGAGGACAGAAAGATGTCACACACTGACAACCAAGGGAGAGACTCCTTCCTGGGGACCAAGCCTAGCTGGCATATGACTCTCCAGCCTCCACAGTTGTAAGAAAGATTCATGATGTTGAACTTACCTAGTCTCTGCTGTTTTGTTATGGCAGACAAGAGTAAAATGTTTTGTTTAAAAAAAAAATCAGCAAAGGTAGGGGGTGCTGAGTTCATTAGCAATGGCCTCAGGTATCATGAGATGACCTTGTTACATCTTGCTACCATAAAGGCCCAACACTCCTTACTTCTAATGGCTGAACTTTACATTTCAAGGCAGGAACTTGGCAAGCTTTCCACCTGTGCAGTAGTCAGGCATACTTTATTTACTTAGCCCACTTGAGTTCATGTATACTTAGGAGTTTCCAAATCAACTGGGGCCTTGGGCTGGAGAAGGGATTTATTTTAGGGAAAGAAAAAAAAAAAACATAGGGATTTGACTGTAATAAAATTTTATTATTGTTAGGCAGAGCATACAGGCACACAACTTTAATCCCAGCACTTGGGAGGCAGAGACAGATGAATCTGTGAGTTTAAGGCCAGCCTGATCTACACAGTGATTCCAGGACAGGCAGAGCTAGATGGTGAAACCCCGTCTTGAAAACAACAACAAAGGATTTTGTCTTAGTTTGTGTTTTACTGCTGTGAACAGATACCAGGATCAAGGTAACTCTTAGACTGACAATATTTAGTTGGGGCTGGCTTACAGGTTCAGAGGTTCATCATCAAAGTGGGAGCCATGGTAGCGCCCAGGCAGGCTTGGTGTGTGAGGAGTTGAGAGTTCTACATCTTCTTCCAAATGCAAGCAGGAAAAGAGTAGCTTCCAGGCAGCTAGAAGGAGTGTCTCAAAGTACACCCCCACAGTAACACCCTTCCTCCAACACCTATTCTTCTAATAGTGCCACTCCCTGATGATTTGAATTTGCTTGGCCCAGAGAGTGGCGCTATTAGAAAGTATGGCCTAGTTGGAATAGGTGTGGCTCTCCAGATCTCCAGGGGATCTGACACTTCCTTCTGCACATGCAGGTACCCTTACCAGACTCATAAACATTTTAAAAACTCTTCCAAAGGGTCTAGGTTTGGTTCTCAGAACCTACGTGGTGGTTTAAAGGTGACTTTAGCTCCAGTTCTAGGGGATCCAATGCCTTTTTCTGGCCTCCGTGGACACCAGACAGTCATATGAGGCATAGGCAAAAGACCCATACACAGAAAATGAACATTGATAAATCTTAAGTATTGTACTGGCTAGTTTTGTGTCAACTTGACACAGGCTGGAGTTATCACAGAGAAAGGAGCTTCAGTTGAGGAAATGCCTCCATGAGATCCAACTGTAAGGCATTTTCTCAATTAGTGATCAAGGGGGAAAGGCCCCTGGTGGGTGGGACCATCTCTGGGCTGGTAGTCTTGGTTCTATAAGAGAGCAGGCTGAGCAAGCCAGGGGAGGCAAGCCAGTAAAGAGCATCCCTCCATGGCCTCTGCATCAGCTCCTGCTTTCTGACCTGCTTGAGTTCCAGTCCTGACTTCTTTCAGTGATGAACAGCAATGTGGAAGTGTAAGCTGAATAAACCCTTTCCTCCCCAACTGCTTCTTGGTCATGATGTTTGTACAGGAATAGAAACCCTGACTAAGACAAGCATACACACACACACAAACACTACCACCAAAATAAAGCATAGAAAATATCTTGTCCTGTAAGCTGTAGTGTGTCATAGTGTGTCCCACAGTGTATCCCTCTGTCCACACATCTTCACTTGCAAATGTTCTTTGCAGTGAGTCATTGGTCTGATTTGAGATCTCTGGCTTCTGTGACACCATCAATATTGGATCCTCATCTGGGCTCCTCCCTGTTTTCCTGTTGTTGCCCTGTGTCATGGAGATCCTACAGCTTTGGAATCTGCAGGACTGGCCTTTTCACGTCTCCCAACCAATCAAAGATGATATCGATTTTGGGGGGGGCAATTCAGAGCGCTGGGTTTGGGCCTGGGTGGTCAGTGCACTGGCTCTTCCTTATCACCATCACCAGGATGAGTTCTCCAGTACTGCTCCAGCTAGGCTGCCCAATGTAGCCATAAAGGAGGCAGGGTCAGCCCTCGTGCCCTTGGGCCAGGCTCTCCCACACCCACACCTATAGAGCCTGTGCTGCCCAGTCAAGGCAGGTGGGCCACTCTCCCAAGTGCTGCAAGCTTCGTTCGAGAGGCTAGGCCAGCTCTCCAGCTCTCACACCCTCAGGGCTGGCTCACCCGTGCCTTTTTTGCCATCAGGACAGGTTCCACTGTGTTGCCAGGCGAGGTGCAGGGACTCTCTCAAGTGCTACCGCCACTGAGGAGGCAGGGACAGCTCTCCTGCTCTCCTGCCCTCAGGACCAGCTCTCCAGAAAACATGAAAGGTTTTATTGGCCAATCAGCCTTGCAGACTATTTTAAATGGGTGAAGCTTTTTTCTAAGATCTTCTGTTTACATCTCTCTCTTTCTTTCTTCATAAGGAAAATGATCAATAGCTTTTAGACTTTTGCAATGCAGTACCACGAGGAAACAGAGAGGACCAGAAGAATCTAGGCAAGTTCGGGGATAAAAGGACATCTGGGAAAGGAAAAGTGGTGGTGATGTTGTGAGAGCAAAAACCTTCTGTTTGGGACTCAACCATGTTAAAATAATCTTTACCAAGAGAAAAAAACCTCACAAGAAGAGAAAATACAGAAAGTGTAACATCGATTTCCTGATGGTGGAATTATAAGTAATTTTTAAAAAATTAAGTGATTTTTTAAAAATTCTTGCTAAATTTTTGTGTATTTTCTATTCATAAACATAGGTTCACTGCTGGACGCGCCTCAGCCGGTAGGTGGTGCTGTTTTGTGTCAAACGTACTCTGTTAGCAGTAAACAGATCCCGTATCAGAAGGGCCACCACACTGTGTTGTCACAGCACAGCAGGGTCAGGCCATCGCTGCCTGGGGGCTTGGCTAGAAGATGCCCCAACACCGATCCCTCTTAGGAAACTGGACTTAGGAGCAGTTGATCAGAGTACTACTTATTGGGGCCTAAACAAACTGGGATTGAAATGTCCGAGTGATCAGTGGAACAGGGGCTTAATTAGGAAAATTGCCTCAAAATACTACGTGCTAAAACCTTCTCGCCTAATCTCTCCAATCCAGCAGGGAAAAAAAGGAGGGAAACAGTAGGTTAAAACATAAAAGTTAGACATTGTTGGAGTGAGTCCAGAATACCACCATCCCAGGATGGGTTTTAAAGAGCAGTTTCCCAGGTGTGAAAGATGCCAGCATCGCAACAAGGGACGCGCAGGAACGACGAATCACAAAAGAGCTGGACTACTTCCCGGGAAGGTCGCCTGCCTGCGTGACCCCTGCCCGGGGTGAGGATTAGGGTGTGGGGGCGGGGAAGGTGTTCCAAAACCTGCATCTAAGGCACGCCCACAAGGGGCGGGGCTACGCAGACGCCGGAGAAAGGGCGGGTTAGCCGGTCGGTAGAGGGCGCTTGCAGACGTGGCTCGGCAAAGGGCTTGGCCCAGCAATGCGCTCTAAGCCGGGTCCCTGAGAGTTTAGCCCCGCCTCCGGGGAGGGCCCGAGAGGCAGCAGCGCTGACACCGCCTCCGTCCTTCCTGCCTTGCGCACACAGTCCGCCGTCTGCTCTTGCCCCCTCCTTGGTCAGGCGCCGGTTCCGAAACCGCCCGCCAGTGCCGCGACGCTCGGGTCGCGGTGCTCCGCGAGCCGAACTGAGAGCTGTAGCCCCGCGCGGCGACAGCATGGGTGCGCACCACCCGGCCCTCGGCCTGCTGCTGCTGCTGCTGTGCCCTGCGCAGGTGAGCACCTTCCAGAATCCCAGGCCGGCTGGGCGGAACGCGGCGGGGCGGGGCGGGGCGACGGCTCCGGAGACCCCCGGCGGGGGAGCTGCGGGCGTGGGGAAGTTGGTCTTCTGTGCAGCCGTAGAGGTCGCCTTCTCCTCCTGTGTCTGTCCACCCTCACGCTGCCCTGTGCTCTGGGAGAGGATGACAGCTAGGGGCCTCTATTTGGCTAGCTTTGAGCTATTCCAGCGGTGGTCACCTGATTTAGGATGTGGAATTGGAGGGACAATGGGCACAGAGGATAGGGACTTTGCTTGTTAGCCATTTTAACAAAACAAATTCGACATGCACACATTTACTTAGCTCCGACTGCATTACTGCTCCTTGTCTCCAGACGATGGAGGTGGAGGAGAACAAAACTCGGGTACCAAATTGAAGCTGTTTAACGTACTTTAAAGAATGTGGGTTGCCTCTTCTCACGGTCATTTTAACGTTTCGGGAAACTGAGGCTCACAGACACAATAGTTTAATTGCCCCTTCCCACAGTTAGCCAGGGACAGGAAGACACCTGGCACAGTGTACTGGCTTCCCTCCTCTGGCTTTTTCTTGCTGTGGCCAACTTGGGTATGGGTGTGTCACTACTGCTTATGTGTGTACAGTTTTCTCATTGGAAAGTGGGTGTGTGTTTGGAGATGCCTACGGAGGGGTACTAATTAAACCCCCTTAGTCATCAGAATGACTTAAGTCAATGGAAACTCTTTGCCCTTATGGCCACTAACTCCCCTCTAATGGACTCTGGTTATGACGGTGTGGTGAATTAGAAGAGACAACAGATGAACGGGTCTAGGAAACTTACCCTTGGTTCTTTAAATCTCTGTGAAGTGCTCAAAAGGGCATAGGGATGCTGACCAAGGAGCTGAAGAGCACACAGGCGGATCCCAGGCTAACCCAAAGCGAGGGAAAGCGGAGAAGACAGTTGGTGGGGGCAGGAACGGGTTGTACTTTGTTTTCCCTAGAGTTTTAGGTCCTGGCCCAGTCAGCAGACTTCACATTATAAAGTGGCTTAAACTTATCTCTGCTTCTCTTACCTTAAGGTAACCTTCAAAATAGATAAGCGATGTGCCCCTCTAGGGCATTTGAAGTAGAACCGAGCTGGCGCTCTTGCAAAACGCCTGAAAGTCTTCCACCCTCCTCTTAATTAAAACACTCCCATTGTTTGGCTCCCAGGGCAGCTGAACCGATGGGGGTGGGGTATCTGGTTTTGGTTCTCACACAGTCAGTGGCTGCCGCTGGTCAGGTTTCAGTCTGAGCACCAGTCAAGTTGTTTGGAGATTAGAGGCAGCTGTCCTTTGGAAGCTCACAAATGCATTAGGAGAGAGTTTTGGTTTTCTTACGTTTTCTCCTTACAGATGACCGACTAGCATTGCCACGTTGAATGTTCGGTTTTTTCTCTTTTGACTTGGCTTTTTTGTGTGTCCGGTCTTGCTGCAGGGCCTGGGTTCTCATGCTCACTGTATTGCCCAGGTGTGCCTTGAATTCACTCCAGTCCTGTTTCAGCCCCCTAAATGCTGGAGTTACAGGTGTGAGCCACTGCATGGGCGTAGACAGCTTTTTTTAAATCCCCTTGTTTGCTAGTCACCATGGTGTGCAAGCCTTTAATCGGAGCCCTGCGGAGGCAGAGTCAGGATTGCTTAAGTTTGAGGCCAACTTGTTCTGCCTTGCAAGTTCTAAGCCAGTCAGGTCAACAGACCCTGCCTAGTAAACAACTCACCTGTGTTCATCAAGGTAATACGTAGCCGTTGGGAAAGTAGGCCTGTCTTTCCTGTCTGTCCCCCCACCTTGAGAAACTTGGAATTCGTTGAGGTCAGAACTCATTAAACACTTAGGTGGCTTTTTCAGAGGTAACCTGGAATGGGTTGATCTTTTGGCCTAGAGGAATGGAGTGGGTACATGTAATCTCTCCTAGCATCGCTCCACTAACACCGTAAGATTTGATAACAGACTATCAGCTGGAAAAGGAAGGTGGTTTTTTTCTTCTTTTGCAAGTGGGTAAAGAGTAAAGGACTTGCTGAATAGAACTTTGTATTTCTCCGAATTTATTCTATGACCCAGAACAAAGAGTCTCTCTGTTGAGAGAGGCATAGGCACCCTGTCCTGGCCAGCCTGCCTCACTCCACTGTTAGAGATGCACTGTTTGAAGGGTGGCTCATCGCCTACTGGGAAGTCTGGGCTTAGCCATCAGGGACCCTTTCATCCTGTCACCTGTGGCTCTGCTCTGCACACAAGTCAGACCATTTGATATCAAAACCACAAAAAATCTTGGCCAGACTGCCAGGGTCCCGTCAACTGGAGCTTTACTGGTGGCATTGTGCTGGTCCCCAGCCAGGATACCTTCCCACTCAAGTTCTTGTTTTTTGCTTAAACTTCTGCAGTGGCGTTTTCTGTTAACAAAAGTCTTTGAACTGAGAGGCCCGGTGTGTGTTGTGTCGGGGCGTATGGGAGGGTTTCCATCTCTGACTGCAACTTCAGTTTCCCCTGTATAAAGTCAGATTAACTGGACCTGCTTTCCAGGGTTTTTGCAAACTTGTATTTGCTTGCTTTGTAACTGAAATGCTATATTGCAGGCTCCTTGAGAGCAAGAACTATATATTAACAGCTCTGAATGGGCGCAACTTTTGATTTGTGGCTCTTTTTAAACAGTAAGTCTTCTAGCATCAAAGTGGATTTTGAAGAGGGACTTAAAAGTTAGTTGTGATCAGAATGTATTTGCAATTGATTCTGGCGAAGACAGTGATTGACTGATCAGCCAGGCTTTCTTTGCCTATGTGTGGTGGTGGTGGTGTGTGTGTGTGTGTGTGTGTGTGTGTTCAGGGCAGAGGCCAAGTGTCTCTCTCAGTCATTCTTCCTGTTCTTTTGAGGCAGGGTCTTTCTCACCTAGTCAGCAGACTAGTTAGTCAGCAAGCCCTAGAGATCATCTTCCTGTCTCTCCTCGGCTCTGGGAACACTGTGTATACCACAGTGCCTGATTTCTGATGCTTTGCTGGAGAGCCACACCCTGGTCCCCATGCTTGTGTAGCAAGCACTAATTCACCAACTGAGCCCCCTCCTGCAGCTCCCAGCCTGTGTCTGTTATCTTAGTCTTTAAAAGTAATATGGTTTTAAGCAATAAGTACCTCTGTGGTCGGTGCTGCTGCCTGGAGCCACATTGGTGTCCATGGGCCAGTGGCCTGTTCTGCCACTGGGGACTGCTGATGGCAGAGGCCATGTAGACGACCTTGGTCCATGTTCCCACTGGCTATAAAGGGCAAGGAAACTATTTCTGCAGTGGTATCAGTGACCGTAAACACCGTTGAGAAAGAGGGACATAGAGGCTACTGTGACAACCCCCACCCCACCTCCCAAAAAAGTAACAGCCTAGACAGGAAGCCACTGAAGAGAACTCTTAAACTGTGGTAAGAGTGCCCAGGTGTAGTTCTGCACAGTTGATGTCTTCTGGCAGGGGTGCCGGTAAGGAACAACTTGATTTTCTTTGAGAGCTGGCCACTGGGAGTTTGACCATGCTCCGGTGAGTAGATGGGCAACACACACCAGACATGTGTCCTTTTTCTTTTTTTGAGGGTGGGGGAAGAGGAATCATAAGAATAGGAGTGGACTTGGAAGGACTGGGAAGTAAGCATGATCAAGGGTACATGATATGAAATTCCCAAATAATCAATACAAATATTATGTTAGAAAAAAATAAGCATTTGTTTTTAAAAACTTTGACTCAGTGAATGAGCTTCTGGAAGGCTTTGAGAGACACTTGAACATTTGTCCTTGATCTTTTTTACTCTCCTTTCCTTAAGTCACAGATCTAAAGTAAAGGTTCTGAGCACAGTGTAGGATGCAGAGATCGAAGACCCAAGGCCTTGGAAGAGCAGTGTGTTTGCTATAAAAGGCTGTGTAATGTTAGCTGCTGTCTCCATCTTGTGCACACATAATGGTAGAAGAATGAGTGAGAACGATAATGTGGTGAGAAATAATAAACATTAGGGCAGATTGTTAAATTTTTGAGCTGAGCTCTGAGGGTGAATTGTGTGCCAGGTGACCAAGAGGAATCTGGGAGATGGAGACTAGCCATAGAAATGCTCACTAGTTGAGATGAAAGCACTCCTTCCCCTAATCTAATTATTTCATGCCATATACTTATATTGCATTATCCTGTATCCTATAAATACATAGAAATATTTATCAGTAAAAATTAAAAATTTTGTAGCAGGGCAGCAAGTGTGTTTCCAGTACAAGTCTGAGACCTGCGTTCAGTCCCTGAAACCCATTGTTAAAGGAGAGGCGCAACCCTTGGAAGTTGTCCCTTGACTTCCACATGTGCCGCATTGCATGCTTGCACACAGCATCAGCAGCATCATAATAAAAAATAAATGCTAGAAAGTAATCTAGTTGCTAACAAAAACTGTTCTTTGCATTTATTGTAATTACCGTGAATTTCGGTATGAAACTGT
Organism: Mus musculus; assembly: GCF_000001635.26. Classification (NCBI taxonomy): domain Eukaryota; kingdom Metazoa; phylum Chordata; class Mammalia; order Rodentia; family Muridae; genus Mus; species Mus musculus. Next base: position 12,231,699 of record NC_000084.6, on the reverse strand, counting down.
CTTCGTAAAATTTAAAATGGCGGGGATCATTTTTCTTTTTGAGTCACACTTGCTGTGTAAACAAAGCTGGCCTCCGACTGGAGCTGCTCTTGCCTCACAGCCTAAGAACTGGCATTGTAGGTATTCTGTAGCCATGCTTCCCAGCAAGCAGTGGGACAGTGGATTACGACGATTAAAGACAAAAAAGTAGCTATGTCGTTTTTGCACAGTGTCTTATTGTGATCACACAGCTAACCTTATTTTGTCCCCCAGAACCTCTTCAATAAAAGTGCATTTTTCCTGCTTTTAAAATTTAATGGGCCTTTTATCGGCACACTAGAAGTGAGCATTGGACCCTATGGGACTATAGTTACAGACAGTTGTGAGCCTCAATGTGGGTTCTAAGAACTGAACTCAGGACTCCTGAAAGGGTGGCCATTGCTCTTAGCCACTCAGCATTTCTCCAACCACAGATTGTTCTTTATCAACTGGAACATTAAAGTTGATGTTTGTCTTAAGGTCACAGGGCTTAGTAAATGGCAGACCAGAAGTCTGAACTGCTAGTTTCTGATTTCTGCCCGCTATTCAAGTTCAAATGTTGCTACTTGATTCCTAAAATGGGTGTCCATCAATTGTCCCATTTGCCTAGTAAGGCTTCCCACTTGATACCTGTTCCCATCTCCCTTGTGGCTGGGTAATTGCCAGGGAGTCGTGAGTCTGCTGAGCGTGGCCCTCTGTAGATACACACCGACACTCAGGTCATGGTTGTGGTTTAGAGCTATGACTTTGGGGTGGTTCTTCTGACCCTGTGCTTGCTGAAGCTCATAAATGTCTAAGAGTAACTGCTAGTGTGGCCTTGGGTGAGTGAGTTACACTGTGAGGTAAGGGGCTACCTGCCGAATGAAGAGCTGGGATGCTTGAGCCTATCACACGCAGAAGTATTTGCTTAAACACCTGTATATAGGCAAGTCTGGTGTGTGTGTGTGTGTGTGTGTGTGTGTGAGAGAGAGAGAGAGAGAGAGAGAGAGAGAGAGAGAGAGAGAGAGAGAGACTGACTGACTGTCAGACTAGCTTTGAAATAGAACCAGAGGTTTCTACCCTAGAACCCTAGAAGTCACATCAAACCAAGCCTCTACCTCCATGTTTGTTTAATCTGTCTTCTGAATTCCAAAGGAACAGCAGGCAGTGTAATCTCTGGGCAGGATTCCCTCCAGCCCATCCTGCCTTGCTCTGACTTGACTGTACAGGCCTGTGTCCATGCTCCCCAGATAGGCAGCAGGCAGTGGGGTTAACCAGCAGCCACCGGCTTCTCCTGTTGGAGCTGGAGCCAGCTGTCTCCCAGGTCCCTCTATTGCCTTTATCTATCCACAATCATAGCAGAAGTGGCAATGTCAGCTGTAGTATGTCACAGAGCTGCTGGACTGTCTGTCACACCTGACAGCCACCTAGAGATGTGAGTGACGGCCATTGCTTCTACATCTGTAGTTTGTGGAACTTGAAGTCAGTGGGGGCAGCCTGTCTGCTGCGACTTCCTCTTCTGAGGCTGCCAGTGCCCAAACGAGGCTGGAGTTTGAACTGTGCAGGCACTCAGTGCTTGTGGGAAGAGACAGAAGGGCTGGCAGACATTTGTCTTGTTTTTCAGAATTATGTCACCTGTGAGCCTTGCCATGGACTGTCATTTCTGAGCCTTTACTTCCCTTCCCTGTAAATCCTCATATTCTGTGTGACGATGCCCTGTTAGAAATGAATCGGTGAGAAACGACCAGCGTGTGCCCGACACCGTGGGCATCCCCTCCAGATCTGTGGGTTTAGACCTCGGTAGGGTTCACTAGAGGCCCCAGGAGTCCACGTTTCTCTTGAGTTCAGAATTTCTTCTGTGTAGTGTGAGAAGCTGCATTCCATCTGTGCTCAGAGATTGTAGCTGCTGATAGATGGCCGAAGGGTTCATTTTTCTTAAATCTTTCTGGACTGAAGGCAGCTTTCTGACTCAGTGAGATTTCTAGTAACTAAACCCCATCTGACCTATCTTTCGAAAGTAGCAACTCTCTAGCCTTTTACTTACCAAGCCTCGGTTGGAGCCAGGTGGCCGGGTTCTCATTGCTGAACTTCATGAAATCAGTGAGATTCCCTAAACTCACTGTTGCTGGTTTCTGAACCGATGAAGGTTGGATGCATTGTACTGGGTGTTTCAAAAGAAGACTCATACCTGGGCCCAGCTGTTGAGGATTTCATGGTCTTATGAGGGCATCAAGACAAACAAGAAAATACTCTTTCAGGTCTCACACATCTTACTTGCTCCTAGAGCGACAACCACAGACTGTGGCCTGGCCCACGGGTTTGGGACACGCTTTACTTCATGTGTGGCTGCAACTGAACTTTTATAGGCAGTGTTGAGTATTTGCCACAGAGACCTGCCTGAAGAATTAAAAGTCTCCATTATTTAATGTTTGGCCCTCAGGGGCAGAGATTGTCTGCCAAGCTCTCGTGGGTCCACAGGGGAGCTCTCAGGATGTGACAAAACATGTCAGCATGGCAAGAGACATCGGCCGCCTCCATGACTGTGAGGAAGGGGTTGGGTGCTCCGCCGTTGAGCCAGCTGCTGCTTCTGATCAGTTAGGGCAGCTCACCTTTGGGAACTGCACTAGACCAGGGTGGAAGGAGACAGGGTTTAGCTTAGTGAGGAAATGAGTCTTGGGAGGGGCAGTTAAGCAGAGATCATTAGAGAGGACAAACAGGATTTGTGACACCAGAGTCTGGAAGAACAATGAGCCTTGGTTTTCTGTGACTGGAGTTTGGCCTTAAGGTCTTAGATTGTAGAGGGTTAAGAGCCAAAGAGCGACCTGTGGAAGGGAGCTGACGCCACACTTGTGGTTCTGCATATGTGACAATTGGGTGTTTACCTGTGGGAGGAGTCAGAAAGCTAGGAAGACCTGGGTGTGATAAGTTATACTGGTTCAGTCTGAGGAATGGGTGGGGTAGAGATCTGAGAGAGGCCGTTCAGTTTGAATTCAGTATATCTGCGAAATCTGGATATCTGTGGTAGGAGTGTATTGATTTGCAATTAAAACTCTGCAGTCTTGAAAGAATATTTTAGAAATGGACAAAAATGTAACACTTAAGTAATGTTCTCTTTTCATTAAAGTATCACTATAAGAGTGGTATGTGTGGAAAACAGTGTGTCTGCAGTTGGCTTGAATGTGCCAACAGAGTTCATGTGCTGGGGTTCCCCCACTCCACCGACACCCCCCCCCCCCCCCCGGCAACAGTGTTGATAATTAAACCATGAGTGATCTGTCGGGGCAGATCAATCAATGCACCCTGTGGAAGTGAATCATGCTCAGAGGAGATTCTAATGAAGGGTGAGCCTGTCGTTTCCTGTCTGGGGTTCTCCTCTCTCCTTTCCACCATGGAGTGTGGTGGCAAGAACATCAGATGAAGTCCCTGCAGCCCCCACACCTGTGGGCCAGAGAACTTTCTGTTTATTATTAATCACTTAGTCTCAGGTGTCCTGACATAGCAAAAGCTCACAGACTGCGAAGTGTCCCCACTACGTAAGCGAGTAGGATATGCTGTGAGCGAGTGGGATATGCTGTGAGCGAGTGGGATATGCTGTGAGAGATTTGCTGTATGGTGTGATAACGGATTCTTGATTCTTGATCCCGTTTGACTCCCGCAATGGTGGCAGGGAACTGAAGCTCAAGACACAGCTTTCACTTTATCTGGTGAAGGACATCTGAGACCAGGCTTTTTTGCTTTGTGTTATTTTGGTGGTCAAGTCATGTACGACTTAACGTTTAGCAGTGTTCAGTGGCCTCAGTGTGTCACACGTGTGTAACCTTCGCTCCTGTCCCTCTCTAGAACACAGCCTGTGTGATTAGGCTCTCTTCGTGGTGACAGTAGACCCCAAACACTGGTGTGTTTCATTTTAATACTGCATATAGCGCTTCCTTCCCTACGAGAATGTTTCTGAGTTTAAAACCAGGGTATGTTTGTCGTTTGGTTTCCTTTGGATTAGGTTGGGTTGGGTTGAGTTGGTGAGAGTCTTGCTGTGTAGCCTGGGTGGTGGATTGGCTGTGCTTGACTCATGAGAAGTGGCACTATTAGGAGATGTGGCCTTGTTGGAGGACGTGGGGGGCTTGGAGAGGTCTGTGCTCAGGCTCTTTGCCTGCAGTGCGAACGAGACCCCTCCTGACGAGACCCCTCCTGGCTGCCTGGCTGCCTGGCTGCCTGCAGAAGACAGGTGTCTTACTTAGGGTTCTACTGCTGTGCACAGACACCATGACCAAGACAAGTCTTATAAAAACAACATTTAATTTGGGGATGGCTTACAGGTTCAGAGGTTCTGTCCATCATCATCAAGGTGGGAGCATGGCAGTGTCCAGGCAGGCATGACGCAGGCAGAGCTGAGAGTTCTACATCTTCATCCAAAGGCTGCTAGTGGAAAACTGACTTCCAGGCAACTAGGGTGAGGATCTTATGCCCACACCCACAGTGACACACCTACTCCAACCAGGCCGCACCTCCAAAGGGTGCCACTCCCTGTCCGAGAATATACCGACCATCACAACAGTCTTCCCCGGGCAACCTTTGGGTCAGGATGTAGAACTCTCAGCTCCTCCAGCACCATGTCTGCCTGCACGCTGTCACGCTCCCAAATAGCTACCCCAGTGAAATGATTTCCTGTATAAGAATTGCCTTGGTCATGGTGTCTCTTCACAGCAATGAAACCCTAATTAGACAGCCTCCAATAGCAATCCAGGTGCAGGGGGGGGGCCATATGTCACTACACTCATCTTAAACTCTGGGTTCTTGTATCACAATGAAGGAAGCTTTAAGTTTGGGAGTTGGGTTCTTTGTCCACGTGAGTTCTTCTTGCCCCCAGAGCATGGCTGCGCGGGTTTGACAGTCCCAGGAGACTTGGTGACACATTCATCCTCGTTGTCAGAGAAGCCCTGACTACCTATGACTACCTACTGTCTGTGATTTTGAGATTGTGGAGACTGTCTCTAAGGCGCCACTTAGACCCTCCATAGGTTGCAGAGATGAGCATGGCCCGGCCCTGCCTCTCTAGGTCTGTAGTCCCTTGGTGCAGTGGAAGTTGGGCCCCAGTCTCCCACACACCTAGGCCACAAGTAGGTGAGGTCTACCTCTGCCCTGACTCAGTCCTTCAGGTGAGGCACTTTACCTGCTCATCTGTATTCCAGATGAGTCACACATCTGCTCTAAGTGGGGATTGTGACAGTAGGGACAAACTCAGCAAGAGCCCGTAAACTAAGGGAGATGTGCTATATCCCTATGGGACTAGAACATCTGGCGGGTGCTCTGGAGGGACGTGCTTAGGTGCACAAGGGAGGTGGAGACCGGAGAATGGCTTTGACCATAGGTAGGAAAGAAAACTGGGACCAGTGTGGAGGCAGATAGGTCCCTTAGGAGGGGACAGAAGAGAAGAGCCAGGACGAGCTTGCAAAAACGTTGTCATAGGCAGCAGGTGAGGATGGGTTCTAACTACAGACTTCGGAGATGTCTGAACAAGGAGCCCCCTACCAGTGGAAGCTGTGGAGGACTGAGAGATCAGCCTCCCCTGGAGCATCAAAGGCCAGCAGGCAGAGAGGCAGACATGTGTAGAGATTGCCTGAAGCAGGGACATCTGTGACATTAGAATAGTGTCCATAGGCAGTGTAGACACTGTGAATGGGAAAGTTAGCGTGCTGAAAAGAGACCAGCTGGTGAGGTTCCCTGAAGAGGGAGGGGCTGGAGACATTTAAGGTGGAAAAAAAGGTGAGCTTGCAGAGGTGGGAGTGGGAGTGGGTAAACTCCTGAGAAGGGCTTTAATTGTGGTCTAATTATCTTTTATGGAGAGTCTGTGCCTGGAGCCAAAAGCTGCAGTTTCAACCCTGGCTTGGCCAATGCTCTCTTGACCTTGGGCAAATTGTGTTAGTAGTCTCCTAGTGCTTTGCTTTGTGTGTTGGAGTATCTGAGCCTGTCACGCTGAGTTGACACCTAAGGCCTGTGAGCCACTGAGTGCTCTTAAGAGCACTTGAGCCCCTCTGGCTAGGGCCACTGCTGTGGGCAAGATGGTTTTGTGAGCCAATTGCCTTTGAATGACCAGGAAACCCCAAATATTTTGTGTTCTACTTAAAAAGGTGAAGTAACTTCTCTAAGTGTAGTGGGGCTCAACTTACTGACTTAGAGTATTGACTTCTTGGGATCCTAAGAGCTCCTGACTCCTCTCCTTTCCCCTGCTTTCAAAGGGGGCAGAAAAACACTTGGCTTTGAAATCAGTGACAGCATAGAAGCAGATGTTTGTGAAACATCTTGTCTGGCCTTTTGGCTGGGTTTCTGTTTTTAAGGTTTGTGGGGGCCTTGGGTTTGGAGCTGATACTTGCTCTGGGCCAGTATAGATTTAATCAAAGTCAGCGATCTGGGACTACCTAAGTGACACCATCAGAGGACTTTATTTTCTTTACCTCACCCTTTGTTGTGGTAAATGCCACCTGGATGCACTCTGCCCAGGAATACCCAGCTCAGAATTTGCTGGTGATGGCCCTACTGAATTCTCTAATCAGTTTTTATTTGGCCTTGCTCAAATAAACTCCAACGGGCCTCTGGGATTTCCCTTTGAATTCTGTTGTGAGACAGGCTTGACAACTGGTAAGAGTTCTTAGAAAGGAGAGAAAGCTCTCAGTTTAACTGGCACTTCCTGTCAGCTCTGCCCGCACCTCTCATCAGCTTTAGCCATTTAAAACTTGAGTTGCATCGGAGCCCTCTTGCCTGCTGGAAGGCCAGAGTGCAGTTCTCTGCTAGAGTTGCTGGGTTTGGTTTAAAATGTGGACCCTTTCCCATTTGGATAATTTCTCTCCTAAACATAGGACTTTGAATGAGTCCAGAGGGGTGGGCCTGTAGCCAGTGCGAAGCAGCTTGTTGCTCTTGGGCTACATAGTAACTAAGTCCTTGTCCTCTGTCTCAAAAGAACAGCCACACACACATAGATACAGGCAGACACATGTATCTCATGTGGTTTGGGGGTGTCTGTTTTTGGTTCTGCTGTTTTGAACCCCAGGCTTTCCGAGTGTTGAACAACCACTAGCTACACCCCTGTCTGTTAAGGCAGGGGCTCCAAGTTGCCCAGCTGGGTCTCGCACTCCACTTCTCTCTCCTACTTCCTGTTTCGTCCCTCCTCTGTGGTAGATGAGGTTCCAGGCGTGCACCACTACATCCAGCGACCTGTAATGGTTATTTTACTAAACAAAGGATAATTTCGGAAGCAAGTTCTATTGATTCTGGACCCCTTGAGAGTTGTGTTCCCTGGTCTAGTTTTTGTTCTCCTTCGCCTTCTTCCCTTCTGGATCTGCATCGTGGCTGGGAAGTAAAGGTGACTGACTTAGCTGCCTGCCTGTGTGGGGATTGGCCTGCCGCTCCTGTTCAGGGTGTTTAAGGCTTTGCAACTGGTATCTTGGGATCCAGCTTGCTCCTAGTTTATGTTTTCCCTGTGGGACAGTTCTAAGACAGTGTCCCTGGCATGCTGGTCATCTGTGCTGAGTCAGTTGTGCAGCACAGTATGGATTCCTCTGGGCAGCACCCTTGATGGGGTGGTGACTCACGGGAACACTTCCTCCTTAAGCTCTAGGCAGCCTTGTGACGGTCACATGGGGAATATGAGCAGCTCTTGAGACATCTTTTCATAAGAAATATTAGGTTAATGTTGCCTTGCTGATGGTCCTTAAATTTAGCAGTGCATTCCTTGGCGGTCGGTCTCCTTAGCCCTCAGGAACAGTGTTCTTGCATCTCCTTTTAGGTAAAGTTAATGATACAGGTTCTGTTCCTCAGGTTCCTTTTGAAGTATCAGAAGTAGAACTATACGGGAAAATATCCTTTTGGTTGTTTAATTTTTTGCGTACAATTCCCCCAAAAACAGTGTCTTAATAATCTCTTACTTGCTAAGTACAACATTGCTTCTACCTATCCTTGCTGGAACTAGACCCTCTCTTAAGTGGCAAATCTGGCTCTTGTAAATAGTTTCTATTCCTGCACCACACTGACCTGACAAATCCATTTGGGGTTTTAGGCCTGTTTTGTTTTGTTTTGTTTTGTTTTGTTTTGTTTTAAAGATATTGATGGGGGGGGAGGGAGGAGGAGGAGGAGGAGGTGGTGGTATCAGATACCATGAAGCTGGCCTACAGGTCGGTGCTGGGAACTGGGGTCCTCTGAGCGAAGGAACCTCTCTCTCTTAACCACCGAACCATTGCTCCAGCCCCATGGCCTGGGTGCCACCCTTCGTTTGTTTTCAAGACAGGGTTCACTGGGTAGTTCAGACTGGTCTTAACTGTGTAGCCCAGACTGGCCTTGAACTCATGCTTTTTCTGTCTCAGCCTCACATGTGTGGGATTGCTGACATAAGACCTCCCCATGTCAGGCTTGTTCCATCATTATTAATATTTCTTGACATGTTTAGCAAGAACTTTTGTTACTTCATTTGCTAGGAAGCATGAAAGGTCTGTTGATTGAGCATTTATTCATTTATTTATTTATTTATTTAGCTAAAATCTGTTTTCCATGATTCCGTAGGTGTTTTCGCAATCCTGTGTTTGGTATGGAGAGTGTGGAATTGCGACTGGAGATAAGAGGTACAACTGTAAATATTCTGGCCCACCAAAACCCCTCCCAAAGGACGGCTATGACTTAGTGCAGGTAAGCGTGCTGTTTTGAGAGCACCCAGGCACATCTTATAGAATCTTATGAATCATTATAGACTCTATAATGGGACCAAGGATGCTGGAGGTGAGACTAGAGGGCTGAAATCTGTAAAGACGTTTGTGTGTGTGTGTATGTATGTGAGCCTTCACATGCAGGAGGTCAGTTGGATCTCCTGTGAACCTCCACGTGGGCCAGGAACTGCCATGATTTCCCCACACGCTCAGTCATCACTGCTGAGCTGTTGCTCCGGCTTAAATCTTAACCTAGACTCCAGCCTGTACCCCACAACACAGAGCTGATAAGAGGTTTAACCCTCCAGGCGCTGACTCTGCGTCTCCTGGCGTTTCCTAGTGGGAGTTACTGTTTAGAGATGACCTTGGTACCCACATGTTAAGTTAGCTTTCTTGTTGTTGCTCCTAGATTTCAACACTTGCTTTTTCTTAGGCTTTGTCACTAAAAGGCTGGCTTCTCACCACCTCTTAGTGATTTCGCTGTTCCCTGTAAGCCCGTGAGTTCTGGCTACCTCCCAGACATTGCTTTTTGTTAGTGTGGTTCTTAGGGCTGTTTGGGAAAAAAAAAAGAATACTGGGAAAAATCAGGCTGAAAAGACTGGCTTTGGGGCTTCAGTAATCCAGGGTAGCACTAGGTCGCGTAAATATCCTTGCTTTTTTCTTCAGAGTTAGTACAAGTTTTGACTGTCCCTGGAGTGACAAGTGGATATAGCCTTGTGGCTGAACGTTTGAATAGTCTGACTTACACAGCGAAACAGTAAAGGAAAAATCAATAGAGTTGTCTCTGCTACTTATGAATCCCCACTTTCTTGGGGGTCGGGAGGGGGACTGTCCTGAGACAGTGTTTCTCTGTGTAGCCCTGGCTGTCCTGGAAGTCTCTGTAGACCACAGTGGTCTTAAACTCAGAGACTGACCTGCCTCAGCCTCTGGAGTGCTGGGGTTGAAGGCGTGTGCCACCACTGCCCGGCTGAATCCCTACTCTCTGAATGGTGAACTTGATAGCGACTCAGAAAGAACCTCTCGTGCCTGGGATTAACAGGAGTGAAGGGCCTCCATTACCTGTAATGACGGGGCTTATCTGGGAACCCGCTCTCTCCTCACAGGAACTCTGTCCAGGACTCTTCTTTGACAATGTCAGTCTCTGCTGTGACATTCAACAGCTTCAGACGCTGAAGAGTAACCTGCAGCTGCCCCTGCAGTTCCTGTCCAGGTAGGCGGACCACAGCAGACAGTGCCACTCTGGGGTGCTTATACAGACCAGTTTCCCCTCTGTTGTACTCTGAGAGGGTACTCATGGTGTGTTAGAAGGAAGAAGGAAGTCACGTGTCCACTAGTTTCTTCCTAGTTGCCTTCACAGTGAAGACTTGGTTTCCTTCGTGGTGTCCTGGCTCACAGAGGGGCCTAGGGTCTCTCAGAACAGAGCGTCTATGCACTGTGGTGAGGAGTGGTCCCTGCTGGCCTGCGGGCCTGGGTCCTCCATCTGTGTGGCTCTCGGTTCTTTCTCACTCCTTGCTGCCTTGCTTTGCCCATCATTCTTTTCTAAGTTTTTAGAAAATTTAATTAGTTACTTATTGTGTGCATGTATGCACCATGTGTACCACTGTGTGCACATGCACATGGAAATCAGTTATTTACTTACTGTGTGCATGTATGCACTATGTATACAAACTGTGTGCACATGCACATGGAAATTAGTGGGTGTTGGCTCTCTCCTTACACCATGTGGGTCCAAGAATCAAACTCAGGTTGTCATCTTGGCAGCATGCCATTGGCTCTTGCCTGACGTCCTGGTATCTCTCTGTGCTGAGACACTGCAGTAGCCTTAGCTCCTAGGTGGTACACTCATTCTGGTGTAGTTGGCAGTGCAAAACGGTTGTATAATAGATGTTCTTTAAATATGTAAAGAACAAGTTGGTGGTTCTCTTTAGAGCAACAGATTTTGGTGGGTGTAAATTATCCAGACTTTAGCACACTCGTAAAGGTGGATGAGGTAGGAGGTGAAGAAGGAAGATGCCCTCTCTAGATACCACTGTAGGCAGCAGGACCCTACTCTGCTTCTGCTCAGGGCATTGTGTCTTAGAAAGTGGCTGTACCAAGTGGAAAGCCTTTGCTTTACAGATCACAGAATGCAATAATGGATCAAGAGCTAAGAATCTACTCAGGCCACTCTAGGCTCCTGGCATTGGCAGAACCGGATCAGAGGCTCTGCCACTTAGTCACATCACATTTATTTACTACCCACTCTAATTGATGGATTATGGATATAAACATTTACTGTAGCTAGCCCCCTCCCCATGTTATCAGGGGGTAAAGCTCAAGTTATAATAACAAGAGAAGCAAACTAACTTGGAATTTATACAGCTGCTGAAATTGATGCTCTTGGAGGGTAAATGAAGAGCCGTGGGTTATTTGTAATCCATTGGAAAGCAGACCGTCTCGGGAATGAATGACTCCCGTCTGAGTACTGCAGTTGTACTTCCTGATTTTGTTACAGTTTGCTGTGTTGTAGGACTTGACCTACAACCATTAAAACAATCTCTTTAAAGTATCAGTTTTAAAATTCTTCTAATTTTGGCCTGAAGAGATAGCTCAGCAGTTAAGAGCACATACTGGTCTTACAGAGGCTCTAGTGACAGCCAAGGTCTGCTAAGGTCCCCTTCTCTGGAGCAGAGTCTCTTGAGGACTGGACACATCACCCTCATTCCCTGTCAGATCTGACTGTGGGACTGAAGCAGACCACACAGTAATCTCGGGTGCTCCTGCTTCACGGTTCCCCCATGGAACAGTGAGGTAACATGGACCAAAGGGAGCGAGAACCCTTTTGCCACATACACAAGTCAACATTAGGAGCTTAAACTTTGAACCCAAAGGCCAGCAGTCAGCTATCATCTTCGTGGTAACCCGGGTGCTGCTGCAGGACACACAGCGAGCGCTGCTGTGGCGCTTCTTAACCTTTTCCTGTACCACGCTCTGATCCGAGACCTCATAAGGTGATGGCTCTTTTTAATCTTCAGAACACGCAGGGGAGTCCTCCTGTGTTTCAGGAGAGGCTAGGGTTATCTGACTTTTAGAAGAAAGCTGAAGGTTTAAATCCTATAGTGGTCTTTGTCACATGGACACACACACACACACTTATCTACACCTTATTCTCTTAATCAAAACTGACTTTTTGGAATAAAGATAGAAATCTCTAAATTCAAAGCACAGAAATCAGAAAAGCCTCCTTTTTTCTTTTTAAACATTATTTCTGAATAAATTAAATGAAATATTAGGGCAGTTTTAAAAGGTATTTCTTTATGTTACAATAAAGTTTTAAGAATGTGTGAGTCTAAGGACTGGAGAAATGGCTACAGTTAAGAGAGCTGCTTTTCCAGAGGACCCGGGTTCAATTCTAAGTTCACAACTGCCTATAACTCCAGGTCTGTAGCTCTGTCTATCTGACACCCTCACACAGACATGTGTGCAAGCAAAACATCAATGCACATAAAATAAAAATAAAAAGAATCTGTGGGTCTGGGGAGAAATAGGATTAAACGTTTTCTGAGTCTACTATGTTTCATGGTAACTTGTCTCCTCTCAATGAATTTTAAATATTCTGTAGCTATGTTACCTTTTTTTAGCTGCTATAGCTGGTCATAAAATATAATTTACTTTTTCTTTAGGTGTCCGTCATGTTTTTATAACCTAATGACCCTGTTTTGTGAGCTAACATGTAGCCCACACCAGAGTCAGTTTCTGAATGTGACAGCAACTGAGGATTATTTTGATCCTAAGACACAGGAGAATAAAACAAATGTAAAGGAATTAGAGTACTTTGTCGGACAGAGCTTCGCGAATGGTGAGTAAACGTAATTCCTTTTCCTTTTAAAAAGCTGGGTCAGGACATTGGGTTGAGTTATACACCTTTTGTTGTTGTCCTAGCAACTGTGTCCTAGTCACAGTTTCAGGACATTGGTCAATGTTTTCCTATATTCTGGGACTTGAACTACAACAATTAAAACTGTCTCCTTAAGTCTTTGTTTTAAAACTCGTCTACTGTGGGGGCTGCAGTGATCGTAGCAGTTAAGTGTGTACACTGCTCTATCAGAGGACCCTCGTTCAGTTCTCAGCACTCATGTCAGGGGCCTTATAACCACAGTTGTAACCTTCGGCCCTGATTCCTCTGGCCTCTGCGGGCACCTGCACTTCCATACATATGCCCACACACAGACCCACACACTCAAACAAAATTAAAAAATAACAAAAGTCTTGGGGCTGGAGAGATGACTCAGCCATTAAGAGCACTGGTTGCTCTGCCAAAGGATCTGGGTTCAATTCCCAGCATCCACATGGCAGCTGACAGCCACCTCTAACTCCAGGCCCAGTGGATCCAGTGTCCTCTTTTGGCTGATGCCCTCTTCTGGCCTTAGCAAGCAATAGACACATAAGGTACACGTACATACATGCTCTCAAAAATAGCCATACATATAAAAGAAATATAAAATCTCAAGAAAGTAGCAAGTATTTTTAGATTGTTTTCTCAAGTTACCATGTGGAAATTTTTCAGTGTATGCAAGCCTACTTGTGTACATTTTAGTAACCATCCCATCATTGGTTCAGACAGACAAGACTTGCTTTTAACCTCAAGAGACAATAGAAATAAAAATTGACAGCAGCCGGGCATGGTGGCACATGCCTTTAATCCCAGCACTTGGGAGGCAGAGGTAGGCAGATTTCTAAGTTCGAGGCCAGCCTGGTCTACAGAGTGAGTTCTAGGACAGCCAGGGCTACACAGAGAAACCCTGTCTTGAAAAACAAAACAAAACAAAAAAATAGTGACAGCAGAGAGAGAAATTTCGATTTGAGAAAATCATTCATCAAAAGAAAAACAGTTACAAGATGAAGAGCACCCCCATACAGCATGAGGAGCACCCCCATACAGCATGAGGAGCACCCCCATACAGCATGAATGACCAAGCCAGCTCAGTCAGTCAGCAGGGTCTCGAGGGAGGGAGTGACGATTGAAAAGAAAAAGACAATTAGACAAACGTTAGAACATGACTCCAGCCAGTGCTGAGGCTGACGCACCTCTATTTTTTTTCGGTCTGCTTTTATACCATTCTAGGTTCTTGCAGAGAATAGGGTCAGTTCTTAGATCAAAGACAAAGTGATTAGACAAGGCAAAGAACAAAGTCCCCTGAGTCCCTGGGTCTGGGGGCTCTCAGGATTACCAAGACAAAAGGGAAGTCCCACATTTGATCCTTGCATCCTATCTGATCCTCCTTCTCCCTCCGAGCGCAGTGACAGATTTCTATAAGCAGCACACAGGCTCTCCATACAGACAGGAGTGAGTATCCCCATACAGACGAGAAGCTCCACCCATCGGTCACCGGAGGAGATCAGAGTTGTGATAAAGAGATCCATCTACTTGCTAGGAAATTATTGAAATCATAGAATTCAAAAAAGAATAAAATACTACAGAAAAGGAACAAATTACAAATGGAAGCGATTGGAACTGAAGACAGATTAATCATTGAAATGGGCTAAAAAACCTAGCAAAGTAGACCTGGCTGAACAAGAAGTGTCTAAGAGCAGTCTAAAAATTAACAGGATCCACCTCCATTACGCCTGGGCTTATACTCAGAGGACTCCAAATCCCCCGCAAGGTACGTGTGCATCTGCATCCTTTGCTGCCTGGTTCACAAGATCTAGGAACTGGAAGCCACCTTGATGCCCATCTGTAGATGAGTGGGTGAAGAAAACGTGGTACGCACGCACAGTGGAGTTCTGTGCAGCTGTAAAGAAAATCGGAATTTTCAAAAAACGGTTGGAGCTAGAAAATAGATTAAGCAAAGTGATCCAAAGCTAAGAGGATGAAAAACTGCATGTTCTGTCACCTCTGCAGATCCTAGGTTGTAGCGCACACACATGCACATACACTCGAGAGCACACACACACATGCACGTACACTCGAGAGCACGTACAGATGTGAGTACAGATGTTAAACTAGAATGAAAAGCAAGAGCGGCTAGAAGAGGTGCTGAAGATGAGCTGGGAACCGGAAGGGAGACAGCGGGAGATTACAGTGCGGGGCAGAGGGTTGGGACAGATGAGGGAAGAGGAGAACGGAAACAGAAAGCATGCTTCGGGACTTTAAAAATGATGCTTAAGTGTACTAGGGTCAATAAGATCAGCAAAGTTGTAGGATATTTAATAACTATATTAGTTCTTATTATGACCCATCCAGCCCCCAATAATAGAGTCAGAGTCCAATGGATTTATTTAATCAGCTTTAGCACAATTACTGTGCCATTACCTCTAAACTATTTTTCTATGCTAGACTGGTCATTTCCCAGCTGCACCCCCCATGTTACTTCCTGGTTGAGTCTCACCTGGGTGATTTCTGCTCCATCAGTCTGAGATACACTTCTCTCCCTAGGCCATGTCCCCTCTAACTGAGACCTCTCTCTCCATCTGCATTTTCCTCTCTCTCTTGTGGATCCTACCTGCAATCCTCAGCCCAGGAACAGAGGTCCCGCCTACCTCTGTTCTCCCCAGTAATTGGCTGTCAGCCACTTTTATTCAACCAATCAGAGAACATAGGCGAGCATAGTTTGCAGAACATCATTTGGTGTGCCTGAGAACTTCCTCTAGGCTGCCACCAGATCTTGGGGGCCAGTATTTAGCATTAGAATACATAGCAGCACCAGACCAACTCCCAACAAAAGACCTATTTAAAAAATGACCCAGCCAGATGTGGTCATGTGGGGTTGGAGGCTGAGGAGGCAAGAGGGTCATGAAGTGGAGGGCAACCTAAAGCACTTCTGTTGGCTCTCACTACAACCAACCAAACAACTTTTAAATCGCTTCATTGGAAATAAGTGCCATTCACAATGTGACACAAATGACAGAATCTTCCAGAAGATTTGATGTAGCAGCCTAAGGAGAGAGTCCTGGGTCAGTGCTCCACATAGCTGTATCATTACAAACCCTTGAGAGATTGGGGTGGGGTGGGGGGCTTGGTCAATGGGGCAATAAAACGAATATATTCATCTATATTTTAGTATGTATATTAAAAGTTGTACAGATTAAAAATACTTGAAAATGTGTACAAGTAAACATAGGGGTGGTTTTTTTCTTTTTCTATCACTTTTAAGGTAAAATATTTCTTGACAAGAAAAGGCAGAAACCAAAAGTGGTTAAAGTCCAAAACCACCCATGAAATACAGACCCTCCAGTGTGTCTGTCCTCGTGCCATGTCAGGTTGGCACAGAGTAAATTTGTCAGTTCCAGCTCTTTGTAAGGGCATGAAGCAATAGGGAGTCAACAGACTGCCCCTCGTGGCTGCTGTAAACGTTTGAAACCATTTGAAAAACAATTTTGCAATACCTGGTGAAACTGAAGATAAATATGCCATTATCTCAATGGGGGGGGGGGGGTGCGCACGACAAGTTCAAATCAAAGTAAATGCTGGAGATGCTGGGGATGGCGAGCCCACGGGGAGCCCCGCCCATCCTGAGAGAATCTTAAGTCAACAGAAAGTTAGCAATAGTTGGGTGGTTTCTTGTCACATGGTTCAGCAGCATGCCTAAGGTGGGTATGTTATGGGATATGTAGTTACATTTCTGGCATTTGGTAAAGTTTGTTTTTGTTTATTTGGGAGTTTTTGTGTGGGCTTGTGGGTGTTATTGTTTTTGAGACAGTCTCAGAATTGGCTCCAAACTCAGTATATCCCAAAGGTTGGCCTTGAACTCCTGATCTCTTATCTCTACATTCTTATCTCTACATGCTAGAATCAAAGGCATGCACCCACGAGCCTTGCTCAAAGTTGTTTTTGATTTTGTGTTTTTAAAGATATCCCCTTGGTGTAGCTTTTTTGCTTGTGGTGTTTTAAAACAGCACACAGAGTAATGAGCTACACTGTGGTGTTTTCTTGTTCTTACATATATAGCAATATATTTTGTTCATATTTGCATCCTTGGTTCAAAAACCCAGTAAGCTCCACGGGATACATCTTGAAACAGAGGGAAGCATGGGGGCTCGTGTCCTCCTCATACTCTAGGGACTGAGGCAGGAGGATTGAGGGCTCCAAACAGAACACATCAGTGCTTACACACAGGAAAATGTCCTTGCCAGCCAGGATGGAGGCCAAGTGGAGTCTGTTCCACCCTTGTCACACTGGCTTGTCACCTGCCTGTCCGGGGTAAGCAGAGACTGTTAGGGGAAGGTGATCCCAGGAGGCTGTCCCGAGTGAGTTGATGTCCTCCTGCATTGTGGTCTCCCCATGCAGAGCTGCTAGGGTGAGCATCTTTCTCCTGACTTACTGAGCGACTCTGTACAATGTGGGTGGGGTTCCTCGGAGCTGTGAGAGCAGTTGTTATCTTTCCTGCTTTGAGTCCCCTTCCTCCCTGTCTTGCAGTGCCCCGGGTTCTAACCTGCTGGCTCCTGTGTGCCAGCACAGAGGCCTTCAGTTCCATCTGGGCGGTGAGTTCAAGCCAGCATAACGTCTCCATCTTTTCCCTTGGGTTCCTCTTTTAGCGATGTACAATGCCTGCCGTGATGTGGAGGCGCCTTCCAGTAACGAGAAGGCCTTAGGACTCTTGTGTGGGAGGGATGCCCGTGCCTGCAATGCCACCAACTGGATTGAGTACATGTTCAATAAAGACAACGGACAAGCGCCATTTACCATCATTCCTGTGTTTTCAGGTAGGGATGGCAGCTCTCAAATTTGCTGAAGTTATTATTTTGCTTTAAAACTCAAGAATCATAGTCAGCTATAGAAACATAAATTCAGAGAGAAAAGTCAGACATGTCCTGTCTGGTTTAACTTGGGAAGGCTGGGTGAGAAAGGAATTGTTCTTAGGGACTGATAATGTTACTAAAACGTGTGTGTGTGTGTGTGTGTGTGTGTGAGAAAAGCTGAGACACTTCTACTGTGGTATTAGACTACCACAGAGGAGGGACGAATCAGGAAGTAGGAGAGAGAAGTGGAGTGCGAGACCCAGCTGGGCAACTTGGAGCCCCTGCCTAAACAGACAGGGGTGTAGCTAGTGGTTGTTCAACACTCGGAGTGGAAGCCAGACACACTGAGGATCCACCTTATATGGTTGGTGGAAGATCAGGGCACACGCTGTACACAGAGTTGCTGACATCACAGCAGGTTAGGGATGGGGAACTTAGCTGAGAGTGCTGGCCTTGGGGCCTTCAGGCTTGCACTGCACAAAACCAGTTGTACACACACCTGCGCTTAGGAGATGCGGGGAAGAGGCAGGAGCTCAGCTATACTCAGCTGCATATGTCATCGGCCAGCCTGGCCTTCGTAAGACATTGTCAGTACCCACCTCACTCCCCCAAAACCCTAAGAGACAGCAACAGGGCATAATGCGTGGTCACACAGCAGCCCTCCGCCCTGGGTGCTCAGCTGTGCCATGCTGTACCCTTGTTGCTTCCCATTGGGTTTGAATGTGAGCAGATACAAAACTTGGAACGTATTCTCAGAGGTTCTAATTCAGCATAATTTCTTCTTGTAGATCTTTCAATCCTTGGGATGGAGCCCATGAGAAATGCCACCAAAGGCTGCAATGAGTCTGTAGATGAGGTCACGGGGCCATGTAGCTGCCAGGACTGCTCCATCGTCTGCGGCCCCAAGCCCCAGCCCCCACCCCCTCCTATGCCCTGGAGGATCTGGGGCTTGGATGCCATGTATGTCATCATGTGGGTCACCTACGTGGCATTTCTGTTTGTGTTTTTTGGAGCACTGTTGGCAGTGTGGTGCCACAGGTAAGCTGCTTGATTGATTGGTTTTCTTCAAGACAAGAACAAAATTGCCCATGTGGCACCCAAGGCTCGCAAGTGACTTTAGTTAATCCAGACAGGGAGTAAATATCAATAGGGCACCATCCCCTGGATGGCTTGTGCCTACAGCTAGTAAATCAGGGTTTGTTTATATATTAACCATTTGAAGAAAATTATGCCGATGTATTCAAAATGGTGTGTGATTTAAGGTACCTTGTAATAGCCAGTCTGTAAACCACATCTGATCAAAATCTAGTTACATGTATCTTGTTTTAAGGCTGTGTGTGTGTGTTTGATCATATGTGTACATATGTGTGCACATGTGCGCCAAAGTCCAATTTGATCAGTTGCCTTCCATTTTGGCTGCTAATACTGTTTCTCCTTAGGCCCGCCCCTGCTCTCCACTGGTGGGTCCTTTGAATCTGTGCTGTTTGCCCCAGGGTGATGGGGGGGGGCTTGCTCCCTCCCCCACCTCCCCATCTCTCTTCTTTGAAATTTACTAATGGGCCCCTTCGTCTGCTCACTCAGTAGTGTACTTTTTACATTTATCCGCTCTGTGGACTGTGTCCAGGATTGGGGCACCGGAGTTCCTCCCCATTGGCTCCAGGGTTCTTTGGCTGGGCTCCCACCCAGGCTCTTCTCTCCCCGAGGCCTGGCATCCATCATTCTGCTCAAGCCGTTTCTGGTCCCTTTGTTAGACATGGCATTGAGGGGCCCTGTCTGGGCACTGGGGTGCTCATTGCTATTAGCAATAAGTTTTCAAAGGATCTAAAAGTGACTCCTGTGGATTCCAACGTGAGGTTACCTGTCAGTACTTTGTCACCTTAATGCCCTCCTAGATCTTTCCGAGGCTGGTGAGCCCAGGCAGGGAAACTGGCGATGGGACAGGGGACAGAGTGAAGAGTGAGCTGCACTGTAACGCTGTAACTAAGTCTGCCATCTCTAAGACACCACCTCTGTGCTTCTGTTTCAGAAGGCGGTACTTTGTGTCTGAGTACACTCCCATTGACAGTAACATCGCCTTTTCTGTGAATAGCAGTGACAAAGGTAGGCATGTTTGCGTAAGTCAGGGGATCTGATTGTGTTGGCCTGAGAGCCTGTGTGAGGCAGTACTATTGCTGAGGACGCAGCCATAGTGAAGGCAGACGTAGCACTTGCCTTCTGGCAGTGACTAGGCATCAGTGAGGTACCTCAGAATTTAAGTAGTTAATGACAGAATTCTGGGCTGAGGTAGGAGTCACAGAAGCTCTGAGGGCAGAGTTGAGTGAAATGAAGTCACCAGAGGGTCTATCCCGAGCAGCCAAGGAGAGCGAGGTAGGCTTTGGGGTTCCCTGTCCATGGCTTTGGGAATGGCTAGTGACCTCCTCTCCTTTCCTCTCCCCCAGGGGAAGCCTCATGCTGTGACCCACTTGGTGCAGCATTTGATGACTGTCTGAGGCGCATGTTCACAAAGTGGGGGGCTTTCTGTGTCCGAAATCCCACCTGCATCATTTTCTTCTCATTGGCCTTCATCACTGTGTGCTCTTCTGGCCTGGTATTTGTCCAGGTCACCACCAATCCTGTAGAGCTCTGGTCAGCCCCTCACAGTCAGGCCCGCTTGGAAAAGGAGTACTTTGACAAGCACTTTGGGCCTTTCTTTCGCACGGAGCAGCTTATCATCCAGGCCCCCAACACCAGTGTTCATATCTACGAACCGTACCCCGCAGGAGCCGATGTGCCCTTCGGGCCTCCATTGAACAAAGAGATTCTGCACCAGGTAAGCTGCCATTCCGGTCATTGTTCCAAGGACACTGGTGATTTGTTCTTTTTATTTCTGTTGTGATAACCAACCTGACCCAAAGCCACATAGGGAAAGAAAGCCTGATGTGGCTTAAAGTTGCAGAACGCACAGTTCGTCACTAAGGAAAGTCAAGCAGGAATGCAAGGCAGGAACTTGAAGGCAGCCTGCTTGCTTTTCCACACAGCGTTACTCCCAGTGAGTTCCAAGGGACTCACATCACAGCCTAACAAGTACAGCAGGAACTGTTGGGTGCTACTTGGTAGTTGTCAGGTAGGCTTATGCTCAGCTAGCTTCCTTACTATAAAGTTTAGGACCACCTGCCTAGGGAATGGTGCTGCCCACAGGGGCATGAGCCATTCTATATTATTAATAATTAAAGACTGTCCCCTACCCATATGGCCACAGGCCAATCTGACCAAGGCAATTTTTCAATTTTTCTTCCTAGATAATATTCTCTATCAGAAAATACACACACACACACGCACACACATACACACAAATGGTCACAGGGCAGAGCAAGGCAGGGAGTGGTATTTTTTGGCAAGGGACAATGTCGAGAAGACTAGAAATTTGATTCAAAGCTGGAGCCTTGTTGGTGGACACTGGAATAGGGTGAGGGATGATTTTTTGGTCTCCTGTTCATATCATGGTCATGATGTCTCCGTCCCAGACTCTGCAAACCAGACTTCTTCACCCCGGGGCCTTTGGCTCTCACCAGCCTGTTGAATACTGTTCCCCAATCCTAGGAAGTATGCCCTCCGAGCATCCTTCTCGCCCGCGTTCTCCGGCAGGGCTGGTTAGTGAAGGGCCGAGGAATCCTTTTCTGGGTTTGCTTACTTTCCAAATCCTTCAGGTTCTGGACTTACAGATCGCCATTGAAAGCATCACCGCATCTTACAACAATGAAACCGTGACACTGCAGGACATCTGTGTGGCCCCCCTCTCTCCATACAACAAGAACTGCACCATTATGAGTGTGTTAAATTACTTCCAGAACAGCCATGCGGTGCTGGACAGCCAAGTAGGCGACGACTTCTATATCTACGCTGATTACCACACACACTTTCTGTACTGTGTACGGTAAGTGGCGCGGCCATTCATATGCCCTCTCGGTATTTGAGAACTTCTGTTACTTACTCTGTCCATACATATGGAGACCCAGTAGATGGAACCAGATGTGCATCGAGAAAATCATGTCCTAATAGAAGAGACCAACAATATAGAAATAAATCATGTATGTTACTTCCCAGTAGGCGCACATTCTGGAAACATTATTGTTAGTTTAGTGCAAACATCATACTGTGTATTTACCCTGTGATCACATATTACCCTGTGCGACCTTCTCCTGTAGCTCATCTGCCATCGAGAGAAGTGGTTGTGTGGTATATGACATCTGTCATGTCAGGTGGAGACAGGCTGCGAGGAGGACACCAAGGCTGAGAAGAAAAGGCTTGGGTTTGTGTTGCTGTAGCACGGAGAGTGCACAGGGGAAGGAAAGGGAAGCTTGTGGCTGTGAGAGGAACGTGTCCAGGCAGCATGAGTAGCAAATGCAGAGGCCCTGGGGGAGGCGCTTTCTCCATGAGTGTGTGTACCAGGTACCTCTCGGCCTCCAAAGGAGCCCGTTGCAGTGTTTCTTGTTCTTCAGATAGAGCTCTCTGTCATTGTGGTTAACTAGCTTGACTGCATGCGGCCTCCCTTTTATACGTAATGATACTTAGACGCATCATTAAAGAGGAAAGGGATGCACACACCAATGTGGTGGGTAAAGACGGAAGGGGATGCCCATGCCAATGCAGTGGGTAAAGAAAGACGAAAGGGGGTGCACACGTCAATGTGGTGGGTACAGAAAGACGAAAAGGGATGCCCATGCCAATGCGGTGGGTGTACTTACGTGCTTTCACATCAAGAATGAAATCTTGGGTGGACATTGGCCATGGGAGAACAGACCATCTTCAAAGCCTTTCAGAGTTGGTCAGTATTTTGATTTTACAATAATCAATAGAGTATTCTCATAAATACATAGTATAAAAGGACAGAGGTTTTTTGGAGCAGTTAGAAATTGTTGGAAATTCTGACTTAATGCCAAGCCATGGTTCTTTTAACAAATTTTATGAAACTTTTCAAGCATTAGTTTTGAAAATCAAATCATTTTAATACAATATACTCCAAATATATACTATTATAATTTGATACATGGTGGGGAATGATCTGGACAGAAATACTCAAAGGTTTTATTTTCCTTAGAAGAGCAAAAAACTGTGTGCGCAGTAAAATACTGCAGTCTGTAACATGCAGGAGTCTTGGGTCAGGCTCTGTCTGTTGGTCTGTTTGCTATGCCAAGTGTACACATGTCCAGAACCCAGGCTGCAGTGAAGTCGCACATTACATCAAGACATGAGGGAGCACTACCACAAACACATTGGATTCTTTTTTTTCTTTAAGATTTATTTATTTATATGTAAGTACACTGTAGCTGTCTTCAGACACTCCAGAAGAGGGAGTCAGATCTCGTTACAGATGGTTGTGAGCCACCATGTGGTTGCTGGGATTTGAACTCCGGACCTTCGGAAGAGCAGTCGGGTGCTCTTACCCACTGAGTTATCTCACCAGCCCCACATTGGATTCTTTATGCGTTTGGTTTTTTAATAACTTTGGTAGTTGAAAGTTTACAAACTTTTATTGTTGACGGGTTTTTTTGTACCCCCCACATTTATTTGACCCCATGTGGACTCAACAACCCACAGGTTAATTGTCTGCCATGTACAACCTCCTTCTCCCAATTCTTCCTCAGAGAGCCAGGTGGGTCTCATGGTGGCCAGCTGCCCCTTCACCTTTCATCCTGTCTATACAACCAGCATCATGTGTCGCTGGCCTCACTGGGGTGATAGCTACTCCTGACTGGTGCCCAGTGACTTGATTTCCTGGGGTGTGTGACTGCTCTGTATTCACTAAGGAACCAGCGTGTACTCAGAGTGCAGATATGCCATGCATTCTGAGTTTAGGTTGGTGTGATGACTTGGAGGTCCTAATGATGTTTTTCTGAACTTTTGGCAGGGCTCCCGCCTCCTTGAATGATACGAGTTTGCTCCACGGTCCTTGCCTGGGTACATTTGGAGGACCGGTGTTCCCGTGGCTTGTGTTGGGTGGCTATGATGGTAAGAAGTCCTTGTTCCACAGTGCTGTCCTGGTTCTAGCCTTAGCCAGCAAGGGTGCTTACTAAATTCAGAAAATGGGTAGTCTTAGTCCCCTATCTGTTGAGTCCCCACAATTTCTCCTTTAGCTTTGGATTTTAATTTTATCCTGAATTTTAAAAAAGTGAGCCAGGTGTGGAGGTACATTCCTAATAGACAGCATTCAGGAGGTATAAGCAGGAGGATCATTGGTGCGGTAAATCTCCAACCCAAATAAGCCTGAGCAATGGAAACACAACTCAATTAGTATGAATACATGCTGTGCACCTAGACTGAGCAGATCTACCACTACACTGCCATCTTCCCCATCTATGAGACCCCTTACAACTTGCGGTTTCTCCAGGCTAAGTGCTTCTGCTCCACCCTCCTCCTCCTCCTCCTCCTCCTCGGCCATCCTCTCTCTCCTTTTCTCCCCAAACCTTCAGCTCCACCTTCCCCTCTTTCTCCACCCAACCACCAACTCTAGCCTTTATTTTATATACTAAGTGGGAAGCAGGTTTACAGGGGATCACCTGACTCACTACTTGTTCAAAGCCCCTCACAGGAGAACAGAATTAGCATCAAATATAATTAGCCCCAGGGCTATCCGCAACAGATTGTGAGTTTGCTACTTGCCTAGGCTGCATAGTGAGACCAGACAGTGTCTCAACAAAGCAAGGAAGCAACCCACACCAGTCAAGACAGTGGACACCCAGAGTGGAAGGGCTGCTGCTGCTCGCTTGCTGCTTCCTGTGGTCCTGCTTTGGGCATAGATCTTGCTAGGTGAACATCTGCAATTGCTGCCAGCCAAACAGGTTTTTCTCCCACTGCTAGAGAGGCCAGATAGCTTTTGTTCCCTCGATCCCTGCCACGGGAGAAGTTGTGATTTGTGTTCTGCCTTATAAAAAGCTCAGTGTCATATGAAGCTCTTTTTTGCTGGGTAGTGGTGGCTCAAGCCTTGGAAGGCAGAGGCAGAGGCAGGTGGATCTCTGAGTTCTAGGCCAGCCTGGTCCATAGAGCGAGTTTTAGGTTAGCCAGGGATACAGAGAGAGACCTTATTTGTGTGTAGGGAGCCCTTTCTTATGGGGGGTGGGGGATGTCAGTACCTGGCCTTCCCACCAGGAAAATGGGTCTGGGTTTTTATTCCTTCCATCAGAATAAACTCCAGGAAATCAAAGATGGGTATGTGAAAAATGAAACTATTAAAGAATTGGAAGAAAACATAGGACAGACTTTTAAAAATAATTTTTAAGATGGAGTATGCATTTATAAGAAACAAAGATAACACAAAAGCTACAAAAGGAAAGATTGAATTTGACTGAGATTTTAAAGTCATGTAGTTTGTTTGAAGGCAAGAGGAAAATTCATTTTTAGTACCTTTCTGGCTACAGGGAGCTATTTTTTTCTCGATAAAATTTGTTTGCTTCCTTTGAAAAAAATTAAAAGTAAATGGCAGGGGGCCTAGAGAGCTGGCTCAATGAGTCAGAGCACTGACTGCTCTTCCAGAGGTCCTGAGTTCAAATCCCAGCAACCACATGGAGGCTCACAACCATCTGTAATGGGATCTGATGCCCTTTTCTGGTGCTTCTGAAGACAGCTACAGTGTACTCACATAAAATAAATAATTCTTTAAAAAAAAAGTTAACAAGAAACTGCATACATGCACACACAAACGTATAACTACTTATAACAGACAACATTCTACTATTAATAAAAAAGAGCTGTATGGTGAGGAAGGGGATCAAGTTTTAAAGTACATGGAAGTTGAAAGAAGCAATATAGGTGCTGTGTGCCATGGCACTAACTGAGTGTGTCTGTGTGTGTGTGTGTGTGTGTGTGTGTCTCAAGTGGCAGGGTGAGGACAGAGTGCCTGTTTGTGTGTACAGAGGCCAGAGGAGGACCTCAGGTGTCCTGCCCCATCGCTGCCTCCTTTATTCCTTTGAGACGGAGTCTCTCACTGAAGCTGGAGCTACGCTGGTGGCCAGCAAGCTTCAGAGATCCTCCTTTGTCCCCATACAATGCTGGGTAACAGGCGGGATGAGTGACCTATTCCCACCTTCTTAGGGGGTTCTGGAGTCCAAACTCAGGTCTTCGTGTTTGTACAGCAAGTGTGTCTCACCTGCTAAGCCATCTCTGCAGCCTCACAGATGCCTTTAGTTATATAAGGAAATATTCATGTTCACCCTTTTTGTGAAGTGCATCTCACTTCTGTCTTTGTACAGAACTGGCATAGGCCAGATACTGAGAAAACATAGCAAGGGCTGGCTAGTTACTAGACTGGAAGCCCCAGGCAGGAATGGCTACTTTTGTATCTACAGCTCATGAAATAAAGCCTGGCCCAAGGTAGGACTCAGTTACTATTTTGTTAAATACAGGATCAAAACTTTGGAGGGAATTTTGACAGAACTTATCAAAAATTATATATGTCCGTAGTTTTCACTCAAAGATGACAGGTAAAAATTGATTCTACAGATATGAGATGTATATATTAAAATTTTGTAGGGCCTTTATTTTGTTTGTAATTTTTAAAACTTGGAAAGATCTCCAGTAGTGCGGACCTGGTTAAATTATCCTGGAATATATGGTACTGCAGAAAAGAGTAAGCACACATTCTATGTCTTTATGGACAGAGCAGTCTCTTTAAGATACGATTTTCTGTTTTGAGTTTTATTTTGTGTTTGGAGACAGGACCTTGCTCTGTAGCTCAGGGTGACCTAGAACTTGGCCAGGTGACCCTGGCTAGCTACAACTTTACCTTCCTTAGTCTCCAAAGTCCTGAGGTGTGTGACACAGTAAGCTTATACTGTTGTAGAGCAGATGTTCTTTTGTGAAAGAGGCAAAGGGAGAAGACACTCGTGTGTTTGCCTGGTGTGCAGCAAAAGCATCCATAGCCGACTGCTTACGTCTTGAAGAGAACTAAGAATAGAAGGAAAATTTGAAACGGATTTGGAAAATTTGAAGTTGTACAATGCTCATTTGCCAGGCATGGTAGCACAGGCCTTCGATCGCAGCACTGGGAGGCAGAGGCAGGTGGATCTTTGTGAGTTTGAGGACAGCCAGGGCTATAGAGAGACCCTGTGTGAGATACAGAGAGACGAGAAGAGGATGGATCAGCATGGGGGTGTGGTGGGGGGCAGGGGAGATCATTTAGCCCATCATGTGAAATTAATAAAAATATGTAGAAGAAGAAACTAAACAAGAATTGATTCCTAGCTTGTCAGAGTGGAAAGGTTAGTCTTCCTGAATAACGGATGCCAGAATCCTTTGCATTTACTAGCTGGAATAGCACAGACCAGTTCTGTGCCAGCCACTCACTGAGTCAGGAAACCAGAGGCAGCGGTGGAGTGTAGGGCGACTCATGTTTATCTGACTTTGCATTCTGATACTTGGTTTTTTGATGTCATATTTTGCTTTCCAGATCAGAACTACAACAATGCCACCGCGCTTGTGATCACCTTCCCCGTGAATAATTACTACAATGACACAGAGAGGCTCCAGAGGGCCTGGGCCTGGGAGAAAGAGTGAGTCACTCATGGGGCTGGACCTGGGCAGCGCGGGCACTTACTTGGACCTCACTCTGAGAGCCGGGTTCCAGGATCCTTTGCACTTGGTAGGAGCTATGCTAAGAAGTCCTTGAACAGATTGCCTAGACGCAGAGGGCTTAAGCAGGCACCCGGGAATACAGAAGCATTGGTAAAGCGTACAGGCCGCTCGCTCATTCTGAGTATCCCACTTAAGGCCTCAGCGATAGACGGTTTTGATTATGTTAGGATAAATGCTGTTCCCTTTAGCTGTCTGGTGCACCCCGTCTCAGCCTCTCACCCACAGCAGTAGGCAGCCACAGATCTTTTTGTCCTGTGTTATTTTTATGCTGTGAATGTTACGTGAATATGGTTATGTATGGGGACGTTCATGGCTGGCTTCCTCTGCTTACCATAATGTGTCCAGGTTGTGACATGTTGACGCTGTACTTCTCATTTTGTCCAAATGCCCCACTGCATATCACTCTACCTCATCTTATCCATGCATTTGTCATCCACATCTAGTTGGGCTGCCTCTGTCTTTTGGCTATCACAGAGAACGGCTCTGTGCGTGTCTGTATACACGTTTTTATTATCCATGCATTTGTCATCCACATACAGTTGGGCTGCCTCTGTCTTTTGGCTATCACAGAGAACAACTCTGTGCGTGTCTGTATACACATTTTTGCCAGGCATGGTTTCATTTCCTTTGGAGATATATGTATCTGTAGGAGTAGAATCACTGCATCTTAGAATAACTCTGCGCTAACCATCTGAAGACCTGATTGACAATTTCCCACCGTGTGGTGACACCAGTCTGTGCTTGCGTGCTTTGTCAGGCATCCCAGCTGTCCCGATGGATGACACTGGGTTACTTACGCTTTCTAATTTCCTTTTTGTGTTTTAGACAGTCCTGTGTGGCAGAGGCTGGCCTTGAACTTCTGATCCTCTAGGATTACAGGCGTGCTGCCCCACCATGTCCTGTTCATGCAGTGCTGGGGACAGAACCTAGGGCTTTGTGCGTGCTCACTCAGTGTTCCACTATGGGAGCAACGGCCTCAGCCCTGGGATTTGCATTTTCTTGATGATTAAAAATTTTAAGCTTTTTTTGTTTTGTTTTGTTTGTTTTTTAAGACAGGGTTTCTCTGTATAGCCTGGCTGTCCTGGAGCTCACTTTGTAGACCAGGCTGGCCTCGAACTCAGAAATCCGCCTGCCTCTGCCTCCCGAGTGAAGCATCTTTTTATAAACTTATTCTCCATATCCTTTGCCCATTTTACTTGGATAATTTGTGCTTCTTCTACTTAGAGTTATAAAATTTTGTTACATATCCCTTATCAGATACATGACTTCAAGATTTTTTTCCTCTATTTCTATGGTCCCTCCCCTTTGGGTTGTTTTTCATTTTGAAGTTCAGTTTCCATCCTTCTGTTGCCTGTGTGTTTGGTGGGTCTATGGCTTGACAGGAGCTTTAGTCTTGTGTATTATTTTGAGAATTTTATAATTTTAAGTCCTCTTATTTTGGCCTTTCAAAGCCAGGCCCCAGCACGATAGGCAAACGCTCTGCTGTGGAGCTGGCTGCCCTTGGTTTTTTGAGACCAGGTCCTGCCAGCCTTTGTCAGGTCCAGGTCGTTCACTTTTGTCCATGGTGTGAGGTAAGGGTCCAGCTTCATTCTTTGCACACAGCTGCCCATCTATGGTTTTAACCATTTGCTGGAAAGATTTTTCCCTGTACTGTTGAGTGGTCATAGTGTACTTACCAGAAGTCAGTCCTTCAGACACATGTGTCTGTAGTTCTTACTTCTGAGCATTTCTGTCTATCTGCCCTTGTGCCGGGGTCATGCTTTCTGGATTACTGTGATAATTTGGAATTAGAAAATATAATTTTACTTTGTTCGTCTCAGCACTGTTATGACTGCTTGGGGCCCTAATTGTATGGGAGTTTGAGAAGTGCCTGATCATTTCCTGTAAAGAAATCAGACTGTGTCTGACAGATTGTGTTCGACTTAGATGTCCATCTTTTTTGTTCCATGTACATATATATATATATATATTCATTCACATGTGTTCCATTTCAGTCTAACATAGCACTGCATGCCAGTGATCCTAGTACGCAGAGACTGAGGCAGGAGGATCACGTTAGCTCAGAAATTCTAGACCAGCTTGGGCACATAGTGAGACAGGTCTCTGAAAACAGGCAGGACAGAACACAATGAGCCAATTTTAAACACGTTCTAAACTATAAACAATTTCAGGGCTAGGGTTACAGCTTTGAGGTTGAGAGCTTGCCTTAGAGGGCCCAGGGGCTTGTGTTTTATCCCCAGCACCTCCATCAAGGGTGGGGCAGTCAGCCTGACTCCTGGGCTGGGGCCAAGCAGGATGGCCTTTGTGTCCTAAGTGTCGAAACACTCCTCTAGCCTGTCATTTTTAATTAAAAATATAAAAATGTGCTTATTCTTTAGGTTTATTAGTTTTGTGAAAAACTACAAGAATCCAAATCTGACCATTTCTTTCACTGCTGAGCGAAGCATCGAAGATGAGCTCAATCGGGAAAGTAACAGTGACGTGTTCACCGTCATCATCAGCTACGTCGTGATGTTTCTGTACATTTCCCTCGCCCTGGGTCACATCCAGAGCTGCAGCAGGCTCCTGGTGAGTGTGAGGAGGATGGTAGACATGACAGGTCTTCTCCCTCCCCTCAGTCAGACCTTCCTCAGCAAGTTACCTCCGATGTGATCTTTCTGTGACGTCATGTTAACTCTATAACTTGGCTGTTTTCTGCGTCTGCCTTCTTCACTTCCTAAGGTTGACTTCACATAACTCACATAAGCCACTTTCTTTTAAGTCCTCTGTTTTGTCCATTCCAGGACCCGGAAGTGCAGGAACTTTGTTGCTAGGGAGAAACCTGCAAGTTTCTTCTGTGTTCCCTCACACTGTGGGCTGTACATTTAACACTTTCAGAGTGAGCCCTGTAACAGGGAGGACAGAAAGCTCTCTGATGACCTGTGATTTTTGTCCCATATCAGGTGGATTCTAAGATCTCGCTGGGCATTGCGGGGATCCTGATCGTGCTAAGCTCGGTGGCCTGCTCTCTGGGCATCTTCAGCTACATGGGGATGCCGCTGACCCTCATCGTCATTGAGGTCATCCCATTCCTGGTGCTGGCTGTCGGGGTGGACAACATCTTCATTCTAGTGCAGACCTACCAGGTAAGCTCGGCATCTTCTCGGGAGCTCGGCGTCTGTCTAAGCACTCAGTGACTAAGTACTAAGTGACTGCTCAGCACTGCCTATGAGAACACAGCTCCGTAGCCTTTCCTCCATGTAGCCTTTCCTCCATGTAGGCTTTCCTCCATGGCTCTGGGGCCTCATTGATTTGATCTGCACACTTGGAACCGAGAATCTCAGCCCTCTCTTACTTGGTGAAGTAGCTACAAAATGAGAACTTGGTATTAGATTCCATTGTCACATATGTGCAGTAGGAATTAACACACTTAGGGGAATTACTTCAGGTATTAATGGTACTAAAGTGATTCCTAGCACACAGCAGACAAAACAGATTTGCTGGGCTCTGAGATGCTGCTCAAGGCAGTGTCAAAATAGTCTGCCATTGTAGAATTTTGTCTGAGTTTTTTGAAGTCCTTGTCTGAGTGGAAACTCAATGTCATACAAGTGTCATGTGTTGGTCCATCTTCTTGCAACCCATGTAAACCAGGCAGTTGTCTGATAACATGACTCAGTTTTGCGGAGTTTCGCACCTGGTGCCCCATCAGTGACCCATCTCAACTAACGGCATTAGTCAGCTGCTGCAGCTACCAGAAGACAGAAACCAGATGGCTCTGCTACTGAGAAATTTTAATAATGCATTTTTTTTCTTGAAGAGAGATGAGCGTCTTCAGGAGGAAACGCTGGATCAGCAGCTGGGCAGGATCCTTGGAGAAGTGGCCCCGACCATGTTCCTTTCATCCTTTTCTGAGACCTCAGCATTTTTCTTTGGTAAATTTACTGTAGATCATACCAGGCCTGTGGCTTGCTGAGGATTTGATTATGCCCCGTGTCGCTCCCTTTTGAGAGCTTGCTTCACCCTTGGAGTGTCGCTTGCTGGACCGCAGTGTCTTGGCTGACTGGCAGTGTCTCTGGAGTCAGCTTTTACATCTTCTCTGTCCCAGCACAGTACTGATGCTGGGCTAGAGGATAACAGACTCGGGCTCTTCTGGCATCTCCCCTCGGCAGTGCCATGCAAGCTGGCTTGCAGGATGCTCTGCCTTTGTTTTTACCCAGGCTTTCTCTCCTGAGCATAAACTCCCAGGGGAAACAGGCTTATTAGTGAGCAGAGCTTCTTGGAGTGCTTCAGTACAAGAAGCTATAATGAGCTAGAACAAAACTCCTTGGGGTTCTTTTGTGCAAAGCTGTCGCCGAATCATGGTGTTGTCCACCCAGTCTGTCTCCAAAGTGCAGAAAGAGAAAAGTGGCTTGATCCTTGTAGAAACTGAATGAGGCCAGAAATGTGTGCGGAGAAGACAGTCTTCATTGTCTGAGGTCACAGCTGCAGTGCCCATGTGACCGCCAGCTCTTACACGGGCCGTTGTAGGCAGGTTCAGGAGGCTGGCACCATGTCACTTCTTGTTTCTCTGGAGCCCACAGGAAACCTGTGCTCTTTATTGTGCCTTTGATAGTCACAGATGCAGGGGTGGATAACCAGCAGCTCCTACTGTGCCTCAGGGTCAGGGTGGCTTTACAAACTTGGGGGCAGGATGCTACCATCTAACGTCCCATCTATGGAGAGGCTGACGTCCTCCTTCGTTTGATCATGCCACTGGCCCAGCATCACAAAGGTTTTCCTCTAAAATAATATGGTGAATCTAGATTTTTTTGTTTAAACTTTATTCTACTATTAAATACTGACAACTTATTACAAATATTTTTGATCCTAAAATGGATCAGTATAATGTGGGTCAAGAGATTAGAAAAGGCATATGTGCACGGGAACATAACCTGAGACCTGTGGTCCTCTGGGTGGCGTGACAGTGCTTTTCTCTCCCTGTAGGGGCGCTGTCCTCGATGCCAGCTGTGCACACCTTCTCTCTGTTTGCGGGAATGGCCGTCCTCATTGACTTCCTCCTTCAGATTACCTGCTTTGTGAGCCTGTTGGGGTTAGATATTAAGAGGCAAGAGGTAAGGGCAAGGGTCTATTTGAGTCTGGAGTCTAGGTGAAGTTGGAGATTGTTTCCATGCCCTCTCTTCATCTCTGTGCTCTCAGAAAAACCATCTGGACATCCTGTGCTGTGTCAGAGGCGCTGACGACGGACAAGGTAGCCACGCCTCCGAAAGCTACCTGTTTCGCTTCTTCAAAAACTACTTTGCCCCCCTTCTGCTGAAGGACTGGCTGAGGCCAATTGTGGTACGAACTTTTCTGTGCTTTCTCTCTCTACACAGATGCCTTCTGAGAGGCCTGGAAGGGCAATTCCAACAACTGTTAGTACAGTGTAAAAACACAAAGGCAAATCCATACAATAGCAGGGCCCTTTTCTAGCGCAATTTTTAAAAACATTTTTTAGTTTATGTTTATTTATTTTTCTTTTATGTGCCTTGGTGTTTTGTCTGCATGTGTGTCTACAGTCAGTACTCTCATCTGCTGAGCCATCTCTCCTGCACCTCTAGTGCAGTTGTAAATCAGTCAGCAGTGGCAAGAGTTTTGGTAACATTGGGTTTGAGTTGGGGTTTTTTGTTTTGTTTTTGTGCCCAAACCCTAAGTTTTTGTTTTAAAATAGTCGTAGTTTTGCAGAATGCTGCAAAGAAAGCCAGTGGAACCCTGTTTCTCTCACCTAGTATCTTCTAGTATATACTGTGTCTCACACACAAAATTGAAATAATCCATACATAGAATTATAGTTTGGTATTAGAGTTAGGCTTGTGTGCATGTGTTTGCACTCATGCACGTTGAGTGTGCAAGAGTGGTAAAGCCCTGTAGGTGCTGTACTATAAGTCTGGCTTTGGACTGGGAGTGTAGTTCAGTGGTAGAGTCCTTGCCTAGCCTTACGCAAGGCATGGTGTTCAACCTCTAATGCTCCCCCAAAATAAGTCAATGGAGTCATGTCTTTGGGGTGTAAGACTTTATTTCTCTTCTTCAGTTTATTATTACATTAGCAATCGTCTCGCGGTTTGCTTTTTTCCAGGTAGCGGTGTTTGTGGGCGTTCTGTCATTCAGTGTTGCGGTGGTGAACAAAGTAGACATCGGGTTGGATCAGTCTCTCTCAATGCCAAACGTAAGCTGCTTTTTTCCGTTAACTCTGTTAGCTGCTGTTGAGTGGAGTTTTCAGAGCATGTGTGTAGGTGTTAATGCTTGCTTCTGAATGCAAATCATGCAAGGGGCAACAGTGATGAGCTGCAGGACTCTGCTGGACTGGGCTGCTGGCCTGTGAACGCAGAACTCTTCATGATGTCACCTTAAAGGGGAGCAGCCAGTCTCGTGAGAGCCCTCTGTCTGGGGCTTAGCAACAGGTGCACTCTGGGACCTTGGAGGAGAGAACCATGCGTCACCTAGGTTGATGGCTTGGGCCCTAGCACGCTCTATTATTAGCATCTCCCATCCAGCCGTACTTCACTCTTTAATCTTCTTTTCAGGATTCGTATGTGATTGACTATTTCAAATCACTCGCTCAGTACCTGCACTCGGGCCCACCCGTGTACTTTGTCCTGGAGGAAGGCTATAACTACAGTTCACGCAAAGGGCAGAACATGGTGTGCGGCGGCATGGGCTGTGACAATGACTCCCTGGTGCAGCAGATATTTAACGCAGCTGAGCTGGACACCTAGTTAGTATCAGAGCTGTCTGGTCCTTTGTACTTCTTTTTCTCTTTAATTAGCGCTTAGTTTGAGATATGTTCTCCCTGTATGGTCTCCAAGTTGACCATGAACCTGGAGTGGGCCCTATCTCAGCCTCCTGAGTGTTAGGGTTAGACTAGTTCTCGCCACCTGCCTGGGTTTGGTCCTTTTCAATCGTGAACAGAAAGGTAGAAGGGGCTAGAGTGATGGCTCATTGGTTAAGAGCACTGACTGCTCTTCCAAAGGTCCTGAGTTCAATTCCCAGCAACCACGTGGTGGCTCACAGCCATCTGTATTAAATAAATAAATAAATAAATAAATAAATAAATAAATAAATAAATAAATCTTTGAGAGAGTGGGGGAAGGAATGAAAGAGAGAAGAGAAGAGAAAGAGGTAGAAGGAGGAACTCGTGGCCAGGATCAACTCAGGCCTGAAATTTCTCACTAAAACCAGATTTTCTTTTGGGAAGGTTGCTTTTTGTTGTCATTTCAAAAAGTGTTAGAGCAAGTTTCCTGTGAGCAAAGTGGGCTCATTGGCCATGGGTTTTCTTGAAGGTTTGGTCAGTAGTATAGCAGCAGTGTCAAGTGGAGGGAAGGAACTAGAGTTTGCAAGAGTCCCAACAAGCCTGTTACTGTCTCTCCTCTCTCCAGCACCCGAGTAGGCTTCGCCCCCTCGTCCTGGATCGATGACTACTTTGACTGGGTCTCGCCACAGTCGTCCTGCTGCAGACTCTACAACGTCACTCACCAGTTCTGCAATGCTTCTGGTACTTCATCTCCTTTTCTAGACTTTCTCATTTCAGAAAAATGGTAGCATCACTTAGCCATTTCACTTTCCCTTCGTTTGTGCGTGTTTGTCAGTGTTGGAGCCGTCTCCTTCCCTCTGTCATTGTCCTGTGCTCAGTCACACACGTGACTCTCAGAGCTGCGTCAAGCAAGGAGAGCACCAAGGGCTTGGTCCCCGGTCAGACTTCTCATTGGTGCAGAGCACACTTACTGCTTTAAGAGTGCCAACTGGGCTCTGTTCAAAGGCATGCTTTCTCCGGCCGCTTAAGTGCTGTGTTTGTGAACACGTGAGTCCTGGGCTCTTAGGTGTTCCTCAAAACAGGGCACCTACGTCCAGGAGGGGTTTGCTATATATTATATAGTCTGCTTAATATGAATGGCTTGAGTCTGTCGCTTATTGAGACCACATGGAGCTGAAGCATTTGAGGGGGGAAGTGTTTAGTCTTAAACACGCAGTCCTTAAGTGTTAAGTCTTGACTGTTTGTTGTTGGTGCTGTTGTAAGTCTTGCTGCCCATTTTTCTAATGAGTGGCTCTCCTTTTTTTGTCAGTGATGGACCCAACCTGTGTCCGCTGCAGACCTCTGACTCCAGAGGGTAAACAGAGGCCTCAGGGGAAAGAATTCATGAAATTCCTGCCCATGTTCCTTTCTGATAACCCCAACCCCAAGTGCGGCAAAGGGTAAGTGCTGGCCAGGGAGCGCTGAGCTAAGCAGTCACTGCTGCTTCGACCTGAACCAGAAGCAGAGTTTGGATTGAGCAGGCTTGTACGGAAGGGTCCTCTGCCTGCCCTGCCCTAGTCCTGTAGGGCAGAGACACGGTTTAAAGAAACTCCTTAGGCTTCAGAAGGGTTAATCCTCACTGGGCACTCATTCTCCATGCTTGCTTCCTGTCCTTACCCCAGGCTATGGATGGAGGCAGATTTCCCATGCATATCACAAAGGAGTAGAGAGTTAAGAGGCCCAGTCAGTCCCATTGTGCCAGCAGGCTTAGAGACAGCATCTTTGCTTTGATAAGGTTACCACAGTTTAAGGTTTAGGTTCTAATCCCTGCTACCCCAGCCTTGTGAGAGGGAGATGAGCTATTTAAATCCCCAACCTGTCACCCATTGGCCACAGGGACAGGGACAGGATATCTGGCCCAGAAATAGTAAAGATAAGAGGTACTTTGTCCTGGACGAAGCTTTATAGGTGAAAGTTGAATACCGCATGTGTGTGATGTAACCAACACGGATAGGCTTGGTTTTGTAAGAAGCCACATTTGAGCCAGGTGGTGGTGCCAAATGCCTTTAGTCCTAGCACTAGGGAGTTTGAGGACAGCCTGATCTACAGAGTGAGTTCCAGGACAGCCAGGGATACACAGAAGCCCTGTCTGGAAGAGCAGCCAGGGGGCCTCCGCTGAGCAGTCCTGTCACTTGTGAGTGCCATATTTGTTCTGAAACTTCTGCTAGTTCTAACAAAGACTGCCTCTAAAAATTAAGGATAGATATTAGAACTCTCTTTGCTTTTTAATATTGAGGTTATTCTGGAATTTTCTTCATGAAAGCATGGGAGTTCTTTGGAATTTAGGAAGCAAAAGCCAAAGGGAGTATCCACTGGGCAGTGCCCCTGACTGGTTAGCACTCCCAGGCTGAGTGTGTGGTGGTATGCCCATTCACAGCGGCGAAGGTGAGGGTCCTTTACCCGGAGGCCTGGGCTTGCGTCCAGGCTCTTGTCCTTTCTCACCTCCTGTCACACAGCAGGAACATCTCAGCTGTGCATCATGTTTGGTTTTGAATGGAACCAGGTAGAGAAACAATAGCGGCCGTGCACAAGACAAAGCACAGCAGTACGGTAAGGCAGTGCCTTCCTTCCAGGCCCTTCATAGGAGGCCTCCTTCATCCGTGTGGCCTCTGAGCCGTGTCACAGTGCTCATATTCTGCCCATAGCCTTCCTGACACCCATACCTCTTCCTCAGGGGACATGCTGCTTACGGTTCAGCTGTTAACATTGTGGGAGATGACACTTACATTGGGGCCACTTACTTCATGACCTACCACACCATACTTAAGACCTCCGCTGACTATACTGATGCCATGAAGAAAGCTCGGCTAATAGCCAGTAACATCACGGAAACCATGCGTTCTAAGGGGAGTGACTACCGCGTATTCCCTTACAGGTGAAGCAGGGAGGGCGGGCTCTAGAGGGTGGGGTAGGGACTGCAGATCCTTCGCTCTCATTCTGACAGCTGCTTTATCCTCAACCAAGAGTAGTGTATGAGGGGCATTTGAGGTGAGCGGGCCAGTGTCTTTAGCCTCTGCTGTGCTCTGAGGACCGAACACAGACGTTGGTGTGTTGTCCCAGCCCAGAGAGTCACAGGAGAGTGAGCCTTGCACAAGGGACATGCTGGCAGGGATCCCTGCTGCCTGCTCATTCCTTGGGACATTGCTCTGATAACAGACTTCATTGGCTGGGGTCAGGGTTTGTTTTGTTGCTGCTGCTGCTTTCTC
Organism: Mus musculus; assembly: GCF_000001635.26. Taxonomy (NCBI): domain Eukaryota; kingdom Metazoa; phylum Chordata; class Mammalia; order Rodentia; family Muridae; genus Mus; species Mus musculus. Next base: position 12,194,677 of record NC_000084.6, on the reverse strand, counting down.
TGTGGAAAGTCAGGAAGGCAGAGCAGTCAAATGATTGCTCTTCTCAAACTGTGTGGTTAAATAATTCCAGCCTTTACGTGCAGACTTCCGGAGTAGGTGTCCTAGTTCTTGGGCAGTTCCCAGAACAGACCTGATTGGTTTCTTTCTTTTCCAATATGGGATTTTTCTGGAAGTGTTTATAAGGTAGCAAAAATTGAGCTTACAAGTAAAAAGTCTATGTAAGCACACATTCGGGGTAACTATCAGGCTGTCTTTGGATGTCAGTGGCTTTGCTCTAGGTGCATGGTGCCTGTGTGGGGTGGTGTCTGTCAGGGTGGGATAAAGAGGGAAGACCTGGGAGGACAAGCTCTAACCAGATAACTCTTCCTCTCCCAACCCCCCAGTGTGTTCTACGTCTTCTATGAACAGTACCTGACCATTATTGATGACACCATCTTTAACCTCAGTGTGTCTCTGGGCTCCATATTTCTGGTGACCTTGGTGGTTCTGGGCTGTGAGCTGTGGTCTGCGGTCATCATGTGTATCACCATAGCCATGATCCTGGTCAACATGTTCGGTGTCATGTGGCTGTGGGGCATCAGTCTGAATGCGGTCTCCTTGGTCAACTTGGTGATGGTTAGTCCTGGCCTTCTCTCACTTTGTCCCTAGCTCCTGGGAGTCTTGCATGAATTGTTCCTTGGATTTCATGTAAGTCCTAAAGTGGCCTGAAACACAGGTGCCACTTAGCTACATGGCAAATATGAGGTCAGCCAGAAGTAAATGAAATTGTCTGAAAACAAAAAACCATGTAGCCTAGTGACATTAAGACACTCGAGTTTGACTTACCAGGCTATTCTGTAGGGTTTCCTGTACAAGTTGCCCAGCATGCAAGTACTTAGGAAGTATTGAAGATGTAGTCAGGCCTGGTGATGCACACCTTTAGTCCTAGTACTCAGGAGGCAGAGGCAGGTGGAGTTTGAGATCAGTCTGGTCTACACAGGGAGTTCCAGGGCAGCCAGGGCTACAGAGAAAAATGGAGGGGCAGCTTAAAACATACTAATGGGAGGTAAACCCCCAGAACACCTTCAGCATGATGGGTTGGCGGTATGCTGCCTCAGTGGGGAAGGATAGGTAACCTTGGGAAGTTTCCAGAAATGTCCTTAATCAAAACCAAGATACTGTAGAAAAGTAGAGGCCTGGGTAGAGCCTTCAGGACCCAGGGTTTCCTCCTGTAGTTTAGAAGAATTTTCAGCTGGAAAAGCTCTGTTCTAATGGGGACGCTTTATTCCAGAGCTGCGGCATTTCTGTGGAGTTCTGCAGCCATATAACGAGAGCATTCACCATGAGTACCAAAGGAAGCCGAGTGAGCCGGGCGGAAGAGGCACTGGCCCACATGGGTAGTTCTGTGAGTATTGTTGGCCCCAGGGTGGGTGGGCTTGCAATGGGAATGCTTCTTCAGTGACTGGCTACTACGTCTCAGAAAAAACACAAATTCAGAGGATAAAACAATTTGGATCCATTCTGAAAATGGCAGCTCCCAGCAATGACAAATTCTCACATGATTCACTAAATAGCTATGTCTGAAACAGACCTGAAATCCCTCAGACTTGTCCTTGCTGTGTGATGTCTTAGACAATCAGATGGCTTAATCAGGAAAGTTAGGAAACGTTAGGCTTGAGAGAGCTGGAAGCCAGTATTATGGTGACACAAGGGGTCTCGTGAGTTCCAGGTGGCACTGGGTTGTCTGTAGTTAATGCCCTGAGGTCCTGATCCAGCCCTTTATCCTGCTGTTCCCCATCACTCAGTCCGCCACTCTGGAAAGTATCAGTGAAAACGTAAGCCTCTGCTTTGTAACAACTCCAGGCCAGCAAGATAGCCAGCATGTCTGAGGGGAGCTTGCTCGGCAAGCCTGGTTTTGATCCCCAAACCCACATGATCGATAGAAGAGAAGAGATGATTGTATAGAGTTGACCTCTGACCTCAATATGTGCTGCAGAAACACACACACACAAAGTCTTCTAAGTTTCCATCTAAGAATCTGCCTTGGTTCAGACTGCTTACTTGTTTGTTTGTTTGTTTATGTATTTTGGTTTTTCGAGACAGGGTTTCTCTGTAGCCCTGGCTGTTCTGGAACTCACTTTGTAGACCAGGCTGGCCTTGAACTCAGAAATCCGTCTGCCTCTGCCTCCCAATGCTTATTTATTTTTTAAAGATTTATTTATTTACTATTATATGTAAGTACACGGTAGCTGTCTTCATAAGAGAGAAGAGGGCGTCAGATCTCATTACGGATGGTTGTGAGCCACCATGTGGTTGCTGGGATTTGAACTCAGGACCTTTGGAAGAACAGTCCGTGCTCTTAACCACTGAGCCATCTCACCAGCCCCAGACTGCTTGATTTTAACAAAACTAGCCAAGACAGTTTTCTGAGAAAATGCATGGCTCTGAAATTTTCCTTCCTTCCTGGGCTGGGAGATGGCTTGAGTCCCCAGCACTCACTTAAGATGGGCACTGCAGTAAATATCTCTGACACCGGTGCTGTGAATAAGTTGGGTAGATCCTGTAGCTCAGACATGAGCCAGCCCGTCCAGCCATATGAGCTCCAATTTCAGAGAGACTGTCTCAAAGCATAAAGTGGGGAGTTGAGGAAGACATCCGAAGTTGACCTCTGACAGCCGCACATTTGCACTCAAACTTCCTTGGATTCATGCATGCTCATAAAGCAGCAGGCCAGACAGTTTGGGTACGGGGCAGGATGTGAGTGGTTGGACACTCACTGCTGAGGAAGGTTTGCGTGGCAATAGATGCTTGCTTACTTATAATAGGCTAACAGCTCACTTCTGCCTCTCCAGGTATTCAGTGGAATCACACTTACGAAATTTGGAGGGATCGTGGTGTTAGCCTTTGCCAAATCTCAAATTTTTGAGATATTTTACTTCAGGATGTACTTAGCCATGGTCTTACTCGGAGCCACTCATGGACTAATATTTCTTCCCGTCTTACTCAGTTACATAGGTAAGAGCATTTCGTTCTTCTCACGGGCGTGGGAGGAACGACATTTACTTAACAGGGCATGGTGTCACAAGCCTGAAATCCCAGGGAGTGGAAGCAGGATGGATCCAAAGTTCAAGGTCATTAACAGTGAGTTTAACCTAAGCTAAAAGACCCTGGCTCAAAGAAAAATTTAAACTTGGACTTTCTAAAGTATTTGAGTTTGTACTGACAGCTAGCTCATACTGCATTAAAACCATAGAAGGAAACAGTAAAACCTCCCCCAGGGCGTCTCGGTTGGCCAGGGCATTTCCTTAGGCATCCTGGAGGCCAGGGCTCACTCCACCTCATACAGTGACGCCCAGTTGAAAAGGTAACAGGATGAGTCTGCCTCACAGCTTTGTTACTAAGTCACTGGAGAGACAGCTCATCGGTTAAGAAAGACACTAGCTGCTCTTCCAGAGGACCCAAGTTCAGTCCCCAGCACCCCCATGGCAGCTCACAACTATAACTCCAGTCAGGGAATCTGACAGCCTCTTCTGGCCTCTGGAGCGCTGCATAGATGCTGTACCATGCAGCATCTTCTGGCTAGGCATGCATGCAGACAAAACACCCACACACAAAAATAAAATAGAAAAAAGCAACAAGAGCATGGCTGGTTTCCATGCCTAGGAGGTTACTTACGCCTTCTCTTGTCTCACACAGGGCCGTCGGTGAATAAAGCTAAAAGACACACCACTTACGAGCGCTACAGAGGGACAGAGAGAGAACGGCTCCTCAATTTTTAGCCTTGTAGCAGGCTTTGGTGACTGTGTTTATGGATAGGTCAAGTTTACTGCAAGACAGCTGCGCTGTCAAGACTGAGCTGGCTTCAGGCTGTGTCCGAGCTGTGTCACATGCAGCTCTACCCACGCTTTTAAACTCAGGAATGCACACCTAACTTGTGAAGCAGTATTAATGGATCTGAAAGCAACAATCGCCAGCCCCTACTGTCGTACCAGTAGAAACCTCATCTTGGGTACAAGGAAGGATAGTTCTGTCACTTTAACTTGTTTCAATGCCTACTTTTAATGGAGGTTATTAAACACTTTAACCTCCCTTCTAGCCCACCACCAACCAGAGATAGTGGGAAAGAAAGGATACAGGGGAAGTGGACCTGTTTAGAAATGGTTCTTTGGAGCAGATCCTGTCTGCATTATCAGGAAACCAGCAATTCAGTTCACGGGTCAGCAGTGGCAGCTCGACCCACTCGCAAACACTTCACGGATACACCAGCAGTGTTGGGATAGGAGCAGCCAGGCCTCAGCAGGAGGGACCAGGGCCGACAGGAACACCAGAGGTTCTTGGCTGTTCCTCTATCAGCGAAGACTGGAGACCAACAAACATTACACAGCTAGCTCTATATTCTCTCTGTGGAGTCCCAACACATGGAGCTCAACTACACAATATAAGGCAGACCAACCAATACATGCCTGTCATTCACGTGTCCTTTCATGTGCTTGCTTTAGGGAAACAGTCCTTCACAAGTCTGCCTTTCACCTGTGTCTGCTTCAGCAAAATGTTCTTTCACATTTGCCCCAGCAAAACCCCATCTAACACAACTGACTTTCCAAAGAACCCTTAAGTTTCCATTTCCCAGTGGCAATAACTGTGACCTGATCCCTACCCCACATGCTGTCTCCTTTTCTTTGGGAGTTAGCAACATTTGAGGATGTTGTAGGTACTTTATTACATTTTTTTGTAGTTTAAAGAGCTTTATTAATGCAATAAATTAACTTTGTACATTTTTATATTAAAAAAAAAAAAAGACTATTAAGGGACTTCAGAATGTTGTAGGCCTCATTAGAGCTTGTTCTCCAAAAACCTGCTTGAAAAAGGCAACGTGTTCTTCACAGTGCTCTCCTGTAAGGACAACGCGGCTCAGTCAGCAGCTGGTTATGGCCCGGGAAGACAGGATGCAGACAACGCTCATGGGTTTTAACTTATTTTTCTTTAATAAAATACCTCCTCCTCCATTTTGAGGTCTTTTATTGCAGAGCTCACACCTTCAGCAGCCAGAGCATCCCTGACCTGTCTGTCACTCATACCGTCTGTGCTGTGTGTGTATACACAGCATAGGCTCATTCTCTCGAGTCCTGTCTTATCACTACTTGCTTAAAACTGAAGCATTCAAAGCCCAAGCCATTTCAAATGCTTCTCCACCATGTGCACTCCTGTTCTGATTCTATAGAGAGATCCCAAAGTCAGATATAAGCTATGCCCTTCAGCCCTGAACTTGATGAAAGCTGCCATTGTCTGTGGCCACCCTGGGCATTCCCTTACCTGGTGTGAAGTTAGGGTTCCCTCGCAGGCGCTGGTTCCGCTGTTCAAAGAAGCGGAATATGGTATAGAAGAGCATGACATCGTCGGTCTGCCTCGCAGCATCTAAGAATTTGCGAGCAGAAATGTTGTCATGGCCACCAATGCCCCGGATGAACCTCAGGGCAGCCAACACCTGGTGTTTAGACAGAAGAACTTCTACTATCTCATCATTTGCTGTTGAAAGTCTCTGGAAGTAAGAAGGAGAGGTAAGGGCAACCACGGGAAGGAATGCTGGGGATACCTGAAGCCGTGGCAGGGCAGTTACCTTCAACATGTCCAGAGATAGCTGGTGGGCGGGAGGATAAAAGCTCTCTAGGGACAGCAGCAAGCAAGCCTGAAAGACAGGGTTTCCGCTAGCTTCAGTTTGAAGGGTCCCACTGGAAGGTTTAGTGACTACAAAATGGGCATCCAGTGGTACAGACCAAAGGCTTGGAGTCGCTGAGCACGTGGTACTGCAGGAACTGGTGCAGCATGTAGAAGAGGTTATGCTGGACCAGTGTCTTGATGACAAGTTCATGTAAGTAGTGCTGGGGACACAGGAGGAAGTAAATTATATCGCTGAGTCACTGGACCATGGCTGGCCACACCCGTTCCCACTGAGAACCAAATGTCATGGTTAAGGCACCTGGGGTCTGCAGATTCTTTAGCCATCTCTTCTGATCTCATTCCTCTCTCTAACTTAAGATGGCAAATACCCCTCTGAAAGTACCTGCACTGGAATCTGAAACTGGTTCAGAGAACGAATATATTCCATCAGCACAGCTATCACAAACTTGTGCGGCATCTCCTAGGGAGGAAGAAGGGGGTCTTGTAATGTCAGTTGCAAAAGGAGCTACAGGCAGCCCACTGATCCCCAGTAAAGTCCAGTGTTCTGGCTACTGGTGTTAGACAAATCCTTATGAACTAGACGCCAACCACACAGCCCCAGATCCTCTCCCAGGGCAATACCGCTCACTTAACCATAGTGTGGATCCTGTTGCTCCCCACAGTAGCCCACGCAGGGACCCCACTTACATACCTTGTTTTCCACGAATGGTGACAGCACCTGTGTGTACACATCAGACTGGTCTACCACTGCTTGGGTTCGCACTGGCCTTTTGAGAGGTGGGTTGCTCCGGCTCTGCCCTGCTTCTACTGCCTAAAGTGGAACAACTTGTGACCTTGGTCATCTTCCACAGACATGGTACTCACTACAGTTAACCCAAGACTTAAATTTCTAGACACAAGCCAGACACGTGACAAGCGAGACAAAACTCTTCCCATGGCAGACCTGTGCTCTGGCAAACACTCCAGGGTTTGTGGGAGACCTCAAGTAAATAACCAAGCCAGTCACGCTCTTTCCAACCTCTGAAGACGTATAACTGACCTCAGCTTTTCTCACTCTTGACCAGCTGCACTGTCGTTCATGAAGCTACCAGACAGTAAAGGAGCGCAGCGTGCACTGGATCCATGTTGGCATTTTAAAATTCATTTTTGTAGCCTTTGAAATGGATCCAGGGCCTCACCAATCTCTACATTCCGACCATCAAGTCACAGCCTCTGGTCAGTGTAATGGGAATTATTTGACAGTAAGCCAGAGTTCCCCAAAGATGACAGAGCTGTGAGCTACACCAGCTGTGTGATCTCTAAAGAGCAGGCACAGCTTCAGTGCGGACAGCCTGACCATGACATCAGTCTGACAAAGCCCAGGGTCTGCCACTGGGCTCAAACCCGCTGACTCCACAGCCCAGGACACCACCAGAAGGACCAAGAGGAGGAAGGAGACAGAACAAGGACAGAGGTGATGTAAGCAGCCTGGCCTTCAGTGGCCCATCAGACTAACTTCAAAGAGCCAAGCAAAGTGGGTTCTCAGCTTGTTTAAAACGATGTCCACTGTTGCTAAGCATATCCTTGAAGTAATTTCTCCCACTGATCCCAAGTTTATTTCTCGCTTTAGAAAAACAGAAATGCTAAGTTCTGAAACTAGTAAGCCACAGTAATTTTCCATCCCTGTCATTGAACACATGCTGTCTATTAACTGAAATGCACGGTGCTGGTGCTGAGCCAATGGCTCCCAGGACACTTATGGTAGCAGTATCCAAGGATAGCTAGCTTTGTTTCTACTCTTAGGATAAACCGTGTTGCCCTGTCGATAAGTGCTGGTGAGTACAGAGATGTGTGGCTGCTCCAGATGCTGAGGATATCTGACTGTTGAATACTCAGCCCTTTCTGAGGCTCAGAGAACATCAAAGAAGTAGTAGTAGAATGTTAAAGCCAGAAGACAGGGTGAAAGGGCTACAAAATACCATCCACAGAGCCTGAAACAGACATCACAAACATCTCACGACAGCAGTCAATCATGGATCTGGGAGGAGCTCACAGGACCCTAAACCTCCCTGCCAAACTATCTGGGAAGAGACAGTCATGGCCTTCGGTTGAGTACCCAACAGCAATCCCACCAGGCTCCAAGGGACATTTGCAAATCTGCTAGTAGACAGTTCTCATTGAAATCAGTGGATTATAAAACAAAGCCATCAAAACAGGAAAGAGACTTGTAAGGAGGAGGAGCAAGACAAGGCAGAAGGAAGGGAGTGACCGGGGATGAAGACACAGGTAGGAGGAGTGACGGGGGATGAGGGCACAGGTAGGAGGAGTGACCGGGGATGAGGAAGCTAACAGTGGGAATGAAAGAAAACAATGTTGCAGACATAGAGGAAACTGTCAAAAGATACATTTCATCAATAAAATAGTTACTTTGGCCAGGTGTAGTGGCACATGCCTTTAATCCTACACTTGGGAGGCAGGCGGATCTCTGAGTTTAACCTGGTCTACATAATCAAGTTCCAGGGCAGCCAGAGGTATATAGTGCAACCCTCTCTTGAAAGAAAGAAAGAGAGAGAGAGAGAAAGAGAAAAAGAGAGAAAGAAAGAAAGACTGGCTTCAATCCCAGCACTCAGGAGGAAAAAAACAACAAAACCAAACAAATATATACATTCATTCTTATTTGAAATAAAAACCGTTTTTTAGAATACAAGTACATGTTGCATGGCGTTGGACATACCTTGCCCAAATTTCCCTCTAGATAACTGTAAATATTTGCAAAGGAGAAAGGCAGCTAACACTGGAAAAAAAAATCACACCTCTAACTTGCTAAGTGCAGGCTCTGTCAAAAGCCAAGGCTGATTTTCTTTCTACGAAATAGAGGCTGACCAAGAACATATGCACACATAAGCACAAACAAATTTTAAAAGGCAGAAACAGGGCTGGTGAGATGGCTCAGCGGTTAAGAGCACCGACTGCTCTTCCAAAGGTCCTGAGTTCAAATCCCAGCAACCACATGGTGGCTCACAACCATCCTTAACAAAAATCTGATGCCCTCTTCTGGAGTGTCTGAAGACAGCTACAATGTACACACATATAATAAATGAATAAATAAATAAATAAATAAATAAATCTTTTTTTAAAAAGGCAGAAAACAGTGAAGGTGTTGAGTTGCAGCCTTGAGCCAGCTGCACGTGGGGACTCTGAGCATGCCGCTGGCACCTTGCCCTCTACCATTACGGCGACTAACCCTGTCACACTGCAAGACTCCTCCCACACTGTCTAGCTTACCATTGTGTAGCTCTGATCAGCATCCAAGTACTTCTTATACTCATGGTTGAGTTTATCAAACACGGTGGCTATCACAGGCAGCGTGGCTCTGTCTGACTCACTCAGCACTGGAAAGGACAATGCAGGTCAGACTCACTGTAATGAGAATCCTCATGAGCAATCTCAGAGGGTGGCCAATGCAAACCCTGCCTTGAAGGACCCTCAAGTAAACACGAAAATCAGCCAGGATCCCTGCAAGTGACGAGGAAACCAACAAGGCAGTGTCACCAGAAGATGTAATAGGCTTTCACTGGAGTGCCTGCCGACTGGCTGGTGTCTGTCAAAGTCTACAAGCCCTGTGTGTATTTCCATCTTTCCTATGGGTTAAGAATCCATCCTTCAAGCATGTGGGCCTGACTGCAAAGGCACGGTCAATTTCCAGATGTAAGTGGGAGGGGGTTGGGGAGCTGGCAAGAAGACTTAGCAGGTAGGAAGCACAGGCCACCAGGCCTGACTGCCTGAGTTCTATCTCATGCCCCACAGGATGGAAGGAGAGCAGACTCCTTCCTGTGAGTCATCCTCTGAGGTCCAGACACACACCATGGCATGTGCATGTGTACCATGATGTGCCCAGACACGGACACAAGCAGGCAGAATTTAAATAAATAAATAAATAAATAAATAAATAAATAAATAAATAAATAAATAAGAGATGGCGCCTTCCCACAGACCGTGGGGAAGGGCCCGGGCACTTACTCTGTGAACACACAGACAGAACCACCGCCTTGCACTCCTTCCTCTGGAGGAGAAAGTCCATCAGCCTTCCTTTATCTGGCAAGAGATTCACTATGGGCTGAAGTTTCACCTGCAGGTTCCAGAGGTAACCTGGATGTTAAGAGGCAGCAGTTCATCAATGTGTGCAAGCCAGAACCAAAGCCAACAGAAAATGACTCAACCTCTCTGTCACATCAAAAATAACTAAGTGACCCCTTTCTCAGTTTCTGAGATCTCGTCCTAGCGTCAGTGTGTGGAAGGGAAGTGACTAACTCCCTGTGTGCAGCAGGTGTCTACCTGAGAACCCTAGAGGACGAGACTGAACACTTAAAATGATAGAGAGATGCAAAGTTCTCAAGTGCAAAGCCACAGGCAATTATCCAGGAAGAGACAACAGGCTGAAGGAGCTGTCACCAGCAAGATGAGATAAGGGACAGGTGGGCGTCTTAGGCAGGAACATGAGGAGGGGGGGCTAGAGAGTGAGACTGTAGACCACTCATCATGGGCAGCTTTTCTGAAATGGCCATGGGAATCAAGCCAGGGTTGGCCACTTTAGTTATAAGAATCATACATGCTCATGGAAGAAAATAAAAATGACCTTGCAGAGAAGTATAGGGTAAGATGCAGTCCCACTCTCAAGACGGAGGGGAGGGTCACCTCAAAGATTCACACTGAGGTGACTCTGGCAAGACTAAAGTGGGCACGTGCTTTTCTAGCCTGGCAACGGCCCTCAGACCTACCTTGGCTTGCACTGATAATGATGTCTGGTTGAAAGACGATCCATGAAGAGGAATCTGTATGTTAAAGGAAACTCCACATTGGGAACACTGGGTCACAAAAGGGAAGCCCCATTTCACTTAGCCCTTGCCCAACCACCACCTCTTGAGGCCACAGAAGGCCTGCATCCCCAGAGTAGCTCCAGTAGTGGGGCAGGGACACATCCCCTTTGTGCACAGTGCCACCACCTTCGTGAGGATACAGAGTTTACAGGGGACAGGAGACTGGCTGGTCACGGCTGCAGGACCTGCAAACAGAGAACACGAGCATAAGAAGGCAGTAGGGAAACCTGCTGGAATGAGAACTGAGCCATGAAAGAGAGACTCTATAATGCCTCCAGCAGCCAGGACTTGACTGTAGTTAGGTGAGGAGAGGAAGGAGGGTCTTGCCTCACTAATGACACACCCAGGCAAGAGGGAGTGCGTCAGCTGCAGTCATGAAAATGTGTCTCCAGGAAGAGGAAATGTGTCAGAGCTTCTCTCAACAGTGGTTGGTTGTAAGCTTTACTTTTTAAATGTTTTATGGGTTCAGTGTTTTGCATCCAGGTCTGGTACCTGAAGAGGCCAACGAGGATGTTGGATCCCCTGAAACTGGAGCTACAGAGAGTTCTCCACCACCAGAGACCAAACCCAGGTCCTCTGCAAGTTCAGCAAGTGCTCTTAACCAATGTGCCACGTCTCCAGCACTGAGTTTGTTTTTTACCAGAAATGACACATTACCATTTAAATGTGTACGTTAAAGCCTAAGAAATTGACCTGGAGGGCTCAATAAGAAGACGCAGATTCACCAACCATGACGGTTCAAATGAAGACAGCTTGTGGTTAACTGCTCAACAATGGGCTCCATTACCCACTGCCCTGCCCTGCACTGAACAAATCTAGGCATAAGAGGGCCCACCTAAGGAGCATTCCCCCTCACATGACAGGAACTCATTCCAACCAGTTCTGCTGACTGACCACTGACTGCCCAGCTATAATCAGAAGGGAGTGCTAGTGAGCTGCATACATAGACAGCCATCCTAACACAGCCCACACCCAGATGAGGAGCGTGCAGTCAGGCAAGCTTCAGCAAAGTCCTCGCACCCAGGACTGAAGAGGGAACTTCCACTGCCTACCAAGGGCCTCAGGAAAGCAGGGGCATTTCAATCTTCAGAGACCCCAGGTGATCTTAACACAAACACAAGCCACCTGTTTAGCAAGACAAAGCCAATACAGCTCTCAAAATCAGCTTGTGAATACATACCCACCCACTGACTGTGCCAAGTGGGCACAAGTCTCAGATTTCCCAGGGGCTCATGGTCCAGGAGGAAACACAAAGGGCAAGGCATGCCCTATATGCCCAGACTGCCTAAAACCCCAGGAACCCATGGATTCCTGCCCTCTTCCTATCAGGCTTTCCTGGACTAATGTGATCCACTTCAATTAGCACCTTGGTCAGGCAATAGCCTGTTTATTGCTCCTTTATTACTGGATCCGAGTTGAGGGTTTTTACATGTTTACAGTCAATAATTTGCTATCATCCATTCCTTACTGCTAATGTTATTATCCAGGAAAAGCCAGATGCCAGAAAGCACACAGAAGCCAGTTAAGGCCACCAGATACCTGTGAGTGCCAGCTGTTCCTTCCCACTAGACCTTTTGCTGAGCCCATAAGATAAGCCAGCTGCCCAAAGGCTGAAGGCTTGCTGATCAATCTACCACCCAGAGCTTGGCTCTCTACTGTCTGTACAAAAAGCACAAGGAAATCAGAGGCTGAGAACTGCCACGGGGCAGCTGACAAGTGTGCCTCCTAACAAAACAGAGACTGGGAGCTTCAATCAGCTAACTGGACTGCAGTCTTCTATAAAATTACAGTAACACAGAATTGTCAGGGGCCTGGTATGAATGGGATTACTTCTTTTCAGAGCTCCTGACCTACTACTCTCCTGACGTCCTCACCCATCTTAGTATGAGGAATGCTCTAAAATAAACTCAAGAACCACACCTGTAAGCTGGTACTGTGACGAATCCTTGGCCACATCTGCTATAACCAAGCACAAGGGCTTGATAAGGGGGCTCTGTGGTTAAGTCTCTGTTGCTCTAACACAGAACTGAATTCAGTCCAGAGCATCCACATCCTCACAACTGCATGAATCTCCAGCTCCAGGGAAGCCAGCACCCTCTTCCGCCTTCTGACAACACCCATACATACATGCTCACACATACATGCAGACAAATACAAACACATAAATAAAAAGCAAATCTAAAAAAAAAAAAGAAGAGTATGAAAACGTAGGAGCATGTGACCCCATTAAAATTATCCAGCCACAGTCAGCTGAATGCCAGGGTGACAGAAACTGAGAAACAGAAGATGTTAAGATCCTGAGTTCAATCCCCAGCATCCCAAAACAAGAAAACAAAAGTTCCTCTGCGAAATGAAGCAGACTGGGGATTCCCCCTGTCCCTTGTCCCATTCTGAGCATGACCCCGGAAGAGTCTACCAAGAATACAGCCGTGGGAAAGCTAGCACTGCCAGCTCACAGAACCTCTTACCTGCCAGGGGGATCTCGTAAGGTTGAATTGATCGGGCTGGAAGCACAGGATGGTGGAAGGTAACCGTGCCATCGAACTCGCCCCGTAGCCTGATGTCAAATATCACTGACGTCTACAGTAGGGAAAACATCATCTGTTGCTGGTCTGGAAGTCTGTGCTCGCAGCCATCCCAGCCCTGCTCCCTCAGAGGACGACTGTGCACACCACAACTCTCTTTCCCACAGTCACTGCTTTCACAGACGCTTCCTGCGTCCTTGTAAGATCTCAAAGAGTTATAGACAGATCTTTTTCATTGAACTTGAAACATCTTCCTTAGTCAGAGACATAGCAGTGGGACCCTCCAAGAAAGTAGGGGAAAGGTGTGGCATACCAACTACAGATGTTCAGTTAACCATCTGGAAAAGCAGACCTGTCACAAATCGATGGGCCCAACAGTGTCCAAACATGATGGTAAACTGTTTTCTATGCCCACACACATGAAACAGGCCAGGGACTCAAGTGACACCAGGATCTGCAGTAGGTCCCAGCTCTGCTGGTTCAATCAAGTAAGAATCCAAACATCAAATCAAATGATATTTTCTCAAAGTTTTTAATTTCTCTGGGTTTTTTGAGACTTCGTTTGAACCTCTGACCCCGGCTCTCCCTCCCAAGTGCTGAGGTAACAGGTGTGCACCATCACAGCTGGTTTTAAGCAACGCTGGCATGTGACAAGCTAGGCAAGAACTCTACCTAGCAAGCTGCATCCCCAAACTGGAATCGTTTTTAATAAACTGCTGGGGAATCGGTTAAACTGCTCACTCCTTTGAGCTTAGGCTCTTTCCCGCCCTCGTGCAGGCTTGCCAGCTCTCACAAGGCCTATAAAAAGGCCCCGCACAGACGATGATGATGACGACGACGACGGCCACTTCCCACATCAGACTTTACCTCTGTGTCCTGATGGTGGACAACGACCAGGTTGTCCACTACATTTAGGGCAAACTTTCCCGTCCTATTTAACTTCAGTATGTGCATCTTTTTACATGCACCCTCTCTGTAAGACAACACAGAGGTCAGAGAAAGAGGTCAGCAAGCCTTACTTTAACTTAAGAGCAGAGAGTGCCGAGAGCATGAGACAGACGTACCGTGGGAGATGGTACAGCACCACCTCCGCTCCCGTGCTGTTAGACGTCCGAGAGTGATGGCGCAGGAAGAGGATGTAAAGCTGCCCGTATCTAGTCAGAGAGAGAGAGACAAGTCACCTCTGGCCATTTTACTGCTGGACAGGTAGTAGCTGGGCTGGCAGGGTAAGGCTGGCCCAGCTGCACAAAGCCCTGGGCTGAGACCCCTGCAGGCCATAAACTGAGAATGGTGGCCTATGTTCAGAATTTCACCACTCAGGAGGCTCAGAAGTTCAAGCCATCTTGACTACATTACAAGTTCTGACCCAGCCTTAAAGGGACAGTCTGAGTTCTCTACATACAGTTTGACTACAGTCCTCTGGAAGAACACCACACAGCCAAGCACAGAATTCCAAAGTAAGGAAGAGATACAGGTCAAGAGTCACAACACCCACTGGTTATTCCACTTCTAGCTTTGTGGGACGAGGACATGTCCCATAAGAAAAGGATGAGCCACACTCTCTTCACAGTAGATGCTACCCACTGGGTGCTGCTGTGAGCTGCCATGGAGTGTGGATGTCAACTCTAGCAATGAGCTCGGCCCTGGCCTGCCAGTCCCCACCCAAAACTGCACTCACTTCTTGGCTCCCTAAACTGGGTGGCCAAGTGGAAAACAGAAGAGAAAGAAGGAGGGAAGTACATTCTACTATACTGAGTCACTCCCGGGTTCAGTTCCCAGCACCCACAGGGCAGCTAACCCCCAGCTGTGACTCCATTTCCAGGGGACTTGACACCCTCTTATGGCCTCTCATGTGCACATACATACAGACAAAGCATACAGAGAAAAATAAATAAATCTTTTGTTAAAAGTGTCACATTCAAAACAAAAACCAGGCAAGTCCTAGCTATTGCTTCTAAGGGTCCTTTACTCTGCGCTCCTGACACACCCTATCGCTTGTGTCACAAAGGGCAATTACACACAGGACCCCTCTGAAGACAGACATACATGGTCGCCATCGCAATGTCTCGTTCTGAAAGGCTAAGTTTAGTTGACTTCGGTGCAGCTGGTAACTCAATCTCGAACTTGGGAAGCTTCGACATGGTGCCAGCCTGTTTAGGGAAAGTGTAGCAACATTTAGGGCATCACTCCCTCCATGCTTCCGCAGACACCAAAGCAATGCAGACCCTGCCTTCGATGCTTCCCCACAGAGCATCCGTGGACTGCTGGGATGGTGAGTTACACCCTCTAGTGGTCAGAGACACGGGTTCATTGACTGCCTTGCTTCAGAGCTGGGTAGACAAGTGGGCAGCAGGGTTATGTTAAGGGGCCGGGGCTAACTCTTACCCTAAAATGGAAAGGCTGCAGGACATTCTCAAGGACTGTGGTGGACAGCAGGATCACGGCGCTCTCGGGGCAATACGTGTACCAGTTCACATTGATGTTGTGACTCTTCAGGAGTTTGAGACTTCGTTTCTCAGGCATCACCTAGGACCACGGTCAAGAAACAGAATCTCCCTGTTAAAAGACTGCTACAATAAATTAGGTAAATTACGAGCACAAAATGCTCACTGAGGTCTGGGGTAAACCCCGGTGGAAGAGAGCTTGCAAAGGACATGTGAGGCTCCAGTTCAGTCCCCAACACCAGCAGAACCAAGGAAATCCAGCCCAGGGTCCCACAGGAAACTGTCGTTTGTATTTACTAGACACACTAGCTGTGTGCACCCTGCTTTCCACACCTCCATAATTCACTCCTTCCTACACCCTGAGAGATGAGAAACTCAGGCCGAGAAAGGCTTGGAGCAGGAGACTGGCATTTACAACCAGGGCTGAGCCTCCACGTGCTCCAACACCACGCACCTAAGAGCAAGGAACCACAGGTTTTCATTAAGCTGAGAAGCAGTCAAAGTGAAGCGATCCCAGGGCCCCAGTAGTGAACGTGAAGAAACATGTAAGCCGGCCAGCTCACTCAACTTTCTAACCGTAACGATAAAAAAAGTGAAATAAGCTAGACATCTTGTAACAGAAGTGGCAAGACAAACAGCAGATCATCCACACAGCAGAACTGTCCTCAGAACAAAATCTGGGAACAAGCCCCAAAGCTTACTGCTATGCAGGAAAACCCACACTACACAAGTTTATGTGCAGGACTTCCCTTTTTGTGAAAAATAGCAATAAGAAATGCATGTGTATAGAGGAACACTGGAATTGTGCACCAACTGTGGCTGATGGTCATTTTACGAACTTGTACTTTTTGAGGCTGGCCACAGAGCCTTTGGCGCAGCTACCTTTGCTTCCTCTAGCAAGCCTGTAACTGATACAATACCTGGTAAAATTCGATGCCTTGGTCAGTTATGAAGACGATCTCAGTAGAGCTGGTCCAGCAGAATCCGAGTATGTTGGCATTCTTGGTCTGGAAGAATGGCAGGAGCAGCGTTGTCAGAGGACTTTGCTTGCACGGTCTATATTCCCAGAACCCAGGAGGCTAAGGCAGGGCACTTGGGAATTCAAGGCCCTCCATGGCTACATTTCAAGATGCAGGCCAGTCTGGACATGAAATACTATCTCCAAAAAATTAAATAAGTAAAAATTAACAAAAAGCGAGGGGCTAGGGAGATGCCTCTGTGGGTAAGGGCCCTTGCTGACCAGCATGAGGACTTGAGTTCAAATCCCCAGTACCCACATAAATTGCCACAAGCGCCCATAACTGTAGTGCTAGTGTGGGACATGGGGAGCAGAGACAGGAGACAAGGACAAGTCTCTGGGGCTTGCTGGCCACTAGCCTATCTCTAGGTTCAGTAAGAGACCTGCCTCAAGGGGATACAAAGGTGCAGAGCAGGACACTCCACATCCTCCACTGAGCGGCACACACTGTGTGCTTACACCACACACAATCAAGTCCATACTGTAGCTTTAACACTCCACATCCTCCACTGAGCGGCACGCACTGTGTGCACACACCACACACAATCAAGTCCATACCATAGCTTTAACACTCCACATCCTCCACTGAGTGGCACACACTGTGTGCACACACCACACACAATCAAGTCCATACTGTAGCTTTAACACTCCACATCCTCCACTGAGCGGCACACACTGTGTGCTTACACCACACACAATCAAGTCCATACCATAGCTTTAACACTCCACATCCTCCACTGAGCGGCACACACTGTGTGCTTACACCACACACAATCAAGTCCATACCATAGCTTTAACACGTATAAAACGCTCTAGTTTGTTAACCAGAAGGCTGTGCAGCTTCTCTTCAAACCCTCAATGCTTGGCTGCCACTCATCAGGCTCTCAGAGTGGACCTCACGTTTATGACAAAGGCTGGCTTTGAGCGATGTAGCCTGGGCAGTCAGGAACTCAGCACTGTCCTGTCTCACCCTCCCAGATGCTGGGTTACAGGGAAGCATCTCCATGCTGGAGTCAAATGCTCTTTTAAACACGGTCTTCCCCAACTTTTGTCCTAACACTTCTACTGAAGGCTCTGAGTCTTAATTCCTTCTACTCTGCTGAACGGAGGCAGAAGCCTGAGTTTTATGGAAAGAAAATACCCAGAGGCCAGAGATTCCAACTTCTGCCTCTCAAACTGCAACACTCTTTCAGTCATTACAATAACACAAGGGCTGAAGTTCTTCAGTGGACACAAAGCAAGATGGCTTCCAGGGGCCTGAGACCATGGGTGGCTTAAAGACTGAAGGGAATAGCAGGACTCAGACAAGGAGCTGTTCCATACTTAAAGCACCTGAAGGCCTGAGTGGAGCTCGGTTAAGGCCTGAGGCTCCTCTCATAGATAAAGACCCCATCTTGAGTGCCACTTACCAGGAACAATAAGATGCCAAAGTTACCCCCATGTATTGACAGCTCTGTTTACTCTCCCAGCTGCCCTTGGGGTGACCATGGCATGGCATGGCATGGCATAGCAGAGCTCCCTCCAGCCTCATTTATTACACCCAGCTAATAATTAGATTAGATATAGACTAGGGTCTATCCCTACAGAGGGTGCAGGGATACAGGACAGAGACTCATCAAGCAAAGAACACTTCAGAGAACCTCACAAGATGGAACAGGTGGGATCCAAGGCCTGAGACCCAGAAGCCTGCAAGCACAGCGAGGAAGCTCCAGACGGCACTGAAGGTGACCCTTCACCCATCAGGCCTCCATTTTATAGCTGAAGACACAAAACTGGGTTAAACTGTCCAGTATCATAGCTGAACACCCAGCCGACCTCTCCAGCTCATCAACAACACAGACATCTCCCCAGACAGAGATTCCAGCCTGTGTCCACTACCCAACCCATCGTTCACCACACACAAACAACAATGGACACTGCAGTGAGGAATGAGGCCCCGCCCCCTACACACACACACACACACACACACACACACACGGGTACCTTGCACTCTTGTGTGTACTCCAGTTGAGAGTTATCTGGAATAAAATTACAAAAGTCCTGAAAGACAGAAAAAAAAAACACAAAGGGAAATTTTCAGATAGAACAGCTTACTGTGAAATAAAATGGACAAATGTTTTTGGTTTTGTTCAGAGACAGGGTCTCACTAGGAAGTCCTGGCTGTCCTGGAACTCAGAGAGATCTGCCTGCCTCTGCCTTCTGAGTGCTGGGGCGTCTTGAAGGTGTGTACCCCTTGAAGGTGTGACAAGCAGATTTTTAAAATGATTAAAAAACACTCAGACAAACACCCACAGACAGAAAAGACATAAGGACAATTAGGGTCAAATGATACCAGATTTCTCAGTCAACTAAGAGAAGTCCATCTAACCACTCAGTTGGAGCTCACGAACAGACTGGTTTTTGAGAGAACAATTTGTTAAAATTGACCAGAAATACAAGATTCCACTGAAACTGACACTGACAAAATATGGTTGACCTTAAACCTTCAAGAGGGTCAAATAAAGCCAGTTCCATGGATCAGACCGAGAAGGCTGCCTCTGGCTGAACCCAGGTACCTGCACTTCAGCACGAGCAGCACGCGAGCCTCCCCAGCAGTCAGCGTGTCACCAGTTTCCCACTCTCGCCTCTTCTGCCACTTGTGCTACACCAACGGCTGCTTCTTCTCTATGAGAGGTGCAGCTTAAAAATCTTTTCTTAGGGTGGAAATTCCAACTTAGCCTGTCAGCTACCATCTATGTGGTTTCAATGTAGGCAACACCAACTTTGACCAAATCAAAGTTGCTACCATGTGTAACCCATTCTGTGGCCCAGTAGTAATACCAACATTCCCAGTTTACTACCTTCACTATCAACATGGCAAACACGCCTTTAGCTCCAGCTATTAACAAGAAGCTTTTAAAGAAAGATGTAGAACTCTATTCCAAAGACCACCCAATAGTGAAAACTCTGGATCCTTCTGGGATCATAAAAATCAACTGAGGAAATATTTTAAAATGTCAAAAAATGACATTAAAAATGACAGGCAGAGGCTGGAAAACTGTTCTACTCACAAGGCCAATGCATTCTGGTCAAACAGATGCCTGGGTGACTGGATAAACAACAAAACAAACTCAACCAAATTTAAAGGAATATAGGGTTTCATATAACACAGTATCAAAAAGTAGACGGAACAGACTAAATGCACCAACTGGTGGCAGGTAAGTCCACAGCCTACTGGGACAGGACCTTCCAGCATCGATCAGGTTTCTCCTCATGTTTTCTCAAGGTTGTTTTATAGATGTGGTGACTTTAACAAGAGTCTAACAGGCAGGCAGGCAGGCAGGCAGGCTTCAATCATTGGTTTCAAGATCTGTCTGTGCCATGTAGGCATCCAATTCAGCATCCAGGTGTCCTTTGGTTTTTGACATGTATGCATCCAACTGGTTGTCCAGCTGCTCCTTGGTCAATACAGGGCGAGTGAGGTCACCTCTTCCTCAGCCACAACCACAGCCTCTGCCTCCAAAGGCCCCTCTTCCCCGACCTCTCATGCCCCGACCCCTACCACCGATTCTGCCACGACACCCTGGGTCCCCTCTCCCAGGACCGCCACGACCTCAAACACGACCTCTTCTTAAGCCCACTTGGGCAGCTAAGGCTCGGCCACCTCGGAGCAGGTTTTGACCTCGGAGCGACATCCCACCCCTAAGCAGGTTTCTGGTAACACGTCCCCCACATGGTCCTCTCTGGATTATGGGTTGGCCTCTTCCTCCAAGTGCTCCCGTGGCCAGGGCACCTATGGGTCGGCCTAACTGAGCCTGGATGTTACTCTTACCCAGGCGCTGCTTCTTGACAATATTTGGAATGAACTACAATCCAGAATTGGAAGGCTCACCAGTGACCCTTATCTTGAGGCTTGGAGATCCTTATCTGGATCTTGGTTTGGAGATCTTGAGCCGGAGTGGCTATGGATTCCAGAAGATTGAATCTCCGAGTTTAAGGAACACACCTTTAATCTGGGCTACACCTTTTCATCTGGGATTAAGGGTGTGGTGGAACACACCTTTAATCTGGGCTACACCTTCTGCTGGAGACAATATAAGGACATTGGAAGAAGGGAGTCTAGCTCTTGTTCTTGCTCCTTCGCCTGCTTGCTGCGTGAGACTGAGTAACTGCTAGATCCTTGGACTTCTCCCTGCCAGCGCTCTTCTGCTGCCTGGACAGGGGGTCTATTCTCCATCTGCTGGGCCAGCCTTCTGTTTCTGGCACTGGCTAGCTACTGCTGCTGCTGCATCAAAGCCCAAATATTCACTGGCATCAGCTGTTTTGTTCTTTAGCATATTAGTAAAGTGCTCATTTAGAGACATCTTGACAGTGCTTCTTAGCACAAATTTTGGCGCTGACTGTGCAGCCATCTTCAAAATCCGAGAATTGAAGGAGATGGACACCAGCGCTCCTCCCGGGGTTGCCACTAGCTGAGCAGTTGGTTTAGATGCTTAAACAGTAGGATGCGATGCTCCCTCGTTGTGGGTTGAGTATCTAGCTGACCAATCCCCCCCGCTCATCAAGCCTGCCCTTTCCTGCCTTTCGTCTGTGCCACCATAGCCGGAGCAGCCAACTCCCGCTTGGTGTCCAAAACAAAATCATGAACAGACTTTTAAAACTCATTCTTCAAGCTAAGTAGGCAGCTCACAACTAGGATTTCAGCACTCAAGAAGCTGAGACTGGAGGATTGCTCTAAGTTCAACACCAACTTGGTCTATGTAGTAAGTTCCAGGTCAACCTGGGCCATAAAAGAGAGAGAGAAATGGAGAGAAAGAGGAGGAGAGAGAGAAGGAGAGAAAGGAGGAAGGAGGGAGAGGGGAGGGAAGGAGAAGGAAGGGAAGAAGAAACGCATTCTTCAAATGGGTGACATCACGCTCCTCAGGCTGCCTGGAAATGCGACATAGTTTTGTTTAAGTTAAAGCAGCAGCACACACAGCAGCCTGCCTCTCTCCCCGACAGCCTCTCTCCCCTGCCAGCCTCTCTCCCTGCCTGCCTCTCTCCCCACCAGCCTCTCTACCTGCCAGCCTCTCTCCCTGCCAGCCTCTCTCCCTGCCTGCCTCTCTCCCCTGCCAGCCTCTCTCCCCTGCCAGCCTCTCTCCCCTGCCAGCCTCTCTCCCCGCCAGCCTCTCTCCCCGCCAGCCTCTCTCCCCGCCAGCCTCTCTCCCCTGCCAGCTTCTCTCCCTGCCAGCCTCTCTCCCTGCCTTTCTCCCTGCCAGCCTCTCTCCCCTCCAGCCTCTCTCCCTGCCAGCCTCTCTCCCCTGCCAGCCTCTCTCCCTGCCTGCCTCTCTCCCCACCAGCCTCTCTCCCTGCCTCTCTCCCTGCCAGCCTCTCTCCCCTGCCTGCCTCTCTCCCCTGTCAGCCTCTCTCCCTGCCTCTCTTCCTGCCTGCCTCTCTCCCCTGTCAGCCTCTCTCCCTGCCTCTCTCCCCTGCCTGCCTCTCTCCCCTGTCAGCCTCTCTCCCTGCCTCTCTCCCTGCCAGCCTCTCTCCCCGCCTGCCTCTTTCCCTGCCTCTTTCCCCTGCCAGCCTCTCTACCCGCCAGCCTCTCTCCCTGCCTCTCTCCTCACCAACCTCTTCTCTACTTTGCCGATGACAACAGTGACCAGGAGGAGTAACTGACTGACACGTGACACTAGGAGAAACCCAGGACCTCTTCATGCTAGGCTAAGGACCACTGCATCCCAACCCACAGCAAGCAATGGTGAGGATGTCCAAGAGATGAAGTACCAGCAAGCTGCCCCAACTGTGTGTATCTGCCTGTTCCTACCCAATCCCACATGCAATGGAGAAATACCAGATGCTGAAGTGACTTAAATACCATTCATTCACCAAGTAATCAAAATATACCTCCCATAATCTATGTTGCCAGTCAGCAAGCAACATAAAGATGTATGATAACCCGAATTACTTAAAAACAAAATGGAGACTAGAGAGATGGCTCGACAGTTAAGAACACAGGAGCTGGATTCAATTGCCAGCACCCAACCACCTCTATCTAGTTCCTGTTGCAGGAGATCCTATGCCCTCTTCTGGCCTCCTCAGGTACTGCACACACATGGTTCACAGACAAACAACGGGTAGAACATCCATACACATAAAAATAATCAGAGTAGAAAATGGACTACTTCGCAAGAGGAGGGAAAGCAGAACAGTGGAGGCACACGCCTTTAATCCCAGCACTTGGGAGGCAGAGGCAGGTGATTTCTGAGTTCAAGGTCAGCCTGGTCTACAAAGTGGAGTTCCAGGACAGCCAAGGCTATACAGAGAAACCCTGTCTCAAAAACACCAAAAAATAGAAAAAAAGGGAGAAAGAGGAGGGGAGCCAGGAGAGAAGCCAGGAGAGGGCAATGGGGGCAGAGCATGACCATGGGACATAATAAACATGAAAATGTCATAATGAAGCTCAGCATTTCATGTCATGAGTATATACTGTAGGCTCTCAGCAGCCCCATATCGCTGACCTCTGAGGGCGAGCCTCTCCCAAGCACCTCTCTCTTGCCGGCAGTATTCTGAGCTCTGCCTTACCACAGCCTTCGCAGTCCTCTGCACAGCCAGGATCTTGTTTTCTAAAGAAAACTTGATGCACTTCACCTCTCCTCTGTCGTCCATCCTGCAGAAGAGAGCGCACGTCAGGAGAGCAACCGCCCTCACCTCCAGCTCTTCCCCCACTGACAAGAAGCCAGGACTCTCTGGGAAGCAGCAGACCCAAGCCTAATGTTACAATTGCATGTCTGAAGCTGTGACCAAAATCTACAGGCAACAACTTGCTAGTGAGGTGGACAGATGACACAGCCAAGTGGCTGGAGAATTTAAGGTCACACACGTCACTGAGGACTACTGGACACCTTGTGGGAGAGATGCACGCATTGCCTTAATTGTACCGATAGTTTCCTGGGTGTATCAATATATCAATGCATGGTAATTGTTCAATTAATTATGAGCCAATTATAACTTAGTAAAGCTGTTTTTAAAATAAAGTTAGGGCTCAGCTGGCTCACTGACACCTGAGTGTGATCTCCAGGGTATGAGCCCATGTAAAAAAATCTCACAGTGAGGCTGGCATTCCCTTCTAACCCAGTACTGGGAAGGCAGAGACAAGCCAGCCCAGAAGGATCACTTGTCATGCTAATGTCCCAATGAGACAGCATCTCAAAACACAAAGAGGAAATAAAACGTGGCACATGTATACAAGTTAAATGCTGTATCCTACCAAGACTTCAAGCTCCTCAGATTTCTGAAATGGAGCCTGTGATAGGCAGTTCCCTCTCGTTTGGTTTTTGTTTGTTTGTTTGTTTGTTTGTTTGTTTTGGTTTTGGTTTTTTTCAGTCTCACAGGGCATCTCACCCACTAACCTCTGTCATACCTCTATTAGATGTCCGAAGGAAGGCAGTTTGTATCTCAGAGCCCTGTGGCTTTGGGCAACACGTAGCTGAACTACTCAGTGTTCTTACCGTCTCTGTTCCCAACAACCCAGCCTCCAGAATGCAGACATATGGGATTTCCAATCCCATAGAATATGTAATGTTCAAGGGAGGTCCTGCTAGCTCACCTTCCCTGCCCCCCACAACACCATGCCTATGCTCCTGATGCTATCCAGGGCTGGTCTCCAACCAGAAACCTCTCTCTTCCCACCTTGAAGCTTTGCTCAACCCCATTATTATTACTGAGGTCAAAGCTGCACCCCTTAAGTGCTCCCACACTCTGAACAGAGCTTTAGCATAGACTATGGCAAACAGTATTTGCTGAATCTCTTCTCACCAGTTAAAGCTGAATTCCCCAAAGGAGTCTGGGCTAATTCAAGGCCTTCCCTTGTCTACTGCTTTCAGTGTATGCTGAGTAAGGGCCACCAAAAGAAAAGCCAAGCAGTGGTGGCTCACCCCTTTAATCCCAGCACTTTTGAGTCAGAGGCAGGAGGATCTCTGAGTTCAAGGCCAGCATGGTCTACAGAGTGAGTTACCTGACAGCCAGAACTACACAGAGAAACCCTGTCTCAAAAAAAGAGAGAAGGAAGAAAATGACTAAGGCCGGGTGTGGTGGCGCATGCCTTTAATCCCAGCACTTGGGAAGCAGAGGCAGTCGGATTTCTGAGTTTGAGGCCAGCCTGGTCTACAGAGTGAGTTCCAGGACAGCCAGGGCTATACAGAGAAATCCTGTCTCAAACAAACAAAAGAAAAAAGAAAAGAAAATGATGAAGGAAAAGAAAACAAAGTTGGCTGGTTTCTTCTTGAAGTAAACTTAAAACAGCTGACATATATTAAGAGCGATTTTTATTTATTTTTTACATATATATATATACATATATATTGGAAACAGGGTCTTGCTACACCACCACTAACCTGGGAGCTATTTGCTACTTAGCTCTGCAGAGGGCTGGGATAGGCCTGTTGAGAGACTTGTGAAAATGAAAGGGACTGCTATTGTCAATCATGCTGTCAACCTGCTTAAGTCGGAAAGCCGGTCTGTCACTTTAAACTCTGTGGAAGCCCGGATTTTTCTCCATTACACGAGAACATTGGATTTTCCACCACCCAGCGAAAACTCTAGAAGAGCTGGGATAAATGAGTAAATGTGTCTCCTGGCTCAGCTCTGCAGAAATGAGCGCACGGACTCAATAACTTCAAGTACCAGGAAGTGGGTGCCCTAGGAGATCTTCGGTTCCCACTTGAACTGCTACCCATATTTCACTCTTTACAGTTGTGCTGTGCCCAAACTGCACCAGCAAATGTCTACTGCTCTGTCCTACTGACACATCAGGCCGCTTAGAGGAGGCGAGACAAAACGATTCAACTTTCTGAGTTGGAAAACCGCCGGTGTTTACATGTGGTTATTATTCTGAAATCGCAAATTACCTAAAAGAGATGGGATTCCTATCATCTGGGCCTTTAACGACCACTCCTGTAGCTCCACCCGACCGAACAGCAAAAACCTGAGGAAAAGAGACACCGTTAATGGCCAGACTTTCTAAGGTCCTAGACTCAGTCTTTCAAGGATCACGTCTACCATACCACATCCTCGATTGGTACGGTACAAACTAACAGGGCATGCTCATAGGTGGGTGCTTGGACGAATTTTAAGACGGTGCAAGGGCAGGCCAGACACTGAGACTGAGCGTCTGAAAGCCACCTCGCACACTGGCACCTCCCATGCGCTTGCACACTCGTCTCTGCCCCTGTACAGTACACCGGGCACTCTTCGGCGAGGGTGCGGCGACGCGAAGGCGTCTGGGCGCCGGGCCCTCGCCGCGGCCGCCACTCACCTGCTTGTTGGCCTCATCGAAGAACACGCAGTTAACCGGGTTCGCCTTCTCGAACTGCACCGGCCGCTCGCACAGCTCCAGGTAGTAGTCCTCGCCGCCCATGGCTGGGACGCGCACAGCTCTTCCGCAGAGGTTGCAGTCCGCGATCCCGGCCGCCGCTCGCCGCTGTCCTAGGCCCCGCCCCGTGCTCCACGTGACCCGGCCGTCCGCGCATCAGTGGGCGGGGGAGGGTCCCACCAGAAGACACGCCCCTTTCAGGAGGGGAGGGCGAGTCACGTGACCCAGAAGCCTGCCAGCTGCTGGGAGGCCAGCCTGGTTTCTAACTTGCTTACCAATGGTGACATATTTGTCGACACCCAGGGTCCCTTCCTCTGTCCGATTAGTCAGAGAGATGAGTCAGGACGCTGACTGTAAGCGTGCAGCAGAGAAGACCTGCGAGGCGAGGACTGATTTCTGTGTTCACCTCAGGACCCTCCCTCACGCCAGGCAACAACGTTTCTCGAGGAATTCCGTATCTAGCCCCAGAAACTGATTTTTGAGCAGTCTGCCTTAGCCATACCGGCAAGTGCTGTGATCTGCCAGGATGTTAGGGACTAAATTTTGCCCCTCCCCTAGAGATTACGTGTTGACATTTTAACCCCCAATATCTCAGAATGTGCTTGAAGCTTCAAAGGTAAACTGAAGTCATCAGAGGGGTCCCTAAACTAATGTGACTGGTGCCTTTATTTAAAGAAGAAAATGAAGAGAGATTAGGGCATAATTACCCAGCCAGTCAAGTGGCCATATACAAGCCAGAGAGGCCTAGAAGAAATAGTCCTGGTACAGCGAGATGGCTCTGTAAGTAAGGCATCTACTACCCAGTATGATGACCTGAGTTTGAGGAGCCGTGCCTTTCTGTGGCGCCCTCTTCTGGCCTGACATGAATTTCTGGTTTTTCCAGATGGCTGTCTACATAGGCAAATACCTTTTTTTCTTTCTTTTTTTTTTTTTTTTCCTTTTTTTTTTTTTTTTTTGTTTTTGTTTTTGTTTTTGTTCGAGACAGGGTTTCTCTGTGTAGCCTGGCTGTCCTGGAACTCACTTTGTAGACCAGGCTGGCCTCGAACTCAGAAATCCACCTGCCTCTGCCTCCCAAGTGCTGGGATTAAAGGCTTGCGCCACCGCCGCCCGGCCCTTTTTTCTTTATTTCACTTTCGTTTACAGATTTATTTGTTTTTCTTTTTTAAGTTTGGTATTGGATGCGTTGTGTGTTGGTGGGTTGTCCACGTGAGTGCAGGAGAGTTTGGAAGCCAGAAGAGGGTATGCATTTAGGCAGGCACTGTAGCACTCACCTCCCAAGAACTGGGATTCCAAGACTGCTCAACAACGTTTGTTCCTTCTGAAAGCTTAAAGTCTTTGGAATATAGAGCAAGAGTTAGCAAATTAAAATCCTAGCTGCATTCACTGTGAACTCCTTTTACCTCTCATGAAGGGGCTGGAAGAGACCCAAGGCAGCCAGGACGTTAGGAGGGTGACGTGAGAGCTGAACACTCTTTACTACTCTGCTATATCAGAGCTGTGCTGTTTTGACGCTGATAAGCAAGGGGAGGGGCTGAGCAGAACAGGAAAGATAAGAAAGAATGTGAAGAACTGACCAAAACACCCTGAGCTGTAGTTTTTCGTTTTAAACAAACAAAAACAACAGCTACAAAACAACAGAAAGTGGGGTTCGGAGTCAGCTGAGCTTGCAAGCACCAGGCTTTCTTTGGGGACTCTAGGGGAGAGTCCTCAGTGGGAGGAGGTGAGCTCAGATTCCTGGGGAGACACTGAGTGGCAGCCTTCAGGCAGCTCAGCCGAGGATTGGAGCACTTCCTGCCCTGACAGTCCGCTGGCTGGGTGGCTCCTTCTCTTCAGAATTTTACACCTGTGTTTTCCAGAGCTCAGAAGCTCTGGCCTGTGAGATAGGCAGCTGTGCATGCTTGTCTAAGGATCCTAGCCGGTGCTTCGTACACTTCCTAGAACCTAGAAGTGGCACACAGCCTTTCCTGTTGCTGTCTCTGTTTTGACTTTTGTTGCCTAGTCTTTGTCAGACTACGTGACGGATGACTAAAGGACCATTCGCCATAGTTCCTAGAGAGCTTCTCACTGCTTAACTGCTGTTTGGAAGACTTCTGTTTTCTTCTTTGAATTTTCTAAATTCCCTTTGGTTAGAAAATGAGCATTGATAATATAAGAGTAGCTAATTTTAGAAATATATTTGTTGCAGGGTGGTGGTGGTGCAAACCTTTAATCCCAGCACTCAGGGAGGCAGAGGCAGAGGCAGGCAGATCTCTGAGTTCAAGACCAGCTTGATTTACAGAGTGAGTTCCAGGACAGCCAGGGCTACACAGAGAAACCCTGTCTCAAAAATCAAAACCACACAAAAAAAGCCTATGTGGGAGACAGAGTCCAGCATTGCCTCCAGCTGTCCGGAGGAGTTGCCCTCCTACTAGGGGGACTTCAGGCAGAAGCTGGATCCTTGACAGTGCGGTAGAAAAAGATGTTCAGGGATGGGGGTTTGGGGCTGAGGGTAGAGGTTAAGAAATTCCTGCCCTAAGCAAGCCTAGCTCACTTGCTGTGCTTAACCCCCTTGCTTGGAATGCTGGGAAAGGAAACATCATCTGCAGGGCTTTTGTGTTCCTTTCAATTGTGTTGAAGCTTCCTGTCAGGAAAGACAAACTTGATGCAGTAGCGTTTCCTTCCTTACCCTCTTACTACTCCCCACACTTTGCCTCACATACACCTGTATCTAATCCCTGTATCTTACGAATTCTTCCTAGCAAGTTTTGAACAGGTGCCCCTGCTTTCTGACCCACCGTGCTGAGGTGTTCTGGATCCCAATGCAAGTGTCTCTGCAGAGTTGCATGTGTATATACACAGTATGATGAGGAATAGATAAGGTGGTTGTCTTGGACTCTGGGGTGATTTGGGTTTCTTTCTCATTTTTAGTATTGTTTGCATTTTTTAACCGGAAGTGTGTCATTTTTCAGTCTAGATGGAAAGAGTTTAAACTGGGGGCTGGTGAGATGGCTCAGTAGGTAAGAGCACCCGACTGCTCTTCTGAAGGTCTGGAGTTCAAATCCCAGCAACCACATGGTGGCTCACAACCATCTGTAACGAGATCTGACGCCCTCTTCTGGAGTGTCTGAAGACAGCTACAGTGTACTTACATATAATAAATAAATAAATCTTTAAAAAAAAAAAAAGGGTTTAAACTGCACCATGTTAACCCATTGTCCTTTTTAATGAAAACAAGTCCAGGACCACCCTCAACTCATTTGTCTTGTTCATAGCTGCAGTGCTGGAAACAGTGTGCCAAGCTGAGGGCATGAGGGTAAAAGTATTTGGCACACCAGAACAGACACGGGAAATATTTATTAAAGAAAATCCTGCAGGGCTGGACAGATGGTTCAGCAGTTGAAGCACTCCCTGTGCAAGCATGAGGTCTGGAGTCTAGCTCTCCAGAAACCCACGTAAATTTCAGGTGGGCATGGTGGGCCACTGTAATTCTAGGAAGGTGTGCTGGCTAGTTTTATGTCAATTTGACCCATTTTGGAAGAGGGAACCTCAATTGGAAAAATGTCCCTACAAGATTGGCCTGAGGACAAGCATGTGGTACACGCTCTTGACTGATAATTGATCTTGTTGTGCCAGAGAAATGTTAGTGATCCCCCAAAACACACACAGGAACCAATCTGATACAACTCACAGCAGGGTCTTTATTCTATTCGAGCTAGCTCAGTGGTGCCCCAATGCAGCACCATCATGCAGGACAGTTTTGGTGGTGGGGAAGCCCTGAATATGTGTGCAAGCATCTAACTGGAAAGCTCCCGTGGCCTTTAACATAATTGGCTGGTGCTGGGAGTTATATCATAAACTTAACTTCTGTTCCCCTCTGCATTGGTGGTCATTAGGCAATGGGTGGGCTTGTAACCTGGGGTACAGGTTTGTTGGGGGAATAACCAGGAGACACTGGTCTTGTTAGGGGTGTAACCTGGAAACTCTTCTCTTGTTGAGGATTAGCCTAGAGACTGGAGCTAGGCTCAGGTTCTGTTGGGCAACTTGGAAACTAATGCTAGATACCAGCCTGTTAGTCTACCCGAGTTTAAACTTGGTCAGGTTCTCTAAAATGGAGCCTGAATTTAAAAGCTTTGGCATCTCGATCTGGGATGGCTTAGCCCACTGTGGGTGGTGCCGTTCCTGGGCTTGTGGTTTTGGGTGCTACAAGAAAGCAGGCTGGGGAAGCCTTCAGGGGCAAGCCAGGAAGCAGCTTTCTTCCAAGGTGTCTGCTCTAGCTCCTGCCTTCATCTCCCTCCGTGAACTGTAATGGGATAGTGTTATTAACTTGACAGAATCTAGGATCGCCTTTGATAGGCTTCCTGGCACATCTATGGGGGATTATCTTCATTATGTTAATTAAGACCCAACCTTGATGACTGGTACCACTCCTTGTGTGGGACTGTATACTGTTGTAAGCTGTGGACTGTTCCCTGAGCACTGGCTTATCTACATTCTCTGCTCTCTTCTGTAGATGTAACACGACCATCTGCTTCAAACTCCGGTTGCCATGATTTCCCCAGCATGGCTTCCTCAAAATGACAGATCGTACCATGAACTACTGAGATAACCCTTCTTAAAGTTGCTTTTGTAGGATTATTTTGTTACATTAACAGGAAAAGACACTAAGGCTGTAGTTCCTTAGTTATCTTCTGTGTCATTTGTGCAGGATCTGTGTCTGTCTAGACAAGTGAGCATCTCACCTCTGCTAAGTTTTACAGCCCCACTTGTCCTTTGTGAAACTGGCCATTTGGGATAAGATACCAAAAGTCATTGGGGGTTAGGCTCTAATGACTGGGTTGGATGTCCTATGTCTCTGGGTCAAGCTTATAAGTAGTTAAATCCTGACTATTAAGGTAGGATTTTCTGCTGTTTCTGGTCCTTTGGTCTCAGGGCTTGCACATGCTAGACTGGTACTCTTCCACTGTGCTGCAAGCACCTCTAACTTCTAGTGTTAGTTCTTAAACCCTAGAGATATAATTTCATGCAGAAGACACCCAGTCTATGCTAGAAGTAAAACAACACCCTTTCTCTCAGTGCAGAGAAATCAAGACCACAAGAATTCTGAATGGGGGCTGGTGAGATGGCTCAGTGGGTAAGAGCACCCGACTGCTCTTCCGAAGGTCTGAAGTTCAAATCCCAGCAACCACATGGTGGCTCACAACCATCGATAAGGAGATCTGACTCCCTCTTCTGGAGTATGTGAGGATAGCTACAGTGTACTTACATGTAATAAATAAATAAATATTTAAAAAAAAAAAAAAAAAAAAGAATTCTGAATGGACCTTAGGAAATTAACTTGTTCATATTTTATTTTGGAAAAAGTTTTCAATTAACAATAATCTTGCTTTGGATAAACCTCATTGGCTACAATACTGCCACTGCACAAAGCTATCATATTTTATTTTATTAATTGTTAGATTTGAGGTCAGCCAGAGCTACCTGGTAAGACCCTGTCTAAACAATATTATTTTATTATTGTTAATTATGTGTATGCTTGTACCTGTGTGGACATATATGCACATGAGTACAGGTGCCCCAGAGGCCAGAAGAGGGTTGCTGGGTCTCCCTGGAGCTAGAGTTACAGGCAGGTGTGAGCTGTCAAATGCCTGTGCTGTGAACTGCT
Source organism: Mus musculus (assembly GCF_000001635.26). Lineage (NCBI taxonomy): Eukaryota > Metazoa > Chordata > Mammalia > Rodentia > Muridae > Mus > Mus musculus. Next base: position 12,163,204 of record NC_000084.6, on the reverse strand, counting down.
CTCAGGTCATCTGGAAGAACAGGAAGACTCAACCTCTGAGACATCTTTCCAGTCCTCTCAGACATTAAAATAATATCACTCCGCCCCTAAGAAAGACCCTTCATCGTTTGTCTTCTCACATTATCTGGTTGTTTCTTCATGGCATACTACTATTCTTTGTCCAATTCAGTATATTGGTAACAGACTCTTGGATTGTTTGGTTGATTGGTTTGTTGTTATTATGTTGACATAGGTTTCTCTGTGCAACCCCCAGCTATCCTGGAACTCAATCTGTAGACCAGGCTGGTGTTGAATTCAGAGGTCAACCTACCTTTGCCTCCTGAGTCCTGGGATAAAGGTGTATGCCATGATGCCTGGCTTATTAACAAATTCCTTTTATTTTTTAAAAAGATTTATTTATTTATTTGTATATGAGTGCTCTATCTGCATATACACCTGCATAACAGAAGAGGGCATCACATCACATTATAGATGGTTGTGAGCTATCATGTCGTTGCTGGGAATTGAACTCAGGACCTCTTTTTTTTTAAAGAATTATTTATTTTATTCATGAGTACACTGTAGCCACCTTCAGACACACCAGAAGACGGCATTAGATCCCATTACAGATGACTGTGAGCCTCCATGTGGTTGCTGGGAATTGGACTCAGGACCTGTGGAAGAGCAGTCTTAACTGCTGAGCCCTCTCTCCAGTCCCCACAAGTTTTTTGTTTGTTTTGCTTTAAAAAAAAAAAAAAAAACAAAAAACTTGGGCTGGCGAGATGGCTCAGCAGTTAAGAGCACTGACTGCTCTTCTGAAGGTCCTGAGTTCAAATCCCAGCAACCACATGGTGGCTCACAACCACCCGTAATGAGATCTGACACCCTCTTCTGGTGTGTCTGAAGACAGCAACAGTGTACTTATTTATTTATAATAATGAAATCTTTGGGCCGGAGCAAGTGGAGCCGCCTAGAGCAAGCAGAAGTCCTGAATTCAATTCCACAAGCACATGGAGGCTCACAACCATCTGAGCAGCTACAGTGTACTCACATACATAAAATAAATAAATCTTTTTAAAAAAAACTTAATATATTTTACATATATGCTCTACCTGCATGTATACCAACATGCATGCCATAAGAGAACATCAGCTCCCATTACAGATGGTTGTGAGCATCATGAGGGTGCTGGGAATTGAACTCTGGGCCTCTGGAAGAGCAGCCAGTGTTCTTAACCACTTAGCCATCTCTCTAGCTTTTTGAACTCGGCACCTCTCAATCACTGAGCCATCTGTCAAGCCCAGTAACAAATTCTTAATTGCCTTTTAGGGACTTCATTTCCTTTCACACTCCTGTGCCATGTAAAACACATATAAATTTGTATGCCTTCTTCCTATTCAGCTACTGTATGCTAAATTAATTCCTGGGGGTCAAAGCAACAGAAGGGTACTTGCTCTTTTGAGGAACCCAGTTCAAGTCCCAGCACCTATACTGGGTGACTCACAGCTGCTTGTAAATATAGCCGTAGGGGGTCAGCTGCCTCTGGCTTCTGCACTAATTGTGGCAAACACATAAATAAAAATAATAACATTAAACCTTTGTAAAAAAGAAAAGTAATTTTTGAACCCAGCAGAGCCTCTTGACAGGATGAAGGTAAAGGAAGTCAAAATGTCCACAAAGACAACCTTTTGTGCTTGTCTATAACAAACTCACCTGAAAGCCCTCCAGCCCCTATATTTACAGAGAACTCACGTTGTGCTCTTGTTTTCTCTTCTGGGACAGTTAGTAAGAACAAAAGTTGATTCTCTGTCATATCTCCCCTGGTGCATTTCCTTTTTGTAAAAGCCTTTGAGTCACACAGTTATAATCAAGCCTTCATGCATCTGCAGTATAGTTGAGTATGTCAAGTACTATCATGATGCTGGAAATAGCAATGAATATATTGGGTAACAACTGCCTCATGCCAGGTAATGTGTGCGTGTTAACATATGAGGACAATGGATTTAAAAGGAATAAATCCTCTGGAAAGACAGATCAGGATGAGGAGAATGAAGGAGTGGTAGCTGCATTATCACAGTTACCAGGGTAGCCAGCATCCAAGGCTTTCTGTACTTTCTGAGACTTATGACCTTGGCAGTCCTGGGGAGCAGGGACTTCTAAGTTGCACAAGGCTGACCCATGAACCAACAGTATAGTACATGATAAAATGCAATTCCAGAGTGTAAGTGACATTCATTTAAAAAAGATGAAAACTCTTAACTTCAAAGGGATGAGACAGTTTCCTCTGGAACCAAAGGGGTAAGCATGGCCCAGGAACACAGTTGTAGCCTGTTGCGGCCGATAGCAGCTCCGCAACATGAACGGTTTGACTGAGAAGGCTACTCGAGCTGTAAGAGAGGAATCTAGACGGGGCGAAAGAAGAAACGGAGCTAAGACAAATTTATTTTGATCAAAGCTCAAATTTTATTGTTGGGACACTAGTTATGAAGGAAGGGGGAGGGGACCCGATTCCCGCCGAATAATCTCGGGTCCAGTAGAAAGGTGCACGTGTGTGGCTCCTCAGGTTCCAGCAGTGGGCGTGGCAGAACGAATGAGCAGGAAGCTCCACCCCGAGCAAGCAGGTTTCAGGCTGGGGGAGGGGAGACTACATCTCCTCCCTTTTATTAACAAAATTTAAAAAAAAGAAAAAGCTGGCCTGAGGGGGGAAAAATTATCTATGCTCAATAGTTCTGCCTGGAATCTAGGGCTAAAGAAAAAACTTGCTTCACTGGGATTCTTTAACTTTTCTTATGGTAAACTGTATCTGGCTTAAGACTGTCCTTTCTAGTAAACAACTAACTGAAAGGCCTGGAGCTGCAGACTCTGACTTTATAATGCTAATTAGTACTTGGTAGGTAACTTTTTAGTTGAATTTTAAGTAGGGCGTTGGAACTCAGGCTAAGTTTGACTGAACAATGTGAAAATAACACTAAGTTGATATTCCTCCGCATTTTTGGATGATAGGTGGGAAACAGGGAGAAGGAGTTCGACCGGCTCTTGTAGTAGCCTACCTCAGATTCATGTACTAATGTGCAATCAGTCTCATTGCAGTTTTGTATCGATAACAAAAGAAAATCATGAATTAAGACACTTTAAAAATACACTGGTGGAAACATTAGGTAGGTAGATAGATTAAAGGGACAGAGAAGACACCCCTTCTATGAGCCTCAGATGCTAGCTGATGCCATCCTTAGGTTTTGGTAGAAGGTAAGGTTTTGTTGAAGCAGTACATTCCAAAAGGAGTTATGTCAGTCACAGGATGCTAGGTCTGACCCTGAAGTGGTGAGGAATGGCTACTTAGGGGGCTAAAGATGGGCTGTTTAAGTAGGCTCTGGGTCTGCAGCATCGTGACCTCTGCACAGTCACAGACATTCCATCCAGTTCATCGGTTGTCACTAACTGGATGGGGACAGTGGAAGGTGCAGCCTCTTTCTGGGAACTTCATCAGTGATAAAGCATCTGCCCGGTCCATGTCAACACATCTATTGTGTCTGTTCAGCTCACGTTTGGGCAGTCATGTGGTTGAGACTATGAGTGTAGCTTCTCACATTCCTTCCAAAGACTGAGCCTCCTGCCCATAGCTGGCAGGTAGCTCTCAGCTGATCCAGCCATCAACTCAAAGGGCACAAAGCATGCCACTCTCAAATATGCCACTGAAAGTATAACAATGTAAAAACAGAATTCTAGGCCTTTAGGCCCAGGCTTGGGAATGTGGCCTTTGTAAAGGTATGCTAATCATAAAAGAGATAGCGACATTCCTCTACCCACCCGTTTCCTGGGTTCAAAGAGTGCTCATTCAAAGAAAGTCACCCAGAACCTGCAATGCAAATGTGCTATTGTTAGGGGCTCTTAGAAGCTGTCTTGAGAGTTAACAATTACCAGGTATTCCTTGTGACTCTTGTAACTTTACACTTCCTTGTGACTCTTAACTGGTATCTTTGGTATCTTCCAACAACGCCCTCCCCACTTCCTTGAGTTTCGGTTTCTTCCTTTAAATACCCCCTTATCCAGCTACTCGGAGCGCCACGGTCCTCTACCCCTGCGTGGTGTATGACCATGGGCCCGAGAGCGCTCTTAAATAAAAATCCTCTTGCAATTTGCAGCAAGACCCGTTTCTTGTGGGTGATTTTGGGGTGTCGCCTCTCCTGAGTCAGAACGTGGGGGAGTCCTCACGTTGTGGGTCTTTCACCACCTATCCTGGCGTTCTGAGAAAGCTGCTTAACAACAGCTGCAAGAAACACTTGCAACCTTCCTAAAAGAGAGATGAACCCCCAGCATGGGGGAGAGGGCATCCTTCCTGAACCACAGCTGAAAGAAATCTGTTGAACTACCCTTTCTCTTCCTAGTCATGTGGCCATGACTGAACTTCTTGCCTAATCTCCTTTTCCTCACAGACTCAATGGCTGTCTTGGTTACTGTAAAGAGACAATGACCTAGGCAACGCAGAAGAGGAACCATTTAATTGGGAGCTTGCTTAGAGGATTAGTCCATGATCATCATGGCAGGAAGCAGAGGCATGATGCTGGAGCAGTAGCTGAGAGCTTTACACCCAGCCCCAAGCCAACCCACAGTGGCACACCTCCTCCAAGGCCACACCACCTAATCCTTCCCAGACTGTGGGCCGAATATTCAAACTTGAGCCTTTGCGGGCCATTCTGCTCTAGATCACCACAGTGGCCTTTGTCCAACAACTCAGAATATCTTTCGTTTTCAGAGAAAATCTGCCAGGATTAAAGGTATGTGCAAGGACAATCCAGAGTTTAACTTCAGTCTCTGTGCTGTGTAAAGTATGTATTCAATAAATAGCTGTACTTTCCTCCTGTTCATGTCGAGTCCCATCACTCTGAGACAGCATGGGTGAAACTTTCTCTCCCATAGATAAATGAGACCACTTTGAAAGTAGACTCTTCAGTCCCAGTCAGCCTTTGGATGACTAATCCATCTGGCCAATTTGTTTCTCATGAAAGTCTTTTCTCACTCTGCCAGGTGAATCCTACTAGAGATCAAACTCAGATCATGAACTTGGTGGCAAGAGCCTTTAACAACTGAGCCATCTCATCAGCCCCAAACCTCGAATACTTAGTAAATTTTAATGTAGATCCTACAAAAGTCGAATAGAAAAATATATACCTCCATAAACTCAGGCTTGAAACTATAATCAGATGAATGACATCTCCAGTATTTCTCAAGTGTTACCAATGCTTGGGACTTTAATGTGCAGGCAGGATTCCCTTCTGATGGTCAGTCTGCCAAGCCTACCTCTAGTGACACACCTTCTCCAACATGGCCACACCTCCTAATCCTTCCCAAACAGTCCCACCAATTGGGGACCAAGCATGCAAGCATGCCTGGGATGTCGGGGTGGGGGGGTGTCACATCCAAACTACTACAGTTTCTATCTTCTAAGGGAGTCAGCCTTACTTAACATCTCCCCATCAGCTGCCTGATTTTTTCAGTCTGCTTTGTCCATCCATTTTGTTTTTTTTTTTTTAGGCAGAATCTGAGGCTGGCCTCAAACTTGTAGTAATCCTCCTGCCTCACTCCATGCCTCTACCAGGATTAAAGGTGTGTGCAAGCATAATCCAGAGTTTTAACTTTCAACTTTTTGTTGCTGTAATTGTTTTGGAGACAGTCTACATACCCTTGGCTGACCTGGAATTCATTATATATACTAGGCTGGCCTCAAACTTACAGAGATCTGTCTGCCTCTACCTCCTAAATACTGGCATCTCATTCTTATATCATGGAAACTAGTAATGAATTATCTTATAGAAACAGAAATTCTCTCCAATCACCCTTGCATTGGTAACATTTTTTTTAAAGGATTTATTTACTTATTTTATGTGAGTACACTGTAGCTGTCTGCAGACACACCAGAAGAGGGCATCAGAGCCTATTACAGATGCTTGTGAGCCACCATGTAGTTGCTGGGAATTGGACTCAGGACCTCTGGAAGAGCAGTCAGTGCTCTTAACTGCTGTCATCTCTCCAGCTCGGTAACATACATACATACATACATACATACATACATCTTTACAGTCAATAATAAAATAAGACAAAGTATTCCTATTATATACATACTTTACTGGATTATTTATCAAACTAGTATCTCCAGCTATGTGAAAAATGTCCTGACTTCACAAAGGGGTTTCGGGGGGGATACCTGTAAAACTCAAAACAAAAGTTGTGTGTGTGTGTGTTTAAAACTGCACTGCTGCTGGGCGTAGTGGCACACGCCTTTAATCCCAGCACTCGGGAGGCAGAGGCAGGCGGATTTCTGAGTTCGAGGCCAGCCTGGTCTACAAAGTGAGTTCCAGGGCAGCCAGGGCTACACAGAGAAACCCTGCCTTGAAAAACAAACAAACAAACAAACAAACAAACAAAACAAACAAACCAAAACTGCACTGCTTACTTTGCTATAGAAAGGGTGTCTTGGTGCCAGGACATTAAAATAAGGACAAAGAATTAACCACACAATGAACCAATTCTAAAATGATCTCTTCATTTTTAATTTCTTGAAAGGCAAGTTCATAGCACACTCCAAGCAATGGTTTGAGAAAGAATATGTGAAGAAAGCAAACAAAGTTTTAAATGATTGTTTCTAATGACTTTTCTGCAATTTGTGTCCAGCCAATAATTTCTCATCATTTAAATCTTTGTGTGGAGCAGCAAACATAAGTGGGATGAGCCACCTAAATTCACTCCTCTGAAATGCAATTAAAGCAGTAGAACAGAAACAAAAATAAATAGTCGAGAAAGAACATATTTGGCAATTTAAAATAATGTTAAAATTTTTCAACTATAAATTACATTTACTCTTTATAACCAGACAGAAAGTGAAGCTGGTTAGTGGATCCAATGTAACTCCCGGAACTGGGGTAATGAGGTGAGAGCAAGCAAGCACTGGTCTTCAGAACAAGGCTCACCTTCTCAGGCCGAGTCCAGCCAGTGTGACGCTGGCAGAGGCCCACAGCCGAGTTAGCCGGTCAATTCAGTACTTGAGCTGTTCAGGCTGTGTCTTCCACTTACTGAACAGCTCCACTTACTTTGTTCTAGTTCTCTCCAAATGATTAGCAATCAATATGTGAACAATTTGGGGAAACGTAAACGGAAATGTTTCACTGCCTTCTTAAAATGTAGCAGATCCCATTCTTACCTTCTGCCCTTCCAGATACTTTGTATTCTCATTATAAATGTAAATAACCAACCATTTAACCTAATGAAGAAAACCTGAAAGTTAAGTTTTAAAATGTAGTTAAGAAATCCTTTTATATTTATCTTTCAGAAACCTGTCACCTCTCCTGGCTATGAGACGGAAATGTAGAATTCCACACATCTACGGTGTACCAATAAAATGCTTATGTCCATTTCCACCATCCACTGAGGCCAAGTGCCCATTTCTAGTACCCACTGGGGTCTCCACGCTCACGGTCAAACAGCTAGGAAGGGCTAATTTAAAACAGCAACATCCACCCAAAGACGCAAGGGAAAGCAGGAGGCGAGCGGAATGGAGCAGAGCGCAGCCATCGAGCCTCCCCTGCAAACACCTCAGTCCCCACCTCCCACATTTGGAAACACTGCCTATGTGAAAATCCTCATCTAGACACTTCAGATCATGAGTTGTATAAAATCCAGACTCCTGTGGCTACACATCTATACCTGTTAAAGAATTATATTATCCTTTTTGTAAGATGAGAGGTAGTGACATTTTATTCTTTCAATGCCGAGTTAAAAATTGCACACATCTGGCACGTGGGTCACAAGTGAGAAGCCCAGAAGCAGCACTGTCCACTCCTGCTTTGGTATGTCAGGTCACCTCCACTCGCTGGCTATGGCAGCTGCCGTCCGTCACCGCTGTACTAGTCGGCAGACAGCACAGGTGGGCTTCCATCATCTTTCAGAAACGAGGCTGCTTTCCTCCCGTTCTTCTGAATGTGATCTTCATTCATCTTCTCCAAAGCTTCTATCTACAGACCAAGCATGGAACCCTTCGTCAAATTTTGGCTTCTTAGGAACATATCTGACCAAAGTGGCATTTTTCCTCTCTAACCTCTGGTTAATGATGCTGGCCTTGAATCAGAATCTCTCTCACCTTCCTCTCCCCATACTCTGTTTGCATGTGACAGATGTGCACATATACATGTTTGCTTTTCTTTGCTTTTCAGTATAAAATAGATTTATTTAGGGAATGGGGGTAGGGAGGTGGTTAAGAAGATAGCAGAGGCAGAGAAAGGGGAAAAGGGAACAGGAAGAGAGGGGGAGCAAGAGGCAAGAGAGAGGCAAGAGCATAATTTGCTTTCACTTGATGATATTACCAAGGTCAATACTAGAATCTCATCAGTTTTGTGATGTCCTCCATAAAGCTCCCCGCCACAGTGTCCATCCCACCTGACTGAGCCACAGCTCTCTGCACTTCCTGCCTGCTCTTAGGCTCCCCCAGAGCTTGGCCAAGCTCAAGGTTCACATGAGAATTTCAGAATAGACGCTAACTACTCTCTGCAGTGTGGGTAAAACACTGGGGAAATGTCTTTCTTAAATGACATCCTTTCTCTATGTAGACCTGGATGGCCTGCAACTCTCTATGTAGATCAGGCTGGCCTCAAGCTCACAGAGCTCCATCCACCTCTAGGATTAAATGTGTGCCACCACAGCCAGCTGTTGCTTTTACGTTTTAGCTTTTGCCCAATCCTGAGGTAATACGAGATCTCTGAAGGATCTGGCTTTCTGCCTTTGTTCCCGCAGCTCAGTACTACGATGAAGGACTATCTCTGTTTGTGGCTACTTCTAGCTTTCTACCTTCAGCCAAGGGCAGGTGGGTTCTGTGAGTTCCTGTTGCGACATCACCCAGAGTGTTCCTCAGTCAACTTCCTCATTCTTCAGACTGGAGAACTAAAGCTAAGCGAGAATGTGTTATGACCCATCCTTTCTTCTTAGACCCCTGCCAGGGAACACACCATGTAGACTCATGCTGCCCTAAAACTCAAAGATCTGCCTGTCTCTGCCTCCTGAGTGCTGGGAGTCTTCTATTACTCATTTAAAGCAAAGTGTCACCTCTGTGAACAAGCATTTCGGTGTGTGTAGAGAAGCTGGAGGGTGTGAGGTGAGACCTGAGCTCCGGGCAGCTCCCCTGCAGCAGCGACAGGACAGAGAGCTGTGCACCACTCACCTCAGCTAAGAAATCAGCTTCATTGTCTGCCGAGATGTTCAGGCCAGAAACAGCATTGAACAGCTCCCGTTCATTGAGGGCTTCCGTTACTCCTCCTTTCTGGAAGAACTAGCAACGGCATGCAAGCCATCAGAGACACGGGCAAAGTTCCCACAGACCAGCATGCACAAGGCACCAGGCAACTCCACCATTGTGCAGGCCTTCAGTTCTACTTGATATTGTCCAGCTTTAGTACCTGCTCTGCCTCCTGGTTTCTCCTCTTCACTTATAAACATGGTGCCTGTGTACAATTACTCTGGCACAGCATCATATAGACAGATGCTATATTCACTAAATCCCATGAATTATCTTTTTGTTTGTTTGTTTGTTTGTTTTTTGTTTTTTCGAGACAGGGTTTCTCTGTATAGTCCTGGCTGTCCTGGAACTCACTTTGTAGACCAGGCTGGCCTCAAACTCAGAAATCCGCCTGCCTCTGCCTCCCAAGTGCTGGGATTAAAAGCGTGCGCCACCACCGCCCGACTGCCCGGCGAATTATAATTTTTAAGCAGCCCACAGGTTACCTCCAGTACAAAGTTGCCCTCTTACTTGGTTCTGCTGCTAGGGCGTCCTTTCCCTTAGAAATGGGAAATGAGAGTGAGCAGGCACTGCTCCTCTGTCTCATAGAGCAATGTGGTAGGAAGCAGCAGGCTTACCATGTTCTACCTTTGGTTTATGCACTATGCACGCTTTTTCACTGTGTAAACAGCAGGAGCCAAACCAAAGCCAGAGTCACTTAGAAACAGGCCATGTGAGTCATAGACTCGAGTCCATGAATGAATTTCGAAAATGTCTCCTTTATCTCCTTCTCTGTAAGGTAGCTGGTATCCCTTCCTTAAATTTCTACAAATATGGTTCTCTTAGGAGTGAGGAAAATATTTGAACTTGTTAGGTCCTTTAAAAAACATTGCTTTGCACACCTACCTGTGAAACATTCCTACAGTCACGGAATAAGAACTCCAGGCCATGAGGATGGGTTGGCTCTACCGACTGACTGACGTCAATCAACCAGACCTAGTGAACATAAAGCACAGACTAGTGTGTCTACATTCAATAACCTCCGTCAGGAAACGTAACCTGAGTATTAACTAAGTGTGCCACTCACCTTCCCAGCATGCCACAACATGTTATACTCGCTGAGGTCAGCATGCACAAGGGTACATTCGTTATATAATTGCTGCATCAACTGTGAGAAAGGAAGGGAACAGTTAGGAAATGAAAGCATAATTGAATTTACCTCTACTAAATGAATTAAGATACTGATTAAACACCTCAATAAATACTTCCCAGAAAAACAAGTTAAAAACTTATTTCCCAAAAACAAACAAGCAAACAAACAAAAACAAAAAAACAAACCAAACCAACAACCTTATTTGCTTTCTTATTTGTCACAGTAATGACTTGGACCCAGGACTCACACATGTCCTACAACTGAGCCACAGCCTCCCCAAGCCCTTCCTTCCTTCCTTCTTGTCGTCATTAGTGTTGCTCAGGAGGGTGAGGCACAGCAAGGAACTGCCAGGGAATCAGTGTATGACAGTCTGCTTTCTTGCTGGGACAACAAAATCAGCCCAAGGGTCAGACTCTAAGTGCATCTATTGCCTAACCAGGGGACCAAGGGAAGTCACTTCTCTCTGTAAAAGGATAAGGGTCACTAAGACCTCCATGGCGCATATACAATTCCATGTGAAAAATATTTCCTGCCAGTGGTGGTGGAATAGGAATGTTCTTGTTTGTAAGCTAGCGTATTGATATGTACTGTAGGCTGGTCTTGAACTCATGAACTTTCTGCCTTAGACTCACAAAAAATGTTGGGATTCTCAATGTGTGGCAAATGTGGTTAACAGTCTTTAAATTAAGGAGCATCATACATCCAACATAGTGATAACCCCTAAACTTATACTTGAAACTATTTGTTTGCGCCCCCTAACAGAACCAAACAACAAAAGTCGACCACTTGTCTCTTCCTCAGTCGCCCAAGCAGCCAGAAAAGGATTTCTTTGTTCCACTGCCCTTCTCTTGGCAGTGGAAGGTGATTTACCTCTCTAAGTGTATCCTGTTGTGTATGTGCATGTGCTCATGACTATATACATGTGGGATATACATGTGCATGCATGTGGAAGCCAGAAGTCCATGCCTCTATGTCTTCCTCTATTGTTCTTCACCTTAGTTCTTGAGATAAGGTCTCTCTCCCTATAAACCTGAAGCTCATGGATTCAGCTAGACTAGCTGGCCAGCGAGGCCCTGGGACCCTCCTGTTTTCTGCCCAGGGCTGGGATTGCAGACACACACACAACACTGGACTTTTAAAGGGATACTAGGAGGACAAACCCAGCCTTGGGCTTGCACAGAAGTATACTGGCTTTAAGTCCACTCCTTGCCCCCACATTTCCTGTTTGCATCAGAGCGCAGAAGCACTGTGTTGAAACCAAGGCTGTGGATATCCGCACCACTGAAGCTCAGGCCCCTTGATTATGTCTTAACAAATGACTTGGATCCTGTTTTTATATTCACATGAGCTGCTGTATGACACAAGGGCTCCATGCACACCGTGTACCATGCGCACGAACCTCTCCAGTGTTCACTAGAAACACTGCAGAGGAACAATGACAGCACTAGGGGTGTTTGCTTAAGCAGGAGGCCTCAAATTTAATTCAGTTATCACCCCCGACACTGGCTTTCCAGTCCGAGCATCTGACTCGGCGACTGTCTTGTCACTCCAGTGTTCAATTTTCATTGTCATTCTGCCATAAGGATGCCAATCTGCTTCCTCTGACTCTCAACAGTAGCTGTAGGCCTTTTCTTTACTGTTAAGGAACATCTAAGGACTCAGATACAGGATTCCATCTGCTAAACCTGACTGAAGTTCAGTGAAAAGTGGTTTTTTTTTTTTTTTTTTTTTTTTTTTTTTTTTTTTTTTAGTATTTAGGTAAGATCTTTATTACATTTTTAATCTTTCAATATATTTCCATATTCCCTTCTGTGGTTCCACTTTCCATATTTTCTCCAGTGCCTAAAAAATATGCGTTTATCTCAGTAAAGGAGATAAACACAGGGCAAGCTGTCTTACAGCCTGGAAACATCTGTAATACAGTCTTTTTCCCCTCAATTTTTGTTTAGACACATCCTATCTTAAAGCATAATAGGAATGCTTCAAGCATTACACTTCAGCTAGTTCTGCTACACAGGACCAAAATTGGGTGGGTCTCTGAACATGTGCTGATACTGTGAAGCTTAACACTTTGATGAATTCATTAGAATTATAGATCAAGAAGGTCAGGAAACTGATATGTAGGTAAAGTAACTAAATGTCCAAAGATGAAAACATGACCTCACTAGGCTTTGTAAACACTGATATATTTACCTTTGAATCATCAAAGAACATTTTTAAGCAATAGAATATCTGCCAACCTCCTGTATACTTGTCTTACATTTTACACAAAGTACTATATAATATCTAAAATTCAAAGGTTAAAAAGCATAACTTATATCCCAAATAAGTAAAAAACTGGGATTACTATTTTTCTTTTCATTGTCTTATTCTCCACATTATTTCTTTGTTTGTAGTTTAGCCTTATGTGGTCCAATGGCAGTGGTTTTGTATTTTAAGTCGGCAATGCTAAAAATGAAGCCTGCCTTTGCTCCATGAATCTCTTAGGTTGTCTAAAATCATTCAACATGCAAAACACAAAAGCAACTCTTTTGTTGGGATAGGGTTTCACTAAGGAGTTCAAACTGGCCTTGAACTTGAGATCCGTCAGCTTTAGCTGCCCAAATTGTAGGATTCCAGACAGGCAGCTTTACTTTTTAAGAGATGACTTATTTGTACTCTTATGGAGTGAGTTCCTGCACACTGTACGTGCATCAGAACCTCTCAACTAGAATTGCAGGTGGCAATGGAGCAGCTGACCTGGGTGCTGGGAACAAGGACAGTTAAGTGCTCTTTCTTAATCACTGAGTCAACTCTACCTCCCCAACTCCCTTTAGACAGTGTCTTACTATATAGTCTACTCGACTGAAACTTACTATGTAGACAAGGCTGACTCCAACTGTGGCTATCCTCCTGTCTCTGCCTTCTCAGGAACACGGTGTGCACCACCATGCCTGGTTTAAAGACGCTTACTTTAATGTCAACACCCTTTACAAGATTCTGTTTATCTTTTATGCCACCTTCAAATTTTATATTCCAAGATCATCATTACTAAGACAGACTCTTGTGCTGTGTCCCCAAGTTGGCCTTGAACAGCTGGGACTATCGCACACGACTCACACATCAGTGCACACATGTTACACAGGCACAACTTACATGAAGAGTCTGATAGTAGGCATCTTTCATTTCTTCATTACTAAGCTTTACTTCTTTTAATTTAGGGGCTGGAACTTGATCATGGCCAATGAAAGACATAACTAAAATGTGCTTCTTAAGCAGTACAACTGTTGGACAAGGAATTCCAGCCTTCTGCATTCTGTATAGAAAGAAATAATTAAGAATATAAAGATGAGAAGGAGAAAACATGCATTAATTCAACAAACACCTAACTAGGGCCTTCACTGAGCTGGTATTATGTTCTACACAGATGAGGAAATGAAAAAAAAGGTAAGACACAGACCCTGGTGGGGGTCACTCAACAGTGAAGTGGCATCATGGGAAGGTTGGCATAGGTGCAGCAAGCGCCCTGCATGCACTGTGATTCTACAGAAAGACCATTTAACATAGAACTTTCACATATGTGATGGGATGTCTAGGCAGATGGTGCCTTAGTTTCCCTTAAATGTCAGTGAAGAAGGAAAATGCCTTTTTATTTACAAAGTAGGACTTCTGGTTCTAAACATGGAAATGTTTTCTGACAAAAAACCTCATGAAGCACTAGAAAGTCAAAGCCTTTCGCTAATTCTGTAAATCGGCTTAAATGACAGCATGGATCTTGGCCTGGCTAGTAGTCCTGGTACAAAGGGCAATTCCCAAGGTCACCTGCAGCAAGACCATTTTCTTTACCTTGTAAGATTGTGCATTTCTTTCTCTGCCCACATGCGGATGATCTTACGTGGATTTAGTTTACTGAAGCGATCTTTAAACCTGAAATCATCTTTAATGTACTTGTCACGATTCTTAAACTCATTAAGGGTTGTTTTAAATACCTTGATGGCACATTCTGTTGGTATAGCTTTACCATCTTCCTTTTCATCCTCCAGGCTAAAGGGAGTAAGAAGAGCTGAGTCACTATAGGTTACTATAGAGTTACCACGGTAAGACTCTATCCCACCAAGTACACCTACTTTGTTTCAGGTGCCACTGTTTTGCCTTGTTTATTTAATACCTTCAAGTACTGTATCTTAATAAAATGTTAGGTTTTAGGGGGTTCTAATATGTTTCCTTGGATGGCCTGGAATCCTAGACCCAAATGATTCTCCTGCCTCAGCTCCCCAGGACATGGAAATATAGATACACACTATTGCTCCTAGTTGGTTTTGTTTCTTTTAATATAAGTATACTTTCATGACTATAGAATCAAGCTTGACAAATAACAGAAAAACATACTTCTTAAAGCAAACTACTCTGACCTTGGATGATTTGGGATCAAAAGTCAACAAAGTCAACACAGAGAAACCTTTTAAAAATAATGGCTTCTTTCTCAACAAATGGTGGTGTTAAGTACGCCCTGTGGGTATGTGAAGGGCAGGAGAGAGCAGAAACAGAGCATGAATGGACACCAGAGAGAACCAACCAGGATGTACCCGGTTAGCAGCACTGGAACCAGAGCTGGGACAAAGGGGAGGACTCGAATGACATTCACAAGAGACTTGGGCCCTGTCTGAGGAAACACTGCAGTTAAGTCTGGCTAGAGAGAGGGAATGAAAGGTGGAGATGAGTGACAGGGTGAGGAGCAGACAGGCTGCAAAGACCTGGGACATCTCTCTAGAGGCAGCAGCCACCATGAGGGCTTATCACATGACCAGCATGTTAGAGTAGGAAGACCAAGGGAGGCAGAGGCAGGGCTGACTCAAGAGGTTTGAATCACAGTGATAACAGGGAAGAAAAGGTGGGTGAAACTATAGCAACATGTCTTCTAAATACCTGCAGGCAGGCTACGCTGGAAGAGAAAGGAAGTGCACCCAGAAGACAGAATCTGAACCACGCCAGCGACCTCCCTGTGCATTACACTCTCCTGGCTACTTCTCCACGCAGCCGCAAAGGTTCAGAGTCCTTTAGCAGGCTCTGTGGAAGCCTTTTCTTTGTGTGGCATGTGAGATCTAAGGCTTTCATGTCCTCTATCTATGGAGAGCACTTACCTTTCCATACCTGCTCCTGTTTTCTCTAAATATCAGGTCCCTTTACTCAACCTATCACTGGTTTCCTTGGATGTCTACCAGGTGTTGTCCACTTTCCATTCCATGCCAAGAACAATGGTAACTTCCTAGATCTGTTTTCCCCTCGGCTCTCATCTCAGGAAATAACACCAAGACCAGTTCAACAGCATAGACTGCTGATTATACTTTCTAACCATAGCTTCCCATTCGCTTCACTGCACCAAGACTAAAGCAACACAATAGTTCATTTACACTGCCATGAAGACTTTTCCATTGTACTAGGGTCTGAACCAATCCAGGACTCTCTATGCTACATGCTATTGAGCTACATCCATAGCCAAGACACTTTTTCTTTTTCTTTTTTACTATCATTCATTTTCCTTCTAGCAGCCCAAGTCATTTTTTGACCAAAAAAAAAAAAAAAAAAAAAATCCACCTTTGGTTCCCACTGAGCTTAAATAGCAGACTCCTTCCAGGGTCTCGGTCTTTCTTGCCCTACCTCCTCCTGCCTCCTAGGCTCCACTCTCTAGTCTGCCATGCAGTGCAACCTCATCTTCCATGCACACAGGGTATGTCCTTCCTAGTCATTTCATTAGACTTCCCTGCTCTCCATCAAAACACAACACTGCCCCACTGCAACCTCGTACAGCCACATCAGGTGTTGTCTATATATTATTAACCTTGAAGGCAGCGGTGATGGAGACTGTACTGGATTAGAGCAGGGACTTGAGCACCTAAGAACACCCAGTGGATGGAAGCTGCTTAAACACTGGCAACTGGATGAGGCAGCTTTCAGGAAGAGATTAGAGGCTTTAAAAGAAATGTCCCCAATACTCTAAATATGTTACAGACATGCTAGGCTGATGTGAGATGAGCTTCCTGTCATTGGGCAGTTTACCCACAGAGTAAACAAAACCCTATTTTCAAAAAAATAAAATCAGAGATAGAGTCCAATTTAAATAATTCATCTCAATATTCTCCTAGCAAAACACGTCCCTGTACCTTAGGCAAATCACATATCCCTCTGCTAATTTTCTGGGCTTTATTTTTTGCAACAGGAACCCAGATAGCCTAGGCTTGCCCCACATTTACTATGCAGCTAAGGGTAAACTTGAAATCCTGTGCCCCAGCCAGGCAGTGGTGGTGCATGCCTTTAATCCCAGCACTTGGGAGACAGAGGCAGGCAGATTTCTGAGTTCGAGGCCAGCCTGGTCTACAGAGTGAGTTCCAGGACAGCCAGGAATACACAGAGAAACCCTGTCTCGAAACCCCCCAATCCCATCCCCCCAAAAAGCAATCCAGTGCCCCTTGCCTTCACTCTGAGGGCTGCGATTATGTCGTGCACCAACATACCTGGTTCCTTCTCTCCCTAGTATATATAGGGTCTTACTGTTGCTCAAGTGAACTCTAACTCACAGGAAGCTGCAACTACCTATGTGCATCCTGTCTCGCTTCTTATGCCAACTTAAGGCCCTTAACCACATCACTGTGTTTATATCATGTTATTCCCCATATCTCTAACATTTACTGTCAGGTAAAAGTATAACTTTGTTGATTAGCACAAAATTGAAACTGTCTAAAACAATTATCAACAGAGCTGAAGTTTTAACTATATGCCTGAGGCAGCCTCCCTCCCTCCCCACCTCTCCTGGGGCAACTACTGTCACTGTGCTCTTTCTAGAGTGATGACTGATCTTGGTTGTTAACCTCACTGTATTTGTAATCAGCTGAAACCCAAGCAGCTGGCATGCTATAAGGAATAATTCTCTTCCTTCTCCTCCTCTTTCCTTTTCCTCTTCTTCCTCATCCCCATTACTTCCCCTCTTCCTCCCCCTCTTCCTCTTCCTCCCCTTCTTCCTCTTCCTCCTCTCCCTCTTCTTCCTCCTCCTCTTTTTTGCCAGGACAGGGTCTCACAACATAGCCCTGGCTCAAACTCACAGAGATCTTCCTGCCTCGGTCTCCCAAGTGCTGAGATTACAGGTATGTGCCGCCACCACCACCTGGCTGAGGGATTATTCTTGATCAGATCATTTAAGTATAAAGATCCACCCTAAATCTGGGCCAGACTTTCTGTAACAGCCCACATAAAAGGACAAGGCAGGCCCTTGCCCTCAACTCTCGCTGGCAAGGTCATCTATCCTGCGGTATCCTGCAGTCTCCCTTCACTGGTGCGAGAACCTACTTCTTCACGATTCCAATGCAGACAGAAGATCAGCAGCTCCCTAGGAATTCCCAGGGGCTCCAGGGACATCCAGTCTCCTGGACTGAACAACTTATCAGATTCTTGGCCTTCTATCAGGAGGCATCCATTGTTGGACTACCAGACCAGTCTGTGAGCCACTCTAGTAAGTCATCCCCTTTAAAATATATACATATGCATACACATACAATCCTATGTATGTAATCCTATCATTTCTGTTCTTTTAAAGAACTCTGACTAAGCCAAGAGTGGTGACCCACACCTTTAATCCTGACAATCAGAGGCAGGCGGATCTCTGTGAGCTCAAGGCCAGCCTAGTCTACAAAGCGAGTCCAGGACAGCCAGGGCTGGTTACACTGAGAAACCCTGTCTCGAAAACCAATTAAAACAAAAGGAATAATAACACTAATCTGACTAATACACAGATACACAGATAGAGCTCTGTGGATAAGCAGCTACAGATAATGACTATGTACCTCTTCAACTAGCATTTGGCTGTCATATTGGGGATTTTGCTCACTTTAAAGAAAAAATTGAAGTGGGACTGACTTCCTCATGATGTCTTCCCTGAATGTGTCTGGCAATGACCTCGTCCATGTCTCTTCCTACCCTACTGTGGTCTTCCCGTGTGTAACCAACTGCATGCTTCTTCTGTGTTCATCAGTGTTCTTACTGTGGTGAACTTCTCCTGTTACGAGAGTCTGACTGACAGTTGTGGTGACAAAGACCATATGTACTGTTCCTTTTATGTCCTTGTGTGAATGAGGGTCAGTAGACAACCAAGGGCATTGGTCCTTGCCTTCTACCTTGGGGCAGTCTTGTTGTCTGTGTGCCAGGCAAGCTGACTGTAAGCTTCCAGGGCCTCTGCTGTCTCCAGCTCCACCCTGCTATAGGAGCACAGGAAACTCCAGTCCTCACACATGCATAACAAGCACTTTACCCTCTGAACCAACTCTCCAGCTCCAAGAAAATATACTATTAAAAAAAAAAAAAATCAAAGGGGAAACCATGAAACCCCAAGAAACATGATTTGTTACACTAGCTAGCTCAGAATTTGAAAGGGAACAAAGCCAGCTCTCCATTCAGTGAAGCCTTCCACTAACTATTCAACAAGGACGGAAAAACAAGGCATACAGTGTGTCTCAGTGATTCATTAGGAATTGAGCTTCCGGGCACGCCTGTAAAAGTACATCTAAATTCAAGGATGTCCCTACAAGTTTCCATGTCATTTAAAGTGGCATGGTCAGGGATGGAGAGACGGCTCAGAAGTTAAGAGCACTTGCCGTGCTCCCCATTCCAGAGGACTGGAATGTGTTGGCAGCACCCACGCAGGACACTCATAAACACCTGTAACTCCAGCTCCAGGGAGCCAATGCCATTCAGGCGCTTACTGTCACGGGTGCATGTATGCACACACTCGCACACACGTAAGTCTAGAATACAGGAAGGTCTACTAATACCTAGAATTCCTTAAAATAAGTTAACGGGGGGGGGGGGGGGGGAGGGAGGATCACTGCCTCAGATAAGTAACAAACATATACAAACTTCTGAAAGATTGGACTCAAAATTGTTACTTATGGGAAAAAAGTCTGTAAGTTCTGATGAAGAGTATTTCTAGCACTTTCTTGTAACGTTTTAGTCATGGCCAATCCTTTGTTTTACAATAACTTGTACATTAAGTCATATATGTCTTATGTCAAGGAAGCCTGTGTTGAAAAGTAAAGGAAGAAATGCGTGGTGGCGCACGCCTTTAATCCCAGCACTTGGGAGGCAGAGGCAGGCGGATTTCTGAGTTCAAGGCCAGCCTGGTCTACAGAGAGACTTCCAGGACAGCCGAGGGCTATACAGAGAAACCCTGTCTCAAAAAAACAAAAAAGAAAAAGAAAGAAAGAAAAGGAAAAAAAGATTAATACCAGCAATTACAAAATACGATCTCACTGTGCTCTACAAAAATCCCATAGTGAGTATTCTGTTTCAGACTAGAGGTTGAAAGAGGCAAGCCTGTACCCCACACCCCCCTTCTCTTTTGGTTGTTTTGGATTTGTGCTGGGATTAGACCCAGGGCCTTATGTGTGCTAAGCATGTGCTCTACCACAGAGCCACATCCTCAGGCCCAGTGCTGCCTTCTATCCTCTTTTTTAGAATTTAACAATCCAACTTAATAGTTTGTGCATTATGGATGTGTGTAAAGAGAAATAATTATGAAAACTAAAGGCAAAGACTTGATTAATAGGCATCTGAATGCTTATGAGTACAAAATAAATAAAAAGTACTGTCTAACCTTTATACAGTAGTGATGTCTAAATGCCTACTTGCTCTGCAGCACTGTTAGATTCTACGTAAATCCGTCAGTCCTGAGGAGAAAGGTGCTTTCACACCGTGGCACTGTTGTGGTTGTGGTTTTTCATTTACCTCCCTCCATATGCATGAAAGACAACAGATTCCTTTCCTGTACTAATACAGCCAGTGATTGTCTCCAACATTCCAGAGTTGACCATTTTATACATAAGTAAGCGTGTCTTAGGATCAACTGCTTTTTCCTGTAAGAGATAAAGTTCTATAAGTGAAAATGGTCAACATGAACGACTCTGTAAAGGCATATGCACAGCAGGCGCTCATGAGAGCAGGAGCACGATGATATACTTCCTCCCTCCCTCGGGGGCCCCCGGAGCTCAGCTCCAGTGTCATGACGCTAGCTAAAGAGATGGGTTTGGTGACAGTCCTGAGTCTGGGCCATAGAGTCACTCTTTCTGTGGCAGACAACCTCAAGGGCCAGAGCTTTCTGAGGAATAGCCCCAAAGGGACTTCAAGTGCTGACAGCAGAGCCATAGTAACCCATGTTGAAAGGTAAGGAGAGCCACTGAAGGGCGACCCTAAGATGTAGAGCACAGAGTAGGTGAGATCCAGTGTGTCTGAGTGTGGACACAGGCAGACTGTGTGTAAGGGACTCGGGCCACCCGCAGCCTGCTCTGGAAGTGTCTGAAGATGACCGCTCATCTGCTATGCTTCCTCCAACTGACCCAGGGAGAAACCAGCCTACTCTCCTTCAGGTCACCATGAGCGTCAGTGTGCGGAGTGAGAGGCGCTGATGTACTGGGAAAACTAGCTTCCCGGAAGAGCATCTGTTCTGACCAAGGGCCTCACCGTCCTTCTCACAGCACTCCTGGCTTCCTAGCTCTGGCTCCCCACTTTATGGAAGATGATGTGGGTCTGGAAAGGAATCTCTTCAAGGAAATCAAAACCCTGAGCCCTGCACCCTACGCTTATACTCCTCCACTCTTCCCCGTCCTCCCAGGTAGGATACTAAAGTAGACAAAGTTCAGAGACAATGAGGGCTCCTGGGTGGCACCCTGCACGGTTTCAGTCTCGGAGGTCATTGATATAGTGTTCAGGACTACTATTCATTGGCATGTTCCCTCTGGCCTCTGGTAACCCCCAATTTTGTCCCAAGATAAACGACTAACCCCAGAGGAGAAAACCGAATGGAGAACAGCTCCCCTGAAGAGTGGGGGTCACATTCCTGCCGTCTCCTTCCATGGCAGCAATGTGCTCCCCCCGCCCAGCCCCCACACTATTGCCAGGACTGTGGGTGGGACATATGCCAAGATTACAGCCAATATGGACTGGGGGAAGTGTACGCAGGTGGTAAGTGATACATTTGGGATGCCAGGCAGGAGTGTGCAGATTGTAAATCTCTAGATTTAATGTATACAAAGTCTCTCCCCTTCCCTAACCTCTGACCTTTCTTGATTGCCCTGCAACATCTTCTCTACCTAGCTAGGTACCCTCCACTGGGGACCCAGGTCTCTCTTCTACCTTTTATGAAGGTAGAATTCATACAACACCTCTGGAGATATTCCGAGGCTAGAAGACAACAGCTTCTCCCTTCCAGTCCTGAGCCAGTACCAACCTAGTGACATCTTCCCCTGTGTACCCTTGTGGCTCCCTACTACTGAGCCTTGAAATGAGGCTCTTTGGCTATAACTTCCACATTCTGCCCTTAAAAATGAAACTGGAAGTTAAAACAAATCAAAACCCAAACACTGGGTTAATCAAAGTCTTATTTTACCAACTTTAACCAAGTTTAAAGAACTCTGTCTTACAGGTTTTAGAAAAATGTTATTCTTTTTATTTACATGTACATGTGGATGTGCTAAGGCAGACTTGAGCTGCCTGATGTGGGTACAGGTAACTGAACTCTGAGCCTCTGCAAGAACAATTCTTTTTTTCTTTTTTCTTTTTTCTTTTTTCTTTTTTTTTTTTGGTTTTTTTTGAGACAGGGTTTTTCTGTGTAGCCCTGGCTGTCCTGGAACTCACTTTGTAGACCAGGCTGGCCTTGAACTCAGAAATTCGCTGCCTCTGCCTCCCAAGTGCTGGGATCAAAGGCATGCACCACCATGCCCGGCACATGTTCTTTACATTACACTGAGCCAGCTCTCTGGTTCTCTTACAGCTTTTTAAGTGTTTAGTAAGTTCACTTATTGCCAGAATAGTACACATTATCTTTATTAGAATAAAAAAGATTAGTGTTCTAAAGAGTAGTAATTTTGTTATTTTCAAAATAGATATTATCTTCATTAATATAAAAACACTAGAGACTATTAAGTTACAAGAGTCAGTGTAATAGGCAAAAACTTATTTTTTCTTTTTTTTAAAATCTAGAACATCTGGGCTGGAGAGATGTGTGGGCAATTAAGAGCACTGGCTGCTCTTCCAATGGACTTGAGTTCAATTCCCAGCACCCACATGTCAGTTCATAACTATCTGTAACTCCACTCCCAGAGAATCCAAGGCACACACATGGTACACAGACAGATAAAATGCCCATAAATATGAAATAAAATAGATCTTTAAACATCTGGAACATTCAATTAAATGCACAGTATATGCTCTAAATTACTGTCATTAAAAAAACTTTTTTGGGGGAAAAAAACCTTTATTCTAATTAATTCACAAATAATATCATTCAGGTGGCTTAAGGAGGCCATATAATCACTTGTTCTGCTACAAGTCCTGCCATCTCAGTATGGGCATGGCATTCTGAAGCAATAAGATTACTACTAAAACAATCGTTGGGTGTGTAACACATGCCAGTAGTCCCAGCACTCAGGAGGTTAAAGGCATGTGTATCTCTGAGTTCAAGGCCAGCCTGGAAAGCAAGTTCCAGGACAGCCAGGGTTTAATTAAGTTTACACATTATACTTTCATGTCCAGTGTCCAGTTTTCAAACATTTTTTTCACCTGCATTAGCCCAGAGAGCAAATAATGTTATCTGTAATTTTTTTTTTTTCCAGATAAGATATCACTAGTCCAGGCTGGCCAGGAAATCACTGTAAAGCCAAGGCTACTCTCAAACTCATGGCAATACTGCTGTGTTAGCCTCAAACTCCAATGTGCTGGGATTATAGGCATGAGCCACCTGAGCTCAATTTGAACTCCTTGACTAGACTGACTAGTCCCTGGCAGGCAGGCAGATGGGTCACTTTACTAAAACACTACCAGGTGTTAACCTCATACAGGTTCTGGACAGGTTAAAACTTGTTGAATCTCATGAAATCAAGGGTCACCAACTGTCTCTGCTAAGCCAGTTGGGTTCCTTTAGGGTCCTGGTAGGTGATGTCAGGGTTTGAAGGCTCAAAATTACTACCTCCACCGAAGCCTCTGATGACACCTGGCCCAGTGTATGTTTTACGGGTGCTGTCCTGGGTACCACTTTCATGTGAGGGGCCACACAGGAAGAGGGGCTTCACCCGCTACACCAAATCCTACGAGCCTGGCAGCACTGCTTCCAGAAATTGAAAACTCCATAATATGTGTCTTCAATAACTGATTAACTAAATGTTAAATCAGAAAATGCCAAAAAGCAACATCACTCCAGTAGCCCTGATTTGGAAAGCCAATTTCAGGGAAAGGGGTGGGGGTAAACATTAAGTTTTGTTTTGTTCTTTTTCCTGAAAACACTGTTTGTAATATGAATTTTTCAACCACAGTGGGGGAGGTGCTAAGCATGCTTACAGCGGTAGAATGTTCCTTCTTCTCGTGTAGACGGGCACTCCGACGCTCTTCTGAGTAGGCGTGTTGTTTTAAGGCATTAAAAACGTGGTTGGATAGTTTCAAATCCATTCCAATTCCATCCCCTACCTGAAAGCCAGGGGCAAACTGACAAAAACAGAAAAGTCACGAGTTAAATGTTTTCACATGGTGGCCATGATGCTGGGAACAACTGTGAGAAGTTAGTCTTGCACTCAACAGATGACCTCATATAGAAACAACCCACAGGCCCAGGGGAGCAACACAAAAAAACTGCAGCCCAAAGGATGGCATACCCTATGCAGAGAAACACTTCACCATACCTAAAGTGAATGTCTCTCAGCATTTGTTTTGTAACTTATTTTCATGCCAAAGAACACAATTTTATAAAGCCTACTCTAAACCTTAACAACAAAAAAATACAATTTCATAAATTATTTTTGAAGACTAAGTTGCTACAGTAAACTGTACAATCACCGCCACGGCAATTATAGTCCACTTAGGTAGCTGCTAGGCATCGGTGGATATTTAAATTTGAGTTGATTACCATGTCAGAAGACAGGGTAGGTGGTATTCCCCATAACTAAGTTCTGCTGAACAGCACTGTGCCAGAGCCATACCAAGTATTTCCAGTCAGAATACAGCACAACCACACCCAGTGAGATACTTACTAGACGTGCATTTGTGTGCTAAGGTCTGCATTCTTACCTACCACAGTACTTATGAAAGAAAATACTTTAGACTGGAGAAATGGCTCCCCAGTCAGGAACACTTGTTCTTCCAGAGAGAACCTGAGTCAGTTCCTAGCAGCCATGTAAACAGGTTCACAGCAACCTTTGACTCAGTGCCAGGGGATCCAACATCCTCCTCCTCAGGCCTCCACACGCACCTGAACGTGTTTCTCTCTCTCTCTCTCTCTCTCTCTCACACACACACACACACACACACTCACACACACACACACACACACAGAGTTTTGTATGTGAGTGTTTTTTTTTTTTTTTAAAGATTTATTTATTTATTATATGTAAGTACACTGTAGCTGTCTTCAGACACTCCAGAAGAGGGAGTCAGATCATGTTACGGATGGTTGTGAGCCACCATGTGGTTGCTGGGATTTGAACTTCGGACCTTCGGAAGAGCAGTCGGGTGCTCTTACCCACTGAGCCATCTCACCAGCCCCGTGAGTGTTTTGCCTATATAAATGGACCATGTGCATGCCTGTGCCCATGGAAACCAAGAGTATCACATCCTCTGGAAGCAGAGTCAAGGATGGCTGTGAGACACCATGTGGGTGCTGGGAGACAAGTCTATGTCCTCTGCAGGAGCAGGAACAACTATAAACTGCTGAGCTATGTTGCCAGTACCCAAGACTTTTTGGTTTTACAGTTTCTTTCTAACTGTGGGTGGATACACATGCACAAGCACATGTGAATGACCTGGGAGGCAGAGGCATCAGACCTCCTGCAGCCGCTGGAGCTGCAGTATATAGTTGGCTGTGAACCACCTGATGTGGGTGCTGGAAGTCAATCTTGGGTCCTCGGGAAGAACAAGTGCAAGCTTTTCCTTTTCTCGCTCTTTCCTGTCCCTATTGCTGTGTCCTGTAAAAACAGTTTGTAAAAAGTCATGCACTAGGGGCTCCGCTATTCTTCTTAATTGTAGAATCCTGTAAATTAAGTCAGTTTGGAAACATCATCCTGTTTCCCCCCCCCCCCCCCCAGCACTGTGTGCTCTCTTCTGCACACTGGGTTTGGGGCTTGGGCATTCATCTAGACCACCTCTGCAGCCTGAGGTGGTGGCCACAGTACAGAGGAGCACAAAAAGGAGCATGAGTTTGAGGCCAGCCTCAACTATGGTGTGAGACCATATGAAAGAAATAAAAGAAAATAAAGCTTTAGAAATGTCCTATACTGTAACCAGAATGCTGCTGGCTTGTGTTCATGCTTTGTGTTTTTGTGTTCATTATGTAGCCCTGGCTGGCCTGTAACTCACTATGTACACCATGTCTCTGCCTCCCAATACTGCGATTAAAGGCATGGCACCATACCTGGACTGGAATATTGCTTTTAAAATGTATTTAACTATCTATAACTTACATTTTCCATTCTTGCTGTGTTCTTCCTTCCACATACTACTTCATCATGCTTGGTGGTGATGTCTTTTCCTTTTCCAATAAAACCCTTTTTGGGAGTAGGAATTGGCTTTGCTAAAGGCAATTAAGAAAAGCGAGAATATAAGAATAGCAAGTCATAAAGTCTTGCACTCAGCAAAACACTGGAGAAACATTGAATCTAATAGAGTGAATTATCAAATGAGATCCAAATATAAACATGAATCTAGACAAGTTCACTGGAGACATTACTCTTCCGTACTCTACCCTTCCCAACTGTGCCCTAGAAACAAGAAGCACCTGGTCTGTAGGGATCGTCTCGAGTGTCCTGCCAGTCAACCTCGTCTTCAGAGCTGTCACTGTCTTCAAAAGGATGAACTTTGCGATAGTTTTCAAACGAAATGGAAACTTAAAAGGTAAAATGGTTGATGGTTTATTTAGGAGTGTACACAGGCATTTCCTACCACCCACTGGAAATGCCATGTGAGGTCTGGTACCTTTGCTATCACCATTGAACTTCTTTTCCTCACGCCTAAGCTGTGCATCATATTCTCTGTCAAATTCCATCTGTAGCATCTGAGCCAGCATTAGGTCACTGGAAGTGTCAATGTTTTCTCCAGAAATGAATGGTCCTTCAGCAACACTGTTCAAAATAAGGTGATATAAGCTGATCTGATGTGTTGTGCTAACAGCTACTGACTGTGAGAGAAGAAAGCATCTTTAATGCTAAAATCCCACTGAAGAAGGGGCAAGAATCAACCAACACATTTACCATCCTCTCTCTGTCCAGCCAGCTTCAAACCCACAGCCAACTCTGAGAGCTGCAGCTAGGATTGAGAGCTGGGAGAGAGACCTACAGGGTCTGTCAGGAAATCCATATGGAAACCCAGAATGCTTGTTGTCTATAATCTAACCAAAGTAGAAAGAAAGCTAATGAAGAAACAGACAACAAACACTAGAAAACAATACCTTAATAGTTCAACTGTTGCACTAAAAGGAACAAACCCAGAGACAGAGTGGTTTGTCTAAGATAATATAAACTCAGAATCTCTTATCCAAATTGCTTGAGACCAAAAGTACTTATGATTTTGAAAGTTTTCAGACCCAAAGTCTGAAATGACTAATGTTTAAGTATTCTTGATCTGAAAAATTATAATCCAAAATACTCTAAAATCTGAAAATTTCTGAGTGCTTTTTTGAGTGTCCAAAACTTTAGGGGCTATTTGCTCTGTACTGAAAATCAGGATGAACTAGGAACAGTGTGCTTCTTTTGCATGGCTGAGTGTGCACTTTTACTCATGTATAATGACAGTCCCCAGTCAGACGCTAAAGCTGGGTTACAGCAAGTGCTGTGTGTGTGTCACGTACACAACTTCAGGGAAAGCAGCCGCTTCTTCTTCCAACTGCAGCTCTTTAGCCAGCTCCTCACTCATCACCTCGGTCAGTGAACAGGATACTGTGTTTTGAGGGGTAGCCCATGGGCACTGTTTAAACAAAAGAGAAAAACTTTATTTATAATAGTAACTACATAGTTGAAAATGAGGTTACCTTTTGAGAATTAAACTAGATAAAACTATCAAAATGAGTGATTCACTATTTACAATGTTCACTTTAAAAGAAAGCATCTTTTTTTGTTGTTAATTGCATTTTCACTTGTTCACTTCGGGTACAAGCACCACAATGCAAGTTAGGTCAAAGGACACCTCGTGGGAGTTGCATCTCTCCTTCTACCATGTGAGTCCCAGGGATTGGACAGGAATCAGACTGCCAGGCCTGGCAACAGGTGTCTTTCTTTATCCATTGAGCCATGTGACCACCTCCCAGTGCAAGTCCTGTTGAGGGTAAATGTAAACTGAGACATGCACCTGGCCTTTTGGTCGGTGTGTTCTCAAGGCTGACAAAGTACCAGGCTGTTACACAGCATCACCCAGGAGGCAAGGAGTTCAAGTACAACTAACTCCCTTGTTCCAACCCATTTCTCATCAAACCTTTCTGCTTGTGACTTAGCTTCCCTAGTAGATTCTCTTATGGGAATAGACTGTGTCACCAGCCATGTGATTCACTCCTGTAACTCCAGCACTTAGGAAGCTAAAGGAAAAGATTGTTTCAGGCCAGTCTGCCCTACAAAGCAAGGATGTCTCAGAAAGAAAAAAGAAATTAATCTTACCAACTAATACAATTCTAATCCCACTCAAGAGTTATGCCTAATTCCAATCTAAGCATAAGGCCATGGCTCCTTACACAAGTGTCAATCCTCCTTAAGATGTCTGACTATATGCTAAAATAGAACCAAGAAGAAGCCACAAAATATGTATTGCCCACTTTAGGATCTGAGAGTCAGACTTAACAAAATACGATTACAAAAGAGTAATGTTCCTGGGATCCTGCCTCAGCACTGACCTACCTTAGTGACGTCACCGTCTCCGCTTCCCTAAAACACAGATTCTAGGTTATTTCACACTTTTCTAAAACATCCAAATCATCATTTACTCCTTGTCTTGAGTCAATTTTCCACAATTCAGAGCCTTTTATCAAAATGTAGATTTTACTAGTTACATTGCCTTAGTTAAATGCTGTGTTAGTTTCACTGTCTAAGCTCATTCCTTAATGAGTGTCTACTACAGAATTAACAAACATTGATATCTATAGTGGCCACAAAACTATTTAACCAAGGTGAGACAGCAAAGGTACATGAGACTCTGAGACAACTGGACAGGGGAACCACCCATGCTCAGGTTCCAGAGCACAGTGGAGAGGGTCAGAACTGACTATAATAGGCTGCTGGGATGGAAGCTGAGAGCAATCAACAATTGTTTCATGCCTAAGGGAACCAGAGCAAGTTTTATCTGGACTTGGTCTAAGACAGAAGAGGTGCACATGCCCCTTGCACACACCTACAATAGCCATTGTAGAGCTGGTCCATCCCCATGGAAGGCCCCACCCTAGAAGTCCACGCAGTAGAAGAGGCTTCTGGAAAGTTGACTGAAGCTCTCTGTAATGTGCAGAACACGGCTTTCTTTGGCCGTCTGCTCTTTAACCTAGAAATCTTGGTCTGGGGGGTTGGAGAAATGGCTCAGCCATTAAGAGTACCTGGATGCTCTTCCAAAGGTTCAATTCCCATATTCACATGGAAGATCACAGTTGTCTGTAATTCCATTTGTAGGGGATTCAACACCCTCATATAAACATATATGCAAGTGAAGTAAAAATAAATCAATTAAAATAAGTTCTTGGTCTGATCAATTCCAAAGTCCAAGCTCTAAAAGCAGATGACTGTATTCTTCCAGTCACGATTCTTACCACAAATATCAACCAATAAGGTAAGTAGCAGCCTCCTGCCCCTCCTTTTTTTTTTTTTTAGTGGTGAAGATTGAATCTAAGGTCCATTCTAGGTAACTGCCATTCCAGGCAATAGCATGAACTACATTTCTGCCCAACAGATAACATGTCAACATTTAAATCATATTTAAATCATGACACAACTTGAGTAGCTACATTATTTCTTTATTGGTTGGTTGGTCTTGTCAGATCTCAAAGAAACCCAGATAAGTCTCACTCAGTACCTGTGGCTCCTCCCAGCACTTCCTAGCCCCGCCCCCATCCTACCTCTTCAGCCCAATGGCTGTGCTTCCCTTCACCCAGTTTATGATTTCTATATAATCCAACCATTCTGGCTATGCACTTTCTTGGTCTCTTGGTCTGCTTGTTTCTCCTTTCTCTTGCTTCTCTCTCTTCTGCCCAAGCATGGCCAAGTCCAGTGTGAACCTTTCCAGATGCCTCAAGCTGTACTTTCCCTCAGATCTGTAATAAATCCCTTCACTTGGGTGAGGAGCCATCTCTTGGATCCTCGTTTGAATTAGGTCTCTGTTTTGTAGTTCTGGTTGTCCTGAAACTGTGTGGACCAGGCTCTGCCTCTCATGTGCTGGGATTAAGGGCATGAGCCACTCCATCTGGCCGTATCATCTACATGTTAAAGGCTTAGAAACTGAGACAAAGGAGAGCTCCATTAGTAGAGATCAGCACTAAAGTGCAGCCAGGACAGAGCATGAGCTCTTATCCTCAGGACTCAGCTCAGAGCTTCAGACACAGAAACACTCAAGTAATTACTGCATGACACACGCCACAGGAAACAACGCAAAAATAACCAAACGTAGTCTGAAGCTGCAGGGGTCTGGTAACTTTCAGCATCTCTAATTGCTCAAGTCCCTTCCTCCATCTTGCCTGCCTTTTTCTCAGGCTCAGGGTCTACTGTCATCACCAGATTCTAAAGACATTAACTATAAACTACAAGGTGACACACTCCTCAGAAGAGCCAATAATGTCAGGCAGAAATCTTGTTACTTTGAAATAGCAGTTTCTCTATTTCCCCAAAGATAAGTCCAAAAACACAGGCCATAGATATAAACAGCACACGGAACTGCCCACTCACAGTGACCATGTCCTATGGAACCTCACACTCTACAGCTATACTTCCCTATCTCTGCCAACCAGTTCAACTGGGCCACCTTCCACTGAGGCAACTTCCTTGAGTTAGGTAAGTCACAATTTCAGGCTCCCACAGTTTAAAATCAAATTGACACATTTAAAAGTAGCCGGTAAAAGCCTTCCACAAAATTCCCCTGAGCTCTGTGAGGGGCAGCTTTAGGGAAGGGAGCACTCCACAGATGTTCATCCTGCTAAAAGGGGCTTGGGACATGTGCCAGAGGCTTCTCCTATGAAATGGCACCAGGATAGATGGTGGACAGTGCTGTCAATCTCTTGAGACTCTTTACTGAGTAGTTATGAGGCAGTAGTGAGATGGCTCAGCTGATAAGACACCTGGTGAGCAAGCATGACAACCTTGCTTGTTCAATCCCCAGAACCCACAGAAAGCTGGGAGGAGAACCAAGTTTATAAAGTTGTCTTCTTATCCCCACATGCAAACCATGGCACATGTGCCCCACTCCCTGCATCATACATGTACCCAATAACAAGAAACTAAAATTTTTAAAGTGGCAGTAAACCCAAGGCAATTCGAAATCTCTGACTCCTACCCCATCAGTGACTCTGACTCACAATTCTGTCCATCAATATATTTACACATAATATGGAGCTCAGATGAGAAACAACACCCATCCTTTCTGAGTACATCTGAGGTCAACTGTGGCTGTCAATATCATCATATCATCAGACTAAGAAATGCCTGGATTCCAATCACTCCTCTGGTTGTGCCTGTGAGGGTTTCCCAGAAACAACTAGACCACAAGGGTTCTGCTCTGCTTCCTTCCAGATCCTCAGCTCTGACTTCCATGACAAGTGGTCTCACTATGGGCCCAAAACCACAGCCCAGTGACCATGATCTGAACACTCTGAAACCATGAGCCAGAATCTTCCACCCTGTAAATGGTTCTCTCAAGTATTTTGGGTCCAGCTATATAAACCTAACACTGTATCTGACAGACCCATAGCCACGTTCCTAAATCCTTAACCCAGAGATGGTTCCATCATATGATCTAGTGAAGTCCCACCACTGAACTCTGCTCCTCACGGTTCTTGACCATGGCCACACTCATCAGTCTCTGGCTAGTGCAGGTCGAAGGAATCAGCCTCCTTTCCTTTGGTTCCAAATGATGTGTCTGTTCCTAGCTGCTCGCTCCACACTATAGAAAGGCTATCTATGGTGACAGACTCAGGTAAAATGAAAAATGACAAACTCAAGAGGCACCCAGTAACAAAAGTTCAGTCCTCTACTTAAAGCAAGTCTAAGCTCACAACTCACAGGAAGATCCTCTTTCTAATCAAATAATCCAAGGCACATTGTCCATGAGTCAATGAATGAGTCAAACATTTCTGGAAAAAATGTTCTGGGTTTCCCCTAAGCTAAGGGCCAACCTCTCTCACTAGAACTGCACATTCATCATAACTGGTACAACTTTTCTTGAAACTTCACTTCCCACCTGCTTTCAGTTCTTCTACCTCAGCTTCTGCAGTGCTGGGATTACAGGTCTGCACCATTAAATACCGACAGTTTTTGAGACAAGGTCCTCACTAGACAGCCCAGCCTGGCTTTGAACTCCTGATTTTCTTGCATTCAGCCTTGGAACTACAGGTACACACTACCATGCCGAGCAATATGCTAAAACTAAAGTCATACCTCACTAATATTTCCTTAGCTTTCCCCAAATGCCTTTTTCTGATGTAGAATCACATCAGGACACCACATTAGAGTTGTCATGTCTCCTTAAGCTCCTCTTGGTTTTGAGTTTCTCAGACGCTTTGGTGTCTGTTGCAGTTCCATGGATTCATTTCTACAGCTCCCTGTTGGAGCTAGAGACTTCCCAACTTCTGCCTCTGGTTTGACAGTCCCCCACTGTCTTGGGCTATGGCCTGTAACTCTTTGTCTGTAATAGCAGTGTGGCATTCTGTCACTCGTACCCTGGGAGAGCAGGTCACTGGGACCCCGTCAGGTGAACTGTGAGGTCAAAACTTTTCCAGCATTACTAAGACATGCTTTTTCTTTGTAACTTTTATTCTCTCAATTA
Organism: Mus musculus; assembly: GCF_000001635.26. Taxonomy (NCBI): domain Eukaryota; kingdom Metazoa; phylum Chordata; class Mammalia; order Rodentia; family Muridae; genus Mus; species Mus musculus. The sequence goes on along the minus strand of NC_000084.6, from coordinate 12,130,814 downwards.
TAATAAACTTTGCCAAGTTTACATCAGATCTGATGACATCATCATCCTGTGGCCTAACTGAATGTCTAACTGCACACTCATGCTAACTCTACTGTGTTACTGTGTCCATCTTCAGTTATATTTGCTATAACGATATATACAGATAGATAGACGGATCGATCTGTGGGATGGATTTTCCCAGTATACTTCAATCAAAACATATACAACAAATAAATAGAAGAGTAAGCTCCTTTCTATCAAACTATGCATTAGTGATTCTTTAAACAGCCCTATTCTCAGGGCCTCTGCATCTCCTCCTCCCCAGGCACTCACTGTGGTTTTCCAGGCTTAGAGAAGGAAAGGTTTTGGCAGTCTGTCTACCAGAAAACTCCAGGAACATACTTTTTGTTAAATGATGAAAATGGGATTTTATAGTTCTGTTGACATACACTTAAAGGAGAAGGTGGAGGGCATTTTTTATCTGGTATTATTTAGGAAGTGAAACATGGTCTCAGGGAACTTTCCTCCAACTTCTGTGGGTGTTTAGCTGGAGAAAGTCAAAGAACCTGGCCTCTACTTTTGTTCTTTTATGTATATTCATTTTGACCTCATCAACAAAGTCAGAGCCTCACACACAAACGTTTATCCATCTATGACATGAAGATGTGCCCATATTTACCAGTACAACATTTGAATCTTCCTTCAGGCTTATAAACTTATAAAACCAACTTTTAAAAAACTGAACAGCTGGGTGTGGTGGCACACGCCTTTAATCCCAGCACTCGGGAGGCAGAGGCAGGCAAATTTCTGAGTTCAAGGCCAGCCTGGTCTACAGAGTGAGTTCCAGGACAGCCAGGGCTACACAGAGAAACCCTGTCTCAAAAAAACAAACAAACAAACAAACAAAAAACCAAAAAACTGAACAGTTGAGCCTGACAGTCATAGTGCATGTCTTTAGTTCCAGCACTAGAGAGGTAGAGGCAGGTGGATCTCTGAGTTAGAGGCCAGATTCATATACTGAGCAAGTTTCTGAACAGCCAAGGCTACACAAAAAAATCCAGTCTCGAAAAACCAACCCTTTCACACCAACCCCCACAAAATCCAAAACGCAAATTAATTATCTCTTTTTTTCTGGATTAAAAAAAAGGCAGAGTCCACTGAGATTAACAATTGAATTAATAAATGAGGCAAAATATTCTGAGTTAGCACGCAAAAAACTATTACGAGGTTTTAGAAGGCTGGATCGCCTTCACAACCTTAAACCTGAGGAATACAAACCCCAAAGGAAGCACTGTTGCTCTCAGCAAGTGTTACCAGCCTTTTCATCCGAACCAGTGTAACACGAGAAAGAGGAGGCGTAAAATCAGACACGAACAGAAAAGAATCGTAGTCTGCCACTCGAGAGGTACAGAAAAACAAAGCCTACGGTAGACCATGAAAATTCATAACCATTTTACAGTATTACTGCCCACTTTAGTATAATTAGCTGGAGCGGGGAAGGCGCACCTAGATTTTTAACATTTCAAAAACAAGACATTATCGAACTGGGATAACCGCACTCGTCTGAAAGCGACAGTTTGCTAAGGCGACCTTCTAAGCTTTCTCGGGGCTGGGATGACCCACTTGGCTAGTGAAAAACAAGAGCCAGCTGTTTTCCCTCAAACCTCGGCGTCCGTGGGGGACGCTCCGCTCTCGTCCAGAAACAAATGGAGAAGACAAAGCGCAGATCCAGTCGGACCCCGGAGCACCCTGAGCGAAGCCGTCGGGGTCCCGCCCCAGGCTCGCCTGACTCACGTCTCCTAGCTTCGGAGACCAGCATTTGGCGTGAACTGGCTCACTTGCCGTGACCACCGCTCGCTCACCTTACTGGGTCCCCAAGCTGCTGCGGGCCCTGGCTCAGGCGAAGACACTCCGACCAGATCCATTCCGGGAAGAAGGCAGAGACGAGAACAGAGTCGAGAGGTGACAAGAGGAAGAAAGGGCTCCGCCGAGGACACGGGCGGGGCACGGGCAACCCGCTGCCGGTGCCGGAGGTGAGGTGACAGATGGCGGCGGCGGCGGCGGCGGCCGCGGCCGGAACTGGACCACTTCTTTTCCGCCCTGTATACTAAGGATCTCACTTCTGATTGGCTGTTCATAACCCAGGAGGGCTGTACTTCCGGTCTCTGCGCTTCCGATTCAAAGGTTTTCTGGCAAGGGTTGTTGACGAGCTCCTGGCAAGGCAGGGCTGGGTTTGGCTTTCTCTCAGCGGGCACTCCCTGTGCAGGCACCGCCTTCCGGTTCCTTCTTCCCAGTCACCGAATCTAATTAATTCAAGTGTGGCCTCCGAATGCTTAAGCCTGGCTGTCTCTGATCATTATTTCCCGGGGTAATTCGAAACCCGGACGGATTGGCGGAAGGGGCGGCGGCGGCAGAACTGGCATCTTTAAAGAGGGGAAAGTGATAGTGATACAGATTGCGACTGGGTTAAGTGTCATCTGAGGGCAGGTGTGGAATGAGAAAAGCTGCTGAATATGTGGCCTAATACTGAGCGAAAAATAAGACGGCGCAATAAAATGGGTGATTCTCTATTTTATTGGGAAATTTATATAATGACTGGAAAAGCATAAGCATTATACATCACTATATCCAAGCACTAGTCGGGGTTTAATCTCAAAAATGATGTTGAGGAGAAGATTCCATCCGTTCCTGAAAATGAAACAGGTACATAGAAGAAAGTAACTCAATTTGGACATTAAATGGCCCCTCCAGCTGGCCGCCTAGCATTTTAACACATGAGCTTTGTGGGGGTTGTTCGGATCAAATCACAAGAGCTAAAATTAAAAAACAACAACAACCTCAGAGCTGGTTGTTATGACCAAAAAAAAAAAAAAAAAAAGAAAGAAAGAAATAGCAAGAGCTGAGATGGCATTAAAAGCAGAGTATGATGCTTCTAGTTTGCATACCAGAAAGATATTTCTGACAGCTGTCTGCTGGGTGATTGCAGTGGCTTACCCACTGCAATCCTATCCTGACAGTCAGGGAGGGTTGCAGAGACTTGCCTTGACACATGTTTTGAATGTGTTGCCATCTGTGTAATTTCAAGGCATGAGAATTTTAAAAGGTTTCTGTCAGGTGACTGTGTATTCCAACTCGGATCTTTCTTTTATTTCCAAGATGTTAGTTTGGGGTTGGGGTACAGATGTTGGTAGTGCATTACGTAAGAGGTTTAGGATGAGCAAATGCAGTATATTCTTGAATAAAAGGAAACCACAGTGAAGTAAAAGTGAGAGGAGGATGAGATGCTAACAGAACCAAGACAAAGAATCAGGCCACGGGATAAGGGATCCAGTAGTTAAGGTGTTTGCCTGATGTTGCCAACTACAGACTCCTAAAATGTCAGGCAGACACTTAAAATATGTACAATCTTTGACCAAATGAGGTGGCGCACACCTTGGATCCCAACACTCCAGAGGCAGAGGCACATGAATCTGAGTTGGAGGTCAGCTTGGTCTACATATCAAGTTTCGGGCCAGTGAAGACTACATAGAGAGACCCACCTTAAATAAGTAACTATATATTTTCAAATCTGAATAGAGTGGGTATGTGTTGCTTACTGTAGCCATCGGTCTTTAAAACCTGACTGTGGTGCCTAGGGAAAAAAGAAAAGACAGATATGCAGATACAATGTCCAGAAAAACTGGCACCAAGTAGGTTATGCCAGCTCTGGTGGAGTGTATCTACTATGCAACAGCTTAAAATCTCAGCACACTGTTGTGCACAGCAGGTGTAGGTGGAGCAGTCTCCAGTTGCAGTCATCTGGGAGGAGAAGCTTCAATTGCTAGCTTTTGTATGTCCTCATCAATTATTTGAAAACACTCTTCCTTGGACCCCAAGAAGGGTTTAGCGTTTACCAGTTCCAAGCCTGACCCATACAGGGAAGGCACGGCCACTCCCATGGGTCCTAGGCCTTCAGCCCTTGACATGGATGCACCCATGTCAACTACACACATTCACTTAGAACTTCATTTTTTTTTTAGATTTATTTAGTTTATGTACATGAGTACTGTAGCTGTCTTCAGATACATAAGAGGGGGTCAAATCTCATTATGGATGGTTGTGAGTCACCATATGGTTTCTGGGATTTGAACTCAGGACCTCTGGAAGAGCAGTCAGTGCTCTTAACCGTTGAGCCATCTCTCCAGCCCCCAGAACTTCATTCTTTTTTTTTGTTGTTGTTGTTGTTGTTGTTTGTTTCTTTCTTTCTTTTTCGAGACAGGGTTTCTCTGTGTAGCCCTGGCTGTCCTGGAACTCACTTTGTAGACCAGGCTGGCCTCGAACTCAGAAATCCACCTGCCTCTGCCTCTTCCTCCCAAGTGCTAGGATTAAAGGCATGCGCCACCATGCCCGGCCAGAACTTCATTTTTTACACATTCATTCAAGCTTTCCTCGGCTCCCCACAGTGGGATACCAATGACAGCATTTAGACCTGTAAGATGTAATGGAGTCTTTGAATGGGGTCGTGCCTATTTAATTATGGAACAAAGGAAGCATGACAAGTAAGGGCTTCCTGCAGCTTCTGCTTTCCCTCTGCTGAAGAGCCCGGTGGTGCTCAGCTGAGAGAAAACAGTCAACACATTTCTAGTGTCAGCACGCTCTCTGGTCTCCAAAGGAAACATAAATAAGGCTCTTTGGTTTTTTAATGTTGAAATGAATTTAAATCTGTTTTACTTTTGAAAGACAGTTGCTGTTAGGCACCTTTACAATGAATGTATGTATATATGTATAAATAAATGAATGAATGCATGATCCTGTGACTTCTTAAGTTATGTTGCTCAAAGCCTGTAATCTCCCACAAGGTTTAAAAATTAGGCAAACTTTGAAATTTTTAATAGTGTTTAAGAACTAAGTAACAAACATATCCGAACTGGTTTACTTATTTCTCTCATACAGAGTTTCCTTTTGCAAATGAAGTTATGAGGTGGTTTTGTGAGGTGCCTGTGTGAGAGATTTGAGGATAACAAATCCTGCCCTGAGCAAGCCTAGCTCACTTGTTGTGTTTAACATCCTCGTTTGGGAAAACACACATTATCTCTGGGAGCTTTTGTGGCCTTGTCAGTTGTATTGAGGTTTCCTGTCAGACACCAGGGAGTCCTCTGTCTCTTACCTCCCACAGCTGGAGTTACAGTGGCCCACCATGCCCACCTGGCATTTACATGGGTGGAGATCTAGACTCCAGACCTCATGCTTGCACAGGGAGTGCTTCAACTGCTGAGCCATCTGTCCAGCCCTGCAGGATTTTCTTTAATAAATATTTCCCGTGTCTGTTCTGGTGTGCTAAATACTTTTACCCTCATGCCCTCAGCTTGGCACACTGTTTCCTGTCCGGAAGCACCCAGAACAAGATGAATAAGGTGAGAGTGGTCCTGGACCTGTTGTTGTTATCCCCTCTCACCTAAACAGGGTTTCTCTGTGTAGCCCTAGCTGTCCTGGAACTCATTCTGTAGATCAGGCTAGCCCCAGACTCAGAGCTCCGCCTGCCTTTGCCTCCTGAGTGTCAGGATTAAAGGCATGCGCCCGCCACCACTGCCCTGCTGGGCTCTGGCTTTTTTGTTATTGATTTAACAGGTTTTAAAATTTTTTATTGGAGAAATGGCACACTGCTCTTCGAGAGGTCCTGAGTTCAATTTCCAGCAACCACATAGTGGCTCACAGTCAACTTTCATAGAATCCAATACCCTCTTCTGGTGTGTCTGAAGACAGCAACAGTGTACTCATATGAATAAAATAATTCTAAAAATAACCAATTTTATACATTCACTTATTTGTTTGTTTGTTTATTGTGGTGTGGCACTCACATGTGCCATACAGTCATGTGTATGTAGGCCAGGCTTGATGGCAGGTGCCTTTACCTACTGAGCTATATGAAGGACCCTTGATTGTTTGTGTGTGTGTGTGTGTGTGTGTGTGTGTGTGTGTGTGTGTATTCCTTTTGCCTAGATTCAGAATTACACACACACAGTCCTTTAAAAATGCAAGTAGAACTGAAAGTTGGAATTCTGGTTTCTTCGAAAAACATAGAACTATCATAAGAATCTGTTCATATGTTTTTGTTTTAATCCCAGGGGTGGGGTGTGGGGAAGATGACTATGATTTGCCTTGTGCTCTAGCAGGGGTGTGATTTTGCCAGCAGCGGATAGTTTCTGTGATTGTATGACATTTGGAATTCTGTGGACTTTTCAGAGTGTATATAAATGCTATGACCCTAGCAGAGGTGGGTTGGTGGTTGGGTTGCTATTGCTCGTGGTTTGTTAAGTAGTCATGGGCAAAGAAGAAACAATAGAAGAAATTAGATACCTGATTGTGAATAACAAACTTATGCCAAGAAACTTGCCACCCCAATCGGCAGTGGTCTAAGGAACATCCCCCCCCCCCCTTCCCTTTCTATCCTTGTTTCTCTCCTATATAGTGTTAGAGGCTGAAGGGATGGAAAGGGGGTGGAGAAGGGTGGAAGGAAAAAGAACCACAAAGTGGCCAAAGACCAGTAGCAAGTATGTTTCTAGAGGTTAGCTAAAAGGAGGGGAGAACAGGCAACATTACTCACTAGGCTGGGGCTGGGAAGGAAGGGAGGGAAGGAGAGGCTCCCGGAGCCTAGGCCTTGTTTCTCCTCTGCTTCCAGACATATTCTGCTCTGTCAAGTCCACTCAGCCAGGAAGAACTGAGCCCAAATCAGTCTTTAAGTTGCTTTTCCCAGCAGTTTGTTACACAAATGAACAAGCTAGCTAAAGTTGGTGACGGTAAGTTATCATCCACACCAGTAGGCCTATAGAAATGCAAAGCCAAATCAGAGGTGTTCAGAGGTAGCCTGAACCTGCCGTCACTCTAGTCCTCAGCCATACTCAGTCCCCAGAGACAGTAGTGGTGAGTGTCTGGATCAGACTGGACTTGAAGCTTGCTTGATTCTAGGCTTTCCTTTTATTATTTATTATTTCTTTTTTCCAGTGCTAGTGAATTTTTAAATTGTGTATCAATAAACTATCCTTGCTTACTGAGATCAGAGTTTTCATGGTTTGAGTGATGATTCCTAGTCCCCACCACTGACAAAAACAATTACAAGGAGAAAGGTTTGTTCTGCCTCACAGTTTAGGGGTCCAGCTGCTCCTGGTGGAGAAGCCAAGGCAACGGGAGCATGGAGTAGCTGGGCATGTCATGTCCACAGCAGAAACAGACCGCTGCCAATGAACAGTCCTGAACCCCAGGGAAAGAATGGGGCCTTCACATGGGGTGGCACCTCCACTTCTGTAAAAGTACCTTGTTTGCTGCTTTCTGCTAACATTCGCCTAGTCCTGGAAACTTCTGGCCTCCATACGATTTTGTCTAGTCCTAGAACGTTTTCAGCCTCTGAGACGACTTCCTGCCGAATCAGCTCACCCGTTATTAGCTCTTCCTGAACTCTGGCTGGCTGATCAACTCAGCTATTGTGGCTCAAACTCTTCTCCATGCTGGCTGATTCAAACTGGCTTTTTTCAGTTTCTGACTCACTTTGCTTGGCCTCATACTAACTTTAGCAATCTGTTCTAATCTTCAGGCTCCTTCTTATTCTCTGGCTCATTCTGTCTTCACCTGTGTCTGGCTTGTTCTCTCTCTGCAACCTGTCTGTCTATGACTGTCCCAGTAAACGTGCTTCTCTCCTCTCTCTGCACTGCCTCCTCAAGTAACTAACTGCCCCTTCCTTTCTGCTCTCGTGAGAGTTGGGCCTATCCTATTCTGTCAAGTCTTTCTCTGTCTCAACACTTTGTTTGACACTCAATTATACATCACTTTCAAATACACAGGGGCTTCCTTCTATAACTAACTTTACCTTCATTGTATAGGGTTAGAGGTGTATATTAAGGTGTTATCTGTATTTCAGCCAGAGGGATTAAACCTGTGCACTAAGGCTGAGCCGCACCACAAATAGAAACAGGTTTTTTCAGTAAACACCACAATCTTGGGGTTCATAATGTGATTCTGCAACACACTTCAGTTAGTGTGATCAAAATAACCCCCACAGACATTCCCAGAGACCCAGCTCCCAACTGATTGTAGATTCTGTCAAATTGACAGTTAGTACTACATTTTTACACATTTTTAATAGCATCATGGATATTAAACCTCATAAATATGAACAAATTTTAAAGACATTTTATTTATTTCTTGAAAGTTTCATGTGTATACAGGTGTACTTGACCCTGTCCACCACTGTTCTTCCATTCCTCCCAGGCACCTCTTCTGTCCCTGCTTAGACTTTCATATCCTTTCTGTCTTCTTTTCTCTGGAACCCCAGATTCCACTTGGTGGTGCTTGCTGCCGCTCTGACTGATTCCCTGTTGGCCTGATCTTGTGCAGGTTGTATGTTGGTAACCATAGCTGCAGTGGGCTCATGAGTGCAGACAGTTGTGTCCAGAAGCCAGCATGTCATCTCACCTTTCCCTTCTCGCTCAACCGTACACCATTTCCACCCTATCTGCTTCGGTGTTCCGCGAGCTGGAACAATTAAGTAGGAGCCAACCTGACGAACCCATTGCTTCAGTGTACAAAGTTTGGGAAAAGACAAAACAAAGAGGGAATATCAAAACTTTATCAAGGCCAGTGTTTTCTGGCAATGAATTTAAATATTTTGGTTGCATAGATTTTTCACACACTTTGTGGGGTTTTTTTGTTTTTTGTTTTTCTTTTCGAGACAGGGTCTCACTGTGTAGCCCTGGCTAACCTGAAACAAGGTGTGTGGACCAGGCAGGCCTTGGACTCACAGAATCTGCCTGCCTCTGTCTCCCACGTGCTGGCACTAAAGACCAATCATCACCATGCCCTTAAAAAGGAAATATTTTGTGAAGTCTTTTGAAATGGTGAGGGCATCTTAAAATTCCATCCGTATGTCACTGGATTTACTTCTTCACATTTCATCCTGTTTGAAGATTTCGATCTAGACTGGGCTCAATTTGGAAAGCACTTTTATGAAAACATGAGGACCTGGGTTATGGTCCTCAACACTACAGTAAAAAGTGGGTGTGTGGAGGCTTCCGTAAAGCCTACGGCATTTTCATCCAGCCATTCAGTAATAGCTATGGCTATTTTTCCTCAAACCATAAAGGAAGGCTATGACATCTTCCGTAACGTGTTTACTTTCTCTTCCACCATTTCCTACCTCTGGCAGCCAGAGAGGACTCGGGTCCTGCTACCTAGAAGACGCCCCTCCAGCAGAAACGCTTGGAGCCCTCAAGCGCGTGGCCCCTTTAAGGAGGCGGGCGCCCGGGCGAGTGGCCCCCTGATTGGCTGAGCAGAGCGTCGTGTCAGGGCGGCGGAGACCGAGGTGGCTGGCTGGGCTCTGCAGCCTGTCCCCGGGAAGCCGGGAGAGCTGACAGATGAACGTGAGGCGGTCCCTGCTCGGCCTCACCTTCTGCACCTGTTACCTGGCTTCTCACCTCACCAACAAGGTGAGCAGGCGTGCGGGCGCGACTGCGCGTGGGCTGCGAGCCGTGCGGTCTGCGTTCCAGAAGCTGCCCGGGGCTGGCTGGTCTCGATGCGGATGTCGAGGAAACGGACCATGAGAGGAAGCACTCTGAGTCCACTTCCCGGAACTTTGTCTTGGACTGGGAGGATCATATAGAGGAGGCTGGGGACGTGGCCTGGCTGCGTGCACAAAGTCCAGGGTTCCATCCGAGGCACTCACCTAAACTCTCAGACCTTGGGGGGTGGAAGTAGGAGGACCCGGGGTTCAAGGTCACCCTCTGCTACATCAAGAGTTGGAGGCCAGCTTGGGGTACTTGAAACCCTGTCTCAAGTAGATGAATACAAATATACGCAAATAAACAGAAAACAAGCAGTTGCCCTTTTTTTCTTCCCCAGGACCCAAAGTCCCAGAGCAGTGGAAAGATGAATTTCTTAGCCCTTACCTCATTGATGGATTCATTAAGTCTTTATCTCCGTTCCAAGCATTTCCAATATACCGGAGGTTTTTTTGTTTGCTTGTTTGTTTGTTTTTGTGGCTTAAAATCTTGGTGAGGCAGAAACTGTCATATTTTGATAGGAGTGGGAAGTTGCTTTGAGTTTAAGATTTATTTTTATTTTATGTGTATGGTTGTTTTTCTAGTATGTTTGTCTGTGCAGCATATGTGTGCAGTGTCTGCAAAGACCAGAAGGCATTAGTTTCTCTGGAACTGGAGTTACAGATGGTTGTGAGCCACCATGTGTTAAGATTGTCTGGAAGAGCAGCCAGTGCTCTTAACTGCTGAGCAATCTCTCCAACTCCAGTCTCCAGCCTCTCTCTCTCTCTCTCTCTCTCTCTCTCTCTCTCTCTCTCTCTCATTGTGGGTCTACCTACTGTGGGGCACGTGTGAGGTCAGAGCAGAGGGCATCTTGCAAGAGTCAGTTCAGATCGCAGATCATCAGGTTTTACTCAGTGAACCGTTTCACCAGCCCTGTTTACCCCCTAAGACTGGGCCTTGCTTTGTAGTCCAGGCTGGTCTGAATCTTCCTTGTGCCTCCTCATGGGGATGCTGGAATTTCAGTCAAGCACCACTACACATAGCTCAGTGACATTAGTAGAACTAACATTCAATTTGTCATAGATTTAAAAAAGTATTTATTTTACTTCTAATTTCATAGCTGTAGGGGGGGGTGGCAGTAATTGCGTGTGAGTATAGCTGTCTGAGGTATTAAAGGTGGCTGTGAGCTAGCTAGTGTAGATACAGAGAATCTTAACTTGGTCTTTTTCAAGCAAGCATTTTCAACCTCTGAGCCTTTTTTTTTTTTTCAGACCATAGATTTCTTTTCTTACTGTTTGGCAAAATTGAGGTGGGAGCCTCCAAGTTTTGTTTTATTTGGTGGCACTCGGGGGCTGAACCCAGCACCTCATGATAGGCTCAGCCGCTGTCCTGTATCACCATCTCTGCCTGGCCTTCAGCTTCTTAGATCTCCCTCCCTTTGTAGACCAAAGCTAAGCACACAACAAATTGAGTAACTATTTGGTATCACAATGAAGGTTATAATGGGTGTTCCAAGACATGCCCAGTTCTCAATTCCTCCTTCCTCCAGTTCAGAATAAAAGCATCAGGGAAAGGTAGCGTGGGGCATCCCAAGGATGCCAGTGGAAGTACGTAAGGGGAAATCCTAAACGTGGATTGCAGCAAGTCCATCATTGTGGTCGTTAGGAGCTTATTCACGGACAGCTTTGGGTAGGCAGAGGAGGAGACTCCATGAACATCCTCATTAATCTCTCCCTCCCTTCCTTTCCCCACCCCTCCCCTTTTCTTTCTTTTGAGAAAAGGTCTCAGAGGATAGTTCCAGCTGGCCTGGAACTAGCTTTGTAGACCAGGCTGGCCTTGAACTCCCAAAGATGCACCTGCCTCTGCCTCCCAAACACTGGGGTTGAAGGCATGTGTCACCGTACCTGGCTCAACTGTCTTTTTTTTTTTTTTTAAAATAATGTGGAGAATTAAAAGAGTTCTTTTTTAAAGTTTTGTTTTGTTTTGTTTTGTTTTCGAAACAGGCTTTCTCTCTCTAGCCCTGGCTGTCTTGGAACTCACTTTGTAGACCAGGCTGGCCTCGAACTCAATGGTTTTAGATAAGAATGAGTGAACAAATAAATACATAATAAATAAATAAACTTATAATGTTCATAATAGAAAAAGATGTCTCCAAAGACAAAATACAATTTCTCCATTATAAAGCTCTATACATTTGACTGGGGAGACACTCAAGTAAACGTGATTGCCTCCTAAGTGTGAGGACCTGCATTTAGATCCCTGGACCCACTCAAAAGCCTGATGTAGTAATGTGTGTCCTATGGCAAGATAGGGAGCAGAAGAGGGCTGTCTGGGAGCTCCTGAGCTAGGTGGCCTGGCATATGCAATGGTGGATAACAAGAGCATATCACAAGCAAGGTGAGGCAAACTAACTCCTGCATGCATCACTGTACCTGCACCCACACTCACACTCACACAGGTGGATGTGTACACATACATTATATCAACGGATTATACACAACAAAGAATTTAAAAAGAAAGAATTAATATAAATAAATTAGGGTATGGTGGCACATACCTGTAATTCTGGCAACTTAGGAGGCCAAGACCAATGGATTACCAGGAGCCTGAGTTGCATAGCAAGTTTTAGGCCAGCCTGGGCTACAGACAAGATCCTATCTTAACAAACAAGCAAGCAGTAGTAAAATGAAAATATAAACTTACTTCAGCTGAGTTGCTCTTTAGGCTAACTTGTAAGGTCGTTCTTTTGCCATTCATGATTTTGGGGAATGAAGCCCTTGAGATATTTAACATACTCATATTCCTCCAATAGGAATAGTATATGCTTTTTCACTTCTGTGTCATTCATAATGTCCATTAATCTGGTATTTGTTTTTCAGTATGTCCTGTCTGTCCTGAAATTTACCTACCCTACATTATTCCAAGGGTGAGTATCTATTTTTTCCCTCAGATCTTTGTTCTTTAAACTTTGTATGTTTCTGTGTATATGTGTATGACACATGAATGAAGGGCCCATAGAGGCCATTGTAGCTGGAGTTACAGGCAGTTGTGAGCTGCCTCACATGCAGAGCTGCTAGGAACTGAACTCTGGTCCTCTGCAGGAGCAGCGTGTGCTATTAACTTCTGAGCCAGCTCTCCAGCTTCCAGGGCAAACGTCTTTAGCAGCCCTCATATGCATTTGTAGGAAATGTTCAAACAGTGCCTTAAAATGTTCTTTGAACGTTTTAGTAACTACAAAGTCTCATCATCAACATGAGATACTATGGTTCATCCATTTTGTTAGTGGGTGTTGGACCATGTCCCACTTAGGAATCATAAAAGCCCCAGGCATTTTTCATTTTGAACTGGTCAAACTGAATGACTTCTTGGATATTCCCACTTAAATTTGACAGAAGAACTTCTTTAGAATTCTCTCTCTCTTCTCTCTTCTTTCTTCTCTCTCTATCTTTTCATCTTGAGACAGGGTCTTTCTACATGGCTGTCCTAGAGCAGGCTGGCCTTAAACTCACAGAGATCTGCCTGCCAGTGCCTCTTGAGTGCTGGGATTAAAGGAGTGTGCCACCACTGACTGGCAATAAAATCATTTTTTAAAAATACTTTACCAGTTTTTAAAAAAAGATTTGATTTGTTTTATGTGTATGAATGCTTTGCCTGTATGTACGTATACATGTATGTATGTATGTATGTATATGCATGTATGCGTGTATGTATATATGTATGTGTGTATGTATACATGTATGTATGTATGTATGTATGTGTATATGTATGTGTATATATATATATATATATATATATATATATATATATATATATATATATGTATGTATGTATGTGTATGTACACTATGTACTTGGGGCCCCTGGAGTTCAGGAGAGGATATTGGGTTTCCTGGAGCTATAGTTATAGCCTGTTGTGAGTTGCCATGTGGGTGCTGGGAACTGAACCCCAGGATACTGGTCAGTGCTCCTGGCTGCTAAGCTATTATTTCTCCAGCCTCAGTTTACCTTTTAACCCTGCATGCATATCCAAACTATGACTCCTATTTTTTTCCTTTCTGCAAATTTCATGAGCAAATAACAATACATTTTTTTGCTTGTTTCACAATGTAGCTGATTCCTAAAGGCAGATAATTTTCTTGTGCTTCTCTGTTCTGACCTCTTTTTGGTGAATTTTCTATTGGTGCCTTTTACCCACTATTTTTACTGCAGTTTTAGCATTTTTCATATTTATTTATTTTAAAGATTTATTTATTTATTATATGTAAGTACACTGTAGCTGTCCTCAGACACTCCAGAAGAGGGCATCAGATTTCGTTACGGATGGTTGTGAGCCACCATGTGGTTGCTGGGATTTGAACTCGGGACATTCACTCGGGACCTTCGGAAGAGCAGTCGGCGCTCTTAACCACTGAGCCATCTTGCCAGCCCATTTTTCATATTTATGGTGCATTTTGGTCTTGGTACTGGGGATTGAGCCTAGGATCCAAACCTGCTGGCATTTGCTGTACTACTTAGCTATATCACCTGCCCTTAAAAATTTGCTTTTAAGACAAAGGCTGATCACTCTGTAGCCCAGGCACACTTTGAATTTGTGATCTTCTTGCCACAGTTTCCCAGGAGCTGGGATCACAGGCCTCAGCCACCAGGCCAAAGTTACTATGAGGTGGAGCAGAGAATTCAGTCAGAGGCCAGGAGAGAAGCCAGATTGAATCAGTCAGCTTGGAGAGGAGTCTGAGCCAGAGCAGCTGAGTTGAACCAGCCTGCCAGAGCTCAGAAAGAACAAGAAAGGGCAAGCTTACTCCGCAGCCAGTCTCAGAGGCTGAAGACAATCTAGGCCTGGATACGATTGTACTGAGGCTAGAAGCTTCCAGGACTAGGACTAGGTTAACAGATAGAAGCAGTAAGCCTAAGATGACAATTAATACAGGAGAATAAAAATTACATTTACCCAACTAATAATATGCTCATTGTGTAATCCTTCCTTTTGCCTTTGGGTCCTTAAAGCAATGTATAGTTAGTCTTCTGTGGTCTTTTTTTGGGGGGGTATTCTTTTGTTAAGTTTTTAGGGAGAAGAGCTGCTGACTTTTTTTTTTTAAGCATATGCCATTTACATATGTATAGAGCACCTCCCTCATGCTTCTCTGTAGAGATGTGTTTGGGGGATGGAGACATGGCGTCATGGTTAAGAGCACAAGCTGTTCCTAAAGACCCGAGCACACACGTGATGTCGCATAACTGTCTATAATTCCAATTCCAGAGGACACCCACTCCATGCCTCCATAGGCGCTGCATACTTGTGCTGCACAGACATGAAGACAAAAACACCCATACTCTGCCACATGTCTCTTTGGGTGGAAAACTGACCAGGTTTAGACCTCTGCTCTAGACCTGGTGGATTCAGGAGGCCTGTTCTAGTTGGCCTGTTCTCAGCTGGACCAGTGAAACACTAGGTCTTACTGCTGACTAGTTGTCTTCTAATGCATTGGGAGATGGGGCATATTATGGAGAATGTGGGCAGTGTCTACAAATTCCAAGAAGTAGGAATTAACATGGCACATTTTGAGGTTGCATGTCGTGTGCTTTGGGAATCCCCAAGGCAGGGAGAGAGAGTTTATCCTGGGGAGGGACTGGCCTAAGTCAGAGTTGAATCATACATAAGAGACTTTGTCCTGGAGGCCAGGGGTTCTTGGTATAATATCACAACACATGGGTGTGTTACAGTCACATCTGAGATGAGGTCCCTCATGTCATTTGTAACTAAAGTTAAGGTCTTAAAACGTATGGATGAATCAGGTAAAATATAAATGTGCCCTGAGAGGGCAGATTACTGTCAGATGTGAGCCCTGGTCAAGGATGTGAACACGGCCACGATCACAGTAATTAGAACTTCCATATGCAGGCAGTGGGACGTAGAAAGGTCACCATTAGACACTGTCAGGGAGCCGGGCAGTGGTGGCGCACACCTTTAATCGCAGCACTTGGAAGGCAGGGGCAGGCGGATTTCTGACTTCGAGGCTAGCTTGGTCTACAAAGTGAGTTCCAGTACAGCCCGCGCTACACAGAGAAACCTTGTCTCAAAACAACAACAAAACAAAACAAAAAAAACAAAAAAAAAAAAAAAAAGAAAGAAAGAAACTGTCAGGAAGAGATAGCTGCATGAGGGGTGAGGGATCCTTGGACCAACTGTGGATTTTCAAGATAAACGTGGATGGCTTCAAAAGCCTGAGGCTCCTTCATAGAACCTTCATGTAAAGGGATCAATGGGGGTTTACTGCCTTTGTGGTGGCTCTAGGAGCTGAATATTACGTAGAGCCCCAGAATATGGATAAGAAACATCACTAAAGAGAATACTTGGAAGCCGGGTGTGGTGGCGCACGCCTTTAATCCCAGCACTCGGGAGGCAGAGGCAGAGGCAGAGGCAGAGGCAGAGGCAGAGGTAGAGGCAGGTGGATTTCTGAGTTCGAGGCCAGCCTGGTCTACAAAGTGAGTTCCAGGACAACCAGGGCTACACAGAGAAACCCTGTCTCGAAAAAAACAAAACAAAACAAAACAAAAAGAGAGAGAGAGAGAGAGAGAGAGAATACTTGGAACTATCACTTCTCTATCACCTCTAAGAGATGGCCTTGAGTTCACAATTCCCTGGCCTCTTTTAAGGTTTATTTTTATTTATTTATTTATTTATTTATTTATTATTTATTTTTGGTTTTTCGAGACAGGGTTTCTCTGTGTAGCCCTGGCTGTCCTGGAACTCACTTTGTAGACCAGGCTGGCCTCAGACTCAGAAATCTGCCTGCCTCTGCCTCTTCCTCCCAAGTGCTGGGATTAAAGGTGTGGGCCACCACGCCCAGCTTTATTTTTATTCTTATAAGTTTCTCTCTCTCTCTCTCTCTCTCTCTCTCTCTCTCTCTCTCTCTCTCTCTCTGTGTGTGTGTGTGTGTGTGTGTGTGTTTATGCTGTGTGTGCCGAGCCATCTATCTACTCTCTCATATCCCTCTTGATTCACCCTCCCAAGTGTTGGGATTACAGGTCTATATGCCACCATGCCCGGCTCGTTTGACATTTTGATGTGTTTTGCACAGTAGGAGAGGAAAGAGTGTTGCTAACGTACACTCTCTCTGACTGTATATAAGAGCACATATACATATAGTATAGCTAAAAGCACAGTGTGTCTAGTGAGCTTCATGGCCCTAGGGTGTATGTAGTATACATGGCTGTGAAGGGGCGGAAGGCTGAGGAAGAATCAACGATTTTTAAAACACGTGAGTGGCATGATTTAATTAGCAGCTTAGAAAAAAATGCTACAAGATAGAGAATGAATGGTGGGGACAACCCTGGGGACTCATAGGACTAAGCTAAGGACCAGGTGCAAGAAAGGCCAAATTACAACAACAGCTAGGGCAGTGGCTTTGGATGCAGATGCTATGGGGCTAAATACAATCATGAGGACTTTCCCAAGTAGCCATGGGAAGAGCTAGGAAGGATGGGTTGAGAGCACGTCTCAGTTGGCTGAAAGGACCGTAGGACCATGCTCAAGGTTGGCCATGTCGAAGGTGGCATTGTGCATATGATGTAATTGGGAGCTTCTGGGATTTCAGGGTAGATCTAGGTAAAAAATGGGGATCTGGAAGTCACTCGTATATATGGGCTATGAATGAGGTTGTTCAGGAAATGTCTAGAGGTGGAATAGATGAGTAAGAGTGTCAGCTTACTGGAAAACTGGACTCGTCTGAGGGAAAATGGGAGAGAAGAGGGGAAGGGTTGGAGGTATGTAGTCATGACGTCAGTAGGCCTGTCATGACTGGATAGAGCTGGACTCTGTGGGCCTGGAGTTATTCATCATGACGTCCATCTTTTCCAGGTGGCAGACATTCATTGGTGGACTTTTGCTTCATATGTCATGGAAACTAGGATGGGTGGAGCTCCACAGCAGTCCAAGGTACAGCAGTTTCTGTGTAACTGACTCCTGGTCGTGCACACTTGCTTTAAATGTGTATTGAATTGCACCAGGAAACCATCCTTGAGGTCCAGTGATTTTTATAATGAGACAAATCTTGAACAGTGTGAGCCATATGATATTAAAATTACTAGAGACATGCAAGTTTTGATACCATATTAATTTGCCTTTATTTTAGGTCTAAGGATCACTACAGATAACTTACTGGAGCAGCTTTAAATATTCTTGGAAATTTTATTAAATTATTTCTATTTACAGATTAGTTAAGAATAGTTCCAATGTATCAGTTGCTTTTCTTTTGCTGTGATAAAACACCAGGTCCAGCTGGACGTGGTGGCCCATGCCTTTAATCCCAGCCCTCGGGAGGCAGAGGCAGGTGGATTTCTGAGTTTGAGGCCAGCCTGGCCTACAAAGTGAGTTCCAGGACAGCCAGGGCTACACAGAGAAACCCTGTCTTGAAAAAACCAAACCAAACCAAACCAAACCAAACAAAAGAAAAAACCAAAACACCAGGACCAAAACAACATATAGAAGGAGGGTGTGTGGTGGGTTTACAGTTCCACAGTTTTAGGGTCCATGATGGCTGAGCAGAGACTTGATGGCAGGAATTGCTGAGAGCTCACATCTTGATCTTCAAGCAGGAAGCAGAGGGAGTACATGAAAAACAATACATGGCTTTTTCAATTTTTAAATTATTTTTTATTTAAGAATTATTTCTTGCTGAGCATGGTGGTGCATGCCTTTAATCTCAGCACTTGGGAGGCATAGGCAGGCGGATTTCTAAATTCGAGGCCAGCCTGGTCTACAAAGTGAGTTCCAGGATAGCCAGAGCTATACAGAGAAACCCTGTCTCGAAAAACCATAAAAAATTATTTCTTTTAATTTATTTGAGATTATAGTTTATAATTTATAAACTATAGTTTATAGTTTGCCTCCTTGCTTGCTCCCTCCAACCTCTCTATATACCCAGAAGGAGCTGGCAGACAATTGAGTTGGTAAAGTTCTTGCTTGCCTGTAAGCCCAGCACTGGTGTGTGTGTGTGTGTGTGTGTGTGTGTGTGTGTGTGTGTGTGTGTGTGTTTGTGTGTATTGGTCAGCGAGTCTAGAAGATTCAGTGAAATCCAGTTCAGCTTTGGTGAAAGACCCTGTCTCAAAAAAATAAGGTGTGGAACAATTGGTAAAGACATCTGAGGTTGACCTCTGACCTCCACATGCACAACATGTGCACACACACAAACATGTACACATGTATACACACACAAGATAGAAAGGAATATGCTGAGGTCCTTTCACCTGAATAGCAAGTACTGACATTATAGTGGTGGTGGGGTTGGTATTTTAGGCAATGTCAGCAGTCAACTCTCTTGGCTCTTTATTTTCATGTTTGGAAGTTACTTTATAGCCACTAGATGTCAATAGAATACAGAATTTTTGAGGATTTCATTTGAGGAGCCTTTCAGGCACCCATAACAAAACACTGCAGAGTGTTTGCAGGAAGCAGATGTTCTCTCAATAAGGCATGCTCTATTTAAAAAACAAGTGATTTAATTTAATTAGGCTTCATCTCAATAATAGTCTTATTATGTACGCCAATGGTGGGTTGCATGTGCAAATGGAAAACAGACCTGTGATTCAAGTGAAATGCACTGTCTGGGCTTCCAGTCACTTAAGGGGCATGACAGATGGGCAGTTTTCAAACCAGACCCCTTGGCAAGAGATACTTCAAAGTGATAGTGCCTGCAATCCCTCTGGTCAGGAGTTGGTCCTCTACCCTCATGCAAACACATATGTGTGTAAGCAATGGTACATGAACACCCGCACTGGCTCAGTGGTCCCCAGAGGCCCAGATGCCGAAGGAGCCTGAGACCCTGCCAGGACCACCACAGACTTCAATTCTATTTTGTTTCTTTTGTGGGAAAATAAGGTAATGAAAGAATTAGCCCACGTAAGAGTCTCAGATACCCCAGCTGATGAATTAGAAGAGCCTCCTCTGTTTCTAATGTTCAGGCCCTTGGCTCTTAACTCAGGGTTAGGCCTTTAAAGGTAGTGTGTGATTCCTCTACAAAGTGATTTTGTAAACTTCAGGGTCTGTATCTTTGAACAGCATTTCTGGGCATTTACCCTGAGTATTATGAAACCATCACAAATATGAGAATATAGTGTATTCAACTATACTCATACAGCATTGGGATAGTAAACAATGCAAGACTGACATAAATATCCAACGATACAACATTCATGCAATTATTCAATTATTATTAAGGCGGTCAGTGGTCATTAATTCAGTTGTCAGTAAGTTGAGTGTGGCTTTTTGCCATGGAAAATGTGAAGTCGAAGAGATTATGAGACAATATGTGTGCGTAACAAGACCCTGCTGTTGCTGAGGTGTTGCCGTGTGTAACATTGGGCCCTGGGAGGAGCCCACCGGGTCTAACTGCTTTTTGGCATGTCCTGGTTTGTAATTGTAATGCTTTTCTTTTGTTTTCTGGTTTTTGAGACAGGGTTTCTCTATGTAGCTCTGGCTGTCCTGGAACTTGCTGTGTAGATCAGGCTGTGAACTCAGAGACCTGCCTCTGCCTCCCGAGTGCTGGGATTATAGGTGTGTGCCACACTAAGCCTACAGTGTTTTTCTTAATGTCAGAGTATGGTCCAGGATGGCAAATTCTCCCTGCTCAGAGGGGCCCAGTCTCTCCACAGTCAACAGTAACAGATTAGGGTCACAGTCTGTGATCCAGTAAACCAGGTTCAGTTGTCTGTCCACAACAATCCAGTTCAAATAGCTAAATTCATAGTGAAAAGTAGAAAAAGATGATTTATTCCTGTGATCGTACTGGAAGGAGTGACAGCGAGTGACAAAGGAGTCATGCTCCCACCAAGATCTTCTTCAGGGTTCTAACGTCCTCAGGTACAGTTACTGCACTCCCAGAGTTACATATGGCAGTATGTAACCCTGCCCACCACTGACCTATCCAGTCTTCTGTAAGGTCACCTACTAGGCTGTACCTCTCTTTCTGGTAGGAAAGTGTCTTCTCTGGCTGGCCTAGGCATTCTCCTTTTCCATTTTGAGACTGCTGGGGTAATTCAGTTTTTTGGAGGAGTCCATTATTTGTACAGTTTGACCACTAAAGTGAAGGCCATGGGTGCCTCTTTTGGAAGTCAGGGCAGTTTCCTAACTTCTCCTCCCCAACATGTCTGAAGGTCCAAGGAAAATGCTTGCAGCCTTTAGGCTGGGGACAAACACTGTCTCATGGGCATATATTGCCCTTTCCTGTCAGCCCCAAGTGAGATGGCAGGTCAGTATGGGGTCATTAGAAGCCACAGTGTCCCATGCCGGGGTCCTGGCCTAAATGTTTGGAACACAGTGCTCCCTCAGCCTCCCCGCCACACTTCCCAGAAGTCTTCCTGTGTCCGGTGAAGTTTGCCTTTGTGTTCAGAGCTGGGATCAGCACACACCATGCTGGTTTCTTGTCCTCACATCCTCAGCCAGTACAAGATGGGTATTTCCTGGAGACTCACTCAGCAGGCGTTGTTTCCTTTGTTTATTTTGAGAGGGACTCTAGTGCGAAGGTCTGGAATTCACTGACCTTCCAGCCTTGGGCCTGCTGCAGCCAAGCCAGCTGCTGGCTAGCTTGGAGCACTGTACTTCTGGCTCGTGGCCTGCTATGGTTTTGTGTTCTGTTGCCTTTGGTCCCCGTGAGCTCAGGCAGAAGTGGGAAAGCTTTTTCCTAGGGAATGGCCACCATCTGTAGAATCCCCTGGCCCTGAGGGTGGGGCTGGCATGCTCATCTCTCTGCTCACTTTTAGGTTGGGGATACAGATGTCTGTGATTTCAGGTGGTGATAGAGAATATAACCCTGTTAGCTTTTTTTTTTTATCAGACACAAAATTCCGATTGTGCTTGCAGCTTACCTGTCTGTAGCCTTGTTTCCATTAGAGCATGGGGGTTGTGTGGGCAAGGTGCTAAGGCATGACTGGACGCTTAGAGCTGGGTAGACCTGACTTCAGCACCTGGCCTCGTTTACCAGCTGTTCAATAGGAAGTGACCTGAGGTTGATGTGCATCTGTGTGAGTTGACAACCTTTGATGAGAACAGGATTCAGCAACTGGTCAAACAGGCTAGGAATCCCAAAGCAACAGGTCCGAGGATGTCAGAAGTCAGCTGTGGTCCCTGTTCCTGGGTTATCTCCGTGTCTTAGTTAGGGATACCATTGCTGCGGTGAAATACCATGATCAAAAGCAAGCTGGGGAGGAAAGGGTTTACTTGGCTTAAGCTTCCATACTGTAGTCCATCACTGAAACAAGTCAAGCAGGGTAGGAACCTGGAGGCAGAGGCTGGTGTGGAGCCCACAGAGGGATGCTGCGTACTGCATTGCTCCTCAGGGATTGTTTAGCCTGCTTTCCCATAGAACCCAGACCATCAGTCCAGGGACAACCTCACTTACAATGGACTGGGCCTTCCTACCTCAATTGTTACTTAAGAAAATGCCCTATAGACTGTCCTCCAGCCCAAGTTTTTTTGTTTTGTTTTGTTTTCTTTTGTTTTTTTGTTTTGTTTTGGTTTTGGTTTTTCGAGACAGGGTTTCTCTGTATAGCCCTGGCTGTCCTGGAACTTTGTAGACCAGGCTGGCCTCGAACTCAGAAATCGGACTGCCTCTGCCTCCCGAGTGCTGGGATTAAAGGCGTGCGCCACCACACTGGCTTCTCCAGCCCAATTTGATGGAGGCATTTTCTTACTTGTGTTCAGAGTAGAGGCCTTAGTGGCTCAGTGACTGAAAGTGAGAGGAGTCCCCTGGACACCCATCTGGATGGGCCACCTGGGCTAACAGTGCATCCTCACCATACCTCATGCCGGCTTTTGCCAGAAGTTCTTCTAAAGCCCCCAGACTAGCACCTTGAAAGGAACCTTATTTCTGAGACCCCTCACGTTATATGGGATCTCTCTCTCACTCTCTCTCTCTCCCTTCTTTCTTCCTCTTCCCCAACTGTTTAAGCTCTTACCTATGAATATAAAATAATTTCTCTCTACAGCTGATCCTTGTAGTACATGAATTTCACTATTTTTATCATCTAACTTTTTACCTATGTTTGTGTATCTATGTGTGTGACTATGTGAGTGTATGTTACATGTGTGCAGGTACCCTTGGAGGCCAGACAAGCGAATGGGAGCCTTAGGAGCTAGAGTTCTAGGTGGTTGTAAGCTACCTGATCTAGATGCTGAGAAGTGAACTTTGTCCTCAGCTTTCTCTGGACTCTTGAGTTTTATTCTTTGAATATTAGAGACAAGAATCAGAAAGTTATTTTAGTCAGTGCTCTATTTCTGTGAAGAGACACCATGACCATAGCAACTCTTATAAAAGAAAGCATTTAGGGTTAGTCCATTACTGTCATGAAAGAAAGCATGGGGGCACGCAGGCAAACATGGTGCTGGAGAAGCAGCTGAGAGGTCTACTGCTGGATCCTTAGGCAGCAGGAAGCACATGGGCCTTCGAAACCTCAATACTCACACCCCAGTGACACTTCCTCCAGCAAGGCATTCTTACCCCAGTAAGGCCAAACCTCCTAATCTTTTCAAATAGTGCCACTCCCTAAGCATTCAAATACAGGAGCTTATGGAGCCATTCTTATTAAACCACCACAGTGGCCATTGAGTTTTCCAGAGCCCTACGTCCCCCAGAAAGGCTCTGTTGTTCTCAAGGACACCCCATATTTGTATATTGTTTTGTAAGTAGGAAATTCAAACAAAGCATGGTGGGGCATGCCTGGAACACTGAGTTTGAGAGGTGAATGTAGGAGGATCAGGAATTCAAAGCCAGCCTTGGCTAAATAGTAGTAAGTTCAAGGCCATTGTGGGCTAAGCAAGACCTCTTCTAAAAACAAAAGCAAAAGCAAACAAGCATTCAATATACATAAACTAAACATAGAGAATACCTTAGGTTGGTCTAGCTATCTTGAGAAGGCACTGAGACAGATAACTGGGGCTAAGGTGTCTTAGTGTGGGTTTTGTTGTTGTGAAGAGACACCATGACCATGTCAACTCTTAAAGAAAAACATTTCATTGCAGCTGCCTTACAGGTTCAGAGGTTTAGTCATCACGATAGGAAGCATGATGGTATACAGGCAGACATGGTTCTGAAGAAGTAGCTGAGGGTTCTACATCCAGATTGAAGGCATCAGGAAGAGAGAGTGACACTGGGCTTGACTTTAGCATCTGAAACCTCAGAGCCCCATCCCCAGTGCCACACTTTCTCCAACAGGGACACGCCCACCCCAACAAGGACACACTTCCTAGCAGCACTACTCCCTAAGAGTCTATGGGGGCCATTTTCATTCAAACCATGACATTCCACTCCGCAGCCCTCATAGACTGGTAGCCATATCATAATGCAGAAATGCATTCAGTTCAACTTCAAAAGTCTCCATAGTCTATCACAGTCTCAACCATGTTAATAGTCCAAAGTTCAAAACCTCTTCAGAGATTTATGCAATCTCTTAACTGTGATTCCCTGTGAAATCAAAAAGAAAAGCAATCACAGACTTCATGCAATGGCACAGGTGAGAGAGCCTTTCTACAGTGTCCCGCTAGGATGCATTTCAGTGCCTGAAGAGGAGAACCTTCTTATGGATATGTGTGTAATTGACTGGGTACTTTAGGAAAGTATCAAATGGAATGACAGATGGGGATGGCTCCCCCCACCCCCACCCCCGTCATAAAACTGAAAAGGGTCCCATTGACAGTGTTAACCATTGTTATGTCAGACATCTTCATGAGGTTGTTGTGATTTTTTTTTGTTGTTCGTTTTTTGCTTTTTGCTTTTTGTTTTTCGAGACAGGGTTTCTCTGTGTAGCCTTGGCTGTCCTGGAACTCACTCTATAGACCAGGCTGGCCTCGAACTCAGAAACCACGCCCGGTGATCTGACACCCTCTTATGGTGTGTCTGAAGACAGCTACAGTGTACTTAGGTATAATAATAAATAAATCTTTAAAAAAAAATTCACAAGCCGGGCGGAGTTGGCGCACGCCTTTAATCCCAGCACTTGGGAGGCAGAGGCAGGCAGATTTCTGAGTTCGAGGCCAGCCTGGTCTACAAACTGAGTTCCAGGACAGACAGGGCTACACAGAGAAACCCTGTCTCGAAAAAAAAAAAAAAAAAAAGAGGGTGCCAGATCCCATTACAGAGGGTTGTGAGGCACCATGTAGTTGCTGGGATTTGAACTCAGGATCTTCAGAAGAACAGCCAATGCTTTTAACTGCTGAGCCACCTCTCCAGCCTCAATTGTTGTAGATTTTTTAATTTGTGTATATATGCACAAGGCCAGAAGTTGGCATTGGGTGTCTTCTTCAATCCCTGTCAATCTTTTATTTCTTTGTGATAGCGCTCTCTCAGATTCAGCCAGAATGGCTGACCATCAAGCCCCAAGGATCCTCCTGTCCCCCCAGTGCTGGGATTACAGATGTGCACTGCCACACCCAGATTCTCCGTGGGTTCTGGGGATCTTACTCAGATCCCCATCTTTGCATATCAGGTAATTTGCTAACTGAGTCTTGTCCATAGCCCTTACTGTGTGGCGTTTAAACACTGTAGCATGGGGCTGGAAAGGCTCAGAGGATAGGCACACTGGCTACTGGTCCTGGATTGGATTCCCAACACATGTCCACTCACAGCCTTCTGTAACTCCAGTTTTGGAGGATCTGATGCCCTCTGCTGACCTCTGCTGGCACTGCACACACAAGTGTCCAACATACAAAAGACATTTAAAAAAAAAAAGCAAGTAGCATGGAGAACATGTAACATGGTGCCTGATTGCCTGCACGTGCTCACTGACTGCGGTGAGGCCACTGTTCACGGTGAGTCTTAGACGTTTATAAGGTGCTATAAGCGTTTGCTGAAGTAAGTGGTATAGTCTAAGATTTAGAGGCTGTCCCGGAGCCTGGGAACATTGCTGTGTTAGGTCTGAGTCTGATCATGGATAACTGCCTGTCCTGGACGGTAAAAGGGAGGGCTCTTTGTGAGCCTGCCACTGTGACAGCGGTGTTCCCTGAGCTGTGGGGATGATCACGGTGTCTACTGCTCAAACAGCTTTACTTATTTTTATTAATTTTGAGCTGACTCTGGGAACCTCAAGTAGTAGAGCTGTGTCACTTACAACCTCAGCGAGAGGAAAAAAGCAGTAGCCCCCCTGAACTATGCCCCGTGTCCAGCAGCCCCATGACCTGTGCCCGTGTCCAGTGGCCCCATGACCTGTGCCCGTGTCCAGCAGCCACATGATCTATGCTCTGCGTCCAGCAGCCCCATGAACTGTGCCCTACGTCCGGCTCTTCTCTTTGTTTGTTTATGGGAGGTTTTTTGTTTTTGTTTTTGAGATAAGATTTCAGTATATAGTCTGACTGTTCGGGAACTCACTGTATAGATCAGGCTGACCTCCAATTCATAAGTATCTGCCTGTCTCTGCCTCCCAAGCGCTTGGCATTAAAGGTGTGTGCCACCACATGTAGCTGATTTATTAATTTTGAGGAGGACAAGATTCTAGGCTATAATAAAAAGTCAGATCCTAGTATGGTCAACCTGAGCCAAAGAAGTGTGCCTGTCAAACCCCTCAGGGCTCTCTAAAATTCCAGGTTAAAGTCTAAAGAAGCCAGAATATGACCACCCTGTTGAAGTTCTAAGATTTATTATTTAAAAACCTTTTCTCAAATTTTTTTGGTTCAAAGTTGTAATTCCGTAGAGCTGTTTGAAACATCTCAGGTAAACAGTCTTCAAAACAAAAACTAGGGGTTGGGGATTTAGCTCAGTGGTAGACACTTGCCTAGCAAGTGCAAGGCCCTGGGTTCGGTCCTCAGCTCTGAAAAACAAAAACAAAAAACTATTGGTATACTTGAAAATTACTGGTGTACCACCACTGAAGAAAATCAGCTGCGTCCTTTCCCTGAGCAGTAGCAAGGTCTATCCATGTTCAGTTCTGGGGGGTTCCTGAATGCTGAGTAGATGTCACATGACGGAGCTGTGCGTTGAATGGCTTCGTTTGCTTGTGTTGTTCTCTCTGTGAGCCAAGAGCACCTGTCACTTATCCTCGCCCCCCAAGGATATTTAGACAAGCTTGGCGAAGGAGTGGTGCCTCTGGGGTGGGGGAGGGGGAGGGGGAGGGTCTTTTCAAATGTGAGGTAGCAAAAGTGTTATGATTTCTCCTCCTCTTTTTAGATCTGATGTTTTGATATGGCTTCCTGCTTCAGCGCTGTTTGTGGGCATAATCTATGCGGGGTCCAAAGCTTTGTCTAGACTGGTAAGTATTAGAATTTCTGTGTGAGCAGGGACACATAGTCCCTCTGTCCTGGCCCCCTTTTTGTTTTAATTTATGGTACCTGGCATCCATTGGGGTTAGGTATCAGCTTGAGTGTCTAAGTAGAGCAGAGAATAGAGGCGTTGGTTAGCTTACTGTAGCCGTAATCAAAATCAAAGGAGCAACTTCAGGAAATACACTTTGGCTCATGGTTTCAGAGGGTCCCAAGCTGAGTCCGGGCCTCTCAGGTTCTGGGCCTGGGGGGAGGCGGAGCATCCGGACAGTGGAGATGTGGGAAAGCTGCTGACCTCATGGCAGATGGGAAACAGCAGGATAGAAGATGGGGAGCAGGAGTAGCTTTCAAAGGCCTGCCCCCCAGCAACCTACTTCTTCCAGCTAGAGGACTTGCTGCCTAGGCTCCAGATGTTCCCAAGCCTGCAGCGTGTGAGCCCTTCTGCGCGCGCTGTCAGCGGTCCCCGGCCCAGCTTTTTTTTTTTTTTTTTTTCCTGCTTTTGCTGAATTGAAAATAAGTAGGAAATAGGGCCAGCTTGTCTCACAGGTGGAGGTGAGAGAGGCAGCAGCAATTGTGAAGCCTGCCCGTCCGGCCTTCCCACTCCTCAGGCCTCTCCTCCAGACTGAGTGAACTCCTCATTGTGTGCTCTCTGAAGAATAGGGGGGCTTGCGAGTATATCGTTCAGAACTCCAAAATGTTGTTATTTTGCCATCAAGAGAATCCACTAAAACCACCATAGACTGACGAGTCAAGATGGTATTAATGCCTCTCCTTGCCTTTCCCTGATTTCTATTTTTATTTATCAGAAAATGTCCAATGTTCTGACTTGGAAAACTGCATAATTTGCAACATAATTCAGTCTTTTTTTTTTTTTTAAGTGTTTGTTGTGTGTTAGTTCCTGAGACCTCAGATAGAAAAACAGTAAAAACAAACACAGTCTCTCTAATGAGGTAATTATGTTATGGTTAGGACTACTCCAGGTCTATAAAATAGCAGCTGAGAAAGTAATTTTGAAATGAAGTCATTTTTCTCTCATGGTTTATACACTTGAGGAGATGGAAAGACATGTTCAGAAGGGCGTGTCACTTGGGCCTGGAAGTGGGCCTAGAAGCTGACCCACAGTGCATGTTGGTGCGCAGCCCGGAGTGTTCCGGCAGTCCCTACTCTTCTACTGCTTCTTTCTGGTTCCACTGGCTTTAATTTTTTCCTCTAAGTTCTGGATAGGTATGGATGCCAGAAGCTTAAAGATTGGCAAGTCATGTATTGGGCTTATGAGAGTAATGGTTTTTGTTGTTGTTGTTGAAAGATTTTTTTCCACTCAAGTTTCCAGAGTGATTTTCTTTGCAATATATATATATATATATATATATATATATATATATATATATATATATATATATATATATATATATATAACTTTGTGTATGTATGTATATTTGTAGGTGTGCTCACTTGTGAGGACATATGTAGATTTTAGAGGTCAACATCAGAAATCTTCTGTCATGTTCCAGCACACACACACACACACACACACTTGAGACAAGGTATCTCACAGTTCCAGCTACACATGTGTATCAAGGCCCTGAGGTCTGCCTGCCTCCACCCTGTCTCCACTGGGGTTACAGGTATGCACCTTCGCACTTGAACTTTAGATAGTTTCAGGTCATAAATCCTCATGCATGTGCATCAAGCCCTTTGTTCACTGGCCCTGCCCAGCCCTCCTTTGTGTCTTCCTGTGTGTCACAAGTGAGGGGTGGGGCAAATCCAGTCAGCTGGAGGAGGATGCGCCGCACCGCGGAGGTTTGCCAGCCTGCCTCTAGTTTCCACCAGGTGGCGCTGCTTCCAATTTGTCAGCTTTGTCTTTTTCAGATCGGTAACTTTGGAAACTAATGCATATGGACTTTCCCCAAAAGCTTTTAAAAATTATTTTAATGACTTCTTTTTATATTTGTTAAATGCACATCGGTGATTTTCCTGGATGTGTCTCCGTGAGGGTGTCAGCTCCCCTGGAACTAGAGTCGCAGACCATTGGGAGCTCACATGTGGATGTTGAGAATTGAACTCGGGTCCTGTGGAAGAGCAGCCAGGGCTCCATCTCTTTAGCCTGGACTTCTTTCTTTCTTTCTTTCTTTCTTTCTTTCTTTCTTTCTTTCTTTCTTTCTTTCTTTTAAGACAATGTCCTCCTGTGTAGCCCATTCTGGTTTTGAATTTATAATCCTTTAGCCGTAGTCTCCTGAGCAGTGGTTTCAAGTGTGTGGCACTATGCCTGGCTGCTTCAAATCTTTTTACTCGGTTAGAAAGCTCCCACTAGTCTAAGCAGCAAGGAACTGCACTGGTTCCTCTGAGTACGCTGTAGGATGGAGCCTCAGGCTCACCTCAGTTCACAGGGAGACTGCCTTCCTAATGCCTCATATGTGAGGAGTCTTAGGCTTTGCTTCATTTGGATCCTGTGGGTCATTGCCCATTGCTATTGTGCAGCCTAGCTGGAAAGATAGGGCCATGTTTCCTATCCTGCTGTGGATCTTAGCTTAACCACTCTGACTGAAGAGGCTCAGAGGCACTGACTGGCCTAGGTGGACAGTCTGAGATGAGACTGTGGCAGATTTTCAGGTTCAGACACCTTATTGCAAAAAGGGACTCAAATATCAGATGGCTAAAATCCCTCCAAAACCCACCATAAATGTCTCAGTAGTCAGGGAACTCTATATCCTACAACAGTGCTTTGGAAGGACGGACAATTTCTAGGCAAGCCTGTCTTGGAGCTTGCTGTCTGGTTACAAGGACATCCGCTTCAGCCCAAAATACAAATGACTTTCATTTTTGTGTGAGTTCCTGAGCCTCCGTTGAGAGCACTGACCTAGCACGCACGTCCTCTAGCAGGTAGTGATCAATTCACACCTGCGAGGGAAGCCCTGAGCAGGGGACACTTGTTACTGCCTTGTTCCATGAAAGAATTCAAGCCAGCCTCTTTTCAGTTCTCTGTTTTTACATTGCTGCATAGCCATTCCTAGGGTGGATAAACACCAGGTACTCACACAGTTTGCATTGGATGGAAAACAGGCTTCAGTATTCTGGTGCCAAACTGCCAGTTAATGAATCCATAAGGAGTTAGGGATAAGTGCTCAGTTAAAGTCTGTGCGTGTGTTGTTATACAAAACGCTTGGAGCGGCTGAGCTTCAGAAAGGCCCCCTTGATCTGATAGAGCTTCGGAATTCGGTTCTGATGTGCAGCTCCTGGGAGCAACCTGAGCAGGCGGTGCTGGGCTCTGCGGGGACTGCTTTGTGGATTTTTCACCTCACACTTAAAAGGATACATAGAGGTTAGGGAGAGAGAGTATTCTAAGGGTTTTTGTTGTTACTTTATTTTATTTTTGGAGACATGATTTCATCTGTCCCAGGCTGTCTTCAAACTCTGTGTATAGCTAAGGATGACCTTGAACTGAGGACTGGGTTGACAGGCCACCACCAAGCCTGGCTTATGCTGTTCTAGGAGTGATCAGAGGCCTCAGGTGCCTTCAGCCCTAAGCACTGTGTTGAGCTGAACTGACTTGGTTCATAGCAGGTCTTGGAGAAGCAGAGCATTGGCTCCAATTCTGGCATAAGTGCTAGCCAAGTGCTCTGCCACCAAACTGTGTCCCAGCCCTAGGAGAATTACTTTATAGTTATTGGCATTTGAGACTTCTGGTGTGCTTCAAGACACAGAAGACATGGCTTTTGACCTTGAGGAAATTAAAGGGTGTGGGGTCATAAAGAGACCCTCCCCAAAGCAACAGCTACTAGTGTGCATGGTGAAGTTTGTGCCTGGACTTTCTGTTACCAATCTTGATGCTATACAGAGCCGGGCTTTCTTCAGGCCTGCCTGTCAGCCTTCTTACAGTGGGTGAGGTCACAGTGATGATGCGATCATATCCTGAACAGCGCAGTTCTGATGGCCATTATAACTCTCATTGTAATTCCTGGTCAGAAGTCTCAGCAAGACAGAATTGCCTCAAAGCTGAGGGATGAAGAGGACAGATGTTTAGATTCTGTGTAAACAAGTTTGCTGGTGTTGGCTAGTGCAGTTGATTTGACTGCTTCTGAATTGGAATAAAATGTGTGTTTTCTGGAGTAGGTAAGGTTGAGGGGTGGGGGGGTTGAGAGCCTAGAGCAGTGTTTCTCAACCTGTGGGTCTTGACTCCTTCAGGGGTGGAGTTGACCTACCCTTTCACAGGGTCAGATATCAGATAGCCTGCATATCCGATATTTGCATTATGGTTGCTTAGTTGGTTGGTTTTTCTAGACAGGGTTTCTCTGTGTAGCCCTGGCTATCCTGGAACTCACTCTGAAAACCAGAATGGCCTTGAACTCAGAGCTCCATCTGCTTCTGCCTCCTGAGTGCTAGGATAAAGGTGTGGGCCGCCACCACCTGGCACTTTATGATTCATAAGAGTAGCAAGATTTCAGTTATGAAATAACAACAAAAGTAATTTCATGGTTGGGGGTCAGCACAACTTGAGGAAGTGTATTTAAGGGTCACAGGTTAGGAAGGTGGAGGACCACAGAGCTAGGTGGAGGACTACTGAGCTAGGTGGACTGCAAAGGGTCACAGGTTAGGAAGGTGGAGGACCACAGAGCTAGGTGGAGGACCACAGAGCTAGGTGGAGGACCACAGAGATAGGTGGACTGCAAAAGGTCACAGCTTAGGAAGGTGGAGGATCACAGAGCTAGGAGGAGGACCACAGAGCTAGGTGGACTGTGAATGCTGATTGGGCATTTAACAGGACTGGGTTGGTTTCACCTTTCTTTCTCCCTCCCTCTTTTCCTCCTTTATTTCTGTCTGTCTGTCTGTTTCCCTCCCTCCTTCCTACCCCTCCCCCTCTTTTTCTTTTTGGTGGCAAGGTGTCATGTGGCCTAGCCTGGCCTTCAGTGTGCCCTGTGGTGGAGGAAGTCCAGACTATGTGCCTGCTGAGTGCTCCTGTCACACCTGACCCTTGGGGGGGGGTTTGTTTGTGTGTTTTGTTTTTTCAGCTCTGTGAACTTGCTCTCTCTAATCTGTTGAGGTTTCTTCTATAAGCGCAGCAGCCACTCACCCATAGTGAGCAAGTTACATAACGAGCAGCATGGAACGTGTGCTGCTGTCTTTCAGTGTTGGTTTGGATCACCATAAGGGACATAGGGAGTTTGGATCCACAGAGGTGAAGAGTGTTCCTAGAGTGGAGCCTGCCCCAGCACCTTTCCTGTAACCGCCCAGCGGAGGCTGTTCATGCCCTCCCCCTTCCACCTCCCACCCCCTTCCTTCCCTTCTGTGGGGTTAAGGATTGGCCCCAGGGCTTTGCGCATGCTAGGCAAGCACTCTACCACTGAGCTCCATACTCTGTTCTTCCTTTAAGAAAAAAGTAGCATTTTTACTAAAAACCCTGAAGATTTTCGTGAGTGTGTACAGTATATTCTAATCATATTTACTTCATCCTATAACTCCTAGAGCCTATCCCACAGCCCCTCCCAGCTTCTTTTGTTATTTGTTTGTTTTTTGGGTTTTTTTTTGTTTTTGTTTTTTTAATTCCATACCAACAGACTGGAGAGATGGCCCTGTGCACTGTGGCCAGTCTTCTCTGAGTTAACCTCCATCCAAGGAGTGAAGAGGCTTGTCTGATGAGCCTGAGGGCAGCTGTGATGCGGGGCAGAGAGAATTAGAGGACACTTTGATGTTTTCTTATCAAGATGGATTGGAACCTAAGTATTGTTTTGTTTTTCAAATGTGGGCTCTGAGGCAATATCGTAACCCCCCCCCCCAAGATTGTCATTATCTTCTTGTTCTATCTATACATGGTTCCCAAAATCTTAAATTTGTTTAATAAAACTTTTTTAAGATTATGGAAATATGTTTGTCTTGTTGGTCTTTGCTTTTCATTTTTCTGGATTCTGTATACATGTGTGTGTTATCTTTCTTGGTTTCATTATTTTTTGAAAAAGAGAGAAAGTGAAGTTGGGGTGTTCGGGGGATGGGGAGGATCTGTGAGGAGTTGGGGTGGGGGAAGCATCAAAATACATGAAAAAATTTTTCAGTTAAAAAAAGTCTTATTAAAATTAGATCAGGGAAAAAGCTTCCTTGACATTGGATTTGACAACTTCTTAGAAATGACACCAAAGGCACAGGACACAAAATTAAAAAACAAATACTAATTGCACTTAATTAAAATGAATTACTTAGTAGTGCTAGGTGTGATGGTGCACTTCTTTTTTTTTTTTTTTTCTGAGACAGGGTTTCTCTGTGTAGCCCTGGCTGTCCTGGAACTCACTCTGTAGACCAGGCTGGCCGCAAACTCAGAAATCCGCCTGCCTCTGCCTCCCGAGTGCTGGTATTAAAGGCGTGCGCCACCACACCTGGCTGATGGTGCACTTCTTTAATCCCAACATTTAGGAGGCAGAGGCAGGCAGAGTTATGTGAGTTCAAGGCCAGTTTGGTCTACAGAGCGAGTTCCAAGACAGTCAAGGCTACGCTGAGAAACCTTGTCTTGAAAAACCATACTAAATAAATAAATAAATAAATAAGTTGCATCAAAGGATATAATCAACAAAGTAAAAAGACATTTGTAGAATGAGAGAAAAGATTCACAAATCATGTATTTAAGACCAGAGTCATATACAGACTAATGGGAGAACTACTAACAACCATTATTGAGAGCCCAAGCCACTTGACTTAAAAATGGGCAAAGGGGTACACCTTTGATCCAGCACTCCAGAGACAGCGCAGGTAGGAGTTTTAGGACATCCTGGCCAACATACACAGTGAGTTCTAGGTTAGTAGGGCTGTTTAAAGACACTTCTCTCTAAGGAGAATACATAAAGAGACAGCCTCCCAACCTAACCAGTCATTAGGAAAATGTAAATTGGGCTGGAGCAATGGCTCAGTGGTTAAGAACACTAGCTGCTCCTACAGAGGACCCTGGGCCAGTTCCCAGCACTTAGTGGTGCTTCACAGACTTCTGTACTTCCAGTTCCAGGGGATCCACTGCCCTCTTCTGGCATCTGTGGGCACCAGGTATGCACCTGGTGCATGGCTATATATGCGAGGAAAACATCCATAGAGATTAGGTAAAATTTTTTAAATGCAGATATGAACTTCAGGTGACACTATTTCATTCCCATAGGATGGCTTTTATCTGCCCCCAAGTGGTGGTAAGGACTTGGTGAAATCTGGATGCTTGTGTAGTCCTGTCAGAAACCTAGAATAGTATGGCTGCTGTGAAAAGCAGTGTGGTGGTCCATAAACAATACACCTGTAATTCCAATATCCATGAGGCCGGAGCAGGAGGATTGCCAAAAATTCAGAGCCATTCTGGGCTATACAGTGAATTAGATGCTAAGCTGGACTGCAGTGTAAGGTGCAGTCTTAAAAACAAGTATCCCCCAGTTGCTTTCTGCAGAGAGGGCCTGAGTGCCATTATTCTATATAATACATGAAGGACATGTCTGCATATTTGAAACTCACCCAAAGAAAAGTGGGATTGCCATTCTTCTATAGAAATGAAGAGGCTAACCCGGGGAGCCAGTGGATGACACGGCAGGGGAAGGTGTCTGCAGACACGCCTGAGAACCTCAGCTCAGTCCTGGGACCCACTTGGAGAGAATTGACTCTTGCGGGTTGTGCTTTGCCCTCTGCATGCACACCATGTGTGTATCCACACCTACTCACTCCCTATATGCGTAAAAATGATGAAAATATAATAATACAGATAAAAAAGAAGCTAATCCAGGAGTCATGCTTCACTGAGGGTTGTCCATACTTCTGTAGATTGACCAACGGCCATGTCTGTGGTCAGGACCAGGGTTTCTTTTTCTTTTTCTTTTTTTTTTTCCTCCATTTTTTTCTTTTTTTAACTTTTGTAATGATTTTTTTGTGAATTTCACAGTATGCACCCCAATTTCGTATCATACACCAATCCCATTCATTTTCCCATCCCTCCATATTCACCCTCCGTTCTTGCAACCTCTCCCCCAAGGAAAACAAAAAGTAAAAATGACATTTTATATATATGAAAACCACAAAACAAAAAACCCATCTTGCCACGCAAGCTCCAGTGTGTCACACCCTTTTGCCCAAATAGCTTTTCTTACAAATGTTCATTGCAGCGAGTTCAAGGCTTTTGGCTTCTGCTGCATTGTCAGTACTGGATCCTCACTAGGACTCCTCTTGGATTTCCTGTTGCTGCCTTGTGTCATGGAGATCCTGTAGCTCTGGATCTGTAGGGCTCCCCACCCCTAACCCCCATCATGTGTTTCAGCAGTTCATAGATGGGGTAGATGTTGGTTGGGGTGGGCCAGCTCAGAGCCCTGGCTCTGGGCCTGGGTGGAAGTTTAGTTGGTCAGCCCAGCATCTCTCTTGCACCCATATCACCAGGGCCAGGTTTCTCATTTTGCCCAAGCAGAAGGTGGGGGTTGCTTTCCTGACCTCTGCAGCTAATGAGGGGCAGGGCCACCTTACTCACCTACCACAGGTGGTTGTGGGGGAGTGGCGGGGTGGGGAACATCTCTCCCATGCCTGTCCACTGCATAGAGACAGCAGATGGGCCAGTTTCTGCCACCAGAGCTAGCTCTACTGTGCTGCCCCAGTAAGGTGCAGAGTCTACTCTTGAGTGCTGCAGCTGGTGAGGGGTGGGGCCAGCTCTCCTGCACCCACACCGCTGGAGCCTGCTCTCCCTTGGTGTGGAACCAGCTCAGCACAGTGCTAGGACTTCAACATGGCCTCAGGGAGCGGCCCAGACCAGACACATCCGAATGCCTCTCCTACCTTCCCCACCCCCTGCCCCAGCAGCAGCTCAGGCCACAGATATTAGCACAGACCCCAGATGTGGTAGGGCCATGGCTTTTGGGGTAGCCCAGGTGCAGATGTTACATGGCCTCAGGTGGTTGTGCAGATATGCTCCTCATATCTGTCTGTTCCAAACCGCCATCAAGTCTCCAGTTCTGTATTTCAGCATGGTGTCCAAACCCCTCAGCTTCACTTTTTGTCCATCTCTCCGCTGTGTACTCTATCTTTCCCGTCTCTCCTTTACATATTCACTCAAAACAGTGGCATCCTTGGTAGGTGCTTGGGTATCTTTCTTCCGGTCACTCCAGGCTCAGGACCAGATTGTATTCTAGGAAGGATGGGACTACTGAGAAATTTCTAAGTTCATTGTTAACAATTAATCTTTGTATCATGACCCGTCCAGCAGGTCCAGTTATTCGAGGGTCTCGAGGGGACCTTCTCCTAAGAACCAAATGGGGGGTAGAGAGAGACGAGAACCTTGTGTAAAGAACGACACACGGAAGCAGTCTGAGTAGCATCAAGGTCTCACTGTATTGAGAAAGGCCCAAGGCTTAAATGCACAAGCAAAAGGGGAAGTACTTCTCAGCAGGAGGGATGGGCAGTGGAAATTTTTCTTTTGGCAGTTACATGGGGAAGCAGGAACTTGGTGGTATCAGGGTGTGGTCAAGACATCTGGCGCTGACTTAGGGCTAGAACATTCTGTGGTTGTTCTCGGAAAGGTGTGTCGGTGGTGGCCTGCTTTTGACCCCCTTTTCTTCTCGGGGGGAGAGGCCCAATTCAGAGATCAGGACAATAGAGTAGTCTTAGTAGCTCCCAACAGTATCAAAGAATTTCATTGTGAAATATTTTTCAATATTTAGTTGTGGATTGTAGACCCATGCAATGAAATGAACTGGCCTGCAGTGCAGTGTGATCAATTACGTCTGGTAGATTAGCTTCCAGAATCACGGTTTGGGCTTTATGGTGGCTGATGACAGGAACCTTTGTTGTTGAGAGCATCCCCAGGGTTGTGAGGTATAAGATAAACTTGTTTCCAGTCTTCTTTAGGGGAAGACAAATGTCTGGGCTGTTCATCTGCAAGTGCTCACAGCTGGGGCTGGGGCTCAGCAGTAGAAATCCTTGCTTAGTGTGTATGTATGCCTTTAATTCAACCCTTGGCAATTAAAGCAGTAACTCAGAAAAAGTGGTTTATGCCTGGCAGTGGTGGCACATGCCTTTAATTCTTTGGTAGACAAAGGCAGATGGATCTCTGAGTTCCAGGTCAGCCAGGGATACATAGAGAAACCGTGTCTTGAAAAACCACACACACAACACACACACACACACACACAGTTTCAAGTGGTTAAGAAGCAAGGTAAAAAACAGAAAGAGAATTTTTCCCAGTTTTCCCATCTGTATAATGGGGATATTGGAGGTATCCGTCTCAGAATTCTTATGAAGCTTAAGTATGTAGCAGTAATTGCTGTATTTAGCTACTATTATTATTGTCATCATGCATCATAATTTTTGTCTAATTTAACAAAAGGAGTTCCTGCTAAATTTAACACTAAGAGTAATAAAGGGGAGTGTTTTGGTCTGAATGTAAGAAGTCCCCTGTAGACTCATAAATACTTTTGGTTCACAACTAGTGACAGTGTATTTGAAAGCTGTAGAACCTATAGGAGGCCAATCTTTGCTAGAAAAAGTAGGTCACTGGGGATGGTCCTTAGAGATTTAGTAAGGTGGTCCCATCTTTCTGACTGTTTGGTCTGAATGAGAATGGCCCTCATGGGCTCAGTGTTTGAATTAGGCCCCAGTTTATGGGACTGTTTGGCAAGGTCTAGGTAGGAGCCCTGTTGGCCTTGCTGGAGGTGTCACTGGAGGAGGTGGGCTTCAGGCTTCAAAAGCCCACATCGGTCCAGTTAGCTCTTTCTGCTCATGATTGTTGCCTCAAGAGGTGAGCTCATAGCTGCTGCTCCTGCCTGCCTCCTGCCCTGCTCCCTGCTGTGATGGTCCTGACCCTAACCCTCTGAGACTGTAAGCAGGCCCTGCAGAAATTCATTCTTTATAAGTGGTGTCAAGAGAGCAGTCCTTAGACACTGACTGAGGAGCAGTGTGCCCAGCTGCTCCGTGCCACCCTTCCCTCCCTGTCACGATGGCTGCTGTCCTCTCAGACCCAAGCCAAGCAAACCCTTCCTCTCAAGCTGGTTTTTGTCAGGATTTGGTCACAGCAATAGGAAAAATAACAAGTACTGTTGCGAGCCGTCCAGCGACTCACATGGATGGGGTACACCTGAGTGGCAGGCCGGTGCTGAAAGGGAAACTAGGCAAATGAGAGAGAAATGGAGCCAAGACAATATTCTGATTAAGGCTCAAATGTTTAATGGTGACTGTGCTTATAAAAAGGGGGGGGGGCAATTCCTGCCAATTCATCCTTGGAGCCTGGAACCAGCTGAGGTGATGATGTGCAGGATAGGGCGTAGTCTCCAGAATAGCTCAGGGGCCTCTCAGCAGGTAGCAGTATCTTGAAGAGGAACAGCGACAGTGGCTGAACAATAGAGTGATCTAGGGAGGAAGGCTCCACCCTAGGTAACTGCCACAGACCCTCTGGGTCCCTGTGTCTGCGTGGAATGGGGTCTCTTAAGCAGATGGGCAAAGAGTTGGATGGGGTGACAAACAAGCGAACACGCAAGAGTGGTGTTGGATCTGAATGTAATATTCTGGTTGAGCTTCAGACTTATATTACAACGAATTATCAGAAGATACAAATCACAAAAAGACAAGATACACTAAAATTCACCAGTTACAGCAGAAAGGAATTTGCAAGGACTAATTAAATGTTTACATTAGGGATAACAAGCCCTGTCTAGGATCAGCCTAATGCCAGGCAAGAATTTCACACTTTAGGGTTAATAGCATCAGGGGGTTGTTAACTCTTGACAGGCCTTAAGAGTAATGTAATGTCACTGACCCTGAAATTCTCTAGGCCTTGTATTCTTATCTAGTTTGGAAAATTTCCATTATCAGGATAGTATATCAACTTGCTCTGGTGTGGAATGTAGTTTGTAGTAAATATTTCTATCTCAGTGAGACTTTTAGTCTCTTTCTGCAGACAGCTGAGTTAATGGCTAGTGCTTTATTGTTTTATTGTAGTGCTTAATTAGTTACTGAATGGGTTAAGCTCCTTGCTGCTATCTGGAATTTTGGAACACTGGAAAAGGCTTTAGCTATGTTAGAATTCAATCTTAAAAGGCATTACAATAAGGTAATACTATATAGAGTGCACGTGGATCCATACACTAGACTAATGTGGATTTGGAAAATTAATTTTATGGGTTAGGGGAATAGCCAAAGATCCAGGAGTAAGTTTCCTTGAAACTCTTTCCTCATGAGAAAGCTTTCAGACTTTCATCTGTCAAGCTGATTCCACTGGAGTCCCGTGGCAGGTAACCTCCTTAGTGGCAGCAAGGTCAAGGTCTGGCTCAGCCAGCTTCAGGCTGAGGGAAGGTTACAAAGGTACAGAAGGTTCACCCAAGGAATCGAGTCTCCAGCACAGCTCTTGAACCCGTGCCGCACCGTTGAGAGTGAGGCGTTTGCAGCCTGAAGCTGAGGCAGGATCATCAAAGCAGCACACTGTCTTAATATTGGTAGCTCTTCCCCAGGTGGATACAGTCTAAGTGGTCAGTTCTAAACTAGCTCTCTAACGTTTGTTAGCTTTTCAGTAGGGGTGAGCCTGAGGCAGACAACTCCTGCAAGGGGCCACTGGAGTGGGCCACCTGACATGATCACCATCCAGTCTGGCACTGTGCAGGCCTGGGAGGGACAGGAGGTAGACCATGCATGAGATGACCCTTGCCTGGAGCCACAATGCACAAGCGGCACATAGCACTCCTGAGACCACTCCTGAGACGTCCCCAGACACTCAGAGACCCTGGGTGCCTCTAAGAAGAGCAAGTCAGTGATGGAGAAATGGAAGAGAAAGAGAAACCAAGGATGTGGGCACAATGAAGAGAGGCAGGAGTGGAGACCCAAGGGTAGTTAGGATCAGCCTGATGTGAGTAGCTGGAAGGACCATGGTAGGGTCCTGGCCTGTGTTCCTGCTGGGGCCATGTCAGGGTCCATGGCCCTGCAACAGCAGGGGTCTGTTACCACCAAAGGCCAGGTGGAGATTCCTGGTCTGGGCTGCTGCCCAGGGAAAGTTGATCTCTGGGGGCTGTGCAGAACTGGCCCCACCCCTCACCTGGGCACCATGAAAGAGCTGATCCTCAGGGTATGGGAACTGGAGAGCTGCCCCTGCCCCCAGCCAGCTTCAGGACTCAGGAGAGTAGGCACCCATACGTTGTGGAATTTGTAGGTGAGCCAGCACCAACGATATGAACTTGGGAGACCTTGCCCTACCATTCATCTCCCACGCTGTGATGTGGAGGAAGGAGAGATACCCTCCTCCCCTCTTGTCCCTGACCACCTGTGGTAGGCAAGAGACCTGGCCTTGTGGTCATGAGAACAAAGAGTTGGCCTGGACCCTAACCTGCTGCAGCACTTGGGAGAGCAGGCTCTGCACCTTACCTGGGAAGCACAGTAGAGCTGACCCTCGATGTGGGGGTTGCAGGTAAGCTGGCCCCAAGAGCATGAGTGTGGGAGAGCCAGCCCTGCCTCTTGTCTGCTATGCAATGATAGGCAAGGGAGAGATTCCCTCCCTTCCCTTTGGCCCCGAGGGCAGGAGAGATGGCCTTGCCTCTTGTCTGCTGGGTGGTGGCATGGATGAGGGAGATATGCCCTCCTCCCCTCCCTCATCCCTTGCCATTTACTGTAATAAATGGAGTAGCTGGCCCCAGTGTCACGAGAGTAGAACTGTCCCTGTCTCTAACCTGCTGTAACACTCTGGAGAGCAGGCCCTGCACCTCACTTGAGCAGGGTAGAGCTGGCCCTGGATGGTTGCAAGTGAGCCAGCCCAGAGAGCAGGAGAGCTGTTGGAAGCCAACCCGCAGCTAACATGAACCGGGTTTCACCTGGGACAAGCCTGGGCTGAAAAGAGAGGGGAACTAGGCGGTCGAGAGAAAAAAAATGGAGCTAAGTCAAGTTTCCTGATCAAAGCTCAAATGTTTAATAAAAGTCTGCACTTATAAAGGGGGAAACCCATCCCCTGCCACGCCAAGTTTCTTGATGTCATGACACCAAGTTGTTAGCACAGCCTTTTAGCAGTAAGTCACCAAATTCACAGGTTGCAGTTAACTCCAGAAAATCTCAGAGGACCAGTCCAGCCTCTCGGCAGGTGGTAGGCAGTGTCACATCAAAGGAAACTAGCTGAGTTGTAGGAGTTGCACTACAGGTGGCCCTGCCGCAGTGGAGTAAGGTCTGAACCAGCCTGCTTTAGGCTGGAAGAGGTTACATCCCCCCCCATTATTAATATTAAAAAAAAACTGGACTGAGGCATAAAATTTATTTATGTTCTATAGTCCTGCCTGGGAGTTATGGTGGCTGGCGGCTGCGCCTGTCTTAGGAAATCTTAGATCTTCCCGAACCATCCAATTCAGTCTTGAAGGCTACATGCAGCTAGTTTGTGTTATATTTCACACAAAACATGGCTCTGTGGTGTGTTATCAATAGCCACGGACTTTTGGCATGTACCTCTGTCTCAGATTGGCATGGTTCTGAGATCTGGGTGCCTGTCTTTGACTGTCTGGCCCTCATAGCACACTTTATTCCCAATTCAGACCAAAGCCACAATATGTACTTAGAATGCTTCTTCATGAAGATTAATAACTGCCACCTGCGGTGTTGGAGGTGAGGCTGCACACCTGCTGCAGTCAGGCTGAGGGGCATTGACTAACCTGCTTGAAAAACAATGGGAGACAGTGAAAAGCAACAGTACAAAAGCTTCTTTGGGGAAGTCCAAGTACTCCATTCAACTGCAAATTAACATTGATCAAGCTTAGACTTAGAGCTCCCGGTGTGGGGGAGGTGGCTTTGAGAATTGCAGAAAGGCTGCAGCTTCTCTGAGAGTGGAGGCTGTGCTCCAAATTAACTTTTAGGCTAAAGAGGATTTTTAGCCATAATCAAGGTTAAAGTCATACTTACTAGAAGATTCAGGATCTGTGTCCAGTTGACGAACTAATCTCTCAGGCAGCTATCGAGCTCCACCTTCTTTTTGTGAAAAAACACAAACCGAGCCCCTTCCCCAGATTAGGACCAAGTCTGGACCATTCCATTCATTAGTTAATGGGTCCTGCCACTTTACCATGGCATAAGAACTAGAACTGGATGCCAGTAGAGATCCACTGCAGACTGACCTTTAACATCAGTTTGCAAAAAATTTAGAACAAATAAAGCAAAAGCAAGATGTGCCTTTGGTGACCTTGGGGGATTTAACTGCCCCTGTTTTGTTTTTAAAAGCCAATTTTTTAAAGTGCGATGAGCACTTTGGGGTAATGATTGCCAGTTTTATTTAAAATGATGGTATGCAATAGATCAAATATTAATATTCTGTAATAACCAAATTAATTGCTGTTTTTAACAAGGAACAGACACTTTGTCAGGTTCTTAAGACACAATTTTTGTTATACGTTTTCTAAAATATATGAATTTATCTTACAATTCTTTATTAGCATGACAGCAGCCTTAATAGGATGTTAAAACTGTGCTTTGAGGTGAACGCCACCTCGGCCTTGCCCACCTCTGGCCCTCCTCCCAGGCCGAAGAGGCTGAAGTGGCCCAATCTGTTGTAGGCCAGGAAGCCCGAGTGAGGCCAGCAGAGCATCCCAAGTCCTAGCGGGAAAAATATGGCCACCCCCGTCGGGGACAGGCAGAGGCTCATGGGGGCAATGGTGAGCACGGCCCTCCCCTGGGTTCACTACAAAGGTGCCCGCTTTCTGGTGGCCTCCCGTGCCACCACCACTCAGGGAAAGCTGCGTACCCCATGGTCCTGCCCCGCAGCAGCCAGCAGCCGCCGGCCAGGAGGAGAAGAAAAATGACTTTACAATAATGTTTTGTCTTGCCAAAGAATTGCTGTGGGCACAGCTGATATTTAATTACCATTGATTATAATTAAGAACAATTATAAAAGCTTTCTTTATTTTCTGCAAAGCCTTTTGTTCTTTGCCAATTAATTTGCGTCTCACTTAATAGCACCTAACAAAGGCTTAAGTTTTCCTGTGGTGAGTTTAAGGTGAGGTCTTTCTTAGCCAATTAACATCTCCTGGAAGCTTTTGAAAATAAAAATTTGAAGCAAATCAATTTTTCGTTCTTAGATTTTTCTGTACCACAATTTTATAGTATTACTAAAACCCTAGTATTCAAAAGATATTGCCTCTGAATCTTTTCTGGAGCAACAGCTACTCTCCAGAACTTAAAAGCTCCTTGTGTGAGAGCAAAGATTTAAAGTAAACTTCCCTTGAGAGGCATTAGCTAATAAAATACTTTCCACTTAGGAAACAATATACACTGAAAGATTCAAACTCTTAGCTTCTTGTATTGAAACAGAGACACTAAGAATTTTTCTTACATGAGGTAAGGCTATATTAGCCGTACCCAGAGGCAAAATTTTCCAGTGATTACAAGCTCACTAGAAGCAAACTCTTTACAATTTTCTGGATGCAAAGGAAAAAACAAACTCTTAAGTCTATAATAACTTTACATGAAGTAGGCAAGTCAAATCGCAATGTCCTGATAAATTCTACAGCCTGATTGACCTTTTATTTTATTTATTTATTTATTTTAATATTTTTTTATTACGTATTTTCCTCAATAACATTTCCAGTGCTATCCCAAAAGTCCCCCATACCCTCCTCCCCACTCCCCTACCCACCCATTCCCACTTTTTGGCCCTGGCGTTCCCCTGTATTGGGGCATATAAAGTTTGCGTGTCCAATGGGCCTCTCTTTCCAGTGATGGCCGACTAGGCCATCTTTTGATACATATGCAGCTAGAGTCAAGAGCTCCGGGGTACTGGTTAGTTCATAATGTTGTTGCACCTACAGGGTTGCAGATCTCTTTAGATCCTTGGATACTTTCTCTAGCTCCTCCATTGGGGGCCCTGTGATCCATCCAATAGCTGACTGTGAGCATCCACTTCTGTGTTTGCTAGACCCCAGCCTAGTCTCACAAGAGACAGCTATATCAGGGTCCTTTCAGCAAACGCTTGCTAGTGTATGCAATGGCTGACTGACCTTTTATAAACTTTGAATTTAAACTTTATTTAGAACAACATCTGGATAGATCTGCTACAGTGCTCTTTTAGCTAAAAGGAATATTCCCTGAAGGCAAGGAGAGGCAAGTTTCAAGAGCTTCCTTAGGCACTGTTTGCAAGACAAAAGAAAGTCACACAAGCCCCACAGAGGCCGCTCTGAGCTTAGTTCCTCTTGCTGTGAGGACAGATTTCAGAATTTTTAAGTTTCTTTTTGCAATATTAGACTATAACTACAACCTTGGGAAAACAAAACCCAATTTCAAAACAACTTATCACCTTAGAATAAACATCAAAAGTTCACTATCACGTGGCGAAATTTGGCTGCCAATTTATACTTATGAATGCATGACAGTGCAAGCTTTAATGCTTCATTAAAGAGACATTGCTTTAAATCTTATCTTTAATTCTACTTTCTAGGATAAGAATCACATTAAATATTATTTCAACTAGAAGTATCCTTAGAGACCCAGCCCCCTGGCCTATCTTATGCCACGTGTTTGAAAGACTCCAAACCTGAGTTACCAATTTAAAGCTAACTTTCTAGTAACCAGTGTTACACCTTTTTGATCACACCCAATAACTTATAAGCTAATACTCTTGTGATGAAGACACACAGAGCATATTACACCTCTAAGACTAGTAAAAAAAAACAAATGAAGCAGCTACACGAGTCTAATAACTTTAGACCAATCAAAGAATTTCGAATTTCTTAGCTATAATTATAAGACAAAAAGCACCTTGTCATTAGCTAAACACAATAATCACGATTGCAGAGAATTTTCTTAGGATCAACTACCAGCCTATTTGCCTTAAAACTAAGAGGTTGCAAACTCCCTTTCTCAAAAAACTGTTTTTCCAGCAGGATCCCTCCTGCTGTGCTTGATTCTCAGCCAAAGTGTAAGCCACTTTCGGCTTTGCTATACCAGCAGAGAAAATTTTAGCCATCTTT
Organism: Mus musculus; assembly: GCF_000001635.26. Classification (NCBI taxonomy): domain Eukaryota; kingdom Metazoa; phylum Chordata; class Mammalia; order Rodentia; family Muridae; genus Mus; species Mus musculus. The sequence goes on along the minus strand of NC_000084.6, from coordinate 12,086,185 downwards.
ATTTTCCAACATCAAACACAGAATATTCAGTCTTTCAGACAACTAGACACAAACACACATGGATTGACACGTGAACGGACCAGTGCACCAGACTTTAGACTAGACATTAGACAACACAAAGAGGCTAGAGAACTTTTGCTGTAAGGGCCAGAGAGAAAAAGGCAGGCATCCCCCGAATTTTTCTCTGCCTCTGGGAGAGTTTCAAAATTTTCCTCTATATTATTTTATTATTACAAACCCTGTTCCTGCCGCCTGATTATTTAATTTAAACCCTTTTTCCTCTCGCCTAAAGCAGTTTTTAAAAACTGCGGACAATCGCCTGATCAGTTCCTAGTTCCGAATAATTCGCTGCTAACCTAAGTGGAAACCAGCGTTGGGTTAGCACTGGTTCCAAACTTAGCCCCTATCCTCCCGCACCTCTAGCAACACTTTAAAAAATGAAGTTTTAAGCTAGCGCCAGCATGTGTACCCGTTGCTTCGGTGCCTGATATGATCCTTTTCTTTTTCTTCCTGTGAAGCTCCATACCAAGCAGTGTTCCTCCAGAGTTTTTCTGCCATTCCTCAGGCCCCACATTAGGCGCCAGACTGTTGGAAGCCGACCAGCAGCTAACATGGACCGGGTTTCACCTGGGAGGCAAGCCAGAGCTGAAAAGAGAGGGGAACTAGGCGGTTGAGAGAAAAAAATGGAGCTAAGTCAAGTTTCCTGATCAAAGCTCAAATGTTTAATAAAAGTCTCCGCTTATAAAGGGGGAAACCCATCCCCTGCCACGCCAAGTTTCTTGATGTCATGACACCAAGTTGTTAGCACAGCCTTTTAGCAGTAAGTCACCAAATTCACAGGTTGCAGTTAACTCCAGAAAATCTCAGAGGACCGGTCCAGCCTCTCGGCAGGTGGTAGGCAGTGTCACATCAAAGGAAACTAGCTGAGTTGTAGGAGCTGCACCACAGGTGGCCCTGCCTCAGTGGAGTAAGGTCTGAACCAGCCTGCTTTAGGCTGGAGGAGGTTACAGAGAGCCATTGGGCTGACCAGCTCAGATCCAGAAATTTGAATTGGCTCCACATCTTCCCCATCAGTGGACTGCTGGAGTGCATGAAGGGGCCAATCCTATAGATCCAGAACTACAAGATTTCCATGACACAGAGTCCCAGTGAGGTTCCAGCTTTGAGAGAGGAGCAGAAGCCAGAGACCTCGCACAAGAGCAATGATTCATTGTGATGGACATTTGTAAGCCAAGAAGTGTGGACAAAAGAATGTATGTACTGTGACATGCTCCAGCTTCCACAACAAGGATTTCTATTTGGGGAAGGTAGGAAGGGTGGAGGATGGGTACGAAGGGAGGGCGATGAGTGGATTGGGGTGCAAGATGTGAAATTCACAAAGAACCAATAAAAAGTTTCAAAATTGTTCTTAGCCTGATCAGCTTCATACCAGCCTGTTCAACTTCCTTCCATTTGCCACGTGGTGAGAGTCACCCACATCCCGTGTTTTCATTCAGTAAGCATTAAGCTCTCAGCCGTCGTTTCAACCATAGGCTCCCTCTTCCCTGGCTGGGTTAGCTGTGTGTTGTAATATGCGCCATCTGAGCTCCTGTTTGCTGAGGACACGCTGTCTACCATGTTTCCACCATGCTCACGGGATCAGCCTGATGTGGTATAGTGCATGATACACATGAAGTGCTTATGACTGTGGATGAAAAAACCCTGCAGGAGAGGAACCTTGACATACACTCTGCCAAAACTAATACTTCAAGGCTAGGGAGACAACTCAGTGGTTAAGAACACTCGTTGCTTTTGCAGGACTCAGGTTCAGTTCTGAGCACACCCACACAGTGGCTTCTACCATCTGTAACTCCAGTTCCAGTGACTCCAATGCCTTCTTATGTCCTCCATGGGCACTGTATGCACATGGCACAAACTTGCATGCAGAGACAGAACTCATACGTAAATGTTGGAGGGAAAATGAACACCTCAGCAAAATGCAAGGCTAGATGAGTGTTTGCAGGAGACTGTGAATGCTGAATGCTTCCACACATCTTATTTTTAAACAAAAGGCAAGAACCATGGAGCTGTGAGATGGGAGGAGTATGTAAATACTTGTTATTCTGTTTGGTTTCAGGCTGTTCCTGTGTTTTTCATTTTGCATAATGTAGCTGAAGTTCTCACCTGTGGGTACCAGAAGTGTGTCTGGAAAGAGGTAAGGGATCAAGCAAATGCTAGTTTCACGGACTCTGCTTTAACTGTCACAGATCTGCTTTTACTCAATGGCCTGTCCTAGTTAGCATCACTATTGTTATGATGACCAAGAGAAACTAGAGGAGGGAAATTTCATTCATGTTCCATATAAGAGTTCATTTCAAAAGCAGTGAAGGCAGCAAGCAACTCAAGCAGGGCAGGAACTCAACCCGGAGGCAGAAACTGATACAGAGGCCTTGGAGGGGTGCAGCTTACTGCCTTGCTCCCTAGGGCTTGCTCAGTTTGCTTTCTTAAAGAAAGATCAAGGATCATCAGCCCAGGGGTGGCCCTACCCACAATGGGTTGGGCACTCTCCCATCAATCACTAATTAAGAAAATGCCCTGTAGGCTTGCCTGCATCTTGATCTTATGGAGGCATTTTCTCAATTGAGGCTCCCTCCTATCAGATGTAGGTGATGGGCCTGCAGGAAGCACTGATGCACCGCTCAGGGGTGGGAGAAAAAAAATGCAGCCGAAGATGGGGACCCTAGCTGGGATGAGAAAGGCCACAGACTGAGGCTGAACAGTCAGTTCCCAAGCTCCTGGGTATCCAGTCATCCTTGGAAACCGCATGGAGTTGGAAAGAAGGGGGCCCGAGTGCCTGCGATGAGGCTGGGGTGGGGTGGGGTGGAGGGGTGGAGAACTCCTGCTTAGCTCAAGGGCTAAACATCCAGGAGCACAGAGGGCTCTTCTGCAGGAAACTTAGGCGGGGACTTCGTAGGGTGAAGGCTTTCCTCACTTCTTGAGGCGGTGGCTTGTAGGGTGAAGGCTTTCTCCACTTCATGAGAGAGGCAGTTCTTGCTTGTCCATACTGTGTATTCGTTGTTCATTGTGGGTGCATACCACTTCCTCGGGGTGGACCAGAGATTAAATACTTTTTGCAGAAAGGAATGTCCAGGAATAGATGCTTATTGGCTAAACCCTTGGGGCCTCTAGATACCTTATTAGCATGGAGAACTCTGTTCTGTGCTATGTGTCTATAGGTCACATTCTATGTGGGGAGTATGGTCACATGTTCCAGGCCAGGAGTCTGGTCAGGAAGAGGTGAAACACCTACCGTCCCCAGGTATGAGGTGCTGGGGTTTCTGAACCCACCTCAAGCTTACCAAGTTTCCTGGCATGGTCCACTGCCCCACAGGACAATGACTCAAATGTAGTCAAGACTATCTGACAGTGGTCACTGATTCAGGGAACACAGCTTGCTTGGTGATGGGAAATGTAGCTGGACCCCAGGCCGGGGAAGATCCAGACCCTCAGGAGACAAAGAGGACTTTGCTGTGGGAAAGCATGCTCACTTGTAGGTAGTCTCAGCACCACAAGGAGACACACAGCTGAGCTCCATCCAGAACATGAGCCTTTGCCCACTCTGCAGAGGCTGGCTTTTCTTTCTGGTCCTAGCCCTATGAGATACTCATGGGTCTTTGAATGAGTGAGTGGGGCTACAGTTAGGGACTCCTTTGTTGGAGCACCTTCCCAGGCAGAGAGCAGAAGATGAGCAAGCTCTAATGAGAAGGCACGCACAGGAGAAGCGAGACACAGGTAGGAGAATGGAGAAAAGAATAAAGGAGCAGTCCTACCGAGCCTTTAAATCCAGGTATCACAAGACACTGCTGCTGTCTTGTGAGCCACCATGTGGTTGCTGGGAATTGAACTCAGGACCTCTGGAAGAGCAGCCAGTGCTCTTAACCGCCGAGCCATCTCTCCAGCCCCTATCCAGGCTCTTATTAGAGAGCACATGAAAGTTACATTCTGCTCCCATACACCTTGGGCACTGAAGTCCCATTTTACATCCCCAGGCCAATCAAGTTAGAAAGTGACTAACCAACCCTTTACTGTTGGTTTAGCTTTGCAGTCTGAGGGTTGCCCCTGCAGCCCAGGAGAGGTATTTTGACTACTTTGTTAGGGTAAGCTTAGCTTTGGGCCATGGAGTACATGGCCCAAAGCTAAGGCTAAGTGTATTTGTCGCGATGTTACAATGTTATCTTTGAACTATGGACTGCATAGTTTAAGGCCCTAGCTGCTCTTCTGGTTTTTTGTGTTTTGCTTTTGAGACTCGGGATCTTACTCTGTGGCTAAGGGTTACAGGTGCGTTCCGCTGTACACAGTTCATGTGGTAGTGGGGATCACCCCCAGGGCTGCATGCTTGCACTATCCAAGCACTTTACCTCTGAGACCTAAATATCCTCCCTTCTCCCATTTTCCCCTTCCCCCCATCTGTGTGGTGTGTCTCTGTGTGTGTTGTGTGACTGTGGGTCTCTCTGTGTGTCTGTGTGTATCTATGTGTGTGTCTCTGTGTGTGTGTGTATCTGTGTGACTGTGTGTGTCTGTGTGTGTGTATGTGCATGTGTGTCTGTGTGTGACCAGGGGCAAGAACGACTATGTGCATGTCAGAGGAAAACTTTGTAGGCTGGGTTCTCCTTTCACATTTCCATGATTGTGTTCAGTCCTGGGGCTTGAACTTAGGTTGCAAGACCTGTGTGGTAAGTAAATGCCTTTACTGCTCAGCCATCACCTGCCTCCTGGTTCATTTTGTAACCAAACAATGTTAGCTTTGAAAAGTTTTAAGCTTCCTCTTTGAGGAGCTGCTTTTTCTCTCGGCTACCCCAAATTTTGCCTGTTCTAACAGTAACCCCTGAAATAGGCCCTTCCCTTTTGGGGCTCCTGTCTGTGAACGAGCACACTCAGCACCTGGATCCCAGGGAGGAGATAGTAGCAAGGCTAAGAATTCCAAGCAGGAAGCTGGCCCAGCTCCTTTGTCCTGCTCCAGTTCTGCCTGTGTGTGTTACCCTCTCTTCCTGGACAGAGGCCGTAGTGACACACAGACCTAGCATTTCCCAGGATTGCTTGTCCCTCTCACCTTCACTGCTCCTGCTTCCGCACCTTGACATTGCTCTGGCTGGAGTCCCTGAGGTAAGAGGCCACTGTCCAGTTGATCCTTCATTAGTGGTATATGCTATGTCAACCTGTTTGCTTTTCTGGAATCTCTTGACCTTGGCCTTGACCCTCTGTCTTAGTTAGGGTTTTACTGATGTGAACATACAGCATGACCAAGACAACTCTTCTAAGGACGTTGAGGCTGGTTTACAGGTTCAGAGGTTCAGTCCATTATCATCAAGGTAGGAGCATGGCAGTGTCCAGGAGAGCATGGTGCAGGCAGAGCTGAGAGTTCTACATCTTCATCCAAAGGCAGACAGGAGAAGACTGGTTTCCAGGCAGCTAGAACAAGGGCCTTAAAGCCCATGCCCCTAGTGACATACTTCTTCCAGCAAGGCCACACCTACTCCAAATAGTGCTACTTCCCAGGCCAAGCATATTCATACCACAATACCCTCCCTGCTTCTCTTTTGAGCTCCCCTTATAGCCTGGCCTCTTCTTCATTTTTCATCTGCCTTTTCTTTTTTTCTTTTTTTCAGATTTATTTATTTATTATATGAAAGTACACTGTAGCTGTTTTCAGACCAGAAAAGGGCATCCGATCTTATTATGCATGGTTGTGAGCCACCATGTGGTTGCTGGGATTTGAACTCAGGACCTTCAGAAGAGCAGTCAGTGCTTTTAACCGCTGAGCCATCTCTCCAGCCCCTTCATCTGCTTTTTTCATGGTTTGCTAGGGCAGTGTCTCAGGACCTTCTGTCCTCTGGTCCCAGCCACCTTCTGTTCACTCTAACTTTGGTGTCTCCCCTGAGCTCAGAGCCCCGGCAGAGCCCTGTCATCTAGGTGTCCCCAAAGTATCGGAAGTATAAAGCCACAGATAGGTTTCTGCAGAGCTGCCTCTCACTTGTGAATTCAGGTCTGTTCATCACCGTCTGAGTCAGCATCTAGGGGACTGTCTTCTTCCACCCTCATCCCGTTCCCTTGGCTGCATACCTTGCTGTGGCCACTCTGGCTCACAGGTCTTTGTCTCTATCTCAGGGTAGCTGGCTGAGGACTAATGTATGGAGCTGGATGTGCAAGTCTGCAGTTGTTCAGACAGGGCCTACAAGGGAATTTCTGAGGCTATTTCAGAGCAAACTGAGGAAGTTTACAAACTGAGGAATCCTAGCATTTTGAGCTTTTCTCCAGGGGGTCAGAGGGGGCACCTCTGACATGGCACTGCACAAATCATCATGGCACTGCACACATCATCATGCGATTGTCTTGTCTCATCAGTTCTAACCTTGTCTCTATCAGTTCCAGCACACAATTAACCATCTAGAATTAGAGGCTCTTATAATCAGATACAATTGTGTGATTTTTCTTTCTTAGAATAAGTACATAAGGTAGATTTTATGGGCTATCCTTTTGTGTTGCTGAGACAGGGGTTCACTAGATAGCACAGGCTGGTAGCAAATACTACTGCCTTAGCCTGTTGAATGCTAGAATTATAGAATTACAAAAGGGAATTACCAGTCCCTTCTCCTTTTTTGGGTCTTCTTACGTTTGGGCATCGTTTTATTTTTTTCCTAGCTGGCTTCCTTTGACTCCCAATGCCCCAAAGCAGGGGCACAGGGTAAGCCTCTTTGTAGCCCTGGCATAAGCCCCAGGGCTTTTGGTTACCCACTTTCTGCTCTGAGGTTCAGGTTCAGCTGCTCAGCTCTTGAGGGGCTGACTCGTACCACCCACCCTTTAGCAATCAAGTGAGTGGAAATTTTAGTCATAAAAAGAGAAACGCCTCTCTGGCTGGGAATAGCTCAGCCAGCAGCAGCCTCAGGCGGCTTATATGTAGATGTATGGACGGAAATGGCTTCTTTATTTAACAAGCCTCAGACTTCCCAACACCCCTCCTGCTGTTGCTGCTTCCACACTGCGGGGAGCATGTGGAGACCTCGTGCTCAAGTGCAGGTGGGATTTTTGTTTGTTTGTTTTTTCCTCCTAGCACTGGCATTACAGTCTTTTCTGGGTTTCTGTTTGTTTGTTTGTTGTTTGTTTGTTTGTATTGAGTTGCTTTTTGTCTGTCTGTCTGTTTGTGTTTTGAGTCAGGGTCTCACTTTGTAGCCCTGGCATCTCATTATATAGATCAAGGCTAGGCTTGGACTCACAAAGATCTTCCTGAGTCTGTCTCCTGAGTGCCTAGCCTTCAACTCTCCATCTTTGTGCTTCTGCCTCCAAAGTGCTGGAACTCCATATGGGGCACTAACAGTGCCACAGCTGCCTGCCAGGCCTTCATGACAGCCTCACCAGCCTTTAACTGCTGCTTTCTCTACCGAGATGATGTTTCCTTTCTCTTGAGAAAAGGCCTTACTCTGTAGCCCAGGCTAGCCTGGAACCTGAAATCCTGCTGCTTCTACCTACATGGCTGTGCCACCTCCATGGGGTATATTCTTAATGTCAGAGTTCTACATCTCAGAGTTATAGCTGAGAGCTAGAAAGGATGTATATTCATGAAGAGCACAGTTGCTCCCTTCCTCACACACTGTCTGTCAGATGTTTCTGTGGGGGCCAGTGAGGTGGCCCATTGTCTCCACACTGTACAACCAAGCTTGATTCCTAGACCCCACATGCTAGAATAGGAGAACTGACTGCCATAAGTTGTCCTTGGGACTGCACATGCACACCCCCAACACCAATAATAAATGTAAATCCAAGTTATAGTAAGGTTTGGCTTTGCCATTATGTATACATTTTAGTGGAATAAATTCTAAAGAGTGAAATTGACCCCTTCATAGTACCATTGCCAGATTATGAGAATCCTCTTGATAATAGAGTCTGTAGTTACAGACTTTTCACTACACGCTTCTCCCTCCAAAGCATGGCAGAGCATGTTCTCTCTCTCTATCCCTCTCCCTTACACGCACAGAGTTTGACTATAAACTAATTGTTGCATATATCTGCCTTTGCTCTGGGGAGTGACCATGCTACCAGCCCACTTCCAGCTTCCCTTGACTCTCAGACAAAAGACAGACACACAGTTGTTCAATTTCAAATCACTTTTGTGATACAATTGCTGGGCACTACGATGTCCAGCCTGGAAAAGCATGCCCATAATAATAGCTTTAGCTCTCCTCCTCCCACCTCCCTAAACTTCTGTGGCTAGTCCCATCTAGTCCCAGATCCTCCTGAGATCTCACATGGCTGCTGGATTCTTCTCTCTCCAAAGCCTGGCAAAACTTCCTACTCCTTCCTTGTGTCTCCCCTCCTGCCTCCAGGGACCTGGCAGTCCTGCCTGTACCTTGCATAGCAATTGGCTGACGGCTTTCTTTACTGACAGATTAAGAACCAATTGAGGAACAGGACTTTAGCATCAGAACCACCCTCTACAACTAATGGTGTCTTGTAGGGTTTTTAAAAAAAATGTATATTGTTTATACTAAATAGCAAACATTTTGTCAGGCCTACAGTTGAGATGTGGAGCTGCTGTCACGTGACATGGCTGTCACGGACCTCAGAGTTGAGTAGAGAAGAACTGACATTAACCTGTGGGCTTTGATGTCCATAGGGTCATCTGTGGCTGGAACTGGATGTGGGAGGACCAGTCACCACAAGAAAGCCTTCTAGGGGAATAGATTTGAGTTGAACTATATGGAATGTGTGAGGTTTTTCCAGCTGGCAAGGGAACAGTGGAAACTTCAGGTAGGAAGAGGATGCAGCAGTTGAAGGCTGGTGACTTAAGGTCAGAGAGGCCGTCACTGGAGGACTGGCAAGCAGGCTGTGGCATTAACCTCTTCCCTGATTTCCTTCATGTCTTGGGTATCTATATAGGATAATCTATGGTTGTTGACCCATAATTATACTGGGACTGTAGATAATACCCTTAGGGTGGCACCCACAAAGGCTAGGCAATACTTGCAGTAAATTAGTCGAGAGTGAATTTTGCCCTCATTTCTGCTACTGTGACCTTTTCTTTCTTACTGTATAGCTCAGGCTAGCCTTGAACTTGTAGTCCTGTCTCTGCCTCCCAAGGGCTGGGATTACAGGTGTCTGTTACTACACTTAACCGTTTCACACTCCCAGACCCTGAGCTGCCATGGGCACCCCTTACTATTGGATAAAGGCCCTGCAGTTGTTGTCAGAGTCCTGGGTGACTGGGCTGTGTGATGAGTTTGGCTCATGTGCTAGCTCTCTGTCTCAGCCTCTCTAGTCAGAAAGGGCTGGCCATAGAAAAGTAGATCTGGGTATGGTAGCTCATACTGTAATCCCAGTTCTCAGGAGGATGAGGCAGGAAGGATTATTTTGAATCCAAAGCCAGCTTGAGCTACTTGAGACAGTTTTGTCTCGAGAAAAAAAAAAAAAAAAAAAAGCTGTCTGTGGTAGTGCACTCCTGAATCCCAGGAGTGGAAGGTGGAGTGAGTTCAAGGCCAGCCTGGGTGACATGAGACCCTGTATTAAACAAGACAAAATGCATTATATCTAAAGTGAAATATAACTAATTTAATCTAAAAAGAGCCTGCCATCTGAGAGGCTAAACTCTAGTGGACCAGTGACATCACTGTTCTGTCATGAGCCTGCAGTAGTTTCTGAGTAGACATGTTTTCATGGCAAAGGTAGACTGCCTTGCAACCTCTGCCCTCTGAGCTTGCCCTTAACAAGGCTGTGAGGTTCCATTGTGTTTAGATTCTAATACAGCTGGAGAAACAACACATTTTTTACCATAACAGGGTCAAAAATACAGGAGCTCAGGCATTCTTCCCACTAGAGGGCAGCACAGGCATGTTTGCCATAGCTTTGTATTCAAATAACATCTACTTATTAATAAAATAAAGACTTGGGTATTTACCAACAAGTGAAAACATAAGGTATCCTGGAGAGCAAGCAGACCACGTGTTTCTTTTGTCAACTCTTTTATTGATTGATTGATTGATTGATTGATTGATTGATGTCAGACTGCTCTGAAACTGGCTGTCTAGTCTGGAACTCTCTCTGTAGCCAACAGTGGCCTTGAACTTATGATCCTCCTGCCTTGGACTCTGCAGTGCTGGATGACAGGTGTGCTTCACTGTCCATGGCTTTAGTCCTTTGCTTCTTCAAAACACGCTTATATGTCACACTGTCTGAATAGGCATCAAAAATTATAGTTTGTCTCAGATAGTAAAATGATTCTGAAATATCCAGAATTAGTATGTCATTCTTCCTGACTGACTTGGCTGCACCCTCATTTTTCTATGCCAAGGGTTAATTTACTTGATCTGATTAAAAAGATGTGGTCAGGGAAGAGTCCAGGTTACACTTTCTTCATTTCCAGTGCCAGGTTTTCTGTTCCCCTAATCTGCTAGTTTCCCCCTCCCCAACTCAACGTTCCTTATCCTCATTTCTGTTTCCTTTTCACACACCACAAAGTGTGTAACCGTGTTAATAGTCAGAGCTGGATGAATGAAAGGGATATTTAGAGAGACACCGGTGTGGCTCTGCATAATGATGGATGCCCCAGTTACAGATACAGGCTGAGGCAGAAGGATCACTTGAGTTAGGTGTTGATGAATAATCTAGAAAACATAGCAAGACTAACACCTTCTCAAAAATCATTAGCTAGGAGCTAGGAGCTATGGCTTAGAGGTTAAGACCACTTACTGCATTTGCGAAGGACCTGGGTTCAGTCCCCAGCATCCGCATTGAGTGTCTTATAATAACCTTGTAACTCCATTTCTGGAGTGCCCTCCTCTGGCCTCTGTGGGCATCTGCACACATGTGGTATATGTAAAGTCATACAGACACAAATACATGTAAATAATATAATATTATTTTATAATTACATATTATATAATATATTTTAAATAAATCACTAAATAAATTAATACACAGAGGCTAGAAATTGACCTATAGGTTAGTTTCTTTTCCTGTAGAGATCATATTGATTGCTCTGTGTGTCCTTGGATTTGTGTATAAGATTTGAAGATTTGCCCTGATGTGCTGTTGTTCATAAGCTCACACTGTACAAGTGGTCAAAGCGCTCTGGCAGAGGACTCAGCTTTGGCCTAAGTCATTTGTTTGGTTCAAGCAGGAGAAGCTGCAGGAAACACTGAATGTCAGCAGGCTCTCTTTAAAATTAATAAATAAAAGATGTAGTTATGTGTATATTTTATATATGTGGATTTTTTGTCTGCCTATATGCACATCAGAAGAGGGCACCAGATCCCTTGGGACTACAATTATAGATAATTACGTGCCACCATGTGGGTGTTGGGAATTGAACTCAGGACCTTAGGAAGAACAGCCATAACTCCTAAACTCAAGCGATTCTCTTTGCTGAACCATCCCTCTATTCCCTGGAACTGAGCTCTTGAGCCCCCCAAAACATTTGTAATTTACTTGCTTTTTAATCTAAATGTTTCTGTTTAAGGTGATTAAAGAGTTTGGAAAGACTAATTAATTATTATGTCTCTTCACTTTCATACAGAAAACATCGCTCTCAAAGATCTGTAGGTAAGTTAAAACAGCTCGAAGATATAAGATTTAAGCTGATTTTTAACTCAGCTGATAAACTGCTGAAGGAGGAATTTATTATCATTTACTATCATCAGTTATAGATTTGTGCTTTGTTTCTCATTTCTTAAATTGTTCTCTTCTTTTTGCAATATTTTCTTCTGAGGGGAAAAACTAACCACAATGAATACACAAAACTTCACTAATTGTGCAGCAGTGATGATGGAGAACCAAATTAAAACCATGCAACAATTTAAAGTCTAAAAAATAAAAACAGGGAGGAGGGCACTGGGGTGGGGGAGATGGCTAGTTAATCGTACTTACCACGTGGGCATGATGCCCTTGTTCAATCTCTAGCTCACACTTTAAAAGCCCAGTGTGGTGGCTGATGTTTATAATTCCAGCGTGGGATGTAATGGGGAGACATGGTTTTGAGACTCTGTCTCAGAACACAAAATGAATCATTCCTGTGGCATGACCTCTAGCCTGCACATGTTCACCCCCCCACACACGTGTACCTCCCCATGTATACCCCTTCACACATGAACATGTGTATGTGTACCATGTATATTTAAAGTGATATTTGCATTATTAGGTGTCTTAGGGTTTCCATTGTTGTAATAGAACACCATGACCGAAAAGCAAGTTGAGAAGGAAAGGGTTTATTCAGCTTACACTTCCACATCACAGTTCATCATCAAAGGAAGGCAGGACAGCAACCTGAAGCAGGGATGGAACCTCAAGCAGAGGTAGGAACTGGTGCAGAGGCCATGGAGATGTGCTGCTTACTGGCTTGAAGCCTGGTTTCTTATAGAACACAGTACCACCAGACCATGAATGGCACCACCCACAGTGGGCTGGGCCCTCCCCTGTCATTCATTGATTAAGAAATGCCTTACAGCTGGATTTTTTTGTTTTGTTTTGTTTTGTTTTGTTTTGTTTTGTTTTGTTTTGTTTTGTTTTTTGTTTTTCGAGACAGTGTTTCTCTGTATAGTCCTGGCTGTCCTGGAACTCACTTTGTAGACCAGGTTAGCCTCAAATTCAGAAATCCCCCTGCCTCTGCCTCCCGAGTGCTGGGATTAAAGGCATGCGCCACCACGCCTAGCATACAGATGGATCTTATAGAGGCATTTTCTCAACTGAGGTTCTCTCCTTTCAGATAACTCTAGCTTGGGTAAAGTTGACATAGAGTAGCAAGCACAATGGGGTCTATGACTTTCCATGATGGTAAAAGGTACGTCTCATGGACTGAATTATGGTCCCAGGCTATGGTCATAGATAGGTTTTAAAATGCCCCGTGCTTCAGAGGGGTTTCAGCACAGTGTGTCCCTGGCAGGCCGCACTCTGATGTAGGTGCTGTGCCTCCACATCCTTATTCTGACAGTGTTTGGTTGCTTGGACTGAGAAACTGCACCCTGAAGGCAGAACACCAGTGGAGCTGCTGTTGCATGGACTCCTGGGCCTTCATCTGTCTAGTACCCGTCACCTTCTGTGGCTTTTAGTACAGGTTGCAACTTGAATAAAATGTCAACACAACCTTAGGACCCATCGTCTTCTTTAGGAGGGGCTTAGCTGTTGTGCAAAGCTCTTTGTGATCTCTGAGTGACATCTGATGTAGTCAGTGTGGCCTGAGGGCAGGCGCGATGGGAGCCAGTCCAGTCTCATTCCTGAGATCCCGTGCTGCTATCCCACTTGTGAGGAAGCGTTGTGTATTCTAGCTGGCCTTCCTCTCGAGGGAGGTCCCAAGCCCATCCAGATTCTCCTCCTCCTCCTCACTAAACTCACCCCGTTGCTGTGCTATACCAGGAAGCCACTGATGGTCCCTCTCCACTCATCCCTTCCTGCCTTCATTATACTTTAGACACCAAGGTCACCACAGCTGTCAGAGGAGGGTAGGCTGAGTGCAAAGCCTTCTGGGCTGTGGCGGGCTCATGTTATTCTGACCTTCTCAAAATCAGGGTCAGCTATGAGGGATTCCCAGTGCCTCATTCTGCCTTGGGCCCTAACAGCTTTTCAAGTCTGGGTGCAGTACACAGCCACATGATACAGCAGGGAGGGCCATTGGAATGGGTCAGCATCACTGTTCACAGTGTACTGAGGTTGTGACTCTCAGGTTGTACATTACATTGGTGTGTGTGTGTGTGTGTGCTTGTGAGCTATATAGAGAACTTTGTACATGAAATATATACATTGGTATGAGATGTCTTATCATGCCCTATGTAAAACTCTCCTGAACGCCAGGTATGGTGGCATAGCAAGCCCTGTAATACCAGCTTCTCAGGAGGCTGAGGCGCGAGATTGACAAATTCAAAGCCACCTGGGGCAAGGCCATGAGATCCTGTCTCATGATAAAAAGTAAAACCAGGGCTGGGATAACACAGCAGCGAAGTATTTGCTTAGCATGGGTGAGACTATAGTGCTAGCTCCCATCCCTGAAAAACAAATTAAATAAGATTTCCAGGTGTAGAGGCTGTTCTGAGGGCTGCTCTTTGTGCCTTTGGCCTTCTTTCAGTTGCCATCAATGTAACAAATCAGGGGCAGGGGTAGGACTATGCATATTAAAAATGGCTAGAGAAGGGAGAGTAAGTTGGCATGTGGTCAGTGCTTTTTTGGTGCCTCCTTTTAAAAGGAAAAAATTTGTTGGACAAAGCCCAAGCAATGTCTTCCTGTGTATGAAACCCGGAAGAGAGATGCCAATGCCATGGGCCCTGTTACCCCAGGTGGACTTTGATCAGCAAGGAGACCAAAGCGAGGAGAGCTCTGAAAATACCTCTGAGGGATGTGGTAGGCATTGGTTTGCTTAGTTGGTTGATTGGTTTGGTTTGGTTTAGTTTGATTTGGTTTGGTTTTTTGAGACAGGGTTTCTCTGTATAGCCCTGGCTGTCCTGGAACTCACTCTGTAGACCAGGCTGGCCTCTAACTCAGAGATCTACCTGCCTCTTACTCCTAAGTGCTGAGGTTAACAGCATGTGCTACCACCACCTGGCTGTGTTGGGGTTTTGTAAGAGAATTTTTAAGAGGAATATTTTGTAGAAATCTCTAAATATGTATAAAAGGAAACAATATAAAATGAATGGATGGGTTTCCTAGTCAGTGGTTCTCGTCTTGCAGCTCCACCCTCTCCATCCCTCAGGACGACTCTGAAGCAAACCCTAGCACGGTAGCATTTCACCTATATTCCAGGAGTATAAAAAACCTAGCACGGTAGCATTTCACCTATATTCCAGGAGTATAAAAGGTTCTTCTTAAAACCTTTTTGTCTGACAATTAAAGACTAAGCAAGCCGTGCTGGAAAGATGCTCAGAGGTTAACAGCACTTGGATGCGTTTCCCGAGGACCCAGGTTCAATTCTCAGCAAGCTGTGGCATCTCACAAGTGTCTGCACTCTATTTCTGGGGGGTCTGATACCCTCATGCAGACATACACACAAGCAAAATACTAACGCACATAACATATAATCTAAACGCATTCAGACGTGGCAGACTACATTGATGAGGTGTCCTTATCTAATACTGAGCTCATGCTTAAATTCTGTCAGCATCCCATTTTGTCTTTCATAGGCGGTTCTGTTCTAAGATGGCATGTGTTTTCAATATCAGCCAGTTCTTCAATCTTTTTATTTATTTATTTTTTTACTTGCCTTCCCATTAAATGTTTTAAAACTACATTTATTTATTGGTTTGTGTGTGTGTGTGTGTGTGTGTGTGTGTGTATGCCTGTGATGTGTGCAGGTTAAAGGACAACTTACTGGGGTTCTTTCCTTCCACCATGACCCAGGAATTAAGCTCATTCATTAAATTAATGAGTAATTAGAAAATTAAACACATAATTAAGCTATTATCAGGCTTGGCAACAAGTACCTTTACTTCCTGGAACAGCCTGGTCATTTTTGAAGGTGCAGGCCTGTTGTTTGTGGACTGTGCCTACATTTAGGTTTATTGTATTATTTCCACATTATTAAATCCAAGCACTCAAGACAGGTGTTTGATATCACTCAATTGATTCTGTGTCCAGAGTGTAACTTATCAAGAAGCACATGTTTGATATGTTCTGTTATTGGAGATGCTGAGATCAATTATTTAGACAGAGCAGTGGTGGATCAGGACATAAAGGACTTTGCATGCTGCATTCATTCAGTAACTGACATTGCTGTCATGTGATCTCCCAGTTTGTCTCTTTCATATCTGGGGGTATGGATGGTGAAGTGAATACTTTTGGAGTAAGCCAGCTCTAGTTCTCAAGTACTCTGTGAATACCAGGCGTAGGAAGCAGCTATCTGAGCCACAGGAGGCTCCTGACTGTCAGCAGAGCATACAACTGTGAGATGTAGGTAGTGGGGCTCTCAGAGATGCTCAGGGGAGCTGGCTGCTCTTAGAGTCTCTTGGCCAGTTGCACATTCCAGAGGGTGTATTTCTACCTCCGCACACACTGAGACGTGCTGTGATGTTGAAAGCTGAAGTTGCCTGTTTTATCTGCCTGTCCACAGTGCCCTCTTCCTCTTGGCTGCTGCAGGGTGCCTTCCCTTCCAAGACTCTCAGGTAAGTCCAAGTGAACTCAATACCTTCAAAGACCCTTTTGCTCTCTGAAGCACACACAGATGTACACATACTTCTGCACCTCTTTCTTTTAGAACCAGAATGGCACAGCCTAGCAAACACATTGCAAAAGCTATCAGGCAGGCTGCCTTTTGGCTCAGCCTGCCATTTCTCCAGGCCTTGCAACAGTGGCTCCTGGTGGGGTGCGGTCCACCTTGTATAAGCGCCTCAGGAACCTTTGATCCCACACCTAAGTAACTGAAGACTCAGGCACTGATTCAAAGTTGAAATCAACTCTAATCCTACAATGTCTTCTTCTGCAGGGGGTTTCACTGGCATCCTAGGCTAGATGTAGTTTATCCTATGAAGTACTTA
The DNA here is from genome assembly GCF_000001635.26 of Mus musculus. Classification (NCBI taxonomy): domain Eukaryota; kingdom Metazoa; phylum Chordata; class Mammalia; order Rodentia; family Muridae; genus Mus; species Mus musculus. Next base: position 12,069,707 of record NC_000084.6, on the reverse strand, counting down.
GAGTCCACTTCCAGCCCTAGTAATCACCTCATTGTTGTGGTAGATATTAATTGGGGATTTCTATCTCAAAGACACAAAACCTTTATATTTATAATAAGCCTTAAATGCACTAGAGCTGGGCAGGTACTGACCCTCTGTGCTATTTTGTTTAGTTTCCTATCAATAACCCAATACATGACTTGCCACATTCTGCCTGGGCTACTCCAACTCTAACTAGCCAACCCTCATGGCCCTGTTCTCACAATCCACCTACCCCATGGCATGTTCTTCTCTCTTCTCTTTGTGGTCTCTGCCTCAGACCCCAAGCCTAGGACCTGAAACCCTGCATACCTTTCATCTTTTTAGCTACAGGCTGTGGGAATCTTTATTTAACCAGTAGTTTTAAATTCAGGAGCAAAGTTATATAGTATCACTTAGTGTATGTGAGAATCTCCTTGTTCCTGAAGATCTCCGTGTGTGTGTGTGTGTGTGTGTGTGTATGGTGGGGGTGGGGGCCAGTATTGAGCATACAATACATAGCAACAGACCAAACTTCAACAATTACCCATTTTTTGTGTATGTCGTTTGTCTTTCTTACTTACCTTTTCCCCTTTCTCCCTTAGTATTAAGAGTCTACTGAGTGTCAGGCACTGAGCTAGGCACCAAAGATGTGAATCCTAGTCTGTTCCAGCAGAAATTGAGACATTTAGAGTAAAAGGGAGGAAAACAGACAAAGACAACAGATCATTATAGCACAGAGAGGCCAGGGCTCTGCCCAGGGAAGAACTGAGGCTGGGAAGAGGGCTCAGAGACCCTAAAAGGTAGGAAAAGCTGACAGTTATGGGACTTGCCTTTCGATGGGCTCTGGGCCTGTGCTTTATGGAGTTTGCCTTATTTAAAGTCTCATAACATGAACAAGGGAGAAGGCACATTAGATAAGTACTTGAGGACCAGAGTGTGGATTTCTAGTGCCCAAGTTAAAAAAAGAGAGAAAGAAAAAAGCTGGATATGGTTGGTGCAAGCCTAAAATCGCAGTGTACATAACCAGGTCTGTCTTAAGGGAGGACACAATAGCATGTCTCCACCTAGGGTTAGAGTCCATTCTTTACCGGAACAGACATACGAGTCTTTGGATGCCATTAATTTGCATTTTGAACACGTTGGAGGGTGTGTGGGATATGTGTGTGTGGCAGAGTAGGGTACTGGGGAACCCAGGAAAATATCTGGGGCCACTGGGTGGGAAATGAACTGATTCTAAGCCCCAGGAGGGCTACTCTGGAGCCTTCGGCTCTCTCTATTTACCATCTGACTCCTTATTGCTGTACAAATTTCTGCTTGTCTGTAACTTAGTCCTTCTTGGCCTTTTTAATCCTGTGTTGCAGTTTGATCCAGATGGATATTTTTGGGCTCTTATCCACATCTTTTGTGTAGGTAAGTTTTTAAAAGTCTTTTCTTAAACAATTAAGGACTGTTATTAAGCTCTGTGTAGCCATTTTTATTGACCCTAGACAATAGGACAATTAAAATATTAAGATTAAAGTAAAATGGACATTTTCCAGATTTTGTTTTTCTACTTTGAACTTTTTAGATTTCATTTGTCTTTTTGTTTTTGTTTTTCAAGTCTGGGTTTCTCTATGTAACCCTGGCTGTCTTTGTAGACCAGGCTGGCCTTGAACTTACAGAGATCCATCTGCCTCTGCCTCCCGCGTGCTGGGATAGAAGGTGGGCAAGGCGTGTGTCACAATACCTGGCATGGTCTTCATTTGTAATGCTGCTTGGTCTTTCCTAAAACTTTCCTAAATCAGTGTCTGTGAGGGGCTCAGTAGAGCAACTGCTGGCAGGACTACTCCCATAGGGGCAAGGGTTAATTTATGATCCAGAGGCATCTGGAAGAGTCCAGAGCAGAGAGAAGGAAAGCAGACTGGTCATGGCCAGGGCTGGGGGAGTGGGAGAGAGTAGTGGAGGTAGCAAGAGACAGAGCATAGCAGAAAAAGCTCAAGAGAGAGAGAGGAGGTGTGCGGTGAGGCGAGCTTGGACAAAGCTGGATTAGAAAGAGGATGAGTAGCTGGGGGGAGGGACTCCTTTGGGGGAAGAAAAGCTCATTTCACAAGTTCCTAAGGAATACTTGCTTTATCTAACCACCAGAAACCTATAGTTCTGCTTGGGCTCATTTCTGGATGTATGGGCTTTGAGACCTAACACTCAGAATGGCCTGTCTAAAAATTTTCCAGTAGCAAACAAAAATCCAAAAAGGGGAAATTGAAAAACAGTTTGATTTTAATTCAAGTCACATGTTCAATCTTTTTCGTTTGATTTTGGTTGAGATCAGAAATTGTGGGGGGTTCCGTTCTCCTCATGCAACATGAGAAGAACTAAAACTGCCCTGCTACCAGTGCCACAGGGCCATTCCTGGTCAAGTGCTTCCTCCTGGGCTCAAGGGCCTGACATTATGGGATTTGCATCCCTGGACTCCCAGGTGGAGTTTCCTTGGGTCAGAGTGTGAAACAGGAAGAGGGAGCAGGGAGCCATCTGCCCTTCTCCCTGTGGGTTTTTCTGCTTTGCTGGAAATGTAGGCAGCTCCTTAAACAGAAAGTACCAGTGACTCATGTCCCTTCATGTCTAGGTTCTTACAAAATACTTCGGAAGTCCCGGAAGCCCACTGTGCTAAGGTAAGCTCTTAACATTTGGGGAGTTGGCTTGCAAAGGAGATGAGACCCACAAGTGATACAGGTCTTCCCTCTAGCCAGAGATGCAGCTAGGAGAGTAGATGGCCTCTAGAGCCATTCTTCTTGTTACTAATTGGGCTACTTTTAGGCCTGTTATGACCTGCCTTCAGCAGTGTGTGCAGAGGCAAGGAAGTCTATCCTTTAAGCATATTCGTTTAGAAAAGCATTTAGTGAAATGCCCATATGCCCAGTTATTCAGGGTGCTGCTTGCCTACTGTAAGGGTCCATGATTCACCAAATAATGATAGCCCAGGCTCACATAGTATATAAATACAAAGAGCGTTTTCTTCTGCAGAGGTCCAGCATGCTGGGGTCTCCCATTACCAAGCTAGAGAGTCCCTAAGTCAGCTAGCAGGCCTGATTGAAAGCTCTTTATGGAATTCTGAGGTAGGTGACCTCTATGTTAATCTGTTGGGTCCATCTCTACAGACATTCCATTATCGGAGTATGGGGACTGGAAACTGCTGCTGACCCATTGTCCTTGCCTCAGGCCAATGGAAGGGCAGCTTCTGAGGCCTGGCCCTAGAATTGCCAGTTTTTGGAAACAGAGATTTAGGCCTAGTCTCCTTAACTGCCAATTTGAAGCCTGTCATGAAATCAGCCCAGCCATCTCACCACATCTAGTGCAGAAGGGCAGCTTCTGCATTATTGTTTTTACAGCCCCTAAAACTTGCCTCGGTTTATATCTGGAAGTCTCTCTAGTTTCCAGTCTGTCGTAAATAGCCAATGAAACAGCCTTAGTGAATACAAATAAAGAGTTGGGTTGTTTGTTTGTTTGTTTGTTTGTTTTTTAAAAAAAGGAATGAAAAGAATTTTTGCAAAAAAAAAAAAAAGAAAGAAAAGAATTGTTGCCTCTACCCAGTTGGAGCCCGAGACTGGCCAGCTGGCCTCTGGGTGGTGCCTGGAGGTGTGGGAAGGAAGGCCTAGGGGATGACCTCCAAGTGGTAGACCCTGTCCCTGTGACCCCCAAGTGGTAGACCCTGTCCCTGTGACCCCAGGTGAAGACGCTGTTCCTGTGACCCCTAAGTGGTAGGCCCTGTCCCTGTGACCCCAGGTGAAGACCCTGTCCCTGTGACCCCTAAGTGGTAGGCCCTGTCCCTGTGACCCCAGATGAAGACCCTGTCCCTGTGACCCCCAGGTGGAGGCCCTGTCCCTGTGACCCCCAGGTGAAGGCCCTGTCCCTGTGACTTTCACTCCACAGGTTTCCTTTTGTTTTTTGAATGTTTCTGCAGCCAGAAGCCACAGAGCCAGGTGTGTTTGGAAAGACCTGTAATTAATTCCTCTTTGGCAGGAAGATTGAGAGTTCAAGGCTTCATAAGAAAACCCATACCCCAGAAAAAAAAAATGAAGGCACACAAAGTGTACAGTGCTCACTTAAATTTGAGGTTGGGTGAATAGCATGTGATTCTTACAGCTTAAGTATCTACCATGTGGCATTGAACATACACTAAGATAAATGTTTTTAGGTGAGTTTTGAATTAATTTGAGTATTCTGGTTTTCTACAAAGAAATCCTATTGTGTGCATGTGGCGTGCATATGTGAGGTGTGCCCATGCCATGGTTAGTGTGGAGGCAAGAAGATAGCTTCTAGGAATCAATCAGCTCTCTCCTCTTCTGTCAGTTCTCTCTCTCTGTCTGTGGAGAGCAGACTGAGGGCCCAGAGCTGTACTTCCAACTGAGCCATCTTGCTGGCCTGGATTTTCATCTGCTAAGAATGCCAGACCTGGAAGCCAGTGAGTCCTATGGTCCATGATAGTTAATAGAGTTGATAGCTGGCCCTCCTCTGAGAGTAGCCAATACATACACAGGGAGCAGTTGACCCAGGCAACGTGGGTATTTGTACTGAACTAGCAACCGTCTGCTCAAAATGAATGGGTCCATTGATGCTAAACCCCAATAAAGGTTTAGAATTTGTATTTCTTCATCTTTGATCTGCATGTTCACTGCAGTTCATAGCTATAATATACTCATAGAGGACCTGGTGTAGACCCACAAAGGCCCAGTGCTTGCTGCTTCAGTCTCTGTGAGAGCATATGCACTGTGCTTAGTTGACTCAGGATTCTGTGTTCTCCTGGTGTCCTCTATTCTGACTCTTACAATCTTCCTGATTCTCTCAACTCTGAGGGGAGGGATTTCATGGAAACCTCAAGTTTAGATTCTCTCTCCAAATAACGTCTGGCAGTAGGTCTCTGTCCCCATCTGCCTCAAAGGAAGCCCCTCTGATGATGGCTGCACAGGGCACTGATCCAGGAGTATAGTATAGTATCATTGGAATCCCTCTCTTTTGTTTTTTTGATCAGTGTTTGACTTTACCCTAGGTCTCTGGGCGTCTAGTCTCTAGTTCTCGTTACCCAAGCAGTGTTGGGCATAGGTTCCATCTCATGGAGTTGGCCTAAAGTCAAATCAGACTTGGGCTGGCTACACCCACAAGCCTGTGCCACCATTGCTCCAGAGGGTTTCGCTGGCAGCACAGATTGTAGGTCAAAGGCTTTGTGGCTTGGTTGCTGTCCACATCTCTCTTTTGGAACCTGAAGAGACTAGAATGTACGAGTGAAGACTTCATGTTCAATTAGTTGTATGGGATTTAAAATGTTATTTCAGGTTAAATCACAAAAATTGAACTAAAATATAAAGTACTCCTCTTTTTATAATGTATGAAATCAATAACTAAGAGGTAGAATTTATTAGTAGAGGATAATGATCATTTATGGACTTAAAACTTCCTTCCATTATTTCATGAGTTTTCTCTTTCTCATTTCTCAGTGACATTGACCAGCAGTACTTAAACTATATATTCAGGTAAGACATTAGTTACAGTGTTCAAGAATAATGTGTATCCTGCTTCTGCCTCCAGATAAATTATTGTTTTCCAGCAGTAGTTTGACTATAGAATTTTAAGCAAATTGACTGCTAAGAGGAGCAAGTTTAAATTTTGTGTGTTGATCATAATCTGAAGAATCCAAAAGGTTGTCTTACCCTTAACTCTGGCAAGAGTCTGTTTGGCCTTGAGCTTCAGAGGGCCTGATGCTTCCCCAGGAAGGTGAGGGATATTTTTTCTAGTGCCCAAACCTTTGCTTCTGGACTGAATCATGAATCCCTTATTCAAGTAGCCCTGAGCTTGGCTCTTGTTAACACCTGTCTTATCTGACCATCCTCCTCACCTCCCCCATCTTCACACAACACACACACACACACACCACACCACAGTATATACACACAGACACCCACACCTACACACACACTCCCTTCAGGGTACAGAGCAGAGAGCCACAGTCCAGATTTCTTTGATATTAAGCTTCACACACTCTCAGGAGTCTACATTTTAATCTAGACCTAAGGTTGTTTTCATGGTGTATTTGTTAAGGTGATTAGTCATGTTGAGGCTTAATTTATAAAATTTTAAGTATGGCATACTTATGGCTCCAGTGTGTGCCCAGCAGAGTATGGGGTTGCCCTACATGGGATAGCTCAGGATGTTTTTGGGCTTCAGCAGCCTCAGGCTGTGCACTCCACACTTGACTGAGAAAGTGCTGCTGAGGACCCAAGTGTGCCTGCACACAGACTTTCAGTGAGAGCACCAGGTTAGATATGCACTGTAGCGTTTGGCTGTGGCAGTTTCTGATGGACTTACCTGACTTACAACATTCAGCATTCACTGTAGCTCCATTTTCAGAGAAAACTGCTGTTGGACAACTCAACCCAGCAGATATTATAACACCCTGTAGTATCTTGATCTTTAATTAGTCATGTGGTGTTCATATGTGCACACACATGAGAATACTGGCAGTGGGCAAACAAGTCACGTCTGGAGCCAGAGTTACAGGTGTATGTGAGTGCGCTGACATGGGTGCTAGGAACTCAACACACTAACCACTTGATCATCTCTCCAGTCCCCAAACACTGTTTAATGTAAAGTTCACCCTAAGCACAGCCGTTTGATGCCGTTGTACTCAGACAAAAAAGTCCCAATCATTAGTTGTGCTGTGCTTAGACCTACTGGCTGGTGCTGTGTGTGTGTGTGTGTGTGTGTGTGTGTGTGTGTGTGTGTGTGTCTGGTGTCTCCCTTTGTTGTTTGCCTTATTGTGTGAAGCATGCTCTCTCACTGAACCCAGAGCTTGCCATTTCAGCTAGGTTGCTGGCCAGTGAGCCCCTGGGGTCTGCCTGTTTCTACCTTCCAGCTAATGGCTGGGATTTAAGATACTTTCCCCCAAAATGCTGATGGTTCTTGTTGTTTAAAAATGTTTCCCAGTACTACTGTTCAGTGGTAAAGTATCCAGCATGCACTGGGCATTGGGTTTTTCCCCAGATGTTGGGTCATAGTAGGCAGTTCTGTCCAGAAGACATGCCATGCAAACAAAGGTACAGCAACATAGAGAAGTGAGCCTCTGTCAAGCACAGCTCTTTACTCTACCCTCTCCCTCCTTTGCTGGGAGATGTCCGTTGCCTATGACACTTGTAGTCTGGACTTCCGGCTGACGTGGCAGACTCCCATGAAGCACCGACTCTGCCCAGATGTTTTCATCAGTAAAATGGTGAAGAGCTGAATCAGAGTGAGGACCACTTTCAGCTGGCCACGGCTGCTTAATGCTGGGAAATCAACATCTAGGACCCAGCACTCTGCTTGGATAAATGGATAGTTCTGTCTTGGCCTGCCTGGAGCACTGTCTGCCAGGGCAGAGATTCCTTTGCTCTCTCAGTGTTTAGCAAAATACATAGGTGGAAGGTTCTCTATCTTTGAAAGATAGCCTTCTTCACCAAGAATGCATTTGCTCCTGACTCTGACTCCTTGGTGTTCTCACTACAGATAATCCTAGAGGTGCTTAACTGAATCAGAACCCATTTTGAGCTCCTGTTGTGTGCCTTATACCTGTATGCTTGGGACCCAGAGATAAATAAAATATGGTTCTTCCCTGTGAGAAGGTACAGGGTAAAAACAAGGAGGGAACTAGTGATGAACATTCTTGCAGTGCAGATAAATGAATGAGGCTGTGGCATTGTTCAGGGAACGGTTGGCTAGAGGGCCTCAAATAACTGAAACTTCTAAGTACAGATGTGCCGTCTAGCTGCAGTTTGGAGAATTTAGGCAGTAAATGAGTGCGTCCTTGTATTGTGAATCCTTCTAATCTGAGTTCCCCTGTGTATAAAATACTGAGTTATTACTGTAATGTTCCCAACACATTCTCTACTTGTTCTTCAGGTGAAATTATGCATAAGCCTGCCAGTGAGAAATGGGCGGGCATTCTCTGGGGTGGCTCAGTGGGGCAGGCAGCATGCAGGCTAGAGTTCGGAGACCACAGCTCCCTGGATCTTCCCACTGTATTTCCTGTGAGCAGATGCTTCCTGTCCCACTTACTGTTTCATTCTGATACTAGAACACTGCTCAATGTCTCAGGCCTATGTTCAACTGCTAAAGAGATTGAGGCAGGGTGATCCCAAGTTCAAGGTCTGTCCTGAGCTGCATGGTGAGTTCAAGGGTAGCCTGGGCAACTTAGTAAGACTTTATCTCTAAAAGTCAAGAATAAAAGTAGGGCTCAGCAGTAGAGCACTTGCCTACCATGCATGTATGGCATGTTAGGTTCAATTCCCACCTCAGTACCATACACAGAGGCACACACCACACACACACCACACACCACACATATACAAACACATACACTCACACACCACACATATACACACACATACACTCACACACCACACATATACACTCACACACCACACATATACACATGCATACAATCACATATCACACACACACACATACCATACACAGAGACACAGATCACACACACACCACATATATACACCTCACATACCATACACATCACACACATACACTCACACATCACACACCATGCATATACACACCCACACATCATACACTACATATACACACATATCACACACAACACATACACACACACCATACACAGGGACACAGAGACACAGATCACACACACACATACACACACAAACATTTTATATATATATTATATATAAAATATATATTACATACCACACACATACACACATTTGGCACTCAATAAATGTCTCATCAAGAAGTAGGTTTTAAAAAGGTCTGCTATCCATAATAAAAATATTAGCATAATTTTATATTGGTATATCTTCCTCTTTATACTATATGTAATTTATAATTTTGGGGGTTTCAAGTTATATTTTTTGTCAGACATATTCTTACCACAAATACATTCAGAGGTGACTCAGTCTGTTAGAACCCGTATTGAGCCTCAGCTGCATGCCTGACTGCTTGTGACCACCACAGCACAAGTATCGGGTACGGCTGGCTTTGGGAAGTTGCAAGAAAGGATTGGAAAATCAACCCTGGATTGTTTTTAATCTAACAGAGTGATCCTGATAGTATTTGAGGTACCATGGCAGGGCATAGAAGACACTTTGGCATAGAAAAGGGGGTATCCATATCCTGCCATTGGAGCAATAACTTTTATGCTCCTGGAGTTATAAGCAAAAGAGGTTCTACAAGTTAAAATAGTGAAGGGCATACTCTTAAAGAATATGAAGAAATGCACAGAGCCCATGCAGAGGACTAGGCCTTGCCAGTTCTACAGCCTCATGTAGTGTTTGCATGTACATGTACATGTGTGTGTATTTATGGCCATGTGTAAATCCTGTTTTATAAACCTACAGGTTCTTGAATAATTGTACCCTTTCCCTCTCTCAGAAGGCTTCTCTCTTCCTACCTCTGCTGTTCTAAGAAATCCTAGTTTTAAAAACTCAAAAACACAAGGCAGGGCTTAAAATATAGTTCATTAGCATGATTAGCATCATGAAGCCCTAGGTTCAACTTGACTCTGGAAAATCAGAGATGCCATCCTTAGAGATTGTGATATTAGCCAAGATGCTGGATTCTTCTGTCCTAAAGCCTGGTTAGAACTCGAGCAGGCCTTCCTATACCTGTAAACGCAACTCCTAAACTTAGCATGTTTTATGCCTACCCTATAATTACATCAGTTGCTGGATGTCTGAGTTCTGCTAGAAGCTGCAGAAGGTGGGGATCCAGCCCTTTGAATCTGGGCTCAGGGAGCAGTGGGAGTGTAAGGAAATGGAGGAGTTCCAGAGGGAAGGAAGTAGTGCCAAGATGGAGTATGGCCACATCAGAGAAGCCCTCCTTCACATTCCTCACCACCTGCCGTCTAGTGAGCATTGGCTCAGGTAATCTTTGGCTATGCAGTGGGAAGATGGATAAATTTGTGAGTGAGTCAGTTGGAAATTTAACTACTTTTTACATAGCTCATCTCATGACAAAAATATCCTCAGCTCACATCCAACAGCTAGCTTTTAGCTTGCAATCTACTTGAAATTTGGAACTTGCTTTATTTAGCTTTCAAATAATCATTATAAGTTAAATGAACATTATAATAGGGCCAGCCAGGGCCAAGGAAAGTAATAACTGAAGGAGAGACATGAAACCCTTGTCCCAAGCATGTACCCTTGTCTTAGTTAGGACTTATTGCTGTTAGCAGACGCCATGACCATGGCAACTGTCACTTAATTGGGTCTGGTTTACAGTTTCCAAGGGTAGGAAGCATGGCAGCACCCGGGCAGACATAGTGCTGGAGGAGCTGAGAGTTCTACATCTTGATCCAAAAGCAGCCAGGAAGACACTGTCTACAGCAGGCAGCCAGCCAGAAGGAGGCTAGAATTCCATACTGGGCAGACCCTAACCCTAGGAGACATCAAAGCCTACCCATAGAGTGACACACCCACTTATACAAGGCCACACCTACTCCAACAAGGCTACAAGCATTTAACCACATGAGACTATGGGTGCCAAACCTGTTCAAACCACCACAGCCCTCTTGCCAAGTCATAAGCCATTCCCAAAGATTCTCAGTCAGGATCTGGGTTCAAGCAGAAAGACCAGTGAGGGTAGTCAGCTTTCTTTCAGGTAACTCAACCTGGTGAAACTAGATTTTTTAAAATGCAGTTTTAGGTGTTGGGTGTGTGCTGAAGAAAGCTTTCTTACCTGTTCTGCTGTGTTTTCTGCTTGTTTTGTTTTTCAGCATGGTACTCCTGGCATTTGCATCTCATCCGACAGGTAAGTTACTCTAGTGTTATTCGTAATCTTTGTTCAAAACCAGGAGCCTGAACTTGGTTAGATCTCCGAAGACGTTCTCTAAGAGACTAGAGGATGTGAATGGTCTACTGATTTGAAATTACATTTAACCCAATTTGTTAAGGGACCTATGGCTCAGTGATAGAACACTTGCCTAGCCCTAGCATTCTGCAGAATAGGAAGATGAAAAAAAAAAAAAAACTTCAGTGTGGATTTATTCCCTGTCAATGTATTCTTTTTTGTTTGTTTCTTTTTTCGAAACAGGGTTTCTCTGTGTAGACCTGGCTGTCCTGGAACTCACTCTGTAGACCAGGCTGGCCTTGAACTCAGAAATCCACCTGCCTCTGCCTCCTAAGTGCTAGGATTAAAGGCGTGTGCCACCACTGACTGACTCAATGTATTCTTTTTAAAAAATTTTATGCCGGGCGTGGTGGCATTATATTTTGAGCTTTGAACTTTTTAATTAACCTACAGAATACTAGGCTGTCTAATGACACTTTCCCACATCTCTGTCATTGTAGTTTACCTCAGTCCTACCCTCCTTGTCCCCTCTGTGCTGCCTCCTCTGTCTCCTCATCCCCTACAGTCTGTCTCCCTCACACTATCATGTCACATTCATCACTTTATATATTTTGAGGCTGTGGGAGTTTGAATATGCTTGGCCCTGTTGGAGTGGGTGTGGCCTTGTAGGAGTAGGTGTGTCACTGGACATGGCCTTTAAGACCCTCCTTCTAGCTGCCTGGAAGTCAGTCTTCTTCTAACTGTCTTCAGATGAAGAGGTAGACCTCTTAGCTACATGGAAGCTGCCACGTTCCTGCCTTGATGCTAATGGACTGAACCTCTGAACCTGTAAGCCAGCCTCAATTAAATGTTGTCCTTAGAAGAGTTGCCTTGGTCATGGTGTCTGTCCACAGTAGTGAAACCCTAACTAAGACAGAAAAGTCTAGACTCAGCATATGAAAAGAAAAACCATGATAATTATCTTTCCGGGTCTGACTTGTTTTGCTTAATATGATGTGCTCTAGATCTGTTCGCTTGGCAGAATGTCTTGCTTTATGCTGGGCAGAACTGCATTGTGTGTGCATGTGTGTATGTCCATGTATGTGTGTCTGTGTGTATGTCTGTGTGTGTGTGCACATGTGTGTATGTCCGTGTTTGTGTGTGTGTGTATGTCCGTGTGTGTCCGTGTGTGTGTGTGCACATGTGTGTATGTCCATGTGTGTGTGTGTGTGTGTGTGTGTGTGCGTGTGTGTTCATAGATATGGATTGATCTGTCACTTAGTTGCAGTCTTTTAAATTCTCTTCTTTGGCTATCAGAGCTGCTTATCTGTGCTCCTTCTAAAGTACTTGGTGAAGAAGTTGACATTTATTCTATTTTTATTTAACATCATTTAAAATGTTCCCACAAGTATTGCACAGCTAGCTGTACCAGCAAGCCAAGCTCACTCGCTCACTTTCTCTCTCTCTCTCTCTCTCTCTCTCTCTCTCTCTCTCTCTCTCTCTCTCTGTGTGTGTGTGTGTGTGTGTGTGTGTGTGTGTGTGTGTGAGACTCTGTAGAGTCCTATTTATACCCTCTAAACATCACGTGTCCTCCATGTACCTTGCCTCAGCATGTGCATTCAATCAGCCCGAGTCCTCGGAAGCAGCAACAAACTGCAGTACACCACCAGTTTTTTGGTGCATTTCTCTCTATGGCATCTCAACAAATGCAGCTCAACTATGCAGTGTAAGGTGGACTAATACATGCATGTTGTTAGCAAAGAATCTTTCATCACACGGGCTTGCTTTAGCAGAAGCCCTCTCCTGTGTCTGCTTCAGTGAAACCTTCCTTCACTTGTCTGCCCCAGCAAAACGACTTTCCAAAGAACTCTTTTTAATTTTTTTAAATTTTTATTTATATGATTACACTGTAGCTGTCTTCAGACATACTAGAAGAAGGCATTGGTTCCCATTACAGATGATTGTGAGCCATCATGTGGTTTCTGGGTACTGAACTCAGAAGAGCAGTCGGTGCTCTGAACCACTGAGCCATTTCTCCAGCCCCCTCCAAAGAACTCTTAAGTTTCCACTTCAGATGATTATACAGCCATGAGCACACTGAACCCAAGAAGTGGACATTTCAAAGGATGAATGAATTATGGTGTGAATTATATCTCAATCAGAAAGTATGTTGGAGACAAAAAAAGAAAACTCTCTAATTTGAGAACTAATTTGGAGTATGGTCATACTGAATGAGAGTAATTCTCATTCAAACTATATTTGTAGGGACTTGGGTGTGTCACTTAGTGGTAGAGACTTAGAGACTTGTAGAACATATATGAGCTCTGAGCTCTGGGTTCAATTTCTAGAATGTACGTACCTCTCTCTCTCTATCTCTCTCTCTCTCTCTCTCTCTCTCTGTGTGTGTGTGTGTGTATGCTTCATGCATGCCACACACACGTGCACACTGTAAGCTTGTTATATAAGAGGAGTCCTGTCTGTGACTTCACATTAACTAAAGTAATTGAAGAGGCTTGGTACAGGAAATTTCATTCATGAGAAGGAATTTTGAAGAGCTAATGGTTAGCTGAACCTCTTATGCCTGCAACAGGGATAGCCTTGACTTCCCTTGCTGTACACAGTTGAGAATCCCTAGGAAATTAATGTCCCCAAACTCCAGTGTTCAGAGCCCTAGATGTTGAGTACCATAGCAGGGCTTCGGCAAAATCCCTAGCAGAGGTAGGTGTGGAGTGATGAGTGGATAGGTCCGTCGGCAGCAGTCCAGGAGGAGCTGGATTCTTCTCTGTGTGCTAGAAGCAAGTTCATGATCTAATTCTTGAGCAGTGACATTGTAAGCCTTCTTTGGATATTGGGTAATGTGAAGGTGTCTTCTTTTTTTTTTTCCTTCTGTATGTGTATATGAATGTGTGCATACATATTAATGCATGCCACTATGTATGGAGATGTACACACATGGGAGTATGTGAATTAAGGACAGGCAGACTGTGGGTGTCATTTCTCAGGACATCATTCACATTGCTCTTTTGAAACAGGGTCTCTCACTTTTATCTAGGCTTGACAATTGAGCCAGGCTAACTTACAGGTAGCAAACCTTAAAGAGTCGCCTGTCTCTGTTTCTCCAGTCCTAGGATTACAAACACGCCATCATGCCTGGGTTTTATGAGATGGGTGCTGTGTGGCAAGCACATTACTGACTGAGTGATCGCCTTAGCTGCAAACTTTATTCTTTTTATAAAAGTGCTCTGCGTGGTCACCGAGGTCATATTTGTCACTTTCTTAGAGCTTTTACAAAAGCTTGTGTATCAAGATGCCTTAAGAAGGGATATGTCTGCTTCTCCCATCTCCTTTTTGGGGAGTTCCACAGAAACCTGAGCAGCAGTGAATTTTCCATTGAGCTAAGTCTGTATGAGTTGCACACAATCCTCAGAACTGTGCAAGAGCTAACCTATACGGCCACAAGCAGCAGCCCATCACTTTGAAGTCACTCAGGAATAGTTGAGTGCTTTATTTTTGTTTCTTAGAGCAAATGACCAAGATACTAAGGGCTATGGTGTGAAAATAACAAGAGTTCAGTGTCTTAGTCCCCTTTCCTGTTGCTCTGACAAAAGCAACATAAGGGAGGAAGGGTGTGTTCTGGCTCCCAGTTCAAGGGTCTTGTCCATCCTTGTGCAGAAGCCAAAGTGACAAGAGCTAGGCACATCCCATCTGCAGTCAGGAAAAAAGAGCAGTGAATGTCTGTTGTAGCTCAGGTCATCCGTCTGTTTATTCTTTCCCAGCCAGAGAATGGTGCTACCCACAGTGCGTGGTTCTTCCCTCCTCAGTATAATTAAGAAATCTCCTACAGGCATGCCAGAGAGCCACTGTCCAGATAATTCCAGATTCTATCAATTTGATGATTAACAGTAAACATCACATTCAAAATATACAAGACCTCTTGGGAGTCAATTATATTAACTTTAAATGGATCCTGGTGGTGATCTCCATCTCAGGATTTTATTGCTGCAAAGAGACTCCTCGGCCATTGCAACTCTTATAAAGGAAAACATTTAGTTGGGGCTGGCTTACAGTTCAGAGGCTGAGTCCATCACTGTCATGGCATGCAGGCAGACGTGGCTCTGGGAAGATAGCTGAGATTTCTACATCTTACTAGTCAGGCAGCAGGAAGAGAGAGTGCCACTGGACCTGGCTTAGGGTTCTGAAATCCCAAAACAATCTCCAAGTGACACACTTCTTCCAACAAGGCCACACCTCCCAACAGTACCACTCTTTATGAGTCTTGGGGTCATTTTCAGTAAACCACCACATTTTCTAATGGTTGTTTGCCACTGATTCTAAAGTTCAGCAGATAAAACAGCTATATAGACTTTGTGAGTTAGAGTAGATGTGTATTTAACTAAGAAGGTACCAGTGTGCCAGAGTGACTGTACCACTTGCCGTTTTACCCAGAACAGCATGAGGGTTCAGTGGCTCTACACCCTCACTGACCTTTGTTATGTCTGTCTGATTTGATCTAGCAGGTAAAGGTCTCCTAGTGCAGTTTCTGCCTGAACTTCCCTTGCACTCATTTCTGAGAGGCTGTAGAATGAGTTTCCCTGTAAATGCCTCTTGGAATCAGGCAGGTTGTTTGTCTTCCTCAAACACTGGACTTCTTTCGGTTTGGGGAGACAGAGCTGAACTGTTCCTCCAGCCATTATACAAGTTAAGTTCAAGAACCTGAGAACCAGCCGGGCGTGGTGGTGCAGCACTCGGGAGGCAGAGGCAGGTGGATTTCTGAGTTCGAGGCCAGCCTGGTCTACAAAGTGAGGTCCAAGACAGCCAGGGCTACACAGAGAAACCCTGTCTCAAAAACAAAAACAAAAACAAACAAACAAACCCAAAAACCTTAGAACCATAATTGAGAAGACCCCATTCCTTTCTCTTTAAACTCGTTGACCTGTAGTAGAGATCGTCTCCTCATGTTTAAAAGTTTGTACTTTATATTCTTATGGGGTCATTTGCTGTGGTATCCAAAAGAGAAGCTTTAAAGCAACCAGAAGAGCAGGGTACTCTCAGTAATGTGAGGCAGCAGAGGCCTTGGTGCATGGCTTTGATTGATGAGAGGCCATGGCTTGAGATGAAGCAGCAGCAGCAGCAGTAACAGCCAGTCTTTGGAGGTGACACCCCACCCTGACCATTCCTTGCTAGGTCTAGGGCTGAGATGGGGTGAGAGGACTCTTCCCTCAAGCTTTACCTCATGTTAGTGTGGCAAGTCATGCTACTTCCCAGTTCCAGTTTTGTGTTCTGTAACCTTCAGAGCAGTAGGGTTCGTGTCCTCTACTCAGTAAAGCGCTACCTGGAGCCCAGCCGTTCAGGATGCTGATGCTTACTTGCAGAAGCCTCCTGTGGCTGCCATGAAGATATGGGTCAGGTCCCAGCCACTTACCTGGTGCCTCTGCCATGTAGTTCAGCAGAGGAAAGCAGAGGAGTGTTGTGTTGTGAATACCTTCACTTGTTCTGTTTTAAGATTTTTATTATTTTATGTATTTGTGGCCAAGTTTATGTATGTGCAGCACAAACATACACATAAGTACAGAGCCTAGAAGAGGGCATTAGAGCCCCTGAGATAGAGTTATAGGGTATCTTAGAAGAGACAGCATGACCAAGGTGGGGCTGGCTTGCAGTTTCAGAGCTTTCGTCCTTTATCATTATCAGGCAGCAAGCAGGCAGATAGGTTGCTGCAAAATGATCTGCTAGTTCTACATCTTGATCTGAAGGCAGTCAGGACAAGACTCTTCCACACTGGGTGGAGCTTAGGTATAGGACCTCAAAGCCCAACCCAACATTGACACATTTCCTCTAGCAAGAGCATACACACCTTGTAATAATGCCACTTCCCATGGGTCAAGCATGTTCAAACCACCACATTCCTCTCCCTGGCCTCCATAGGCTTTTTCAAACACATGAGTCTGTGGGGGCCATACATAGCCATAGCTTAATGCAAAAATAAATTTAGTCCACCTTCAAAAGTCCTCATAGTTTGTCAGTCTCAACAATGTTTAAAAATCCAAAGTTCAAACTCTCTTCTGAGATTCATGCAATTTCTTAACTGTAGTTCCCTATAAAATCAAAAAGCAGATCACATACTTCTAATATCACAGGATAAACATTACCATTCCAAAATATCATAATGAGGAACTATTGGATCAAAGAAAGACCAAAAACCAACTGGGCAAGCTCCAAACTCTTCCATGCCTGACCTTCAACTTCTTTGATCTTTGTTGACTGCAATACACTTCTTTCTCTTGGGCTAGTTCCACTCCCTGTTAGCAGCATTCCTAGGCAAGTATCTCACAGCTGTGGCATCTTGGGGACTTCAAGGCAATTTCAACTTCACAGCTTCTTGTTCCAATGTCTGGGATCCACACATGATCTTCTAGGCTCCCTCAAAGGGCTTGGGTCACTTCTCCAGCTCTGCCCTTTCTAGGCTATGGTTGATCCATTTCATTGCTGCTGCTGTTATTGATGATTATCCCACAGTACTGGTGTCTCCAGTACACTGGGGTCTTCTGATGCAACTAGGCTTCACAGATAGCCCTCATAGGTTCTCTTCATGGTGCCAAACCTCAACTTCTTTTCATGACTTCTTTAGTCTTAGACTGTCAACTGCAACTGAGGCTACACCTTCACCAATAGCCTTTCCTGGCCTCTCACAGTGCCGTGCTTCAGCTGTTTTCCATGACCCCTTCCATGCTTTCAAAACCAGTACTACCAGGGTGACTCTTACACATTACAAAGTCTAGCTGCCAGCAAGAGTTCTATCTCTGGAACATGGCTTCTTTGTGCTCTCAAAAACATTTTCCAGAAGATTTCATCACAGTGATGCTGGTTTCTTCTTAATCACCACTAATTTCTTAGCTCCAGCTTTCTGTATTCCAACTCCTTCACTGCCTAAGCTTGACTGTCCTGGAACTTGCTTTGTAGAATGACCTTGAACTCAGAGATCTCCATGCCTGACTCCTAAATACTGGGATTAAAGGCATGTACAATGACACCTAAGCTTTTCTTTACCTTTTCACAAGATCTTTATAAGTTTTGAATTTTAGTTCACTACACAGATATTCAAGTTGAAAACTGAGAATAGCCATCACAATCCATCCCTTGTCAATTTGACACATAATCATATCTCCTTATGCCCAAATGAAAACAATAACCAGGTCATAATAACATCAAACTTGATATAATTATCCTTTGTTGAATTTCAAATGCATAAACAATAAGCTTAGCTGGGTGGGATCCTGCCCCAAGGTTACCATTCCCTAATTCAATTTAATGTTTTTGAACACAGGATGTAGCTTCGTTTTATTTCCTCGTACCCCTTTACTCTTTAGACCATGCATTTTGTATTTTTCCTTTCTAGGCTTACTAGAACTCTCTTCATAAGAGTGACCCACAGATAAAAATCGAAACTAGCTTTTTAAGACTTTCTTTGTCAATGCAATTAATTTAAATCTCTTTACTTCATCCTCAGGCTGACTTTGGACAAGGGCAAAAATCAGGCACATTCTTCCCCAGAATATCACAAGAACAATCTCTAGGCAACATACTAAAATTCTTCTCTTCTGAAACCTCTTGAGCCACGTCTCAGTTAGGATTTTACTGCTGTGAAGAGACTCCATGGCCAAGGCAACTGTTATAAAGACAACATTTAATTGGGGCTGGCTTACAGGTTCAGAGGTTCAGTCCTTTATCATCAAGGTGGGAGCATGGCAGCATCCAGGCAGGCATGGAACAGGAGGAACTGAGAGTTCTACATCTTCATCTGAAGGCTGCTAGCAGAATACTGGCTTCCAGGCAGCTAGGATGAGGGTTTTAAAGCTCAATCCCACAGTGGCACACCTACTCCAACAAGGCTACACCTCCAAATAGTGCCACTTTCCATTGGCCAAGCATATTCAAATCACCACACGGGTTGTGAGCCTCCTGATGGATGCTTCAAACCAAGCCTGCAAGAGCAGAAAGTGCTTAACTGCTGATCCATCTCTAGCTACTCTACTAACTGATTTTGTGTGTCAACTTGACACAGTTAAGAGTCATCAGGGAGAAAGGAGCCTCAGTTGAAGAAATGCCTCTATGAGATCCAGATGTCAGACATTTTCTCAATTAATGATCAACGGTGGAGGACCTAGCCCATGGTGGGTGGTGGTTTTGGATTCTATGAGAAAGCAGGCTGAGCAAGCCAGTATAGGCAGCACCCCTCCATGGCCTCTGCATCAGCTCTTGCCTCCAGGTTCTGTCTCTCCTTTAGTTACTCTCCTGACTTCCTCCAGTGATGTATTGTGATCTGGAAATGTAAGCCAAATAAACCCTTCCTCCCCGACTTGCTTTTTGGTCATGGTGTTTTGTTGCAGTAATATAAACCCTAGCTAAGACAGCTCCCAACACCTTCACATATTCCTTAGGCTCCTGGATTAAGTTCTCCTGGGCTGGAACAAACTACACCTTGTAACATCCTTGTGGCATTTATAGCAGTGTCACCAACCTTTGTTGTTTAAGGGCAGATAGGTTCCCCTTTCTGTTTAAAAGTCTTACTTTTGCCCATTTTGGTGATGCACACCTTTAATCTCAGGAGTAGGGAGGTGGAGGCAGGTGGATCTCAGTGAGTTTGAGGCCAGCCTGGTTTACACCATTACACCATCCTAACTTCCTAGAATATTCAAATATTACCCCTCCCTGTGTGTGTGGTGTGGTGTGGTGTGGTGTGTGTGTGTGTGTGTGTGTGTGTGTGTGTGTGTATTTCTACTTTTTCTTTGCTTTTGTGTTTTTAGTTCTTGTTTGGTTTATTTAATTTATTTGCATGTTTGTTTTCTAGAGAGAGAAAGGTATGAAGTTGGATGGGTGGGAGGATCTGAAGGAGGGGAAACCATGATCAGAATGTAATGCATTAATACAACAAAAAATTGCTTTTCGAGTGACATATTGAGGGCACCAAAAGGACGCCTTTAGTCAGAAATTTAAGGTGATAGAGTTAAGTCTAGAACACGTCCGGCCTGTCAGGAAGCACCCAGTCGTCAGACCCCCTTCTTTCAGCATTGCTTGCGAAGCGTCTTTATGGCTACAGGGACAAATGAGATGGACTTCCTGCTCTCAAAGGATTGATAGTTCTAGATAGTGGGGCAGGCCAGGTGCCCAGGCAAGCAGATGTTGTATAGATGGTTTTAGAAATGACTTAAGGATAAAGGCAGGCTATCCTTTTATCCTATTTTTTTTGCTTCTCACCCTCCCTGTAACTCACCAGAGTGGCTCCTGTGGTCTGCATAGTGCATTATCATCTAATTGGCAAGTTCCTTAGGGCTGTGATTTGTTCTTTATTTCCTTCCCTCCTCATCTATCCCAGTCCTCTTGTTCTTTAGACATTCAAAGCCTAGGCTGGCCTCTCCAGCTTACACAACCAGAACACTTATGACAAAATGGGATGTCAAGAGGCGGTGTATCCAGGGGCTCTCAAGGTCCTGGATTTAACTGATCGCCGTCTCTGCCGTTCCTTGTTATCTCCCTTCTGCACTGCAGTTCCTCTCACACGGGGAGGGAGATTGGCCAAGAACCAGCCGCTGCAGAAGAGACACTACAGATTCTCCACGATGTCCATCCATGGCTGAGCAGGGCCTCAGTCCATAGTGCCAGGATTGTCTTGGTTGTCAGACCTGTGCAGAAAATGACCTGAGTGTTCTTTTCTGTGTCTTGTACATTATACACTGTAGTTCTGAAACTGGCAGGTGAAGGCAGGCTCTTTTCTTCTGACACTGTCCCTTGTGTGCACGCTGCCTGTTGAAGGGAAGATCTAAGGTTGACCTGGGTGCATGCTCTGGCTCCACACTTCAACAATTACAAAATTTTAGCGGTGTCTCCTCTCCAGACTTTAGATGGAGTCAGGGTAATAGAACCCCTCAGAATTGCTACAGGGTGTAAGAGATAAAATCACCACATTTTACATAGACTCTCCACAAAACAGGCTCTCGCTAAATGGCCACTGTCACTATTCTCAATAGAAGGCAATAGAATAGTCTTCAGGATGTGCAGCTGGAGGGCTGAGACATTACTAACACAGGTTCTCATGGAAGGTGGAAGACATTCTGTGGCGTGCTGCCCTAAAGACAACGAGTCCTTGACTTTGGATGAGCTGCATAAAAACTAAACCCCACAAAAATCTTTATTAGACATACATGTGCATAAATGAAGATCTATCTCAACTGTTAAAGCATCTACATGGTCAGAGGCATAGAATTAAAGCTAATAGGCAGCTGAACCATTTGAGATCACATAGGAGGCTTTATAGAAGTGTAGCAGCCCCCTGAATCTTGTTCTGAAATATGTGCGTGTGTGCCTGTGTGTGCTTGGAGGAACTCACACAAGTTCCTGCTGATGGAACCCAGGTTTCTGCATGTGCTGAGCACACCTCTCCCTCTGAGTTGTCTGTGATGTACTTGACTTGTAGGTGTAAGAAGTGAAGGAACTAGCTGGTACAGCTCCACTGCACAAAGCTTTTCAGCAGGAATGTCAGCCCAATCCCCCAGGCTGCACAAAACAGACCCGGACTTGAGCCCAAGCCCCTGGAGAGCCAGGCTCCTGCAGAGACTCCAGACTTGGAGGGATTAAGCTGTCCACTGTCAAAATGCTTAATTCCTTTTCTTGAGACATTTTTGGAAGGGTTTCTGCTTTTTTAATCTCCTGACTTCTTGTTTGTGACCAAGTTCAAATTCCAGAGAGAAACAGCCAATATGTGTGATTATTTCCTCTTGTACTAAAAGTGGAACTAAAGAATGAATTTACTTCATGAGAAATAAATGTACCCTCCGGGCCTTAAACTAAACCGAGTATGTGTGATTGCCCGGGGCCCTGTGCTGTTTGTGCAGTAATTAAACAAAAGGAAGAAAGAATCTTTAAAAAGACCTTTCCTCTGCCACTGTTCCTTGTGTGGCTGCTGCCTGCTGAAGGGAGGATCTAAGGTCTGGGTTGACCTGGGTACATAGTCTGGCTCCACATTTTTACACAGTTTTAGCCATGTTTCTTCTCTGGGCATCAGTTGGAGTGTGGGTAGTAGAATCTCTCAGAGTTAGTACAGGGTGTAAGAGATGAAGCCAGTACATTTCACATTGTTCTTAGTAGGAGGCAATAGAAGAGTGTTAGGGCTGTGGCAGCTGAGGGCTGGGTGCCCTCTGCAGAAGACATTGTAGCTGGGTGGGGGGACCCGAGGGAGCTGTGGGGACCACTATAATCACTTTTCCTGTACTCTTTAGGTGACCTCTTCGGTGCCCTGGACTTTCCATTCTTGTATTTCTACAGGTTCCATGGCAGCTGCTGTGCCAGGTAATCTTGAGCCAAGTCATGTATACTCTGTGCCAGTAGCTGTGTCTTCATCTCTATGAGTAATTATAGTAAATTGAATTGCAGAAGCAAGTAGGAGGTATGGCTGTCTGTCTCCAGCAGGTCATCCCTGAACACTCACTGGTGCTCAGTGCCAACCTGAGTCCAGCAGACCCTGGCCTGTCTCAAGTCCTCACCCAGGACCATAGTTTTCAAGCTTGCTGAGGAGTTACACTCTGACTGCCTTTTCTCCTTCACAGCCCTCACACAGAACTTCAGTGTATAAAACTAATGAAGTAGACTCAGTTTGAGAGACTTTGTGTCCTCTCAGCTTGCATCTTGGTTTCCCTCTTGCTGCCAAAGGCAGCCTGCAAAACCTTCCCTCCATGGAACTCTGAGCCTCATAAACACATGGTAGGAATGGGCATGTAGATGCCTAGACACCAAGGTGTCTTTGGAAGGACTCAGGGGTGGAGACCAATCAGATGGGCACACACAAATACACAGAGCTTCTTGCCACCCTGCCCCACCATTTCTAGACAAAATTATGAGAGGTAGGAAGACTCAGACAGTCTCAAGCTTTATATTTTGCCATGATGGAAAGAGGAGCCCTGGGCCAATCCCAGGCCTAGTGGTTGCTAGTTGTGTGACCACTGGGCAAATTATCCAAATGCTTCCAAGGTGTTCTTCCCCATCCCCTTCCCCAGCTCTAACCTAGGACATACCAATACAGGGCTTCTGTATTTGGAAGTTCCTAAGCATCATGCCTGGCCCAGGAAATGTAATCTTAGGACCTGCTTAGGTCAGCTATAAGAACAGTCTGAAAACTGTGATGTTGAATCCTGGTTCTGTCAAGAAATCTTAAGCAAGTTTTTAACTTGTTTTTACTCATCTAGCAATAATGACTATATTTGTCTTAAGGGCTCCTATACTAATTGGTACAAGTGTACACTTAGAACAGTGCCTGTACATCGTAAGTGCTATTAGTAACAAAACAAAGAACAAACAAAAAAAAACCCCAAATCCTCACAACTATGAATAAAAGCTAGTCTGCTGTTCCCACACAGAAAATGGTATCCATGGAGCAGTGTTTGTAGATAGAGAAAATGTTGGTATGTACAGGCTCAGCAGTTAACAGTATTTGTTGCCAAGGACCAGGTTTGATTCGCAGTACCCACATGGGAGCTCACAACCATCTGTAACTCCAGTCCCAAGGTGCACAAGGGTACATGGAGGCAAAACACCCATACATATAAAATAATAAAACAAATTAATCAAAAAGGCCAAGTACTGCTTCTGAAGTGGGCATATCATGTTCCCCAGGGGCATCGGGACAATGGGGCATTACTACAGACTTTCTGCATGTGAGCCTTGGGACGATTCCTGCCTGTCCCAAGTACCAGCCATGCTCCTGTCAGCTCTCCCAGCTCCTGTCAGTCTGACTAGGCTGTTCACTTGTCCATAAGACAAGCTTTCACTTTGTAACCCTTGCTGCGTAGGTACCTGCAACTGGCATGCCCTGAGTATGATTGGTAGTATGGGCAAGCATGTTCTAGGTGTGGTCAACACTAGTTTGGTTATTTGGAACAGAACAGCACCTTCACAACTCACTGGTGTTGGCTTTGTGCAGAAACACTCTGGTTGTTTCTTTATAATTAAGTGCTTTCTCCTAACTCAACATGTTAGATCAGCCCTTTTTATTTTAAAGAGCAATTGATCTTTGCTTGAATTGTCCTAAGTATCTGTATTATTTTACCCTCCTGGCTTTAGTATAAAGCTGACCTTTTTAAAAATGTATACAATTCCCTCACAACATTTCGATGGTTCCTCCATGACCATATCTCAGAGTAGGAGTGTTCCCTTCAGGAGGTCCTGGGAAACTCAGAGAGGGATCATGGGACCTGAGGAGAGGTGGGTAGCTATAACCCGGAGACCCCTGAACAGATCTCTGTTTCTCCCAGGACCCTTCACTTCAGGGATTCTTCCTCTTTTACAGAGGGGTATTCTCCATATTGAGTATGGATGAGCTGAAAGGAGAAAGATAAAGATGAGGTAGTTAAAAAAATAGATGCCTTTCCATGGAGGTTAGTTGACTAAATATTTATACAGGGCGGGGCAGGGGGCCAGCTGAGTACACTCTAACCTTCAGAACAGAGTTAGACAATCTAAATGTGCAGCAAGGTAATGATACAAGAATCCAGGTAAGGTACTGTACACTTGAAAAGTCTACTGGTTTCTGTACCAGGACAAATGACCTGGCCAAAATAAGTCATGCAGTAGTAGATAATTATATTACCATAAACTATAAAAAGGAATTATTACAAACTAACAAGTCAGGCAATGGGAGGAAGCCTTGGCTGTCTCTAAGCCACAGAGACTAGCTTATCCTACCTGCATCTGTGCCAAGGGACAGGCTTCGTTCATGCCTTTTAGCTGGAGGTGGAGAGGACAGAGCAAAGGATAAGGATGGGCTTTGTGAACCAGACACCCACATGATGTTGGTTCTTGGCTGCAGGAGTAGAAGCCACCAAGAGGTATCTCAGAGTCCTGACTGCCTTCCTTCCTACCCCTTCCCTCGGAGTATAGATCCTAGAATTCCCCACTCTGACCCATTGGTGACTGCTGTAGACTCGGATGCTGTGATGGGTGTCTAAGATAAACAAGTTAAATATCAAAGGCTCTCTTTTGTTCCTGGGCTGGTGTCTCCCAAGACTGTCTGGTTCCTATGCCTGTGGCCTATGAGACTGATGTGTGCTGGTGACGTAGGAGGACAAGTAGTAGAACAGATGGTAAAGGATTTACTAATAGATCTGCTTAGAAGACATCAAATCACAGGAAGTAGAATTTAGCTAAGGGAGTGCTGCCCCCAAACACCCCAAAGATAGGTTATAGCTACCCAGACTTATTAGAGGTAAGCAAAGTTTACCATGTAGGATGGAACCTTTTGTCACCAGTACTGACTGACCAGCCGTCAGGCCCATCCCCCCAAAGTCATGCCTTCACCAGGCAGCTGAACTGGGTGGCGCAGGGTCACAGCTACCATTAAATCCTGGTCTGCCAGGAAGTCACTTGTGTCCTTATCAGGAAAAGCATAATTCCACCAGAGGGGTAAGCAAGCCTGGGCAACAGCTGTTTGAGAAGAACTGCTGTACTTAAGAAATAATTCTAGCGCTGGGCATGGTGGCACACGCCTTTAATCCCAGCACTTGGGAGGCAGAGGCAGGTGGATTTCTGAGTTCGATGCCAGCCTGGTCTACAGAGTGAGTTCCAGGATAGCCAGAGCTACACAGAGAAACCCTGTCTCAAAAAAAAAAAAAAAAAAAAAAAAAAAATTAGAAAAGAAAAGAAAAAAGGAAAGAATTCTAGCAATATCTTTCTTGTGGACATCTTCCATCTGCCCAAGTGGCCAGACATGCAGTCTCCTATTTCTTTTTAAATTGTTCAATGTATAACCTGGGGCTGGAACCCGCAAGAGATTTAAGGCTGATAACATATGTAAAATGTGTAAGCCAAAGGTGCATATAAGTTAGTAAAAACTTCTATTTGAGGTTGTTTCTTCCCTGGGCCTTTTTTTTTTTTTTTAGATTTCCCCCTATTGATCTCTAAGTGAGCAGTTTCTCATTGGTAAGGCACATTAATTCTTTAACAGTGGCAGACTGCACTGGAAGTGGAATCTGCCTTGTGAAACCGGGGCAGGATAGAAGGGAAGGACCGTGGGCAGCCATGCTCCTGAGGTGCAGGGACAGAATAGAAGGGAAGGATGGTGGGCAGCCATGCTCCTGAGGTGCTGGGGCAGGATAGAAGGAAAGGACCGGGGGCAGCCATGCTCCTGTTGTGCATCCCAAGTTTTTGGAGCAATACTGATGTTGAAAACATACTAATGTTCATCAGTATCTTTTTCTTTCAAGATTTAGCCAGAGTTCGAAGCCTCTCTTACTTTCAGTGAGATACTCTTATCTCTTCTTCAGAAAAGTAGAGGTTCTGTTTTCTGAACTGCTGATTTTATCCAGGGGACGAGATAACACAAATGTGGTGGAAGTTGTGTAATACTTAGAAATTCGACATTGGCACACTGAGAGTGATGGCATCTGCCTGTAATCGCGGCTCCCTGGGGGAGGGAGGGGGAGGGGGAGGATTTAGAGGTCCAGGCCAGCACATGGCCAAGACCGAGTCTCAATGGTGGGGTGTAAGAGGAGGACCTCACTGGCTGTGGCGGAAGGAGGGCAGCCTCACTAAGCAAAGGGTGTTTTCTCTTTTCAGTGGAGTTTTGGGATTCTTCCTCATGCTCAGTACAGTCAGGCTGAGAAGCATCCTGGCCCCAGGGCAGTGCGCAGCCTGGATCCTCTGTGCTAAGGTAAGGGGGGCGGGGCAGCAAAGTCTACCTCAGCATCCGTGAGCCCAGGCTTCTCATCATGGGTTATGGAGAGTGGGGTCTTTAGGAGACCATTTTTAATGGCACATGCCTGGCCATTCATTCAGGTGATCATCTCTGTGACCTTTCACCTATCTTATCAGTAAGACATCACATTCTTAGAAGGTGACTGTGAGTTGGCACTTCCTGAGCCTTAATTACCCCTCTGGAAACGAGAGATTTTGATCAAAAATTCTCCAAGGTATCTCCATCTCTCAGAGACTAGATTAGCATATGTAGGGAGTTGTTTGTCCTTCCCTGAAACTATACTGCCTGTCCAGAGCCCAGTTGACTTTCTCAAGAGGACCCAGCCTGTCCAGTGAAGTGGTAGAGGAAAACTGTCACGTGGCCAGATGGAGACACTTTCTTGAGCCTTCAGAGAGTAGCTTTTGTGTATCACAGTGACATGGCTGAAGGATGAGAGTGGTGGGTGGGTACAAAGGTCTGAAGCAGAACGGCAGCAGTGTGAAGCACCATGTGATGCACCACGTGATGCACCCTGGATGCACTGTATTGTGTGAAGCACTACGTGAAGCACCAAGTGAAGCACCGCATGAAACACCGAGTGAAGCACCGCATGAAGCACTGTGTGAAGCACTGTGTGAAGCATCCTGTTAAGCACCTGTGTGAAGCACTGTGTGAAGCACCGCCTGAAGCACTGTGGTAACAGAAATGCTTTGACATGAGCTCTCTTCTCCTGGCACCTTACTTATCCTCAGTCCAAAGGAATCAAAATAAAGGGTCTTAGGAGCGGCTCCGGAGGAGTGGGATTCGATCTAATGAAGTGGTTATCCGAGCTCCTGCTTCAGCTGTCTCTGTGTTTTCAGATGCGTTTGCTTTTTCTGGAAATGGGCTTGTACAGCGGGGCTGTCACCTCTCTGTCTACTAGTATAGTATAGTATTGTAGTTTTGCATTCAGAAGAATGGGAAGATTGGCTAACATCTTCAGCATGAGAGAAGGAGGAAGCGGACAGTCTCCAAAACAAGCAGACAGATGGGACAACACTGTCAGAAGTCTTTGTGTCCATGCTTTCAGAAATGGACTAAAGGCATACAAGAAACCAGAGGTATTTGTTCTCAGTAGGAACAGAGTAAAATGTACTGTTCTGCCCCATTCTATCTTCTCAGTACTGTCAGTGTGATGATTAAGCCAGAGCAGGCTGTAGGGAGCTATAGAAATCAGCCTTGTTGCTTCTACAAGTCATTCCCTCGGTTTGGGCCATTGTTAATTCTAGTGGCCATTTTGGTCATAAGTGAACATGGAAGGCAGCAGTTTCACTGTTTTGAATTTATAGGCCTCATTGGAGCAAGCTGTGGACAGTGATCTTGCTGCAGACCCACATAGTTTTGGAGGTAAGAGTATAGTGAGCTCTGTAGCCTTCCCTCTGTATATCTCACACTCCATGCCTTCTAAGTCAAGGAACACACAAAAGAGGTAGAACAGACTCAAACATATCCATACATCCCTGGCCACGGGAGCCTTTTTGCACACAGAAGAGCCAGAGGAAAGAACAAACTAAGGCAGACATAAAAACTGCCTGAGGTTCAAATGCCCTCTCCAGCCATGCAGAAGCAGAGACAAACAAGGCTTTCTGGCTCATAAAAACAACCTCTGACTGGTCCCTGCCAGGTGCCAAGATACACATGCATTAGGAATGAGGATATAGATTAGAAAAGACGTCAGCATCTGTGCCTGTTATAAGAGACAGACTTTATGCTTGCTCTAGGAAGATCGCTGAGCAAGCAAAAACAAACACCTACAAAAGCGAGACATGTAGGGGAGGTAGACCCAGAGTCACTACCATACATTATATAAAAAGTACAATATTCAACCAAAGAACAATGACATTTACAGAATCAAATTGTGGTCCGTGTGCAGGAAAAGAAAAGGCTTCATATGTAGGAGCTAGCCCAGAACACATTAAAACTTTTCTTTCAGAATGCTCAGGGATGGTGCTGCAACCATGCCACGAAGCAAAGGAAAGGTGTAATGAATTCAGAATGTCAGTCAAAGAGGATTAGAAAATAACCAACAGAAAGTGCAGATTGAAAAGTATAATGGAAATGAGATTGTTTTAGAGGGACTCAACAATTTTAGATGGCAGTGAAAGTGCCATTTAAAAGTCACCATTTAAAACAGATGGAAAAAATTAATTGAAAAAAATGTGGAGCCAATCCCACAACATCCAGAGGAAGCTCCACTCCCAGGTACTCTAACACGCCCACGACCACAGGATAACAGGATCCCAGGACTTTGGTCACACCAGGATCTCAGGATCCCGGAGACAGCTTGATTTTGACACAACCAGGATCACAGGAAGGACAGGCTCTAGTCAGACATAGCCAGGGCAGACAGCACTAGAGATAACCAGATGGTGGGAGGCAAGCATAGGAACACAAGCAACAGAAACCAAGGTTACTTGGCATCATCAGAACCTAATTCTCCCACCATAGCAAGTCTTGGATACACCATCACACTGGATAAGCAAGATTCAGATCTAAAATCACTTCCCATAATGATGATAGAGGAGTTAAGAATGACATAAATAACTCCCTTAAAGAAATACAGGAGAACACAGGTAAACAGCTAGAAGCCCTTAAAGAAGAAACACAAAAATCCCTTAAAGAATTATAAGAAAACACAATCAAACAGGAGAAGGAAATGAACAAAACCATCCAAGACTTAAAACTAGAAATAGAAACCATAAAGAAATCACAGAGGGAGACAGCCCTGGAGTTAGAAAACCTAGGAAAGAGATCAGGAGTCATAGATGCAAGCATCACCAACAGAATACAAGAGATAGAAGAGAGAATCGCAGGTGCAGAAGATACCATAGAAAACATTGACACAGCAGTCAAAGAAAATGCAAAAGGCAAAAAGCTCCTAACCCAAAACATCTAGGAAATCCAGGACACAATGAGAAGACCAAACCTAAGGATAATAGGTATAGAAGAGTGAAGATTCCCAACTTAAAGGGCTAGTAAATATCTTCAACAAAATTATAGAAGAAAACTTCCCTAACCTAAAGAAAGGGATGCCCATGAACATACAAGAAGCCTACAGAACACCAAATAGACTGGACCAGAAAAGAAATTCCTCCCATCACATAATAATCAAAACACCAAATGCACTAAACAAAGAAAGAATATTAAAAGCAGTAAGGGAAAAAGGTCAAGTAAAATATAAAGGCAAACCTATCAGAATTACACCAGACTTGTCACCAGAGACTGTGAGAGCTACAAGAGACTGGGCATATGTCATACAGACCCTAAGAGAACACAAGTGCCATCCCAGGCTACTATACCCAACAAAACTCTCAATTACCATAGATAGAGAGACCAAGATATCCCATGACAAAAGCAAATTTACACAATATCTTTTTGTAAATTCAGCCCTACAAAGGATAGTAGATGGAAAACACACAAGGAGGGAAACTATACCCTAGAAAAAGCAAGAAAGTAATCTTTTAGCAAACCCACACAAACATAATTCTACCTCTAACAATAAAAATAACAGGAAGTAACAATCACTTTTCCTTAATATCTCTAAATATGAAAAGTAATATTACCAACATATCCTAATCAATTGAAATTCAAAAATATGAAGAATTAGAAATTTGTTGGCTGTCATCCAGTGGTCTCTCTAATTTGGTAATTGGAGAGATAGGTCCAATATTGTACAATTCATATACAGTTTCTGCTTGCTTGTATGTGACAGTGTCTTGCTGTGTGCCACATAATGTTCTTGAAATCTTGCTTCTCCTATCTCAGCCTCTCTATTAGTAGGATTGTTTCTTTGATGTTTTTATACTATGCTATAGTTTTCAGAACAGCTTACATACTTCAAAATTATTTATACAGTCAAAAGAAACATAGACAATTAATTTGGGGGGTGGCTTGTAAGAGAACAACAAAGAGTGAAACTGAAGTTTTACTTGATATTTATAATTATTGTATCAATTTTGAAGAAGAGGATCTTATAAGTTACTCTTTTTCTGAGATTTATGCTTTTCAAAATCATCATAGCCAATGAACCAGAATCTTATCTTACCTAATGTCTGTGTCATCTTACAAGCAGAACCATTGCACATTGAAACAGTTGATGAATGACTTCATGAATATACCATCTTAATACACATACCATTTCCTAAATGAATGTAACCTGTTCCTGGTGGGCTGAGAATGATGACAGTCACTCAAGTCAAATAGCTTTGACCATAGCAGGAAATCTGTGTCCAAAAAATTGTGCCTACAGTTCATTCCTTGGCACAGCAGAACTGTCAACTCTTAGCTTAGCTACTATGGAGGTAAAATACTTTGGTGATATGAGGGACATTGAAGCAGAGCCTTATTACAGTGAACTCCAGTGTCTAAAAATTGCTTTTATTTTGAGTTAGTACCACAGTAAGAGCCAAGATTTTTTTAAATTTTATTTTATTTTTATTAGGTATTTTCCTCGTTTACATTTTCAATGTTATCCCAAAAGTCCACCATACCCACCCCCAAGAGCCAAAATTTTAATGCTCTACTACAAACAAAACAAAACAAACAAAAAAGAAGACTGTATTTTGTATATTTCAATTAAATTATGTTCCTGTGTTCTCACCAAAAGCAAAAACTGCCAACATGTTGAGTATTAAGGAGTTTCACAGTAGGTTCTCCACAATATAATTTTTCTAGGGAGAAATAATCATGAAAACCCACCAGCACGATTTGTTCTATTTTTAGAAACTTAGAACACTAAATTTCAACATATATACCAGACAGGTTAATATTAGCTTTGATTGAGAGAGTCTTAAAAGTTGTCAAAGACTCACTTTAGGCACCATGGAAAGTGGTTTTGGTTTGGTTTGATTTTTTTGCTTATCTTGCAATATGTTTTATACAAGTAAATGTGAATTTAATGTGGTTAGTGGTATAGGAAATTCAGTTGTTGTAATGAATAAAAATTAATTATTCTTAATGATATAAAGCAAAAAAAAAAGTGACCAGCACCCCAGAGACCTGGGAGACATCATGCATATCAATATTATATAAAAATAGTCTTGGAAGAAGAGGAGCCAGGAATAGAAAAATATTTGAATAAATGATGGATAAAACTCCCAAATTTTATGAAAGACATAATATTCAGTAAGCCTTAAGAACAAACAAAACCAGAACCTTACCTGAACAAATTATAATCAAACTGTTAAAAGGAAAAGAGAAAATATTAGAAGAATCAAGATAAAAAGGGTTTAGCACACATAGAGGAAAATCAATGCAATTCATGAAAAATAGCAAACCTCAAAACAGAGCAAAAACCTGGAGGCTAGAGGCAGCAAGAGGAGGCTATGTTCCACATAGTATAGGAAAAAAATATGATAACCAGAGACTTAGTATATGACATAATTGTCCTTCAGATACGACAGACAATTCCAAATAAATAAAGACTGAGAGATGTGTTGCTAGTGTCAGTATCAATAATTATATTAAACGTGAATGGACTAAATAATCCTCTTAAACATTTTGATGGTTTGTATATGCTTGGCTCAGGGAGTGGCACTATTAGGAGGTGTGGCCTTGTTGGAGTAGGTGTGTTTCTGTGGGTGTGGTCTTTAAGACCCTCATCCTAGCTCCATGGAAGCTAGTCTTCTCCTAGCAGCTTTCGGAACAAGAGTTAAAACTCTCAGCTCTTCCTGCACCATGCCTGCCTGGATGCTTCCTGGCCATGCTCCTGCCTTGATGATAATAAACCTGTAAGCCAGCCCCAGTTAAATGTTGTCCTTATAAGAGTTGCCTTGATCATGGTGTCTGTTCGCAGCAGTAAAACCCTAACTAAGGGGAGTGAGATGGCTCAGAGCTTGGGAGCACCAACTGCTCTTACCGAGGACCCAGGGTCTATTTCTAGCACCCATGTGGTGGCTCACCATCACCTGTAACTGCAGTTTTAGGAAATCTGACCCCCTCTTCTGGCCTTTATGGACACTAGGCATGAATGTGGTGCTTATGCATACTTTCCAGCAAAACACTCAAATGCATAAAATAAAAATAAACAAGCCTTTTAAAAAATGCTTCATTCAAAAGACAGAGGTTGTTAGATTATATTTTTAAAATCCAAGACCCAACTACATACTGTATAGAAGAGGTACACCTTGAATCAAATATACAAATATATGCTGAGTTTGAGGATTTGGTAGAGCCAGTATCCTCATAAACTTCTGGTAGACACTTACACAGGTACTTTAAAAAACAGCTTGGGACTTCCTAAAAGGCAAAACTGAGGATTATGCAGCACTTCTAAGAAAGGCTCACACCCTACAAAAACCCTGCACATGGATGTTCACAGCATTAATAATAAAGCCAAAACATTCAACTAGGCAAATAGTGTAAATGTGAACTTCTTAGTGGATGGCTAAACAAAATATTGTGTGTGTGTGTGTGTGTGTGTGTGTGTGTGTGTGTGTTAGTGCTGTTAAACCAACAAGAAACAAGGTCATAAATTCTATGATATAAATGAATCTTAGAAGCATTCTGCTAAGTGGAAAAATCTAGTCACAAAATAATGCCTACATTATTCCATTTGTATGAAATATTCAGAAAAGATAAATTTACACAGATAGAATATGTAATTGATGGCTTTTCATGAAGCAGAAGTTGATTGCATAGAGGTATAAAGTTGTAGTTTGGGGTGATGGCAATGACCTAAAACTAGAGGGTAGTGATGGTTGCATAGTCACTTAATAACTTAACTATGTTTGACAGTAAAAAGCATCATATTAAGCTCGGTGGTACTGTGTAGCCTGTAGTTTTTACTATACCGTTTTAAGCCCAGGCAGGCCATGCTACCAGCCACCACCCTGGTTATTTTGGATCCATGGGTGAAACACACACACACACACACACACACACACACATGCATGCACACACGCGCACAAGCTCATTTTAACCTGCCTTACAGCTCAGCAGCTGGGCTCTTCTTTACCTCTCATTACTTCTTGCTTAACACTCTAAATCTGCCCTCAATTTAGTTGTATTTCTAATCTCCCACCTGCTACCCCAGGCCCAGTTGGAGAAACAGCCAGTGGCCACTCCACCCACAATCTCACATGGCTGGTGGCTCTCTCTCCATCCAACCATTAGCTGCTGGTATCTTTAGTGATCAATCAAGAACCAATTGGGGAACAAGACCTTCAGCGTTCACAGGCAGATTCCTGATCCGAGCATCAGAACCACTCCCTACAGTGGTGACTCGTGCCTTTAATCCCAGCACTCCCGAGGCAGAGGCAGGTGGATCTCGTCCAGCCTCAAACTACAGAGTTAGTTCAAGGACAGCCAGGACTACACAAAGAAGCACTTTCACAAACAAACAAAACAAAACAAAACAAAACAAAACAAAAAAACCCAAACAAACCCACACCTTATATTTCTGATTGCTGAGTTTTGTGACTTGCAAACCATCCCTGAGAGCTGCGTGGCATTCATTTTCTGTCCTTTTCGGTTGGACAGTTTGTGTGCAGCTTTGTCTATTTGACTACTGGTTACTGAGAGTCTGTCTCCCTTGCTTTTTCCCCTAAAACTTGAAGGGAAGGTTATAACTTCCTCCTCAATAGTTATTTTCAAAGGAGGCAATTTTTAATTGGTTCATGTGGCTTAGTGCTAATCCTTAGGTGTGGAGGATTAGATTAGATGAACCATTAAGGTTCATTGCAGCCACAGTACATCCTATAATCCGTCTCCCTCCCCATCCTCCACACCTTTTCTGTCACATATGAGTTCTGTGGTTCTTAGTGACCAAGAACGTATCCATCCCCTGAATCAGCTACATACCAAATGCACTGGCATTATAATGTGATACGGCATTGCCTGGTGACATCATCATGACCAAACAGGTGCCAGTGTTGTCAGAAAGTGACTCTTTTGGATTCTTAAAAACAAAACAAAACAAAAACCTCAGAGACCTAGGGAAGAAGGTCATTCAAAGGCCAAGAAGCTCCTGGGTCCAAAAAACATTCTTTCACAGCCATTGATCAAGAGGTTGTCATATCAGTAGGATCATTTCCATATTCTCTGCTTTCGCGTTCTCCTGCCCTTG
The DNA here is from genome assembly GCF_000001635.26 of Mus musculus. NCBI lineage: Eukaryota > Metazoa > Chordata > Mammalia > Rodentia > Muridae > Mus > Mus musculus. Next base: position 12,035,085 of record NC_000084.6, on the reverse strand, counting down.
CCCTCCTCCTCCTGCTTCTTTTTGAGACAGTCTCACTGTGTGTATCCCTGCCTGGCCTAGAATATTATGCAGGCTAGCCTCAGACTCACAGACCCACCTGCCTCTCTGCTCCTGAGTGTTAGGATTAAGGGTTTCACTACCGTGCTTGACTTCAGTTATGTTTCTCTCATTTTCCTCTCTTGGGATCTGAGGATACTTTAAGAGACAGAAAGCATTATAGTGCTTAGCAACCTTTGGGGCAAAATAATCTTTTTTTTTTCTTGTAAATTTGGATATGTGAAATGTAGTATCTTGGCAAATTTTGAGCTCTCTTCTTACTGGGAGTACAAAGGATTAACTCAGAAAAAGTGAATGGAGGCTGGGCAGTGGTGGCACATGCCTTTAATCCCAGCACTCAGGAGGCAGAGGCAGGCAGATTTCTGAGTTTGAGGCCAACCTAGTCTACAGAGTGAGTTCCAGGACAGCCAGGGCTACACAGAGAAACCCTGTCTCAAAAAACAAAAAACAAACAAACAAAAAAGTGAATAGATTCAACAGAACAGCAGTGAAGTATGTGGGTCTGTAAGGAGGCTGCTTCCTGATCAGTGTGTGGGTGTGTAAGGAGGCTGCTTCCTGATCAGTGTGTGGGTGTGTAAGGAGGCTGCTTCCTGATCAGTGTGTGGGTGTGTAAGGAGGCTGCTTCCTGATCAGTGTGTGGGTGTGTAAGGAGGGTGCTTCCTGATCAGTGTGTGGGTGTGTAAGGAGGGTGCTTCCTGATCAGTGTGTGGGTGTGTAAGGAGGGTGCTTCCTGATCAGTGTGTGGGTGTGTAAGGAGGGTGCTTCCTGATCAGTGTGTGGGTGTGTAAGGAGGGTGCTTCCTGATCAGTGTGTGGGTGTGTAAGGAGGGTGCTTCCTGATCAGTGTGTGGGTATGTAAGGAGGATGCTTCCTGATCAGTGTGTGGGTGTGTAAGGAGGGTGCTTCCTGATCAGTGTGTGGGTGTGTAAGGAGGGTGCTTCCTGATCAGTGTGTGGGTGAGTAAGAAGGGTGCTTCCTGATCAGTGTGTGGGTGTGTGGGTGTGTAAGGAGGATGCTTCCTGATCAGTGTGTGGGTGAGTAAGAAGGGTGCTTCCTGATCAGTGTGTGGGTGTGTGGGTGTGTAAGGAGGATACTTCCTGATCAGTGTGTGGGTGAGTAAGGAGGATGCTTCCTGATCAGTGTGTGGGTGTGTAAGGAGGATGCTTCCTGATCAGTGTGTGGGTGTGTAAGGAGGATGCTTCCTGAGTCTCCTCTCTCAGTGTGTGAGTGTGTAAGGAGGATGCTTCCTGATCAGTGTGTGGGTGTGTAAGGAGGGTGCTTCCTGATCAGTGTGTGGGTGTGTAAGGAGGGTGCTTCCTGATCAGTGTGTGGGTGTGTAAGGAGGCTGCTTCCTGATCAGTGTGTGGGTGTGTAAGGAGGGTGCTTCCTGATCAGTGTGTGGGTGTGTAAGGAGGATGCTTCCTGAGTCTCCTCTCTCAGTGTGTGAGTGTGTAAGGAGGATGCTTCCTGATCAGTGTGTGGGTGTGTAAGGAGGGTGCTTCCTGATCAGTGTGTGGGTGTGTAAGGAGGGTGCTTCCTGATCAGTGTGTGGGTGTGTAAGGAGGCTGCTTCCTGAGTCTCCACTCTAGTGGGTTTCCAGCAGATATAAACCTTAAGAGATCTTCCTGGGTTGGGTTGGTGCCTTACCTCATATGTATTCATTTCAAACTCCATGGGTTCTCAGTCACTGGAAAGAAGCCCCTGAGGTGAATTTATAATGAGACGAGCCAGGAGAGGTGAGGAATCCCCTCTGTGTACCGCTGGCCTCCCCTGAAGCTAATGCCACCACCATCAGCATTCTTGTCCTGAAGACAGTAGCCACGCATAGAAGTAAGTCTGTCCTTTTAATGACCCTTGGGAAATACTTTTTCTGTACGTTTTATGCTAGGTCTTCTGATTCAATTTAAGTGTTGGTTTATTTGCTTGGTTTTGGTTTGTTAGTTGGTTTTGTTTGGTTGATTAGCTGGCTGGCTGGCTGGCTGGCTTTTTTGTGTACTACTAGGGATTGAACCCAGAGGCTTAAACATATGAGGCAAGTGCTCTACCACTGAGCTATACTCTTAACCCTCTTTTAAAATTTAACTAAATTTTCAACCCTAGGGCCTATATTAGACATTTTTTTAACATTGGTGGTTTATATATCAATTTGTGTATGTGCACATGTGGAAGTCAAAGGACAACTTGTAGACGTTGATTCTTCCCTCCCACCATGTAGGTCTCAGGGATTGACTGTGGGGATCAGGCAGGATTCCATGCCTTTACTCATGGAATCTCACTGGCTTCTGGTTGGCTTTTTGTGGAGTTTGCCTTTCATATATGCAGGGCTCTGACTCTGGTTTAGGGTTCTCAAAGGAACAGAACTGCTAGAATGACCTAATATATATCTATATATTAGTAAGATGGCTATCTCCTTACAGAAAGGCCAAGAGTGCAAGAGTTGTTCTGTCCACAGGGCAGATGTCTCAGCAATCTCAATCAAGGTCTGGAGTCCCAGGGAGGCCATAGAATGCTGCCAGTTTTCAGTCCATGTTAGAATTCCAAAGAAGTAGGTTCTAACACCAGTGAGCAGATGTGTCAGAATCTATAAACTTGCCAGTGAAAATGGGGACAATCAGATACTAAAGTAAAAACTTTTTCTATGTATTTTTATGATGGCCACCACCACAAGGCATGGCCTAGATTTATGATGGGTCTTCTCATTTCAAATGACTTGGATTTAAGGTGAGTCTTCCACCTCAAATAATCCAACCAAGGAAACTCCATCACAAGTGTGCCCAGCCACTTTAGTTTTAGTTAATTCTAGATGTAGTTGGCCCCAAGATGAGCTATCATGGACTTGTTCTCAGAGCCAACCAGTGTCCATCGGCACCTGAGAGGAACCTTGGGATGTAGGTGCCTCATTTGACTCCTTGATTTCTTCATTGTTCTAATTTACTACCTGCCTGAAACAGTTAGCAGTCCTGTAAGATGTAATATATACTAGGGGGTGTGATATAATATGTGATATGATATGATATGATATGATATGATATGATATGATATGAAGGCATATAACTTCTCTTTCAATGGGCCCCCTTTTGAACACGATTCTACCATTACTTAGCTTTTCTTTAGGGAAATCAATGGAGCCTGATGAACAGGGGACAGGAAAGGTATTATCTATGTCCGCCGCCTGTCTAAAACCTGCTCTAACTCAGAGGAGGTATGGGTGAGACTGTTAGGCATTGATGCCAATCTGGGTGGCAGAGCAGTGGCCGACACTGTCCCATGGAAGTTGTGGTTGCCTAGGCGAGGATGAAGAAAGGAACAAGGATCTTCTAAAATGAGCAGCAGGACCACTAGCACTAAGCAGGTGGGAAACTGTAAGCTGGATCAGAGGCAGAGACAGTGGAGGCGAAGGGAACTGGGCAGGAAGCCAGATTTCAGTAAGAAGCTGCTCTGGAGAGCCCATTGCAAATCTCTGGATGAACTGATTGATGACTGGTGTGGTGGTTTGAATGAAAATGGCTCTGGTTGGCTCAGTGAGTGGCACTATTAGGAGGTGTGGCCTTATTGGAGGAAGTGTATTACCAGGGGTAGGCTGTGAGGTTTCAGAAGCCCCAGCCAGGCCCAGTGTCATTCTTTCTGATCCAGATATACAACTCTTGGCTCTTTTTCCAGTACCATGTCTGTCCTGATGATAATGGACTAAACTGTAAATCAGCCCCAATTAAATGTTTTCTTTTATAAGAATTTCTGTGGTCATGGTGTGTATTCATAGCAATAAAAACCCTAACTAAGACAAATGTTAAATTATGCTTTGACAGGCTAATGTGGAGATAAGGCTTATGTAGATAGATCTGACTTCAAGCGTTCAGGTGGGCAGTAAATCAAAGCATTGGTGGCAGACATAAAAGAAGAGGGTCGGAGCTGACAATTTGAAGGAAAGTAAATTCTAATCATTTAATTTACCATGTGGTTGCTGCGGAATGTGACAAGATAATTAAGTAAAGATTCAACCATGTTAGACCAGACAGAGGTGGGCAGTGATGGTTGTGAAACACCAAGAACGATGGATCCAGAGAGCAGGGATGTCTCCAAGGTTTGTATCTGGAGACATAGCAGGCCCAGACATAACAGACAGGTGGATGCTATGGCAGTATTGAGGGAGGGAAGCTGGAGAAATGTATTCAAGACAGATGTGTGTGACATCAGACATATAAATGAAGCTGCTTTGAATTGGAAACCTGGAGTGAAAACCTGGTGAGAGCGTAAGTCAAACCTTAGAAGAGTGAAGGGCTAGAAGAGCTCATGGGAGAAAAAGATGGAGGAATGAAAGAACAGAGGCCAAATGATGACCTTGGAAGACAATCAAATGCTCAGATGCCACATTTAGCAGGACAGAGACTGGGAGACACTAGAGAGTCACAGTGAGCAGGACAGAGACTGGGAGACACTAGAGAGTCACAGTGAGCAGGACAGAGACTGGGAGACACTAGAGAGTCACAGTGAGCAGGACAGAGACTGGGAGACACTAGACAGTCACAGTGAGCAGGACAGAGACTGGGAGACACTAGACAGTCACAGTGAGCAGGACAGAGACTGGGAGACACTAGACAGTCACAGTGAGCAGGACAGAGACTGGGAGACACTAGACAGTCACAGTGAGCAGGACAGAGACTGGGAGACACTAGACAGTCACAGTGAGCAGGACAGAGATCGGGAGACACTAGAAAGTCACAGTGAGCAGGACAGAGATCGGGAGACACTTAGATACTAGAGAGTCACAGTGAGTAGGAAAGAGAAGTAATGGCCAAGGGGTGGAAGGAGATTACAATTTTATAGGCTTATAATCCAGGAAGGAGTATGAGAAGTGCCACTAAGGTGTCACAAAAAGCAGATTGAGAAAAACGAGAGCAAGGACATTGGTAGCCTTTGAGGAAGTAATAAAGGCAAATTTGCTTTAATTGCAAATTTTTAAAATTGCAGTAACTGTACTGCAGTGGAAGTCTGTGAGGAGTGCTCAGGGGCTCCAGATGTGCTTTAATATGTGAACAGTGACCGCACTGCAGTGGAAGTCTGTGAGGAGTGCTCAGGGAATCCAGATGTGCTTTAATATTTGTTCAGTAACTGTACTGTGGTGGAAGTCTGAGGAGTAGTCAGGAAATCCAGATTGCTTTAATATATGTGCAGTGACTGTACTACAGTGGAAGTCTGTGAGGAATGGTCAGGGGCTCCAGATGTGCTTTAATATACGTGCAGTAATTATACTGCAGTGGAAGTCTGTGAGGAGTGCTCAGGGGCTCCAGATGTGCTTTAATATGTGTGCAGTAATTATACTGCAGTGGAAGGCTATGAGGAGTGGCCAGGGAATCCACTCAGATTTCACAATGATACTTATGTTCCAGAACAAGGTACAATAGAATGAGGGGATGAAAGAACCTAGTGGGGGAACCCCCACTCAACTCCCGATTCAGCATGCACTCAAGAATCACGAACAAAACAGAACGCCTTGATGTAAAAAACGTGAGGTAGTTTAATGGCAGAGCTCCTGGTCGAAACATATCTCACGCAGGAGACAGTGGTTGAGGCTTGTAAGCTAGGGGTTTTTATAGAAAAGGGGCTGGGGCTGGGGGAGGAATTGGCTCGGTTTCACATGATTGGTTCATTTAAACATCAGCAGGGAGGAATTGGTGTGGTTTCACATGATTGGTCCATTTAAACATCAGCAGCCTGTTAACATTTAACTTAGGTCAGAAGGGCGGGAGATAGGGAGGCATCGGGACAGTCCAGCATGTCATTCTTTTTATCTTTATGGCTAAGCAGCCTCAGGAATGTCTTAACGACAGGCCTGCCCAGGCATGTCCTGGCCTGTTCTGCCATGTTCTCAGCCCCAGGTTTCAAAGCTCACAAGCAACTCTTTGGGCTATCTGACATAAATTACATGAATCACAGGTCTCAAGTTTTATTTCCTTTCAGGGAAAGTAAGAAGACTGGTGTTAGTAGTTTGTGGGAAAACTTGAGGGTTGGGGCTGTCTTAGAGAAATCCTAAAGCCTTGTCTTGGCAGAAATCGTGATAGATAGGAAGGTGGCAGAGAGGACTTCAGTCTCTGCCATGAGGTGTGTGTGTGTGTGTGTGTGTGTGTGTGTGTGTGAGAGAGAGAGAGAGAGAGAGAGAGAGAGAGAGAGAGAGAGAGAGAGAGAGAATTTGAGAGATTGAGAGAGAGAGAGAGAGTGTTGGAAGCTGTCCCGCGGCTCACATTGACCGGGTTTCACCTGGGAGGCAAGCCAGGGCTGAAAAGACAGAGAACTAGGCAGTCGAGAGAAAAATGGAACTAAGTCAAGATTCATGATCAAAGTTCAAATGTTTAATAGAAAACTGTGCTTATAAAGGGGGGGAGGCCCATTCCCCACTAATCCATTCTTGGAGCCTGGAACCAGCTGCAGGTGACGACATGCAGGATAGGGTGTAGACTCTGGAATAGCTCAGGGGCCTCTCAGCAGGTAGCAGTGTCTTGAAGGAGAACAGTGGCAGTGGCTGAACAATAGAGTCATCTAGGCAGGAAGGCTCCACCCTAGGTAATCTCTTTAGTGGCAGCAAGGTCAAGGTCTGGATCAGCCTGCTTCGAGGCTGGGGGAGGCTACAAGGTAGAGAGAGAGAGAGAGAGAGAGAGAGAGAGAGAGAGAGAGAGAAGAGAGAAGAGAGGGAAGAGAGAGAGAGAAGAGAGGGAAGAGAGAGAAGGAGGAGGAGAGGAGACGAGACTGGGGCTCCTGGGGCTTCTGGGGAAAAGGAAGGGGAGTGCTCACTGAGTTCAGTTACTGTTCACTCAACTTTTCTTCTATGATATGAATGTTTTTGGCCCCTGAAGTTCATAGTTTGAAACCCTAATATCTGAGGTGATGGTAATGGTACAGCTTTGGGCACTCAGGAGTAATATTCAGTATGGCCTTATAAAAGAGCCTCCAGGCTGGAGAAATGGCTCAGCAGTTAAGAACACTGACTGTTCTTCCAGAGGTCCTGAGTTCAATCCCCAGCAACTACGTGGTGGCTCACAACCATCTGTAATGAGATCTGATGCCCTCTTCTGGTGTGTCTGAAGACAGCAACAATGTACTCATAAAACAAATAAATAAATCATTTAAAAAAGAGAGAGACTCTAGTCAGTCATGGTGTGGCTCACACCTTTAATCCCTGCCCTCAGAAGACAGAAGCAGGAAGCTCTGTGAGTCTGAGACCAGCCTGCTCTATATGGCCAGTCCCAAGCCATCTAGGGCTACAAATGGAGATCCAGTCTCAAAATAACTGAGCTGCCTTGTCCCACCGACTGAGAGCACACCAGTCTCTGAGAAGGCAGATCACTCCAGATAATGAGGCCACCAGTATGCTGGCCTTGGATGTCCCCACCTGCACAAGAGTAGGGAATGCACTATGTTGTCTATAAGTTACTGGTCTCTGGTGTTAGTCAGAGCATCCATGATAGGCAAGATTGCATTGGTTCCTTCTCTTGTCACTGTAATACCTAACAAAGCACCAGGAGGAAGGGTTTATTTTGGCCTTGGTAATGGGGAAGGCATGGCAGCAAGTGGTTCCACGGCAGCAGGAGTATGCACTGTGCTGATACTACTAAAGAAATCTCGTATTTCCATGGAACAGGAAGCGTTACAGGAAGTTGTGCTAGGCTTGCACAGGTGACCAACTTTCTCTATAAAGGCTTCACCTCTTAAAGGTTCTACAACACCCCAAAACAGTGCCACCATAAACACAGGAGCCTACGGGGGACATTTCACATCCAAACCATGGCGTCACCCTGGAAACCAGCTGGTCTCTCCTCTGTAAAGCACAGTTTGACTCCTCTGGCAGTAGTCCTCATGACCTCCTGACGGCCTTTATTTATGAGGTAGCCCTGAACAGTGAACTGCTGGGAGCTATGTTGGTATTGATCATGCCTACTCAATAAAACATTTGCCAGGTTCATAAGAACGTACTGGAGTGTATCACTCCACAGTGGGACTTTCCTCTGTCCCTGTCACCAGGTGTCACCCTCTTTGGAAGAAGCTCTTGGCGTCAGCGTTACAGGTGGTTTACTGGGACTTTTGCCCTCAACTCGGATCGTCAGAATTTACTCTTACGGAAGGTGGTTCCTTCACATTGCTCTTAGGATAGGATGCTGTTTACATGGAAGAAATATTGTAAAATTAGAAGGTACTACAATACAAGCTCCTGCTGGTTCAAAGCAGGATTAAATGAGCTGATGATGTATGTGGAGATGTCTGGGGTGTGATTTGCAAATAGCATTGTGTAGAATAATGGAGACCTAAATAAAGACTTAGTTCTCACCTAATCGCACGTCTGCCATCATAGGTACACGAATTTGTTTTCTTTTCTGTAAATAAGCACAGTGCTAATTTCTGCCTGACAGAGGGCATTGAATGCTGCCTGACATCTCTGGACTGGTGAATGCCGCCAGCTCTTAGGAGGTCCTTGGCTCTGTCAAACACTAGCTCAGTTCTCTCACAAAGTTAACCAGTGATTTCCTGGCTCCAAATATACCATTGTGCTCACTGATTTGAGGACCGCTGCTCTGAGTGCAGCATCGGCAAGAGCCAGGCTTCTCGAATGGTATTTAATCTGAGATTGTCCAACAAAAGAAGCTATTGATGCACCATTCACAGTGACTTAAACTTATATAAAGAATCATTGATCCAAAACAGTCACTGTGTGTGTGAAAATGTATGTTTGCTGGTTTCCATGGATACCACCCAGCTGGCTGCTCAGTGATCACTCACTAGCCATAATTATACACTGGCATTGCCTGGGAGCCTTCAGCACTGTCTCCATAACAACATCTCCTTGTGGAGTAGCATGACCGACACCCTGATCTGTGTTTTTCACATAGGAGTTTCTGTTCAGAGCTGGACAAATGCTGCTGGTAAACTGGCTGATTTGTTCTTAGGAAAGCTTTGATGTGCATAGGATGCTTTCTGTGTTCTGACTTCCAATCTCAGGTTTTTACAAGTGAAGGCCACACCCCAGTTCCTTTTTCTCTTTTCCATGTGGCATGCTGACATGTCTCTCTGACCTGCTGTCAAGATAACAAAGGAGTCTTCACTATGTCAGTGGACTAGATAGAGTTAGTTTCTTCAAAAGGTACTTTTCTCTGTGTATGAGTGTTTCCCTATGTGTATGTACATGCATCACATGTATGCCTGGTACTTGCTGAAGCCAGAGGAGGATCCTGTGAAACTGGAGTTACAGATGGTTGTGAGCCTCTATGTGGGTGCTAGCAATCAAACCTGGGTCTTCTGTAAGAACAAGTGTCCATAACTACTGATCCGTCTCTACAGCCCCCAAACTAAAAACAAAAAAAACAAACAAACAAAAAACAAAAAATGTAAGACACAAGACAACCAACATTGACCTCTAGACTCCATACATGTGCACACATATGTACGTGACACCTGCACATATATGTGCATACACATAGAAACAGATACATACATATCTTCCACACACAAAGGCTGGGTTGTTTTAATATGGGAATCATACACATTTTCTGACATGAAAATAATAGGGATTTTTGCTTTTTATTAATTTTACGCATTTATATGTGTACATGGATGTGGGTATGTATGTGCATGTTTGTGGATACGCATGCCTGTGCGTGTTGGTGGGGAGGACAGAAGTGGATGATGGGTGTTTTCCTGTCCATTTCTTTTGAGTTAGGGTCTTTTGTTGAACCCAGAGCTTACTCTTTTGATCAGTGGTCTGACTGACAATCCTTGAATCTACACATAAGCACTTGGGTTACAGGTGTGCCCTCGTATAGCGGTCGTTTCTGTGGATGCTGGAGATGTGAACTCATGTCCTCATGCTTACAAAGAAGGCTTTACCCACCGAGCTGTCTCTATAGCCCCTAGTCTTTTAATTTCCACCGGATGTCTTGACATGTTTATAGGAAGGTCCTAAGACTTAACATTGACTGTTACCTTGAATGTTCAAGGAGGTGACAAGCAAGGATGTCTTTCAAGTTCTGAATCAAAGTTCTTAGGTTTGGTTTTGACATGTGTGTCTGCACACAAGGGCAGACCAGGGAGGAAATCCCAGAAGTCCAGATTTGATAATGTGCTCGTCCTGTCTGCAGAACAGAGAGCATTTTCTTCACCCGCTGTGCATTCTGTTAACACCTTTATTTCTTGTTACTGCTGCCATTATTACTGTGATATACCTGCTCAGTGTCTTTCCTCACCTCCCATGTCATCGCAGGGGAGCTGGCTTCTCCCCTGTGCCCATGTGTTTATGCCTCCTCATCCTCCTTTCCCACACACCTCAAAGCTCATTTGACCATGGACCCTCTCAAATATTCTTTCTCTTCTTTTGGTTTTTTACTCAGCATCTTTGTGTGTTCTGGAAATGCTCTGATGAAAATATGTCATGAAATAAAATAAAGCTCTGCTGTAATGTAACTTTTATGTTGAAAGAGTGTACTGAAAAAAATCTAATTATGGCTGTCTCTTAATTAAATCATTTTTCTTGTTCACCAGCTAAGCTTCTGGGGTGATGAGAACAATTTTTCATGGAAAATGTAAACCCAAAGGCAGCAGCATAATTTCCTTTACCATCTCTGACCAGGCTATAATTCAGCATGTCGGTGCCTTTCCATGACATCAGCACTGAGGTGGTGGGGACATGGAGCAGCATGTGAGGGGTGACTCTTAGTGCCAGCAGAGAAGCCAGTTACCCAAGAATCATTTGTTTATGAACAAGATTTTCCCAAGGATCCCTGGGAGGGAAATACTGTTCAGGATTTGAGGAAAAGTAGCCAGATTTCTGTTTCCTGTTGTCATATTAAGTCAGAGAAGAGGGCATCTTGCTGTTCTGGATAAGGCAATGGTTTGTATTGTCTCTCTCTGTGTGTTAGGTTTCCCCCTCCTCCTCTGTGCATTATGGTCTCCCCCACCCACTCCACGACCTGGTTTTAGTGCCACCCATTATCACAGGGTTCTGTGTTGCAAAAATATGGTGGCAATTCTGGGTTTTACAACTTTTGGCTGAAGGAATTTGCAGATTTACTGAGGGAGACAATTTCTAAATGTCCAGACTGAGGGTTTTCTGGGTGCACCTCATATCCTAGATAAGTTAAAATAACTAGAGTGTCAAACACAAAGGTCAGTTATTTCTCATTTGGGGTGTGGGTGGGGTGAGCGTGATGGTGTGAGCACCAGATAAACAAGTTTCCAGGGAGCCCCACTGAAAGAAGCTGACTAAGCACTCCCGAAACCCTGCTGATAAGGGGTCAGAGCCATTGTGTAAGCCAGTCCTTTACACAACTTTCTTGCCTTCCCCTCCCCAAAGAAGCAAAATTATGTGACATTTTCTCCACTCCATGTTAGACTTCTTTCTCAGCACTTGAAGTTTTCCATCTGGGAGATTTCTGCTCCTACCTGTGTTCCACTCTTGGGTGCAAACAGAGATGTCAGGAGACTCTCTCCCACATCAATAACTGATATGTTTATAAAAAGATAAAGACAGAAAGAATATGTTCTATGGGGGTGTGGGGGAAGGGGGTGCCTCGGCATGGGCCTTCCCCCTGAGGGACCAGCCAGGTGATGGTATAGTATAGAGTTTATTCAGGTCATGGGAAGGGGAGTTAAAAGGGTAGTAGAGGCAGAGAAAGGCAAAGACGGGGAGGGGGGAAGGGAAGGGAAGGGAAGGGAAGGGAAGGGAAGGGAAGGGAAGGGAAGGGAAGGGAAGGGAAGGGAAGGGAAGGGAAGGGAAGGGAAGGGAAGAAAAAAGTAAAATAGAGGCTGGCCATGGCATGAGCACGTGGAGAGAAGGGGAAGGGAAGGGAATGGGGAAGGGGAGAGGAAGAGCAGGAGAGAAACAAGAAAGCAAGAGAGGGAGGAGGGGTCAAGCATCCCCTTTTATATTGGGCCAGGTCTATCTGGCTGTTGCCAGGTAACTTTGGGGTAGAGTTTAGACAGAATGCTAACATTAACCTTTTTAAATTTTTTATAATTATTTATCCACATGACTCTCTTATAAAAGTCAGAGGAAAGCCCACCAGAGTCATTTTTCTGCTTTCCCCATATTGGTCCCAGGGATTGAACTCAGGTCCTCTGGTGGTTGACAGTATCTTTCCCCTCTGAGGCATCTCCCTGGCTGGCCCTCCAGAGAAATCTTACTGCATCCATTTCTGCCCTTGCTCATCCAGACTGCCAAGCATTTGCTGCCGTGTGGCTGCATTGTTGTGAGTACAGCACTTTCTTCTCCATAGCTTTAAAGTGTCAGGACTGGAGAGGGAAAAGTGTTGGCAATAATTCAGTCTCATCTCTCACAGGTGTCCTATGTTGGCTTTCTATGCTTTGTTCTTCTGAGATAGCTAGTACACTCTAGAAGGTAGTGCTGTGTGGTCTTTCCAGAAGCGTCTATGAAGTTATGGTCACATGTGTTCTATTGCCCTTTCCCGTTCCCTTGAGTTGCTGGGCTGGTGAATCTTCTCCCTGACAGTTGAGCGACCCACAGCATGTTGAACTGCTCAGAGTGAAGAGGTCGGCTCAGCCTTAGAAAATTCCACTGAACCCCTCCCCTCCTGGAAGCGAAAGGTCATAAAGAACATAGGCACCCTTCCCCTCTGGAAGGGAGGGGCTAATTACATTCCTCAGACCACACGGAGGAGGGACTGACCTCCAGAGCTCATAGACACATTCTGAGACCATTGGCCACCCACCTCATTCCCTATAAACCAATCAGTTTAAACGTCACACTGCTCTGCCAATCATATTGTGCCTAATGGCGGTGGCCCTGAAAACTGTATAAAATGCTTGGCAGTCTGGATGAGCAAGGCAGATATGGATGCAGTAAGATTTCTCTGGAGGGCCAGCCAGGGAGATGCCTCAGAGGGGAAAGACACTGTTAATCACCAGAGGACCTGAGTTCAATCCCTGGGACCAATATGGGGAAAGCAGAAAAATGACTCTGGTGGGCTTTCCTCTGACTTTTATAAGAGAGTCATGCAGATAAATAATTATAATATAAAATATTACTTACTGGATGGGCTGCTCAGAGTCGCTGTCTCCCTATGTGCAGGGTGACCCCAGCATGCTGGATTAAATAAAATTCCTCTTGCTTTTGCATCGATTCCAGCTCCACGTGGTTCACACAGGGGGTCCCCATTAAGCTAAGGCCCGACAGAGTCTTACAAGAGCAGCCTCCTTCTGTTTAGTCTGTTTTGAAGGAATTGTGCCACTTGGTTTGGGGGTTTCAAATGCTCGAGCCAGGCCCAGTTCTGCTCTCTCTACCTGCTGCTTGTGGATCCAGATGTAGAACTCTCTACCATGTCTTCCTGTAAGCTGCCATGCTTCCCTTCATGATGATGATGAACTAAACCTGAACCTATAAACCAGCCCCAATTAAATGCTTTCCTTTTTTTAAATTTTAATTAGGTATTTTCTTCATTTACATTTCCAATGCTATCCCAAAAGTCCCCCATTACCCCCCCCCCCACCAACTCCCCTACCCACCCACTCCCACTTCTTGGCCCTGGCATTTCCCTGTACTGAGCCATATAAAGTTTGCAAGACCAATGGGCCTCTCTTCCCAATGATGGCCGACTAGGCCATCTTCTGATACATGTGCAGCTAGAGATACAAGCTCCGGGGAGTACTGGTTAGTTCATATGTAAGAGTTGCCATGGTCATGTGTCTTTTCACTAAGACACCGCTGGTGCTCAGTATGCAGCTGAGGCTGACCTGGAACTTGCCCAGTCTTGATTCTTAGGAGAGTTGCCTTTGTCCTCAAGTTTTATTTCTCAAGTAGCTTGGTGAGAAGAAGTTCTGTCAGCAAGTTCATTCAGCAGATGTGTAGAGTGGTGTTTTAGTCAAGTGTTCTATGCTGGGAAGAGACCCCATGACCATGGCAATTTTAATAAAAGAAGGAATCTAATTGGGGGTAGGGGTGTTGCTTACAGTGTAAGAGTTTTAGCCCATTATCATTGTGGTAGGGAGCATGGTAGCACTTAGCAAACATGGTGCAGAAGGAATAGCTGAGAGTTCCACATCTAGATCTGCAGGTGTTAGGCAGAGAGAAACACTGTGTCTGCCTTGTGCTTTTGAAACTTCAAAGCTCACTGGAAGTGACACCCTTCCTCCCACAAGGTCACAGCTCCCAATCCCTCTCAAATAGTGCCACTTCCTGATGAATGGGCATTCAAATATCTGAGCCTAAGGGACCCATTCTTATTCAAACCACCACAAGTGGTCTCTCACTTTCCAGGTTAGGGTGTGGACACAGCATGGCTGTAGGCCAGATTTTAGAAGCCATAAAGACCTGTGTTAACAAACCACAGCAACAGAAGAACACCTAACTTCTGACTGTTTCAGTTTTCTTACCTGCAAATGTAAAAATAATTGTATGTACTTCAGGGAATCTTAAAAAAAGACATATTTACATATTTTACATATGTAAGTACACCATTGCTCTCTCCAGACACCCTAGCAGAAGGGCATCAGATGGTTGTGACCCACCATGTGGTTGCTGGGAATTGAACTCAGAACCTCTAGAAGAGCAGTCAGTGCTCTTAACCGCTGAGCCATCTCTCCAGCTTCACTTCAGGGAAAATTTTCAAGAAGAGCAGAAAGCTGTTTTGTTATTTGAAGAGAGCTAGTTTCCCTCACAGGGTTGTAAGGTTTGAAGTGCTAAGTTGCATTTTGGATTGCACTTTGGAACCGTTAGGTCTGTAGGGAGCTCTCAACTTGTTCTCTCACTATTCTACCATTCAAAGAGTTTTAAAACTATTACAAATTACCAAGTAAATATAATAAAATTACCAAAGTTACAAGCAGTACCATGCAGTTTTAAAATACATTAAGTTTTCTCCAAGTAACTCAGGGTACTTAATTTATTGCTTTAGTTAACTTTAAGAAGTACTTTCTTAAAGTTACTGAGTAAGAACCGTCATCTCTTATGACAGTTGGACAGGTCTCCAGTGGGGACTCACAGCTTCCATGTCTGCAAGTTGGTCATGAGCTGAGACAGAAGAATTCACAGGCACTGGCTGTGATGTTAAAGACCGGCAGTTTCCAAGTGCCTGATCGGACACAGGGAATACTGGTACCAAACAGTGTTGTGTAGCCTAACTGTCACACTTCTGGCTGTATTCCCAAGAGAAAGGAAAACCACCAGAGCTCACAGGGACAAGGCCATGGAACAGAAGTGACAGCACACAGACAAGGCCATGGAACAGAAGTGGCGGCAAAGTGGTAGTGACAAGACTGAGAGGACGCTGGACTCCTGAACTGTGCCCTTAACAGCTGAACTTCATGACTTACACATTTTAAAAAAGCTGTTTTGAAAATAGCGTTAAGTTATCGTGTAAAGTATTAGATTTCACTATGACATTTTCAGAGCTAATTTTTGCTGACTTCTGCCTTACCATGTAGCCTGCCTCCCCTTCTTCCATCACATTTCCTGCTACCCTGCTTCTTACCACCTGACTGCCCTGCCTGGCTTTGAAGCTGCCTTTTCACTAAGGCGTCTGGGTGTCACTTGCAGAAAGGAAGATGTTGGAGCCTTGCTGTTCCGGCTGTCCGCTGCTGTCTCCTGGATGCCATGACTGTTTCTAACAAATAGCTAAATTCTCCAGTGAAGAGATAAGCCCAGACTCCCCACAGCTTGGCAGAAGTATTGTATTGTTTTGTTCAGCTGCACAGGTGAGGACCTGGGGCTGTCAGGCACACTCTTGTATGAGGGGCTGAGGAGGGTTTAAAAAAACAAAACAAACAAACAAACAAACAAAAAAACCAGCCTGCCTGCCATTCCCTCAGGTAAATGTTTTAAATAAATAAACACAAAGTTCCAGAGCTGTGCTTCTCACTGGGTGTACCTGCTAGGTCTGGGCTGGGTACCTCCCAGGGGGATGGCCTCAGGCCTGCTGTGTTGGATGGCTTCCCTCCTGCCTCTCAGGCTCCCTTTTCTTTGGAGTTAGGATTGGACACTTTTTAAAGCAAACTTTTCAAGTTGAAAGCTCTCTGGGTCCCAGCTTGCCAGGCTCTAGGCACACATTGCTGTGTGTTGTGGGTAGTGATGTAGAGGAGAGGTGACCTGCCAGCTTTTGTGAGAGAGAACAGGGAGGAGAACAGACTCCCTGAGGGTATGGAGTATGGCCAACCAAGGTAGGCTGGAAAATAAACTTCTGCTCTGCTACTTGGAGACAATCTACAAGTCCTTGATCCCTGTTATAGAAAGGGGTTGGTGTGCTGGTGAGGAGATCTTTAGCTTCCCCCTGCCATTTGAAGTACGATGACATCTTTCTTGTGGTCCCTAGCAGACAGAAATCTTAGGTCCTTCTGCCTAGGGTAAAACATAGACATTGTTAGCTCTGTAGGCAGTCAGGCCCAGGTCTGGCGTTACCTCAGGTCCACCTCACACTTGTGGACTAGAGGATGGAAGTGCAGGGAGTGTCGCAGCTGCCACTCATGTGTGCCCACTTCCTGCTGGGCAGTGTGGCAGATACTTTGGCACACATTTCTTATTTTAATTATAGTTGTTTGATTCAAACGTGTACTTCTCTCCCACCCTCCTTTTGGGAATGGAGGTAAAAGGATATCATATCATTTGTATAAATATGAATGAAGGAGCTCAGACTTGAAACCATGTCTCAGGGTTAAATTCAGGGCCCCCTGAGAAGTACCAGTATCGGTGCTGCTGCTCCACTGTGTGAATGATACTGGATAGAGGGAGCCTGGGTGAGACTGTCATGCGTGGGGCTGGTAGAAAGGCTTGTCATGGACTCCCACACTCGGTTGTGAGTAGCTATGTGATGTAGAGAACACCCCCAGGAAACTGAGAACTGGTGGAAAGAAGCAGCCTGCCACACACAGGAGCTCGACCTGTGGAGCACCCTCCACTAACCACCCTCCACTCAGTGCTGAGTCAGCATGCCTCAACAGAAGTTAAACATGGGAAAGCAGACTGCATGGTATCTTCCTTAGGCTTTTGAGGTTTCCAGTGTGTATGGTATGCTGTAGGCTATGCTAACCATGAGTGTAACAGATAAATCTTGTTTGTTTATTTGTTTGTTTGTTTTGAGACAGGGTTTCTCTGTATAGCCCTGGCTGGCTGTAAACCAGGCTGGGCTTGAACTCACAAAGATCTACCTGCCTCTGCCTTCTGAGTGCTGGGATTAAAGGATTGCACCATTGCCCAGCTAACATTTTTCTTATGACTTCATTTTGATCCGTGACTTGTGGAACTTTAGAAATTAGTTATTTCCTTCATTAAAAGGGGAAACTTGAGCTGGGCAGCACAGAGCAATCCCAGCACTTAGTAGGTAGAGACAAGGAGGGTCAAGAGTTCAAGGTCATTCTCAGCTATATAGCAAGTTCTAGGCCAGCCCAGGCCACAGGACTGTATAACTGTAGAGTAGAGTTTATTCAGGGCATGGGAAAGGGAGTTAAGAGGGTAGTAGAGACAGAGAAAGGCAGAGAGAGGGAGAGAGTAGAGAAGTAGAGGCTGGCCATGAACAAGTGGAGGGGGGAATGGGAAGGGGAGAGGAAGAGCAAGAGAGAAGAGAGCAAAAGAGAGCAAGAGAATAAGAGAGGGAGGAGGGGGCCAGCAGCTCCCTTTATAGTGGGTCAGGTCTACCTGGCTGTGGCCAGGTAACTGTGGGGAGGAGCATACCTGGCTGTTGCTAGGTAACCGTGGGGGTGGAGTTTAGACTGAATACTAACATTACCCCGTTTTGATTTAATTAAAAAAGAAAACATTAGAATGAGGCGAAAGTGAAGCAGGAATAGGGTTGTCGTGATCTCTGGCTGCTTCATGTTGGCTTTGGGGGTGATGTGTCTCTAGGGAACCTAGAAGAATGAGTATGAGGGATGTTTGTCCAGTCTTAGGAGAGTTGGCTATTTCCTGTTGTCCAGGGCCTGTGGAGCCATCTGAGGATAGGTCAGAAGCAACAGGCCCAGTAGAAGCGTGTGTCTGTGACAGGAGATTGGAGCATCTGGAAGTTGCTCCTCTGGAGCTGTCCTGAGTATAGTAAGCCTGGACTTGGCAAGATGGTGAAAACACATTATTATAGGTAGAGAATAGATTAAGTACATTTGGGAGAAGGAAATTTTTTCCTAGGTTGTACATTTGAAACCCAGAGGAATCCCACCCTCTGGAGTAGGTAGCAAGCGGGAGCTTTAGGCAGACGGACTTATCAGGGTAGATTCTGTTTGGTCCATGAGAGGTAGATCTGAGTGGGTTTCCTGTAGCTTATACGTTTACAAAAGAGATAACAACATGAGTTAACAACATGGACAATCTTTAAGATGAGCCTATTATGGAGCAGAAGGAACAAAAATTTGTGATTAAAAAGTCAGATCATATAGTGTAATGTTTTATTAGAGTTAAGAACTCAATTGATGTTAGGACAGTGGCATAGCAAGAAGAGGAAAGTAAGGAAGTAACAGATGACATCTGGGAAAGCTTTTTCTGGCGGTCAAGCTGGTTGTCTTAGATGTCAATGTAGTCAGAAGTCTGAGAAAGAATAAACAATAATCTACCAGTCATATACCCATTATATATTATTTTAAAAATGACAGAGTTCACTAGCCAACACTTCTCTGTGGTCTCCTTGGCAACTTGAGCAGATTCTGTCTGGCTTTCAAGTGCAGAAGACACAGGGCTTTTTCTCTGTGGAATGGATACATGTGACATGAGAAATGGCTTACCTTGATTTAGGCAATATATGTCATTTGACTCAGGGTATCCAGTTTTGTCCACTGTGTTTTTCAGTAATTATCATATAGAAATCCAGGCAGTATCCTGTAGCTGTGTCCACATCTTCTGAGACCTCATGGGGTTTTAAACTGTTAAAGGCTTTGGGAATTTTGTCTGTTATAAACTTGATAACTAGCAAACTTCTGACAAGACTGAGGGCTATATCGATTGGCTATAACTGAATAGGACACACTATAGTTTAATGGCAGTAATAACAGTCATCACCTATCAAGGTAGGACAGGAGTGAGAATCTTAAATAACTCTGACATGCTGTGTAAGTAGAGAAAAGCACATTTTTGCATTAGCAAACAAACATTTGGCTAGTCCAGAGTAAGAAAGCTGGCAGCAGTGGCATAAGATGGTGATGACAGAAAATGAGTTTGTCTAGGTAGGTTCAGGCCCATGACACAAACTGAGCACGCAGGCTATGAGAACAGCCCAGGGATGTGGGAGCGTGGACAGATGGGCATAGGGGACCTCTTTCCATTTACCAGACCACTGAAAGCATGTGTGAAGAGCTCTTAAAATAATTGGCTCTAATGTGCCATTAAGTGGCCATTTGGAGTTATTGTCGGGTGGCCACTGAATCCAGACCATATTGCAGACATGTACACGTTTTGACGCCCTCAAGTTGGGTGTTAACTTTGGAGATTGGAGATTTCCCAGGAGACATCCAATGGGGTGCCTGGGGTTATGTTCTAAGACAATTTAGCGACCTTTGGGTGATGGGGATGTTACTGAACTATTCGTGCCAGAGTCCCAAGAAGAGTTAAGTAATGGGTCACGGGTGTATAGCCAAGGTAGATACAGGTCATCATGTGACTAACTAGGGGCTACAGCAGTGATGTCCTGGAATCGTCAGAAAGCAGTCCAACCTAGATCTAGGAGTTCTGGACCAGCAGCCCAAGGAATTTATGAACCACTTTCAAGAAGGGAAGTAACCCAAGGGTCCGGACGGGGCATTGAAATGTGTGTGTTTGAAAGCTTTTTGTGGTCTGGTAGCAGGAAACGTGGAACTGAGTGGTTGGTTTGGGCCTATCTGACTGCATAACCCACATGGCAGAGGCTAGCTCCATGTGGTGGACTGAGACAGTGGCAGAAGTGCTCGAAGTATCGTGTTCTGTATTCTAGCAAAACACATGAAATTTTCCTGGCGCATGGCACCACTAGCACTCACTTTACAAGCCTTGGGCAGAGATGGGGGGTAGTGAGGCTCTCTCGAGTGGGCAGGAGCGGGCAGCCAAGCCTTTCACGTCATGTGTGTGGTAAAGCAAGTTTGAGACTGTGTTTTGGCAGGACACAAGGAGTGGGGCCAGACCCACTTTTCCCGAAATGAACCAGGAGCAAATTTGAGAAGGGGAAGGGCAGTAGACAGAGTCCTGGCAGGGGACAGGGCCAGACCCCCTTTTCAGGTGAAACAGCTGAACTAGTGGCTGCAGCAGGCTGCAAATGAGGGAGGGCGGAAGGGAAAGTCCACGCCACAGGTCACTAGCGAGAAAGTGCCACTTTAGTGGCTATGTAGAGTTTTTTGTTAACTGTGGATTAGACCAAGATATGGCAGGAAAGACTGACCCCTGACTGAGACACGTGGGGACTGGGGACTAAAGCTCAGAGCCGGTGCAGTGAGTTGAGAGCAGTTGTCCAGGCCCAACCTGGAATTCTTAGCCTTGAGGAAGAAACTGTCTCAAAAGGAAAGAGGAAAGTCTCACCCAAGGGAAGGAGTCCTAGAACGAGGGTCAGGGCAGCACAGGGGTAGCTCTGAGCTCAAGAAATCTTCCCTGGGACCATGTAGATGGATGTTTACTTTGACCAGTGAGGGTGGGGGCTTACCAGTTCTGGGCTAGCGAGCGATCTGGATGGAAACCTGCAGAGTTTCAAAATCTGAGTCACAGCACCATATGATGTGTTAATAAAAATATAAGGGAAAAAGAAAATGTTCTGTGGATGTGTGGTGAAGTGTAGGGTAAGAGGGTGCCTCGGAGGGCCCATGCCAAGGCATCCCTTCCCCTTGAGAGACCAGCCACATGACAGTATAGTATAAAATAGTTTATTCAGTGCATGGGAAGGGGAGTTAAGAGGGTAGTAGAGGCAGAGAAAGGCAAAGAGAGGGAGAGAGTAGAGAAGTAGATGCCATGACCACATGGAGAGAGGGGAAGGGCATGGGAAGGGGAAAGGAAAAGCAAGAGAGAACAAGAGAGGGAGGAGGGGGCAAGCAACCCCTTTTATAGTGGATCAGGCCTACTTGGCTGTTGCAAGGTAACTGTGGGGAGGAGTTTAGACAGAATGCTAACAATATGCATTTTTTTAAAGGTCGAATCTAAAGGCGTATGAGGAGTTAGGGCGCAAGGGAAAGGAAGCCCATTGCTTTTACCACAGTGTATTTTGGATAATGTCTTGAGACCTATCTACCTACCTAACTGGCTCGTATCATCTGTCTCCTGAATGTTTTGTTTGTTGATGATTTATCTTATTGGTTGGTTTGTTTATTTTTGAGATAGGCTCTCACTGTGCAGGCCTGGCTGTCCTGGAACTTACTATATAGATAGACTAGGTGGATCCCAGAGGTCCACCTGCCTCTTCCTCCTGAGTGCGGAGAATAAAGGTGCATGCTTCTAAACCAGGCTCAGGTCCATTTCTCAGTGTGGGTCTGTGCGTGTGAGCGTGGTGCCTGCTCTGACCAGAGGCACTGAGTCTACTACTAGGTCTAGAACACCAGGTTTCTCACTCAGTGTCTCTGGGTATTTGGCACAGTCTCTGACACTGGAAAGGCTCCTTGGTAGAAGAACAGAAGAAAAGCAAAAAACTGACTTTGTTAGCTGAGACCTGTTCTGCACCTCCCCTGTCTGCATAACAAGCTCTCCAACACCTAGCTTTGTTTTTTTTTAATTGTGTGTGTGTGTGTGTGTGTGTGTGTAGAGTGTTTTGCCATCATGTATGTGTATGCACCATGTGCATGTCTGATGCCCACAGAGGCCAGAAGAAGACATCAGATCCCCTAGGATTAGAGTCACAGTGGGTTGTGAACCATTCATTATGTGAGTGCTGAGAATCAAACCCAGGTCCTCTGGAAGACCTCTGAGCCATCTCTCCAGCTCTGTTAGCTGTTTCTGTTTTTTAAAGAATATCTTTTCAAAATGTCTTTTAATTCTTTGACAATTTTATTTATGTCATAATCCCTCTTGACCATATGTGTCCTCACCTTTCTCCTACTGCCCCCAGAGACTCCCAACGCTTCCTCCTCAGCTCTTCATGTCTTTGCCATTTTTATTTGGTTAATACTCTAGAGTCCAGTCAGTGTTGCTGTGGGAACATTGACTGATCTTGCTGACTTGATCTTATACTATAGTGATGCAGGGGCTACTTCACTGTGAGTTCGTGGATGCAGGGGCCACATCACTGTAAGATTGTGGATGCAGGGGCCACATCACTGTGAGTTCATGGATGCAGGGGCCACATCACTGTGAGTTCATGGATGCAGGGGCCACATCACTGTGAGTTCATGGATGCAGGGGCCACATCACTGTGAGTTCATGGATGCAGGGGCCACATCACTGTGAGTTCATGGATGCAGGGGCCACATCACTGTGAGTTCATGGATGCAGGGGCCACATCACTGTGAGTTCATGGATGTAGGGGCCACATCACTGTGAGTTCATGGATGCAGGGGCCACATTACTGTGAGTTCATGGATGCAGGGGCCACATCACTGTGAGTTCATGGATGCAGGGGCCACATCACTGTGAGTTCATGGATGCAGGGGCCACATCACTGTGAGTTCATGGATGCAGGGGCCAAGACAGCCTTTCACAGTGCTGCTTCCCATCACCTGGGGCTTATATTCTTTCTACCCCTCTTCTGTGGTGTTCCCTGAGTTTTGGGAGTAGGTAATTGATACAGATGCCCCATTTAGGGCTGATTTTCAATATACTTAATTCTCAGCACTTTGATATGAATCTCTGTATTAACTCCTGATCATTGCAAAGAAAAGCGTCTCTGCCCAAGGTTGAAGACATAACTAATCTATGGGCATAAGTACAAATATTTAGGAGGCAGTTTGACAACATGTGGTTTAGCAAAATAACTAGTGGCTTCCTCCCTTGGGCTGGTGATCTTGCAAGCTATGGGCTTTTGACAGAATTTACAGTATGAAACCTGAATTCCTTTCTTTGTAACAGGTCTCAGATCTAATGCAAAAGTAGTTGGGTACCTCATAACTTCATGCCACTATCACACTGGTAGGCACACCTTGTCTGGCAGGGTGTTAAGCATGCAGGCTTCACTGCTGAGTGATCCTGTTGGTGTCCTGTCTTCCCCAGCAGCCTCCATAGCCTTCCAACAACGGTCCCAGTTTGATTTCTCTGTGTCCTATAGTCAAACTGTAGGGTCTTGTGAGTTAGTCCTGGTGCCAACTAAGAGCAGTGGCCATAGCCTGTGCTATTTGGGGGGCCTCTGGCCAGTGGTTAGGTTATTTCTTAACAGCTATCTTGCTTTCCCTACCAACTTCATACTTCCAAAACTTCCCAGCAGGATACTAGCTGACACTGGGTACTGGGGAGCCTTTGATGTTACTTAGTCTTCTCGTCAGCTATAGAAAGACTACACCCATGCCAGCCACTCTAATTCCAGCTGCAGGATGCATTCTTCAGATTTCATATGTCACAAAGTCCTAGAGAGCCTGGGCAGACGGGGGTAACGATTGCGAACACTGTGGCTTTACACACACACACACACGCACGGTTAATAGGGAGCCAACCACTATAGTTGAGCAAAACAATAGACTTAAACCATAGTATTTTAGGGGTAACAATTTCTCTGCACAATCCTGATGTGAGATCTTATCTATACAAATGTATCCATATTCTGACCTGATATAGTATCGTCCCTCTTATTTGTGGAGAATATATCTCAAGACTCCCAAACGACACGCGAAGCCACAGATAGTACTAAACTTTATATACTACATCGTTTCCTGTTCATCATATATACCTCAGGTATAACTTAGTAAATTAAACTTTTTATTAACTAGCCACAAGAAGTTAACAACAACAATAATGAGACAGAATAATTATGGAAACTGCTAGCACCACTGTTCTTTTTCTTTGGAACCATTATTTAGTAAAATACAGGTTACTTGAATCTGAGGACTGAAATGCTCTGACAATGGATCTGGTAACTGAGACAGTTTCTAATTAACAGGTGGGTAGAACTCAAGGTATAGATAAACTGGACAGAGGAGTGATCCGTGTCATAAGCAGAAAGACACATGAGTCCTCTGTGCTGGTCACAACGTTTTGCCATTTAAAACTTATAAATTGTTTATTTCTGGAATTTTTTGTTGAGCAATTTTGGACTGGAGCTGACTGTGGGTAAATGAAACCACAGAAAAGAAAACTGGATAAAGAAAGGTTACTGTATCAACTTCTGTAGTTAAAACAAGGTTACTGTATCCACTTTCAGGATATTACCCTCTAGTTCTGTGAAATGGCATCCATGCATGAGCTATAGGGCTGTTACAGCATTGCTATAGTGATGAGAGGTGAAAACAGAAGGTGTCAACAGAGGACCACAATCCCTCTGGCCAGCAAGATACTTAAAAATGGATGGATAGATGGATGTATGGATAGATGGAAAGATAGATAGATGATAGATGTAGGATAGATAGACGATGGATACATGGATGGATGGTGATAGGTAGGTAGGTAGGTAGGTAGATAGATAGATAGATAGATAGATAGATAGATAGATAGATAGATAGATAGATAGATAGATAGATAATGGATGATTGGATGGATAAATAGATGGTAGATAATGGATGGATAGATGGTAGGTAGATAGATAGATAGATAGATAGATAGATAGATAGATAGATAGATAGATAGATAGATAGATAGATAGGACAAAAGGGAAATCACAGACACTCTCAGCATACTGCCCTGGAAACTCTCTAAGGTATATTACTAAGTGAAAACACAAGGCCCACCGACATGAGCAGCATGCCATCTCTCTTGTGTAGAAAGAGGAACAAACCCATAGTCTTGGTCATATTGGTTTCCAAATGCAGAAAGAAACCTTGAGCACTAAAGAAGATTGTCTGTGGCAAGATGTGGGAACGGAGCCGACAAGAAGGGGGTGCTCTGTTTGTACATTTTTATAGATTTTTGTCTGGCTCAAAATCTTGATTTATTACCTACTTTAAAATCCAGTTAGAAAAGTATAGGCTCTCCATACCTCTCCAGTATGGTGAAAATGGGTGCACCTCTGCTTGGGAAGACCGAAAACTTGGGTTCAAGGATTTCAAACCAGAGAAACTTGATCACTTGCTACAAACCTGTATCTTATAAAAGATGGCAGGAACTTAATGAGGTGGGTCTCATTATAGGGAAGAGGATGGTGTCCTAGCTATGGTGGCCCCTTGAGCTAAAAGATTGTGACCTCTAAGACCAGGGGGAGGGGCCTGCTCCCTACCAATGACTTCAGGGACTCTGTGGGTCTGTCTAAGGGCAGCCATGAATGGGAGTTCTTCCATCAAAGACCACCGTGGCCCATGTCTTATTGTCACAAAGAGCAGGGACTAGATTCTTCCTTCACAGCCTGAAATGCAGCAAGGCTATCCAATACTTGGGTGATTAGTACATTCTTGGATGTACTGTTTGGGAATGGTGTGAGTGTGTGCATATGTATGTGGAGGCCAAAGGTCAATCTCAGGTCCTTCTCAGAAACTGTCTACCTGATCTATCTATCTATCTATCTATCTATCTATCTATCTATCTATCTATCTATCTATCTATCTATCTATCTATCTATCGTCTTTATTTCCCTTCCTTCCTTTCTTCCTTTTTTTTTTGTTGTTGTTGTTAAGATCTCTTCCTGTGACTATGAGTTTGCCAGTTTGGCTTAGCTAGCTGGTAGTGAGCCCCAGGGACCCCCTTATCTCCACCTCCCCATCAATGAGATAACAAAAGTTAACCTGGGTTCAAGCTGGTCAAGGTGGCACACACCTTTCTTCTCATCACGTGCAAAGGCAGATTTCTGTGGATTTGAGGCCATCCTGGTCTACATAGTAAGTTCCAATCTGTCCAAGGATACATAGTCAGACCCTCTCATCCCCAACAACAACCACAACAAAAATCTTGTATGCTGACCGCCTAACTCAGGTTCTCCTCTTACTGGCTGAACTCTGCCCCTATCCCAGCACACTCGTAAGATACAGGTAGATGAACTGAGTCACTCCGGAGTGCTGCAGAGGATTTCCAAGTTGCATGCTGACTATCTCTAGAAGATGTGCATGTGTTCAGGGTCCAAAGACTAACACCTCTTGGGTGCACAGCCACAGATGGGCACTACAACCAGAAGGAAACTGCCATGGCTTCTGGTTGCATACAGAGGAGGGAGAGACCAAGTCAACAGCTCAATTTCCTGTCTTGGGACCAAGGCAGGGTCACAGAGCAGAATTTAACGTTTTAGCTTCCATGAGGCCATATTTCCTGCATATCAGAGGGGCAAGACACTGTTTCTTCACTGCCACGGTTACATTAGACTTATATTATGGCATTTGGTGGGTGTATTAGCTAAAGGCTCTCAGCCTCTGCAGCATGGGCTTGGATGTCTGTAGAGGTATTTTGAATGTAGGGGACACCCTGCACTGATTTGTTGACAGCTGCATCTCAGGGACCGCCTGTGGCTATTCACACGCCTCTTTTTCTATGCTACTAGAAGGCCTGCATCTGCCTCCCCACCACACATGGGCACATCCCTGCCTGCTGGAATTCCCTAAGCTTACTGCATGCTGTTCCTTCTACAGAAAACTCCCTTTTCACCTTTCCATATCTGGTAGCTCTTGCTGCCCTTCAGACATCACACAGACTCCTCTCTGTGAGAAGCTTGTTCTGTGACACTCAAGACTGCCTGTATCCTGACATCTACCAGGTGATGCTGAGCCTGCTTCCTCACATATGTCCACTGTTGTGGGCTTCTGTGGGGAGTCTGGCATCTTTTGTTGCCTCTCTGGGGCCTCGTATGATTTCTATAAGAGCGGTTTAGCTTCACCTCAGTAAAAACTCAAAGCCCTCTGCATTTGCCATTTCCAATTCCATGAAAGAGTTCTTCTTTATTTTTAAACTTACATTTTAAAATACTTTCCAGCAGAGTAAAGAAGGGTATCTTGGTCAGCCATAATGACATGCCACTGAAATTAATTCTCTCTTTCTCTCTCTCTCTCTCTCTCTGTGTGTGTGTGTGTGTGTGTGTGTGTGTGTGTCCATGTGAGGGTGGAGGTCAGAGGAGGGCTTTTATTGACGCGCTTTAGGAGCCTCTCATCATTTGATACAGGCTCCTCATTGGCTGGCTAGCCAGTGAGCTCCAGTAGTCGACCTGCTTCTGCCCCCCATTTCACGCTCACAGGGGCTAGAAGCAGGCTTGAGTTCTGAGAGTCAGGCTTATGCCTTCAAAACAAAGTCGTTGATGACTGGCCTGTCTTCCCAGGGATTATTTCCTGACAATTCTTGCAGCTAGAATTCCAAGATTTGGGTATCAGCAGGGTAGTGTCTGGGGGGACTTGAGGACGGCTGTTTCATACTGAATGTTCATGTGACTTCACCTTTTGTGCTTATGGAGCCAGTGGGGAGAGAGTGACCTAGATGGAATGAGAACCTGGGAGCACACGCTTTGGTAGTTAATTAGCTATTTTTGTTTTTGGTACTGGGATGAGCCTAGAGCCTCATGCACACTTAGCACACACTGCCACTGAGCTACACTCTCAATCCTGCCTTCTTCATATGAGTGTGCTGGTGCTGTCATGATGGCCCCACCTCCAAAGGTCTCATTGGAGGTTTGGACTTTAGTATTGGGCATCATTCAAGCTATTGTATAGGGGCCCATAGGTACCTGTTTACAGTTTACAGAGACCTGGAGTTGAGCGGTGAGCAAGGTGAGGTCTCTGTCGGTCCCTCTGTGGAAGTCTGCTGGTGACTGAGACCTGTTGGACGCTTAAGGAGTTCTTGTGTGATCATGATGAACCATACGCTATCATGCGGATGCTCATTTCTCCCAAGCGATGCTTCCTCAGGAGTCGCTGGCTAAGGGAAGGAGGTCAAAAGCAGCAAAGCCTTCACTGAGCAGACACCATATCTCCTGCTTTTGAACCCTGACAGGAAGGATGGGTTTCTGGTACTGATGCATATTTTTGGCATGTCTATTACTCCCCTCAGCTATGGTGAATATAACAAGGAAGATGAATTGAAGGCATTGTATCAGAAGGAGATGAAATGATTGTCATGGCCTTGGGTACAGCATGGTGGATTTTTATTTAGGATTCCTTTGAGTGTACATTTACCTCATTTCTAAAAGCAGTCTGAGAGATTAGATCTACCCTCGGGATCAAAAGTTAAAAAATAAGGACACCTCGGCCACAGGCCATTCATCTGCAGCAGCCGGGCCCCCTGGGACTTGAGAACTGCTGGAACCTTTGATCCACAGGACAGAGAGCTAAAAATGTAACTGGCAGGAATCCATCATTCTGTGAGTAGCCGACATCAAGTGTCACCATGAGAATGCACGTGGCCTGGCACATGCCAGGCTGCCACGGGATGCAGTTTGTGGGAATATTGGGCTGGCTCCAGGTTCTCCTCTGTCCTTATACAATTGGATGCTTTACATGTATCAGAATGGCTAGATGGGAATATAGCTTAGTAGGAGAGAGCTTACCCAAGGAGCACACGGCTCTGGGTTCAACCCCCAGCACCACAGAAACAAACAAAGAATGGAATAGAGCAAGCTTTTTAAACTAACTTGGAAAAGAAGCAATATGTAGTTCATTTGTAACCCCTTTTTGTAAAGAAAATTGTAATAACATATAGCCAACCTATTTTTCACTCATCATGGAATGGGCCACCATCCTGTGGGTGGTGAACACCCAGAAGGTCCAACAGAACATTAGTTCAGTAGACATGATATTAATATGTTCAGTAGACATGATATTAGTATATTCAGTAGATATGATATTAATATGGCCTTGAGAGAAGCATTAGAATCCTCCCCAAGGAAGTGGTAACAAGACGTCTGTAATCTGTCCCAGTACCATTACAAATGTAGGGGAGAGGGTATGGTTAGGTAGATTTCAAGGTTTTAGGGCTGCGGTGTAACTCCAGTGCTTGGTAAAGTGCTTGCCTGTTATGGACAGGGTCCTGCATTTGATGCCAAGTGTTGGTGTGGGGATGAGAAAAAGGACAGAAAGAGGGTGAGGGAAAAGGGGGAAGGAAGAGGAGGAGAAAAAGGAGGAGAAGGAGGAGGAGGGAGAGGAGGAGGAGGGAGAGGAGGAAGAAGAGGAGGAGAAAGAGGAGGAAGAAGAAGAGGACGAGGAAGAAGAGGAGGAGGAGGAGGAAGAGGAGGAGGAAGAAGAGGAGGAGGAAGAGGAGAAGGAGGAGGAGAAGGAGGAGGAATAAGAGGAGGAGAAGGAAGAAGAGGAGGAGGAAGAGGAGAAGGAGGAGGAAGAAGAGGAGGAGAAGGAAGAAGAGGAGGAGGAAAAAAGATGGAGAGGAGAGAATCTAGAAAGAGGAGAAGGAAGACTTGCTCGCTCTTGTTTAAGGTTTTGGTGCCTGAGCTCCAAACCCCTGATTGCTTGTTGGATTACAGACCAAGAGAAGACGCACAGGAAAAGTAGGCAGGCAGGAAACAAGCAGAGTTGGAAGTAAAAGGCGTTCAAGCCTGGCTGTAAGACATTAGGCCTCTGTTTCCTGCAGGAGACAAGGCATCTTTTCCATCTTCCTCCCCAATCCCAACACATTGAGAAGAGTCAAGAGATTCCAGAGAAGAAAGAGACCACGTGTCCTGCCGTTAAGTCTCAGGATCCCACTAACAAGTATAATGAGCTCAATAAATGTGCAGTCAGAGGAACACTTCCTCCTCTGCCAGAAACTTGGAAGAGAATGAAAGGATAGTCAGTGCTTCCTGCCCCAGAGGCTCGAGGAGGACAGAAGGGCCAGGCTGCTGAGCAGTTGCCCCGACTCAAGCAGAGACTGTGCCCTGGAGAACTCTCTTGTGCTCCAGGCTGCTGGACGTAAAACACTGGACTATGATTTAGAAAATAAGAAAATTAATTAACGATGTGATGACGCATGAGTGCCATGCTTGCTGATGAGAGAGGTGTTTGGAAGAGTTCCCACAAGGCTTTCCCACATTGCCTCAGTGACGCATCCAATAGCTGCAGGGAAATAGTGGTTGGCCAAGCTGGTGTTGAAAGCCTTTAGATGATATCACTGACTCTCTTTTCCCTTTTATATAACGAAGGGGAACCTTTCATTTCAGACTAGAATTTTGTACCTTGTAACAGGCTAACATTTCAACAGAAACAACCAGGAAGAAAAGAGGTTGTGTGTGCCATATTTTTAAGTTTAAGCTATACAAGCAGTAAGAATTGGATGAAATACATTTCCAGAGGGAAGAGCCCTCCTCAGGTAGACTAAGAAGCACAAGCTACGTTGTTTCTCTCTCTCTCTCTCTCTCTCTCTCTCTTTCTTTCTTTCTTTCTTTCTTTTTTTTTTTTTTTTTTGGTAGGATGGGTAAGGAGGAAAGGTTTGTGCTGTTTCTAGATGCGAGCTAAATATTTGGTTTGGTCCAAGAGAACATATTCTCAGGGAAGGAAAAACTAGTAGACAATGGATCTATTGAAGCACTGGAAACTGGAGGAGCCAGGAAGGCAATTCCAGTTTTCTTATGAAATGCTTGCTAAATTCCAAGGCAGCACGCAGGCTGCGGCCTAGCCAAGAGAGGAAAAGAAAAAACTCATAGTCTTGCAGGACAGAATCCTTCTATGGGGTACCTATAGTAAATGTTCAATAAGTTTAGATAGTTGTCTGAGTTTGGATGGGGTGGGATGGGAGCCTTCAGATTCAGAGCCTCCAGCAGCCAGACCTTTCATGAATGAGGAGGTACAGACCCACCAAGCTCCCAAGTCTAGAGTGGCTAGGTAAAGCAGAGGGAAGCAACTCACCAGAGCTGCATCCCTGAGTACCCCATGCTGCCACCCCTCACCCACATCCCTGAGGAACTAGAACCCATCCCCTGTAGGAGGAAATTCTTCCTGGTAGAAGATGTTGCCTGGGGGTCCTGTAGTTATTTTACAAAGAACATTCACACACAAGGATGATGGGGTTGGGGGAGTGGATAGGTAAGTATCTGACAATGACAGGGACAGAGCCGCAAGGGACCACATTCTGGAATTAGCAGTATCGTGCACAGCAGTAGACACTGGCCTAGCACATGAAGCTCTAGTTTCGACATCCAGTACCACAGGAAGGAGAAAAGAAAGAAAAGAGGGAGGAAAGAAGAAAGGAATTGCTTCAAATTGAAGATGTACCCTTACGCTAAAGACTGACATTTTAATGGAAACCATGTGCATGATGGACAGAGAGTAATATTGCCCAGTAAAAGTGCAGAGGCAGGTGAGTCACCCTCTGTTCTTCTGTTCCCACTTCAAAGAAGTGCTTACCAACCTTTCCAAGAGACCTACTATGTGAGGTGTTCTAGAGTCTCATATCTCATTTTAACTCGGCATCCTAATCAGATTTCTTCTGAGTAATAAAAGGATTCATAACATAGAGCATGTTGGCTAATTCCCTAATATCACACTGGGTAGTCATTATAATTACCAAGTGAACTATTGTATAATTTAGAGAACTCATATTGTATGTTCAAAGGATGCATAGAGAATAGCTCTATAAAAAGGAAATCACGTGTGACCGTGTCAATTAGGATGCTGGAGAAAACAGTGATTTAGAATTCCTTGTCACTTAAAACGTGGCTATGAGACTAAAAGCACAAGCAAGAAGAAGAAAGGCAGCTTATTTGGGTTCTGTCAAAATTAAAACTCTGAGCTACAGAAGATTCAGGCCATGGGCCTCTTCTGATCCCGGGATTGGTAGTTTCCAAAGTGAACAGGAGTGTGCTCTCAGATTCCTCCAAGGTGCTGAAATCTGAGAGTGTGAATGTGAAGGTCCCATATGCTGATGGGGACCTGCACTTAGATACTAAGTGGGGCTGGAGAAATGACTCAGTACAGACCGCCCTCGCAGAGGACCCATGTTCAGTTCCCATGTAGGGTGGCTCGCAAATGCCTGCAGCTCCAGCTCCAAAGAATGTGATGCCCTCTGCTGTAGCATTGAACTCATGTACCACCACCCCCCCACACACAGACACATATACACACAATTAAAAATTTAAGAATCTAGAATATGTATCTCTTATACCTCAATAATGAAAGGTAACTGCAGTCTTTAAGATGGGCCAGAGTCTAAATAGGCAGATCTCCAAGAGTCTCAGGGTTTTACTTAGGGTTATGAACAGACACCATAAAGGACAACACTTAATTGGGGCTGGCTTACAGGTTCAAAGGTTCAGTCCAGTATCATAAAGGCAGGAGCATGGCAGCATCCAGGCAGGCTTGGTGCAGGAGGAGCTGAGAGTTCTACATCTTCATCTGAAGGCTGCTAGCAGAATACAGACTTCCAAGCAGCTAGAATGAGGGTCTTATAGCCCACACCCACAGTGACACACCTACTCCAACAGGGCCACACCTTCTAATCATGCCACTTCCTCAGCTAAGCATATACAAACCATCACACCAAGGAAGGTGAACGAATGGCCCATAAGCCCATGAGAGAATGCTGGATACCAACAATGAAGAGAGGAAATCAGAACTTACATACATCATAGGTAAGAATGTAAAGGGGGTGATAATAGGTGAGCCCACAGTGATGACAAGGGCAGAACTAATGAGATCTTGTTTGTCCACATTCTGGCTTGCCCTTCTGTGTTGTAAAGTGGTTCTCTGATGTTGATGACTGAATGGATACTTAATACAGTAACACTCAAGTTAGTAATATAGCAATAATCAGGGATCCAACCCTATCTTGTTACAAGGCCATGAGGAGGCTATCTGAAGTGCATCATGCCTGCATCCTAAAAAGTTCTGATGGAATAGAACAGGGCATACTGAGGTTTTATTTGCTTTTTTATTCTATTTTGATTCCCATAAGATGCTGCATATACGGCAAAGGTTAAAAACTGCCAACACACATTGACATTGTTAGGGTTAAGCAAAGCCACTGTGGGGAGTCAGTTTGCTTCAAGAAAAGGGAGCTTGACCTAGGACTCAGGAGACACTTTGTTGTGATCAGGGTGTTTGCCCATTGTGGGCTCCAGGAGGGATCTCCTGAGATGGAGTCTATGCTCCAGAGAGCCTGATTATCTGGGACATTTTATATACTACATATATTGGTTACTGTCTTTCCTTCCTTACCTCAATCTAGAAATTCACATCACATTTCCCTACTGTTCTCCTACGTCTTCTCTCATAAAAGCTAGGGATTTGCACAGGTTCTCTGTGTAGCAACTGTCTTTTCCTTAATGCAGACTTAACCCTTTTTGTTCCTCGGCTGTGTTCTCTGCACCATTATGCTTATAAGGTTGGCAGAATAAACAGTCCATAAATTTTAATGAGCAATATCAAATACTATTTATGCAATATCAAATACTATTTATAGTTATGTCTGAAGGTTAGCAGAAGTTGTTTCTCATTAATAATTGCACTAGTTGTGGTTATAAATCACAGGGTTTATAATAAGGGCTATTTAAATATTTAAAGAATGTCAAACAAATTTCTTAGTCTTAGCATGGTTTTTCATCTGGGGAACACAGAACAACTCCTTGGGTCTTAGGAGAGGGCAAAAGGCCTCCTCTTCAGTTTGTTTGGTTTGATTTTGTCTTGGTTTTGGTCTTTTGAGACAGGATTTCTTTGTGTAGCCCTGGCTGTCCAGAAATTCACTCTGTAGATTAGGCTTGACTCAAACTCAGATCTGCCTGCTTCTGCTTCCTGAGTACTGCAATTTAAGGTGTGCACCACCACCATCTGGCAAGTTATTAATGTCATATTAGATTTTATTTGAACTTAAAAAATAAGGCTATGTTTGGGGTGTCTCTGTGTAAGTTAGCAGTGTAGATTTCAGGACTGTCTTCCATAGTCCTCTATGTTCTGCAGCCCTGGAGAGGTGCAAGACCCACTTGGTGCAGCTGCTGTATGAATGCTCATGTGGTTCCTGGAGGTGTGGCAGGGCTGCTGGAGCTGCAGGTGCAAGACAGAGCTCCCACACTAAGAATGCATGCTGTCCCCGAGCGAGTGAGCGTCAGTTCCAGGACCCTGCTGTTCCATAGGCGTGGGCTGGAGTCTGAGCTGCTGTAGTTCTGCAAGCTCCCAGGTGATACTGGAACATCCTGTCTGAAACTACTCTCTGCGGCTGGGGAAGTGGCTCAGAGGTTAAAGCACACAGCAAAGTTAAAGCTACACAGCAAGGGGACAAGAGTTCAGTCCTCACCTATGGTGGCTGGACATGGTAGCTCACCTGTAATTCTAGCCTCAGAAGGCAGCGATGGGGACCCCAGGAACAAACTATCTAGCAACTGGCTGCTATCCTGGTGAGTTCTGCTTGATTGAGAGACTCTGACTCAAAGAATAAGGTAAAAGAATGGTTGAAGAGGGGCTGGTGAGATGGCTCAGAGGGTAAGAGCACCCGACTGCTCTTCCGAAGGTCCAGAGTTCAAATCCCAGCAACCACATGGTGGCTCACAACCATCCGTAACAAGATCTGACTCCCTCTTCTGGTGTGTCTGAAGACAGCTACAGTGTACTTAAAATAATAAATAAATCTTTAAAAAAAAAAAAAAAGAATGGTTGAAGAAAATTCATTATATCAGTCTCTTACCTACCTACACACACACACACACACACACAGAGAGAGAGAGAGAGGGGGGGGTATATACCTTACACACGTGCTCACATGCATGCAAGCATGCTTAATCATATCACATGAAAAGGATACTTCTTGTCCTGCCTGTCTGTCTATCTGACAGAAATTTGCCTTCCTTTAAGAGATGTCCCTTCTTGTCTTTCAACCATGGCATTCAACAGTAGGATTCTGCATTCTTAGTTCCCCTGCTTCCAAAGCCACAGTCAGTTGGTCCAGGATTGCATTAGAACTACTAGAACCTGTCCTGCCTTGTTAGACTTGGCCCAAGGGGAATCTCAGTCCTTTTCTGTGGAGGCCTCCTATACAAGGGCAGAGAGCTAAGTAGTCATGATGGGCACATGGGATCTTAGTAAGTCTTGCTTACAGTTATTCCCTCATATGTGAAAGATTTGAAGTGACCAATGCTGTGGCCTCACAGACTGCGCCCAGCTCTGATGGCCTAGTGCAGTTACACAAAACTCATCCCATGAAGACCTTTGAGCACACACAGCCGAGTAGCACACACTGTGCTTAGGGAGACCAGACCAAATGTCTGAGTACAGTTTGGCATGCACGGTGTCAAGGGACCATGGAAAATCAGAGAAGAAATGCCCGATACAGTCAGGTATATGCGTGGGGCTAGCTTCAGGAAAGGCTTTCTAGGGATGGACTTTTAAGAGGTGAACAGGAATTGTGTGGGCAGGCCTCTGCAATGGCCCCTGCAGGGATGACTCACTGAGGAAAGAAAGTGATGTGAGCTCAGAGATTGTCTGAAAAGACTACAGCCACAGAAGAGGGAGGCCCGGGGCAGAAGCAGTCAAAAAAACTACAGCCACAGTGGGGGCGGGGAGAGCTTGGGGCAGAAGCAGGCAATGTACATATTACTTTTTTCTTAAAGAGTCATGAGAGCTGGTCATAGTTGCTCACAGCTTTAACATCAGAGCTCATGAGGCAAAAAGCAGGCAGAGCTCTGTGAGTTCAAGGTCAGCCTGGTCTATGTAGTGAGTTCCAGGAAGGGCAGAGCTATATAGTGAGACCCTGTCTCAAAAATAGCACCAGAAAGAGTCATGTACACTTAAATACATGGATGGGATGGGGATGGGAACTCTGATCGTCACACTGCACAGTGAGTGCTTTATCCACTAAGCCAGCTTCCAGCAGGGTCATGGGGAACCTGGTGAGATAGCTCAGTGGGTACGTTAGTTTCATTTCATGTTGCTGTGATAAAATACTCTGACAAAAGCAACTTAAAGGAAGGAGGATTCATTTCAGCTGATGACTGCATGTTATAGTCCTGTGAGGTAGCACAGATGTCTTGAGAGAGATACTACATCCACAGTCAAAAACCAAGAAGGATGAGTACATGCATGCTTGTGCTCAGCTTCCTTTGTCACTCTTAGACAGTCCACAATTCCTTGCTCAGGGGATGACGCTCCCCAGGGTGGACAGGTCTTTCTACCTTAATAAACATAATTTCACACAGATACGCCCACAGGCTAACCTGATCTGGGCATGGTATCAAATGACAGTCAAAACTAACCGTCATAACTTGGTTATGTAAAGATGCTTGCTGCTAAGCCTGATAACCTGAATTCAGTTCCCCAAACCCTCACATTGGAAGGAGACAGCCAACTCCTGAGGTTTGACTTCTGATTTCCACATGTGCACGGTGGCATGTCCTTTACCCTGAAAACACATATCTTTTTAAACAATAGGTCTTGCTGTGTGTCTCAGGTTGACCTTAACCTGTTTACGTTCCTTCACCTCCCAGTGATGAGGCATGTGCCACCATACCCATCACTTTGTAAATATTACAGGCTACAGCGTTCCGCTATAGCAGGAAAGCACACACACACACACACACACACACACACACACACACACACACACACACACACACAGAGTCAAGAAATCCCCAGTACAACCAAGCATCAGAATCAATGCCTTCCCACAAATTGCTGCTTAGATAACACTAGGAGTATTCCTGGCCAGAGAGTGTGTGCTTGTTCTGTCCTTGTGGCATGACTGCTCGGTGATCAGTTGGCATTGAGGAGTCAGGAACTAAATGGATTCTCTGTCCGACTCTCTGATAAACATAAGATTTGCCGTCTGATAAACATAAGATTTGCCGTCGCCTTTCTTTTTTCTTTCATGTGTATATGCATATGCACATTTTCAAATGTGTGTGTGCACACCTGCTTCCTGTATGCCTGAGCATGTAGAGGTTCAAGGTTGATGTTGGGAGTCATTCTCTGTTCCTTTTCCACCTCATTCATGGAGGCAAAGCCTGTCAGTCAGTCTTGAGGTTGGTCTCCCCAGCCATCTTTACCAGGCACGATGATATGCCCACCTGGCAATGGCATAGGTTTCTGAACTCAGCGCCTCACACTTGCACAGTAAATACTTTCACTGCTGAGCCATGTCTCCAGAACCGTAGGCTTTCTTAAGTGGTATCCTAGTCACTGCTCTATTGCTGTGACGAGACACCAAGACCAAGGCAACTCCTATAAAAGAAAATATTTAATTGGGGCTTGCTTACAGTTTCAGGAGGTTAGCCTGTTATCATCATGATGGGGAACATGGCAATACACTGGAGCTGAGAGTTACATCCTGATCCACAGGCTAAGAAAGACTCTGAGCTTGACATGGGATTTTGAAACCTGAAGCCCACCCCCAGTGACACACTTCCTCCAGCACCTCCTAATCCTTCTAATCCTTTCAAATACTGCTACTCCCTGGTGACCAAGCATTTAACAATATAAATCTTTCTGAGCCATTTTTCAAACCACCACAAATGAACAATCTAGTAACATTAAGGGAATTTCTACCGTTGTATAACCCTCACTACTATCTCCCTCAACAGATCTTCTCTCTAAACTGAAACTGCACTCATTTGTCAGTAGCTCTCCTTTCTGGGCTCCTCCAGGCCATGGCGGCTCTGTTCTGCCTCCACGAGTTTTGTGACTAGATACCTTACATATGTGGAATCTGATTTCACTTGGCCTAACATCCATGCTGAATTAAGTTTCAGAATTGCCTCTTTTCAAAGGCTGAGTGCTGCCTCCACTGTGAGTCAGTCTCTCTGCCTGCTCCTCTCTCAGTAGACATTTTGGTTGCTCCTAACTCTGTCATGAATGACGCCACTGTGAATGTGGGTGTGTGGAAAATAGGAGGTTTGTGTGTGTGCATATGTGAATGTGGGTGTGTGTGTGTATTTTATGCTTGTGTCATGGGTGTATAGGTCTAAGGACAACCTTGGGTGTCATTTATCAAGTGCCTTTCTACCATTTGTTTGAGATACAATCTCTTATTGGCCTGGAACTTACCAAGTAGGCTGGGCAGGCTGGCCTGTGAGTTCCAGGGCTCCACCTCTCTCTGCCTCCTATCTTAAGCACCCACTGCGTTTACAAGCATCTGCCAAGTTGCCATCTTTTTATGTGGATTCTAGAGACTTCATTGAGATCCCTACGCTTGTGTGGCAAGTGGTTTACTAATTTAGTGATATCCCCAGCCCTTCCAGTGGCTTCTCAAAGCCACCAGTGGCTTATGAGGCCCTTTCTTGAGTTCCTGGCCATGAAAGAAGGTTGAGCTAGGACACAAGGCTTTGGTTTTATTCTCAGTGCCACAGACCAATAGTTCCTGGAGCACATCACAGCCTCTGAATTACAGCCCTCACCTGTTAGCCAAAGGAGGGCTCTACTGCTTAGGCCTTGCCCCTACATGATACATTTTATATTCTGGCCTGGAACACTAAGCCTCTGGCTTTTACTTCTGCATAGGTGGGGTTATAAGTGGAGTGGCCCTTTGGTACAGGATCAACATTGGCACTGAGGAGTAGTCCTAGTAGTCCTGAAGTCTGTGGTATACAGAAAACTATCACTTTGAGCACACATGAATTTTGCCCTCAGACATAGAGAGGTCAGCATTTGGGAGCCATTTACTGAGTGAGCAGGCCAGACTGCCTGGCTGCCCAGCATCCACCTTACTGAGAGTTTGCCACT
Organism: Mus musculus; assembly: GCF_000001635.26. Lineage (NCBI taxonomy): Eukaryota > Metazoa > Chordata > Mammalia > Rodentia > Muridae > Mus > Mus musculus. The sequence goes on along the minus strand of NC_000084.6, from coordinate 11,996,509 downwards.
GCTATAGTAATGGAAGTGAAAAAAGTATAAAAGCTAAAAACCGTGACAATTCTTGCAAAGTAGATGGAAAAACAGCCTGTTTCACTCTGCAGTAGCCCTGCCAGGCAAGTACGTCACAGCATTTTTGACAGGAACAAGCCACCCTGATTTATAACATGTCAGCGAGTGTCACAACCATCAGCAGTCTCACTTGTTAGAAGAGAAATCTTTGGAGGAGCTTGAAAACATGCTCAGGAGGAAGGTGGGAGGCTGCACAAACATTTCCAGGAAGGAGTAGAGGCAGAGGCACCCGAAGCCGCGTGGCTGTCAGACCAAACAGATTTTCAAGTAAGGGCTGGTTTGAAAACTTTAAGACATGTTTTTCTTGGCAAAAGGCACTGTTCACAGGCACAATGAGGCCAGCTGTCTTAACTCCTGGCAGACAGGATTCCTCCCAAGTTCTAGAACCTTCTGGAAGTACAGACATGCAGGCCTGGGTGAGATTATTCCCGACAAGGGACACCTCCCTTTTCTCGGGCAGGATTAAATCTCACAGGAAAAGGCAATCAGAGACGAGGCAGAGAAACGGGCAGAGGGGCCCACTGGAAGATCTGATGGAGAAGGGCAAAGGACGCCCAGAGAGATGGCTCAGAACGTAAGGCCACTCGCTGCCACACCTGACTGTCTCCAGAGCCCACATGGTAGAAGGAGAGAACCAGATTCTGTACAGGCACACTGTCTCACACACACACACACACACACACACACACACACACACACTCATTCAATAAATAAATGTAAAAACTTTTAAAGAAAAATGAGATGCAGCCAGTGACAGAGAAAGAGAAAAGGTATGAGATGTAAGTCACAGTAGAGTACTACAGGGCATTAGGCAGACATTACAGCTAACAGCCATGGGGGCTGCACACTTCCCTCCTGCCAGTTCCAAGAAGCACGTCACTGTTGATACCGTGCCAGGAAACAACAAATGTTTTGAAAGAAAAGAGGGACTATTGGGATAGCTAGCTTTGTTCAAGGTTTGTAATGAAGACAAGTGATCAAGGAAAATGGCAATTAAAGTGAGAGTAGAAGGAATAGAGAGACACAGACACACAGGATAAGGTGACAGTTCTCTAAGCAGGTAAATGCAGAAACCTTGGTGCAGTATGTTTGGAGAACGTGCAAATGAAATAATCATGGTAGGTAGAAATGAAGTCACGATAGGACAGTGGTCCGTAAAGGCAACTGCATCCAGGAACTCCGAGCCTGGGGCCTTTATGTTAGGGTTAGCCTTTACCCTCTTCAGCTTATCCTCTATCTGGAAACGAGACCATGAGAAACATGTTTGTGTGGATAGCATTCCTCATTTCCAAAGTCAGAATCTGCCCTGCTGTTTCAAGGCTGGTTCCTGCCCTGATCTCGAAGGCCTAAGAAAAGAAAGATGTCTAAGGATGGTGGTGCATACCTGCACACTTGAAGATTAAGTGGTGATGGTGGGAGGATCACGCCCGGCAGGATCTCAAGTTCAAAGCTAGCCTGTGCTTTGGAGGAAGGCGGCCATCATCCCTGTCCTCTGGCCTGGCCTGGAGCATCTCTGCAGACAATACAGAGGTCTTTTGTATACATTTTTGCTGAAAATCAATAAACTGAGGAAAATGAAAAGTGCTGCCACACAAGAGTGAGGACAAGACGCTCAGACCCAAATACAGCCAGATGTGGCAGTGGGCATCCATAACTGCAGCTCTTCTGCAGCAAGATGGGAGGAGGCAGGAGAATCCTGAAAGCTGGTGGAGCAGGCTAGCCTGGAGAGTGAGTGCATCAGTGAACAAGAGACCCTGGTTCAAACAAGGCAGAGATGAGGGCAGACACATGAAGTTGTCCTCTGACCTCCACGTTTGTGCTATGGCACGTGAGGGCCCGTATGCATGCCCATGAGCAAACACACAGAAAACAGGAAGGAGGGAGAAAAAGAAGAAGGGGGAAGGGAGAGGAGAGAAGAGAAGGAAAAATCATGCATGAGGAGGGACTTACCAAACCCATTCCTGGCCATCTTCTTGCTGCATATTCCAAGCTGGGACATCTGAAAGGCCTCTGGGACGACACAGGATGTCCCTTTGAAGGGGGTTAGCCAAGAGTTCTGAGCGCTCCCCGCTTGAACGGCTTTCAGCGGTAGCCTGCACCCTACTGTCATAACAAGAAAACAGGTTCCTTTCTTGGAGAGCCTGTTTTGGCCTGCAGAATTGAGAATTCTAGACACAAGAACCATCGTGGCTTAGCGGGGACATTCTAAGTGTGGGCAGAGGTGGGTCATTGGTACACACTCATTTCACGACAACTGTTCTGGAGTCTGGACCCTATGGCTGCCACTCCTTAGAGTCTTTTCTGGGATTTTTGGCTCTAGAAGGTACAGGGCTAACCTTTCCCTCTGCCTTGGCTTAGTGCTAACCTCCGCTCCTGTGATTCAGATAAATTGCCGATTCAACTGCTCTCTTTCTCCCAGGAAACGCTTGGCTTCTTAGAATGTGTGTCACAGTCAAGAAAGGCTGGGGTGTTAGAAGAGGCAAAGAGATGACGCTTTATGGATGATAAGGGTTTACCCAGAAGACCCGGGCGCAGGCTACCCGCGCTGGGGATGGCTTGCTTCTGTGCACAGACACGGGATGAGCACACTGCGTTAGCACAGTCTCTTATTTGGGCAGATGGGGTGACTTTGGCACTATACCTCTCTTGTGAGAAGCCTAGAAATTAAATGTTTCTTTATGGGTTCCAACAGGCCACAGGACATAGTGTTTTCCACATCACACTTGTTGTTCATGGCTAAATGCAGAAGACTAGTGGGCATCAACAGCTGGACTGGGAGGCATAGACTCCTGCTGCTCTGAGATATTTGTTGTTTCTGCAGGTCGTCACAGCTGGCTTGTCGATGTTGCTGTTTGATATGGCCCTGACCAAAGCAACTGTGGGATGGTAAGTTCTCTATAGAGAGAGAAAACACAATCCATCAGGAGAACAAGTTTGCTCAAATGAAGCAGGGGTATGTGCTGGGTAGATGTGTCCATCATCAGTAAATTTCCACACTGGTGATGCCTTCCCTGTTTTATTTAGTCATTGGTTGGTTGGTTGTTGCTGTACTAGGACTTTAATGGTTCATGTGTCCCAGGCAAGCACTCTTGCATACTACACCTCCTGCCTCAGACACTGGACTGGCAGGCATAAGCAGGCGTGCCCACTTCTTTATCTTTTAACAGTTACCAGTGTGTGAATTTACAGGTAAGAGAGCACTCCTATCACTCTTACACAACTCATATAATATACGGTGTTATGCACAATGTCATATGATTATACAGCATGTTCTTACACATTCTGTATAAACTCTAACCAATACCCAGGTCACATGCCACCAGAATAACTTTTAGCCACTCACATCTCCAGTGGTGTAGCCAGCATTGGTGCCTGGGGGGGTTCATTCCTGTGGCTGATCCCCTGGGGTACTGTCTGTGTTATGGAAACACGTGTTACATTTGAACAACAGTAGTTAGTTCCTATGGGCTAAGTGTGAAGGGCAGCCCAGTCTGCCCAGTGAAGTCCGTGATGGTGAGTCCAAGGGGGTGAACTAGCATCCTGTGTGCTTTGGGATAGAGGGGCTTCCTTCAGTAGCTCGATATTTCCCACAGACCTAGTATGTGTCAGGAGCTGTCCTTGAGTGTCCTTGCTACTTCTAAGGTGTCCACAGACAGTCATTCCCGTAACTGAAGGTAAGCCCTTACCTAAGTCATCCCAGACAGACAGAGTGAGCAGCTTTTGTTCAAAGTACTCAGAAAAATGAACCCATGTCCTCTCTGGAAGCAACATTTCCTGTCTGGAGAAGAATAGCAGAAGGTAGATTTAAAAAAAGAAGGAGGAGAAGGAGAGAAGGAGAAGGAGAGAAGGAGGAGGAAGAGGAAGAGGAGGGGGAGGAGGAGGAGAGGAGAAGAACAAATGTTCCTCTACTTTTCTTCTCCTTTTTTTGTTTATTTTACTTTACTTTAATTTATAAGTTGTTGTTGTTGTTGTTGTTTGAGACAGGGCCTCACTATATATCTCTGGCTGTCCTGGAACTATTGGGTATGCCAGACTGGCCTCGAACTCACAGTGATCCACCTGCTTCTGCCTCCCAGTGCTGGGATCAAAGGCACACACCACGATCTCTAGTTTCCTCTTCTTTTTAATGACTGTTTAGAGGACCGGAGAGATGGCTCAATCTGTAAAGTACTTAAGGAGTACAATTCTGAGTTCAGTTCTTAAAACCAAAGCTAAGAAAGCCAGTGGAGTGGTGTGGTCATTTTAGTCCTGGGAAGGTGGAAACAGATGAATCCTGGGGCTTGCTGGCCAGGCCAGCTAGCATACTGAGCAAACTTCAGCTCAGTGAGAGATACTTCAGAAACTTCTTAGTCAGTGTTCTGCTATTGTGAAGAGACACCATGACCACAGAAACTCTTATAAAGGAAAACATTTCATTGGGGCTGGCTTATAATCTCAGATATTTGTCTATTATCAGCATGGCGGGGAACATGGCAGCAGGCAAGCAGACATGGTGCTGGAGAAGTAGCCAAGAGTTCCATATCCAAAGACAGCAGGAAGAGAGTCTCTGGGCTTGGAATGTGCTGTTTGAACCCTTAAAACCCACCCCTAGTGCCACAATAAGTCCATACCTCCTAGACCTTTCAAATAGTGCCATTCCCTGGTGACCAGGGATTCAAATCTATGAGCCTATGAAGGCTGATCTCATTCAGACCACCACAGAAAACAAGGCAGATGGCATTCTGAGGAACTTTGACACCCAGGGTTGTCCTCTGGCCTCTAGATGCATGTGCACAGAAGTACATGCACACACACATACACACACACATACACATGCACACACATAAAATCTACTCATCTGCAAAGTGATAACTATGTCTGACATCTTTGCATTAATACATCTTACTTGCACAATCCTCCTAGTTAATTGTTTTAAAGATTAAGACACAGAGGTTCTGAGACATTTAAGTGCTTTCCCCGCTCCAGCATTGTAAAGCTGTGGGGATTGTACCAGAGTTCAAATGCAGGTTTCCATGCGTCCAAATCCCTATCGCCTAGTACTGCCTTGAGCACTGTCAGGACTTGCCGTCAGCACAGTGTACAACGTCAAAGCCCATAAGGGAGACAGACAGGAAACTGGCTTAAATGTGTCTCTTCCTACCGTAGAGATGTGTTACTCTGCCTTGTGTTACTGTAAAGGAGCCTGGAGAAGGTCCACTCACAGACAGAGAGGTGTGCTTTGGCTCTGTTTCAGACATGTCCTTGCCTTTGGGCCTGAATGAGGCAGAATATCATGGCAGAGAGCGTATGATGGAGTAAGAAGCTGACTCCATGGTACAGCCTGTAAGCAAAGAATAAGAGAGGGCCAGAGCCTCATCTCTAGCAGCCCAATTTTACCCAACCAAACCCTACCTCATAAAGGTTCTAGCCCTTCCCAAAAGTGCCACAGATGGAGTTTTTAACACATGGGCCACTCATTCAAACCATCCCATCTATCAACTGTCAAGAGCATGGTGATGGCCAGACAGCAGAGGGAGCATTTCCTGGGATGAGACAGCACTAATTCCTGGTTAGGATCTGATGTGACAAACTCAAAATGTCCATGGATTTGGTGTAGGATTAAAAACTTCATTATTGTAGCTATTTCAACTGTGTTTTATTTATTCTTTCATAATTTCATTCCTGGGTATGATGGATCTAGATCATATCTACCCTTAACTCGCATCATCTACTCTCTTTGGAGTCCCCCACATGCTTCCTGTTCTCTGTCCCCTACCCCCGGCTTGTAATCTACTGAGTTAAATTAGTGCCATCTGCTGGAGTGTTGGTTTGGTTGGCCCAGTCTTGTTGCTGCATAGCTGGGTTAGTCTGTGTGTCCAGAAGAGAGCATTCCATAGCACTCCTCCCACCTTCCGCCCTCCTGTTCTATCCACCCCTTCATCCATGATGTTCCCTGAGCTGTGTAGGGAAAGTTAGATTTTAATACATTAGCTATCATGCCGTTGAAGCCATGTTGATGTCCTTGTGCTGTGCCACCGCTGGGGGCCATGTTAATGTGCGTGTTCTGCATTACCATCTAGGGCCACGGTGATGTCTATGGTCTGGGCTGCCTCCAAGGACTTTGCCTGGGTCCTTAGGCCTACTGAAGCTGGGGACCAGGTTTGTGGTCCGTGCTGTCACCGGAAGCCATGTGGAAGGACAATGTCCGTGCTTTCACTGACTATAAAGAACAAGGAATCTACTTTTGCAGTGGTATTGATGATCGTAGAAACTGAGAAAGAGGGGCATTGGAGGCTTCTGTGACAACCCACCAATCCACCCCCAAAAAGTAGCAGCCTAAACAGAGGCTATTAAAGAGGAGAACTCTTAAAAAGTATGATAAAGAATGTAAAAGGCAGCTCTTCACAATTGCTGGCTTCTGGTGAGGGTGTGGGAGGGGAGGGACTCAGTTCTATTCAAGGGGCAGGCCACTGAGAGTTCCACCGTGCTCCAAGGAGGATGCAGATAACATAAATTGCACTTATTTTTTTTTATTTTTTATTTTTTTGTTTTCTTTTGGGAGGGAGGTCAAAAGGGTGAGGTGATCGTGGAAGGACAGGGTAATGAGTGTGAGGGAATGCATGATGTGAAATTCCCAAAGAACCAAGGCAGGTGGATCGCTGCAAGTTTGAGGCCAGCCTGGTTCACATAGTGGGCTCCAGGACAACCAGAGAGCTACACAGTGAGACTCTGTCTCAGGATAAAACAACACAAGAGATTATACTGAGTGCTGTATGCAACCCGTGGGGAAACTGTCAACGCAGTGTGAGATATTATCTACTTCTCAAGGGAAAATGGAGTCAGAAAGCCTTTGTGGGAGCATAGGCTAGTCATCTTGGGGGAATCAAGTGGATGTGAAGAGTAGAGGGGAGAGAAGGTAGCAGTGCTTGGTAGGCAAGCCTTGGAACTGTCGCTGAGAGCACTAGGCCTTTCTTACCCAGGGAAGGCAGGGCTAGAGGTGCCGACGGTGAGATCAAGGATTCAGAATGGGCTCTAAGCCACACAGCTAACCCCTACCCCATACTTGCTCTCTCGGTCCTGAGACAGAATGATAGGTGAGGCCCTAAAACTGTCCAAAGAGGACACACACATGCCTTTTGTATGTAGTATGCATGGATGCATGTATATATTTCTGTGTGTGTGTGTGTGTGTGTGTGTGTGTGTGTGTGTGCGTGCGCGCGTGCGCATGCGTGCCTGCCCATGTGAATGTATATGCCCCAGCATTTATGTGGTGGTCAGAAACAGCTTCAGGAGTTAGCTCTCTCCTTCAACAGTGTGAGTCCCAGGGACTGAACTAAGTTTGTCAAGCTTAGAAGCAGGCATTGTTACCATTTAATCATCTCACCAGCCCTAGATGTCTGTGTCCTGTTCTGAGGCACTTAAGTGATTTCCCCCTGAATGTTATAGATCTGAGATCGTACTAGAATTCAAGCCCAGGCCTCAGTGTGTCCAAACCTTGCACAACTAAGAAGTACCAGCAAAGACTGTCAGCAGCACAGGTCAGTGTGCAAAGGTCAAAGCCCACAAAGGAGACAGGGAAACTCGCTGAGGTTTTTCTCTTCCCACCTTCATGGTGCTAGGTTCAATTCTTGACAGTATTTTTCTTTTTTGCACACATACTTTCGCATTTTGCATAGAATTTTAGAATGAACCAAGGAAACCCAGGTATTGAGCCGAGCATGGGAAATCCAACCCGGCGGCTCTCTGAGGTGAGGACGTATTAAGGCAGACTAGTAAAGAGGTTGCTGTCTGGAAGGGACTCTGTCTCCAGGCTGCTTCTCATCCTATGGAATCAAGGCTATGCCCTGAAGAAAATGGAAAGAGTGGGCATTTGGATCCAAATAGAGGAGGCAGCACGTGTGCCTATTGCAAAACAAACAAACAAACAAAACAAAACCCTTGGCTTTGGGTGTTTAGAACTTTTGAGGTTAGGATGTTTTTCAGCATCAGAGATTTTCCAAGCACACAGTGAGGAAGCAGAGGGCGTGTGGAGCTGCAATTCTGACGACGGCTGTCTCTTACCACGTGGTTGGTCCATGAAGAGGTCAAGGACCACCTGATGGCCGGGCAGCTCTCAGGTTTCAGATGGGAGAGGTTGGTCTTTGTCTCCCGGTAACCTAAACTAATTGAACATCTCAAAGAGCAGGGGTTGCAGGCCTTAAGGTTGTGTTTTTGTTTTGTGTTTGTTTGTTTTGTTTTATGTTTTAGTGCTACTGCCTTTTCCTGTACAGTTGTTGTTTCTTTTGTTTTGGTTGATTTTTAAATTTTAAATTAGTCACTAGCATTTAGAAATTAGTGGCTTCCTTCTACAAATCTCGATTTCCATACTCCTTTGAAAATGATGACCGACTGTGAGTTTGTGTTGGGTCTGTGACTACATATGGCAGCAGCTGCTGGGGTGGATAGACACTGCCCTCCGATCTCCCATGATCACACTCACAAGGCCGTGCCTGCCTTCCCAGAAGGGTAGCGTCTTAGCTGAGCAAAGGAGGTCATCTAGAGTAGGGTGTCTGGGCTGGCAGGACAGCTGAGTGGGTAAAGGTGCCTGCCTCTAAACCCAACCATCTGAGCTTGATCCAGCTCTCACAAACCGCTCCCTGACATTCACACATGTGCCCCAGCACACAGACACTCACACATGTGCCCCAGCACACAGGCACTCACACTCACAGGTGTGCCACAGCATACAGGCACTCACACTCACAGGTGTGCCCCAGCACACAGGCACTCACACTCACAGGTGTGCCCCAGCACACAGGCACTCACACTCACAGGTGTGCCACAGCACACAGGCACACACACTCACAGGTGTGCCCCAGCACACAGGCACTCACACTCACAGGTGTGCCACAGCACACAGGCACACACACTCACATATGTGCCCCAGCACACAGAAACTCACACATGTGCCCCAGCACACAGGTACTCACACATATGCTCCAGCACACAGGCACACACACTCACACATATGCCCCAACACACAGGCACACACACTCACAGGTGTGCCACAGCACACAGGCACACAACACTCACTCATGTGCCCCAGCACACAGACACTCACACATGTGCCACAGCACACAGGTACTCACACTCACAGGTGTGTCCCAGCACACAGGCACTCACACTCACACATGTGCCCCAGCACACAGGTACTCACACTCACAGGTGTGCCCCAGCACACAGGCACTCACACTCACACATGTGCCCCAGCACACAGGTACTCACACTCACACATGTGCCACAGCACACAGGCACTGACAACTCTTCCGTGGAAGGAAAATCACTAGTTCAAGGTTCTGAGAAGAGAGTGGAGAGAATGTTATGTGGACAAGATCCTCAGAAGTTTGTTCAGCTCAGCTCAAGTCCTGGCAGCATCTCCCTGGGCGTGGCTTTGAAAGTGGCTCTATGATAGACTGATGTATAAGTGTATCCCTCCCCTGCTCCCAGCTCCCTCACTGGTGGGAATCCAGCATCATGGGCTTGCTGATGATTCAGCCTTCCAAGGACCATACCTAAGAGTAGCTATCAACCTTCATACCTGATGTGTTAGCATTCAGAGTCTTAGCTAAAAGCAACTGTGTCATGTAGCCATTTGTCTTGGTTTTAATGATCAAAAGTATATTTTGAGCTCATTAATTATTTAGATTTTATATAATTCATTTTAAAAATTAATACAGTTTTATAGTTCATGCTGATTCACTCTATTAAAAAACTCTAGCAGAGGAGATTCAACACATGCAAGGGAAGTCACCTGTGAGCAGTCTCCCTGCTGAGAATTATTTGTGGTGCCAGAGTTTCACTCCCCTTTGGGATGATATAAGTCTAAGGCTGTGGGGAATGACCACAGTGCATATACTACCTTCTGAGGATTCCACTGACAACTCTCTACCTTTGGTCATTGTTCACTGGGTCTGCCACTCATCATAGGTGGCCAACCATGACAGTCACTCAGATTTGATCACCAACGATCTTTAAAAAACAATTGTAAAGAGCTGGGTGTGTGGTTATGCGTGTGCATGTGCGCATACGCACACACACACACACACACACACACACTCCAGTCCTGAGGAAGCTGAGGCAGGAGGATTGTAAGTTTGAGACCAGCCTGTGATACTTAGATCTAGAAAATAAAGAACAAACAACAGCAACAACAAAACCCCAACAATAAAAAACAAATAACAAAAACAAAACAAAACAAAACAAAACAAAAAAGCGTTTTTAGTTATCTTTGAGTCAAGATATCTTATCCTGATTTTAGGGGCCCTTCTTGGAGACTGCTCAAGTCTTGGCAGACAGAAAATGAATTTAGGAGCCAAGGAAAAATATCCTAATATTCTTTAAATCCCTTTAGGACTACAGTGAATGAAACGTGTCAGTTTCCCATTTGAATTATACGTTGGGCATCTCATTTTAGAAGACATTACTCAGGACTCGAGATGGAGCTCAGTGGATAGAGTGCTTGCCTGCTTGCTTAAGATCAAAACCCTGGGTTCCACCTCAGAACCACATCAAACTGGATGTGCTGTGTTCTTGTTTACATGACAAGTTTAAATACATTAAGACCTTTCATCAGATTGTGAACTTCATTCTGCAAAGGAGTGAGACATTGGGGAACTACATTCTAGTGAGGTAGTGAGGTAGGGAGTAAAAACCAAGAAGTTGGAATACACACACACACACACACACACACACACACACACACACACACATTGTGTGCTGGGTCTGCATCTAAGGGAAAATACAGTCTGTTGAGTTCAGTGGGAACTAACCAGGCAGCCACAATAACAGATGTAAGGTAAGACAAGCTCTTTGGCCCCCACAGGGGAAGAAAGAGACACTGAAATAACTCTGGAAGAGATGCCTGGAGTGGGTGTTTGTGGCCATGTGTGCTCTGCAGCCTGAGGTTTATGCCTCCATCTGGTGAAGTGTGTTCATTTCAGGAATGATAGGGATTAGAAGGTTTGCAAACAGCTCAGTCAAGCTCCAACTTAAATAGTTGTAATACTATTAAGACTCCAGACCCCAAGTGAGATCTCCCTGATGTCTGAAAAGCAACATCAAAGTTCACCTCTTGGCTCCTCCGGGTTTATTTCTCACCATTCACTAAGCTCCATGGCCCTTCAGGAAGTCTCTCTGCCAAAGGGATGAATGCAAGGTTATTATAGCAGGCACTGTTCCGGCTGCAGGAGAGCAACTGGCCTAAGGCCAGCACAGCCCTGGTCCATTCCCCTGTTTCAGGAGGATTAGTGAGAAGTGTTCACAATGAAATTGTCCCACAGCAGAGCTCTGTGCCGCCTGGCTCACGGGTGGCTCTATCTGTGTGCTTGCCCAGGGATGTGAGGAAACAACTGATCAGATGTGGGAAGAACAGCAGAGCTACTTCAGATAAAGGAATGGTACCTTCAAGGAGAGCTTGTGGAGGCAAAGAATGACTTCCCTCCCTTCATTCTTTACTAAAGAGAACAGGTGGTAGAAACCCCTCAGCTCCTGGGGTCCCACACTAGACAAAAGCCAAACAAGCTCCCCATCTTCCCAAATAGGCATTTCTAGGTTGGTCTTTTGAAACTTGGACCATGAAGTGTCTCACTAAAGCAGTCCTGTGGCAGTGATTGCAACCTCCCAGAGTGTACATGGTTCCTAAGTCACCAATTCCAGCAACATCCCTGCTGCAAGTTAAATAAAGTGAGTGATTTCGTTTCCTTCAGGCAGAGGGTGAGTAGCCAGCCCACTGCTACTGAGGCAGACATGTTTCTCTAGAAGCTCGTCTGGTTAGGGAATAGTCATGTATTTGTGGGGACTCCATTATAGGCCAAGCACAGGTGGCTTCAGATATGTTCTATGTAAGCCTCATACACACTGGGACTTGTGGTCACTTCCAGGAAGGAAACAAAGGCTGCATAGATCTGAACTCCTGACAGATTTTAAGTTTATTTCGTTCACATGCTCATACTTAGTTCATTCTTGGACTAAAGAACAGAGTGGTACAAATCACCTGAATGTCAGCATTTCTATATAGGTTTTTACTGGGAAGGTGATACGGGTGTTTCATATATTCAGCATCTCAGATGCATTAGAAAGACAGAGATACCAATGTTGAGTGTATGTGTGCTGAGTTTGCATAAGAGAACTGGGGTATTAGGTGGGTGGGCAGAGGAAGGGAAGAGAGAGTCTAACCAAAGGGTGGTCGTCACTTCTGGAAAAAACTTTCACTGACAGGGACCTGCCATCATAAACCCTTAGCAGCGATCCAGCCCAGTCCCCAGAAACACAACAGGCACCAGACTGTCTACCAAGAAGTTTAAAACAGAGGATGGAAAGGCCTCTGGGTGCATTGTATTTTAGAAATGTTAAAGTATCTAATATCTTCTCCCCGGCTGCAGTTCTCACATCTTAATTTTCAAATCGCCCACCACATTTCTTTCTGTGTTAGTGGGAAATGTATGACTCCCATTTCTGTGCTCACCTTTAAATGCTCTGTTAGTCTATTAGAAGCCACACCCTTCTTAATTAAAAGGTTGCGTCTGTACAATTTCATATTCCACAATTCCCTTTAGCCAGAAGCCCCCAAGGGGTCATGGGACGTTCTTCCCGTGCTTTTTCCTTCAGAGTGTTAACCTGGTCAGGATATGTGGGACACCCGCCCTTCCCTAAGGAGCCCACACCCGTCACTTCCCGCCCAGTGACTGATGGTTTCCCTTTAGTGATGTGATGGCTTCTGGGCTATACCTTGACCCAGGCTTGCCTGGGCTGGTCGTGGTGGAGCGCCTCACTCTTCTATGTTGTTTATAGGTGCCAGCCTGCAGGGTGAGGAAAGTTGACCATATGCTACTGTTTGCAGCTTCCTGCTTGGTGGACTTGGCGAGGCCCTGCTGGTTTTCTCAGAGCGGAGGAGTTCCTCATGAAGATGGACAAGAAAAGGCAGCCTGCAGCTTGCTGCTGGAGGACACAGCCCCTGGCCTCCCTCTTGAGAGCTATAAAAAGACCACATTACAGTGAGACCATGCTGAGGTTTCCAGCTGGGCAAAGCTGTGAGCTGCACATGCCCCAGCCAAGTTGAACACATGGATGGCTGATGATTGCAACAGCCCACTTTCTTATTATTAGGGGGACTTCCCAGGGACCGCTGCAGAGAATGGGTCCGTCTTATATGCTGAACCATCTCCTCTCTGCTGCACCCAGTTCTGCGGGATCAAGAAGCAGAGGGTCTTAATGGGATGGCTGTGTCCTACCAGTTACTGCTTTGGAATTGATGTCACAGTCCATGGAATCTTGTTGCATTTTGGGGAGTTGTTTTGTGTCTTTACATCTTGGAGTCTCTTATACCCTTTGATTTTTCTGGAGCCCATGCCTTCCCACACAAAACAAGACATGTATGTTATGACATGTGGGACAGGGCAGGTGTGGGGTTGATCAGGGGCGCTGGACCAAGTGAAACCCCAGCGAAGATCCTTAGCTTGGAGTGAGTGGCAGCCTTTGTGGTTATGCTGATGTAGTTCCAGCCTCTAATTTTCTCTTGTTCTTTTGAGTTTGTCAGGATGTGTTGAATCTGTAGACCATTGAACATGGGTAGATTAAGCTGATAACTAATCGATTACCTGAAGTCTTTGAAGTATTCTGTAGTTCAGGTGGGCCTTAAATACCACACCTTCTGCCTTAGCCTCCTGAGTGCTGAGATCGCAGGCACTAGCTATTTTATGCTTAGTGTGTGTTCCCTAAAGTCTTTACTATGTGTGATTCCTTCATAACTCAGAAGAGATCTCAAGTCATTGAGCACTGGATTTTATCTCTTACACCAAATTATAAAAATTAAAGTCCCATAGCTCTAGAGAATAAACCACTATATAAAATATTCACTTGATTCTGAAGCCAGCAAGGCTTAAGAAAATAATGCTAGATTTTCTTCTCATTGGTGTCACAGAACTTGGTTGTTGTTCCAAGTCTTCGGTGGTTTTGGCCGTACTGAGCTTACTTCATCAGCCTTCCAGTGTAGGAGACCCGTGCCATTGACCCACAGAGACCCTCTGGGCTATGAGGATTGCTCCTTGTTGCAGGCTCAGATCCAGGATGAATGAGAGCAGCTCATTGTTGCTACATTTTTTCCCCAACTTGTTGGCAAACAGAATGAAACAGGAGGATAGATTTATGTATATAGAATGTGAGGACCTTTAATTCCTGTCCTTTCCTGATCTCTGCTCATCATTTAAGGTGAAAATGTTCCAAGACTTGATGCCTGTGTACTTTTCAATTTGCTGTCTTAGAATATTTTTACATTTATTTATTCTATTATTTTATGTGTATTGTATACCACATGTGTGCCTGGTACCTGTGAAGGTCAGAAGAGGCCATCAGCTCTACAGAAACTGGAGTTACAGATAGTGAGCTGCCACGTGACTGCTGTGAATTGAACTCATGCTCTGCAAAAGTGATCTTAACTGCTGAGCTAACTCGACTCTCCTGCCCTGTAATTTGCTTTTTAAAAATATTTGTATTTAAATTGTCTGTATGTTTATAAGCATGTGCATAATGAGTGCAGGTGCCCCAGGGAGGCCAGAGGAGAATATTGGGTCCCCTGGAGTTGGAATTACAGGAAGTTATGAGCTGCCCAGTGTGGGTTCTGGGAGACAAACTCTGGTCCTCTATAGGAACATTGCATGGTCTTAACTGAGCGTGTCTCTCTAGCTGAGCACTCGCTGTTGTTCTTCATCTAGTATAGCAAACCAGTAAGTAGATAGGAATGTCCTATAGAGCAAATAGAGACTCTGAGCTTAGAATTTTCCTTTTTTTTAATACCCACAAAACTTTCTACTGCTCCCTTTCCCCTGACCCCACTTTTGCAAAAGTGGTATCTGTCCAGATGTCATCCTGTGCCTGTCCTAAATGTCATTTAAGCAATGGAGAGTCCTCAGGTGGAGAGAACCACACAGCTACTAATCCCAGCGCCATCTCTAGCAGGAAGAACCTTTACTGAGAAGTTTTACTGAGAAGTTTCAGACACTTTGGCTGTAAAGATGTCTAGCAGCTAGTGCTTTGTTTTTCAACCACATTGAGTTCCATTGTTCCTGAGTCTCTCTCGGGTGTTTTTGTTGTGTGCTGAGAAGGTAAGATGATGGGACCAGTTGCTCCTTCAGTGCACTGACCTGTGTACTCAGTTTCCATCTGTGTTCGGAGCTTCTTTCTTTAAGGTGTGGCCACCATCTTTCATCCCCCCTCCTCATGCTCAGCTCTGAAAGTTCAGTAAACCCAGGGATGCATGAAGGCCTCCCATTACTGAGCTCTGAGCTCTGCTGTGAGTACCTGGGCCCAGGCTTCTAAGGTATCCACAGACCTCATGCTGTCATGCCTACTCAATTCTGAGTTCTTACCAACTCCAAATGTATGTATGTTTGTTTGTTTGTTTGAGGCAGGGTCTCTATTATGTAGCCCTGGCTGTCCTACTAGATGTGTAGGCCAGGCTAGCCTTGAACTAGCCTGCCTTTGTCTCCCAGTACTGAACTTAAAAGGCATCCTACCATGCCTGGCTCCAGCTCCATTTCAAAACCAGGGTAAAGTGTTGTTGTTCCCTGCACAAATGAAGAGCATGCCTTCTTTCAAGGGAGGTAAAGTGTGAGTTAAGACTACATACCATCGATATAAAGTTCAACCATTTCTTTTCTTGGTAATTTGCCTCTGCCCTTTCAACCCCAACAGGGGATAACTGCAGAAATGGTTGGTTGTATCCCTGACAGCTCTTAGGGTTGTTGTTGCTTTGCATTTTGTTTTTTTAACAGTGTTTCCTCTTGTAGCCCAGGCTGGCCCCGAAGTCAAGCCTATCTGCTTGCCTCAAACCCCGAATGATCATGACTTAAGCTCAGGCGTAGGCCCCTTCCCCCACTTTCAGGCCTCTTGGCTCACACCATTGAAGCCCACAGTGCCTTCTAGACATGGGATGTTCTATTCCTGTTGGCCACACATAGCAATGAAGAAGTCAATAACTGTTGGCCAGGTTTGGATTTGCTCTAAATACTAATTTATCCTGTAAAAAAGTGACATCCTATAAAAAGATTTACTGTGAAAGTGTAACTAAGTCTGGGCATGGTGGTGCACACCTTTAATCTAAGCACTCAGGAGGTGCAGGCAGGTGCACCTCTGTGACTTTGAGGCCAGCCTCGTCACCAGAGTTCCAGGCTATCTAGGGCTACACAGTAAGACCCTGTGTCCAAAGCAAACTGAGTAACTAGACTTGTAAAAATTTTATACTGAATATATATTAACATACTAAGTTAATTATCAAATATGAATATAAACATTTTAAATCTTTTTCTTTTCTTTTTTAAGACCTATATTCCTTTTTAATGATTTATTTATTTTATGTATATGGGCACACTGTAGCTGTCTTCACCAGAAGAGGGCATCCAATCCCATTACAGATGGTTGTGAGCCACCCTGTGGTTGCTGAGAATTGAATTCAAGACCTCTTTAAGAGCAGTCAATGCTCTGAAACTCTGAGCCATCTCTCCAGCCTGAATATAATTTTTTTTTTTTTACCTTTTAAAATGTTGCAGTTTGCAGACATGGGCCACATTTTATCGTGATTGGTCATCTTGAATTTAGGGCTGTGGTTGGCTGCAGCTGCTGACCATTGATGCTTATTGTATTCCACTGAGTCCGTCTCTAGGCTCCAGGCATTTTGTGCTGTGGGAGACATTTTTGCCATTTTCCAAGAGGATAAAGAGAGATCTGTAATGTCCAGGGCTGCTGCTGTGTTAGCTGGCTCAAACAGCATGTCTGACACCACAGCTTACAAAGAGACAAGGTGGACTGAGCTTACAGCTTTAGCCTATTGTGTGTGTGTGTGGGGGGGGGGGGGTGTACTTTTGAACATCTGGGCAGCCAGATGCAGGTGAGGGGGGGCAGACAGACATGAGGGGGAGTTGCTATGACGACAAGCAGCTTTGGGAAACAGGGGATGGGGCCTAAGAAGCTTGCAGGCAGAATTGCTGTCCCCTCCCCCACTGGCTCAGCATAAGGAGTGGACAAGTGCTCCAGGCCAGGTGCAGACTCTTGTCTGGCTGCAGCAGGCTCCGGCTACCCCTTGGGTTGTCATTCTAGTGGAGGAGATGTGAGCAGCCTGGGAACGAGTGGGTTATAATGCATAGATGCCTGAGTAAATGCAGACGGTGGTATCCCTTCCTCCCAGTAGCCCCTCCATCACTACAGCTTGCCATAGGCCTGTTGCTCACCTATACAGCATCTCACCTGCTCTTCCCAAGAGGCCTCCGAGTGGGCATCATCCTTAGAGTCATTATTTGGAGGACACAGATTCAGAGGAGGTAAGATCCCTGAGGTCCAGCTTGCAAGAAAGGGTGTGTGGACTTGGAGGTGGGCTTTGAGCACACAGCCTCCACCCATGGTGGTCTGTCATCTCCAGGAGAGGAGTGTGCCTCCAGGAGGTCGGGTGATAACTTGGGACTAGGGCTGGAAGAGTGCGGCAGGGCTGGCTGCTGTGTGTGCGTGTCTGTCCGTTCCTCCGTCCATCCATCCGTCTGTCTGAACACGTGTCTACCAGGCTTCAGGGCAGATGTGTTATGGTATGCTTTTCTCAGCACTGACAAGATCCCATACCCCAGACCGGACAGGAAGTCTCCTCAAGGTCAGCCTACTAGGCCAAGATTCCAGAGTCACTCAAAAGCAGTGAGCCAGGAGAACTTCCCATGCTCCTGGCTGCTCCTCAGCCTCTGTGCTCCCCTATTCTAAACAAGCCAGGAACCCAGCTGCTGACTCCCAACTCCAGCAGCCTGAGGGGTATCTGCAGGCCTCTGAACTGGGCAGCACACCGTGGGGAGTTCCAAGTTGTAGAAACACCCCAGGGAGGGAAGACACCCAATGATTCTCCCCCCCTCAGTGAACTGGGGGTTCTGTGCCCTTGCTGGGAGTTGGTTTCACTCTGGTAGTCTGACCAGCAACGGACAACCCTGGGTAAGATAGTGTGGCACACGTGTCCCTGTAGTTCAAGCTGGGCTCAGCCAGGAGAGGCCTGAAGGATACCCCACCCCTGTCCTTGGCAGCTGTGGGCAGAAGCTCATTTAAACAATTGCCTGAGCCAGAAGGAACCTTTGAGTCATTTCTTTCCTGCTCTCTGAGAAGGGCTGGCGAAGGCCTCTATGCCCATTTGTCTTCAAGCTGGAGACTCCGAGACTCAGGGAGAGACAGAAAAGCCCTTAGAAGTTTCAGAGATCTAATCCAGACACCATGCACCTGGGTGGGTTGAGAGTTAAGTGATGGTACTGTGTCATTTAAAAGGCCCCAAGTGGGAGCTAGCAGCTGCCTGCTATCTGAGCCTCCCTCACTTTGTGAGGGCTTTTGAGCCGCAGTCTTTCATTCAATAGACTCCTACTGATACAGGATTTTCATTCTTCTTGTTGCTTTCTATAAGGGCTAACCTGCTCTCCCTGACTCTGGCTGGGGCTGGCTGTTCTTTACTGTAAAGCTGTCCCTGAGACAGCATCTCCCTCCTAGCAGACAGCTCGTGTGGCTTTCTGTGTGACTGATCTGTATGGTAGCAAATGTGAGGCAAGTCCATGCTCGCTTTCCTCAGAGAAGCCGCGCCTTCAAGGAGACTCGACTGAGCTTAACCCTGTGCCCTGAAGTGTTTCCATTTCAAGTGTACAATTCAATTTAATAGTTTTCAATTTCAATTTCAGACCTTCACAACCAGTGTCCCCATCTAATTATATAACTTTTTTATCCTAAGAAGAATTCTAACATGCATTGCCCCTTCCCGCCCCCAGCCCTGTGTAAATACACTTAGTCTGAGGCTGTGCCTGAGCAGGGTTGTAGAATATGTGGTCTGGGGTGTTGCAGCTTTCCTTCCTTTCTCTGTGTAGGTAGGAGGGGAGGGAGGGAGGGGAGAGTCACTCTGGTGCCTGGGTTGTGGAACCCATGGGATGGCCCCTGTACTGAGTAGGTAAACTTTGGATAGGCAGCGTCAAGTGAGTGTGCTCTGCGTTCTTCCAGACCCAGGTGACCAGGTTCAAGTTTTCTTTCCCAGACAGTTCTGTGTTGTTCTCACCACTGTATAAAACCTGTTCAACATAATAGCTGTTTGGGGATTAGAGATGTGGGTCCCTGCTTTCTGTGGTGAGGAGGGACAGGAGAAACGAGATGTAGTCACCGTTATCAGGTAGCACCACTTAAGCTTTTAGCTCCAGCCCTAGTGGTCTTGAGGATGCTCCTTGTTCACTGTACAGTGTATCTGTGCACCCACTACCTATGACGTGTCTGCTTCAAGGAGGATGCATGCTCCTTGGGAAAGGCAGATACAGCCTTGGAGGTGTCATTATCCTGACAGAGTAGGGTTGGATGTGCTTGGAACAAGAAGAGGCATTCAGGAGACAGAACGCAGGCTTCTGCTAAGAGCTGCTGATCTCAGGGTCCCTCAACCACTGCTTTGATCTTTGGGAGAAAGCTGGGCTGGGAACTTCATTCTGGAGGCTGGGAACAGACTCGATGGTCAGAGGCTCGGTCTGCACATTAGCCAGCTTCCCTGTCATGGTGACAAGATGCCTGGTGAAAACAGCTGGAGAGGGACTGTTTACTTTGGCTCATAGTTTCAGAGATTTGGGGTCAAGCTTGGCTAGAGCCACTGCATTGGATCTTGTGTAAGGCATAATGTCATGGAGGCTGGAATGTGTGGCCAAGGCAGGAAGCAGAGAGTGGAGAGCAGCCAGGACAGCATGTCCTTCCAAGGAATGACCCTAGGAACCCATCTCCTTCCGTTAGTAAAGCTCCCATCTCTTCTGCAGATAGTACCACCATTGCAGGACAGGGTTTTAACATGTAGTCCTCAGGTCTGGAACAGCCAACAATACCCATTGGTGCTAAGCTCGAATCTCACCTGGCAGGATAAGACAACTGATCCCATGAGCCTGGAACAAAAGCTAGAAGGAGCCCATCTCTGCGAAGCCGTGAATCCCCTTGTTAGTAGGGAAGCCACTGTAAACCTTTCCTATGAGAGAATATAACAACATCCTTTGTCTTAGTTAGGATTTTATTGCTGTGAGAGACACCATGACCATGGCAATTCTTGTAAAAGAAAGCATTTAGCTGGGTCTGGATTACAGTTAGAGGTTTAGTCCATTATCATGGTGGAAAGCATGGCAGTGTGCAGGCCTTATGTCTCTGACACTCCATCTCACTTCCTTTGCCTTCTTTGAGTCTCAGGAACCCCTCTGGACCTGTGGCCTCTGGGTTGCCTGTGTCTCAGTGATGGCTCCTTCCAGGCTGCCCCACTCGAGCTCAGTGAAGCCAGTGCCTGGCCAGGAGACAGGGAATGTGGGGATTTTCATTCTATTCACAGATCCTGGTCAAAGGGGGGTCTTCCCCTGGAGAGAGCAGGAAGTCGACTTGAAAGGCTGATGGAGTTTTCCACTCTTCCCTGCTATTTCCATTGGCTTTTGTAAAGTGTTGAGCCGTTTCCTCACTTTCTGGGCTTGACTAGCCTTGTAAACTCATCTGGCCACTAACTGTAATTAAAGTAATAGTTCCCACTTTAAATCCAGACTCCACATAGCAGTGTATAATCCCATGTGCTCCCTTGGACTTGTTGAGAGTCTCTTCTTGACCAAGCTTTAGGAGAGATATCTCTGAGTCTGTCTTGATCAGGCCTTAGTGTGCTGAACCCAGTTCAGTAAGAATTCTGCTAGGCTAGTGTCTTAGGGTTTTACTGCTGTGAACAGACACCATGACCAAGGCAACTCTTATAAGGACAACATTTAATTGGGGCTGGCTTACAGGTTCAGAGGTTCAGTCCATTATCACCAAGGCAGGAGCATGGCTGTGTCCAGACAGGCATGGTGCAGGAAGGGCTGAGAGTTCTCTATCTTCATCTGAAGGCTGCTAGCAGAATGCTGACTTCCAGGGAGCTAGGATGAGGGTTTTAAAGCCCAAGCCTACAATGGCACACCTATTCCATCAAGGCCACACCTCCAAATAATGCCACTACCTGGGCTAGGCATACTCAACCCACCACAGCTAGCTTCCTGAGAGTGCACACCTTCATTCCTAACCAGGCACACTGGCTTTCATCTCCAGCTGCCTCCAGTATCAGACATTGAGTCTTGGTTTCTTCATCTGCATTAGGTGGAAGGTAAGAGGCCATGTGGAAAGGAACAGTCTGGTCTGGGTACTGAGTGCTATCCATGGAGATCTGTGGGACTCTGGCCCACTTGGAGAGGCCAAAGAGTTGCCACTCTCCAAAACAAAGCCAGGAAGGCTGCCAGCCTCTTCCTCAGACGCCTCTGCCCCAGAGTCAGTGGCAGGCAGCAGGGCACAGCAGGCAGCTAGGAGCCAGCGGGGTGGGGTTAGGGGGTCTGAGGGTGGAGGAGTTGGGGTGAGGGGGTGACCCTGAGCAGGAAGTGGCTGTGGTCGGCTCAAGCAGGTTCTAATGAAGAAAGCTTCAGAAGAAAATACTTTCCTCAAGTGTCACAGCCCGATATGACAGGACTCAGATGATTTTCAGTGAAGTAACTCGTGCCCTTTATCCCTTGTGGATATAGTCTTATAGACATTTTGGGGTGGTTGGGGTCTAAAGGCAGATGCTTTCTATTGACCTGGTCTGGGTTGTTAGGGATGCCTCTTCTGCATGTGGAAGGTGTTGTCCCTACATGACTGGTTGCCACAGTCTTCTTCATGGCCTGTCGTGATCACGTTTTAGGACAGGAATCTGGTAGGGAGTAGATTTAAATGCCTACCATTCTCAATTACGAGAATTGCTGGGGTTCCTGGATCTACTTGACCTTAGTCGGTTTTCTGTCTGGTGGCACGGTCCACTGCCTCCCATAGCAGAATAGCCCTCCAAGGCAAGGCTAAGCTATCCCAGCCAGCCCTCAGCAGACTGTAGACCCGTGACTGAACTTCTGCCTGCCTCAGAGACTTATGGGAAATAAGATGGCTGTTAGTTTAAACCACTAAGATTTAGGTGCTACATATCATCAACTGGGAGAAGAAAGGTCAGAACAACAGAGCAGGGGACAGCAGCAAAGGTTTTTGAGGTAAGTACAGAGTGGGCATTGTGGTTTCTAGCTCCTGTGTGTGTGTGTGTGTGTGTGCGCGTGCGCGCGCGCACGCGCACGCGCATGTACCTATGCAGTGCAGTGCTGGGGTGAGGGGTTATCAAACCCAGGGTGCCACACATCACATACTAGGCACACACTTCCTCACCTAACTAATTACCCTGCCAGCCATTGTCTTTGGTGGCCAGCCCTGAAAAGAGATGTCAGAGAAGTGGATTTGCAATCGGCCTGTGTCATTCCCTCAGCCACCAGACAACAACCAAGAGTCAAGAGAGGCTGTGATAATGTCGGGGTTGACTTAGCAGTTTGTTCCAGCCAGGCAACAATTATGTCCTACACTCCTAACTGAACACATGTGAGGCTGAGCTGTAAATAACAGCCTGAAGAGCTGATACGTCAGCACCCAGCACTGGAAGCTGGAACAACAGTCTTCAGTGCTCTGCCCGCAGCCCACGCTGCCCACAGCCCACGCTGCCCACAGCCCTTGCTGCCCTGGGCTTACTGCTGTCCCAGGCAGCCTCCCTGGCAGCTCAGCATTTTATATTTTGTTTTGAAGTTCTGGAGATTGAACTCACAGCCTTGGATATGCTAGGCAAAGTGTTCTCCATTAAGATATGAAAAAGCCCTTTTTATTCTTATAGTTGTCCCTGTTGTTTTCATTTGTATTTCTATGTGTTTGTGATGTGTGTAGGTACCTAGGGAGGCCAGAAAAGGGGGTCAGATTCCCAGACCTGAAGTTATAAGCATCCATTATGAACTATTTAGTATGAGTGTCGGGAACTGAAGCCAATTCCTTTTGAAGAGCAGTATGTACTTTTTTTTTTTTTTTTTTGGTTTTTCGAGACAGGGTTTCTCTCTGTAGCCCTGGCTATCGTGGAACACACTCTGTAGACCAGGCTGGCCTCAAATCAGAAATCCGCCTGCCTCTGCCTCCCAAGTGCTGGGATTACAGGTGTGCGCCATCATGCCCGGCCAGTATGTACTCTTAACCACTGAGCCATTTCTCTGGCCCCCTTAAAAATAGTTTTTAACTTTTTTAGTAAATATTGATTGATTGATTATTGATTGCTAGTGTGTACATATGCACAAGCCTATGTCTATGGTCATGCAACAGCTCACATGTGGAAGTCAGAAGACCACTTGTTGGGAGTTGGGTTTTTTCCTCCTACCAAATTGGTTCCTGGGTTTGAACTCAGGTTGTCACACTTGGCAGTGGGTGCTCTCACCCTTCAACCGTCTCACTGGCCCTGGGCTCTTGATTCAGAGTTGGATCCAATGCAGAGACACTGGATGCACATGTAACATTGAACAGCCATCTCCATGGCTCTTTTCCAGAGCCTCTCCATCACCCCAGCAGAGCTCCGTACACATTCCCCCTTCTCTCACCCCCACCCAGGTGACCCCTGTTCTGCTGTGTAGTCGGTTAATTCCAGACGCCACACAGCAGCGGGTCCCGCCCTTGTCCTTGTGACCCTCATAGCTTCCTGCTCTTACCAAATGGTCCCAGGCATGAGAGGAACAGTCCAGGGAGGGCACGGGAGCTCCATTTTCATTAATGTCCCACCTGTTTCCTTTGCTACACTACAAGAATTAGACCAGAGGACATTAGCCTTGGGATACAGGCAACATCCTTTACCACCAAGTCTCCAAGTAAGATAAGACAAATCCCCCTTCTTCACTCATCTCCTGCAGAGCTTTCAAGGACCCCTTCTTCTTTCTGTTGTTTACATTGGCTTGTTCTTAATAAGCATCTTTGCCCTCCAGTCAGATGACAGTGAAGCATGGCTGGCTGGAAAGCCACCTCGAGTATGTCTTAGCAGCCCCAAGGGGGCACTGTTCATTTTCTTTGAGCAGCCTTAAACATTAGCCCACAAAACCTGAGTTCCAAAACTAGATATATAATGATTGCTTTAGTCTCTGAGTCTTGGAGCAACGTGGAATCCTGTCAGTTCTTTGGGGCCAGAAAAAACCCTGGAGGAGCCTGCGGGTCTGTAAATATCCTGCTTGTGTATGTTCATGAAGTCAGTGAGAAGATGAAGTGTGCACACCACCAAGTTTCCACTTTCTTTTTTCTTTTATAGATATTTTCTTTCTTTTTTTTTTTCATTTCAAATGTTCTCTCCTTTCCTGGTTTCCTCTCTGAAAATTCCCTATCCCCTTCCCCCTCCCCCTGCTCCCCAACTCACCCATTCCGATTCCTGACCCTGGCATTCTCCTATACTAGGGCATAGAGTCTTCACAGGGCCAAGGGCCTCTCCTCCCATTGATGACCAACTAGGTTGTCCTCTGCTACATATGCAGCCAGAGACATGAGTCCCACCATGTGTTTTCTTTGATTGGTGGTTTAGTCCCAGAGAGATCTGGGGGTACTGGTTAGTTCATATTGTTATTCCTTCTATAGGGCTGCAAACCCCTTCAGCTCCTTGGGTACTTTCTCTAGCTCCTTCATTTGGGACCCTGTCCTCCGTCCAATGGATGATTGTGAGCATCCACTTCTGTATTTGCCAGGCACTGGTAGAGCCTCTCAGGAGACAGCTATATCAGGCTCCTGTCAGCAAAATCTTGTTGGCATCTGCAATAGTGTCTGGGTTTGATGGTTGTTTATTGGATGGATCCCCAAATGGGGCGGATGGTCATTCCTTCAGTCTCTGCTCCAAACTTTGTCTCTGTACTACTTCCAAGGGTATTTTGTTCCCCATTCTAAGAAGGATCAAACAATCCACACTTTGGTCTTCCTTCTTCTTGAGTTTCATGTGTTCTGCTAATTGTATCTTGGGTATTCTGAGTTTCTGGGCTAATATTCATTTATCAGTGAGTGTATATCGTGTGTTCTTTTGTGATTGGGTTACCTCACTCAGGATGATATCCTCCAGATCCATCCATTTGTCTAAGAATTTCATAAATTCATTGTTTTTAATAGCTGAGTAGTACTCCATTGTGTAAATGTGCCACATTTTCTGTATCCATTCCTCTGTTGAGGGACATCTGGGTTCTTTACAGCTTCTGACTATTATAAATAAGGCTGCTACGAACATAGTGGAACATGTGTCCTTATTACAAGTTGGAGCATCTTCTGGGTATATGTCCAGGAGTGGTATAGCTGGGTCCTCAGGTAGTACTTTGTCCAGTTTTCTGAGGAACTGCCAAACTGATTTCCAGAGTGGTTGTACCAGCTTATGATCCTACCATCAATGGAGGAGTGTTCCTCTTTCTCCACATCCTCGCCAGCATCTGCTGTCACCTGAGTTTTTTATCTTAGCCATACTGACTGGTGTGAAGTAGAATCTCAGGGTTGTTTTGATTTGTATTTCTCTGATGATTAAGGATGTTGAACATTTTTGTAGGTGCTTCTCAACCATTTGGTATTCCTCAGTTGAGAATTCTTTGTTTAGCTCTGTACCCCATTTTTAATAGGGTTATTTGGTTTTCTGGAGTTCAACTTCTTGAGTTCTTTATATATATTGGATATTACCCCCCCCCATCGGATTTAGGATTGGTAAAGATCTTTTCTCAATCTGTTGGTTGCCTTTTTGTCTTGTTGACAGTGTCTTTTGCCTTACAAAAGTTTTGCAATTTTATGAGGTCCCATTTGTTGATTCTTGATCTTACAGCACAAGCCATTGGTGTTCTGCTCAGGAATTTCTCCCCTGTGCCATATCTTCAAGGCTCTTCCCCCCTTTCATAAGTTTCAGTGTCTCTGGTTTTATGTAGAGTTCCTTGATCCACTTAGACTTGAGCTTTGTACAAGGAGATGAGAATGGATCAATTCGCATTCTTCTACATGATAACTGCCAGTTGTGCCAGCACCATTTGTTAAAAATGCTGTCTTTTTTCCACTGGATGGTTTTAGCTTATTTGTCAAAGATCAAATGACCATAGTATATGGGTTCATTTCTGAGTCTTCAATTCTTTTCCATTGATCTACCTGTCTGCCACTGTACCAGTACCATGCTGTTTTTATCACAATTGCTCTGTAGAACAGCTTGAGGTCAGGGATGGTGATTCCCCCAGAGGTTCTTTTATTGTTGAAAATAGTTTTGCTATCCTAGGTTTTTTGTTATTCCATATGAAATGTTTACACTTTCTGCTGCTCCTGTACACTGCATACACACACACACACACACACACACACACACACACACACACACACACAGAGGCTTCTTCCTGTCTGTGCTGGAGCCCTGAGCAGACCTTGGGCCCAATCTCTGTAGTCAGTCTCACAACACCCAGAGGAAGCTCCACTCCCAGGTGCTCTAACTGGTTCTAGATCCCAGGTTCCCAGGGGCTTGGTCACACCAGAATCTCAGGATCTGAGAGGCAGCTTTACTCCCAGGAACACTGACACACCCAGGATCTCAGGATCACAGGTTCCCCAAATAACAGGATCACAGAGATAGCTGGACTCTGAGGAGTTCTGACACACGCAGGATCGCAGAAAGGACAGACTCCAGTCAGATATAGCGAGGGTAGGTAGGACTAGCAAGAACCAGATGGTAGGAGGCAAGTGTAAGAACATAAACAAAAGAAACTAAGGTTACTTGGCATTATTAGAACCCAATTCTCCTAACATAGCAAGTCCTGGATACACCATCACACCAGAAAAGCAGGATTCAGATCTAAAATCACTTCCCATAATGATGATAGAGGACTTAAGAAGGACTTAAGTAACTCCCTTAAAGAAATACAGGAGAACACAGGTAAACAGCTAGAAGCCCTTAAAGAAGAAACACAAAAATCCCTTAAAGGATTACAAGAAAACACAATCAAACAGGAGAAGGAAATGAACAAAACCATCCAAGACCTAAAACTAGAAATAGAAACCATAAAGAAATCACAGAGGGAGACAGCTCTGGAGTTAGAAAACCTAGGAAAGAGATCAGGAGTCATAGATGTAAGCACCAGCAATAGAATACAAGAGATAGAAGAGAGAATCTCAGGTACAGAAGATACCATAGAAAACATGGACACAACAGTTAAAGAAAATGCAAAAGGCAAAAAGCTCCTAACCCAAAACATCCAGGAAATCCAGGACACAATGAGAAGACCAAACCTAAGGATAATAGGTATAGAAGAGTGAAGATTCCCAACTTAAAAGGCCAGTAAATATCTTCAACAAAATTATAGAAGAAAACTTCCCAAACCTAAAGAAAGAGATGCCCATGAACATACAAGAAGCCTACAGAACACCAAATAGACTGGACCAGAAAAGAAATTCCTCCCATCACATAATAATCAAAACACCAAATGCCCTAAACAAAGAAAGAATATTAAAAGCGGTAAGGGAAAAAGATCAAGTAACATATAAAGGCAGACCTATCAGAATTACACCAAACTTCTTACCAGAGACTATGAAAGCTAGAAGATCCTGGGTAGTTGTCATACAGACTCTAAGGGAACACAAATGAGAGCCCAAGCTACTATACCCAGCAAAGCTCTCAATTACCATAGATGGAGAAACCAAGATATTCCATGACAAAACCAAATTTGCACAATATCTTTCCACAAATCCAGCCCTACGAAGGATAATAGATGGAAAACACCAACACAGAGGGAAACTATACCCTAAAGAAGGTAAGAAAGTAATCTTTCAACAAACCCAAAAGAAGATAACCACACAAACATAATTCCACCTCTGACACCAAAAATAACAGGGAATAATAATCACTTTTCCTTAATATCTCTTAACATCAACGGACTCAACTCCCCAATAAAAAGACATAGACTGAGCCGGGTGGTTGTGGTGCATGCCTTTAATCCCAGCACTTGGAAGGCAGAGGCAGGTGGATTTCTGAGTTCGAGGCCAGCCTGGTCTACAGAGTGAGTTCCAGAGCAGCCAGGTCTATACAGAGAAACCCTGTCTCGAAAAACAAACAAACAAACAAACAAAGACATAGGACAAACAGGACCCAGCATTTTGCTGCATACAGGTACATTCGTACCTCAGTGACAAAGACAGGCACAATCTCAGAGTAAAAGGTTGAAAAACAATTTTCTAAGCAAATGGTTCCAAGAAACAAGCTGCAGTAGCCATTCTAATACTGAACAAAATTGACTCAATAGAAACAGATATATAAAAGTTGAGGTCAAAAAAAAAAAAAAAAAAAAGAAAGAAAGAGTGTGCACTGCTCATTCAGAGGACTTGGGTTTGATTTTCAGAACTCACACAGTGGCAAAAAAAAAAAAAGTTGGGGTCTTAGATACGCTTAGCACTTGAAATGAGCAGAATGCATAGAAACAAACACTTATCTAGGACTAATTGGCTATTCTGGGTCTTTTCCATATCAAATTGAGTATTTTCTTTCTATTTATATGAAGAATGAGATGAGAATGTTGATTATTTACTGAATTGGTAAATTGTTTTGGTAGGAAGGTCTTTTTTCACAATGTTAATTCTACTAAGCTGTATGCTTGGGAGGTCTTCAAATTCTAGTATGTTCCTTAATCTCTTTCTTCACACATTTAAAGTTTTCATTGTAGAGTTTTTTTAAAATCTCTTTTGTTATGTATATTCTGAATATCTTATTTTAATTGAGAAACTGGGGAGAAGAGCTAGTCCATGATCTCTTTCTCAGCATGCTTGTTACTCATATGTATTAAGACTGATAAGTTTTGTAAGTCAATTATGTATCTTAACACTTTGCTGAAATTATTAAAATTTCTACAATTTTTCTAGTCAAATTTTGGGAACATTGAATATAAGATAATATAATCTTCAATTGAAAAGAAAAACCCATCTCTTTCAAAGGAAAACATCTGAGACACAGCACCAGTGGTTGCTACCTCAGAGGGGGAAGCAGGAGACAAAGGAACAGTATACCTGGGAGAGAGCAAGGACAGGGCCTTCTGAGAAGGAGATGCTTGCTCTAAGCTAAAGAGGAGAGTAATTAAGAGTAAGCGTGGGTGTGGGGGAGGAGACTCTTCAGAGAGCAGCCTTTGGAGGAGTATCTCTGAGAAAAAAATTTTCCCTAAGCAGTTTCTAGGTCACTCCCCCAAAGGAAAGAAATATGACCTTTTTGGGGTGACCAGAATTTTCACACCATGTGATTTAGTTGAAGACAGAGTACGTGACAGAGAGCATGGAGGAGCCAGGTAGTGGTTAGGACCATAAATCAGGAGCTGCTGTTAGCAGCACTGACAGCTTCCTAACTCTGTTCCAGAGAGAGCTGCCAGGAGGTGGGGCCAGATCTCTGCAGGCTATGGGATGGGTCTGGCCTTTTAAAGGGACCACTGTCTTTTAGGGGCAGGCCTGTGTTCTTACAAGAATCAGGAGAGGGTCAATGGTATGTATAAACTCAGCTGTTCTGGCCAGGGTGTGTCCTTGCCTGTCATTGTCTCTGCCTAGATCCTGCATGGTAGACCTTGGGTCTTACTGGAGGGCTAGGCTCTCCACCATAATTGCTGTAGTTATTTGAGGTTGGGCTGTCCTGCCTATAGACCTTGCTATCCCTAGAATTAAAGGGGACTGCAGCTTTGGGACAGTGACTTGTTGGAGTATGTTAGTTATCTACATGGATACACTTTTGGTGACTAATGTCCATGCAGAGGAGGCCAGGTGATCCAGAGGCAGACACCAAATGAAAACAGGGCCTTTCTTCCAGCTTAGTTACCTTGAGAGCCAAGTTTTGGGGAATACTTTTTAAAGCAACATCTAAGTGCCAGATACAGCTGGGGGAGGGCAACTCAAGAAGCCTTAGAGATTGGGTACCCAAGTGTGGGGGTGGAGTGGAGGAGAGCTGAGAGGCAGTCTGGGGAAGGGCAGTTTTGCTCAGACTTGCCTGAGGAGACTTAGTTTATAGTTAGCCAACTCCCCACCCCTTTGTGGGGAATTCACTATGGGAGGAAATTCCGCCTTGTCCTAAGGCAAAGAGCTTTTTATTCGGTAGCAAAGCTGAATTCTCCTCTTCTAGAGTCTTCTCTCTCCTCATCCTCCATGGTCTTGCCAGTTGTCTTGGTCAGGGAAGGCAGGGTTGCCTCTGCTGAGGCGAGCAGCTTCCTGAGTATCTCGAGCAGCTTCCTGAGTATCTCGTCTCAGCTCAGCCTGGGTTACTCCCTAGGTTTACACTGTCAGAGAGTAAGTGCTTTATTGAAAGAATTCAGTGGCGAAAACGGCACTTGTGTGTGTGTGTGTGCTCATATATGTATAGATAGCACTTTGTCTTGGATCTGCAAATAGTGACTATATTTGTGTGTGTGTGTATGTATGGTATGTATGTATGCATGTATGTATGTATGTATGTATGTATGTATGTATGTATGTATTAGCATTCTGTCTAAACTCCACCCCACAGTTAGCTGGCAATAGCCAGGTATATTTCTCCCCACAGTTACCCAGTCAGGCTAGGTAGGCCTGACCCACTATAAAAGAGGCTTCTTGCCTCCTCCCCCCTCTTGCTCTCTTGCCTCTTGTCCCCTTGGTCCCCCTCTCTCCCCATTCCCTTCCCCCTCTCTCCATGTGGTCATGACTAGCCTCTACTTCTCTACTTTCTCCCTCTCTCTGCCTTTCTCTGCCTCTACTACCCTCTTAACTCCCATTCCCATGCCTTGAATAAACTCTATACTATATTGTCATGTGGCCTGCTGAGACATCCTTTTCCCCCTTACCACACCACACCCCCATAGAACATATCTTATACCTCTTTATCTTTTTATAAACACATCAGTATGTGTGTATATATATGCATGTATGTGTGTGTAGCACTTTGCCTAGTACCCACACACAGTAACAGTATTAGTTATTTTGCTGTAAAAAGCAACTTAGGGAAGAAAGAGTTTATTTGAGCGTATGGTTCCAGAGAACAAGCCCATAATGCCAGGGGAGACACAAGAGCAGATAGCCAGAGCAGGAAGCTGGGGGATCACACAAAACAGAATGAAGTGAGGTGAGGCTATAAACTCTCAGAGCCTCTCCAGAGGGATGTACATCCTCCAGCAAGGCTATACCACCTCCTCAAATAGTGCCACCAGCTTAGAGGGCAGTGTTGAAATTCTTGGAGGGATATTTGCCACTCAAACCACTGTAGGAAGCAAAGAGCAAATGCCACAGTTTTCCCTGTGACCCTCTTACAGTAGGACCTCCCCAGGGACTGGCTTTAATTAATCGAGTAAATTGTCTTTAAGATAACTTTGGACAGGTGTGGAAGTGTCTCAGAAAACAGGGACTGGGCCCATAGATCAGTTGCAGGATGCGCACTTATTGTGCACTAGGCCTTTGATCCCAGCACTAATACCTAGTTAATGTCTTGATTGACTTTGAAATCTCTCAGGATTGCCATATCCAAGGCAAGCTGGGAATGTAGTCACCCAGGAGCCATCATTAGTTTGTTTCACTCAAGAAGTCACAGAACAGGCCATGTTGTTTGTCTCCAGCAGGCCTTCGTCTGGGGAGGGGGTGGTACGGGGGGGGGGCATGCAGCTTCTTAAGGGGTTACTGCTCCCTTGTACCATGAGTATTAGAAGGGTTTTGTGCCCTTTGTCCTCTCTCCCATTCAGAGAACAGCAGGAGCTGTCAAGTGGGGCCTTTCACCTGCCCTCTGTCTGCATTCATACCTCCCTCCTCCTGTCATGGTGGAGGAGTGCTTTTTCCCCTTTAGGTAGACACTAGTCCCCTGCCTTGGACCATCTTGATTTCATCTTCTCTCTCCCTCATAAACCCAGGGGTGTGTTTTTTAGTTATATAACCTTCAGCTTCTCCATTTGATAAAAATGCCCTGTCTTCTTTATTTAGATGCAAGCTGGTACAACCACTCTGGAAATCAGTCTGGCATTTCCTCAGAAAATTGGACATAGAACTACCTGAATACCCAGCTATACCACTCCTGAGCATATACCCAGAAGATGCTCCAACATGTAGCAAGGACGCATGCTTATTTTTAATAGGCAGAAGCTAGAAAGAACCCAGTTGTCCTCCAACAGAGGAATGGATACAGAAAATGTGGTACATTTACACAATGGAGTACTAATCCACATTAAAAACAATGAATTCATGGAATTCGTAGGCAAATGGATGGAACTAGAAAATATCATCTTCAGTGAGGTAATCCAATCACAAAAGAACACACATGGTATGCACTCACTTATAAGTGGATATTAGCCCAAAAATCTCAGGATACCCAAGATACAATTCACAGACCACATGAAGCTCAAGAGGAAGGAAGACCAAAGTATGGGTGCTTTGGTCCTTCTTAGAAGGGGGAACAAAATACCCATGGGAGGAGATATAGATACAAAGTGTGAAGCAGAGACTGAAAGAAAGGCCATCCCATATAGAATCACCAAACCCAGACACTACAGAGGATGCCAAGAAGTACGTGCCTACAGCAGCCTGATTTAGCTGTCTCCTGAGAGGCTCTGCTAAAGCCTGACAAATATAGATGCAGATGCTCACAGCCAACCATTGGACTGAGCATGGGGTCCCCAGTGGAGAAGTTCGAGAAAGGACTGAAGGAGCTGAAGGGGTTTGCAGCCCCATAGGAAGAACAGCAATATCAGCCAACCAGAGCTCCTAGGGACTAAACCACCAACCAAAGAGTACACATAGAGGGACCCATGGCTCCAGCTGCATATGTAGCAGAGGATGGCTGGGATGGGGGTTTCTGAAGGGGAAACCAGGAAAGGAGATAACATTTGAAATGTAAATAAAGGGGGCTAGAGAGATGGCTCAGCGGTTAAGAGCACTGACTGCTTTTCCAGAGGTCCTGAGTTCAAATCCCAGCAACCACATGGTGGCTCACAACCATCTGTAATGAGATCTGATGCCCTCTTCTGGTGTGTCTGGACAGCTACAGTGTACTTATAATAGTAAATAAAGAAAATATCCAATAAAAGAGCGAAAAGAAAACACACAAGCTTTTCTTCCCCACCTCTGTGTATGTCCCCTCTCCCCAATCTCCAGCATATCCATCAAGGAGACACAGTTTGAGTTGGTTCAGCAGTAGAACAGGAGCACTTGTTTGCATGTTTCAAAGAAGGGACGACATCCTGTGCTGAGCATTGGCTCACATTCTAGGGAAGACTTTTAAAGTAGGGGTTTAAAGTTGGGTCTACGACATGTGGCTTCAAAGTCTGTTTCTCTGGGTGCAGTGTCTGCCAGTATCTCCCACTGTTGAGCTGATGGCTCTCTGGGGAGTTTCTGCAGGAAACAAGCGTACCATGTCCTTAGGGGCCATTCCAAGCTGTGGAGCCCTGTGGCCTAAGGCTGAGGGGCAGCACTGTTAAGCTCATATGTGAGTGTTGGCATCAGGAACCAGCTTTACGGTCACAGGTCACCTCCAAATCCAGCGACTTCAGTGACATCATCCCCCTAGGTGACCACGAAAGGACC
Organism: Mus musculus; assembly: GCF_000001635.26. Taxonomy (NCBI): domain Eukaryota; kingdom Metazoa; phylum Chordata; class Mammalia; order Rodentia; family Muridae; genus Mus; species Mus musculus. The sequence continues at coordinate 11,963,062 of NC_000084.6, read as the reverse complement.
CATGCATCTGTTGCCATGGCAATCGCCACACATTCCCAGTGTCCACCTGGTTCACCTGCCCACCTTTACCTGCATGCAGCGGTGGGTGCGGTTATGTCACAGTCCAAATAAAAGGCAGAGCCCTCTGACCTCTTTCTTTCCTTCTTTGTTGCCCCTCTCTTGCCCTTTCCCCATCCCTAATAAACCTCTCTCCTGAGGAACTGTGCTGGCCTGGTGTGATCTGTGAGACGAACCACGATTCTAACACAACATTGGTGCTGAGACTCGGGGATGAGACGCCGGGATCACTAGTTCCAGGCGTGCTGGGGCAACCTGGCCACCTGGCGACCGCTGGCTGCCACAACTTCTGCCATGTGGACAGTTACCCCCGCTGCCCCTGCCACTGCTATGTGGTTGTACCGTACACCACATGGATTTCAACTGTAGCTGCTGCTCCCCCCAGCTGCCACAGCTGCCAGCCACAGCTGCTCCCTCCACTGCAGCAAGCTGTGTGGGGCCCCCACTGTGGATTTCTGCCACCACAGCTGCAAATCACTGCCACCTGCCGCTGTGGGACACACAGAACCATGTGAGCTGCTGCCAACTCGGCCCACCACATGGGCTAGCTTCTGCCACGTGGGTTAAGAACCTCATTTGGACAGGTCCACCACTTGCAAAGTTCCACTTTTCCTGCTATCAGACTGCTAAAATTCTCGCAGAAGCATTGGTAAGGTTTTCCCTCCAGTTGGCAGAGAGGGCCCCAGTATTTCACAAAGGTGTGGCCAACCTCCTTGGGCTAAGGGGTTGGCATTTCAGGGCCATGGTCCCTATGACCAGCCTCGTAGCTGATGTACAAGATAGAACTTCGACCTTTGAGTGACTTCCCTCCTGAAAGTGGTTTCTGACTTCCCAGCCCCATCCCGGGCTCTTGCAGCTGTTGAGAAAACCCTAAGCTTAGGTAAAAATCCTTTCTGGTGAGTCTAGGACTTGTAGCCAGCCGACAGCCATGGAAAACTGGGTTTACCTGAAAGGGGGGATAGAAATGAAAAAGGACAGGGTGTGAGAGAAGGATGAAGCCAAGACAAAGGTTCTGATTAAGGCTCAGAGTTTAATATTCAGCACTGCATTTATATAGAGAAAGCCCACAGACCCATCCTTTGTTTCAGCTGGATTATGTTGCAAAGCAAGCTCAGCGGGCAGTCTGCTCCTCAAAGCTACTACTGTAGGAAATTGCAAATGTGGCCAGACCACTCCACCTAGGTCGTAAAACCATTGGTGGCAAGCACTCTAGGTCTGTTTAGCCTGCTCAAGGCTGAGAGAAGGGCACAGGGACTCCCTGTAGCCCCTAGATAGTCTACATGATGACCTAGACATCTAGCCTGGTTTGTATTCATTATTGAACTTTCTCGAGATACCGGTATGAATAGTTCAATAACATCCCATCACACAATGGACACATCGTCTTCAGTCGTGCCTCCAGGCTCCCCACTGTATTGTCCGCCTTGAGGGTATCAAAGCTAGTACACCTCTACACTAAGGTCGGATTCAGTAACCATTGAACAATGACTCTAAATGGCCACTTAGTGGAACATTAGATCCTATTATATTATGGGATCTTCAGACTGCCCGAGGTCTGGTAAATGGAAAGAGGTCCTCTATGCCCAAGTACTTACCTATCTTCACTTCAACCCCACTCTCTGTTCTTCTTGTTTTCCAACCCAGTTTCTCCTAGCCATGAAACTTCCATAAGATGACAATAAAACCCAGCTAACGAACTGCCTCTTTCCCACTTCAGACCTGTCTCCATGCCTTGAAAAACCAAACCATCGCCTCAGTTTCTCCTTCTCACCAGACTACCCCAGAGCCTCCTTGCTCGACCTTCCTAGACCCCTCCCCTCCTCCTGTGCCAGCTGAAGGTTGCTCCAATCACCCTGCATTGGCACCACCCTTCCCATCACCTGCTCTAAGGCCACAGTCAAACCCCCAAGTCCCACTCCCCCTGAGACACCTGACCCAGCATCAGTCCTTCCTTTAAGGGAAGTTTCTGTGGTAGGTGGCCTTGTCAGGGTACATGTCCTTTTCTCAATGAGTGAACTTTCTCAAATAGAAAGCAGACTGGGTTCCTATACCTCTAACTCCTTCACTTTTACTAAAGAGTTCCAGCACATTACTCAATCTTATAGCTTAACTTTTCATAATGTACTTCTGAGCCTCATTAATAATTTACTTCCTGACAAATGCAGGTGAGTTTGGGAGCAGGCAAGAACACCTGCAGATGAAACGCATCAAACAGATGGAACATGTCCAATGGGATTTGAGGCAGTACCTGACAAGATCCTTGATGGAATTATAATTTCCTAGGTGGTATTTTAGCCAGGGATAGATTCTTAACTTGCCTCTTGACTAGTCTCTGTACCCTTAAAACCAGTAAATTTTGAAAAACTCCAAGAGATCATCCAGGATAACCAAGAAGACCCATCTCAGTTTTTAGAACACCTTATAAAGGCCTTATTACAATACTCTAGTCTAGACCCTGAAAACCCAAAAGGTAAGCAACTTCTGATGACCTACTTTTTTTTTAAACCAGAGCTACCCCAACATAAAAGCTAAACTTAGGTGGTTAGAGAAGGGGACCCTAACTCCACAGAGAGAAGTTTTGGCACTGCCCTTTAAACTGTACCATGAGAGAGGTGAAAAGGCTCACAGACAAAAATACCATATGCTGGCAAAGGCTGTGTGACCAGCCGCAGCCACTGCCCCAGACTCCTGGTCTTCTAAGACTCAGAGACAACCAGGCTCCTGCTACAAATGTAGTCAACAAGGTCATTGGGCAAGGGCTTGCCCTAAGCCCCTCAAGCCAAAGGGGCCATGCCCTAGGTGCCATCAGGAGGGATATTGGGCTGTCGATTGCCCTCATGTTACTCAGAACAGAAGGACATCACTCCCAGGTAACCCTCCAGCTGATTTCCTAGGCTTGGCTATGGACAACTGAGGAGGCCCAATCACTAACCCGACCACTGCCATCACTAGCAGGGAGCCCTGGGTAGACATCGTGGAATGTGGGTAGCCTATCTCCTTCCTCGTGGACACTGGGGTTACTTACTTGGTGTCAGTCCTGACAGAGTTTTAGAGACCCACCTCCCTGTCTTATTTCCCTTTTGTCAGGGTAGGAAGACAATCTTACCTTCCTCACCATATACCACCAATTAGTTGCATTTTTAGGGGAATACCTCTTACCCATTCCTTTTTGATAGTGCCAACATGGCCTGTCCCCTTATTGGGAAGGAATCTTCTAGCTAAGTTGGGAGACTCTATTTCCTTTGTTACCCCCACCCACCTAAACCCAAGCTCATCAGCAGCCCCCCCACCCCCCTTGCTCCTTCTTCTAGTCAGTCAACCTACTAACCCTAACATGTTGTTTCCTTTACCAGCTTCTCAGGTAGACCCCCAAGTCTGGGATGTCCAGAACCCCTCTGTTGCTAGACATCATTCTCCTGTTGTCATCCAATTACTGGACTCTACCAAGTACATTACCCAAGCTCAATACCCCCCCCCCCCTCTCTCCAGAGCCTCAGGGGACTTAAGCCTATCATTTCTGATCTCTTAAGGAAAAACTTCTTCACCCTACCTCTTCCCCCCCTTTAACACCCCTATCCTAGCAGTTAAGAAATCTAATGGAATCTATTGTCTGGTTCAAAACCTCAGGCACGTTAATTCTGCAGTGGTTCCCCTCCATCGCATTGTGGCTAACCCTCATACACTTCTTTCCACTATTCCCTCAGGGACTTCCCATTTCTCAGTCCTAGATCCAAAGGATGAATTTTTTTTCTAACCCTCTAGATGCCCAGTCACAGAACATATTTGCCTTTACCTGGACAGATCCTGACACCCACTTCTCTACCCAACTTACCTGGACTATTCTACCTCACGGACAGCCCACACCTGTTTGGTCAGGACCTGGCTTCTGATTTACAATCTCTGTCTCTCCCTAAATCTAAGATTACACTGTACATAGATGATGTTGTTCTCTGTAGCCTAGAAATTAGCCAAGGTGACACCTCTGCTTTTCTAACTTTCCTTTTCAGTTGAGGCTGAAACTTTAGCAGAACTATTACCTCATCCTTCACACATACAGGAGGGCACATTGCCTCAGGCCATCTATACCTGGTATACAGATTGAAGCTCCTTTCTACATGAAGGTGGCCAAAAGAGCTGGCTATGCCATAGTATCAGATACAGAGGTGGTTGTCGCACAGGCCCTTACTGATCATCTAGCCAATCAACAGGCTAAACTTACCCAGCCCTTTCAACTGGCATAGGGACTATCCCTCGGCATCTACACAGACTCCAAATATGCTTTCCATATCCTCCTGTCCCATGCTGCTATCTCCAAGGAGCACGGGTTACTTATGACTAAAGCAGGATCAGTAACTAATGCAAACCAAGTTATGACCAAGAGAAAGGCCTCCCATCTCCCCACAGCTATTGGGATTGTCCACTGCAGATCCCACCAGACGGATGACTCTATTGTCTCCAAAGGAAACAACCGAGCAGATGAGGCAGCTAGAGCTGTGGCCCTTAGGGGCCTAGACTCGTCTCACCCTTCCCAGGACATTCTTACACTGCAACCTACATCTCTACCCTAATTCCCTGACACTCATCAAACTCTGTCCTATCTTCACCAACTTTTTCATCCTAACAGCCCATTGTTGTCTTATTTTGTTAAGACCCACCCACAGCATACTCTTGAGGATGTAAGTTTCTTAAAATTTTCCACTGTCCCTTGCAAAATCTGTCAGAAGTCAGACTCCAGCTCCAGATATTGTATCACCTCTTTTCCTACCCATCAGGGTAGAGGTTCCCTTCCTGGAACCAACTGGCAACTTGACTTTACCCACATGCCCACTGTCAAACATGCCAAGTACCTCCTACTCTTGGTGGACACCTTCTTGGGGTGGGTAGAGGCATTTCCTACAACTAACAAAAGGGCTCAGACAGTCTCTGATCTCCTCCTTCTCCGAGAGATCATCCCCGGATTTGGTGTCCCAGCCTCCCTCCAGTCAGATAATGGTCCTGAATTTTTTTTTTAAAGATTTATTTATTATATCTAAGTACACTGTAGTTGTCTTCAGACATACCAGAAGAGAGCACCCAATCTCATTACAGATGGTTGTGAGCCACCATGTGGTTGCTAGGATTTGAACTCTGGACCTCCGGAAGAGCAGTCAGTGCTCTTAACCACTGAGCCATCTCTCCAGCCCAATTGTCTTGAATTTACTCCCTAAATTTCTCAAACTCTATCTAAAGCCCTAGACATCCCCTCACATTTTCATATTCCCTACCACCCCTAATCTTCAGGCTAGGTAGAAAGAACCAGCTACTCTTTAAAAAACACTCTTGTCAAGCTACCAGAGGAATGTCACCTCGAGTGGGTAAAACTTCTACCTCTGGCTCTTTTTAGGCAGGAGCTCTCCTCATCTCACCCTTTGAACTCATGTATGGATGTCCAGTCCTAACTCCTGGTCTTTTACCTAAATGCTCTCCCCTCCCAGACCATCGACTCACCCCATTACTTTGCCACTTCTGCTCTCTCCTATAGAACTTTGCTGACCACCATCTACCACGGTCACACACTGTCCCTTACCCACTGCCTGTCAACATTGGAGATCAAGTTTCCCCTTCAGACCATCGGCCCTCACCCCTCCTAAATGGCAGGGCCCTTTCAAGGTAATTCTCGTAACCCCTACCATTTAGGAGAGAGGGGCCAGACAAATATGCTAGGATCACAGACCAATCACTTCTTCTATCAACAACACAAGAGAAGACACTCTTTTTCTACATATAAGACCCATGGGATCCCAGGTGGGAGACAGGAGTTGTTGATAAGCTCTACCGTAAAAACCAAGCCGGGTCCCCAGTAAGTACTTTTTGAATCCAGAGAAAATATGTCTGAATTGCCCAACCTTTAGATATTGGAAAAGTAGGAGAAGAAATCCAACGCTCCTCCAAAGTCCTTACCTCCTTGACATCACCCCTCATAAATGGCACTAACTTGTCATTTTGCCTTTTGCTTCAGACCTTGACCTCATTGTACCAACTCCTAAGGCCATCCAATCTAGTTGCTTTAAAGATTGCTGGCAGCCGGGCGTGGTGGCGCACGCCTTTAATCCCAGCACTCGGGAGGCAGAGGCAGGCGGATTTCTGAGTTCGAGGCCAGCTTGGTCTACAGAGTGAGTTCCAGGACAGCCAGAGCTAAAAGAGAAACCCTGTCTCGAAAAACCAAACCAAAAAAAAAAAAAAAAGATTGCTGGCTATGTGTACCCCCTGGAACTAACTCACAATTGCCACTTACAACCTCTCCAGTGATATTGCCTAATAATGTTACCTCACCTTTTGTCAGCTGCCCTGACTATGATACTGTCATGTTTTCATACCTTTCCGCTATTCTTCTCTTTGGTGTGGCAAACTGTTTTAAGACCTCTGTGACATGTTCTGTAGGAATGCTAAGCTCCCTAGACTGCAATAGAACCACAACCCTTGATACCTCATCTCTACCACAGTGCCCTGCTCCAGAACAGGGCCATTCTCTGTGGCACTCAGACATATCATCGCCTGCCTCCCAGGAATTTGCACATTGGTACTCCTTTTCCCTGAACTGGGAGTAATTCGGGGAAATGAGCCCCTGCCAATCCCAGTTGTAGATATGATAGCTACCCAACATAAGAGGGCAGTTCAGGTTGTGCCACTCCTGGTCGCTTCGGGACTAGCCATAGGTGCTGGTACTGGAATTGCAGGGATAACGACTTCCATGACCCAGCATGATAAGTTCACTTCCAAACTTAGCATCAGTTCTCAAGAAATGTCTGAAACTGCTTGCTATCCAGAAACAGATGGATTCTTTGGCAGCTGTGGTGCTTCAGAACTGACTGGGGTTAGATGTCCTGACAGCTGAGGAAGGTGGTCTTTGCCTGTTCCTCTGAGAAGAATGTTGTTTCTATAGCAACCGATCTGGAATAGTGAGAAATGAAATCTTGAAGCTACAATCAGACATACAGAATCTCAGGGAGCGGGAGGCTTTTGATTCCTGGATTTTCAAAAACCCTCTATGGAAGTGGATAGATACGCCCTTCCATGACGCCTTTTCTCGTCATTCCCCTGGGGTTATTATTTGCTCCCTGCCTCATTAATCTTGTTTCTATATCCCTTCAACAACAAATACAAAAAGAAACCCCCAATTCTAACCAAACTATTAATCAGTTTCTGTTACAGGATTACCAGCCACTGTCCACAGAGGAACCCGATGGTGAAAGTCAGCTACACCCCAAAATTGATGACGCCCTTAGACGGCAGGAAACAGTTTAAGAGATCCGATGCCCCTATTCCATTTCACTAGTGGCTTCTGCCTCCCCCCTTTCTCACTCTCTTTATGATAAGAAAATGGAGGTGTGTTGGCATCAGGAACTGACTTCACAGTCAGGAGCCGGCTTTATGATCAACAGTCACCTCTGAATGTAGTGATGACGGTGATGTCACCTAGGTGACATGCCTGTTGCCATGGCAACTGCCATACATTCCAGCATCCACCTGGTCCACCTGTCTACCTTTACGGTTATGTCACAGTCCAAGTAAAAGGCAGAACCCTCTGACCTTCTCTCTCTTTCCTCCTTCTTCTTCGTTGCCCCCTTTTGTCCTTTCCCTGCCCCTAATGAACCTCTCTCCTCCGTGGAACTGTGCTGGCCTAGTGTGATCTGTCCAGATGCGACACCGTTCTAACACAATGAGCCTGTAGGCAGAGGCTTCTCTGGTGGCTGCAGACCGATTGTGGGGGTTGACGTTTGGTTCTCAGTTTCCAACATACTCTCCAGCTCCTTTCTCCTTGTCACAGCTAAATCTTCCCCAAGGGCTAGAGCTCTGGTCTGTTCACACCCCTAAAATAGTGTTCGTCAAAGTCTTTAGTAGTGTTCTTGTCTTTGACTCAAGCTCATCTCACAGCTGCCTGCTTTCCCCTAAGAGTCAGTCCTTGTCCTGGCTTCTAAGGACTGTGTCACTCTCCCAGTGACCTCTCCCTCGCTCCCCACACCCCGTCTTCGTTCCAGATGCCTTCTCTTCTGCCTTGTCATGAGATGTTACTGTCTCTCAAGATCTGGGTCCAACCCTTCTGTGGTGGTTGCCCTTACAGACAGTAAAAGAGAAAGCAGGGTTCCTGAGTGCACCATGAGGGCACAGCAGGCAGGGTTCAGTGCTTGAACTGTTGCTTCGAGTTCCATGGTGGGCTGTGGATCTTTCTATAATGCAGCTGTCCTTCTTATGGTTGTTTGTAAACTGTGTAAATGAGGGCATTGCTCAATACTTGTCTCTTGGTGAGGCTGGGTTTTTAGAGCAGTGGTTTTGTGGTATGAGGTCATGGTTAGCTGTGATTGGCTGTGCTCAGTCACTCCATTCATAATTGTTCCACCACTCCACTTTCTCCTGTGGCACTGCTGTGAACTCACATGGCTTCAGCCATCCATCTGTCTCTAGCGCAGTCTGCAGCTCTGGACTCAGAGCAGCTGGCATCATCTCGAGTGTCTTCTGAATGCCTATAGTTTGCTCTACAGACATTAGCATTAACATCATAACAAAGGATCCCCCAACCAAGAGGGCACAAGGATCTATTTCCTATTGTATTTCTTCTGTTTGGCTAATGTGTCACCCTTGTGGCACATTAGGTGTCAAAACATTTCTTGTTTGTTTTGTTTTGTTTTGTTTTGTTTTGTTTTGTTTTGTTTTGTTTTGTTTTATGGGTTAGTCTGGTGCTGCTTGTATTCAAATGCTAAATGCTGGATCTGATCCTCACTTATGCCCACTGATGCTATGTAAACCTTGCTCCCTAATTTAACTGGTCAATAAAAGGCTAGAGCCTGTGATTGGGCAGTAAATAGAAGTAGGCAGGTTTTTCATAGAGAGGAGAAAGACGAAAGGAATCAGAGAGTAGAGGAGGCCAGCCATGAGAGGAGATGGACTGTGAGCACATGGCCACAAAAACAGCAAGTAACAAGGGACACATGGCTGGGATGTAAGTTAGAATAGCTCCAAACCTGTCCAACCCAGGTTTACAGCTGGTAAACAAAATACCTGGATTGTGTGTCTTTTATACGGGCTTGCTAGAATTTATAGTTCATTTTACAGTTTTGTTTTTGAAGACACGGTTTCCTTGTGTAGTCTTGGTTGTTCTGGAACTTACTCTGTAGACAAGGTTGGCCTTGAACTCACAGAGATCTGCCTGCCCATGCCTTCCAAGTGTTGGGATTAAAGGCGTGCACCCAAAATGTCCTTGCCTAAGAGTTTCCTCTTCCTACACCCTCTAGGACCCAGGGAAGAGAAAGTTGTGAAGTCTCTTACCCCACTCGCCCCCATATAGCTTGCTACAGAGAGACACACTCTCTACAACATTGCTTTTAAAAGTATGAAATGGGATTTGTGGGCCAGGAGCCTGGCTCCTTGGAATCTTGAATCCTAACTTGGGCTCCCTGGCTTCTAACAAGTGTGAGAGGCCCTGCTGCCATGAGAATCTTTGCCTGTCTTCTATGTGTTTTGCTATGACACCTTGACACCTCTATGGCTGTGACTGTCAAGCTTAAGAAAAAAATGCCACCAGGAAAAGCTGTGGAGTCCCAGATGCCACCTCCAGGGAGGGGTTCTGGAATTACAAGGAGTTTCACTTCTCCAAGCCCCATGAGTGATTCTGAGGACCACACTTGGTAAGCGCTAGTCAAATGTCTCTTTATTCTCCCCAGAGGGCCTGGTCTGGAATAGTAAACTGGCCTCTGGAAACTGTTTTTAGATTAGTTATTTACTTATTTTATGTGTCTGAGTGTTCTGCCTGCATGTGTGTGCAGCACATGTGTGCCTGGTGTGTGCAGAAGTCAGCAGAGGGCATCAGATCCCTTCGCACTGGATGGTTATAGATACTGGGGACAGAACCTGGGTCCTTTTCAAGAGCACACCATGTTCTTAACAGCTGGACCAGTTCTTCAGCCCCCTCTGGAAACTTTTCTTCTTTCTTTCTTTCTTTTTTGGCCACAGTAAGAAGCATAGCTCTAAGTCCAGCTATCAGGACAATAGGACCCAGAGGTGGAGTTTTTCAATGAGCAAAAGTCTGGAGAATGAATGCTCCTCTCTAGCCATTCTTTCCTCTGGAAAGTCCTTTTAAGGCTTTCTGAAAAATCATATTTAGTCTCTAATTAAAAATTGAAAGTCATACTGTAAGCTTCCTGGTGAGTTTGTTCACCTTCTTAGGTGACTCTCTGAGGCCAGTCTGTGGTGGCATGAGAACTTTAGGGACCATTGGGAGCAAATTCTCCCATGTTCAGAGAGTTATGAAAATCACCCAGCCACAAAAGACAATGAGGGATTGTAGGGACTTCCCAGGTGAAGGACATTCTGTCCCGTCGAGACCATGAATGTCTGTGTGCTCAGGGTGTCCAGCCTGTCAGTCTGAGTTCAGTGAGTGTGACATGGGAAAGTGTGCTAGGGTCTGTGGGGACGTGGGTGTAGGGGAAGATGGGGGGGGGGGGGAGAATGCCTGAATCCCACCAGAGTTCCTGTGCTCTGGGCAGGTGGACGCGGGAGGACTGCTGGATGCTATCCATGCAGCCCCGGGTGGGCATCTGGCTGTGTGAAGCCACTGACCCCACACAGCGGGTGGGGAGAGGTGGACAAAGGGCAGTCCCTGGTACCAGGTTCTTAGTCTCTGGCATCCCACGCTGGATACAGCAGAGGAGCTGAGAACAGAATAGGAGCCCTGGGGTGACACTCTCGGCCCTGGAGATACGGGAAGAGGGCAGAGGGAGAGAGGTTCCTACGCAGGCGAGAGTCCTAAGTCCGGTCTGTGACTGGAACACAGGAAGGCCTTCCATCGGGAGATTAGAAACAGCTCCTTAGGAGAAAGCCTATCCCATCATCCAAGCACAGTGGGCCTTGATGAACTGAGACAGTCTATGGTTTTAGAGCTTTATTATAAAAAGGCAGGGAGAAAGAGAGATGGTAAAAGAGAGAGACCGGCCATAGCCATGTGGAGAGAGGGAGAAGGGGAAGAGAAAAAAGAGCTAGAGAATAAGAAAGAGAGAGGTAAAAGCTGAGAGGGGGGGAGGGAGAGGTTAGAGAGTGAGAAGGGGATGAGGAGATAGAGCAAGGTGGGGCCAAGCAGCCCCTCTTATAGTGTACTTGTTATCTTGCTGTTGCTAGGTAACTGGGGAGGAGACTAGCCAGAAGGCCAGAAACTTGGGACATTGTGTACATGACTGAAAGCCACAAGCCTCTCCTGTGGGGGCTGTGGGGGTGGTAACTTCGACAGGAGCCAGGGGTCCAGGAGACATGAAGGAATGCCTACCTCCCCATTAGGTAGGAATTACCACCCATGGGTCTCACCGGGGTTCAAAACCTTAACTCGACTGAAGACCAGACTGTCTGTGCATAGCCCACTGCCCCACAAGGATCCACAGGGCCTGGAAAGGGAACAGGCCTGGCCCATGATGGTGGGAACAGGTCACTCTGGAGCCAAGGCCCAGGAGAAGATTTGAGGAAGGCCATGAGATGGACAAGAAAGGCCAGACTTGAAGCAGAGGTACAGAGGGATGACCTGGAGAGTCGGTAGGGAGGAAAAGGGAAATCAGTTACAGGCAGACTGGGTTTGCAGTCAGGGAGGAGAGCAGCCTGGAGCGCCAGTGACAGAAGCAGCTGTAAGAGAAGCCAGCGGAGGGCAGCACATAGGCCAGGATGTAAAGCACAAGGTGGGATTGGACAAAGACATCCCTCTGAGCGTAGAAGATTAGGGGGTTGAGTGGAACTGCCAAGCAACCTTGACCTGGAGAGGGTTACCAGGGCCACACTGTGCCAGTCTGGAATTGCTTAATCAAATTTGAACTTGAAACTAAAAAATACCTCAGTTCAGTTGCATACAACACTCCTTCCTCATCCTGAGGCTCACCCACAGCTTGGCTGTGTCCTGAGACTCTGAAGATACTGAATAGCAGAGCAGAACTGGGAGGGCCTGAGGGGCTAACGACCTAAAAGCCTTGGGTGGATTGAGACTCTCTACAGGAATGTTGGCTTCACTGGTAACAACCTGTGGGCTGTTAGGTTCCAGAAGGTAAGAGAGTCAGCACCTCCCTTTGAATGTTAACTGCCATCTTGAGACTGCAGTACAACTGACCTTCAGATGGAGTCTTCATCTAAAGTCCCCATTCCATTCTATAAATTCCCCAAACCACCCCACATAGGCACAACTCTGGTTGAGAGACTTTGGTCCTAAAGGTGTTCTATAAAGGGGCAACTCTGTCTCTGGTCCTATCTGTTTCTTTTATTTCCAAGTTGCCCCTCTCCGAATAGTGGGCTGTGGCAAGGTCTTATCTGTAACAAGGGGTCATGCCTTTTCCCTGTCCACTGCAGGTTCTCCAGGGTAAGTGTGAGAGACGGGCAGCAGTTAGCACTTTTCCACTGGGCCCTGACTTAGACGTCTGTGGGGATGACGCTTCAGTCACTGTGTCAGGTTCTTGTTTGTCTTATACATGCTGGTAATAAATGTAAAGGTGCCTGGTTCAACCCTAGCTTTTAGCATCATTATGAAGTTTTCAGGGTTGAGACTCAGGGGGAAACTGAGGCAGACTGTCCACTTGGGTAAGAGATTTATTAGAAGAGTTACTGATGGCATGGGCATATAGGCTTACAGACACATATCAGGGGGTTTGAGGAGAATTTGGGCCTCAGACCCATAGTCAGGCAAACAGTATGGTAGGGACTCTGAGGAGTATCCAGGTCCAAAGGGCAGAATGGAGAGTCTCTTCTTAGAGGTCCCATAGGCAGGGAGAGGTTTTATGTAGTCAGGCTGTCTCTGATTCCATGGCTGGTAGCAGAGGAAATGGAGGAGGGTTTTGTATTCTAGGAAGAGACGTGCAACTCTGAAGGTATGGAGACAGTTTACAGGGGTGAGGCTTACTTAATTGAGTTGTGCCCATTGTACAAGTAGGGGATATATCTCTTGGAATCTGGGTGCCTGGGGATCTGTTAGTGGCTTTAAGATCCACATATATGTTGTTTGTAAGGGGTTCCTGGGTCCTTCACAGGAAAAAGAGGCTGCTCCAGGTGAGTGTGGCCCATAGTTACAGCCCTGCATAGATACCATTGTAGAAACAAGAGCTGGCCTGACCCCCTCTCCCTGGCTCTCTGAGGAGTGAATGCTTTGCCCTGGAGTAGGGGGGTGCTAGGTGCAGACACCAGTGAGATCGAGAGCCTGCTAGCCCTGCATTCATAAGTCAAAGATCAGCTCTCAATTCTCAGCATAGGAATAAATGGAGGGAAAAAAGCCACAGACAACTCTGCTGACAGGTGCTACCAAAGGGCTTCTGGAGGACAGCTGTTCCAGCAGTTGGATGGGACCAGGGGGTAACCAACTAGAAGGAAGCCCTTGATTGCACAGGTCCTCAAGATCACGGTAAGTCAGCTGCTGGAGGGTAATCTTGGTTAGAGACATCAGCAAAGCAACAGTAACCGTTGCCATAGGAACCACCTAACTGACAGTTGTTGTGCCTTGGACTTTACCTGTGTCCCTTAAGCTTCAGCCAACACTCCTGTCAACCAAGCAATGGGAACAAGAAACGACTGGAACTTGGGGGCAGGAGGGAGCACAGGCCTTTTATCCCAGCATGCACGGGAGGCAGATCCAAGTGGATCTCTGTGAGTTCGAGGCCTTCCTGGTCTACAGAGTGAGTTCCAGGACAGGCAGGGCTACACAGAGAAACCCTGTCTTGAAAAACAAAAACAAAAATTAAAAGAGAGAGAAAAGAATGGAATCCAAGTAAGTTCCATCAATCCCCCAGAGTCGTAGGTGTCCATCAGTGCTTCTCTGTGTTCTCCACGGAGCAGGATGTGCCTCTTCATGTGCATGTGGTCAGTTAAGCTCAGCCGTTTCCGTCTGCTGAGTCCCGACTGCCAGCCTCCTCTTGGATCTTCTAGAACACACTGATGGCTGACATGATGCCCTGCTGCCCCGCTCCTGCCAGGCAGATGGCAACTTTCTCAGACCCACATAGACTGGGCCCTATGTTCCTGTTCTTCCCTGTGACTGTCAGAGCCTCTGCTGAAGGGGGTCCCATCTGTCACCTGTACTTCCTGATATGAGCTTCTACCTCTGCTGCCCAGCCTGGGCCTGCACCTGGAGCTTCTCTTGGTTCTGCATCTGTATTGTCAGAGGTCCTTATCCCTGACCAGGGGGACCACCACCACCACTGGCCTTTCCATTGGAAGCTTCCAGAACCCAGTGTGAGACACACTGAAAAAATGCCAAGAATCTGAAGGTTGGTTGACCCATGATGCCACCAGGTCACAGCTGTACAGCTCCTCTACTGCACCAACTCCCCACTGTCCCTGGACAGCCTGAGGCACATGCCTGACCCAAGCAGTGCCCATGGCCACTGCTGGCCAGGGTGGTTTTATCAGTCGCTTTTCTCTTGGCTGTGATCAAATACCTGACAAGAGGCAACTCCACAGGGGGAGTTTGGTTTAAGATCTGGAAAAAGTCATAATCTGTCATGGGCAGGAAGGGAAGGGCGGCAGGAACATGAGGCAGCTGGTCACAGGCATCACTGGGGAGCAGAGGACAGCCAGGCAGTAAATCAGAGGAACTTCAGAGCCTCAGGTCCCGCCCCCCAGTGACCCTCAGACTCCAGAGAGGCTCCGGCTCCAAAACATTTCACAATTTTCTAAAACAGACCAAGTGTTGAAATGCTTGAGCCTGTGGGTGACATTTCACACTTAAGTCACAACAAGAATGGATCACCGCAAGCCAGCTCTGTGTGTGGGCCCTGGGTATGACTGTGGCTTGCTCCAGTGTGTTAGGCTGGGTTAGGGGATGCATGGGCTGAAAAGCCAGTGGTTGGCACCGCTCTTCGCTGTTTCAAAAACCATGTGCATTTATTCTCTCTACGCCTTTCTCAGCTCAGACAGTTCTATACACAGTGACGGGTTCTTTCTCAGAGGTCACTTTCTAGTCTGCATTTATGGAGGACTGCTGTCTAGCAGCCATTAATACATGCAGTGCAGGGTGGGGCCCCAGCCCTGTACCTGCAGATTTTCTGCTGAGTCTGAATGGGCCTGTCTAGGGTAAAGGCTTGCTAGGACCTCCCGCCCCCCCCCCCCCCCACCCAGTGTGTGCCTGCCAAGTGGCTGTGTGGAGAGCCATAGGACCTAATGGGTTAGGATCTAACTGCTGCTGCAGGCTCCTGGAGCTTCCCCATGCACAGAGTCCCTTCTCTGCCATGTGGGCTGGTTCTTATCAGAAACCCTGCCATGCTGTTGCCCCTGCCTATCTCTCCATGGTGTTACTAACCCTTCTAATATACCTTTCAGTCCCTTGTAACCTGTCCCAGCATCTGCTCAAACCACCCAACACTTACCTCATCCAGCCTTCTTCTTTTAGCTCTTATCAGTTTGCCTTGTAGTTAGCTGCACCTGGGGAAACTGCCTTTGTTCAAGCTTGTGCTCACCTTAACATTGAATCCCTATCGTGCTCCTGGTGTTTGCTTTCACCTCTTGTCCCCCACCTGGCAGCATTGTCCTAACTGTCCCAGCAAGGACCGCAGGTTGCCCTGGCCTCAGGGTGCTCCCTGCAAGCCTCCTGCTTGGAAAGCCTTCTTCCTTTACCGGGGGCACACCAGAGCTCTCCCCTGCCCTCTGCCTATTTGCAAAGGGGCAGGAAGCCCAGGTTCCCCTGAGTTATCAGAGGCCAGGGCCTGGAGGGCACAGCGCTCCGCAGTTGAGCACTGAACAGGAAATGCCAGAGAGCGCTAAGGAACGGCTGCACACACTCTGAGCTGTTTTATTTGCTGTTCTGGGATGGTGGGAACAGGAAGGAGGAACAAGGAAGGGAAGGAACTTCAATCCTGGCTTGCTCCACAGTCATGTGACAAGGACTGATTTGTGTGAAGTGACCGCTCCAAGTGGAGCCTGCTGGTTGGTGACAACAGAAAACTTATTGTTAAGGAAATTTTGATCAGAAAGAAAAGGCTGAGGAAAACAAACCATATTTTCACTTGACGTAGATTTCCTGACTTAGCAAAGGGAAGTGACTTCTATGCATGCTGTCTGGGGCTTCCTGAGCAGGTACAGTGGGCTGTGGGAACTGGCCCAGTTAAAGTCTTTTCTGTTTGGTTCTTTGCATTGCTTTACATACAGGGCTAACTAAAGCAGAGATGTCCATCCATGCTTGCAGGCCAGACTGAGAACCTCCCTGTTGTCCCAAGGGTAGAGCTTTTCTAGGGACTACCCTGAAGAAAGTACAGGGTAGTGCGTAGAGAAAGAGGGCCTTGGATATTCTCTTTGTGATAAAGGCCAAAGAGCAAAGCTACAGAAACTTCTAGAACTGGCCTTCATGACGTTGTGACTTTCTTTTTTTTTTAATTTTGAAACAGGGTTTCTCTGTATAGCCCTGGCTGTCCTGGAACTCACTCTGTAGACCAGGCTGGCCTCGAACTCAGAGATCCGCCTGCCTCTGCCTCCCAAGTGCTGGGATTAAAGGCATGCACCACCACGTTCGGCGCCTAGTGACGTCTTAATCCA
Source organism: Mus musculus (assembly GCF_000001635.26). Classification (NCBI taxonomy): domain Eukaryota; kingdom Metazoa; phylum Chordata; class Mammalia; order Rodentia; family Muridae; genus Mus; species Mus musculus. Next base: position 11,946,490 of record NC_000084.6, on the reverse strand, counting down.
TCTAATCACTCAAACCCAATCATCCCAAATCTAAGAAGATCTATCTGGGTTCAAGAAACAGGGATGGACTTGGTCCCCCAACTCCGAGCTTAGTCCCTAGGAACTGCATGGGCCATTCCTACCTGCAGTTTATAGGGTAGTCTGTCCTCTGCAGGTTCTGAGAGAGGGGCTGAGAGCTTGGAGACTCAATGTAAGGTGCATGGTGACAGAGGCCAGCAAAGGACAGACATGAGCATTTTGAAGATAGGGACATAGAGCTGGAGCTTAAGTGTTTCCCAATTTGCTTTGTAAACAGTATGTGTTTCTTACATTAGCTGACTGAACTTTTGAGCAAGCATAAAGACCATGTGCTATCATATTCCACCCAGCTGATACCTGAACAAGGACATTTGATAGCAAAATATGTAGACCTGAATTCAGGTAACCGCAAGGTTGAAAAGCCTGTGAGTTTCTCACCCTGCAGGAGCTGGGAGAGGTGGTACGCACTGTAGTCCAGGCTATTGGGAAAGCCGAGGCAGGAAGATGACTGGAGATCAGGCTGGGCAGTCAGTACGGCCGAGGCTGTGCCGAACGAATAACCAGTTTGTTGGATGGACAGGCTCGTGCATGCATGCCTACAATCCCACTGGGGAGGCTGAGGCAAAAGGATTCAAGTTTGAAGGCAGCTTGGGCTACAGAATGAGAGCCATCCTGTAGAGCTGAGATGCTTGTGTGGACTCCTGCTTCTTCCCCCCCCCCTCTTTCTCCTGGAAATTCACGGGGTCTCAGTCTGCAGCCTTACCACGACTATGATCTAAGGTGGGAGGAAGCAGGGAAGCTGGGTGGAGAGGTGACTGAGAGGTGACATGTTCACACACACATTTATGTATATGTAAAACGACAAAATATTTTAATTTTCCATGACCACAGGCTCTCTTCAAGAAGGCTGTACCTGTATGACCACCAGGTGACAGCATGGATAATGCTTCAGGACAAGTCACAATTTTGTACTAACAATCAGTTCAACCACAGCTTGAAATGTAGTTTGTCCCAGCTGCAAAAGCCACAAGACACCAATCATGCGTCTTACCCCAGTACAGACTTTTATAAAACACACATGTATGTAATTAGCACAATAAACGCGCTCATTATGCACTCTAACATAGAGCACAGGAATACACGCTATGGAGTGCAGCCCTCATGTCTCCACAGGCAAGAGCTAGAGGGTTAAACAGGAGCCCATGGTGTGACAGCAGGAGCTCGGAGCGCACCACTCTGCACGTGACTTACCCTACACTGAGAACTGTCACCCTGTCCAGTGGGTGGCAGGTACAGTCTCATAAACAGTGTTATTTCCTAGAGCAGAGATGTCAGTCTGGATGTGAGTCGCTGTTACCTAGAAGGCATTACAAGTCAGCTCCATAGAAGGTGGGCGTTGGCTTTGGGGTCGAGTGTAACAGTGTCCCGCAGACACTTGCACACCCGCACCCCTGTGCCCCAGGGAAGTGCACTTCCGATGGCAGATATAAAAATAGGTTGGCACACTCTCGACACAGGGCGAGGGACCGCGAAGCAGCATCCCGGAATCCCACGCACTCGGTTCCCTCCTCTGTCCCAGCACATCATGCTACAAATTCAGAACAGGCCTGGAATGAAGGTGACGAGGCGGCCTCAAGTTTCTCATGTGCCTGAGAGGAAGAGCTGGGCACAGCTTAGCTCTGGCTGTGGGAGCTGGGAGGCCTTCATCATCCCCAGCACACGCCTTCTCAGCAAGCCTCAAGTCTCCAGGAACTCGGGGCTTCTCAGCGAAAGCAGAGCTGCGAGTTGACTGGCCTCTCCTCTCCCCTCTCTGGGAGTAAGCGAGGCTCCACTGTGCTCAGGAAGCAGTCTTGGCCCTCCTGAGGCCAGTGCTAGGAGCTCTGGATCAGGCGTCTATAGTGGGGCATGACTTCGTGCTCTGGCAGGTGAAGTGCAAACTCCAAGGCCACTAACACTGGGAATTCAAAGGCAATCAGTTCTCGTCTGTTCAGTCGGAACTTCTCTTCCAGTTTCTGCAAAGCCAACAGAACCATTTTAGCTTTGCATTTAAAAACATAGGTTTTGTTTTTCCCCAAGTGCAACTTTTCTATCACTAAGCTAGTGAGTGGTTATCACGGATGCATCTGTTCTCCATTGCTAGAACAGAGCACCAGACACTTTAAAGCTACTAGAGGTTCTGGAGGCCAGAAGTCCAAAGTCAGGCAGCTGCATGGAGTAAGGGCTTTGCGCTGATCCATCTCAGGGAAAAACCAGGCTAGGCTGGGTCCATGCTGTGCAGAAGGCCTCAGAGCTGGTCGCCTCCTCACACCCTTGTAGCTACTCTAGTCTCAAGAGACATCAACTCCCAAAGAAAGACACGAGTCCCCCTTAGAGGCCCAATCCCAACACCACTGCAGTAAAAACCAAATTTCAATGTGAGTTTCAGGTATGAGAAAAACATGACCAAACCACCACATGGCCAGCAGGGTGCTAGTATAGGTAGCGCTTCCTGCCTTAGCTTGGTGGTGAAGACAGCAAACCTTCCCCAAGGGCTAGAGGTCTATCTGGACATTCATGACAACACCATTTATTCCTCTAAGAATTCTAAAAGTATTTCTCCATTTCTGCCCATTTTACAGGAGATAACAACTCAGAGGTCAAGACCGCTCCTCTACAATCACAGGAATGGGAAAACCATTGTCCAAGAAGCTTGACTGGGATTTCTTTTTGACCGTTTTTTTTTTTTTTTGACAAGGTTTCTCTGTGTAGCCCTAGCTATCCTGGAACTCACTCTGTAGACCAGGCTGGTCTTGAACTCAGAAATCTGCCTGCCTCTGCCTCCCGAGTGCTGGGATTAAAGGCGTGCGCCACCGCCAGCCGACTCCAGTTGGGACTCTGCTATAACTGAGTCAGGCTTCGAGGTCAGACCACAGTGGCAAGGATCAGAGTGCCTCTTGTGCATGGCGTGAGAGGAGGATTTGTGCCCGTGAGGCTGGCCCACAGCTAAGCAGCTGAGTGACCTGAGCCCCTCGCCTGTCCACCCAATAGTACAGGCTTCTGGGATTAGGAACAGAAACAGTGATTACTGTCTTGGCTTAGGCTCAGCGTTTGACTAATGAAATATTCAACCCTGACACACTGAGGTTAAACCAGGAGGGATCTCAGGGTAGGAGGCTGCTCACTGACTGACTACTGACTGACTGTTGATTCCTCTGCTGTGTGCTACAACACTGAACTCTGGTTAAATGTGGATAGTATACACACATTACTTCTGAAGATGCATCAGTTCAGCATTAGTTCAGCATGCATATGCATATATGAACATTTCTCCACTTTACCTGGGGATCCCCTGAGTAGATCCCCGAAATCACAGTATCATATCCTGTAGATCTGCAATACAATAGTATATCTACAGTAAAGCTTGACTTATAAATTGTGTATAATAAGACCAACAACAACTAAACCAGAAACTGTTTGTAGTGAAAGTTTCGCAAATGTGTTTTCCCATTTGCTCTTTCTGTGCTTGGCCATGCGGTGCCTGCAGGATGAGCTGGAGGAATGGGAGGAAGGTGTGAGGAGTGGGAGGAAGGTGTGATGCTGGGGCAGTCAGCAGTCTCTCTCACAAGTGAGGTGACTAGTAGGTGCTGGTGTACACAATGGTCCCTGTGGACCATTCACAGGGACCGTTCACATCTGAGAAGGGCAGGGTAACCTTATATCACCCTGCTTTGGGCACAACCTAACATGTGCAGACTGCTTATCAGGGGGCCTTTTCTCTGCTGTACTTGGGTGACAAGCCAGTGGAGAGTGGGACAACTGTACAAGCCTACTGACCCTCATCTTGGGTTTGCCATCCAATGGTCACTTCCATGTCATGCATTGACTGCGCACACTCAACCCTATACCATTTCTGAAAGTTAGTAAAGCGTGGGCAAAAATAATATTCTTTCTTAAGCAATATGCTAACTACCTACTTTACTCTCTTGCACCATTTGAAACAGTAGGGCAGTCAGATATACGTGATATCACATCAACTGTTCTGTACTCCTGGCTGTCCCTGCCTTTCCCGGGTCTAGCCCACTCACCTCTGAGAACGCTTTTAAACCACGAGCCAGTCAATCCAGAACCCCCTCTCACACCAGCTCCTGCCTTCTCTCTAATGAGGCCTCTGTCCAGTTGCAGGCAGCCCAGTGCTGACTGGCATTCTTCAAACTGCTCATTCCTAACTGCACACCTGCCTGGCGAGCACCCCTTTCTGGAAACTACCATGAAGGCTCCTGCCCACGTCTCCTTCCTGCTCCTTCTGTCCCCGTGGGATTCTGATAATCTGTACTGAATTCGTGTCTCTTAGTGGCTTTGGTCGCAGTGATGCACAGTGAGGCTGTTATGACTTGAGTGGCCTTGATATGCTTAGTGACCTTAAAGGAGACCCAACTCAGGAGGAAAAAAAAAAGGCACCTACAAGCCAGGAAGTGGACAAGAAGCGGGTGACCTGGACCTGGTCAGCTTTCACAACTATGGGAAGTGAGTTTCTGTAGTGAAGCCACCCAGCCCATAGGGTTGTGCAGACACAGTAAGAGTCTTTCCTTTAGGAACCCACAGCTGCGCTATAGTCCTTCTCCACACTCTATTTTAAGTCAAGGTCTTACTAGGTTGCTCTGGCTGTCTTTGAACTTCAGTCCTCTGCCTTAGCCTCCCAGGTGGCTGGGTTATGAGCCTATACCACAAAGCTTGCCCATATACTCTGTGTTAAAGCAGGCATGCGTAAATCCAACCTAGGTGGTTAGGGTTCCTTGCTTTAGTGGGCTTGCTTTCATAAGACAGTCGACACCATCCCATCGAACCTGCATGTCTGGTAGTTGTCCTGCAGTAACACTGCTCCAAAGACTCCCTGTGGTTCCCGTGGCTTCTCAGGCTGTGCGAATAACTATCCCTCATGCTAGCTGAGAAAGGTTTTTCAATCATGAGCCATGTTGGCCCTTTAGTCTTACCCAGGTAGATCATCCATTTCTTCTACAAATGACTTCACAGCTCTTATCTCTATTAGCCATTAAGGTGCCCGGCCTGCCAGGGCCTCCCCACAGCCATCGAGCGCAGCTCACTTACGTCAATCAGGTGCTTGACCTCGTGCTTTCTGAGGTCACTTCCGACCTTGGCCGCTAGCAGCACACAGGCTCCCGCACAGAGCTTCCGGTTCTGCTTGTTCAGCTTCCCCCTGAGGGCCAGCTTCTCAAAGTAGACAAAGGCCATGGCCACCGTGGGCTCCTCAAAGCCACAGTCCTCCTGGGCAAGCTTCCGCATCTCTCTTTTCAGGCTAGAGAAAGACAGGAAGCAGGGAGTCCTGAGACGGCTCAGGGGACCCACAAGAAGACTATGACAGCATCTGGAAAACATTTTCTCTATTTTACTCCCACAGGGGATGTGGGAGCAAACCATGTAGCTGCGGCTCTGTGGGTCTACTGACACAGACACAGCATGCTCCAGGTCCTCACTTCCAAGGATGATTGGCAGGCAGGGCTCCAAATATAGGACATGGAAGGACACCACTGGACATAGTTCATGGCTGAGTCCCTAGCAAAATTAGGTGGGGGTGGGGGTGGGGGTCCCTCAAAGTGAAAAAGGAGAGCCACACTTATTTTAGAACTACTTCAGGTGCTCTGTCTAAGACCTACCAGTCATTGATTACACTTGTTAAGTTAGGTGGGAAAACGGCTGGACCTGAGCCAGGTCCTGGTACCCGTGGGGAAGCTGCCTAGCCAGCATGGGTGGGCACAGCATGTGCTCCACTTTTCTTACTCTTTGGTTTGGAACATGCCAGAATCGAACTGTGTGAGGATACACAGCAGGGTAAACCCTGCAATCCCTCCAGGATCTCAGTGGTGCTTAGCATTCACTGGGACGTTGGAGGCATTGTGTGGACACCGCAGTACAAGTCTTCTCTAGCTTGGCAGGGTGAGTGGCTGGAAGACGTGGGTCACCACAAACCCATCCAATCATCTGTCTGGGAAATCTAGGCCTGCCTCTCTGTTTTGGCTGCTTTGGTGGCTGTTCAAAGATAGGGGCTTGAAGTCATGTCTGGGTGGGTGGAGTTTCCCATGCCTTAAGGTGCCCATTCTATGCACTTCTGTTTTGCCTGCATCTCAGAAAGCCAGGATCTGAATGCTGCCCATTCTGGTTGGATTATTTTCTTTAGACATGACTCATGTATACTAAGCTGACCTCAGATTTCTGCCTCTGCCTCCCAAGTGCAGAGTCACAGGACCGTATAACCATGCCTGGGTTGTTTAGTGAGGGAACTTGAACCCAGGGCTCCGTTCATGAAAAGCAAGCACTCTACCAACTGAGCTCCAAACCCAGATCCGTCCTCTCTGTCTTTTTATAGCCTCTGTTTTCCTGAGCTGGCAAGCTGCAGGCAGACAGCATTTTTCTCACTGAATGAACATCTCCCAAGAGCTGTGTCAACTAGGGGGTCAGCTTGGCCTGATGCCCGATGCCCTGGGCTCTCCCACGCCATCCAGACACGAGTCAGCCAGCAGCGGAAGAGTGTCTAGTGAACACGACTGTATTTCCTTTCCCGAGGAACAAGAAGAACTACAATACGCTGTATGAGCTCAGTGTGTGCTGGAAGGGCCTGGAGGGAAGGCCAGGGTCATATGTGGCTTCCATACCTCCTGATTTTGCTGAGTGTTAATTTAATGTGAGGAAACTTCTCCTTGAAGGTTTCATTCATGTCCTTCTTGAGATCTGAGGGCTTCACGTAGTCAATCACTGTGGTCTGTAACAGAGGAGGCGCCCATGGGTCAGATGTACTAACAAAGTACACGCTAAGCCCATATGTAGCAGAAGCCAGAAGCACCCGAAGCAGCCAGGGGACCATCAGGCCAGTGCCTGAGCCTCAGTCTGTTGTTCACAGTGGGAAGGATTCGGAGGATAGGACTGTTTGGAGTTCTGGATTTAAATCCATGTCAGCCCACTCAGGAGCTTGGCTTTGGGGGACTCCAGCATCTCAGGTCCCATCTCCCAACTCTGTACAGTTCCTTGCACATTATAGATGCTCAACAAATTCTAGCTACTGTTTAAATAGCTTTTGCAAAATGTGATAAACTGCGTAAAAACTCACCATTTTAGGACTCCATTTAGTGTTGTTATGCACATTCACATTGTTATGTAACTGTTACCACCACCATACCCTGAGGAACATCTCCCTGTCTACTCTCTTGAGTCCTGGCAACCACCATCTTTTCGTTTATTTTTGAGACAGGGCTCTAGGTAGTCAAGACTAGCCTTGAACTCCGAATTCCTCCTACTGGGATTACAGATGTGAGTACCACACCGAGATACCTTTTAAATATTCATTTATATGTGTATGTACACGTGTACATGATTGCTTTTGCCATGTTGCATGTGTGTATGGGGGTCGGGTGGGGCAGGAGGTAACTCGTGGGAGTTGATCCTCTCTTCCTACCATGTGAGTTCAGGAAACTGAACTCCGGCTGTCAGGCTCAGTGGCAAGCATCCTTACCCACTTACCCTCTTGCCAGCCTAACTTCATCTCCTGTAAGCAGAAAGAATATACTGGCTTTCCCATTGCAGGCTTCCTTCAGTGCTACTGCTCCCAGGTTCAGCTGCACTGTAGCTTAAATATGAATTTCCCCTCAGAGGCAGAGGGACGTCCCATTATATGTATGTAATGGTGACTATTATTAACTGTCCCTTGCTTAAATTCCGCCTGTCCCTGAAGACAGGTTCCTCTGAGCCCTCTGGGAGTGCTCTGGTTTTCCCTGCTCAGCGTTCTGCACATTTAACACTGAATTAATATTTTGCTGGGTCACACATTTAGGCTCAGCTCATCATAAAAGTTCACATGCCAAGGGTCTCTTTTGGCTGACAACAGAGGTCCCCTTTGGCAGGTGACTGGCTATCCATAAGAAGGGGCTGTTACCCCTTGTGATATGGAGTCCCAGGGATGGATCACTGCTAGCAAAACCCATCTAACATTTTCCTAGCCACCCTGGCTAATGTTGGTAGGTTTCTCTGGACATTTGGTTTGATGTGATTCTTAATGATATTTTAGATTTGGTGGTGCTGAAAATTGACCCCAGGGATTTGGGTCTCCTTGGCAAGTGCACTACCACTGAGCTACACACCAGCTTAAGAGACTTACAATAGGCATACAAACTGCATTTGGTGGCAGCTAAAAGCCACAAATAGCCCAGTTCAAAGTGACCTTAATGGCTTTTTCTTTCTCTGGAGCAACATTGACACAATTCTGTTAAACCAGCTCATGATTTTGTGACATCTGGTGAGATGAGAAATCAGATGAGTAACTCCAAGCCAGGATATTCAATTTCAATGAACATTTGAACTTTCCAATAGGCCCAGATCCTTCCCTAAAGCAACCTTGCAAGCTGGCTGCATGTGGGCACACCTAACACTTCTCCTGAAGTTTCTGAATGTGCCCCATATCATCTACAAGAGGAGACTGAGGCCTCGTGAGGTGGAGAAGACTGTCCCAGCCTTGACAAGCTACAGACAGGGCCAGCACGATCATCTAGGTTGTCCTTCCCTAATGAGACAATGAAGAACTGAGAATAGCTCCCTACTCATGCGGCTGTCACAGAGAGGTGTGGATATAAACACAAACAAAGAAGTGGTCAACTTCAGCAAGTCAAAGTCAAAGCAGAAACACTCAACCTCTGGCCCAGGAGCCAGACTTGTGCATCAGATTATCCTTGCCAACTTACAATATGATGCTGTGCCCTGGGGCGCATCCAGCTAAGTTCCCTTATGCCTAACCTTCCATAAACATTCTGCTTCCATCCGGGAAGCTGTACTCCATCATAAAGGCCAGGAAGCTATCGGTTATATTTCCTGACATCCTTGTAGCTACAGTGACAAATACATTTCTCATTCTTCCTATTGCATGCTGTGGTACAAAGCGAGTGACTTTGGAGGCACTTCTGTCATCCCTGCTACCAGGAATGGTTAGGAAGTTGTAGCTCACTAGCTTTGGATGTCTATCTTGTAGATGCAGGACCTAGCAGCATCAACATGGTCTGCAGCCAGCAGTAGAGGTAGCAGATTCCCAACTATGGTAGTTACATGGGTAGTGGGAGCTAGCTTGGTTACTGGCCAGAAGCTAGAAGCTAGGGTAAGACTTCCTAGATGGCTTAGAGATCATTCTTAGTCTGTTAGTGCTACTTGTTAAACCGACCATATAATAACACACCACCCTGCTTTAAAAGTGTAGACAGGCACTCATGTGTGCATGTGTGTTCAAGCACATGTGGAAGCCAGAGGATAACCTCAAGTGTCGTTCTTAGGAACTTGGTCCACCTCTTTGAGACGGGGTCCTTCACTGACCTGAAGCTCGCTAGTTAGACTAGGCTAGCCAGCCAGGGAGCTTCAGGGAGCTTTTCTGTCTCTCTACCTCTTCAGATCTGAGATTTAAAATGTGCTACCATGCCCAACCCTTTTCACATAGATACTGAGGGATGAATCCGGATCAGGCTTGCAAGGCAAGCACTTTACCAACAGAACCATAGCCCCACCTGGCATGGTTGCTGAGCTTTGCTGTGAACTGCAACAGAAACATGTGCACTGCACTTTACAAGTGGCCCCAGCCCGTGCTCTTGGGTAAGGAGCTTGGGATCCTTTCCTGGTAGTGACATGAGTGGAGCCTGGGCAACTGAGTGGTAATGTGAGGCCCTCAGCCCAGGCCTTGGTAGATGTTCCAACTACCTGGATAGCAAAACTCTCAAGTTCACAGGGATGCCACCTGCAGGCACAAGTGGCATCCTGTACTATTCCTGACCTACTGTGTGTTTGTTTCTAGCTGCAGACCCATGTCCTTGTAACTGTTCCTGGTACTGAACATAAAAGGCTTGGCCCCAATCTGGCATTTGGCTTGCTCATCTACTTGAGCTTCGCCTGACTCCTGAGTATCCCTATGTAGCCCAGGCTGGCCCTAAACTCACAATCCTCCTCCTTAGCCTCGAGAGCTACATTCTGGGCATGTACCGCCATGCTACCCACCTTGAGTCTTTCCCAAATTAGAGAATACATTTTGAGGTGTGTGTAGGCTCCTCTGTAAAAATGTTCTTTCTGTCAAAGCCTAGAAATAGCCTCTGCTCAAACAAGAAGCCCCTGTTCCATTTTCAGGGAGGCAGTAGATACTGCACCTCGTCTCTCTTCGCAGCCTCAGCATCTCACTGCCACGTGGTTGGTAGTACTCCAGAGTGAGCGGCAGAGAAAGTCCGGAAAAAGGTGCTCCCCCTACAGGAAGTATGGGATGGCCACAGGCCAGGTGGGACCAGCAGACCAGAATCCAGGAGGGTGGCTGCTTTAGGGACCCTACACTTTAGTGAACTTAAACAGCTGTGGCAATCCACATCACTGCGGCAGGGCCCAGAAACAGTCACTCTAGCCTGTCTCCCTCAGTCTATTTTGGGGCCAGACAGGCTATATTTGGGGCACTGAAATGCCTTTAGGACACGGTAGAGAGAGGATGGCAGTAAGTTCTACTGTGTGATGCTGGCTGAGAACAGGAAGTGGCTGCTTTGGTTTCCTGGCCTGCTGTAACATGCTCCTACCATCTGGGTAGCTTTGGCAACTACAGGCTGTCCTAGAGACTTCACTGGAAGCCTAAGATTCGGGAATCAGCAGGTTGGTAGGCTGTCCTTGTGGAAATAAAATGCTTTGTTACTCTGTCTAGAGATTTCCTTGCCCTTCCCAAGTTTCTGATGCCCAAGACTGAGGGATGCTTCCCTAAAGCCTCGACTGTCTTTTCTGTCCCTTCTACAGATACAATCACTTTAGATTAGGTCTCAACCTTGCTATCCACTGACCTCACGTTATCTCATTTACATCTGCAGAGCCTAAGATCATAGGAGGTCACAGCATCTCCTAGGGGGAGGTAGTCTTGGCCACAGTAACGGCTTGTATCTAATGGTGCTGCTGTGCGGCCTCGGTTCCCTCTACCCCCAGTGCCAATGCAGCCCCCCAAGAGCTCCCTTTACCCTTGGTCTGAAGGGGCAGAGCTTTAAGGCACCTCCTTTCCCTGCTTGGTGTGGCAGCTCTGGTTTGGGTCTTACTGTGTTCCTGCTTCTCAGGGAGTTTCAGCCAGAGCTCTGGTTTTACACCCAGCTCTGCCACACAGCATCTGGGTAGCCTGGTGCATACTCTTTTAAGTACTTGGATCTCAGTTCCTTCCTCTTGCATCACCACCAGACACCTGGTTTCTGTTGATGGCCATAGGACACTGACCTGGAGGGCCGTTCCTGTATTCTGCTCACTCTGCTGCCTGGGATGTATAATCAGGCCGAGTGGACAGCACCCAGAGTAGCCATCTGCCTTCAAATCTTCTAGGGCTTCTTCTAGAAGGGCTACCCTCCACCCTAGGAGGTGTCAGAGAGATGAAGTCTTCACTGCTTGTGAGCTACAGGTCCCTGTGCTATTGAATACCAAAGTGTGACTAGCCCAGACAACTTGACATTATCTTCTCTCGAGGGAGCTGTATGATGACCCTTGGTGGCTGGGCCATCCCAGCTGCCCAAGAGACTGCTGCTCTTACAGTGATGGCAATAAAGCCAGAGAATGGGGAGACTCTGTAGCAGGCATGGGATTCCTAGCCCCTGCTAGCCACCCTTTCTGACTTAGAGGAGAAAAAATTAAACACCATGCTGATGCTTTAAGCTCACCTACCAGTCTACCACACTAGTTATAAAACCTTGCAGTGCTGGAATTTGCCAGCTAATAAAACAGGGTGCAGCTCCTTTCTGGCCTGGAAGTCCTGTGCATTACTACCTAATTCCAGGCCATAGGACTAGCTTGATAAAAGGTTCCTCTCCACCTGCAGCTGTGTCTGACAGCAGGGCAAGGTTGAAGCACTTGTGTATTCTGATCATGCATCCAAAGTAAGGCACTTGTTTGCGGCTTTCTGGCTGTGGGAAGCTGTGAGCACCCAGCTGTGTAAAGGGAAGCCAGGAGGGTCAGCTGAGAGGAGGAACCCAGCCAAAAGACAACATCCAGAGCAAGGAGATCCACAGAGGAACCTGGCCATGCCCGCCCCACCAGAGGCAGGAAGGAGAGAGAGGGAGAGAGGGAGGGAGGGGGGAAAGGGGAAAGGAGGGGGGAGGGAGAGAGGGAGGGAGAGAGAGGGGAGAGAGAGAGAGAGAGAGAGAGAGAGAGAGAGAGAGAGAGAGAGAGAGAGAGAGAGGGACCCTGAAAAGATAAAAAGAAAATAGCTTGGTTGTTTTGGTCTAAGTATCTACTGTAGACACTGGGGCACACTGCCTTTTAGAATTATTCCTCCTTGACCCGTGAAGGAGGGGCCTCCAAGGAGTTGAGCTTGGACTCCCTCCAGCTCACAGCACCAGCTGTGATGCTGTGAAGAGAAGGCCCCTTAGAGTGCAGGAGCAGAGGGGCAGGGGCCACATGCCTCAGCAAAGATCCTGGAGGACTGAGTGTTTAGAGCTAGCAGGGTCTGGTGGAGCTCTGGTCTCTCTCCTCAGAGCATCCTCACAGGCAGCTCTGAACAGGGGTAGGTAGGCTGCCTTCTCTGCTACCGTCTCTCGGGGTCAGAATTCGACCCTACCCTGGGTGGGAACATCCCAAGGAAGGGAGACCGCCCCAGTTTCCCCACCACACCTTAAAAGGAAGGAGTAGTACCAGTGATGTGGGCAGCTTCTTCCAGCCCCGCAAACATCAGCGCTCAGTTCTGCTTTGACTGTGGCAGCCGGATAGCCATCAGCAGTCTCAGTTTGGTGGGGCAGCAGTAAGGCAGATGCTCTGCTTGCTCAGGTAATTAAGCAGGTGATGGCTAGAGACTAAATCTGTCTAACCAGCAGCAGATGGGCATTTCAGCTGTCCCATGCATTTAATCCTTGTTCTGAGAACAAGAGAAGATGGTACGGAAACCCTGGGGATGGGTTTGTGGACTAAGAAGCTTGGGGCTGCCTTTGGTGCCCTTCCACCCCCAGAGCACAGGCACCTTGAAGAAAGTGGTGCTCAGTTACTACTGTTATATGGGGTTGGTGATACTGTGCGGTCATCATGCCTTGTGAGGCACGCACACTGTCAGACACTGACAAACTGCAGATGCTTCACATCTTGGATGTTCTGCAGTCAGGTGAGCACCTAAGCCACCAATATAATGCTTAAAAAAAAGCCAAACCAATACACAATGGAGTACTACTCAGCTATTAAAAACAATGAGTTTATGAAATTCTTAGACAAATGGATAGATCTGGAGGATATCATCTTGAGTGAGGTAAGTCAATCACAAAAGAACACATATGATATGCACTCACTGATAAGTGGATATTAGCCCAGAAGCACAGAATCCTTCTTAGAAGGGGGAACAAAATACCCATGGAAGGAGTTACAGAGACAAAGTTTGGAGCAGAGACTAAAGGAACAACCATCCAGAGACTGCCCCACCTGGGGATCCATCCCATAAACAACCACCAAACCCAGACACTATGGCAAATGCCAACAAGAGCCTGATGACAGGAGCCTGATATAGCTGTCTCCTGAGGGGCTCTGCCAGTGCCTGGCAAATACAGAAGTGGACGGTCACAATCATTCATTGAACAGAGAACAAGGTCCCCAATGAAGGAGCCAGAGAAAGCACCCAAGGAGCTGAAGGGGTCTGAGGCCCCATAGGAGGAACATCAAATGAACTAACCAGTAACCCCAGGGCTCCTTGGAACTAAACCACCAACCAAAGAAAACACATGGTGGAGCATGTGGCTCTAGCTGTATATGTAGATGAGGTGGCCAAGTCAGTCATCAATGGGAGGAGAGGTCCTAGGTCCTGTGAAGGTTCTAAGCCCCAGTATAGGGGAATGCCAGGACTGGGAATGGGGGTGGCTGGGTTGGGGAGCAGGGAGAGGGGGAAGGGGATAGGGGATTTTCAGAGGGGAAACTAGGAAAGGGGATAACATTTGAAATGTAAATAAAGAAAATATCTAATAAAATTTTTTAAAAAATTATGTTAATATAAAAAAAAAACAAAAAGCTAAGCAATTATAATAAGAATTATATCTCTGGAAGCAGGGGCAGAATCTGGCCACCAAGCAGGCTGAATGACTTCACCACTTTTTTTTTTTTTTTTTCTGAGTTCCCTATTTGCTCAGCATTTCACAGTGTCCTGGAAAACTGAATTCTAGGATATATTTCTACAGTTTACGGGCAATGCAGGGATACTGACCAAAGGTCAGAATTAGGTAAATGGGAGAAGAATAATATTATCAGCGACCCATCCAACAGGTGTTCTGCTAAGACGTGGGTGTCTATAGATAGACATCATTAAGAGTGTTTGTCACTTTTCCTTCTCATGGCAGAGGAGGATGAGAAAGACGAAAAGGATTCATAGGTCCATTCATTCGCACAGGGTTAATTGTGTTGACCTTACAACAGTTCTTTCTTACATTTTCTTCTTAATTGCTTTCAACACCCATAAAAGAAGAAGAAAAAGCAAGGCAACAATGAAAACCATCACAAGCTGCCAGGTGCTAACGAGGAAGACCAACCCTCTAGTGAAACTTAAAGATACAGAAGGCAGTGGGCACAGGAAGCCTGGGTTCTGACAGGAACCACCTGTCCTCTGTGGCTGCACATTAGCTAATACCCTACAAGAACCTGCACGCAGTCAGGCAGCGCTCATGGTCTGTGGTCACCTCCAATGACGGCTTTCCTGGTCTGTGGTCACCTTCTATGACGCCTTTGCGGGCTGGACCATAGGTAGCAACCCTGTGGTCCTCATACCTGGCCCCGAGGTTTCAAGTTCAACATATGACTTTCGTCTTTTCATGATAGGTGAGCGTGGGAGTGACATGCTGGGTCAACAATTAAAACTACAGATGTAAGAAGGTGCAAGACCACTTTAAACAGTGTCACTTCTACTCTCGAAGTGGAGGATTTCCCCTGTAGCACCTCCCACAGAAGGTAGCACGTGGCTTTTTGTCATTTCACTAAGAACAAGAACAGTGAGAGCACAGATCCATCTACAGCCTGGTGGGTGATGCTGAGTGACCCATCCCAGGTACTTATGCAAGAGAAAAAGGACACAAATGCCCACACTGAGCCATGTGGAGAACACTGACAGCAGCTGTTTTCACGATAGCCTTATACCAGAGACAACCAGAGTGGCCATCAACAGGAGAATGGATAAACTGCGTTTCCAACACTGCTCAGCAAGTAAATACAAGTCTGGTTGAATCTCACTAATACAAGTTGTGTCATAGACCAAAGAAAGTATACAGCCTATATAATTCCATGTATACAAACCTCTAGGACAGGTGACCAAATACAGTTCCAGAAATCAGAATAGTGGTAGTCTTACTGAGGAAATTAGAAATCAGATGGGTGCCTCGCCTCACCTGTCAATTAAGAAACCAATGGCCTATAGGAAAGGCTAGAATAGAAGGTGGAACATCCAGGAGACAGAAAGAATTCTGCGACAGAGCCAGGCACTGAAGATTCACTGGGAAGATGTGACTAGAATTAATCTAATCTAGACTAGATTAAACTAGAATTAGTACAGTTGAAGCAGGCACCGGGAACTAGAAAAAGGGAGATCAAAGGACAGTGACAGAATTCATGAGACTGCACACTTAAAATGGCTGTAATAGAGCCTGAAATTCATAGCACAGCCCTAACACTAGACAACAGTCTCAAGGTCTCAGGTGGGGGTCCTGCACCGAGATGGTCCATCCTGGACTGTGGCCTCAAGAGACAAAACAGCCCCTGGGACCTGTTCTCATGAGCCAGTACAAGTGGAGCAGGAAGTGCAGGGGCCCCAGTCAGCAGGGCCCAGCCTCCCAGACCTGGCACTGTCCAATGGAATGGGTGACAGTCAGTGTGAGCAGAGCTTCCTAATCCTCCCTGTGTGCCTCAGGCTTCTAGAGAGGGTTGGGAGGTTTGGTCTATTGCTATGTATTATAATGCTCAAGACTAGCCTGGCTGCCTCAGGGAGGAGGAGATCCTCAATGTACACCAAGTAATGCTTGCTCCTTCATTTTAAACTATTGGTTAAATAAAGATGCCGACAGCCTGTAGCTGGGCAGAGGAGAGGTAGGCAGTTTCCGTTCCAAGGCTTGAGGCCTGAGGCAGAGACCACGAGGAAGAGAGAAGAGAGAGGTGAAGAGAAAACACACCATGGGGTAGGTGAATTGTGAGTGCACAGCCATGAGGGCCAGCCAGTTGGAGTAGGAGCGGCCCTGGCAGAACATGGCAAGTGATATCTCGGGTTATTGACAGGGAAGCAGACACAATGGCAAAGAAGGTTGACATCTACCAGCTCTGTTGCTTTTAAGGCTAATTATAAATATAAAGGTTTTATGTCTTTTGAGAACTGAATGATCAAAGGTGGAGTAGAAACCCCAAATTAATTTTTGCCACAACAATTTGGCACCCAATGTGGGGAACCATTTATAGACATTTGGTCCTCGTTCTTCCTCCCAGCCCTATGCTCTCAGAAATAAGACTCAGGGGGGCTGGTGAGATGGCTCAGTGGGTAAGAGCACCCGACTGCTCCTCCGAAGGTCAGGAGTTCAAATCCCAGCAACCACATGGTGGCTCACAACCATCCGTAACAAGATCTGACTCCCTCTTCTGGAGTGTCTGAAGACAGCTACAGTGTACTTACATATAATCAATAAATACATCTTAAAAAAAAAAAAAGAAATAAGACTCAGACTCAAAATATATTTACAAATACCTTGGCCATATAGCTAGGCTCTTCTCTGAGTACATCATAACTTATTATAGCCCATTTACTCTAATCTACATTCTGCCACATGGCTGGTTATCTGTGCTCAGGTACCATTTGTTCATCTAGTCACATCTGCCTGGAGAATCTCCCATGCCTGGCTCTGTCCCAGAATTCCTTCTGCCTCCTGGATGTCCCACCTTCTATTCTAGCCTTCCCTATAGGCCACAGGTTTTTAATTGACCAGTGAGGCATCCATAGAATACACAAGATATTCTCTCCACAGAGGGCCCTTCAGCAACCTGCTCAAATAACTCCAGCTCTTACTGAGCCTGTTGGGAGTCACCAGCCTATTACAGATGCAGGGTCGCCACTCTACAGTCTCAACCCCACTTCCTGCACACACCCTTGCTTTTCCACATGGGAATCTACCTCTGACCCTCCTTGTCAACTCCTATCACATTTTCAGGATGATATGTATACTCTTGTCATGACTGTAGTCTTTGTCTACTTGTTTGCTGTTGGACTGTTCCACTCAGTCTAATGAGGCCAGTGAGAATGGCACTGTGACTGGTTAGTTCTCTGATGAATGAGGAAGCAAGCAGCTCAGCACATAGTAGTGTAGCTAATGTATTTTCTGAATAAGGAAATTCTAGATTGGCTCCTAGCCTACAAAAGTCAAGCAAACCTACAAGAATAAACTTGAGTTTCTACAAGGTCAATGCAAATTCCCTGTATCCTATAGGCTCCTCTGAGTTGGAGAGGCTGGCCTGAAGCTGTCAACAATCTAAGTGACATGCATGCTGAAAGGAGCCTGAAATGGCTGTCTCCTGAGAGGACCTGCCAGAGTCTGACAAATAAAGAGACGAATGCTCGCTGCCAACCATTGGACTGAGTGCAGGGTCTCCAATAGAGGAGTTAGAAGAAGGACTGAAGGAGATGAAGGGGATTGCAACTCTACAGGAAGAACAATATCAACCAACCAGTCCCCCAAGAGCTCCCAGGGACTAAGCCATCAACAAAGGAGCACACATGCCTCCAGCTGTATATGTAGCAGAGGACGGCCTTGTCAGGCATCAGAAGGAGAGGTCCTTGGTCCTATGAAGGCTCGATAGATGCCCCAGTGCAGGGGAACTGAGGGCGGGGAGGTGCAAGTAGGTGGGTGGGTAGAGGAACACCCTCCTAGAAGCAGGGGGAGGGAGGATGGGATAGGGAATTTGGGGGGATGGGAAGGGGATAACATTTGAAATGTAAATAAAGAAAATATCCAATTAAAAAAAATCTAGGTGATAACACAAAAGAATGGATGGCCTATCTTTTATCAAAAGTACTAACGTCTAAGGCCAGGCTGGAAGGGGAGAAGCCTCATGCCTAAAACTAAGAAAGGCAGCCACAGAGTAATGGTGTTCTATAAGGCATGGGCTCTTAGTGGAAGCACAGACTACACAGCCCAGCGTGAGCACATGAACAATGACCCACTTAGGAACACAGAATGAGGTGAGCTGGACATATATTCTTACCTGGAAAGTCATCCAAGTGTCTGAGGGGGACAAATTAGCCATAGGCATGCGAATGTGTACACACCGTGGCTCAGAACTTCAAAGATCACAATGAAATAATCTAAGGACAAATGGCTCTGGCACCTGCCGGGCTTGTCTGAGGGAGGCCAGTGTTGTCACCAGACCTGACATCTCCATAGGAGAGTCCCTTGCAATACCCACCATCAGCCATAAGCAACACGCCTTTATACTGTCTCGGACCTCTAGACATATGTTGATGTTCTGGTCAAAGAATGGCTGACTGCATAGGAACGGGCCATTTAGAAGCAACCAGGCAAAGCCAGTGAGCTGAGACCTGAGTCGGGAGCTGGAGGCTCAGCACCCCACTTCCTGTCAACAGCAAAAGGTCGCACTAGCATTCAGAGCCACAGTTTCCTGCCCAGGTTACTTAATAAAGCGAACGTTCATAAAGTGGGACCCACAATGAAAATACATGTTCTCACGCAAATGACAATGTTTCAGTGGCTCCTTTAACAAGGGCTTTTGTCACTTACTGAACATCTAAGTGCTGGAATTTCAAAGATCAGTGAATCTTGGTTTTGCTTCTTGGATTGACAGATCACAGAATAGAAAAAGAAGCAAGAGGAGGAAGAGGAGGAGGAAACACAGCAGTCCCTATACACAACTGTGGTTTGAGGGATAAGAATAGAAGACTGAGGGCAAGGACCACTTTAAATTAAACATGGCTCAGCAGGGCTCTGAACTAGAAATGCTGAAAGTAACGAGCAAAAGCCTCAGTGCTCCCTGGTGCTTCTAACCCTGACCCTGACCCTGACCCTGACCCTGACCCTGAGTTGCTTTGCCCTGTGGCATCTGTAGACAATGAAGGCCACCATGAGAGTCCTTGGGCTCGATGCTGAGGGTAGGATTTTTTTCTTTCTCCCCCCTCCCCCCTCCCCCCCCCAGACAGGGTTTCTCTGTATAGCCCTGGCTGTCCTGGAACTCACTTTGTAGACCAGGCTGGCTTCGAACTCAGAAATCCGCCTGCCTCTGCCTCCCAAGTGCTGGGATTAAAGGCGTGTGTCAGGGCCTGTCGAGGGTAGGATTTCTAAAACGAACAGATGGAGTGACCTAGAGGAGGATATGCCTGATAGCAGGGCAAGCTAGGGAGAGGTGGGGCATCTAGGCAAATATTTTCTCTGCAGATGCTGTGTGTCTGGGATGGCAGGTCTGGTCAGTTCACTTCTTTGCACAGGAGGCTCATTCCTGCTCCCCTGAATTAGGAGAGATCTACCAAAAGAAAGGGTGTGTCTATGGAAGGATACAGTAGGGGAGGTGAGCAGCCAGAAAGCGTAATCAAAATTATAGAATGGGGACCTACGAAGTGTCGTGTGTAATACACAAGAAGGGAAGTGCTTGCATGTTACACCTATGTCCTAGGCAATACACACATAAGGGAAGCTCTCACGTGTTACACCTGTGTCCTATGCAATACACACAGAAGGGAAGCACTCCTGTGTAACACCTATGATCTACTTTTATGTTCTGTGGCAGCTTTCCTAGTACCAGCTGTTGGTTTGGAGTATATGCAACAGTCACTGGGATGATCAAAACAGCTCAACTTGAACTTGGTGCTCCCAGGGAAAGGTCAGGTCCTTCCCTAGGGGGGCCTGGGGATGTACATGCTCAGGAGTGAAGGAATCGAAAACTGAGCTGGTAGTTTTTATGTCTACGGCATCATCCCTTCTCAATCTCTCTGACTGTGGCATTCCCAGGCCAGCTAGGCAGAATCCTGCAGTCGGCACTAGTGAACTCAAGAAGATGTCCTAGGTGCAAAGTCCAATGGGCTACCTGGGGCCATTTCGGGAGGCTATGGGCACTACCAAGCTAGTCAGCCACTACCAGGGACTACTTACCATGTATGAAGGGAAGGTCAGAACTCGCTTGTGCTTGCCGCAAGGCCACTGGGGGTCATCCAGGAGGTTTGGGTCATAGTCCATAAAGTCTCCCAGGTCACTTCCTGAACATCACAAGCAGAGTGGTAATTAGGGGCCCTGCACTCTTGAGGCTGAGGCTGCTCGGAGAATGCCGAGACATCCAGTAAGGTCAAGGTGGCTTCAGGACCATCTGTCACAGAGTCACAGCAATGGTCCTAATGTTTAGGGGTCATCTCTGCATGGCCATGAGATCCATGCACCCACAAAAGGCTGGCAGGTTCTTATCACTGATTTTTTTCTATGTTAGCAAATTATGTGTCCATTTCCCTGACCTGGAAGAACACAAAAAATTCCCACATGTGACGTTTGGAACCCCTGTAGGTCACAGAATGCAGCCAGCCCTACACCAGCCTCTTCTCTAAGGTTGCAGAGAAAGTTGTATCATTCAGTGCTATCACCTGGGCAAATGCCAGATAGGCTACTGTCTGTGAATCATATTCCAAACATAGTAGCCTCAGTGAATACAGGTACAGGGACTTTTGCAGGTGGTGGGAACAGTAGGACGGGGCTGGCTGACCTACGGAACTTTACTTTCACTTGCAATTTCCTGTGTGTGTGTGCATGCTCGTGCACATGTGTGGGAAGTATGCATGAGTTTGTGTGTTTGTGTACAGGTGTGTGTGGAGACCAGAGGTTGATGTCAGAATTCTTTCTCAGTTAATTTTTTACCATATCTTCTGAGACAGGGTCTTTTATTAAGCCTTGAGTTTACCAATATTGCTAGACTTGTGGTCAGGGAAACTCAGTGGTCTGCCTGTCTAGTTCCCTCGTGTTAGGATTATGTGCACAGAGCACATTCCTGTCCTTGACATGCGTGCTAGGGATGTGAACCCAGGCCCTCACATTTCCATGGTAAGCTCTTTGCCAGCCGTTTCCCTAGTCCTCACCAGAAATTTCTCTGGAAGAGTTTGTATCCTTGTACCTAAGTGTGGGCAAATGCAGGACGAGGAAACACTCACCCTACACTTGTGGACCTAGGGATATGGAAAGATGCGAAGGCAGACGCAGCAGCACAGGTGAACAGGGGCGAAAAGGCTGTATCAGCTTTGGCTTTTCCACAAAAGTGTGGAGAGGTAACTGAGCAACCAATTATAGAGGTCTTCGCTGGTGTTTGTATGTGTGTGTGCTTACGCATATGTGCATGCATCCATATGTGCATATGTGTGTGAGCCTGTGTGGCCTGAGATATGCCCCCACTCCCAACCTCACCTGCAGTCTGTCTTCTAACCAACACAACTGGAGACCCCATCTGCCCTGTAAAGCAAGGCAACTCCCTACTTTGAACCACCAAAACCCCTCGAGCCACAGTTACCTGCATCAAGGCTCCCCTGGGTGCTGCCAGCCCGGCCCATGGAGAGGCTTCGGTGGCTCAGGCTCCGAAACTGGGAGAAGGAGGCGGTGGAGTCTATGGTATTTCTACGGTTCCCAAAGGCATTTGTGGGTAGTAGAAACTGGGTATAAGACACTGTCTGAAAGGGAGGAACACGTATAGAGCAGTGGTTATGCCAGGGGAGGCAGGGTTTCCATTCTAGACAAGCCCTGTTGCTACTGTAAGATTAGGTTTGCTTTTTAAAAACCATATAATTCTAGAGTCCCATGGCGTTGGAAAACACAGCTCGTTTGGTATCCACTTGTGCCAAATGTGTGCTACATTCATACCCAGCCATCACCTGTGCAGACTCCAGACTATGCTCGATGTAACTGATCCATTTGCTTTAACTATGCCTGGTAGATGGCAAAATGTCTACATGTCATGTGACAAGGTGCTGCCTCCAAATGCACTGGAATGCGGAGTCACGCGTGAAGTTCAAGATGCGCTTCATCTCATAATCCAAAAGAGGGCTTCAGGAATCTCTGATAAGGGCTGAAGGCTCCTATCATGCTTCCCCACAGGTACTTCTCATGACTCAGCTCTACCCCAGAATTCCTCACTCCAAGGTGGGCACTCACGCCGAGAAGGAAGGTGCCACAGTGAGGAGACACCTTGTACAAAGCCCACATGCAGCTTGAACTAGGGATCACGTCATGACGATGCCCTTGGGGAAGGAGCCCAACTGCAAGCACACTATTCTGGGACAGTTTCCCCAGAGAAGCACAGGCTTTAGGGGTTTATGGAGCCTCCCTATACCCAGTATCAGAAAGTCCAGTTCATCTTTAAAAGGTTGCTCCTTGGGCTTCAGCCTGGCAGCTCACTGTATGGTGGTTATAGGAGCAATGAGGGCTTAGTGGTCACTGCGTGGGGCTGCAGCTCACTGTATGGTGGTTATAGGAGCAATGAGGGTTTAGTGGTCACTGCATGGGGCTGCAGCTCACTGTATGGTGGTTATAGGAGCAATGAGGGTTTAGTGGTCACTGCGTGGGGCTGCAGCTCACTGTATGGTGGATACAGGAGCAATGAGGGCTTAGTGGTCACTGCGTGGGGCTGCAGCTCACTGTATGGTGGTTATAGGAGCAATGAGGGCTTAGTGGTCACTGAGGAGCTCTGGGGCTTCTTGGGATTATGAGAAGCCAAAAAGTTCTAGTTTATAGACATACAAAGCATCACTCAATCTTGGAATGTACACTCGTGTTTGTGTACTGCACAAACAGCTGTAGACAGTGTTAGCAAAGAAATGCACAGACCTGCAGACCTCCTGCCATGTTTCCTGCCCAGCTACTGTCTCAGCAGGTTTCTGTCTGCACACTGGTAGAGCTAGGTGGCATGGCCCAGTGCACCTGGGAATCAGCCCACGTGCCCTAGCCATGCAAGTAGGTCTTAGGGTCTAGCTCTCTGCCTTTGCATTATGGGCCTCGAGGTATCTGCAGTCTCAGAACCTGGAAACCTTACCTTCCCATCGGCACCCAGTTCCACACCTTCAAGGCCAATGATCTCCTTCAGGCTCATGGCCCCTGCTGACTGCCTCCCTCCATCCAACTTCAGGTCCCTGGAAAGGACAAGCCAAGAGAAAATGCTTTTGTGTGTTTCCCAAAGAATGGCAATTACTGCATGAGACGACCCAGTCACACTGATAAAGTGACCCATGTGGTGGGGTGATCATTTGCCTCTCCTTGGGGGTTGCTAGAGGTGCTCCCGGGAGCACCTCTCCGTCTCTCCCTCTCCCTCCATCACTTTCCTGGAGGAAAATCCAAACAAACAGGATGTGAGGAGAAGGTGGATCCTGGAAGCCCTTGGTTACCAGTATCCTCAGCATGGCCCCTGTGTTTTTAGACACGGTTGAGGGTTATATATGTCCTGAGTGCTGGGGAGAGTGGGTCTCTTGGGAGGGAGCTAGTGCTGCCTTCTTCCTGAAGCTGCTCCTCGCCACTCTTCTGAATCAGCTGGAGCGGATCAATGTCTTCAGCAGCTGTGGGCAGGCGCTTGCTGGTAATGGAAAGATCAACACTGCAGTAGGGGACACCTTGAAAGTGAGGCTCTCTCATCAAAGGGATTCCCCAGGAATCACAATAAGCATTTTGACAACCTGGCATAGCTTCTAACGCCTTTCGCCACTATTCTCTTGGTTCTTTAGGACAGTGCCATAGATAGAAATTACCATTAGCCCATTTTACAGAGGAGGAAATTGAGGCTTGTCAAAGGTTGTGGGGAGTGTTTTTATATTTAATGTTCTTCCTAACACGTGGAACCACCCTGGAGAAGCAAGATGAGTACCCTGTGACTATATCTAGGTATAACTGTGTCAAAGGCTGAGAGTTCCCTCCAGAGTCACCTAGTGCCATTCTGACTCCTACGTCCAGGCACTGTTTTAGGGAGTGCAGGATAAAACAGGGCATCCGGGGTTCTAGGCCATGTTTGGGTACTGCCTTCCAGCTTCTGTCTCTAATACACAGTGCTTGCTAGGAACACCACTGTAGACAGGCAGCATGCTCATCATAGGACCTGGTGGAGACTCCATAACTAGAGACTGAGAACTTCAGCAAGAGAAAGTAATGTGGAAAGGCCAAAAGTAAGCAGGAGAGAGAGAGAGAGAAAGAAAGGGTTGGGGAGTGACAAGTGGGGAAGGGGCAGGAAAAAATGCCATTATCAACACAGGAGAAGCAAGTCTCTCCAGCTGAGTTGAGCCCTGCTTTGATGGCATCTATGGGCATGCCAAAGATGGCCTGGCTCCTGTGAATGCAGTCTGATTTGGGACAGTCCTCAAAATCAGCACACAGACCTTCTACTCCCAGCAGCATTCAGCACTACTGAAGCCATTTACTTGAGAGGACATGATTTACTGCACTCAAAATGACATCAAAGTCACGTAGGACAAAAGTGAACAATTCTCAGAACTCTCAGCTTGTAGGGTCTCCCCCTCTTCCCTCCTCCCTCTCTTCCTCCTTCCAAAGAATGTTACTTCCTGAAGATATCCCTATGTATGTAATTCCCAGTGTCAAACTTACAGCCCATGTTTGGAAGCAGAACACAGCAAGACCCAAAATTGAAAAGGGGAAGCACAAGCCATCCAAGTGATGCTAGAATACCCAGAATGCTCTAAGCAAGGCACTCTAGTGTGTATCTAAGTCCTTCTATGATGTCCCCTCAAGGGCTGGGCTGTCCAGGGTTATGTATGTGGCTTTCCAAAGATGTTGTGCCAACTTTAAACCTGCTCCTAGGAAGACCCAGCAGGCTAGAGAGAGAGAAAGCAGGGCCTACAAAGGCCTTTGGGGCCCCTGGAACTAGTCAATCCCAATAATAACACCCCCCCCATCTGACTGTTATACGAGCTACCCATAATAGTCCTCCAAAGATTCAGTAATCAAAGGTGTCGGCCAGTACACCATGGCACTAACTGTGTGTATGTGTGTGTGTGTGTGTGTGTAGGGGGGCAAATGTGTACCTAATGAAAACTCAAAGACTGACATTAGTAGAAAGGCAGGGATCATCTTCTGGGGGCAAGAAGCTTGGGGAATGATGGACATTAAAGCCAGCCTCAGTGTATCTGAGGAGGAGTGCTTCGTCACATGTTCCAGTTGTACAATATCTAACAGGTAAAGCAACTGAAGCATTTCCTGAGTGCTCAGCTGTCCCTTGGCGCTGCACAGTTCCTAGGAAATCCCTTCCAGCTGTTGCTCACTGAATCTTCGGGACAGCCTGTCTCCAGTCAGTTGTTAGACATGCACAACACAGCTGACAGAACCAAGCCAGCCATGTCTATTCCAACACTCCTTCCTGGTGCTTCCCATAAGGAAATGAAGCTATAACAACAACAACAAAATATGCTCCATACAGGATTCCTCCCACGAGTTAAGCCACAATCCCTACATAGAAAATCAGAGAGTCCTGGACCCACAAAATTGTCCAAGTGCCCAGGGACACTTGTGTCCATAAAAAAGGGGCCTTACTTCCCCACAGGAATCCACCTATGCCAATTCGTGTGACTTGCTAGTGTCACATTTCCCCCTGGCTTCCCATTATGTCATTAGATCTTCTAATATAATATTTACTGTGCCTTGGCCAGGCCAAGCTGGGTAAGTAATAACCTAAAGATGAACCTTCAGGTCATCTTAGGTCACATAGGGTCCAGGATGGACCAATGTCATCCAACAGAACTCCCTCCCTAGGCTAGAGGTGATCTCCATCTGCATTGTCCCACACAGTGGACACCAGTCACTTGTGACAACAGAGCACTTGAAATATTATTTGGCTAAGAAAGCTAATTTTCCAGTTGTATGAAGTGTGTGTGTGTGTGAGACAGAGAGAGACAGAGATAATATAGCCTATGCTAGCCCATGACCCTTCTGATTCAGCCCCCTAGAGTGTTGAGGTTATAATTATATACCACCATGCCCACATTAATTGTATGAAATTTTAATCAACTTAGTGTAAATACCCACTTAATGTAAATGGCTAATGGCTACCATATTGGGCTAAGTCTTGGTGTTTCAATTCATTGGTAATTTCCATGACAAAACCATACTGTTACATACAACCTGTTTAATAATGTGGCTCTGGTCTCCCTCATTTCTCCCCCAAAGAAATATGGCCATTTGTTGTCTGTAGCCTCAAATGTTTACCTTTCAGACCATTGCTCACTAAGGAAACTGTGCCAGGCATCCTAGAGGCAGGAGGGCCAATGAGCACATCAGAGTGATCCTCCGTGGGGGTAAATGATAGCCAGAGGCCCCTGCTTGGCACTCCATCAATACTCCTTGGCCAAGTGCTCCCAGCTATGAGCAAAATCCACAGCCTAGACGTGAACAGGGCGTGGGTGATCTTTTGGCCTGGGCGAGTCAGGAGCATGGGGGTAAAAGGCTATTGGCACTGTCAGGGCATGCCAGTGAGCAGTGACTAGAGTGTGGCCTCCAGGTCCTAGACATTGAAGGGTCCCCTAGACCAGGTTCTTAACCTTCGTAATGCTGCGACCTTTTAATATAGCTCCTCATGTTGTGTTGACCCCTGACCATAAAATTATTTTGTTGCTCCTTCATAAGTTTTGAATCTTAATGTAAATAGGTGAAATGCAGGATATCTGATATGTGACCCACAGGTTGAGAAATGCTGCCTTTCTTCATATAGTCTTGGAGCCTGGAAAGGGTATTGAGAAATCTTGAGTTTCACAACAGCCTTGTGTTGGGATGGCAAGATGGGGGATGTACTGGCTGGTTTTATGTGTCAACTTGACACAGGCTGGGGTTATCACAGATAAAGGAGCTTCAGTTGGGGAAGTGCCTCCATGAGATTCAGCTGTGGGGTATTTTCTCAATTAGTGATCAAGGGGGGAAAGGCCCCTTGTGGGTGGGACCATCTCTGGGCTGGCAGTCTTGGGTTCTATAAGAAAGCAGGCTGAGCAAGCCAGGGAAAGCAAGCCAGTAAAAAGCATTCCTCCATGGCCTCTGCATCAGCTCCTGCTTTCTGACCTGCTTGAGTTCCAGTCCTGACTTCCTTTGGTGATGAACAGCAATGTGGAAATGTAAGCTGAATAAACCCTTTCCTCCCCAACTTGCTTCTCGGTCATGATGTTTGTGCAGGACTAGAAACCCTGACTAAGACAGGGGATAACAGATTGAAAGGACTGAAGAAACTTCTCAGTTGTAGCTGGCACAAGGGATCCAACATGGCAGCTACTTAGAACATGGGTGACTTTGAAATGGTCGGGATATATGTTTCTGAGCATCCTCTCAAGTTTTCATTGCAACTGGACCTGGTTCTTCTTGAGTTAAGAGGGCATGCATATACACATATGTGTCTAGCTAGATAGCCACAGCACAGAAAACAAAGCCCACTTATGACATTTCTGATGAACATGGAACTTCTTTTCTTTAAGATCTGATCTCCTGTAGCCCAGGCTGGCCTTGAATTCACTATGTAGCAGAAGCCGATCTTGAACTTCTGGTCCTTCTGTTTCTATGGGCCAAGTGCTGGGAATATGGGCGTGCACCACCATGACCAATTTATATGGTACTGGGGATCAAACCCATGGCTTTGTGCATATGTGACACACATCCTTCCAACTGAGCTACTTCCTTAGCCCAAGTATCCATTTCCTCTCCTGAATTCCTGGGTAGAATAGAGTCGGGATCTGAAAACACAAGGGTGCAGACTATCCTCTCTGGTTGGGTTTTTCCTTCTAAGCGCTCCAGGCAATGTCACTGAAACCTGATATTATCATCAACTGCAGGAAATCACCCTTTGCAGCTATACTGACTGACATAATAGCAGTAATTTCACAACGGGCTCCCTAATATTACCGATAACTGCCTTGGCCTTATGTGTGAGTGCAGAAAGAGCAAGAGAGTCCCGGCAAGGCTGGCTGCCATCTCCGAAGTCTGAATGGCTGGGGGTACCTGCAGAAAAGGAGCCAGGAGTTGTTTGCAAGATACATCCCAAAAGAATCCTTAGAAAGAGCATCCAGTGAATTAAGCAAAAGTTTCAGGAGAGAAGGAATAAAATCACAACATTTTCTAAGATTATTGTTCTAAATCTTATAAAACAGTTATGAAACATATCGATGGACGCACATGCTGGGCTTAAACCTGCAGTAATGAGGACAGTAGGGATCAGTGAATGAAGGCATTAAAATCTGATTCAAGCTGGGATTTCTTTGGAAAGCCTGGAGGATCTTCTTTTAATCCGAGCTATATCTAGGGTTCAAATACTAATTTACTTAGACTCCACCTATTTTTAAAAATCAAAGAGGCACCAGGCATGGTGGCATATGCCTTTAATCCCAGCACTTGGAGACAGAGGTAGATTGGACTTTGTGAGATCCAGGCCAGTCTGGCCTGCATAAGAGTCCCTGTCTTAAAAAAAAAAAAAAAAAAAAAAAAAAAAAAAAAAAGGCAAGTGTAGTTATCACTTGTGGTATTCCAGAATTCCAGAATTCAGTACTTTTGCCCAAGGACAAACATGGTCTCTTAGGTTCTATTCCTGTTGTCCCAGCTTCGGCTGGCAGGGCAACCTAGACTGTCTTCCCCACTTACAATTCTCAGTTTGCAAATGCAAAGAACCAGCATTTGAACCAGTCAATGGGGGAAAGGGAGGGGCTTCAGGAGGGAGCAGAGAGGAGCCAAGGCAAGATGAGAGGGATTACAAAAGGGAGATGAAAGTGTGCTTGAGGAAGACAGCCAAGTAGTAGTTATAGCCTTGAGAAAAGCAGGTTGGTTCATCATGGGACATCCTTCACACTCGGGGTGTGCCAGGACCCCGAGTCCGGTGAGCCCACAGGAGGAAAGCCTCTAGACCCTGTCTTAGGCTCTGCTGCTACAGTATAAAGTAAACACATCACATCTTGCCACTGTTGAGTCAGCTAGATTATTACATCCTCAAAGGTTACCTACTCCCTGTTAGCCACTGCACAGCCAACTCCCGATTCCATCTTCTGTAAAGGGCTCATCTGGTTATCGTTAATGTACAGAATTATCTTGGTAGGAAAATAGAACTCCCTGACAGATAAAAACTCAGAGTCTCTTCCCTGGAAGACAATATATATTTAAATAAATGAATAAATATTTGCTTTAAAAAAATATGACTGTGAGCCAGTGTGTAAAGGTGCTGGATGTGTAAACCAGCTGAGCTAAGTGTGATCCCCAGAACACTCAAAAAATCAGGAGAGAATCACCGCCACAGAGCTAGCCTCTGACTCCCACTATGTGCACCCCCATATCATGCACACACGCCATACAATAATACTTTTAAAAACTATACAGTTGAATACTTACACCTGGAAGCAGCTGAGAAAATGGATGTATGATCCAGTTAGGTACTGGTGATCCAGTTAGGTACTGGTTAGGTTTCCTGACCTCTAACTACAGTGCTGTGCCCTCAGCTCAGGCTCAGGGAACCTGGCAGGGATTACCACCCGGCACTTGCTCTTTAAGGGACAACAATGACTCCATCGAGTAGATGTGTAAATAATTTAAGAGCTAATTAAATATTAATAGGATTTCTAGACCCTTTAAAAAGAAAGCAGATCTCTGAAAACTGAATTAGGGAGAGGAAATGCCAGTTGTGAATGAGTCTTAATTAAGAGATCACACACTGGGGGACTCCAGGACAGAGTACACAGTTAAGAAGCCCTGTTTGTAGCCTGCTGTGGTTTGGATCTAGACTGTCCCCAAAGACTATGTGCTAAAGGTTTGCTCCCCAGCCTGGTAGACCACTGAGAAGTAATGGAGTCCTTAAGGACAGGGCCCGGTGGGAGGCCTTAGGTTAGAAGGTGATATTGAGAACCACAGGTGAGTGGAACATAGGCTGAAATGTCTGTGTAGGTGCGTGCATGTATGCAGAAAACACAGGACAACTCGATGTGGTCTTCCTCAGGAGCTGCCCATCTTGTTTTCATAGGCCTGGAGTTTGCCTAATAAGCTGGGTTCACTGTCTAGAGGGCCACAGGATCCACTGGTCTGTTCACCATGGCTCCTAGCTCTCCATGCAAATGCCAGGGTTTGAACTTAGGTCATCACGCTGGCATGAACAATCCTCCACTCACAGGCTTCTAAAACCACTCACAGAAACTTCTAAAGCCATAAATGAAAATAACCTTTTTCTTTTTCATAAGCTCATTATCTCTAGTATTTGTCCAGTCGCAGAGCTAACACATAGCTCTGTCAAGTGCAGTGGACATCTTGGATCAGTTCCTTTCACTCGCATGGAGACAGAGTTAAACTAGCAAAGTTCAAAGTCAATGAACAAGGCCACAGCTGACATGAAAGACAGTAAAAACAACACAGGCTTTAGCTGAGAAACCTTGGCCCTTCAGACTCAGCACTTCCTAGGTAAGTCATCCCCTGAAGGGCGGCTGGCAGACAACGAAGGGGTCTTAATGGAGCTTATACCAAAATCTTTGTCTAAAGGCAGCTCTCATAAACAGCCGGATAATGGCATGATTCACCCATGAGATCATTCCAGAATCAGTCTGTGTGGGAATATGTTTGATGTGAGGGAAAAACAAAAAACAAACCACAGTTTATGAGTGTGTAATTTTTTTTACAACGAAAGAGAGATGTTTCTGGGGTGAGTGGGTGGGGAGGAAGGGGATGGGCCCAAGACCAGGCAGGGTGCATTAGGCTTGAAGTTCTCTAAGAATAGAAGTTGTTCTGTGTCTCAAAATGATCAGTGGTCAGGAAATGGACTCAAGCAGATGACCTCATCTGATTGCCTCATGCCAAAAGCCAAGGACACAAACACTATGTGGAAGCTGTTGACAATTCAGGAACACACCCCCAAAGGCACCTTGTACTCCTCCACTGAGCCATCCGAGCCTGCTGTGTTTGCAGAAAGTGAGCCCAGTGGCTATCAACTAAGGAGCATCAGACAAATGGGTCTGCCCCTGCGCCCATTCAACAGATCACAGGAACTTTTTCCTTCCAGAATCAGCTAGCTTCTTTGTCTTTACAAGACCTCCAAACAGTAAATCCCCCCCCCCCCCCCCCCCCGGCCATTCTCACTCTCTTCTGGTCAGACAGTAGGCATAACCACGTGCTGATGTCTGTGTATTTCACAGGTGCCAATTCCTTTAGGCACAGAGACAATGCTGGATAACAACCCTTAACATGCTGCCTATTGCCTCTCACTCACTAGTGGACTGGCCGCCTGGAACCAGCTGCAGCGTTACAAGTGCAGCCCAGCCACACTACAGCCTTTCATCGTCTGTGTGAGCCAGAGTTCTGTCTTGTCTGAGCAGAAGCCAAGCAGTTGTACAATGCACTGAGGGTGTGAGTCTCCCTCTTGGCTTTCTGGCTTTGGACTGAGCTTAGCCACAGTTAAAGGTCAATTTGCATTATTCTACCCCCCCCCCCGCCCCCCATCACCTTTTCCTTCTCTGGACGCTAAGCCTTTCTCCTGGGCCATTCTAGTTTTCACCATGTCTTTCATTTCTCTATCTAACTCCATAAATCCTCTGTACCAGGTGTTCCACTCCTGGTTCCATGGTTGGGGTACCAAAGCTCAGGGGTTCAAGAGTAAGGGCTGGAGAGT
Organism: Mus musculus; assembly: GCF_000001635.26. NCBI lineage: Eukaryota > Metazoa > Chordata > Mammalia > Rodentia > Muridae > Mus > Mus musculus. The sequence goes on along the minus strand of NC_000084.6, from coordinate 11,914,888 downwards.
GCGAAGAGAGGTAGAGGCGCACGACACTCTGTTTACTTAGTGAGGAAGAATCCAGGAAGTTGCTTCCAAGTCTTTCTTTTTCTATGCCGAGAGGCTCAAAGCCTGACTGCAGATCTACGCAGAAGGGTGACAGCCAAGAGTTATGTGGATAAGTGTTCTCTGAAGGATGAGAACCTGGTGTAAGCTCTTCTGAGAATGGTATAGCTACAGGCTCCGAAAGAGTGCTCACAGCAATGAAGTTTGATGTTAGTCATCGGGGAAGAGATGGGCCACATCTGTTCTCCTGCCCTGTTACTGCACTCCACCATGCTGTGGAAGGTGGGGTCTGGCCCCCCACTTCTCTCCCACCCCGTGTTCTATAGGAGTGAAGGACTATGGGAAAAAGGAAAGAAGAAAAAGGACCAGAATGTTAGCCTTGGCTTTGAGGAGGAGGTTTGGCTTGCTGATTTGACTTTATTTTTATGTATTTCCTAAACTGGCTTTAACATCATGTTCTATCCAGAGGAAAAATTAAAGAATTAGGAAAATCTGAAGATGAAACCATAGTATTTGTTGAATCACATTGCTGGAGGCCTCACTGCGAACCAGGTGGATCCTATCTGAGACTGCACAAAAACAGGCCTGCTGCAGACATACTCCAGTATCACACAGTGCTCTGGGCCGTCTCTCTAAGAGGTTCCCTGAGGTGGACATGATGGCCACTGATGAAGATGAGTAGACAGACAACAGATGAGTCAACAGTGCTGTGACTCACTGACTGTCAGCTCCATCCCATGGCCGATCCCCTGCCTCACTTCAGGTGTCCACTGATGGCTAAGGACTGGGCTGTGCCTAAGTTAAATGTAAGGGAGGAGTGGGCTTCCTGTTCTCATCCTCTCGGGGGCGGTTTGGGGCTAACTAACCTCTTTTAGGAAACTTGTGTTGCAAGAACAGCAAGGAGCTCTGAGGTGAGAAGGTGACAGCTAACATGATGTCCCCAAGGCCCTCCCAGCTCTCAAAGCCTTTGTTGAGCTCACCACATCAAACATCCTTTACAGGTGACCTCAGGGCCACTCGGAGAAGTAGCAGTGGCTTTGAGTTTGGGAAGCGCTTCCGTGTCCTCAGAAGTGCTTCGTTCACTAAGCCGACAGGCTGCTGTGTGAGGTGACCCATCTGTAACTATCTGTTGAACTGCAGCCTCACACCTGGGTAATTTGAAAAAATCATGCAGAGTCACAGCCGTCTTCAACCCAGGCAGGGCAGCACACCCCACACCTTTCTAACGCATGCGCTTACAGATGCTGTGCTGGTCTCTACACGGCTGAGCAGGAAGGACCAGAGGGTGGCTGGGATGGGTGCTAGCAGGTCAGTACTTCACCTCACCCCAGGATGAAACACCAACTCTCCACAGCACTGGCCTTGGAAACTGCCCTGTTCTAACTCAGCCAGGTTCCACCCCAAAGGCCCCTGCTTTAAACAGAAGCAGGGTACAACCAAAGGGGAAGTGGGCTCAGCTGTGCACTACTTATCTTTTGATCTGCTTCAGAGATGTTCAGGCAACCAACTCTGACAAAGGCCAGGGGACACCAATGGAGCCTAAGGAAAGGTAGCCGAAGCCCTGTGACCTTAGCAACAGGCCTGAATGCACAGCACTAGTCTCTTGCCATACCAGTGAGGCCAAGTGCGGTATGCCCAGGCTGTGTGGACTCTGAATCCTAAGCACAAAGGATGGGCCTAGCCAGGGTTCACCAGACACAGCCGCATGCAGCTTGAGGCCCTCTGTCCCTGTAGGCTTATAAGGCAAGTTTCTTGTTGTCACTTGGAGGGGGCAGAGCCCCATGGCCCACTGGTGGTTCCTTCTGATGGCCATCTGTCCAGCTCCTCCATTTCTCTGGAGATGCCAAGGGGCAAGTGCCCCACAGCGCATCTGCTCTCAGCACAGCACACTGCCTGTCTGCATCTGGGACAGCAGTGTTGTTTCCTCCACAGAGCCTAGAAATGAAGCCCTGAAAAACATGTCAGCCATCCATCTATTTATCTCTGTATGACAGTGGAGTGTTCACTGTGTTCCACACAGAGTGCTGGGGCTACTTTGAAGACCGAGGCACGGTCTATACTCACAAGTTAAAATAAGTTAAAACACATGCTACAAGTATTAACCACTGTCCTCAGGACAGTCTTAGCAAGCCTTGGAGAGGTAATGGGGCTGGGGAAGGCCCTAAGGAAGCGGTTTGAGAGGCTGATTTCATTCAAACTAGGCTTGGATCAAGGAGGGACAGAACAGGGTTTCAGATGAAAATCCTCTAAGCAAGGAAAACCACACAAGGAACCTACAGGCATCTGCTGTGTCTGAGATACCATGGGGACAGATGGAGCTAGACAGAAGAACCGTTGTCTATATAGACTCAGGACTACAAAAGGTAAAGCAAGGACCGATGTGTTTAGAGAGAAAGAACAACATTATGGCTTAAATATGACCACCCCCACCAAGGTTCATGTGACATGGTGAGGTCCGTACTTTGAGTAGGGGGACCTAGGTAGATGAAATGGGTCACTGGGGGAAGTGGGTGTCCTTGGGGGTTCCTGGACCCAGACAAGAAGACAAGAGCACAAGGGCTCCCAAAACAGTCACACAGAGAAACCATAGATTTGAGCTGTGAAGAGAGGCCTGTATCAGTGTCACAGGAAGGACTGAGGGAGCGGGGTGGGGGCCAGTGTTCCCTGACAGCACCTCAGACCTCAGGCTGTAGATGGATGGATGGACAGGCAGGACTACCTGCTGCTGAGCTCAGGGCCAGGGGACCGCAGTTCCCTGGGGTTGACTGTGAATTGTGGAGTCTGATCAACAATTGCTTTTAAGGGTAACACAGGCACGGGGATGGAGACTCACAGGTCCTTGTCTCAGGGACTCTTTCTGGGATGATGTGGGAGGTAATGGCTGGAGTTCTTTGTTAGCCTCCCCAGGTTCAGTGTGAGCATAAGTGGCGTCTTCGCTGTGACTCCAGAAAGACCAAAACCTACATTTCCCAGAGGCTGAGTGCACGTGTGAAGCCTTATGGTGGAAATGAGTCACACCTGGGCAAGCTCGGCATTCTTAGCATGCCGGGGGTCCCAAGGGAACCGCAATGGTAGCATTTCTATGGGAGAGGCCCCTGGGGGTGTGGCATGTGTCCGCCCTAGCTGCACTGCCTCCCACTGGGCTATTCTTGGTGCCTTGGCTGCTTTTGTTTTTTCCTGGAGAGTCTGTGAGGTCTTGGATGCTTCCCACAACTCTGACCATGAAAGGGATTCTGGTATTTGCAGCTCAGGGACACTGAGTTTCTATTGCTACCCTGTACAGTCCTGGGCTACAGAGCCACTGTAGGGCATGGTACATGGGTGTCCTGTAGTAGGCAAGACCCTGAGTTTCTAACATAAAGGCCCAGAAATGAGGAGCTATCAAAAACACTAATGGAAAATTTTTCTGAAATGGTATATGCAGGCAACTATGGAGTGGCTAGGAAATCTTTGTGGAGACTGGAGAGAGAGCTCAGTTAAAAACATTCTCTCCCAGAAATATTGGATACCCCAAAAGAGCCAGTGGTTTCACACACAGGCTCTAGACCTTGCATCAAATACTTACAAGTCCCTGAGTCCCTTTCCAATACTAGAGGAGGAGGCAGGCATCCAACACGGGCCTGTGGGGAAGGTGCTGAGACGCTTAAGTGGGCAGCACTTCAGCACAGCACCAGTAACGGTCACTTTTCCTCTTCACAGACCTTCTCAGACTAAAGACAAAAATACTCAGATGAGGAGATTATTTTTCATTTAAGATTCCATCCAGGGCAGGCATGGAGGCACACCTGCCATTCTCATTACTCGGGAGCATTGTGATTTTGAGGCCAGCCTGGGCAATTCAGAAAGGCCTTATCTTAAAATAAAAATGAATAAATAATCAAGACTGCAGTTGTGTCCTCTGTGATGGAGAACTTGCCCATCATGTGTTAGGCTTTGGGGTCACCTTCAGTATGGAATATGTGTGTGTGTGTGGGGGGGGGGGTCTGCCCACAGCTACCTGGAGTTACTCTTGGAGAATTTAATGCCATAGAGTAAATGAGCTACCCTCACAGCCTCCTGAAAACTATCATCCAACAACTTGGCCACCAAAGTCCTGGGAAGTGACCCCTCAGCCACACCCATAAATACCATAAATTCTTGAACCAACAAGTCCAGCCCTAAAGGGGAGGCTGAGAAGGGAAGTGTGGCTGGGCTGAGCTGTCCTGGCAGTGAACACAGGCACATGCAGGCCCACCTCTGTCCTCTCTCTCCTCAGCTCAGGTTGCTTAGTCCCACCGCACCGAATCTCAACCCCCTCAAGCAAAATGACAACAGGAGCACCAACTGGCCCAGTCCTTGGAAGGAACAGGCACTAGGAAACTGTTCCACTGCCCTTGCACAATACTCTGACTGTAGTTCTCCTACATTAGCTCACAAACCCTAGCTACACTCTCTGAAAAGTCATAAGAATATAGACCCTTCCCTCAGAAAGCTTTCCCTAGACATCAAGGCAGTCTGAACTTTGGTCATCCCCTTTGTTGGAAGTTCTGCAGGTCACCTTGGAGACCATTCTAACATCAGCTGAGTGCAAACCCAGCAGTTGGCACACTCTTACATGTACCTCACACTGCTCTCAAGCCCGCGTGCACTGAGCTCCAGACCAGAAAACTGCCAAAACTCACGGTGTCTTGAAATTTGTTTAAAAAGTTCTGTGAAGTATAATTTTTTCAGGTGTGAGCTCTTAAAGCCACTGATTGTTGACCGGTGGGAATGTGAGCCATATGTCTCACTTGCAAAGTCTTTATTCAACAGATTCATAGCTTATACCCCATCAGGGCAGACAAGGACAGGAACAAGGCCTGGAGCCCACAGCGGCTTTGGAGACATGAGCTGAGCATCCCCAGTAGAAACCATAAAGAATGGAGGTGGACAGCTGAGCAGTGATCCTGAGAGAGCTGGGGACATCCCATGATCTGGATGCCTGGCAAAGCTCATTTCAGAATTCTCCCTAAGTAGGGTGGAATACCTGCTCAGAAGCAGGATTCCGGCTCAGACCCTACTGAAGTCTCTCCAGGTAGCAGGGCCATTAGGTAAGATAGAAGTTGACTTATACAAAGTTCAGAGAGTCTCAAACATTTCTATGTCTCTAGGGGCTCAGACATCTAGTACAGTACATCTACCCTGGAGAGTTCTCCTCTACCTATCTGTCTGAATTCTCTCAGTGCCTTCTGGGCTCCACTTGCCCTAAGTGGGGTGACTACTTAGGACTTAACTGTTTATGAACTGTTTTGTTTGACGGTTAGGTTGGTGTCTAGTTTCTATGAGAAAACAAGACATTTTATAGTTGTGCCCGCTGCCTTGAACAGTGCCTGTAGGTACTCTCTAGATTCCTAGAACAGGAATGAATTCTTCTCTGCAGTAGTAGGGCTTGAAATACAGGGGATGAGGAGAGATGGGAAAGAACCTGGAGAGGTGGGTGGGGCCACACAGTTTCCACAGCAAATGATCCTGATGAAGGAGTGTTCCTCATCAAGGCTTTGTGCACACTGCGGGCTATGAAGGACTGAGAGCAAAAGCAGTGGGAAATGGATGCACAGCGTCTTCTAACGCTGACCTGACATCTGTGGCCATTGCTCAACAGAGACCAAAATCAGTTTTCACTTCAGGTAAAAACACCAAGCACCAAGTTTTGGGCCCATAGCAGGAGGTGAGGCAAGATGAGCCAAGAGAATGGGAGGTGGAGTTGGGAAGCTGCCTTGCTGCAAGAGAAGATAGAAAACACCCAGGAAGACAAGGCTACCTGTCTGAGAGATGCTTGACCCGCAGAGGAGGTTCAAGTACATGCAGAGGAACTGCTGAGCTTCCCGTTTTTATGATCTGCTTGTGAGAACCAGAACCATACAGGACTACCCCTTTGCTGCTGTGTTTGTTTGCAACTAACGATCTGGAAGACTTGGGCCCATGAGGCTTGTTCCACACATATAAGCACAAAGGAAACATGGGTCCCAGAAAAGTAAGCTTGGAGTTCTGGGGCTGATATACAAGCCCACACCATCCCTGCACAACCATGACCACCCTGGATACATAGCAGAAAGGACAGATTATCTGACCTCTGAAGGCTTCCATCCTTGAACTCCTATGACAGATGGAGCTGCATCACAGGAAGACCATCTGGGGCAAAAGGGGGCATGTTCCGCAGTGGGAATGGGTTCTATAATATCAGTGTTTATTAATAAATACTATTGTACTTCACAGGCATGCTATTTCCTTAGATGTTTATTGATATAGCTTTATTATTTGAGCACAGCTATTTCTCATTAATGAAAGAATTGTAGCTATCAGTGGATAATTACAGCAAATGGACTAGTATTTATAAACAGGATGCAGGCTTATTAAACTGTCAAGAGCACAGAGCATCCCCAGCCACTTGAGTGCAGTATCTGGTATCACGCTCAGAGTTTCTCCAGGACTTTGGGAGAATGTAGAATCTCTTACAGACCACAGGCTGGTTACCCCTTGAGGCCTTACAGAGAAACTGACTGTGAGTTCCCTTGACTCTAAACCTTGGAGAAGTGGTAGACTCGAATCTGCTCAGTCTAAGATGTAGAAGCTCTACCTATATCTCCATTCTGTGCCATAGGCAGAACAGTCAGATCCACAGGTGGCATAAGAGGCAGGCCTTCCCAGCATCAGGGACACCATGCTTGGACAGATGCTGTCTCCAGCACCAGATGCCTGCCAGCTTGTATTTCCCTGAGATATCTAAAAACAGAGAAGGCCACAAGGAGACACAGTGAGACAGTTTGGATTATCTCCATTCAGACATTCTTGTGAGAAGCATAAATCTTCGAGGTTCTCTACACTGCCTCTCCATTTTTGCTGTCAGAAAAATGGGGTCCTGACTAGTGGGCCTCACTTACCTCTCAGCAGGCCGAGTGCCCTGCTGGGAACCTAGAGTCCACAAGCTCCTCTGAGCCTCAGTTGCCCTCTGGAAAGCAGATAGCATCAACATTCCATATCCTGAAAAGATTTCCACAACGTGGAACTCATGTGGCCTGTCTGTGTGAGAGGGGGAAACCTTCAAGAAGGTGGGAACCATATCACTGGTTCCCTACCCTCTTTCTTATCTGGGACTGCTGCTCTCACAGAAATCATCTATAAAATGGTACAGCAGTAAGGGGTAACCACATGTGGAAATTAACTCTTTGGAATGAACCAAGCATGAACACTTCAAAGGTGAAATGTACGGCCAAATTATCTTACAGAAGCCGGAGAAGGCAGTAGTCACTGTTGGAACATCTTCAGCACCTATTAAAAATGGTGACTATTTTTGTATGTAAACTGATGTGTCTTCTTCTCCATAGAGTAAATTCAGGAGGAGAAGTTCTCCTCCTACACCCCCAGTATGGTGTTATGTGGTAAGTAGTATGCACAAAAACAGAAACAAAAATAAAAACATCAACCAACAAACAAACAACTGGATGGAGCCGGGGAAAGAATGCATCATCCAGAAAGGTCAGCGAAGGAGTCCAGAGAAGAGGCTGCTGCACAGCATCATTTCAGGCCATGGCCAGAAGAGGCTGTGCCTGTAAAGGGCCCTTGCTGCAGATGCAGATCTCCTCAGGGCTGGAGAAGAGGAGGCTGCTCTGGGATTTGCTGTTTTCCCTTCTGATACAGCCACAGTTGTGGCCGGGGCAGGTCAGACAGGTAAAAGAAAACTTTTCTGGAACATCCTTCAGCCCCATAGCTACCCTATATGGGCTGTAAGCCAGCCCCATGGCTGCACCACATGGGCTATAAACCTCCAAGCTATAAGATCAGATGGTACTTTTTAAAAGAACACCTACTTTGCAAGGATGTTCTAAGGGTGCTGAAATCAAGGGCCAACACTTGGTGTATTCTCTAAAGCACACACCTAACCAGCAGCTGCTCTTGTGAAACTCACGTGGAGAAAGAACCAGCTGAGTGGATCAGGACATGAATGACCTGTCCACAGTGCACAGGGAAGAAAAGGTCAGCAGGGGAAGCCAGAGGACAGCGTGTGGGGACAGAGCAGGGACGATACGTCATGAACCAGCAGCACCTGGGCCACGTCGCCCTCCTTAGGGGCTGTGGTCTATGGTGTCTGTTGTCACCATGACTACAGAGCAGCTTCAGCTCTTGAGAACAGAGTCTAGGGTCAGTGCCAGGGATGTACCTGACACCTGATGCATGGTGCCCTATCCAAGATACCAGCAGCACCATGGTGACAGATGCTGGAGACAGTGTAGCGGGGATAAGTCTAGATACAACAGAGGAAACCCAAGAGACTGCAGATGACAAGCAAAGAGTGAAGTCTCGGCGCTCTAATATTACCTCCTGCTCAAAGTCAAAGGCGGGGTTGGTTGATCCAGAGGCAGGAACCTGGCACACCCCCAATTATGTACATTTGTACCTGCTGCCACTTTGCTGTGACATGTTTGCCCTATGGTGGCATCTCCGGCTCTCCTGTCAGTCTCCAACTGAAGCCAAGTCACAGGATACAGTCACAGGATTTGGTCCTTACCTGACCTACCTGTTTCCAATAGTCAGAGAGACCCAATAGCATATGGTGGACCTTATTTTTCTTGGTTTATAGTATTGGACAAATGACAAGACGCACATTTAGAAAGCAGAGGATGGCAAGCTTACACACACACACACACACTCACTCATACAACCAAGGAAGTTTTCTGGTTGAAAAGAAAGTAGAACATCCCCCCCCAAATCAGACACTGAATTTATAACATCAGATCGAGGCAGATTCATGAACAGAGAAAGGCAAGTCACACTGCACACTGGCGCCTGAGCTTTTTGCTCAGAGAACGGTAAAGCATGCATGCATATACATACCCGACTTGGGTACTGTCTCGATACGGCAGCACGGAAAATATACTACAGAAGGATCTTCTGCCACTGATAAGGACTATTCTACAAAGTAAAAACAAAAAACAAAAAAACAAACAACTAACTAAATGCAAAGACTCCAAATTAAAAAAATAAAACAAACTTAAAATAAGTTCTAGAGCAAATTAAGCATTCATGGCATTCACAGCAGTATTTGCATACTCCCGCCTCCTCCTCCTCCTCCGACAGATGGCATTCTGCTCTTCTTGCAAAACCCAAGCCTTAGTGCATGCAGCAGAAGTGTGCTGCTTCTCTCACCCAAATATTAACACGTGCGAGACAGCCATCCGTGAGAGGGGCTGGCTAGGCTGTGGGCTGTGCATACAAGCCAGAGCAGACGACCCTGAATCTTGGGTGGCCAGTGCAGGTCAAGTGGCCAATACCACATCAAGAACTGACTTCTGCCCTTTAGTAAATGATGCTGGGGCAGCAGTGCCTAGATCCATGAGCCAGAAGGGTGTTGAGACCATTATCGGCTCATACTCTGGTAACATGCTAGGTTCTGAGGACAGATTAGGGAACAATTATATAATCAGTCTTAGCAGCCATCCATGCTATAAAGAATCTACTGGGAACAATTCTACACGATGCTCTTATGCAATCAAAGCCACTTGAAAAAAACATTAAAAACAAAAAAACAAAACCACTCCAAAGTACTTATTCTGCCGTCTGAGAATAACTTTTGCCAAAGGGAATTGGTGGTGGAAAAAAATGACGAAATGAGTGAAGAGGAAGAAATGAAAAAGCACTGTTCTTGGCGCGAGGTCAACACAGTTCACATTTGGAGTTTATTTACTTTGCAAATTTCCTTCAACATCAGTGTCACAGGCCGGGAAAATGCCACTACTGAGTGCATCGGCCACTGGGGATCTTAACCTTGCTTTGAAACTATGCTATTCAGTTGCCCACAGTCCTGGGATGAAGTCTGGTTGCTGGCATGGCAAGCCAGGCCACACTACAGGCCCTGACTCTCAAGCATCAGTGACGAAGCATTTTCCCATGTGCCTTGTCATGTCTGCATGCTAAAGTACCTGCAGTGTTCCACCGATTGAAAAAAGCTACTTTATCCCGTGTCTTAAACATGCTGTCTTCAGCCTGTGATGGCCTGCTCAGGCACATTTGGCAAACTCTCACCGAGTCTTTAAAACCTAACTTGGGAGTCACCCTTCCAGGTAAGTGGGAGTGAACTGGTGGGAACAGGCTCTTGGTCATGAGTCTCCTCTTCTAGAGGACAAGGCTAAGGAGTCATCACTGGGCTGTTCTTCTACAGATGTGCACCCTCTACCCTGAGACCCAAGCACTCAGAAACCCAGGGCTTTCGCTATCTGTGGGTCCCATAGTGGTTCCTATTCCCAGGGACAAACAGGACCAAATGATTCCCAGCTTCCCATATCAGCTTTGTCTCCTTAATTTCCCCATCTAAAAATGGTGCTGAGTTGGGCATAGAGGCACACAGCTGTTCCCTCAGTACTTGGAGGAGAGGCAGGAGGATCAGGCATTCAAGCCCAGCCTTGGCTATGCAACAAGTCTGAGACCAGTCTGGGCTACATGGCATCTGTTTGGAGAAACAAAATAAGAAGTGAGAGAATTAATGAACGAATGAATGAATGAAGTAAAATTAATGGTGATCTTATTGGGAAGCTGGAAGGGAAAATGAGTTCATTCCAGAAGAACCCCTGGGCTGCTGCCCGGCAGACATAACGCATTAAGTAAGAATGTTTTCAGTGTAGATTAGCTTCTTGGGTGGAGCTGTCTTAGCAACAGACCACTTGTGTTCACAACCTTTCCAGACCTCAGTGCTGCTAAGAAGCAAAAGGGCAATGCTGGGGACAGCTGAAGGAGCAAACACATGACCCAAATGCTGTAACCTACAGAGAGCATCCGCCATCAGACCTCGTTCCCATCAGTGTCCCATCCTGAGTGAACCTTCAGGACCTGAAAGGCCTGAGTCAGATACATCAGTATCCTACCTGCCCAGACACAGGGCTTCCAACATGGTGTGTGTGTGTGTGTGTGTGTGTGTGTGTGTGTGAGAGAGAGAGAGAGAGAGAGAGAGAGAGAGAGAGAGAGAGAGAGGGAGGGAGAGAGGGAGAGAGAGAGAGAGAGAATGAATGTGTGTGTGTGTGTGTGTGTGAATTTACTTACACAGACACATAATGGCTGAAAGACTTGATTATGTGCTAGGTTATAAATGCTGCAGCAGTAAGGTATGAGCTATGAAGGACTCGTAGAAGGTGACTCATCAGTAAGTGTGGAAGCCCACACATTTGAACCTGACCTCTTTCTTGCTGCAACTTTGTCTAACTTTCTAGAAAGATTGGCCTGCAGGTGCTTATCCATGGGCTTTCTGGATACCAAAAAGCATTCCATAGTAGCTTTCTAGTCTGGCCTGAAGGTCACCTTGATGGATCACAACTCCCACCATCATCAGAGCTGCTGGAGCCACAGAGGCTCCACAGTCTGCTCTGCTCAGTCTGGATCTTTCTGGATAGATGGAGGTCCTCCCTGTCCCCACTAACCCTGCCACCCTCCTGGTTACTCCTGTCATACCCTGAGCCATTCATCATCAATGTCCCTGAAATATGGAGGAGAGAGAGTGTTGACCGAACCCCACCACCTGACTGTTGCTTCATCTCTCTCATTACTCAGTCTCTCTTTCCCACACACCAAATGTGTTTGGACATCTTTAATAGAGCAAGAAAATGAGAGACTGCCAATGCCAAGTGCAATCCAAGTCTCCTCCAGCCTTTCAACCACAAAGGCGCCTGTCAGTAAATGGGCCAGATTGTTCTACACACTGTGGGTGCACTTGGGTGGTCCTTACTATTAGGACCAGGCCATGTTGACGCCATGGGTCCCATTCAGAAACTTGTAGTACTGTATTACGTGAGCCAAGTTTAGCAACCAGGAACATGGACTGTTTCCCAGCAGGCCCACTAGGGTGGTTTTCTCCTTGGCCAGTCTTGAGGGGAGAGAGGGAGAGAGGGAGGGAGGGAGGGAAGTAGGAGTCCTGCATCTTTGAGTTCTTTCCTGCCATTTCTGGGCTCAGCCTTCCCATGGATTCTGATCTTGATAGGACCAGAGAAGGAAGCCATGGCAGAGTCCCGCATGGTGGAGTCATGACATCACCAAGGTTGCCACTGGAACTACTGGGAACAAGTCTTCCATATTTCCTGGAGTTGATCTGGCTTACAGCAAGGACTGCAGACCTTAGCCAGAAGAAGCAAGCAGCAACAAGTGAAGAACAAGACTTCTTCCTACACAGGCAACCGTTAGGTTGGTCCTGTTTAGAACCAGAGGGACCCATGGGAATTTACAGCTTTGCTGTGCTCTAAGGAGCCATCTATCACAATGGAGATGCCTCAGACGAAAATCCAATTTGTTTGCTTCCTTCAAGGGCATCTGCTCTTCCTGAGAAAATTAAATCCGGCACTGGCAGCCATCAACTGCACAAGACAACCACGTACTGTTTCCAATGGTCTGTCGAAACTGACCACACCCATGCATGGCCTTGCCTCCAAAAGCAAACGCTACCTTCTTAGCACAGCCATGCAGAAAGCTCACACAATCTTCCCCATTGGTGACATTTAACACTTCATTGAAGCCGAGATGGCCAGAAAGCTTTCCATAAAAGATGAGGACATCAAAATTGGCATTAACCCCAGGAAGAGGGACCTGTGAGGAACCAAAGGTTGCGTTTTCATGCAAACATCTGCCAGAGGAAAGCATGAAATAGTTAAAGAAAAGCTCCCTAGGGCTGGGGCCATGCTGCCTATGGACAGAACATTTTCTAAAACCTTCAGGCAGCTCAGAGCTTGCCCAGCAGCTCAACAGGCCTGAGTTTCTTGTCCACAGAAGATCGTTTCTATGCTCTCAGGAAAGCGCAGCCACTCAGGGAATCTTGCCACTTGTAAGCACAAATGTTTCATAGACACCCTTTTTCACAGAATCTGCTTTCACACCCTCAGTCCAGCGATGGTGGCCTTGTATAACACCACCCAGGATCTTCACGTGCTCTGCTCTTCTTGTCCATTTCCTGCCCCGAGGAGTCTGTTGGTCTTGAGAAATGTCATCCTTATTCCATAATAGCAGAAATATCCCACAAAGATATTTAAAATGATCAAGGAGCTTAATGGAGTAAAAGAAACAAATATTACACGTGTAACAATGGGGCAGTTCAGGGACGTGCAAGTCCAGGGTCCATGGCGAGAACTGGGCATGTGCAGAAACATGTTCCAAACTCACCTTTCCACACCTGAGAGGCGAGAGAAAACACTGATGATGGTGGTACCCTGGGCAAATCCCAGCCGCCATCACCGTGGAGACAGCCTTGGGTGGCAGCAGGGACTTTAGGATGGGATGATACATTAAAGTGGGTGGAGTCCAGGATGTGATGTCTTTACAAGGAAAGACTGATCTGTAGACACCTAGATACTCACAGAGGAAGAGATCATGCTGCTGCTAAGGACCAAGATGGCTCAGGCTGCTGCCAGCCGCTGATGGTGAAGGAGGGAAGGGATAGTTCTCCCTAGAGCCTTCAGGGAGAACAAGGTTCCGCAAGCCAAGACTCCAGAGATAACAGAAACCTACTGTGTTGTTTTAACCACCCAGCTCTGGGCGCTTTGCAAGGCAGCCCAGAAAACGAATACAGCCAGCGTTTGGTTGTATTCTTTCTGTGCGTGCACACTACACTTGCTGTACCCAGACGAGACACAAAGCATTGAAGAGTGACATCAGGGGTCAAAAGACCAGCATAGTATCTGGAAACCCCACTCTTCCCTGTCCTGATTACACCATCTTTCCCACGCTGGCTCTTTCCTCTTCTTACAAAGCTCAATTAAAAGCAGGGAGAAGAAAGACTTGACTGCTTTCTCCTAAGCCTGAAGCTGGTGATTACATAATGAGTGTTGAATGAAAACTGCCAACAACAAAAAGAAAATGTTCTTGTATGCCCTGTTTACACACTCGCCAGCCACTGGGAGGAGAGTCCCTCCTTCAGAATATTCCAGCCCCCTCTGGTTGGATGGGCTGCATCTGAGTACAATGGCAAAGCAGAAATTTGTGGGGCTTCCAAGAACATTCTTCACAAAGGATGTTCCCTTCCACCCAGAAATGGGATAGAGACTGTCTCTGTGTGGGGAATTGGCAGGAAAGAGAAGCCCCGAGAAAAGGGTGCTGGAACCCAGCCTGTGGCAGGCAGAGCTAGCCTGGTATAAGCTTTTGGTACCTGGGTCAGGCTATAGAGGAGCACAGGATTCTAGCAGGCAAGAATAACGAATCTAGGTGAATGACTGGAAATGTTGAGCTACAAGGACCTCAGGAACCCAGGGGCTGAAAGCCAGCTGGTTCAGTTTGAGTAGACTGGCTCACTGAAGACCTGTGCTAAGTAGTCTACCGGTTCCAGACTGCCACACCCCACACTCCTAATAACTCCTGCCACAGACCAGGCTCTTATTACATGCTAGGGAGCTGAAACTTATCTTGCCTTTTAATTAGCACCCCCCCCCCCATCTAATTAGGGGGGCAGGAGATTTCTGGAAAACAAGCTACACAATCCTCTGTTCTCCCCCAAGCCACCCCTCCATAGATGCACACCTTCAATGCCAGACACTTCACTGAGCATTGGGGATAAGCCACCCCTCCATAGATGCACACCTTCAATGCCAGACACTTCACTAAGCATTGGGGATCTGATACAGCAAGAGCCCTATCTCTGCAAAGTTTACACAGGCAGCATTCTGTGACAGGCAAGCACAGGGAGGCACATCCACACTAGACTGAAGGTAGTGGCCTAAGGGTAAGGGTAGGCGCGATCAGTTTACAATGGAAAGGTCTGGCTAGTGGAGGGAGTGGCCTGAGTGGGGGTAAAGAAGACAAAGAGATAAAAAGAGATTAGGATCAACCAATCCTGCCCCCTGCCCTCCACTACCTGACTCCCCGCCACAGCATTTCACTTACTGCACAGTTGGCTGGAAGGCTGCCCCCACCCACACCGAGCTGGACATGCCAACACTCAGTTATGGATGCCCAAGTCTGTTTCCACCCCCTGTACGCATGGTTTCTGGTTATACTTGCCCAGTAAAGACTACAAAAATAAACTGTAGTCTCAGCATTTTATAGGCTGAGGAGGAGGATCATTTTGAGTTCTCATCCATATGACCTCAGTTTACCCAATTACACAGGCGATGACTTCATTTCCAAAGGAGCTCACATCCTGAGGTATGGGGATCAGGATGTTAGCATATAAATAGGGGGCCCACAAGTGCAGATTGGAGAAGTTAGGCCTAGAAGTTAGGAAGTTTCCTAGGAAGCCTGCCGAGCTTCCAGGACAGCACTGGAGCCTCAGTGAGTGTGGCTCTGGCCTGAAGCTGCTGGCCAGAAGTAAGTATATTTTTTCCTCCAAAGTGATTCCACTGGCCGTAGTAAGGTCAAGCCTCCCCCAGCCCCCGGCCATCCAGACACCAAGCAGAGAACGAATATCCCCTCACCTAGGATCCTGGCACTAGGGTGAAGCGGGAGAGTCTGAGTTTGGAGTCAGCCTGGGCTGCACAAACTGACTCTCCTAGTGGAAGGGCACAGAGCAGGGCTATGCAAACAACAAATGGGATCCCCTCCGGGAAGATCTGGTTCAGAGGGAACCGATTCCCAGCTCTAACCCTTTCCTCTGACTTTTCTTATTTCCTATACATTTCTAGCTGAGAAGAGCAACCAGGAAGGACCTGCAGGCCAAAGACAGATAGAACGGCAGCACACTCACACACACTCACATACACAGTCACACTCACACACAGTCACATACAGTCATACACACACACACACACACACACACACACACACACACACACACACACTCATACTCATACTCACATACAGACACACTTACACACAGTCATACTCACTCATATATACTCACACACAGTCACACACTCATGCTCACATACACAGTCACACTCACACTCATACATACTCACACACAGTCACACTCATACATTCTCATACATAGTCACACATACACTCACATACAGTCACACTCATACAGTCACACAGTACTACTCATACACACTCACACACAGTCACACTCACTCACATACACTCACAGTCACACACTCATACTCACATATAGTCACACTCACACACTCATACATACAGTCACACTAACACACATATTCACACAAGTCACACTTATTCACCCACATGTGCACTTATACACTCACACACATTCATGTACACACACACACACACACACACACCCCACAGGGAAGGCTAGTGTGGCTTCTGTGCTTCTTTTTAGACTGGTTGTGTTCACTGGGGACAGGGTCCTGCCATGTTGCCCAAGCTGTCTCCAACGATCCTCCTCCTCCTCCTCCTCCTCCTCCCTCACCCTGGCAAGTAGGCGTGCGTCTCTGTGCCGGGCTTCTGAACGGGTTTGTGTGTTGAGGGAGTTTTAAAGACAAGCTGGGGACATGGGGCTTGGTGATCTTTCCGCCTTAAGCCATTCAAGCAATAGGACTGCAGGCATCCTGTCCTCACCACATTCAGAGGACCTACGTGCTAAACAAAAAATAAATTTAAAAAAATACAATTCTTGGGGGTTTTTTTGGTTTTGTTTTTTTTAAATCATTGTAAGCCTAGTGCATGTGGGGTTGATCCCGTAGCCATCTGCATTCTGGCCACAGCCTGTCAGCAAGGGTCTTTCCTCCCTCACTAGCACTGGAGGTGGACACAGCACCCTGGGAGCCTGGGTAGTGCAGGGGGACTTCTGGGGGGTCCTCTAGGCTGGAGCTCACTTACTGTCTCCCTGGACTTCACTGAGGACAGCACGCACAGGCCCCGTGTGACAGTGAGACTCTGTCTAGTCATGAACACTAAACTCTGAGAAGAGCTAAGTGAGTAAACCTGCACGCGCTCTTGTTCCATCTTGTGACAGCACCTGTCTGCTTTGAGGTGGTTTGATCGATCGAGTGTAGTTTCTGAAATGTGCCATTTCCTCTAACTCAAACTGTATTAGTCTGAGGGATTACGGGTGAAGAGGTCACAAGCCAGGTCTTCATGTCCTTCTGACCCTGCTGCCCCTTGCCCTCTAAATATTTCTGGTCCAAAAGAAGACGACACAGAGCCGGGCGTGTTGGCGCTCGCCTTTAATCCCAGCACTCGGGAGGCAGAGGCAGGCAGATTTCTGAGTTTAAGGCCAGCCTGGTCTACAGAGTGAGTTCCAGGACAGCCAGGCTACACAGAGAAACCCTATCTCGAAAAACCAAAAAAAAAAAAAAAAAAAAAAAAAAGAAGTCATAGCGTCATTTCAGCTCCGGTTTTCCTGTCAGCTTACAGGTTTTGAAGAGGAAAAGGGCTCTTCGGGAGGGGTTGGGGTACAAAAGGGAAAGAAGAATGTGATGTAAGTCTATTTACTCAAAATATGTTTTTAAATGTTAACAAATCCAGATAAATTAGAAATTATGTGTCTTTTCTCATCATAATGCAATAAAATTTAAATCAAAGAAAATAAAAAAGAAGCTGACAAAAGGAGCTGAAATCCTGTGTCTTTTTTTTTTTCTTCTTGGAGTTCACACTCTATAGAGAAGACAACAGCCTCATTCCTTACCCCTCCCATCCAGAGGCCTTTACATGGCTTTGGCAGCTCCTCCCACAGGAGGCAGCAGCTCCTCACGGGTTCACCAGGAAATGAGTCTGGGAGGTGACATCTTCAGGCAGCAGCTCTCCCAGGTACCAGGTAGGCGTTCACAGCCAGCCAGCTCAGTGCTCCAAAGTACCAAGAGGGAAGAGCTTAGCTTTCCTAACAGAGCTGCCCGTGAGAAGCGTCATGCCAGCTACTGTCTGCCGTCAGTTTTCATGCTCAGCATGGGGAGCCTGTCATTGATGGCTCAGGTCCACCTGCCCAGCAATGAGCTCTCAGGGAGGTCCCAGGTAGCCTTGCTCCTCAGAGGCTCTGTGAGCACATTATCCCCAATGTATCTATGCCTGATGACAGACTAATGTTCAGCTTTCTCCCCTTGTGCACAGCACACTCTTGGTGAAGACTGGAATTAGTGATGATTGGAGGCTCCTCTTGGCAACCAACCCACCCCAGGGTGTTCAGGTCGCATAGCACAGGGCAGCTGGCCACCTCTCTTTCTCCACAAAGGTCTGTCACCATGTTTGTGGATGGCTTTTTACAATCTTGAGTCATTTTTTAACTTTGCATCAAAGTGAATTCTAAAGAGACCATATGTATCCATTTTGTAGTTTACTACAAAAGTTACCCTAAGTGTCCCACAATGCTTTGTCCTTCATTTGTGGTTGGCCTGAGTGACTGTACAGTTGCTCAGGGTTCAGTCCCTCTTCCTCTCTCCTTTTTCACTCTGCCCTGACTCAATGTCTTTCCTGCAGTTCCTCAAATACACCCTGGATGTTTGGCCCTCCATCCTCCTATCCTCCCGGAGTGTCACAGGGCTGGTTCCCTTACAGCCTGCACTCCTCCACTGCAGACCTTCCGCAGGCCCTCAGCATCACCCCATGTTCTCCTGCTCACCAGTCTGTGCCTTCAGCTTTTCTATCCTGTATCTCCTGCATGAACCAGCTCATTCATCATCCGTCTCTCTCAGTCTCCGACTCTTGGAAGCAGGACTGTTGTTTTGTTCATGGATGCGTTCTCTAAGACCCACACAGAACAGGTGCCCACAGGACGCGCTGAAGGGCCTGTACACATTCACCACTGCGTGCATGTAGTCAATAAGCTGCTAGCTAGACAAAGGAGGTGGAATTTCAACTCCATCACCTGGCTGTAAAACGTATTTCATCTACTGAAGGGAGGGGCGGGAGTGGAAAGCATGTAAGATAGCATGTCACGGGAAAGAGTGGGAAAGATCTCCACTGAGCCCCCATTCTGTATGTGTGTGTGTGTGCGTGCATGTGAGCATAGAATGCATATGCCAAGAACAGAGGATGTCAAATGTCATTAGCACTCTTGGCTTTATTCCCTTGAGGGATAAAGGGTATCTCACTGTACCAGAGACCCTCTGTCTGAGTAGGCGCCAGTCACTGAGGTCTCTCCCCCACAGCGTTAGGAGTGTAGCTAGGAATAACCATACATGAATTTTACATGGGTTCCGGGGACTGACCCAGGCTCTCATGTTTATCATACAAGCACTCTTACTCCCATCTTTAAAAATGATCAGTGAATGATCAAGGATTGAGAAAAACAAGTTTAAGTCAACACATAAGAACAAGGTGATCAAAACAAAGTCCAGAACAGACTAAGGACCATGACAAAGAAAACAAGCAGAATCCTACAAGTGCAGCTGGAATCCCAGCACATGTGGCGGCTTCTTCCAGGTAGCCAGCCACTAAGGGGCCACGCTGTTGCAATCCTACCATCCTAAGTAGGACATGACACTCCTGACACTAACCATGTGACTATAATTGGGTACAAAAGCCATGGATGTCTCACGGTTAGCTTTCCACAAGGGCATGTTAACTTAGCCACACTATGTTTAAGTCCACATTCTGGCCTTTTTTGTTTTTTGTTTTTTTGAGACAGGATTTCTTTGTGTAGTCCTGGCTGTCCTGGAACTCACTCTGTAGACCATGCTGGCCTCGAACTCTTTAATCCGCCTGCCTCTGCCTCCCAAGTGCTGGGATTAAAGGCGTGGACCACCACGCCCGGCCATTCTGGCCATCTTAATGCTGATGACATCTCTGCTGTCTCCTAACTGATCGTCAATCTAAATCACATTTATTCTTGATAAGTTAAATCTCAGTGAACCAGGCCCAGCACTTCCAGCTGACAGAGCAATCATACCTCGGTTCCCACCTGTACCAGACATTCTCTGTTCTCCACACACCCTATTCTACTCCAGTCCCCTTTGGCTAAGGGATCAGCCAGCAGACCGAAGTCATTGTCCAGTCTCAGGCTCTACCATCTCAGCCCTCCTTCCATTCTATCCACTGGGATCTGCTTAATGAAGAACAGCCTAACATTTTGCTGAAATCAAGAAATGTAATGTCTACAGCAGTCTCTTAATTTACTAACCTAGTTATTCCATCAATGAGGAAATGAAGCTAATTTAAGAAGACTTCTCCTCAGTGGACTCATATGGACGGCTAGCAACCTCTCTTCTAAAGCCCCCGCCCCCATCTGTTCCTCATCTCTGCCAGCAAGCAGCCTGAGGCTTGTTGGGTTGGTAATTAAAATTTACTCTCTGCCATAGACTCCTTTTGACTTTAAGGCAGCATTTGCCTGGCATTAGGCTTAGAACTTAAAAAAAAAAAAAAAAAAAAGTCTTTGTGATGTGCCGGCCAGAGATCACTTCATCTTGCTAATTCTTTCCATCCCCAGGATCTATTCCTGCAGATGCAACTCCACTTAGAATTCAGGGTGAGTGAGCACCTACTGTGTGGCTGGCACACTGCTTTGTTTCTATGCTTTCCAGTTCTATTTGAAGAGGCCATAAGTAGGTCGGCGGTGACCTTCACTGACCTTGTGCCGTCAATCCGACATGGTCATTATCCCTTCCCATCTTCTGAGAATGGCTTTTAAAGCCCTGTCCCTGTTGATAGTGTTTTATTTTAGCAAAATATACGTAAAAGGTAAAGCATGCCATTACAGTTTGTCAGTATACCTTGGGGTGACTGGGTCCAGTCATCATGTGTGCGCACATCACACCTTCTCCATCACCCCAAATCTTGCACCCTCTCCCTGGAACCCCCACTATGCTCATTTTCTGTTTGTCTTGATTCGTTACATATTTCATACAAACGTGGCTCTATAGCATCTGACCTTTGTGTCTGGCTCAATGTTCACACCACAGCTTCTCTTAAGGTTCATGATGGTTGCACCGCGTACCAGTGTGGCTTCCCATCATGGCTGGATGGCTCTTTGTGTGTATAAATAACCATACTTGATTTTCTACTCTTTCCTGGACTGGTTCTTTCCAGTTCTTGCTTACCATGAAGAAAGCTGTACTGGTGTACACATGCCTGTTAGATCCTTTTTAATTCCTCTAAGTATATACCTTGCTGTCTATTACAACTCCTTGGTAAGCTGCTGTTCTGAGCAACTTGTGTTTGTTTCGCATGGCAAGAAGATCGTTTCACAGTTCCATCTAGCATGTGCAAGAGTCCCAGTTTTCCTCCTCCTCTTTCTTCTGCTCTTCTTCTTGGAGCGTGTGATGTGTGTACACCTGTAGAGGCCAGAAGCTGTCTGTCTCAGTCACTCCCCACCTTATCTTCTGAGCAGGGTTTCTCACCGAACCTGGAGCTCACTGAAATGGCTAGGGTAGCTGTGACTTTCACCCACCCTGCCGTGACCTGCTTGGTGCAGTGTGTGGACTGCCAGCTCCCACCTTTCTCAGAGTGAAGAGGAAGCGCTCCACAGTCAGACCTGGCTGTGTGCAACACCGCCTCCTTCCTTTCAGTGTTTGCTCTAACTGGGATTACCCAGTGCCTTCTTCTCCTAGCACCCTTGGTAACCGTTGGTCGCTTAAAGCAACACAAATTTATTGTCTTTGATTCTAGCGGTCAGGACTCTAACAGTCTGCAGGTTTCACAGAGCTAGTTTCCTCTGGAAGCTCAGGGGAGAACTGGTTTGATGGTCTTTTATAGCCGCTTGACTTTTGGCCCAACCAAAGCAAATGATGTCACATCTCATCATCCTACTCCCCTCCTCCACCCTGAAAGACTTTGATTGTAAAGGTCATCACCTCCAATTTGAAGGAGGGCTTAATAGCAGTGTCAAAGCCTCCTGTGACACAGCTGTCGGTGATAGAGCTGTCTGTGACAGAGATGTCTGACGCAGCTATCTGTGATGCAGCTGTTGGTATTCAGCTGACTGTGACGCGGCTGTCTGTGATGCGGCTGTCTGTATCCAGCTGACTGTGACGAGCTGTCTGTATCCAGCTGACTGTGACGCAGCTGTCTGTGATGCAGCTGTCGGTATCCAGCTGTCTGTGACGCAGCTGTCTGTGATGCAGCTGTCGGTATCCAGCTGACTGTGATGCGGCTGTCTGTATCCAGCTGACTGTGACGCGGCTGTCTGTGATGCAGCTGCCTGTGACACAGCTGTCTGTATGCAGCTGTCTGTGGTGCAGCTGTCTGTGATGGAGCTGTCTGTGGTGGAGCTGTCTGTGACGCAGCTGTCTGTGATGCAGCTGTCTGTGACGCAGCTGTCTGTGATGCAGCTGTCTGTGGTGCAGCTGTCTGTGATGGAGCTGAGCTGTCTGTGATGCAGCTGTCTGTGGTGCAGCTGTCTGTGATGGAGCTGAGCTGTCTGTGATGCAGCTGTCTGTGACACAGCTGTCTGTGATGCAGCTGTCTGTGATGGAGCTGAGCTGTCTGTGATGCAGCTGTCTGTGACACAGCTGTCTGATGCAGCTGTCTGTGATGCAGCTGTCTGTGACGCAGCTGTCTGTGATGCAGCTGTCTGTGATGCAGCTGTCTGTGATGCAGCTGTCTGTGATGGAGCTGTCTGTGACGCAGCTGTCGGTGATGCAGCTGTCTATATGCAGCTGTCTGTGGTGCAGCTGTCTGTGATGGAGCTGTAGAGGTAGGGGACAGACACCCTGGTGGCCAGACATTATTCTGCTTATCGCAAACAAAAGAGTGATGACCTCCATTTAACATCATTTTTTGGGTTACTTTTCTGCTCTTTGCAGTCATGGCCATATGTGTTAGGCAAGTGCTCTGGATCCAAGCTCCAGCCCCACCCTGAGTATTTGGATTTCTTACTCTTTTCATTCCATGATTTCTAGAGCTGAGGACTACAACTCATTCAAAAGTCACCTATACTCTTGTGTTCAACAAATAATGGGGGTTATTATTTTTTTCCCAGTGCTGGGCCTCAAACTCAGGGCCTCGTATATGCTAGGCAAACACTATACCAATAAGCCATATTTGCAGTCCTTGGTCTCTGTGACAGGGACTCCTACATAGCTCAGGCTGGCCTCAAACTTGTGAATCTCTCACCCTCCCTCCCTAATGCTGAGATTACAGGCATGCAGCACCACATACAGCTAGCTATTGAAGTTCTTGGTTTTTGAGGTTTTACTATGTTGCCCTGACTGGCCTGGCACTCAAAGAGATCCATCCACCTGCCTCTGCCTCCTGGATGCCGGGATTAAGCTGTGTGCAGCCATTCCGCGTTACCTGTTGAGTTTGAGTTAATAAAACAAAACATTCATCTCTTCAAGCCTGGCACCCACAAAGTACTCAGTCCCAGCTCCTCATAGGTGCAGCTTCACCAACTCCTCGGCAACATAGTACCTGCCGCAGGAGTCCACACTGTATAGTCTGGGGTTCTTCCTATTCTAAACCCAAAATGACCCCCTCTGCCCAGGGCCGAAGCACAAACCTTTCTCCTATGTGAGAGAGACTAGAACAACAGGCCCCCTCACAGTTCACCCAGCTTCCAGGGACAAGCACCTGCGGGGTCAGGTGAGGGCTCATGGCTTCCTCGCCTCTCAGAGGCTGGCCTGTGATCTGTGTCAGGGGACAGTCCTTTTTAGCCTGAACAGTTGCAAGAAGAGGCTCAGCTCTGTTTCCTTCTGCACTTTTGCCTTACACAAAAACCTCTCACAGAATTTATCAGAATTCAAATGTGAAGCCATCATGGTAATCGCAAGGTGCTTCCGACTCCCTCCCAGGCCAGCTAGGTCCATCGGTGTCACAGAGGGGTGCTGTTCCTCAGCGGCAGTGGATGCTACAAACTATGAGGTCAGTTCAGGTCTTATGCTTGTTTGTTGTGGCTGCTTTGTTTTCTGATGCTACAATATTGGCTCCACTATATACACTTCTCAGTTTTGGGGTGCCTTTCTCTTACTTCTGTTTCAAAATTATGTTTCAAACTTATTGCTAGCTTAGTCTTATTGGCCAGGGCTCAGTCTGTAGACTGAGAAACTAGGCTGTGCACTTACGGGAAGTCACTAGGAGGCCTGGGAAATATGTGCAGCAATGAGCAGGCACCTGCCATGCATCCATGTTGGAACAGTGATCAATATAGCCCAGGTGGGAGTCTGCCTGAGTCAAACACTCATCCTTCTCCTGAGGCAGGGGCACCAAAACCTCAGCCACCACACAGATCCCTCCCTCAGAGCACATGACTAGAGATCCCTCAACCCAGTAGGCTGGGCCTGCAGCTTACCTCCGTGTCTGGGTACAGCTACTCTGCTGTGCTCCCTGCAGCCAGGCAAAGGTGCTGCTCTGATTTCTGAAGGGCCAGCCTACCTCCTCCCATTCCTCAACCCCCAACCAGTTTCCCTCTCCTACCTCAGAAATCCAATTTTCTTCCTACATTGCTTTTCAGTTTTGTTTCCCATAGGACAATCTATCCACTCTTACTGATAAATCCCAGGGAGACAAGGAACCTCGGGCCTTCTGCTGGGCTCACCTGGGCAGGTAGAGCAAGCACGCCTACAGCCTGCGGTTCTTACAGCTCTGATGTTCACCATTACCACCCATCTCAGATCTTCAGGGAAGCTGAGTCTCCTGATACTAGCTCATCACTCACGATAAGAACTTCTGATCCTGCAGTCTCCCTGGACCATAAATGTTCCTCTGGTTCCTAGGTGGGGGCGGGGCAGGGGGCGGCTCCACACCGTATATTAGATCATCTATTAGCTACGCTACGCCCTCTTGATGCCTAACCACATCCGGGAACCTACAATACTGTGCTTGAATGGTCAGGGCTGGAAGTGGAATCCTATTAATTAGATTCGCCTCTTTGGCTTTGCCATTGATCTTTTGGGGGGAACTGTAGCCTTTTTGTGTTTATGTTATGGTTAAAAAATAACAGGACATTAATCCCAGCACTTGGGAGGCAGAGGCAGGTGGATTTCTGAGTTCGAGGCCAGCCTGGTCTACAAAGTGAGTTCCAGGACAGCCAGGGCTATACAGAGAAACCCTGTCTCGAAAAAACAAACAAACAAACAACAACAACAACAACAAAAAAAAACAGGACAAAACATCAAAATTAAATAAAGACTAAAAATGGTAGTAGAAACAGGATCAAAGAAAACAAAAATGGTGATTAGATGAATGTGGCACACTGAAGTGACAGGGAGCCAGGGAGGACAGAGTGAAAGCAAATACTCAGAGTGACCAGTGACCCTGGCTGGGGAGCCGTGGTGGGAGCATCCACTCTAAGACTGCAGACAGTGTTTGCTACCTCAACTGTGCTGTTCTGGAACCATCATAATCGTTATAAAACTATGTTCCTTCTCCTGACAAGGCTCAAAAGAGCAGGTATACACCTCAAGAAAGCAGGCCTTTAAAAACGCACTCCTTAGTGCTATTCCACAAGATGTAAAATGTATTTTCTACCCTCAGAATCACAGGAATACTGGGCTTTATTGAGCCTCTCTGAGAATCTGCTTAGCAATTTCATTTTGTAAGAATTGGAGTGTTAGTGAGACCATGCAGCCTTCTACAAATCAAATCAAATGAGGTGGGCCTGGCCCTCTGCTTTGGGATGGCATGTCAGCTAAGAGGAGCCATCGCTAAGGGGCGGGGAGAGCATCAGTGGACATCACAGGCCTCAGATGAATGGACGTCAGCCATCCTATCACAGGCATGCGGACAACTACTCCAAGCTTATCCTCTGCAGAGACCTATTATTTAGGGTGTTGTATTCTTTCAACCATAATTGCTACTCGGTGAATGGATGGAGAAAGCTTTCCAACAGACCCAGAAAGAGCCCAAGTCCAGAGTCTGCACTCCTAAAGACTCACCTACGCCACTGCCAAAACCAAGTTCAGGCACATTCCTGGCAGCCTTTACTGGCCAGCCCAGAAAGAACAAGGAAACCAAGTTCAACAAAGCTGAAAACCAAACGAAAGCAACTGTTTGTCTGGACACTGTTTTCTTTAAGATGTACTTGGGCCTATCCAACACATAGTTCTGGCCTTTAGAACATGGATTCTCCAGATTCCCCTGGGTGATTCCAGAGATGTCGGGTGGAGATGCCTGGGGTGGGTGCAATCTGCTCTGAAAGTTTAGGTTTAGCCCTGCTCAACTCTGGCCTCCCTCTCAGGGGCCCTGGCAGCTCCGTGCTGGAGTGGTACCTGCCTTCCTGGTCACCTCCTCCCTCTGCCCCGTCCCCAGCGGCCTCAGCAGCTCTGTGCTGCAGTAGTACCTGCCATTCTTGGTATCGTGCTGTCGCATATTCTTGATAAAATGAATTTTCTTGAAATTCTTTGGTCTGGGAGAACCTGAGAGTGTTCGACATCTGAAAAAAAGAAAAAGAAAAGAAAATGAATAAACAAAAAAGGTCATTTAAAAAATACTATCAGCCACCACTGGACAACTGAGACATCTCCACACAAAGACAGGAGGAAAGAGCAGACAAGTGGCTTGAGTCACCCAGAGGCTGCAGGAGTGGGGTGGGTGCTAATAACACATACAGCCCGGCCGGCGCAAGGAAGCTTTAAAAACCTAACAACAGACAACGTCCTCGAAAATTCTGATATTTTATGAGTCTCTAAAAAGCTAGCTAATGAAAACTCTTTCCTCCATTACAACAATATAACCTAAATGGATCCCCAGGACATCATCAGTCTTTGTCGTCATCCAAAAGAAAGACTCAAGTCAACACAGGCAAAGAGAACTGAAGGCGGCAAGCTGAAGAGACTTAGAGCTGGACGGATATGCAAATTTCACTTTAAAAACAGCCCTGAGTCATTTTCCCTCTGCAGTGGGAATTTGGCCTGAAAACCTTGGACAACTGCCCCAATCCGGACTCCACTTGGGAAGTCACAACTTAAATCTGAATGAGAATCAGGACCTAGCTAGTTGCTGCTTTATTTTATTACTTCAGAATAAATTTTAATAAGTAAACATCTATTGAACCAAAGTGACCTGAATTAAAAAAAAAAAAAAATTGCCCGGGATGAGGCAGCGTTGGCCTGTGCTTCCCACAGACCAGGAGGTGAAGAGAGCTTACTGGGGATAAGGGCTACTGAAATAACCTGGTAAATCCTACAAAATGACAAAACCACACAGACACCACTACCAAAGCCGAAAATCCCACCGCGAAGGGGCTGGAGTTTTGTCCTTTCTTGACCTTCTACTTCAGTCCTTCCTGACTACGGCTTCCACTATAGGGTGTGAATGCCTGGAACCTGACACTTCCAAACTCAAGGTCTGGAAAAGCTCTGTGCAGGTTCCCAAAGCCACACGGAGCTCTGGGTGTGGATGTGGGTGGGACATCATCTGAATTCAGTCAGTTCCGTCTTAAGGCTGCAGTGCAGGGAGCAGAGGGGGCAGAGGGGACGGAGGGGGAGGAGGAGTGGGGGGATAGCTCCACAGGAGGTAAAGTTGTAGTGGGTGGGGGTGAGGTACATGTGGGAACTACACTGGGAAACAAGGAGGGTTCTAGCTATACAGAGCAACCCCAGTCTTTACTCCTCCCCCAGGGCAATTTCCAGAGGGGCCATCTCATCTATCCTAACCAACCCTTTTATCAGTCACTAGCTTTTCTGGAAGCCCATTCGTAGAGTACAGATCACAATATATTTTTTAAAAATAAGACACTACCTAATTTGAATAATGCGAGCCCAAGCCAAGGCAGATGTGTATTCTCGTGATATTTACTAGTAAGGCCCTTCCACGGGCTGTGTCCACAGCAGATAAGCCCCATTTCTCCTCACCGTCCATTACCATGGGGTTGGAAGCTTCAGCAGGGGCCACGCTCCTCCCAGCCTTCAACTCGGAGATTAGTATAACCTTGATTTATGACGCCTGGCCTTATAGGTCACACAACGCTCTCAATTAAGTTATTACCAACACTTGCAATCCCCACTGTCATTAATAACTGTGAAAATTAAGTGATTATATACACTTATGGGTGTGTTTCATAAACCCATTGGAATGAATGTACTTAACACACAAATGTATACAGAGTCACATGCAAACTTCAAGTGCTGTGAGCAAGGTGTGTGTGGGGAGTACCTACATTTTTTAAAACAGCAGCTTCTATTAAAGGCTCTGAATTTATAGCTCTAAACGGAGGGTTTTTAGCTTTTTGGTTTGTTTGTTTGTTTGTTTTAGAAGCCTTGCAGAGCTCTGCCTGAAGAACAGGCAGAGGAGGAGTTTGCCCCGCTCACTCCGTCCTACTCTTTAGACTTCAGACTTCCTAGTTCTGGGGCTCATGAGGAACACGAACCCAGAGCCCCAAACTGCCCCTATGCTGTTTCCAGAAGCTAGGTCTATCTACCTAAGGTTCCAGCAGGTTGTCATTCCTTCTAAGCTCCGCCCAAGAGTTGCCTAGAAACAGCCAGGTAGGCCTGGCTTGCTATAAAAGGACTGTTCGGCCTCTCCCTCTCTCTCTGACTCTCTGCCCCTTTTCTCTCTCTCTGACCCCCTTCCCTCTCTCATCCCTTTCTCCATCTCTTCCCTCCTCCCCTCTCTCTCCACATGTTCCTGGCCAGCCTCTTCTCGCCTCTTTTCTCTTTCTCTGTCCTCCTCTGTTCCCTCTTTCTCTGCCTTCTCAACTCCCCTTCCCATGTCCCTAAATAAACTCTATTCTGTACCACACCCATTCTATACTACACCTGAAGTATGTCTGGTACCTGGGGGAGTGCAGAGGAACACCTCAGCATGGGCCCACTGAGGCAACCCTTCCTACCCCACCATGCTACCCTATATAAAACATATCCCTGGTTTTCTAAAACACATCACTACTGCCCTATCAGAAGGTTCTAGAAGCATGAGGCTGCTGCTTAGAAAGGGAGACTTAAAGCATAAATAAACAGAGGGTTCTGGGTAGGGCCCCACTCCCAAACCAGAGCTTGCTTCAGCTAGTCTGAGAAGAAGCAGGCCAAGAGCTAGAGGGCCTCAAGAGGTGAGCTCTCCAGCCTGTCATCAGATAAGCCCTGGATCCTTTTCCCAAATTAAGGAGGTGGTAACAGAACAAAGGGGGGCCCCCAGGCTCCTCCCCCACCCCCATGTCTGCACAGAAGGATCCTCATTCCTTGGGCTGCCATGTAGGCTGGAGGGCAGCAAAAAGGCCACACGTGGCTGAGTGATAGCTGGGTAAGGACATGGTGGAAATAATGATTTTAACAGTGGAAGCTCCAACACCCACTGCCAAGGCCCCAGCAGGCCAATCACACCTGCTCCAGGGGACTAGGAAAGATGTCCTAATGTCCTGCCAGTGACCACCAGGCAGGCAGCAAACTCCTCAGTATACCCCCATTGTTGGAGTTCTGGGTGTGCAGGCGCTGTTTGAGAGAATGGTGTTACCAGGATGTTAACAGTATTAACAAAGATGCCTCTTTAACCTGAGGTTCACCCAGCAGGCAGGCGGTGGTGCTGTTTTTAAAAAAGCATTCAACCAAAACACCAGGGAGTCAAAGCTTTAGGAGCAGTGTTAGCAACAATTGCCAAGGAAACTGGAATATGGGGCCTCAGGTGACATCAGGTTAGGCAAAGGAGCAACTCACAAAGCTGCCTGCCTTACCATGTAAATACCCATTTAAAAGCATACACTTTGCGTCATGCAAAATTAAATTGGGATAGAATTAAATTAAAAACTAATTCAATGACAGATTAGCTCTTCCTTGTTAGCACTGATTAGAGGATACACTTAAATTATGCTAAAGTTTTAATAGGCACCTTGGAGGCAACTGTTTTACATGCTAATCTTAAAAGCAAGCTAGGCTCAGGCCCTCCCAAACCCACAGTTCCCAGAACATTTCCCTGCCATTACTAGGACAAAAAAAAAAAAAAAAAAAAAAAAAAACTTCCGAGATCAGCTTTTTTGGGCCCTCCAGTTTTACAGGTGGAAGAGGCAAGGCTTATCTGATGCCGACCGAGTCCTACTCTCCCAACGAGCACCTTTTAATCAGCTCATTTCCTAGGAACAAGACATTTCTAAGTAAATACGAACGCCTTTGTTTGTTGCTGCTACTTTTGTGCTTGTATATACATATGCGCATACATACTGATTACGGAGGGGGGGCACACATGGGGCACACAGCATCTGTGTGGAGATCCAGGACAGCCCCGTAGGTCCCAGGGATCAGATGCAGACCATCACGACTGGTGGTGGCTGCCCTTACTCACGCAGCAGCTCATGGGCTGGAGAAGTTGTTTCATTTTGTTTGTTTTTTTAATTTTATTTATTGTTTTGTTCTTTAAGTTTATTTGGAGAAATAAAGACTTCTAAAATTATCTTGATTTAAGGTTGCTTTTAGATGTTACATTTACACAAGTTTTCTTTGAAATTCAGGACTATACGCTGTTACCAAGATTTGGGGGAAGCCAGTTGAAGCAGAATTAGCTGCCAGTCAGGGTAAATTCTAAGAGGAGGCTGCAGTGTAACAGAGCACTTAAGTCTCCCTTAGCCCCCTAACCTCCTAGGGACACAACAGCTCTGTCTTGAACCCCTGGTTGCCACACAACTGCAAACACTGGCTTCTGAAAGCACCTGAAGATAGCCTTCACTGCCCTCTGTCCTTGCTGTCTGTCCCTGTCTGCTGCAGGTGGGAAAGGGTTGGAGATGGGGGGAGGGGAGGCTCAGGTAAGGGGGTGGAGGTGGGGGAGGGGGTGGAGGTAGGGGGAGGGGAGGCTCCCGTACAGATGACCTTACTGCTCTAAGGCCAAAGCCACTTCTTGCCACCTGAAAGCATTGTTTTCCCTCCTCCATGCTCAAATTACTTGGACTAAAGCCAGTTCCTTGCCTTGTGCTTTAATTGAACTAAAGTGTGGCGCCTACTGGGGAAATGGCCTCACAGACTATGTCCTTTGGAGCTTTCAGGACAGACTTCAAAAGCAGAGACCAGCCTGTCCAACCCTGCCCTTCCTGATGGTGTCAGTAACTAGATTCACAATCTCCTGCCATCTGGGGTTTCTCAGACTGGCAAGGAACTGTCTCAGGATACCATTCTGCCCTCAGTGACACTTCCCGGGGTAGGGGTGGGAGTGGGGGTGGGGGTGGGGGTGGGGGAGCTATGTCTTGGAATGCAGCCAAGCAGATGGGGCACAGATGCAGGTTTGGGAAGGGCTGATGCCAGTCACAGGAGCTTCCAGCCTCCCCCGGGCCTTCTTGTCTGCCGTCTGCTTCATAGTCCTTGTGAAGCCCAAACATCTGCCGCCTCCTGCTTTCAAAGGTCTGAACCACACATCTTTCCCTTGCCAGCTTAGAGCTGTGGGGAGAAGACCCAACATGCACATTTTCTCCTTCACAAGGAAAGCCTGGCCGGACCTCTGCACAGATGTGGGCCAACGGAGAGGGCAGGACTAAGGGAGGGAAACCTGCCAGTCTCCGGCAATTGCTGTCATCCCAAAAATGTGCCTGGCCAGCACTTTGCTAATCCAGTAGGGAAAATGGAATGGAATGCTTTCAACCCCAAGGGAGCCTCTGCAATGATCTTCACCAGGTTGCCCCAGCAACTAGCTAGGGAATGACGTCATGGTCGCCTCCTAAGGAGATCTGGTTGCTTTCCCTGCTGAGAGTAAGGCCTAAGATCTTAAGTGCTGTGTAATGCCAGGGTTAATATGGGCCCTGCTTCCATAAACAGCCACTTTCAAGATGCAAAGGGTGGCTGGGCAAGACGCTTAGCTTTCTCAGAGGCTTAGCTTGACAGTGCCTTCCTGGTACCAACCACAAAGACAACCACAAGAAAAACAGCCACCAAATCTGCAGGCAGACTGGCCTGCTCCAGTGTATCAGTGGGTTGTGTCCTAGGTTTCACATGTCTTGAGAGTTGGGGTTCAACACTGACAATTCTTTGTCCTTGGGAATCAAATGTTTATTTTTTAAAATTTAATTAGGAAGATCAAGAATTATAATCAGTGCCCCCAGAGCTCCCAGGGACTAAACCACCAACCAAAGAGTACACATGGAGGGACTCATGGCTCCAGCTGCATATGTAGCAGAGGATGCCTAGTTGGACATCAATAGGAGGGAAGGCCCTTGGTCCTGTGAAGGCTCTATGCCCCAGTGTGGGGAATGCCAGGGCCAGGAAGTGAGAGTGGGGGTGGTGAGCAGGGGAAGGGGTAGGTGATAAGGGGAGGGGGTTTCTCAGAGGGGGAACCAGGAACGGGGATAACATTTGAAATGTAAATAAAGAAAATATCTAATAAAAAAGAAAGAAAAAAAAGAATTAAAAAAAAAAAACACATCTGTGTACTAACAGCTCTTATAACATACACATACATGAAGCATGGAAAACTTACCTCCGGAGAGGGGCATTCTCTTCAATATCTTCCAGGGTCTCCAAAGATGATCTCTGGGAGATGAGGCGACGTCTAGAGACCAAAAACCAGAGGTTAATAGTGTACAATAAAACTGATCAAACGACTGTGTAAATCTGTGACTATCAGGAGAAAAAAAAAAAACAACAACAACAGTATAATCCCTAACTACACTCTAAACATCTGTCCTTAGCCCTACAGGGAAGTGTGGTCCTTACTCCTCTCCAAAGAAACTTCTCTTTGCCTCAGACAGAAGTCACCACAGCAAGTCACAACCAATCAAAATGCTGAACTGTGGAGCCCAGTTCCAATGGATACAAAAAACACCCCACACACTATAAAGCTCAGGGAAAATTGTGGGAGAGGGGACAGAAAGATTGTGAGAGCCAGACCATCAGGGAGTCTGCTGTGAGACTGTCTCCTAGAAATGTCAGAAGCTCCACCCACGGTCTCACCACCATGACTGCCATAACATAACCCCAATAAATATGTGTGGGGTGGGCGGGGGACGGGGGGAGGTCTCAACTCTACCTACACAAAGAACTATAGGGAACTAAAGAATGCAGGAAGGTGGGAGAAATGTCGTCCCCAGAGAGGAGAACACGGACTGGTATCCAATACCAAGTAGCCAGACCTGAAAACATATGTATACATTGCACTTTATAGACCAAGCAGACTCCACTTATGTATTTGGGAATATGTATGTATATGCATACACATATATACATGAAGCAACGTGAAAAGGAAGAAAGGGGAGGGGGTGAGATGGCTTGGTGGGCTCAAGGTCGTCTGCCCCTGATGGGAGAATGGGCTCTACAGATTTGTACTCTAACAGCCACATGTCCTTGGTGGCACTTATGCCCCTGCCCTACCTGCTCATAATAATAATACATAAAATTAAAATGAAACACAACAAATTTAGACCACAGCTCTCTTCAGTGACGCCAGGCTCATCTTGCTTGCCTGCATCTTGACCACACCCCTCCGGGACAGGGACTCTGGTGATTGCACAAGTGGATGACCTGTTTCAAGCTTCAGTTGCCTCCACATGACAAGAAATTACAAGATGCTGCTTATAGCACACAGGGTCACTGGGGTACTGAGAGACGCTGCTTATAGCACACAGGGTCACTGGGGTACTGAGAGATGCTGCTTGTAGCACACAGGGTCACTGGGGTACTGAGAGATGCTGCTTGTAGCACACAGGGTCACTGGGTCACTGTACTGAGAGATGCTGCTTATAGCACACAGGGTCACTGGGGTACTGAGAGACGCTGCTTATAGCACACAGGGTCACTGGGGTACTGAGCCATCTCCTGAGCATTAGTTAAGCTGTTAAGCTCCTGAGCACTGTTAAGAATTGAAATATTCATCATATGACCCTAGGAACTGATGAATATTCAGTTTTGAAAGCATATTTTATCACTTGTGTACCTGTGTCTGTCTTTGGGTGTACATGGGTACATATGTGGAGGCTGAAGGCCAGCCTTGGATGCTGTTGCTCAGGAGAACTGCACACTGTTCTGTTTTGTTTTCTCTTCAGGCAAAGGTGTCCATTAGATGGAGGCTCATGGATCCAGCTATGCTGGCTGGCCAGCGGGCCCTGGGGATCTTCCTGTCACCACGTCATGAACACCTGGCTCTCAGGTCCATGAGCCTGCCCAGCTTTTGACATCGATTTTGGGTCTGGAACCCAGGTCCTCTTGCTTGCATGGCAATTGCTTCACCACCTGAGCTCTCTCCTCCTGCCCTCAAACCTCATCATTAAAAACCTCAAGATCACTCGAATACTATTAACAAAGTTAGTCCTGGGAGCCCATGATACTTCTAGAGAACTGGAAACAAATGATTCTCTGAGGGGAATCCTCAGAGGCCAGAGACAATGAATACTCAATGTGATCATGCAGAACAATAACTTTTCTGGGTTGTTGAAGAGCTGCGTACCGCCTGCCCAAAACCCTCAATGTAGTTTCTTTTGCCAGGCTGAAATAAGAACCAGTCCTAGTTAACTCAAAATATCTGGTAAGATGCAGCTGGGAAGAGTTGGTGGTAACTTTAAATAAATCTATCTAAACGAAGTCCACTTCACGGCCAGTGATTTGAGGGAGGAGGAAGGGAAATTTTGTTAACTTAGAAATGATGGAGCCAGGCGGTGGTGGCGCATGCTTTTAATCTTACTTAGCACTCGGGAGGCAGAGGCAGGTGGACTTCTGAGTTCGAGACCAGCCTGGTTTACAAAGTGAGTTCCAGGACAGCCAGGGCTATACAGAGAAACCTGTCTCAAAAAAATCAAAACCAAAACCAAAACAAAAAAAAAAAAAAAAAAGAAGAAGAAAGAAATGATGGATATTTAATTTTGTCCTACAGTCCCTTCTTTTCCTGAGTGGGAAGATACTTAATCATTTATGTTCCTAAGTCTGCCCACATATGTATGTGGACGCACACATGTGAAGGGCAGCCTTGGATGCTGCCCCTCAGGAGAACTACACATGTTTTTTCCCCAGGCAAAGGGTCTCACTAGGACAAGGATTCACAGTTGCTGGGCACATGGCCTACCATGCTTGTTAATGGAATATACAAAGACACCTTCCCCCACATTGTACATCTAATTTTTTACCTTTTCTTTAACTATAAACTGTTTTAGCTTTAGTTGTCTCAGATCTTCATTTGCCAATTGCATTAACTAATTTCCTAAGATGACCCTCACTGTCTTGGTGACATATAGGACCTTCATCGTGTGGTTAGGTTAGCACTGAACTTCTATCCACATAATATGGCCAAGTCATCAACAGCCAGGCACAACTGTCAGAGATGCAGTCATCTTACTTGGGAACCCAAGGTACAGAAATTATTTTAGAAGTAGCCAATTCACTAGGGGAACATCCAAACACTGACTCCAGGAACTCAGCTTGCGGGAGCCTCTATGACAGCATCCTGCAGCTCTAAGCATATGCACCATCCCTTAAGATACGGGGTCAAGATCCCAGTTAGTCTTAATCAAGGCTTCTATTCCTGCACAAACATCATGACTAAGAAGCAAGTTGAGGAGGAAAGGGTTTATTCAGCTTACACTTCTACATTGATGTTGATCACCAAAGGAACTCAAGCTGGTCAGAAAGCAGGAGTTGATGCAGAAGCCATGGAGGGATGTTACTGGCTTGCTTCCCGTGACTTGCTCAGCTTGTTTTCTTATAGAACCCAAGACTACCATCCCAGGGATGGCACCACCCACAACGGGTCCTCTCACTAATTGAGAAAATGCCTTACAGTTGGATCTCATGGAGGCATTTCCTCACCTGAAGCTCCTTTCTCTGTGATAACTCCAGCCTGTGTCAAGTTGACACACAAAACCAGCCTGTACAGTCTTAAAAGAAGGGCTGAACCTCAACCTGTAGGAGTGCTAAGTCTGGCTGGTCCAGAATGCCAGGCTGGGATTACGACAGCACACCCCAGCCCACTGCATCTCATCCACAAGGCTCATAATTATGCAAAGAGGCACACCTAGGCTTTAGAGTCTTAGAAAGCTCCTTAATTCTTGAGCCTCCATTTTTCTCATCCCTAAAATTGGAGGTGTTGGGCTGGAAGACAGCTCAGCAGCGGGAGTGCAAACTGCTCTTGCAGCCTGAGTTTGGTTTCTAGCTCTTACATGAGACTAAAGGATATCTGAAGTCTCCAGCCTCTGTAGACACCTCCCACACATACACACAATTGGAGATAATAAAAAATATTTTAAGATGAAAATAAAGAGGCTGACTATATTAGCTGTGGCTCTTCCTCCAGTCCTCACTAGCAGAGTCACCCCAAAGGGCACTACTGTGCCTCAGCCCATCAAGATATGCGTTTCTTCCACACCAAAGCCCACCTTGTATATAACTAAATCCATGCTTGCCTTCAACATGGTTCCCTGAAAAGCAGAGATACCTGCTGATACTCTCGCCACCTATAAAACTGGTGTCCATCCCACCTCCATGCCCTGCTGTGTTGCCATTATCTCTTCAGCGAAAGAGTGGTGTATTTCTGGTGCCATTCCAAGCTTTTAAGCTAGAAATAAAATATGAATAGGGGTGGACAACTAAACAGCTGCTAGATACAACACAGCCTCAAGCAGATGTAAGTCACAGATACCAGAAGTCTCAACCAGTCCTGCTATGCTCTGAGCCCTGCTTTGTAGAGCAGCATTTTGGGGTGAACACTGAGGGGTGCTTTGCTGAATGTGATGCAACCACTGTGCCCCTTGAGGACTGCCCTCCCTCCTGAAGTCACCCTTAGCAAGTCCCTGCAAGCTCTGTGGCCACTACTCAGGAGCAGATACAACTTAGGCTGCAGCCAGGTTCATTCCCTGAAGATACTGGTATCTGCCCACCAGCTTAACCAATATGACTGTTGGCCTGGTCTGTACTTGACTCCTGTTCTTTAGCGGCTTGACCTTCAAACAGGGGTCCACAGAACCACTGGGGAATTCCACTGAAATCCCTCAAGCTCCTTCATCTTTTGAGAACACCTTTCATAGGGGCAGAAGGAAGAGTGGCCAAATGCCACCTGAACTCAGGAGCTTCCCCACTCCTCCAGGCTCTTCCACCACATTCTAGGTGCTCGCCCTACAAAGCCCGGCTGGTCCACAAAAGTGCAGATCCCAGTGGCACTCCTGCTTCTACACTGTTGCAAGAACTTCTTGCCTCCCCCTTTTTTTAGATCAGCACATTGGATATTTTCCTTGTGAGCTGAACAAGTATACAAGTATAGTCACACATGCACTCTATTGAGGATTAACTGTTTTCTGCTTAAATGAAAGTCTAACACTCAATGCAATGGTATTAGGAAGCGCGTCTCTGGGAGGCAACTAGGTCACAAGGGAGGAACCCTCGGGAATGGACTGGTGCCTTTACAAAGAGGCCCCAAGAAATCACTCCCATTCCCTTTCTGCCGCATGAAGACACATGGAAAAGCCAGATGTCTATAACCTGGAACAAGACTCTCACCAATCTAAACTCCAAGTTAGCAGAGTGGATTACAGGCTTCCAGCCTTCTGTGTGAGAAAACAAATTTCACTTCTTTATAAGCCACCTAGCTTCTGGCAGTTTGTTATAGTAGTATAACTAAAACAGACAGACAGATAGATACACACACATACAGAGAGACAGACACAGACAGAATCAGAGACAGTTGAGCATGTAGGCACTTTTAAGGCTTCAATTCTTTAAAGGGAAAAGAAAAATCTCAAACTTGAATGTTCACCTGTTCCTTTAAATCAGTGGGCATGGTCCCTCATTTATGAATATTCTTTGAGATAGACACACACAACCTAGAAACAACCACGACTACCCTTATAAGGAACGGTAACACGGTGCCATGGCAAACCAGCACAAAGTCTTGTGCTTCCTAAGATGAGCTGTTTGCTGTCAGAAGGGTTGCTCCACGAGCTCGGTGCAGTGTTCATCACCACCCCAAGCAGAGCTAGATCCTTCCAAGAAACATAGTAACACCTTTTCTCCTCCCTCTATCCTCAGGAAGCCTCTGGGGATGAGGTAGCTTGGGGCAGCAGCCAACTTAACCAGCTGCTTTCACCCTGCATTGTCTCCTAGGCTGAGCACATTACTGGACCATCCCTTTATCATAGGCATAGTTGGCCAAGACTTGAAAGAATACTTAGCCTTGGATCAAAATAGCATGCTACTTTATCAACCGCAGATATTCGGTAACAGAGCAGCAAGGTGCAAGCAGAAGCATTATATGCTGAAGTCAGCAAATCAAAATGTTTATGACTAACATACCGAACATGCACCTACGGGTCCTCTTCTTGTCTAATAATTATAGCAAGGACCTACCATGCCAGCCACATTGACCCCAGTGTGGTTCACACTTAATGTCCTGAAACCTTACTCACTGCACACTGAATACAGTGACTCTGAGCAGGAAAGGAGCTGTGACCCATGACAGTATATCTCCACACCTGAACACACAGGAACCAAATTACTCTGCTGCTGCTTACACACTCACAGCTCATCTACAGGGAAGTCACTGTAGACCCCAAGCACTTAGAGATGGACAGAGTGGCCATGTACTAATAAATTCATTTGCATACATTGAGGGCATAAGAGGAAGTAGCTGCGGGTAAGAGAAGATGGCTACACAGTAGACAAGGAGACCAGGGTGCAGATCTGCAAGAGAAGGAAGGACCCAGGGCCGGCATCCCTAAAGAGAAGGACCCAGGGCCGGCATCCCTAAAGCATCTTAAGCTCAAGAGAGCCGTTGCCCCATTTCCAGGGCAGGAACAGCCACCATCCATCCAAGTAACTGTCCAGGGGCAAGGATGGTCTGACCATTCTGAAAGGTTTCCTAGTGACTGCTGTCTCCATCCTGGTCAACAGTGTCTTTTGAGAGTGAGGAGGAAGGCAGAAGCCATATGTGGCCAGGGTGGCTCAGAGCCTCTCTTAGAAAGACACATCAAGGTAGCGGGCACTGCTCAAGGAGGGGAAATCCAGGGCCCAAGAGTTAGGACCAGGCTGAGAGGTACTAGAAGTTGACTGCTGGGCCTTGGCCTGTGTCCTTGTGAGGAAGGTACCTTAAGCCAACCCACTTGAGCTGATCTACAGGTTGGAATGCCCCTTGAAAAGGCTGCCACTTGGGCCTGCCTCCAAAGAGTCTTACTTGTCTGGGCTTGGCTGGAAGGATTTTTTTTTTTTAAACCACCAGGTGATTCTAATGAGCAGGACAGTTGATCCCACTAAAGAAGGTCACCTCCAACATCCTGCTCTGGTCAAGGGTGAGTGACACTCCAGTTAATTCCTTTACTCTCCAGTATCAGCACACATGGACTGGAAGTGATTGTAACCAGCCCCTGAGCAGTGGTCTGTCTCGTTCATCCTTGCATGGAGACCTTACAAAGGTCAATGGGCAAAGGAAAGCAGGCCATTTAGCCTGGAGAACTGAGGCTAAGGAGAACCCAGTGAGTTTCTAGTAGGAATGAGGTATCCAAGTATGCCACACACGCGCGCACAAAGGACCGGAAGAACAAAACCGCAGTCTGTTCTCTCTGAAAACAAAACACCAGCTTGGTGGACAGGTCAGGACCTCGGGAAGAAGCTGGGTCGGATACTTCCTGCCTTGAGGTCCTGTCTTCCTGCACGGAACCCACTTACACACATTCCTGGCTATGAGTTTGTGCTACTGGAGGGCACAGACATCTCTTCACTAGGTGTGAGAAGTGAGGGCAAAGACCTTAGCTAATTACATAAGCGAGTGACAAGCTGAGGGCATGATGATCACATCTGTTCAGATGGTTATTATAATGAGAAATAAACTAAATGAATTTTAGTGTGTGTTCAAAACTGCCTTAGAGTTTTGTCATATGTCCACTGAGAAATCTTCTCCCCACCCCCACGACCCCACAAGACTAAACAAGACGTCTTCTGCCTTGGTTAATGGTCCATTACTCTGATAAGACACCACAACCAAGGCAACTTACAGAAGAATTAGTTTATTTGGGGCTTACAGTTTCAGAGGGTAAGTTCAGGACTGTGTGCAGGGACCATGGCAGCAGGAGGCAGGCATGGACCTGAGCAGGAGCTGAGAGGCCATATATTGGCCCACAAGGACCGGGCAAAGAGCTCCCGGTGAATGGCATGGGCTTTTGAAACACCCAAATTGACCTCCAGTGACACACCTCCTCCCAGAAGGCCACCCCTCTTAATCCTTCTCAGTTGGGAAACCAACTGAGAACCAAGCATTCAACATATGTATCCATGGGAGCCGTTCTCACTCAAACCACCACATCTGGCTAGAGAAGGACTGTGCCATCCACTCCTGGGTACCCCTGGGAAGGGACCAGACTCAGAAAACAGAAGGTACTCAATCAGGCCAGCTAGCTACAGAACTTCATTAGGCAGAGGGGTAGCCCCAAACTTCTCCTCTCTCTATAATCAGTGAGCAGCATTGGATGTTTGAGCCTCCATCCTGTTTCACAAGGCTCAGAACCCACTCTTTGAAAGTCTCTCACTGCTCAACGAGGAAAGGTGGGGCTAGATAAAGCAAAAGCCTCCCTTTACCTTACAAACTAGGGAAGCCTGCAACTCCAGGCTGCTTAACAGAATCAAAGACTAAAAGCTCGATCAAAAAGGCTAGCAAACCGAGAAGCCAGAGCAGGACTTTGGGCAGTTGAGAAGTCCCTTTGTAAGTAAGATGTGGGAAGGTCTCTTATTTCCTGAGAATAAGCCTCAAGCTTGGGTTCATGCAATCTGCATCAGGGACAGTTTTTGCTCTACAAAACAGGTTTGTTTTTTCCTGAAAAAGGGTTTCTCTGTGTAGCCCTGGCTGTCCTGGAACTCGCTCTGTAGACCAGGCTGGCCTCGAACTCAGAAATCCGTCTGCCTCTGCCTCCCAAGTGCTGGGATTAAAGGCGTGCGCCACCACCGCCCAGCTTCTGCTACTCTCTTAACTCCCTCCCCATGCCCTTAATAAACGCTACTCTATACCATACCGTCATGTGGCTGGTCCCTCAAGGGGAAGGGATGCCTTGGCACTGAGGCACCCCCTCCCCACACCCCCAAAGAACACCCCCTTTCTTTCTTTTTTTATAGACATATCACATATAATAACAATGAAAATGGGGGCCATGAGTTTTCAGAGAGAGGGAGAGGGGTATTTAGGAGGGCTTGGAGGGAGGATAGAGAAGGGAGAATATTATAATTATATTATAATCTCAAAGTTTTTAAAAAAGAAAGAAATGGTTAGGACTTTAATTTTTTAAAAAAATATGACAAGCCAAAAAATTTATTTCAAACCCACTTTTTTTTTTTAAGTCTCTCGCTGATGAATCAGGCAAAGAAATCAAATTAAAATCAAAACACCAAGAGCCATCAACTGGCTTGTTCTACATTGATGTAGGTAGGTTAAGAAAGATTTGAACTGTCAGCAGAGCATACAAATGGTGCATGGCTGGTTCACTCTTGCTTCGAGGATTCGCAGCAGACTTGCCAAACCCTGGAAATCAAGATGTGAGGTCATGCAGTAAGTACTGTTTCTATCAGATAACTGTGGTGGGATTTACTACCTGTGAGGTCATCGAAAGAAGTACTGTTCCTATTAGACAACTGTGACGGGATTTAATGCCTGGCCAGGCATCCACTGTCAGCCTCTGCAGGCCACCCTGTGCACCCAAGGCCTGCAATGTGACTTTTGTGGAAAGCCTATATAACAATGGAATGGGCCTGTCAGTGGGAGCCCATAGTGATTCCCTCTGGGACAAGTGCAAACCTCTCTGATAAGAGGCTGAGAAACAAGTAGAAAAGCCACGGCGGTGTCACTCTGAAAGCATCTGCCCAGTTTCTCAGCTTTTGGGTTTTGGGTTGTTGGTATTGTTTGTTTATTTTGTTTTGTTTCATCAGCCTGCCCCTGCCTCCCAGGACCAGGATTAAGAGGCCTGTGGCCTGATGCCTGGGATACTTTCGAGTATCAGGGAATCCAGAGGCTGGCCCAGAGTCACTGGCTGAGTTCTACATCGCTTATAGCTGCCAAGGAGGGAAGGCTCCTGCCTGCGATTGGAGGACACACACCGGTCAAACGTGCAGAGGAGTCAAACTAGGAAAAGCAAATGTATTGGCTTTAAAAGTCAGGATCCAGACAGGCCTTGTGGAGCCGATGAATAAAGAGCATTCTCTTCCTATGGAACATTCCAGAGTCCTCATTTGGTGGCAGAGGTGACAAGTGGGAGCCATGACAGGTCAGAGGGTCGGAGGGAAATACTAGAGAAGGGAGAAGCACTCCACTCGACTTTAGAGTCACTGGAACAACAAGGGCCCTGCAGGTTGGCAGGTCAGGGATGCTCTGAGGAGGCTACAATTCCAGGAATCGCATTCTCTGTTCCCTAAGCCAGGCAGGAACAGTCTAAGTGTGGAGGAGGCAGGGCAGGATAGGCTTAAAGGACAGGCAAAATGTAGCCAGGAGAGGCCCAGCCTGTGGGCAGGAGGGTCCAGTGAGGAAGGACCTGTGTGAATGTGAGGTGTGGGACGTCCTGGAACAAAGTCTAGTCCCAAGGAAAGAACAGGAGCCCAGGCAGGGGTGAAGGCTACACCAGCGCCAGATTTCCTCAGAAGCCAGTTTCATTCTGTGCCTCTCTTGCCACATACCCAAGCCTGAGAACGGCCTGAGTGCTGAGGAAGCAGCCCACTTTGGTGAGGACAGCAGCAGCATTAAAGTGTGTGCGCGCACACACACACACACACACACACACACACTCACACATGTCTCTCTTTGTCTCTCTCAGCTCCTGGTATGACCTTTCTCTGTTCCGAAGAGCCTTCAGTAGCAGCAATGGATTATGACAGCTCAGAAACAGCAGGCAATTATTTATAGCAAACCTGTAATTGATGGGGCTCTGTAAATCTGTAATTTTCTAGGAGCCGTTCAGATGACGGCAGTGCAGTGAGCAGCAGCTTCCGCTTCTCCTTCACTCCAGATTTCCTATCCAGGGACTTACAGCGTTCAACTCCTTCCCAGAAACCTTTTGTAAAATGAAATGCCTGCTTTTCTTTGGCCTCTTATGTTTATCTCTTTTTGCCAAAAGCTGAACTGGGGTTAGTAAGTGGCTTCAGGGTTAAAAGATGTTCTAGGTGGGCCGGGCAGTGGTGGTGCATGCCTTTAATCCCAGCACTTGGGAGGCAGAGGCAGGTGGATTTCTGAGTTCGAGGCCAGCCTGGTCTACAGAGTGAGTTCCAGGACAGCTAGGGCCACGCAGAAAAACCTGTCTCGAAAAACCAAAAAAAAAAAAAAAAAAAAAAAAAAAAGGAAAAGAAAAAAGATGCTCCAGGTGACTTAATCCTAGTTCAAAAGAATTCGTAGCATCCTCTCCTCAGACACAGCACAGTGCCACCTGTTCCAGAAAGCTGTCCCTGGCATTTTCTAAAGTCCTCAATATCTAGAAGTACTAACTGATATGAACATGTGACTCTGATCTTACAGTTATCTCCAACCTGGCTACAGGGACCTGAAAGATGGGTAATTTGGTCTTTCCTTCAGTGACGAGTTCATTGTATGTACAAGCCTCCAATAAATCGCTAAGCACAGCATGAACAACTCTGCAGTCAGAGCTGAAGAAGAGAAGCAGGATGGGGTGGAACAGTACTGGGGAGTCAGAAAATCTCCATCAGGGAGACTAAGAACATGGCTCAGCGTTAGGTAAAGAGCTTGGCATACAAGCATGAAGACCAGAGTTCAACTTCCCAGCACCCACATAAGTGCCATGGTGGGTGTGGTGGCCTGCCTGTAAACTCAGCACTGGGAAGGAAGAAACAAGGGGTTCCCCAGAGCAAGCTGGATCACCGAACTAGCTGGACTGAGCACAACCATATGTGTGCAAGCAGGCAAGCAAGCAAGCAAGCAAGCACACAAGAGCGTGTGTGTGTGTGTGTGTGTGTGTGTGTGTGTGCACATGCACATGTGTGCTTGCTTGCAGAAGGTCAAGCCATGGTAAAATGTGGCCAAAATCCAAGCTTGAAATTTATGTTCGCCGAGACACTGGTGTTCTAACTTCTTTTTAGGAGCTAAATGCTTCCCTACCCTACGCTAACTTTTACATCAGTTTCCAAACATAAAATAGATTAGATTAAAAACAATTCCAGGCTGGGTATGGTGACACATGCCTTTAATCTCAGCACTTAGGAAAAGCAGATAGATCTCTTAAGTTCTAGGCTAGCCTGGTCTATGTAGTGAGTTCCAGGGTAGCCAGTGCTATGAGGAGAGACCGTGCCTTTAAAAAAACAACAAAGCAACAACAACAACAATCCCCGCCCCCAAGGCCCAAATAAAAGAATTTCAAATTTTATAAACATAATTGCTTCAATATTTACCTAGGGCTCAATCATGGCTATAAAACCTCAAGTTCCTTGATATTTAAATTATTTACTATTTACTTGTATGAGTATTTTGTCTGCATGTATGTCTGTGTACCATGTATGTGCCTGGTGCCCTGGGAGGCCAGCGAGAGTATTCTGTGCTATGGAATTGTGGTTACACATGGTTGAGGCATTATGT
Source organism: Mus musculus (assembly GCF_000001635.26). Lineage (NCBI taxonomy): Eukaryota > Metazoa > Chordata > Mammalia > Rodentia > Muridae > Mus > Mus musculus. The sequence goes on along the minus strand of NC_000084.6, from coordinate 11,870,740 downwards.
CTGTTCTAATAATTGAACCCCATTCCTCTGGAAGAGAAGCCAGTGCTCTTCATGACTGAGCCACCTCTCTAGGCCCTTCTTTTGATCTTTAAGCAAATGTGGAAAAACCTGAAGGCATGGATGACCTTTTGAGTCCAAGGCTAATTTTGGCTTGTCGTTTGTTTCCTTTGGTCCTGCTTGTACAGTAAGGGTACGATCCCCCTTGGCAAGCATGAGTAGGCACCAGTGGTAATCATTTTCAAACATCTTAAGACCCAATACACTTTAGTAGATGGAAGAAGTGGAACTTAATTGCATCAATTCTATCTGCTCTTGCAGCATGAGTTCATTAGTGCATAGTTAATTAAGTAACACAGGTGACTTCTATGTCAGGCTTTGGTATGTAAAAGTAGAGTTTATTTAATTTTACTGTAGTTTAAAAACATACACACACACACACACACACACACATATATATATATATGTATATATATATATATATACATATATATATATATATATATATATATATATATATATATTTATTTGTTCTTGTCATTTCAGTGGCTGTAACAAATACCATGATCTCTCCCTGCCACCCACACCACCCCCAAATGCAACTTAGAAAAGAAGGGATGTTTATTTGGCATATAATTCCAAATTATCATCCACCATCTTGGAAGAAGGCAGGAATTCAAACAGTTTATCACAATCACATTCTTAGTCAACAGCTAAGAGAAATGATTGTACCTATGCTGCCTATTTGTTTAGATATCTTTCTCTACTCCTACAGTTCAGGGTCTAGCCTAGGGAATGGTGCTACCCACAATGGACTGGGTCCTCCTATATCAATGATCAAGAAGATCTCCCACAGATAAGCCCATAGGCCTGGTCTAGGTGATCCCTCAATCAAGATTTGATCCCTCAAATCACAAGCTTTGCAGGTGATTCAGGTTGTGACAAGTTGGCATTTAAAACTAATCTTCAATATATGTGTATATATACATGTTATATACAGAATCTCATATAAAAGCATACCCTAACATGTTAAGCAGCTACCTCATGTAATTAACGGTTCCATGGCTGTAGATAAATACAAACATGTCTACATAAATCTCACCACGAATGCCTGGATGTTCACAGCAGCACAGTTACACCTGTGCCCGAGACCTGGTGGATGTTTAATAAAATGCAATGTTAATCTGCCTTAGAAAGAAGTCTTGAGATGTGCTACAAAATGAACCTTGAGGCTATTCTGCTAAGACCCAGTATCTAGGAATCCATCTAGATGAGCTGTCCAGGACAGCAAATCTACAGGCAGAAATCAGGTTTAGATTAGAGGGTGTCAGGGAATAGGGGCCAACAGTGACTACAGGGGCCAACAGTGACTACAGGGCTTCTTTGGTAGGTGGTGAAAGTTTTCTAAAATCTGACTACAGTGATGGCTACATAACTTTGTGAACACACAGTAAGTGTTCATTGGATTTAGTAAGCACATGGCATGTGAAGTTTATTGCAAAAGAACTGCTAAAATATTTATGTAGGATATATGAAATCTATGTATATACAAAAACACATTGAAAATGAATCAGCCATTTATGGAACTCTACCGCCTTTGCTGAGATCCTCAGAATGCCACGTTGATAATATGGGTGGGGCTCAATTTCTTCTGACTGGAGCTATGGAGACTGGGAGGTTGAACGGCTTGCTCAGGTTACAGGTGAGGGCATAAGGATCAGGGTCTACTGTAACATTAATGGAGCCCTGTGTGGTGGGTTGAGGGTGCCTAAGCCAGGGAGTGGCACTATTTGGAAGTGTGGCCTTGTTGGAATAGGTGTGCCACTGTGGGCATAGGCTTTAAAACCCTCATCCTGGCTGACTGGAAGCCAGTCTTTTCCTAGCAGCCTTCAGATGAAGATGTAGAACTCATCTTTCTGCACCATGCCTGCCTGGACACTGCCATGATCCTGGCTTGATGGTAATGGACTGAACCTCTGAACCTGTATGCCAGCCCCAATTAAATGTTGTCCTTATAAGAGTTGTCTTGGTGATGGTGTCTGTTCACAGCAGTGAGACCCTGACTAAGGCATTCTGTTTCCAGCACACTACAGCAGGCACCAGGTTAGAGCTGAAAGCTGCAGATATACAGATGTCAGAGGCCTACCCACAACTTACACAAACTCTACAGTATCTCCCATGGGTAGCTTGGTGAGCCTTCTGCCTCCAGAACCTCTATCTGCCCTCACTCTGTTGCACCCTGACAGAGCAAGCAGAAAGGCTCCTGCCACTTCTGTCTCTCTTCTTCCTCTCCTCATTCCTGACCCCTGAGAGAAGACACCTCTGTACATTACAGTCCTTTCAGGCTTACTCTGGTCTTCAGAACAAGAACCACGAATATCTCCAGTTATCTAGGAAAGAAGACAACGCAGCATCCAGGCTGCTCCATCAGTGTCTGTAGAGCAATCTAATTTCTGAGCCGCTCACTCAAAGTCTTTTGAAATGTATTAGTGCAACTGCCTCACTGTATACATAATTAGCAGCTGCAGTCCTAATTACTAGGCTGTTGAGGGAAAGTTTCTAAAGTCACCCTGCAGCAAGGGATCTGTGCCTGATGCCACATGAAGTCAGTCAGATGCACAATCCACTTCTTGGATTCAACTGCTGTGGAAAAGAACACACACATACGTGTACATATGCATATATGTATATACATGTATATGTGTTCTGTGTGTGTGTGTGTGTGAGAGAGAGAGAGAGAGAGAAAATATATATATATATATATATATATATATATATATATATATAGAGAGAGAGAGAGAGAGAGAGAATATATGTGCCCCTGAGTGCCCATACAACCAGAAGAGGGTGTGGAATCCCTGTACTTGGAGGTATAGGCAGTCATGAGACACTCAATATGAGTGCGGGAAAATGAACTATGCTTTTACAAGAGCAGTGAGCATTCTCAAACACTGAGCCATCTCTCCACCCCCAAGAATATATTATTAATGACCAAGAGGGTTTAGGGTACACTCTTTTCAATTTATATCCTCAGAAAGCAATAAGCTAAAATAAAAATGATCATGTGCCATTGGTTTTCCTAAGGGTGTTTGATAATGTCATTTTTTAAGGTGAGATTCTTTAACCAGGGTCTTTGGACCTTCCCAGAGAGTCTATGGACTTCTAAGGTCAGATGCAGAGTGTATGTGTACCCACTACTCTCTCTTCTAACAAACCAAGTGATCCCAGAAAAGATGAGTACCCATTGCTGTAATGCTCACAGATGAGCTCCTATTGCTGTAATACTCACGGGGCACACACTGGGGTAGCAACAGGGTTCAGAAGGGCAGGGCTCTAGAATGAACTAGCTCTACTGTGTGACCAAGTGTGGTGGTTTGAATATGCTTGGCCCAGGGAGTCACACTATTTGGAGTTGTGGCTTTGTTGGAGGAAGTGTGTCATCGTGAGCGTGGGCTTTAAGATCCTCGTCCTAGCTGCCTGGGAGCCAGTCTTCTCCTATGTGCCTCCAGAACAAGATACAGAGCTCTTAGCTCCTCCAAGCCCATGTCTGCCTGGGTGCTGCCATACTCCCACCTTGATAATAATGGCCTGAACCTCTGAACCTATAAGCCAGCTCCAATTAAGTGTTGTCCTTATAAGAGTTGTCTTGGTCATGGTGTCTGTTCACAGCAGTAAAACACTAAGATAGAAGTTTGTACCAGGTAGTAGGGTATTGCTGTGATAACCCTAACCATGCTTTTGTTTGGAAGAATGTGGAATCTGTTTGGGACTTTGAATTTGGAAAGCAGTAGAATGCTTTAAGTGGGGCCTAATGGGCTATCCTAGTAGGAATACGGAAGACTTTGTTGCTGAGGGTGATTTGAACTGTGGAAGCCTGGCTCTAGAGGTTTCAGAGGAGAAGAATTTCAGTATGTGGCCGAGAGACTGTTTTTGCGGTATTTTCTTTAAAAAATGTGGCTGCTTTGTACCCTTGTCTTGAGATTTAGCCCGAGGCTAAGTCTAAATTGAGAATCAGATTAATTGCTTTGACAAAGGATGTCTAAAAACAACCCAGTTGAGACTCTGTGATGTCCTTTAATCTCATGGAGAGTATTTTGATGAAACATAGCAAGGTTAAAAAGAAAAAAAAATACTAAACATATGTATGGTTCAAGTATTAAAGGGGCACTAGGAAGTAGAATAGATCTGAATCCTGTGTTCAAGGAGATAAACAGATTAAGGGACTGATGAAGCAAGTTCAGGCATAATGGCTCACACCTTTAATCCTAGGAGACAGAGCCAAGCAGATCTCTGAGTTCAAGGTCAATCTACAGAGCAAGTTCCAGGACAGCCAAGCCTAAGCAATGAAGGCACTGGAAAAGAGGAAGCTGGTGATAATGTAATAGAACGAGGGGGTGCATTCCTGCTCCTGCAAGAGGCAGACCTCAGCAGCTTTGGCCAAGCTTCTCTGGCTCTATAGTCAAGAGAAGACGACTACTGGAACAATTGGTGCTGGTTAGCTGGAGCTAAGAAATTAGCAGTGATTAAGAAGAGACCAGCATCATTGAGGTGAAATCTTCTGGGAAGTGTTTTCTGGGAGCACAAAGAGGCTGTGTTGCAGAGATAGCCAAGGTTGTACCTCGTGCTGCAACTGTATTTGGTAATGTAGAAGAGTCATGTGTAAGGTGGTACTGGTTTTGAAGGCATGAAGGGATCATGGAGAGCAGCTGATGCTTGGTACTGTGAGAGGCCATGGAAGGCCATTGGTGAAGGTGCAGCATCAGTTGCAGTTGACGGCCCAGGACTGAAGGGGCCATGCAAAGGATATGAGGCTTGGCACCACGAAGAGAGCCTATGAAGGGCAATGTGGGAAGCCAACTCCAATATGGTGCCGGTTTCCGGTTTCTGTTGTCATAAACACCACCACTGCGCAGGCGTCATTTCGAATTTGGCACCAACCCCTCCTGAGCAGGTGCATGCAAATTGGGTGCCGGCAGACTGACCAATCCCAGGGGGCCACGGAGCCTTCTCCTTTGCTGGGGTGCATATAAGCAGGGATCCCTGGGCGTCCGGGGGTCCCTGTAGAAGCATCGAGTCGTTACTGCAATAAAGGCTGTTGAGAAGAATCCGACTGTGTCGTGTCGTTCTTGCTGGTCAAGAGCAGATGCGACAGGGCAATTGGTGAAGCCTAGTGCTCTGACATCAGAGAGATGTAGAGTTTGGAATTTGCCCAGCTGGTTTCCTGCCTTGTCTTGGAGATTACAGTTAGTGACTGGATGAATCTCAGAAGAGACCTTGAACTTTAAGCATTATCTAGTTTGTTTGAGAGTGTAGGAGCTTGTTCCCTGTACAGTCAATGGAAAAAGGCTGCCTCAACCTTTTTTCTATATCATCGCAGCTTCCCCTATGCTGGTTCTTGCCTCCAGTTCAGTCTGGGTTATCAAAACCCTTTAAAACTGAGGCTGTGGAGCACTGAGATGTGGCAGGCGCATCCCGATGTAGAACTGTTCCTGTTAAATCAGGTTGGACTTTAAGGCCTTGCAATCACCAAGAACTCATTCGCCTGAGTTCATAGAACTCCAGTGCCTCAGCTTCAGCCATTAGCGTCGTAAAATGCATGTGGAAATGCTGCAGGGCAACCAAGGGGACATGGGGCTCCCTCCCACACAGGGAAGGAAGGCCAGAAGCAACCCTGTCCGCCAGTCCCTCTAGGGCAGGGGTGGCAGGAAGGGCTCCTGTTGTTCATGTGATCACACAGTCCTTAGCACAGCACAGGTCTTAGGAAGGACATCAGAACCCATCCTGTGTAGTTCCTCAGGTGTATGAGATGGATGTACCACACACACACACACACACACACACACACACACACACACACACACACACAGTCTTCATATTTATAGGGAAACAGTCATGCTTTGACAGATATGATCAAGTCACATAATTAGCATATCTACCTCTGCAAACATTTGGTTTCCAAAAGTATCTGAGCGCCTCACTACTTCAAACCCCCTTAGTACTTGCTCCAGGGACACAGCACTGGTCTCCCTTCTACTTCTTTTAAATTCTCACCACTCCTCCTGAAGACTGTTTCAAAAGAAGCGAAGCCCTTTCCAGCTGCTTCTGCCGAAAGCAAGCTCTTTTACCTTTGGCTTCAGAGCTTTTTTCCAAGGGGAAGTGACTTTGAAAAAGGGGGTGGGGCAATCGAAGCTTTACTTGGGTGGAAGAAATTACTAGGGGTTGTAAGTGGCAAACCTCAAAACCCTGGGCTGGGCTGGGCTGGCTTCACCCCTAGAGGTCTGGGGTACCATCATCAGAGAGGCAGTTGTCATAGAAGCGGACATGTGGGAGATGACCTGTGATCCACAATGTGATCAAGTCTTTAGGAAACTGCAGCCCAGTAGAAAAGCTGAACCGTAGGGACCTAAAATGATTCTGCTGGGAGCCCTGCTATAGGGCACCAGATTATCCAGACAGGGAAGTCAACACAGCCAAGAGATTGGTGGGCTGTTCTCCTCCGGGTTCTACCACAGCCTGAGCCACAGTTATGCTCTTCGTCCGGATCTACTATGGTGAGACACACCATAGTGACACTTCCCATCATGACCACATCTAAGTGTCCTGCTTACCAGCACTGAGGCATGCACACACACTACCATGCGGCCCTCAGTACCATTTACCTCCTACTACAACACCCCAAACCCTCTGTACCCACCAAATACTAGTTCCCCATCTCCTTCTCCGGCCACTGGCTGCCACCCTTACACTTCCCATTGCTTCATCTAACCATGCAAAGCAAGGAAGAGAGGTGGAATGGCTGTGTCTGTCCTGGGGTGACTCCGGAAGCCTATTCCGAAAGTTGAATGATACCCCCCTGCACGGATATCACCATACCTAGGCCTGCCACTCTTCAGTGAGTACCTGGCTTGTGTCCACCTTTTGGCTGTCAACAATGCTATAGGAGACACAGGGGGACAATATTCATACTTCCCCACCCACTTTCTCAGGACAAACTATGGCATCAGTGGGTGACCTCAAGAAGCCTCAAGAGTGAAAGGAAAAGAGAAGGACAACCTCAGGAAGTCTCCTGTCTTCCTTCCCAGTGACTGATGGCACCGTGGGAGCCACTAGACTACCTTCTCTGTCGTGTTTAAGGGTGGTTGTAAGTGTCGGGGTTGACCAAGTGTCTCTATCTCTATACATCAGATTCCCTTCCCTTCCATGCCTCCAAACAAATGTCCCCTTCTCTTCAAGAAGGCAGGACCACATGAAGACATCTCTAAAAAGCTGAATGCAAGCTCTGGGTTACAATTACCCCTTCTGTCTCCCTCTCAACCCCTCCTGCAGGGAACTTATCAGTCCCTGTGGGTGACACATGCTAGCCCTCTGAAATGTACTCTTAAACCACTAATAAAACTACAGAGTGAAAGCACACAGTAAATAGGAGAAACTCCGAATGTCCAAACTGCTTCTGAAAAGCAACGGCCCACAGCTGGAGGCTCCGGAACCTGGGGACACCCAGGAAGGAGAAGACAGAGAGGCGCCAGCTCTGCCAGCCCAGCTCTGTTCTCTTTATGACACAGCTACACATATTTCTGTCACACATAAGGAAAGACCCAAGACGTCTTCAGAAGTAGCCTGGGTAGACTTCATTTTTACTTAATTAAAAAAGGCAGAATGGAAATTTATCATTAAGCAAGCCTAAAAAATATTAAAGTATGCTCCCAGGAGATTAAGGGAAATAATTTCTGCTGACAGTGATCTTGAGGCAAGTGAGTTCTACCAGATGAATCAGGCACAGGCCCGAGAGTGATCAGGTTTCTAGTTCCAGCTTCCTGCTTCCTGGTGAAGTCATTCAGAGCTGGTTCCTACTCCCAGTTTGCTTTGTTATGAATAGGCAGAAAAGGCCACCTCTCCATTCCGCAGGTCACTCAGCAGAGATATCCCATGCAGCACAGACTGCAGGGCACGGAGCCGCTGTGAGCAGGACACTCACAAGGACTCAGTCTCTCCCAACCACACACAGAATGGAACACGGGATGAGCACACCGTATCAGTTTGTGAATAAAACTCACCCCCCACCCCCCAAATACACGCTGTCTGGTCTCTAATTTTAAAAAAGATTCACTATATACGCACATAATATAACTGATAGCACCTGATCCATCCGTGAGTGTACATGTCACTGGCCACCTCCGGAGGTGGTTTAATGGGTCACTTGATTGCCATGCAAGGACCTAAAGGAGAGCTGGCCCGTTGCTAAC